>NC_140585.1:820990627-822365177 GCF_964204655.1 Triturus cristatus | reverse complement strand
TCTGGGCAGAAAATGCATTCCCGATTGGTTGGACATGGTAAGAATACTTATGAAGCTCTGACCCTTTTACAATGAAAGCCCTCCTCTTTCTCCATCGTCTGCCATAAAGAAGAGTAGGTGACAATGAGAGATTCTCTGAGCTTCCCTACTTTTGAAGATGGACATGTTAAAAGCTCTAACCAGCTCCCTTTTACTCTGCAACCCCAGCCAGCAGAGATGGGAAGGCATGAATCTCCCATCTCTAGTCTGTGGTAGTGGAGGAAAGCTGTGGAACTACCCCACTGCAGCCCTATCCTTTGTTCCTGCAATAAGGACATGGGGTTGACCATTAGAGGCTGTTGAGGAGCCCAGAGCCCTATTACTTATACTCACCGAAAGGACCCGGAGGGTTAGTCAAAAGAAAGTGAATGAGACAAAAAAATCAGCTGAAGCCAGGGCAACCTCTGACTTATGGACTACACAAAAGGGAAAAGTTGTAAGGTTAGAGATCAACGTAGCACCCAGAGGTATGAATCTTTATGGAGGACCATTCAGTTAAGAGTGGTAGGATTTACATGGATGAGGTCATGATGCCCCACAAAACATAATTGGAGGGGGTTGGCATCCACTTTATTGCCAGATACTCTTGTCCTAATGTAGCATATGGCAGCTCTTGGGAGGAAGATCATTCAGATACTACGAAGCCAGAACAACTGCTCCCCCCCCCCCCACCCTCCGAGTCTTCAGTCTACATCAAAGGGTAGAGAAGCATCTAGGCTCCATAAGACAGCTCCTTAGCCTTTTCCTGTCAATGACCCCCCCACCCCCAAGTTATTCGGACTCGCACTACAAATACAAAACTGGGATGACCTCCGAGGTCAATGCCTCCTTACAGTGTGGAATGGGTTAGGGTAAGTACTGTTATTTTATAGGCTGAAGATTATTCATTTGATAGAGTTGCTTAGTCATGCTTGCAAAAGTACCATTTCCAGTTCTTATATTTGCAAATTCTCATAGTCCGCGCACTTGTCCTACATTATCCAGTGTACATTGGCCTTATGTTCATCCTGGAATCTTTTGCAATTTTTTGCATAACATGGGCAAGATTCAAAAGGTATGGCTCCAGAATACAAGAATCCAATTTTAATCTAGAACACAAAGATTTGGGAAAAAATGGTTGATGTCCGAGGCATACAGTGCTGGGATGCCTTGCTGTCGTCTATGAACAGCAATTCAGGCCTGTCATAGGACATGGCAACTGCAAACTGGTTGTCAGGCTCATTGTGTGGTGTGAATCTAGGCATGCATCTTCTACTGACTGAGTACCTTCCTTCTAAAACAGGGGTACTAATCCGCATTTATGCAAAATGGACTACACCTAGATAATGGGAAACAAATGTAAAACTATCACAATGGCAGATCAATACATTTGCAGTGAGGTGAATTTACAGAAGTGCTTCTCTATAAAGAGACAAAGCTGTGTTCTGGTTCGTTTTATCTAGATAAAAGCATTCAATGGACCAATTAAGTTTGAGGAATAATAGCTGCCTGAGGAACAGGAGTTGAAATCTGGCAAAGCTCTGCCATATACCGTTACCAATCTTGAGGGCCCAGAAATTTCTGCATATTTTACATAGAAACAACATTCTGTGACTATAGCAAAGGGCTCTATTGTGCCAATCAAGGAGTCTTGGCAGCATGATCAAGGGCACAAACTTCTGCAAGATGTTCTTAATTAATGATCTGCATTTGGTTTCAGTCACAGTCGCATCCAAAAAGTCATGTTTTGAGGACCCCCTCCACGTTCATGCACTACGAGCTGATGCTACCTTTAGATGCCTCATTAAACGGGCAGGGTCCGCTCACTCAGATTTGACTTGTCCCAGCTCCTTATCAAGTACATAAGGTGGCTGGCCTAACTCCAAAAATGGATGGAAGACAAATCTCACTGTCAAGCTCATTAATGATTGGTTTGCATACTCATGCAGAATGAAACTGCAGCACTCAATGCGCAACTGAAGTTACAAAGGTAACTGTGTGGCAAATTTACGTTTAATTTTCCCTGTGCTTTTGATTACTAAAATACAGATTTAAGCGGCTAAGTGCCTTATTGTATTCACGTCTTTCTGCACCCTAAGGTCACGAGCACTTCAGAGTTCTATTTCTATACCTGTGCAGGCCTCAGATCATGTTTAGGATAACCTGTTAACCTCCTTTCAGAGGTAAACAATCACAGACTCCATAACTGGTAACTGTATAGCTCAAGGAATCTCTCATCTTGGTTGCTGTAGTTTATCTGTTGTTATAATGTGCTATACAAACACAAGATGCAGACATTGCATACTAACTGAAGACTTGTTTTGAGATGATGTGTTCCAGCCCATTAGGATTCCAGATATGAACGTGCATGGGGCGGCTGCACCCGTTTCTGCAGTGCTTAGGAAGATATCCCTTCTCCAACCATACATCACAAACATGACAGCCGAGATGGCAGAGGTGGACCAGAAATCATCCCACAAGACTGGTCCCTCAGGTAATTAAGCTTAGGATGTCTACATAAAAAAGGCTGGACCAAGGAGACAGATGAAGAGAACGTTCCACATCTACAACTTCTCACCCTCCCCAAAAATGCATCACCACCTACAAGTGTCACAACTGTGTAAGGGAAAACGTCTACCCATATTAATACTAAACTCTCAAATGTCCACATGAAGGCAATTCTGCCCTCTCTTACCCCCCAATGTACTTCGACTGAACACAGTATACAGGCTGGCAAGACCAGAGCAGACAACTGCTGCCATGTTATCAGTAGCACCTTTTCAATTCTGCATTCTGGGACTTTCAGTTAAACGTTTCATATGACCACTGTGGACGCAAATCTCTGCAAACAAATTAGAGCTTAATACACAAAACTACGGAAAGGAGTTGCTGACAGTCTCGGGTTCCTTCAGATGGAACGTGGCCTAGCAGTACAGGCTGGACTGTCCGTTTTATGGCGGCTGAATTGCATATGGTTGATTCTCATTTCAAACGTCTAGAGTATTCACTTGTGGTCCACATTAATTCATAATTTCCACTCATCATTATTTTTCCTAGAAGGACACTCGGCAAGCTGGCAAATGGCGATTTTTACCAGTAATCAAAATATATTCATTGCGCAGTGATGATGTTACAAAGAACCTCCCCACTGACCACCACCACTTTGTCTGCAGCGTCGACGAGTTATCAAAATGCCCAATTCTACCGACATGCACCCTAAATCAAAGAGGCAACTGAGCACACTTTCCAGTCGCCAGACATTTCTTTACACATGCAAATGGAGTGCCCTCGGACATGAGGTGCTGCTACTCGTCCCAGGGACCACGCACAAACCACGTTTTAAGCTACAGCAGCACGACTACTTTGAAAAGTGTATATAATGGGACTGGCCCCTTTCCGATTCCAATCCATCCCCATCAGCTAATACCAGTCATAGTCCTTGTTCCAGGTCTTCCATCCTTTTTTCACCCTCTGTGTATGTGTTGAGTGAACATAAGGCACACCGCCTTTATTCCTCACACATTCCCTAGCGTCAGGCTGAGGTATGTGAAGTTTTCCAGAGGACACAGGTGAGCAGCCAAGTGTGCACCAGAGAACAGTAACACAGGGGCCACTGGAGCGCAGGAGACAAGCACAGCGGTTCTGGTAAGTGGTTAGGCAGTGAATTTGTGCAAGTCCTCATGTATATTTCAATGTGCATGTGTACACTGGTGAACACTAATCTCACGCGAGGGCTCCCGCATGCACTGCCCCGGCCGTGGGTGCACAGACTGCTTCAGAGACCTTCCATAAAGCGTCACGTCACCGGGTGCGCATTTTACCCTGACTTGTAAAGCCAGCAGTATTATGCAGCAGACAGCAGAGGGAGCCGCAGCCTCTAGCGAGAGATCCGATAAGGGGATGGCTCCCAGCCCGCTGCTGCTGGGCCAACAATAGGCGCAACTCAAATTGTAACACGAAGAATCTCTGGCTTTATAGCCGCATCGACTGACTAGCAAGTAAAAAGGAGAACAGGCATCTTAGCTTTATGGGGCCATGTGTTTCTAATAAGCGTGTAGGCGCGCACTGCCCCCGACCTCTCAAAGGAAAAAAATCTTTACGAAACCAAGATTTATTTCCTTTGAGGGGTCGGGGCAGTGCGCTCCTCCACGCTAATTAGAAATACATGGCCCAATAAAGATAAGAAAGTGCTATGCGACAGCAGCAAAGCAGGCGACCCAGTCCGGATCGGAGGCAAAAGAGCATCAACAAAAAACCTTCATTTCCAATGGCAGGCCACCGTTTAGCATAAACGGTGATGCCAGCCAATAAAAATGAGGGGCGGGGCTTCAAGTCCCCTTCTCAAATCTACTCTCCTACAAAATCTCTCGCCCAGCGAGCAGCGCTTTGTGCTGCAACGCCAGGCAAGACCTAAAAAGTACGGAATCTGATGGTACGTTTAAATGCACATGATCTGGGAAGAGGTGAATGTCAGGAATAGTGTCAGCAACAGTTTAACCCTATAATTTCACTGCTTATATATCTAATTAGTATAGAAAACGGTTGTGTTTTAAAACCCTTACTATTCCAAATTATTTCTACCAATTTAACAACACCTCACTTTAATTATAATCCTTTGATTTCTGGGCTGCATTTTTTAATAGCCCGTCAACATTAAAAATAGCAAACATATTTAAAGTTACTTGGTGATATATTGTATTTAACACAACTTGAATAGGCACTGCTTTCCAAACACACACTTTGAAAATCGTTATCAGAATTGTGTGAGGGTTCAACAACTTTATGATGTGGAATGGTCGAAAAGAGATTTTTACGAAAGTTGTATGACACTTGCATACACCCATATTCAGAGATGCTGCAGCTGAGCAGCGACTACAACTTTATGCTCCTATATATTTCCACACCCCTCTGAACTTTGAAAAGTGCTCAATATTTCTCAGTACATGTCCGTTACATCATAACCTCTTCTTCATTAAAACTCAAACACCGGGTCAGATATTTTTTTATTAATATTTTTTTTATTATTTTTCACTTTCATAGGGAAACGTTTACATCTCGGATTTTACACCGCGTGCAAACAGAACACAGTTGTTACAACGACCGCGTTGTTACAACGCACTGCCATTACTACGCAAGTCGTTACAACGACTTGAGCTAGATGGCGCTCTAGACCAAGGAATAGTATGTACAGAATAATGCAACAACCGCGTTGTGAATGCATCGCGGAGTAAAATCCGCGATGTAAAGAGTCGTATTCCTTTCATAACTTTAAAGAAGCACTGAACAATGTGTATGCAGTTAGGATACAAGCACCCAGCCATTCCCACTTTGAACCTTCCTAACTTCCCCTCACACCCCAAGCAGGTCCAAGCACAGTTCGTGATCACAGTCAGCGCCCTTTCCCATACAGTTTGTCTTATTGTCCCCTCCTATGGTGGGGACTGTATGGTGGGGTCTCTTCTTCTGACATGTCACATATGCTTTCTGTCAGTCTGTGGTAAGCTCTCCACCGGCCCCTAACTTTTACAACTTCTTGGGGTAGTCGTAGCTATCATATACCACTCTCCTCGCCTCCATACATCTCTCACCACATGTACCTTGTAGGTGTACGAGACTGCCCCAACAATCTGGCCAAGTCTCTTTTTGCCACAACAAAGCCCAGAACAGCTCAATAGTTCAAATATTTGCTTCATTCGTTCTATGCTAAGTTACGTCATGTTTGTGCTGTTTGCATATATCTTACAAATTTGTTTCCAACGCATAGTCAATTAAATGAATGAGTAAGTATCAGATATTCCGAACAGGCTATGCAACAGTACAATTACAATGAAAGGTGTAGCCTTAATCCAAGCTCCTAAATTGCCATATCTAGTTAGAAGCATTGGTCACTCGGGGCAACCATAATGTTAAGAAAATATTTCATAAGAGTTGAAATATATAAAACGTTCTGTGTCTCAATGCCCTCATGAATAATGACTTATCCCAGTTCAAAATCCATACAATGCAGCCAAGGATACACCTACAAATAGCCCACATTAGTGATCATTTCTTGGCTAGCACCCAATTTCCATAAAATGGAAAATGAGAGCTCTAAAACAGAAAATTCTCATATTTTTCTCTCGCTCTCTCTCTCTCTCTCTCTCATTTTTGTTGTCAATTCTGGTTAGCACGTTCATGCTTGGTTAAGTTTTGTACACAAGCATTCAAGGGGATAACCGAATTCCGTAGCCAGGGTGATCCTGGATGAAATGCTGCATGGCAAGTAGAGCAACATTCAAGCGACCATTGAGCAATCTAAACACGTTGTGACCTTGCTCTCTGTGGTGACACCGGATGGGATTCTCAAGCACGGATCAGGCACCAAACAAAAAGAATTAAAATCAGGAAGGAGAACATTTGTGTTGTTTATTTGAATACCCTGGGATCCATATTCAAATATTTTATTCTCCAAAAAGGTAAATATCCGGGGTGATAAATTAATTGTAGGGTTTGACGATTTAAATAGTTTGATACTGTAATTGTAAAACATTCTTTTGAGCAATAAAGTTGTTTTAAAAGGAGACTGGTGTCTATTTCAATTTAAAATGGTCAAATGGAAAAAATGAAGACAGTCTCATGAAAATCAAAACGAACATCGACATAGGAAGGCTCCAAATAATTATTAGGAAATTATCAATTGTCACTCATGTTCTATTTGTGTCTGCAGTGGGAACACAATAGTAAAGATTAGCACAAATCACGTTTGCCTAGAGATGCTTTAATAATAGGAGATATTATCTAGTTCAATTATTTTCATTTTATTGACCTTGAAAGCATGAAAAGCAGGGTTAACACTGTCAACAAACGTTGTCATTCATAACTTTGATCTGTGGGTCTAGGATTGATTGCGCACTGATGAATAAATATGCATGAAATTAAACGGCAATTTGTGTAGTCCACAAATACAATTGGACATAACAATATTGGCCGCAGATACCCATCGTCTGGCTCATTTAGCCCACCAATTTCACAGAGTGATTTAGCACCTTAGAGTCTGCTAGTTGTGCCTATTCAAAAGCTCTTTGGATGCTGTGCAAGAGAGGGTGTGCAAACATAAACACATAAATATGTAAAGTGCGCCTCCTGCAACAGACTGAATGAAGTATTATGTGTCTGCAACAGAAAGAGGAAGAAGAGGAGGTGTACATCTATTCTACATCTGAGTTTCACCAGTCCATTCTTGTTCTAGGAAAAATTCAGATAAAGATATAAGCAAATAACCGGCCAACTTTCAAAACTTTTCTTTGTGTTTTTTGCAATTTAAGAAGGATAGCACGGGTACAGTGATTTGACACCTAACTTTTATATACATCTTTGTATTCAAACAACAATGAGCAATGTTGTACAGTACGCAACACATATTTACGCCCTACACTGATAAACAGATTCTCTCTAGAGAAAGACGCCTTTACAAGAACAAATTAATTTACTTCATCTTCATGTCCGCTACACAACCCCATCAAGATGGGGAATGTGAAATTGGCTAAGAGGAGACAGGGGGTCAAATACCAGGTCCTTCCGTACAATTGTTTCAGGGGCTACTTGTGCATTTCTACCATCTAACCTCACATCACATCACCAACATCTCAGTGCTTCTTGTCACATATCGCACCTGCATCCTATCACTTTCAAGTGAATTCATTCAGGCCTCTCTGTGTAGAAAGTGCAGACTGTGTTCCCACTGGATCGCTTCGTTTGGCAGTGCACCTCCACCTCCTATTTATTAGGCCATTTGTGTAAACTTTATGAACTTAGCTGCTACCAACCATCAAACAAACCGATCAACATTAAATTTACTGAAACCTTATTACTTCCATTTTTGGTTCAGAACTTCTTTTACAAACTCTGCACTTGTAGAAATGTCTTGAGAAGCCCTCAGAGGACATCCTCCTTCAACTTGTCAGTGGGATCAGCCCAAGATTTTATCCTGGCTTTGTTATCATAAGGTATTTTCGTGGAACATGTGCATCTTAAGATAGTATCCAGGACTCGAGTAGCCTTGGCTAAATGCACCCCAATTTGCTCCCTCAACTTAAACATGTAAGGAGATACAATAAAGTGCCTCGTTTTCAAAAGCCTCAGTTTACAGCTGGGATATTACTTGATGTGGCATTATAGTACATGCAGCTGCATGGCACACCATGCCCTACTGCTCTCCATACCATAAGTGCTCAGTGCCCCGTTCGTTCTCCCCACAAAGTTTATCCCGTCTGGTTTGCCACACAGAGGGAGTTTTGTTCCAGAATGCTGCAATGTCACACTTCTACACCTTCAACATCTTGTAAGCCGGCCCTGAACTGTTTATTCAATGCAGGGTCAGCCTGCTTCCCTTTCTACTTTCTTCCAAATCCCCTCAAAGTTGATCTCAGGATTACCAGACCCTAGATGTACAACTGTGCTCTCGCAAACCACCTGTGATGGTTCGGTCATCTTGACTGTGTACTGTTAAGCACAGATGTCTCTTAGCCAGTACAGAGAATCTCTTGGTCAATGTTGCTAGATTGTTTTCTAAAAACCTGGATGTTTCAGGTTATCAGTTCCTCATCACACATCTGCAGGCAAGTGACTCACGGTCTCAGGCTATGATGGTGCCCAGAAGATTAAGCTGGCACCAGTGACTTGGGCCCAGGTCGCTCTCCAACCTTTGTCCTAACACACCAGCACACTAAAATAGGGAACAATATTCTCTTTTTCATCAGAACAACAATTTCTGGTGAAAACGTAGTCTTAAGTCCATCTCCACTGTACACTAACTTTCCTCGGCTTGACAGGCCATGTCAAGAGAACGAATCCCTCTGCAGCATTTGTAAAGCAAGTTAACTTAATAAAAAGGCTAAGATAAAGCTTTGCTCTGCGTGCAGTCCATAAGTCGTGCGTCTAGAAATTAAGTAAAATATCAATTTTACAGTGCACATGACATTCAAGAGACCCTGTTTGCAGCCTCCTAAATTTACGTTTCATAAAAAGGCTGCAGAATAAGCTCTTAACTTAGCCTCGCATGAGAAGAACAGAGGACAGGAGAGAAAAGGTTGTATTTTCATTGGGTTTCCCTCATTATCTACATAGGCCACAATGGCGAAGTCTGAGTGGCGTTTTGTACCTTAAGCAGCTACAATATTCCAGAAACATGGTAACTACTCTTAAAGTTATTCAACTTAATTCAGATTTTAAGTTACAGTCCAGCAGGAGAATTACATTATGGCCAAGTGCTTTTACAAAATGGGGCACCGGGATGAAAGGGCGCATCCTTTCCTAACCAGCAGAAGCTACAGGAGTGATATTATTTATAAACAAGAGTTCTCTTGGCGCAGTCATCTACCCAGGGCTGGGACTGGCATGGCTTTCCAGAGTATTGAGGAAATTCGACAAACAAGCTTTACAATAGCAAACGCTGCAAATTGATAAAAGTGTCTTTACAAGGGAGGGCTCACTGCGGGTGGATGCAGCGCTGCCCTCCACAACGATTTAAGGGGAAAAGTAAAGGTCATCTGTCAAGGACAGTCATACAAACCTTTTGCACAAATGTGGAAAACATTCTACAACCAAAATGCGCAGAGTAGCTGGATCGTGAATAGGTAAAATCAACCTCCAATTCAGTCAGAGTGCAACTGATTAGCCCGTTTCACAGAGGCATCAGGAAGAATGGGTGAAATGCAGGCAGCTAATTGGCATCAAGACACCCTCAAATTACATGAAAAGGCCGGAAAAAACCTTTGTGTGTGGGAGCACCCAAACAAAAATGTGTTTTGCCTGGAGCACTAAAAATCTTTGCACTGTTCCTAGTTGTATATGTTTGCCCATTGTATAAAGGTAGTAACTTGCTCAAGCAAGCACTGGCAATGCCAATAGGTCTGGCTTATGCATGAAATAGTTTGTTGTATCACTGATGGGCTTAGGCACTCAATACGTCATCCTGCATGTCAGTTGTAATCTTTGCATTCACCCATCCACTGACTCATTCTTGTATTCACCCTCTGACACAACTGCAATAAAACACACAAACACAACAACATATACAAGATAAATTAAAAGAATACAATTAGAAAAGAGAAAACATGTTGGTGTCTAATCACAACGGACATATGCTTGCAGTAATGAGCTAAACATAGCAGCAGGTGTCAGTGTTGCGGAGGTTTTGTGAACAGTCTAGTGTATCATTGTTTAGAAGTTGCAGCATGGCTGCCATCTTAAAAAACACAATGATACATGTTGGACAACAGCATTCCATAATGGTCTCCTGGTTTAGAGGAGGTGGCCACGTGGAATGTGGCACACTACCGAATGAATGAGCAGCAAACAAGCAACCTGTTAGCACTGCCTGGAGAGCTGTAGTATCTTCTTGAGAAACATTAAAAAGAGAAGCAAAAAATTGAAAAGGTACTATAAAAAGGAGGAAACTGAAAGCTAAAGGACTGTCCAATGAGCCCGGACACTGAAGTGCACTAATTTTCATGTGGATGAACACACGCGCTCAGTAAATGCTGTTATTCACAGGGCAAGAGAGACAATGACTGATGTGGACTGAATCATTACCCCACTGCCATTGATGAAAGCAGAGTGTAAAGTACATTCAGGCAGGCCAATGACAGAACAGAGCTGGCAGAAGCATAGTAGAATGTAAGATTCTAGCAAGAATGATTACAGTAAAAATCTTCACTCCTTCGGGTTTCTGAGAGTGGTAACCAACACCAAAACCCTTCCCTACAAAGGTAATCTGTGATATTTCATGTAACAAAATACCTATCAGTAGGTTTTAATACAGAGAAATAACAATCAACCCTTAAATGCCTATTTACTTCAAAATAAGATTTTCACATTCAATAGGTCAGGCCTACTGCATTTATCATTATATTTATTACATATAAAGTTTCATTGTAAACAGATCAGACCCCTGGCACTAGAAATATGTTTTGCTAGTGAACTAATCAGGACTCTGGCTCTCACCACTGGTTGGTCACCATAACTAACTAGAACCTTCAGTGTTGGTCATAAGCATTCTCACAAGGCAACCATGAGGTATAATGTAATAGAATACAATTTTCTAAACAATATATACCTCCCCCCCCCAATAAGGATTCCCACAGTGCAAATCAGCACAATTTTGCCTCCCAAGGTAACCTGCGAGATTACATTAGAAAAATAAAACTACCTAAAGGCTTTAACACAGTGTAATAAAAATCCACCTGTAAAAGCAAATTGCCTTTAATACATGCTTTTCACAATAGTAAGATCTACTTGCTTTGTTATAACCATCATTTTTCATTATAAGCAGATCACACTTGAGGAATCTGGCAAACCTTTTCCCAGTGAACCAATATGGCGTCTAGCCTTTACCACTAGTTTGAGACTATATACACACACAACACTGGCCTTCTGAAGTGTGCACCATCAAGCATACATTTATAAAATTACAAATATATACAAAAATTACAGTTGGCAAAACAATATGCAACCATCTCAAAAGGAACAAACAAGAATAATCAGATTAAAGTTCTACTCCCAGGGTGTGCCAGAATGGGAGTCCAAAATAAAACCCTTGCCTGCTGTGGTAATCTGCAAATTTACATGTCGCCATTTACCTTTTCTATGCCCTGTAACAATGTGATAATCTACTGTTAGAAGCCTACTGGCTTTATCATATGCTTTTCACAATGAATAGGCCAGCTTACAGCCTTTGTAATAACTTTGCATAATAAACAGGCAGATCTACGGCATCTGGCAGAACATTTGCCTTTACCCCAATCAAGTGTATAGTCGTTATCATTGGCGTGTCACCATAACTAACTCGGCTCTACTGTACTGAGCGTAAGATTTCCCACAAGGCAAAGATCAGGAGCAGTCATAAAATTGCAAATGTAAGCAAAATTACAGTTGGCAAAGTATAATACTAGGTCTCCTAACAGGGTTTAACAAGTATTCTCAAAGTGCAAACCATCTACACCTCTGGTTAGTCCCAGGGGGTAACCAACACCAAAGCCCTTCTTGCTAAAGTAATCTGTGAGATTCCATGTAAGGAAAAAAACTATCTGTAGCCTTTAATTACAGTAATAACAATCCACCCAGAAATGCCTATTGACTTCAAAATTTGCTTTTCACAATCAATATGCCAGGCCTACTGGCCTTGAGACTTTTCATAATAAACAACTATGCCTATAACCTTTGTCATTGGCTTGTCACCATAACCAAATCAAGCCTACTGTACAGAGCGTATATTTTCCAAAAGGCAACCATCAGCCATACAATTGTCAAAGAAAAATATTATCTCTCCTAAAACAGCCTAACAACTATTATTATAGTGCACATCTTCGGTCCCCATGGTTTGTTGGACTGGATCACCAAAACCGTTGCCTACTACGGTAATCTATGAAATTGTGTAAAAAAAAATAATCTGCCTACAGGCTTTAGAACAAAATAATAATCTATCCTTAAAAGTCTATTGTTTTAAACACATGTGTTTTATAATAGGTAGGTTAGGCCTACTGGCTTTGTTATAATGTTTCATAATAAACAGATCAAACCAATGAAATCTGGCATGACTTTCCCAATGAAACGCAAAGGTCTATACCCTTTAACATTGGCTTTACACCTTACCCAACCCCATCATATTCAAGTGCACATAAACTGGCAACCAATGTTAATATAACAAGCATTGGCAAAGTCAACAGGCCTCGCCTTCTTGACCGGATTTCTTTGTGAGTGTTTTTTGCCGATGTGATGCAGCTTCTGCAAAAAATAAAAAAGCAAAATGATAATGACTGGATCAAGGAAGCGGAGGATGTAATTTCAGGTTCATCGAATTCCCGGAGAGGAACTGGTTTTGGAGGATGTTTTGAGTCTCGTATCTATTTGCGAATGGGGTAAGGCGCTGGCTCAAACGCTGCCATAGCTCAGAATTCAGGGCAAAGAGAACAATTCCTCAAGACAGGCGAGTGAGAGCTGCGTCTGGGCCTCAATTCAGTACAAGCATTTGGAAACAAGACAAATTAGTCCGGACGCGAGCGAGCGCCCGCCGCGCGAAAGTGAAAGCAAGCGCGCGCGCTTGGCGGGGGAGCGCATTTCAGGCTGGGGAGCGGACCCTTTGAAGAATGATGCCGAGGACCCCAGTGGGCTGAAGCGCTTCGCAAAACGGATTGCATGGCGGCACGATGCACGTGATTGTGCGCGTGTTCGCCATGCAATCCACATTTGGGAGCACTTTGAAATGCCCCTCTTACTAGAGTCTCGTGTAGCGATTGCGTAAACGCAATAAGCTAGGCGAGACCTAAAAATTACAAATTCGTAGAAAAATGCAGCTCTCAAAACGAGATACAACCCCTCTAAACAGGGCCCAACTAGAATTATCACTGTGAAAAATCCCAGAGTATGAGGAGTGGTTGGTCAACACCAAAACCAATGCAGATGATGGTAATCTATGAGAATACACATAGCAAAATAACCCTCTATAGCCAGTAGCACATGATCTATTAAAGGCTTCTTGATTTTAAGAAATGCTTTTCTTAATTACTAAGCTACACTAACTGCCTTAGTCATTACATTGCATAATAAGCAGACCAAACCTATGGCACCGGACAGAACATTATAACTAAGGCTCCCTGTTTTCCGGTTTTACGGATTTTTACAGATAAATACAGACAGAAAACAATGTGTTTTCTGTCTGCATTTATTTTAAAAAGTAGATAAATACAGAAAGTTTGCTTCCTTTAAGTGACTCTTCAAGCTGTCTTTCATGAATTATAGCCCAACAGCTGAGCAGATGAACAGCATGGGAAATTAAAAAACAGGATGAAATTTAAATAACTGCATTTGTGGTATAATTCTAATATTAGCCAGAGTATGTACTGCTATGTAATATTTAGTGATTTAAATAGCTAAAACACGAAGGACATCAAAGTATAAGTGCGCGTCTATCATTTAAATAAATGGAAATGTACAGTTTTACAACTACATTTATACGCAAAACATAAAATAAATATGGATAAATACAGATAAAATGCCCCAAAAATAAATATGGATAAATACAGACGGAAATTTTAAAAAATAAATACCATAAAACCGGGAGCCCTAATTATAACCAACTGCCTTTGCAAAAATGTTTCAGAAGCAGACCAAAACTATTAATATTGGACATATTTCCCAGAGCCCCAATCACCATACCTTGTCACTATTACCAATTCAGGGCTACAGTTTTAAGGCTAAGCTTTTGCACAAGGCAACCATCAGACAGACCGTCATAAAAATATAAAGGTATAGAAAATTACATTTGGTTGAGCAAAATACTATCTCTCCTGAGAGGGCCTAACAAGAATTCTCACAAAACAAACCTTTTAAATTCAAGCTTCGTCACACAGGGTAACCGGAACCATTGCCTACTAAGGCACTCTTTGGGCTTCTTTAGGCCTACCTGTCTGTAGGCTTTTATACAGAGTGATAACAATCCAATTTTAAATGCCTATTTATTTTAACATATGTTTTTCACAATTAAAAAATCAGGTCTGGTGCCTTAATCATAACATTTCATAATAAGCAGATCAGGCCTGTAGCCATGAGCATTGGCTTGCCACCGCAATCATTGATCACTCCTGCTATATCGAATATAAGCTTTACCACAAGCCAAAAGGTGCAACGCAAGCAGTTTATTTAGAGGATGCACACAAATTCGGCCCAATCAATTCCTGAAGTCAAGGAAACCAACTTGAGGGTGGAGCCTAAGCCCCTCTAACAGTAGTACTCTGAAAGCTATTTTTGTTAACAAGGTAGTGCTGCAGGAGCATTGTCAAGCCAGATCAAACACCCAATGTAGACTAGTGCAGGCCTGGGATCCCATAACGCTCTCAAAAACAAAACGGCTGCTCGAAAAAACAAACAATGTAAACTATCTAGTTATTGAGGACAAAGCATTACAACCTCATGTGTGTGCCCCTTAAAGTACAATCTCAGGCAGCTGGATAAACAAAATAATCACTGCCGCATTAAAAAGAAGTGCTCCAATCTCATGACCAAACAACTTCTGCCCAATCAAAATATGTGCTCCTGGCTACCAACATGTGACTGGAGCCAAAGCCGCTCTCTGTAGAACTCCTGAAAGCTCTCTTTTTTTGCTTAATCACATAATGTCTGCCAACAGCTGCGCTATCAAGCCAGACATAAAAAAGTAACAAAAGAATATCACCCTAGTCAGCAGAAAAAAAGACCCCACTTCATAATACACTTAGACAAAAGTTCATGAGATGTCTCAAAATAGATTTTCTAGATTAATTATAATACTTTTTGCTAAATATTTAAAAGCACATGCATATGTTATACGCTCAATTTTCAAGTATCCTCTGTACCCACACTTAGAAACTACAAAAGATGTAATTTCTTTCAACATGGGGGATATTATCGCCATTTTGCGGCTTGCTGACAGAAATTATAATTTTGGTGAACCAGCATTAAGGATAAACAGAGAGGCCGTGTGCTTTAATTTATAAATCCATGTGGACTTTTGGCGAGTGGCATGAAGGAATATAAACAGAGAAGTAGAATATTGATAAAAAGTGCATGTTACAGAACTAATATTTTTAGGTCATGCCTCTGTAACCGACTGTTTAAAATATTAACAAATGAGCAGCCAAGAATACTGTATAATACAATACAAGCCCTGTGCTTCTTGGGATGTGACGCAGTACTAGCATTCCAAAAGGTTAAAATACATTTTGGGAAATGCCTGAAAAGTTTCCATCTCAACTTCACCTTTTTAGTCATTGCCGAATCCTACAAAGCTTTTAGTTTTACAAATGTATTAGTAATGCCGATCATGGAAAAGTCAACTTCAGTATAAATTGAAAAAAATTATAATACCAACATGTTAAATCAGTTTTTGAAGTGACAGCACATATACAACATAATATGGAGTGAAACTCAAATTACTTTCAAGAGTCAGTCATTTAAGCCCTAGTATCCAGCAAACTTTTATGACTACACAATGCGGATATAAATGTAAGAAAAAAAGCTTTCTCCAAGGACTATTTTAGGTGAGTGCATGTAGGCAATTTCAATAAACCATATACTTGACACCAAAAAATGCTCAGTCGTTAGTGACTAATGTTTGTACCTGCCACATCGGCAGTGCAGTAGGAATGCTTGTTAGGCCTACTAGACAAAAGCACATCTTAAATAAATACATATAGAAGGGCAAACTTGGCCCACACATGCACTGAGAGCAACAGCACTCTGTGCAGATCAAGCAAAACGTTATTGAAGACAGACACAAGTTCAAGATAAGACAGTCCAAAGTTTTGCAAATTAGGCTGGATTTCTTGTTCTCACAACCTGTTTGAAGAACTGACTGTGGCCCACCTGGCAGCCAGCTGCGCTGCCTAAAATAAGGCTATCTTGAATAAAGCCCAATTTCTACTGGGTTCCGTCTTAAATGGCAGGATCATCTCTAGAGCAGCCAGGTGCTCAATACAGTGGTGTGTGGAAACAGTGGTGCCATCAATGTTAAGTCAATGTAGTCATAGGGATTGTGAAAAATCCAAGAGTCATACAAAGAACTAGTATAACAAATGAGTCACGACCATTCAGCAGAAGAGTGTTAAGGGTGTGGTAAGTAGCATTTTGAAGCACACGATCACAAATACAGTACTGAAGCGTGGTGCACCCCATTACTCACAGACAGCACATTTTCCACTGAAATGTTCACGAAATTTGCACTGACATGCAGTTTTACTGACAACCCTTTATAGTGCACAAACGATAAAGTGTGTAAATCAGTTTCAGCAAATATTTACAATTTGCACACCACCAAGTAAAGTCTCTTCATTACATTTCTGCTTTTTTGGTTCACTATCCTTCCTTCCCTGCTTTGACAATAGTGCACCAAAAAAACAGAAATGTACCTTTCAAAATGGGGCCCGGTAAACCTGCTGCAACAACTCTTTTGAGACTTTGCCTATGATGAATTCTCTGCTGTGAAGAGAAAGAGGTCAGAAGCACTATGAAAGGAGGGCCCAATGGTACAGTGTGACGTGAAGCAAATGTATGCTAACTAGGAATTATACCGGTACAGCCATCTACCCAGCCCGAAAATGACGCTACCCGTGAGGACGATCTCGAAGTCATTATGCTGGATGTGAAATCTACAGTCACCGGCATTGCCACCCAGCTCTGCCCGTCTGGACACCATTAAGGCTCGGGTGGACTCTCATGATGCGCGACTTACCCAGGTTGAGACGAGGGTGTCTGACGCAGAGGACGCTGCCGCCCAGGACCACCATACACTCCTACAGATTGACAAAGTCTTAGAGCTCATCAAAAATAAGAACGAAGATTTGGAGGCACGCTCCCGCGGAAGCAACCTCCGCATCACAGGCGTGCCCGAATCCTCCAACGTAGCCAAAATGGAAGACTTTGTTGAACAACTGATCTGTGACTTATTCGGGGAGGTTCTCTCCCCGGTATTCATCATCGCGCATGCCCATCGCTCTCTGGGACCCCGGCCTGCTCCTGGTCTTCCAGCTCGGCCTATCATCGCCAAACTATTGAATTTCCGTGACCGGGATGTGGTCCTCCGAGCTGCCAGGGAGAAGGGGGAAATTCGTCATCAGGGGAAATCAATTTCTTTCTACCCTGATTATACAATGGCGATTCAGGTTGCACGCCGCGAATTTCTCCCGGCCAAGCGTCTGCTGCAAAAACACGAGGTTTCCTACTCATTGGCATATCTGGCTAAGCTGCGTGTCAGACACGGCTCGCAGGTCCACACTTGTCTGGAACCAAAGGGGGCTCTGGCATTCGCCAAAAAACTGGACAAATCACAGCGCTCCACCCCTTCCAGCTCCCAAACGGCCGCGCAGGGCGATTTAAGTGACAATGACTGATAATAACCCCAGCTCACGTAGTCTGATCTCCTATGCTGCATGGCATGTGCTTGCCCGTTCTGGTCCTTGTTCCTGTTGTTAATCCACTACTCTTGCGCTGCACTGGACCCCACAGCCCCACACTTCACTGTTCTTTTTTATGCAGCATGGACAATTTTTTGCACTGCACTCATTTGTGTATATGCTGCGTCCTGGGCTATGAGGGGTTTATCAGGTCTCCTGCCCTCTCTCCTACAGTCTGCCTTTACCTACGGCTTGGCCTCCCTGTCCTTGTGGCAGGGGTGTACGCTGCACTGAGCCACGTCTCCATGGGATGATTCCTCTTTTTTCTCACTTGATTTTTTCCCCTTCCCAGTTGGGGGTTCCCTGGGTGGGTGGGGTTGGTCTCTCAACCTGATTGGTGGGTTGGTGTGGGTGGTGGGATGGGGGTTCTTCTGGGTTAAGTTGGCTCACCTCCGAGGCCTGGTGTTTGGTTTGCTTTTTGACCTAATCTGCACCGTGCCGGCCGATACACTGCCTTCTGTACTGCACATCGCTTCTTTCGCTTCTCAGCTTCCCCTTTCGCACCCGGCCCCATCCGGCACTCACCCTCTTGGCATAACTTTATGACGGCCACCACACTCTGGACTTGGAATGTCCGCGGCTTAAATGATCATCGGAAGGCCCCTTTGTACATGCACACCTCATTCACCACAAAGTTGACATCCGTTTTCTCCAGCAAACGCACTTGCTCCCTGCCACCGCCTCCAGGCTCCAATCTCGGCATTGGGACAAAATCCACTCCTCCTACTCCAGCTACTCCCGTGGGGTGTCCATCCTTTTACGTAGAGGGCTCCCTTTGCCCACCACTAAGGTCATTGCCGATCCTGAAGAGCGCTTCGTCATCCTGCTTGGTACCCTCTTAGCCCAGCCCCTGATTCTCGCACCGGTTTACGGCCCTAACTCCGATGACCCTGACTTCCTTGCGCAGGTGTGGCGACACATATCCTCCCTGGGCCCCGCTGCACTGCTGTGGGGGGCGATTTCAACATCACACCCTCAGCCACCCTGGATCGCTCTGGGTCCTGCGCTTTGCACCCACACTCAACCTCCCTCTTGTGCTCCATCATGGCCGAGAACTCCCTGTTGGATGCATGGCGTCATACCCATCCTGACGTGTGCGGGGGCACCTGCGTTATGGGCACTTCAGGCTGCTGGTCCCACTTATGCCTGAGTTACCTCGGTCGAGCACATGGCGCGCACTCTTTCAGACCATGCACTCGTAAGCCTCAGTTTGCTTCTCCCGCATGCCCCTAAGCCTATGTTTGCTTGGCGTCTGCCCCCCAACGCACTCCGCGATTCGGTGTTTTGCGCCGAGATCCAAACTGTAATTGACAACTACTTCGAACTTAATGCTGGCTCAGTGGATTACCCTTCCACACTCTGGGAGGGTTTCAAGGTGGTGGTTCGGGGCGAATGTATCTCCAAACAGTTGGGTGTCTTGAGCTCTATCTGCGGCACTCTTGTGCGCCTAGAGGGAGAAATCAAGTCCCTCGACTCTTTGCACTCTGTCAACCCCCATCCCGACACCCTTGCACAGCTCCGAGATACACTCTCTGAATTCGAGCAAGAGGCCGACAGGGAGCTCTCTTTTCTGGGTAGGGAGGCAGGGGCGCGCCGTTACGTCGAGGGTGACTGCCCGGGTAATTCTTGGCCAATCTTCTGCGACTGCCTCACGCTGCCTTCTACATCACAGCACTGTAAGATGGTGGTCCGGAACGCACTACCTCTTCCACCAAGGTCATTTCACGGGTCACCGCTTTTTACACTCAACTTTACACCGCCGCGCTAGACCATCGCGTGACCTCCTGGACCAATACTTCGATACTCTTGAGCTCCTCTGGCTGAGCAATGGCCATCGGGAATATCTCGATGAACCCTTTTCTAAGGAAAAGATCCTAGCTGCCATCAATAGACTGCCCGGGGATAAGGCGCCTGGCTCCGACAGTCTGCCTGCCTCTTTCTATAAAGCATTCGCATCCATCCTTATACCACATCTCGCCGCTATGTATAATGACTCCTTCGAGTCAGGCCACTTTCCCCCTTCACTTCGCGAGGCTCTGATGACACTGCTCTTGAAGCCAGACAAATCCCCTGAACTTCTGGATTCCTACCGCCCCCTATCAACACCGACAATAAGATCTTCGCCAAGCTATTGGCCTCCCACCTTTTGCCCACGATTGATCGCCCGGACGAGTCCGGTTTCATTCCTGGGCGTGCAACGTCACATAACCTCCGCACGATATTTGCTGTGCTTCACCAGATCAACCCCACTCTACCGGCCGTGGCGGCTCTTTTAGACGCCACCAAGGCCTTTGACACTTTCGAATTGCTCTTTCTGTTTTATCTCCTCCCCCGTCTCGGCTTTAGCCCAGTTTTTCTGCGCAAAGTCCATCTCTTCTACGCCTTCCCCGTGGCATGCCTTCGGATCAATGGTCAGATATCAGAACCCATTCGCATCTCGAGAGGTGCTACGCGGGGTGCCCACTCTCGTCTATGCTTTTTGCTGGGACCATGGAGCCCCTTGCAGCCAGGCTGAGGCAGCATCACACACAGAGGGGTCTGGGCTCTGCGGCCCGTGCCTTGGTCGTATCCATGTCACGGATGATGTCACGACCAACGTCCGCCACCCTCAAAAGAACCTCGGCACCATGGTCCGTGAGGTGGTGCGATTCAGGGGCTTATCTGGCATCCAGGTAAATTGGAGCAAGTCTATTCTTTTTCCCTTAACGGATGCCACTATTCCCTTCACCCCGGACTACCCTTTCGTGTGGGCATCAGGGCCCACCAGATATCTGGGCTTCTGGCTCAGTAGGGATGTGGATGAACTTTGAAAAGCTAATTTTGGTCGGGCGGTTGATTGGCTGGAGACCAAGATTCCCCTTTGGCGGCACCTACCTCAATCCCTGGAGGGGCATATTGCGATCGCCAAGATGGTAGTGCTCCCTAAATTTCTATATTTGTTTCTGAATGTGCCTGTTCCTCTCACAGCTCACTTCTTCCGTACCCTCCGATCTCTTATCATCTCCCTTATCTGGGCAGGGCGTCAGCCCAGAATCGCGAATGACGTCCTCTGGCTTCTCCTCGCGTGCGGCGGGATTAATGCCCAGGATTTTAAACTATATGCCCTCAGTGCCCAGGCAGCTTCCTTCACTTCTGGTTGCATCCGACGCCATTCCAGCCTCACGTGGCGGTTGAGACTGACCTGGCGGCCCCCTCCCCCCTACAGACTGCAATCTTTGCCCCTGCCAAGCCTCCACGTGGAGAAATGGACGCGGTGGAGACCCTGCGCTGGGCTTGGGATAGTCTTAGGAAATATTCTGGCTCAAGCTTGCTCTCCGCCGGCGCCATGCCTGTCGCATACCACCCGGCTTTCTCCTCACTGCACACGGCAGGAATGGCGAAACGTGCGGCTGTCATGGGTCTGGACACCTTATCTGACCTCTACCCTAACGGCAATTTCTTTTCGCTACCGGCCGAATCTGGCCCAATGGACACACTGCTCTATTATCAACTTGGAGCGTCTTGTCGGGATTTGCATCCTACGTTCCTGCAGCCCCCCCCCCCCCTCCTTCGTTGGCTGCCCTTGACCTGACATACACCTCTTCCTCTCCTCGCAGACTGGTTTCTAGGCTCTATGCCACCACGCTAGCGGCATCCTCAATATCTGCTGATCGCGCCCGCATGGCTTGGAGCGAGGACTTAGGCGTCGATCTTTCTCAAGAGGACTGGCCGTACTGTTGTAAGCAGACCAAACGCTTATCTCCTAACTACCGCCTGCGCCTCATACATTTTAAATATTTACACCGGTTGTACTGCTTCCCCCACTCAGTTATTTAGAATGGGTCTCGTCACTAGCGACAGATGTCTCCGGTGCTCGTCGCCCGCAGCGGACTTCTCTCATCTTGCTTGGCTGTGCCCTTTGGTCTCTACATACTGGCGCGAAGTGTGCACTATTATTACAGAGATAACCTCGTCGCCTGTCCTGCCAGACCCACTGACCTGCCTACTCGGCTTGGTGATGCAACGCCCAGACACCTCCCGCCGACTCACGGCTATGCTGCTCGTTCTCGCGCACAGTAGAGTCGCTATCCATTGGGGCCGGAGGCCCGCACCCAACGCAAGTACTTGGCTCGAGGATGCTGCGCGGTGCCAGACGCTTCTATCGGAATTTTGGGAATTAACGCCTGTTACTGGTCAGCCGCGCGATATCTGGGGCCCTCTTGTTTCGTATGTCCTCTCCCAGACTGCCTCCCCCTCTGCGACCTCTCCCGCGCTCCCTGCCGGCACTCCGCCCACGGCAGCCACCGGCTTTGGTACATAGGAATCCTCCTCCCCGCCCCCCCTGCTCACTGCTGTCCAATCGCGGTCCTCCAGCCTATACTACACACCATTTGATGCACCTTGCTGCCCTCTCACGCTCTACATTCTGCCGCTTTCCCTTTCATTCCACGTTGTGCCGCTATGGTATTAGTGTCTTCATGCTGGTTATGACTGATGCGATGTTTCTATTTTCTCTTATCATGTGTCGCAGTGCTATTTCATTACCTTGTAACCTGATGTGCACTATTTTCAATAAAGGTTTTTGAAAACTTTTAAAAAAAGAAAATAAGCCTTCAACAAGAAGCAGCCAGTGTAGATTCCAGAATCTTCTGATGACCATGGCTGGAGGCTTAGATTAAAACATCCACAGGAAAAAGAAACCGGTCTCAGTAAAAGAATGAAATGGGGAGGGAGCAGCTCTCTTGTGGAAAAGCCGCCCAAAAAACAATCAAGGCGAGCATGGGGTAAAGAACTACCAACCCACCCTACAGCATAAAACTGTGGAAATTTTATTTGCACAAATAATAAAAATCATTGCAATCAGATATTAGAGGGAAAAAACCATAACTAATGCATTACCTACATCGCAAATAGGGAAACAGAAAAAAGAAAAAGTGAATACAATTTAAAATCATCATTGCGGGCTAAAAAACATGAGTCTAAAATGCCAAATAACGGCAATAGTTAAGAAAATCATAAAAAGATAAAATTTCTGTTCATCAGTAATTATCCTAATCCTGCCCAACGAAAGATAAAGTGCTGAAGTTCCATGCTTTCATAGAGGGGGGGGGGGGCAACAAAGGGGATGTGCACCACCTCGCCGACGCTGATCCTGGAAAACTTACAATAAAACATGCATTCTAAAATTTTATTTTCATTATGTCACAGAGGATAACATGCATTTCATCTTCATTCACTACTGGACGGCAGTGGCTTAAGTGCAATTTGTTTGGCATTTTCAAAGTTTTGGTTTATATTGATTCCATCGTGCTTCCTGTAGGTTCACCTGTTGTCTTTTTGACGAGTGACTCCGCTTTTAAAAGAAATTTTGCAAACCATGCCATGCTTTGTGGTTTCAGACCTTTCATGCAAAACAGTATTGCTCGGCGACAAGATCTAATGCCATTTGAATTAAAGATATTTTGTAGGTAAATTTTACACCAAGGCAATAAAACTGGACAGATACAAAATATGTGGAGAAGGTCTTCCCAAGAGTACTGGAATAGCCAGACCTCATTACTCTCTATTGGCTGGTGCCATTTTGGACACCGATCGATTGATGGTAAAAACACAAAGCTGGCTTGGAGCACTTTTATTTTTATATAATTTCTTAAAGTGGCGTTCATATAAGTTTGCATGATCAGCGTCTTGTAGGTACTAAGGGTCATTCATGCATGAATGCGCAACCTGAATTTGGCTTAGTCTTCT
The DNA here is from genome assembly GCF_964204655.1 of Triturus cristatus. Taxonomy (NCBI): domain Eukaryota; kingdom Metazoa; phylum Chordata; class Amphibia; order Caudata; family Salamandridae; genus Triturus; species Triturus cristatus. The sequence continues at coordinate 822,341,469 of NC_140585.1, read as the reverse complement.
CACCAGGAGAGCTGATTAATTTGTATATTCAATACTCACATTAATAACTGATGACGTAAACTAATGTGCCAGAGTTTCGATTCCAGATGCTTAATTAATGCTGCTATTTTTCCTGACCAGAAATTTTCATTCGGGGCATTCTTTGATTCAATGTCTTGCCATAGCAATGTTCTTCATGTGCTTGGGTTTGCCTGCCTAAGTACCAATGTGTATTTAAGGAAAGATCCTTCCTGTGCCCGTTCTTGATCCTAGAAGCCAAATTTCAGTCAAAATTTGTGCCGGTGAGGCGTTTCAGCGCCAAGTGCAAAATGAGCCGGACGACTTTGCTCTGTGCGATATTCAAGAAGCTTGCACATTTTCCGAGTAAGATTTCCAGGCCTTATGTTAACGTTGGTAGGAACTTTGCCTTTATCGCTGAAAGCAGCTGCTGCCAAGTTAGACTTTGCAATTTGGTTGCCAGAAAGTGCAATGCTGCAATCTGTGATGCCACTCTTGCTTTTAGTGTGGTATGGTGCAGGTGGTGGGACATTAAGCGAGAAAGATGGGTGCATGCTTATAGGCATGACTTTTTCAAAGAAAACTTAATGAGCATATACTCCTGACATGATTTATATTTGTCAAAACAATTGCAAACAATGGATAGATCTCCTTCTGCTGCCCACATATGGGTGCAGAGTGCTGACAAACTTCACAAAAATGATAATGTCTTTGCCCAAGTCACAGACAAACATTGGCCAAGGAATGGAAATAAACATGGCTGTCACATACATGTATGAGTAGACATGAATGCTATAATCAAACTTTGGATTTTAAGAAAGTAGGATTTAAAATAAGAAAATATACGAGAAAAGCTATCAAAGAGATACGAAATGATTTTTTCTTTGATATACCCAAACTGATTCTCGAAATCTAACTTATCTGATAGCTTAAGAAAAGGAGAGATGCCTATGGGGTGGGGACCTCAGCCTAAATTTCAAGTGATCTAACCAATTTTCATGTTGATTCTTCTCACTCAACCTGCTCTCCATCACTCACTAAGCAGAGCCATGTCACTTCACTTAAATATAACTTGTTTTGGCTGCCCGTCCTCTGTACAGTTTAATCAGTACTTATGGAACGTGTAGGTAAATGTCTTAGAAATTATAGTCCTTTAAAACCGTGCACTAAAATTCTTCCCTAAGCCGCAGTCTGCACCGTTAACAGCTACCAAAAAGGGCAGGGGGAGGGTAACTTTCTTTCAAACAAAATAAAAGGGGAGAATTGAAGATATGGTGAGGTTCATCTGCAAACTCTATCCTGACCGGAAGTGTTTTATTGGTTCAAAACACAGTCTGAGAACCGAGACAGACTGTTCTTTTTTCCATGCTGTGGACCGAAGGAAGGCCATATTCCCTTTCTGTCCTAGTAATGAGCAGTCGAGGGGTAGAATTTGCATGTGTGATTTAGATGTCAATCCCAAGCTACAAATAACTTGACCTTAAGCAATATTATAAGAACTAATACTAGTTAGTGATGAGATTCAACCTAAATACATATATGAATGTTTTTGCAACTGCTTTTATAATATTACAATTTAAACTTGTTAGCATGTTGAAAATATGCACATTCAACGTAGACGCTTAGAGAAGTTTGACATTTCAATTTTCAAGAAGGGCTTAAAATAAAAATGTGTATTGTGGGTTCAATTAAAAAAAATGTAACAATTAATATCCCTATTTGTAAAGGCTTAAGCCTATAGAAAGCAGGTTTTCCTACTCTCAATCACATCTACAACTTGTCAGGTCAGTCAAAGAAAAATACAATAAAAATGCCCCTCGGGGTTAATTCGACAAATCACTGCCATAGAAGTCAATATCCGCAGTGTTACTTATGAGCAGAGTTTGCCAGACCCAGTAAAGCAATATCAACGCAATACATATTTAATGGGGATGAAAAGAAATTCAGATAAATCAATAGTTTCTGCGTTGGATTAGGTGCGGCTGGACCAAACCCATGAATAAAACATGGATGAACTTGGTTCGACTGTCTCCCAAAACAATACTAAAAACACGATGCCTGCAAAGCAACTTGAACCAAATGGAATACTAATGAGCACTGACAAATGCCAGAAAACAAAAAAAAAAATCAAAAATAAAACAATATATTACTACAGCAGTATTGCATCCATGTGTATATTTAAATTAGGATTAAAGATATAAACTAAGTATGCATTACAAGCAAAGGAAGAGAGAAAGAAACAAAGTTCGATATGAATAGTGTATGAAAGTATTGTAAACACGTTTCATGTTTTAAACCACGCTTGTAAAAAAAAAAAAAGTAGCCCAATAACACATTATAGTAACAGTATTAATAAATAGTCACAGTTATTCTAACAGTGCAAAGGAATAAATACAGTTTAATACAGACCAGTGAAGTTGGCATGAGAAAAACATGGGCTAATGCCTCAGATTGCATGTTACAATGACTTTTACACATGGAAACGACACTGCTACCAGTTGCAGGGTCCCTTTAGTATGATTTTGCCTCCATGCAGGTATTTAACACATTACATCCTGGTCCCATTTGAATAAATGGCATGGCCTAATCCAAATAACGAGATGTGCAATGTAATGTCCCAACTACTATTTTTGCTGAGGACGGGAATGGGCATCACAGACACCTCAAGGCTTCACCTCTTAGGAGTCATGACTCCTCCCCATATTCCATAAATGTAATACATAGCATATAACGCTCTGTGCGTCTGTATATGTACTTCATCTCATTTCTAAAAAAACATCAGTCTATATGCTTGTCACCAGGAGCTCAATTTGCAACAGCGACATGACATATATACACCTATACTGGTAGTGTGATAATATGTGTAAACATACACGCACAGTTAAAGAAATGCTCCAAAGCGTTACATACAAAACATCAGCTGTAAATCGTTGACTCTTTCCTCCAACACAAGTCGACATTCCGAGGGCTACGGCATTAATACGAAGGCTACAATGGTGAAGCATGGAGGGTTTCAACTTTCAGGTGAAGGCGTGAAAGGAAGCATAAGCGTGAAGGGCACCTAAAAGCCTGCTTTGAAAGAAATGCATCTGATGTGAGAGGGGATGAAGCCAAATAAATAGCAGATCTGAAATAAAGTCCTATTCATGTCCAGATTTTTGTCACACACACACACACACACACACACACACACACACACACACACACACACACACACAATACGTGCACTTCTAGCCCAGCTGAAGGCTAGCGCTGCGCCTACCTTTATTCCCCACGGCCGCTCGGCGCCTCGACGGTGACACCAGCTCTTTCACAATCTGCAAGACTTGAATCATCGCTGGTTACAGAGACAAGGCACCAGCTGCGCCGCTTCTAATTCCAACAGGTTTCATCAGTGCAGCGCCTCGCGCCTCTGCCGCCGCGGAGCCCGAGCAGGGCTGAGGAGACAGCTCGGAGAGAGGCTGCAGAAAAAGGCGCGCTCCCTCTCACATCGAGCCCGGGAGGCAGAACCAGCACAAACGATGATAGACTGCCCGCCGAGACGTGATGGACCCTCGGAGCCGGCGGCTGCCCTGCATGGGGCAGAACAACCCCGGGCACGTGCAGCTCCCGAGCATATATGTGCCAAGGCGAGAACCTCACCCAAGTTGGAGTTTTTACAATGAAATAACTATTACCAAACTTTAGATCGTTTCAGACGCAGTGAGGCGGTAAAAATAAAGCATCGACATAATTATGCCAGCGAGATGCAGATGCGAGCTACTCAATCCTCAGCCTTAAAATATTTACAAAGTGTCACCAAATCAAGAGAGACAATAAAAAAAGCGTGCTACTGCTGCTGTGCCATTTCACCCAAGAGACCTTCGCGGGAATATGGAAAAGCGATCACCTCGTGAAAATAAAATAAAAAGAATACGAGAATGATTATAAACGTGCGAATCAAACTAACATCAAAACAACGAGCTGTGCGTGAAAGCCCGCGTGATGCTAAGCCGTTCAGCACATTCTACATACAGCGCCGGCTCCACAGAGCCCCTCCTCGCCTGCTGCCCCCACTCACGCCCCGTGTCCCCTCCCGGTGCACACCTCTGACATTCTATCACAAGAGTAGACTGTCGCGAGGAGCACACACCGGCAAGAGGCTCCGCTGAACCTTTTGCTTGTTCCAAGAAAATAACACACCGAGAGTCATCTACAAACTTGCAAACACCATACCCACACAACAAGTAAGAGGAAGCTAAAGCTAACCAGGGTGTTTCCTATTAGCAAATCTCTTCCGAAGGATTCGTGTGCGCTTCTTCACACGAAGTTATCATTTCTGAGGGCACACAAATTGGACACCCGTTGTCCAGGTGCACAAGAAACTGACAAAAGAGTAGGACTTTTATGGACCTCTGTTTATCAGACCGATGGCCGTATGACAAAAATAGATTATTGCACAGCATTTCCCATCACTCTGGTCAAGACCAAAGTCCAACCGGTCATGCTAAACAGAGCCTCGTTAACAGGGGGTTTCATCATGACCATCATCACCATCCTTTTCCAGAATATTTCTAGGAGATATAACACCAAACCCTGCAACAAGCACATAACATATACATTTTCAAGGTAAATACCAATTATTAAAAAAAACCAATAAAGAACAAACATGTCAATTTTTCAGATCAGCATTTTGTCGGAGCAAAATCTGCAGCACTTCAGCAGTAAGAAGCAAGTTTTCTGTTAAACAGTTATAGAGAAGTAGTGAAGAACTGCAACGAAAGCGCAAGAAAACAAAGAAAACTGTCAAGATCACTTAAAGTTGAAGACGCGGAGTAGCCAGGACACGTAGACATGGACGAGGAGAGCGGTACACTTAACTGTTAAATGCAGGCAAATAGCAGAAGGATGGAAATGTGACAATTCTGGCTGTCAGTGAGATAGGATTTTTATCCAATTGAGGATTGGGCCCGGGAGTGCGGTTTCATTTAGTGTTTATGTCCGTGTTTAGTGGTCTACAGAGTTAAATGCTTACAGAAGGTCAAGAAATAGTGCTGCAACTCCACTGGAATATACAATGGTCTTTAGATGATCCCGGATAGTGATTATTGTGAATTCTACGCTCCCTCCTGGTCTGAATCCATCTTGTCTGTCACAGAGGAGTTATTCAGTCAGAGCGACCCCTCTCTGTTTAGACATGCAAGCTATGGAACAGGTTTTTAAACTGAATAAGAATCTTAAACGGCTATTTGGAATTCAGAAAAGCAATAACGACCTGGCTGTTTACAAAATTATGATCAGACTACCACACATCCTAAATGTCACTAGGGTTTATATATACAGCATGCAAATCTCTCTCGTACTTCATTTACTGCTCTGTGTGTGCTGCTACATGTCACTGCATCATGACTGGAACATATCTCCAGGCCCCACGCTCAACACCAAAACACACAAAACTGAAAAGTTCTCGAGTGGACCATCAATCATGGAACATTTTAATCAAGGAAGATGAATGCATGTGCGCTCTTCTCGGGTCAGGTATGGTCACTCTGCAATTAATGAAACATTTCAGACACATTCCCGTGTCTCCAGTTATCTCTTCTCGATCCTCTGCGTTTCCGTCTCCTCGTCAGGGATTCAAATTAGTGAGGGCTTCATGAGGAACTTTGATCCTCATTATCAACGCATCCTAGTATGGACATTAAAAAGGTGAATAATTGATTATGGGGGAATATTAAAGAATTTGCTTGTGGACATCAAACAGGCTCATTTCTATGCATACTGTTTTGTGTTGTCGCTTCAAGTTGGAGAAATCTGAACAAATAAAATGAAGTGGGGGCATGTTCAAATTGTGTCCTATATTGAGTGCAAGTGAACTAAACCACCATGGTGTTTTTAAGTGCCTTCTTACCTCTTTGGTAGAAACCTACTGAATTTGTGCGTATAAGCAAATCAACATGCGTGTCAAAGGTAATTACCAAGTTATTATATTGTGGTTGTTTCAGAAATGGATTAGTCCATGTGTTGGCCCTGGGCGCATCTGGTTTATCCACAGCTGCAGACGAGCTGACCGAATTCACTTTGCTTGCAAGTGGTTTCTTAGTAGGAGCGACTCAATAAGGCAAGTCCATTCCGTGGAATATTATCTTTTTACCCTTGCCATGTTCTAAAGTCACATAAAACCAGCTCAGAGTGCTGGATTGGCTTTCACTGTAGCAGAGGCTGTACTTCTGTTTGTTGAGCGGCTGTCGCAGTTCCTTAGATACAGGAGAAATGTGTGGGACCACATGACATGTCCAGAGAGCAATAATTGAGCATCAACCTTCTTTACCGTCAGGTCGCTCGTGTCGCATGAGCATTGTGTATATTTACTTTCATGCACCTGCCGGGCACTATCATTAAGTCGCATCCTAAAAGAGGGAGACGTCTACCCCACCCCCTTGCATGCACACGGAGGAATTACATTATCCCCTTGCCATGGACCCATGGGCTGACTTAATGGTCAAAACGGATGCAATCGAGCACCAAGTTTTAAACTAAGTAATGAGATACATTTTTTAATCGCATACTGCACTTCATACACATCTACGGCAATATATAAAGGACAAACACATAAACCTAGTACTCCACTTTGATTTCATTTGAGAGGGAGTATGCTGGGACCTTAGTGAGGTACTGTGCTTTTCACTTGTTACTTCGAAATGAGAGTTTAAAATTAAAATATTGCTCTAGTTCATAAAATGCCAATTACTTGCTTTTCCTAAAGAGCATCTGCATCCTTATGTATATAATGTGGTTTATGGTACCCCTTCTATATCTACAATCTATGGTTTTGTGCCTTGAGTTGGACCTTAGGTAACATCCCATGTTGCCATCACCACTTATAAGTTATTTGATTAGGGAAAGAGCTATGTGTAGTGGTTCGTAATACAATAGAACACTTACATAGCTTTATGTATTTGACATTTTGTTGAAATCGTTCTCTACTGTATGTAAGAGAAGGGTGATACTTGCTTCACAAAGTAGTAAGCCTGTTCATATTCCTTCCTGTGCCATCACAATGAACAGTTTCCAAAATTTCCCATCTCAAACTATCTTCTGTGTCGTCTTTCTAAAGGAAGTGTGAGACAAATGGTGTTATAAGGATCTTGTATCTTATTTTGCATTTACATTGTTGAAATCCATTTTTAATATGTTGGTTGGTTTTGCCAATATAGGCCAAAACAAAAGGACAAGTGGGCACACACACCGCATTTCTGGTGTTGTTGTTCGTGAATGTGTTGTGGCTCACCACGATTCCCTGGTATGTGAATGGAGTACCTGTTATGGCTGGTCATATAGAACACAGGAACCAATCTATGGTGGCCTGTAAGTGGGACTCCAAGAAAAGATAGGCTTTTCTTGGAGTCCAAGTAATGCCCTTATTGTGTAACTCTTATCCACAATTTTCTTGTATTTATTTGCCATTTTGTTAAAGGCAGTTACAAAACAGAAATCTTTTTTTCTACTGGTCTTTGGTGTTAATAACACGTCTCTAGGTATATGGCAAGCTTGTTTGAGTGATCTTTTTAACAAACGTTTTGGAAAGCCTCTTTACAACAGTCTTTCTATCAGTATTTCAGCATTAGTGAGGAAGCCCTCTTTACTGGTACAAAGGGAAAGTAATCCTTTTAACTATTGGGATGGAATCTTGAGTAGACTATTTCTGTTGTCTTGTATAACAATGGTATGATTTAGCCATCTGACTCAGATTTTCAAATCCAAGAAGAGGATTTTAGAATTCTCATAAGGTTGACACGAAATTATATCTTGAATACGTTAGTTTAACCACCACTTGAAAGATTACAATTTGGTTGTACAAAACAAAGTACAACACCTGTATTAAAATGTCAAAAACTTTATGAAGGCCTCATTTACTCCCCATCTAACCCTAAAACAAAGCATTTGTGAATTTTTCGGATTTAAATTTGGTTTAGACAAGCATCCTGGGACTGGTTTGGGTATCACTCCTCTTCAGCCAGGCTAGCTTGAATCCCATGGCACAGTGAGCACAGGACCCACGTCTGGGCATACCTTACCACTTAGGGTGACAAAAGCAAAAAGAACAAATGATGGACGAAATAATGAACAATGCAAACATTCACCCCAGTTACAAAGATGTGGGTTTAATCCATTGCTATTTTGCTGACCACGCCACCTCAGTTTAGGCCACCGGAGTCAAGCTAGCCTGGACGATGGGTGGTGTTACTCCGAAACCGGACCCAGGATGCTTGCTTCGAGTCCAGGGAGGACCTGGCCTGACAGTTCGGGCTGGATTGTTTCCATGGGGAGTGGGGTCAAGACTGATTTGAACATGGCTAGGTTTAAACTGGAATGTCATAGGGAGCAAAAAACAATGGATATAGGCCCAAATCTCTGAGCTGGGATGAATGTTTGACATTGTTCAGCATTCTGCCCATCAATTGTTCTTTATGCATAATTCCAGTGGCCCTTGCTTATACCGAAGTTAGACAGGCTAAATAGGGAGTTCAGGTGCACAGGACATGTTTTAGAGGGGAAACATAGCCACTTTACTAGTGTTTAGCAGTGGTAAAGTGCAGAAAGTTCAAAAACCAGCAAAAATAGATTCCAGAAAAAAGCAAAAAATCTGGGGTGAGCATGGAGAATAGGCAGATTTGATATATACCCATTTCCCAATTCAGGTTTGCACTTACTGTGACAACCACATTATTAATTTAAGTATGTGACACCTGCTTAATTTTCTTATTTATGGCATACCCAACCAATGAAGTGCCACCACCTACTAGGTGCCTTGCAGCACAAGTTCCACGCAGTACAATGAATCACTCGCCACAACACCAAGGTCTCCCCCAACAGAAGTCTAGGACACACCTTTCGTATGTGGCCCTACTTACTATGAACCACTCCTAGCTGCTCCAGCCAGAAAAGTTAAGTGTATCAGACAGAGGCAAAGGGAACTACCTCCGACTCCTTTGGAAAATTGTACACCAATAATATAAACTACCTAAATTAGCACTACAGGGGAAGGACGGGACTACAACAGAGGGCCTGTTTACCATATCGGTCAGAAACTGAGCCGCCCGACTCCTTTTCGGATTCGGTTCCGACCCACTCATAATCAGCGGTTCCACCAGACCCATTATGATGCTTCTGTACACCGTTCGGAAGGACTTTTATTGACTTCAATAGGAGCTTGTGTTCTGACCGACAAGATAGGCTCCTATGGGGAATATGGTTGTCTGTGGAAATCCTTGCACCCTGTCGCAGGCAAGCTATGGTGCCTGCCACACTGTGCATGTTTTTTTACAGGGGGGGGGGGTCCCTTGGGTACCCCCTTGACTCCAAACCAGAGGACTCTGGATGAAGGGGGGCCTGCTAGGGGCCCCCAAAGTCAGTTTACAACAGCCTTTTCGTGTCGGACAGGCCAAGTCGGAAAGGCTGTTGGAATCCAACATCGAATTGGTCGGTCGGAAATGCTGTCCGTTAAGCTGTACGAAACGGCTCAGACCGGCTTGGATTGTCAGAATGCCGGTCAGAACCGATTCGGAATTACTGAACTGTTCCCTTTCCGACCGCGAGCATTGTAATAGGTCCGTCAGAAAGGGAAACAGCCACTACAACGCAGCTGTTTCCACGAATAACCGTTACAATGCATGCGTGGTTACCACACATAGCCTTTACCACGCATACCTTTACATCTAATTAAGTTGTAAAAGTATGTATGGCAAAGGTATGTGTGTGACGGATAAACACCGTTACCACCCACAGCCTTTATCACGCATGCCATTACAACAAGATACGTAGTAAAGGCATGTGTGATAAAGGTATGCGTGTGGTAACGGTGGTGGAGGCTCTCGGCGTCGTCTGAGGAAACAGAAAGACCTTTCCGCTTCTTCTTTACGACGTGCACCGCGCCTCAGAAGAACTTTGAGAGGAGACGTCATGGAGAGGTAAGGGGGAATTTTACTTTATAAATAAATTAACATTTGACTAAATAAAGGGCTGGGGGGTTGGATCGCACAGGGGGCTGTTTCTTGGGTTCAGAGCAGGGGAGGGGTATTTCTCAAAAGGGTTTGTGGAGGAGAATCGCACAGAGCTTCTTGTTTAGGGTTCATGGGTGGGGTATTTTTAAGAAGGGTTTGGGGGTATCGCGTGGGGTATTTGTTAGAAGGGTTTGGGGGTGGGGGAATCCCGAAGGGGTCCATTTTTAGGGGTTCAGAGCAGGGGAGGAGTGTTTCTTATAAGTATTGAGGGCTGTATGTGGGATGGGGGTTCTGCGGGGAAACAGGGGAAGGGTATTTAAAAAAAGAAAAAAAATACGATCTGAGAGCTGGAGGTGGGAGGGCGCAAGGGACCAGTTATGGGATTTGGGGCAGGGGTCTGAGATAACCCTTAGCATGAATATGTCCTTACCATGCATGGTTTTACAACAAAATTCGCTGTAAAGGTCTGTGTGGTAAAGGCATATTCGTGGTAAACGTTATGCATGGTAATGGCATTCGCGTGGTAACGCATGCATGGTAAAGGTATGCATTGCAACGGAATGCGTTGTTACATCATACAACAGGTCAGAATTGTTTCCGACCGAGTCGGGCGGATGGGTTCCGACACGGTCTAGGAGGATCCGACGGTCGGTCGGAGGCTTACCGACCGACATCGTCATCAAGCCCAGAGATGTGATTACTTTCTGGAAGTTGGCAAGGTGCTCGATTTTAGTGAGGTACCCAAGATGAAAACTCCTTGACCGCGAACATGAATTCTCCAGGTAGAATTGGGTTTCGGATACTGCATGTTTCAATAAAGTTCACAAGCCATTATTTCCACAGAAGTTCTATAAACTTCTGGAAAACATGCATCAATGTTCTAATTAGTTATCATTTGCTGAGAAGGATGAAAAATAGGTGTATCCGCTCTTAAGCCTGATCTTATTCGCCACGCACCTAGTCTGTGTAACAAGAATGGCCTCTTAAGGGGGTACAGTGGAACTCAATAAGAAGGGCTCTAGGAATAGCACGCAACTTAGACAATTGTCTTTCACAATAAAGTCATGACTATTTTTAGGTTCCATTTTGTTTGCTGCATTTACTATCAAAAACATAGATTTTCAGCATCAACAAATCTGTGTAATATCCAGGAATTATTGACCATTATAAGGGTCAAACATAAGTGAAACTGCCACTGTGAACTTAATCACACATGGTATTTTTTATTTTATTATTTTATTTATTTTGTTGCGTACAGCAAAAATAATATGACATCAACAAAAACAATAACTTGTTTCACATGACGTACAGTCAAAGAGGAGAACATACTTTTAACACCGATGAAATCCATTAAGTGATCGGGGATTACGCCACAGTGAAATAACCCCATCATATCCCAACCAGACAAACGTATGGATTAGGTACACGTTTAGTTAGCCTAGTAATGATTTCCCTTAACCATGGTGTCAACGTGGTTGGTGATGTCACACATGGTATTAACCAACTGAAATGTCCTCCTTCAACACCACTGGAAAGTTGATATTCTGAGACCTGCATCAAACTCTCCATCAGACGCTCTACCTTTTTTTGAAAGTATGTATGGGGCTAAAAAGTAAGGGAAAGATCACCAAGACTAATTTAGTATTACAACAACAAAAAAATCAGCGCTGGCAAAGCCAGTAGATTTCGTCTATGGGAGCTATTGAATTTGTCAGTGTTATTAAAATGTTGTTAGCCATGTTGCACAGGATTGTGGGTGCTGTGCAGCAAGGCTGAAAGTTAAAATTAAAAAATATTATGACATGACCTGATTTTTAAGGAGGGAGGACATGCAACACAGTGGGTGTGGATGCCTCCCACCCCACCTTCCTGTCAGCCAAAAAAAAGTGCTCTGTTGCAGCAAGCGATGGTCAAGCATTAACATAGGGCTGGGCGGGAGTGGCAAGCAACAATATGGAGAAGATGGGAGAGGGCAAGCAACAACAAAGAGAGGCACAGGAGTGTTTGAGGAGGCAATCAACAACACAGACAGAGAGGGCTGGAGAGCTGGGAGGGGGAGAAGCACACGAGGGAGACCACAATCGCATGCGCACTTTTGAAGTTCTTTAAGTAAAAGAAAAAAGTAACTCTGAAAATGCGAGCAGTGGAAGGACACAAGTACTTGGCCATGCTCCAGGAGACAGACAAACACAAAAAATAAGTAAAGCTGTCACAAACTGAGGAAAGGGAAATAAGAGAGACAATGAAGGTAACCAGTGCCAAGCAATGGGTGAGCTCGAAGCCCACTTTAAGCTAACAAATGTCTTTCAAGTGACCGCATATGTGCTGTCTCAGGCAACACCTAAAAATGCTGAACACAGTAGAGAAAGCCTAGGCTTGTACAAGTGACTCTACTCAATATCCTGAAGACATACAATTTCCAAAAAGCTTGAATATTTAGTGGTTCAAAACATTTTGTGGTTTTGGTGTTGTACTTCTCCCTTGAGGTACATGCATGGTTTTTGTAACAAGTATTATACACTCCGCATTCGTTTGAAGACATGAGGCAATTCAACGTAAAATATTGCTTTTCCAAAAAAGAAAATCATAGCAACAATTTTAAATGTTTGCAGTTACGTGCATAGGAAATGTAATAAAAATAAAAAATAGCACACACAATTAGAGTGGAACTGCAACACGGAACAGTCCTGATTCATGTCACGCCACTTTAAATGCTTAGTAACTTTCAATCAATGTCTACATCGGATAACATATAGAAACAGCATATTTGGGTGCACCGTCCTTCACGTTAGCTTTAGAGGGAATAACCAGAGGCCCAGCTACATGCATAAGAGTTTATGCAGGACAGGTTATGAATGGTATAGCTGCTATTATGCATACTCTGCCTTTGGAATGGTGATGCAGCGTCAATTGTTGCGAGTACCTTCCCCCTTATTTCCAAGATTCCACCGGAAACGGGAGTTTGGGATTAGGATTAGTCATTTTTAGGGCGCAGGGGGGCAGTGACCACTGTCCTGTTGCGGCAGACGTCCACACTGCAATGGTATTTAAGAGGGCTGCAAGAAGAGAAGACCTCGCTGTTTCTCGCACTGGGTTCCTGGACCCCAGGATGATGTGCTCTGCAAGAAGGACCGTGAACGGAACGATACCTGCTTTGACCTTTGCAGCAAAGTTAATGCAATCAGAATGGGTTCCGATTGTATCTTCAGCAGACACGGCACGGTAATTGGAAGGCACCTGCCGCTATCTGCGCTCGTCACTCCATTCTAATTTCACACCAAGTATTGTCTACCGAAAAATGTGCCTTTTTTCTCCCATTTGGACAGCGCGTCCCCGAAAATACATCGGGAAAACGAGATGAACAATGGGCCAGCTGTAAACACGTTTATCCTGCCAGGCCATGCCCAGGACTTCAGATGAGGAAGGAGAAGGCCGCAGGGGGCAGGCGACACGGACATGCTTGAGAAACTGGCTCGTGAATAATTAAAACCGCTCTTCAGACAAGGATTTCACAGGATCCGCTATGTACACACGTGGGCCGCTTTAATGAAAAAGCCTCAGCATTAAGGAAATGGCATACACCACTGCACTCTCAACGCGAGCGGGGATATCTAGTGAGCAACGCAATGCAATGCACACAAACACGCCCCGCAGACGCAAGCGCACACTGCGGAACACCCTGGAGTCCTTTTTCTTGACATTACCTGCTCGTGCGTTGCTGTTCAAGGCAAACACGGCCGCGCTGCGCCCGTTTCCCTTGTATATGCACAGGCATTAAAAAGCAAACGCGAACGCCAACTGCCCCGGCACATGTATTCTGCCTTTATTGTTACAGCGCAAACCCTCAGAGGAGACAGACCCACAATCTCAGAAATGACCGCTTGCATCTGGGCAAAATTGCGGGTTACCGACTACTTCGAATGCATAGGCGCTACATACCATGATACCTACCAAAAGCTCAATATTTTATGACGTCATTTAGAGCCAGGAAAATCGGTTTTATAAACTAGGTTAGGGCGGTGCTTGAGTTAACTTATATAGTTGTCTATCAGCACTGTGTTCATAATGGCCAATGAAGCCTGCACTGAGTTAGACAGGAATGAAACGTTCCAAAAAGTATTCAGAATCCATTTTGTATTATGTTCTATACAACGAGTCTCAGTGGAACTCGTTTTCATAGTAAATGGTTGACATTGAAAAATTGTCTCTGACCTGGCCGCACTTTCGGTCACTATGTTGAACACAGTCCAGAAATAAAACGTGGGTATATTCCCAGTGTGAATTTGTGTATTAACAGTTTTTAGGCATTGCCTAGGCAGTGCTTGCGTGGTCTCTTTGAGACATGCTGTATTGAGGTATGGAATAGAAGCTCCGCCCATTTCCTGCCCATCTTTTCAATAGGCTTGTGTTACTGTCCTTTCTAGATGGATTCTTTTGATTCGTGAATAGCTTGTTTGTCCCTCCATAGTACAGCCTTGTCTGCATTTGTAACCTCCCATCAGGACTGGACCTTTTCCTGTGTTGTTACTCGGTGTGCTTTATTTACATTCTGTGAACACTATTTTGCTAATTGGCTTTCTCCTATCAGCAGTTGCAGGCAGCGTTTTACTTCCCAGCTAATACACACAGAAGGTTTCCTGCCCATGCACTTCCCCCTTCCATCACGTTCGCAGATGTATCTCATCCACGGGCTGAATTAGACTCGGAGACAGCTTTACTGTCCCTACATGTTTCCACAAAATGGGTCCTTCCCCTTTGGTCTCTGCGTTTTCACCCATGATCTAACGTAAGAAAATGTTATCACCACTTATCGATGGCACACACAGCGCTGTTGAGGGATCATTAAATAACAAAAGGTGAGGGGATTATTCTGTTCAACGTCTGCATCCCGCATGCAAGAGCCCAAATCCTGACAAAAAGGATACGAGAAAAAACCATCATCTCTTCATTGTGTGCTCCCTTCTGACTTCCGGTGTGAAATGCTTTTGCAGCAAAAGCAGCGCGAGGCTGGTGATCTTGCCCCCCCCCTTCCTCCCCATGGACGTACTACCCTCATATATGTTTGTTTAACATCCACCTGTAAAGGAGAGCATTTGACTATTCGGAAGGCCTTTACCTTCATCTGTTGGCTGTCCGAGCTGTACAGCACCTAATGAGTCCATTCCCCACTTTTTATTTGCCTGCTACCATTATCGAAGACCAAGAGCTAAATGGTTGCGTCCGATTTGCAGAATGCTCGGATGCCGTGACTATCGTACTGTGCTACGCATCCTACAGACTGATACCTCGTCTCTTACCATTGTCTGCGGCATTGCTAAGTATTTGGGCTGTGCTTGGCTGTTGCGAAAGAAAAAAACTTCTCTCTAATTACACTGATCCACTTCTGCGATCTGTTCCCATTTGCACTTTAACGAACTCCAGGTCACCAAGCACTTTGTCTTTGTCTTTTATATGCTGTTCTTAACCATTTTTATAACCTTTTTAGATGTACTTATGATCAATTGTTGTTTTTATTGCCTAACTTGATCCATTTTTTATCACTGTATGTTGTGCTTTTATGATATTTTTTATCGAATAAAGCTTTACCTACCTACCTACCTATTCGGAAGGCAAGAAATGGGGAAGAGTGGTCTCATCCACTTATCCTTAGATGGCGCGAGGAAGGTGGGGGATGTAAAGAGTCTTTTATATTAGAACAAGCATTTGCATTGCAATAGGACTCGCATTGTAGGAACGTTGACCTATTTGTATTGTAAATGGCAATGCCTTTTATTATTGCAGGTTATTTAAACACAAAAATAAAAGGTATTGTCATTTACAACGCCATTAGCTCAAAATCTCGCAATCGCGAGACCTATTGCATTGCAAATGCTTCTTCCTGTTATTGTGGAGTGAAACCCTGCGATAGCCTGCAGCAGGGTTCTGTGCTGTTAAATTTTCCATGTTAAATCTATTCTCTCTTCCACACCATTATAATTCTAAAGTGTATGAAACTTAACACAGCTCTCTGTGGTTTGAAATGCTGTCGCTTTGCCACAGTGCCTTGTGTGGAATCGATAAAGTGCAGCTGCCAGATGACAGTAGGAGGTGGCTGTAAGTAAGTGGCACATTTCCGCCGCTTCCTTTCAGTGTTACACATCATTATTTACATTCTCCTGTGAACTCCCTGGCCTCCAGGCTGGCTGCTCCTCCAAGTGCACGGGGTCTATGCCACCTCCCAGTAATGATCGTCGAGTCCCTGAAAAGCATGCCTATCTACAGCGCTACAGCTACAGCGCTGAAATCGTTTTACACCATGGCAGTAGAATGACCGACCGACCGACCCATCACGAGCGTGCGCACACTGCTGCCTGCTGGTCGAGGGGCCCTGTATCTCGGGGGCCCACACACACACACACATACAGAGAGGAAGAGAGGATGAGCAAAGCCAGCTTGGCTGCAGGACAGGGCTTTAAGTGGGCCGGGTCTGTCCGGGTCTGAACACCGGCAGTTTTTTTTTGGGGCCCTCGAAACAGGTCTCTATCGGGCTCTATTTTCGTGGCTACTAAAGGCAGTCCGTTCTTTTTTTTTTTTTTTTTTTTCGGACCCGTTTTGAGGGCCCAAAAAAAAAACTGCCGGTGCTCAGACTCTGCCCACTGTTGCTGCACTGTTGGGTAACCTGACCCGTCTCCCTTCGCCATCCTCCACTTTGCTGAACTTGTTGGGAACCTATCAGCTCAGTGGTCACGGCCTGACGTCACTACAGAAGGCCCCTCGGCGTGCACCTAGCTGCCTTGAATGAGTCTCCCCTCCTGCAACACAGATAAACACACGAGGCTCCGACTCTCCGAGGTGCCTTGCACGAGTGCCTTCCCCCGCACTTAAATGCCGTGGTGCAAGAAGGTTGGTATGAGGAACGTGTTTCTGAACCTAATTTCAATGTGCTGTGGTGCGTCTCTGTCCCGAAGGGTCTTGCACTGGAGCGAAGAATGCACAGTGTGAACCTCTCTCGTGCATGCTGCTGCCAAGGTACATTCTTCAGCCCGGTTCTTAAACTCTTTTAAAAGTAGGAGCAGCGCCACCAGGCAAGTAGGAGCCTGGCACTGTCATGGTTGGCATTCCATGCCCACGTTACTGTACGAGTCTCGCACACGGCCCCTCGTGGCTTGCAGCTTTCAGCTCATAGTTCCATGAAAACAACACGCTTCTAGATTGCTTTTCTTCGCCCTACCTGTAATGTTCCGCCCTGGGCTAAAACCCGTCCGTAGCCTTCCGTACACCCCCCTCGCCCCAGGGGCAGCCTCGAGGGTGGCCACCCTCCCCCATTGGCGCATCCTCCTTAAACTTCTGAAGTCAAAAGGAGGCTTGAACGAGCACATTTTTTGTAGGTCGGTTGGTAACTTGTACGTTTAATGGGATACAGGACGTTAAAGTGACAAGCGTTGTTAGCAACGTTTTCGAAGAATAACAGCCAGAAGTAGCCCCCTCGAGATGGTTTACTCTTACTTACCTGCTACCATTTAAGGAAGAGTGTCTTTTGGCTATTCATTAATTAATATATGCGTGTTAATTTACAGTATACAGTGTATATAACATGTATCCGCAGAGTAAAGTACAAATAGCCTGCCGGGGTCCGAGGAACCTCGTATTTGCGCAAGACGTATACCAGCTGCGAAAGAGCCTTTGGGTAAGAATAAAAAAACATTAGCGGTACAACTTGGTCAAGAGAAACGCGACAGTAACGGTGGAGTTTATTTCTCCGACTTTTGAAAAATATACACATTTAGTCAAATGCAGTTGAAGTAGCGAATGGACAGACTTCCGGTCTCGGGGGGTTTGGAACAGCGACGCGGCGGCTTTTACAGTTTCAGTTGGGCCCTTCTGTGCCCGGGATGCGTTTTGGAAAAGGGAATGGGCGTGACGTCATTACAATGACTGGAACTATAATACCCCGTGCTAATAAAATATATATATTTCTTACTATCATTATTATTATTTTAATGTATTTTTCTGTTTTTTTTTTCAAAACGTTGCATCGCGCATAATATACAGTGGGCGATAAAACACAAAATATGCGCAGGCCGCGGTGATTCTCGCCAGCTCTTCCTTGTTGGAAAGTCCTAGATTCTTAGAGTTGGGCACCATGTGTGCAAACATTAAAAGGCCAGCGAGGTCAAAGCTACTCTTGGGTGTTTTTGTTTATGGTTTTTATGTGGGGCTGGTGAAAGCAACACCCCAACGCGTGTTTTTTAAAGTGTTTGGTATTTTTATGGGTTATACTTAATAAATATACCTTTTTGCCTATTTTATTATCCTTTGCTGGATGCAACTTCATGATTTTCTCAAGCACACACTGCTAGTTATTTTGATTTAGACCACGCCCCTACTCGGATAGGCCACGCCCCTTCAAGACATTAACCACGCCCCTTTTAGAGCACCCCCAGTTTTTTTTTCCCACTTAAAGCACTGCTGCAGGAGGCTTTATGCACAGATGACCCCGGCTTCATCAGCCTATGGCCATTCAAGGACTAGCAGTCAGGACGAGGTGCAGCAAATTTATTTGTGTGTGTGTTAGTGCTACAAAAAATTATTTAAAAAAATTAAAGGCCTGATTTAGAGTTTGGTGGACGAGTTACTCTGTCACATAACCGATATCCTGGCTGCCTTATTACAGGTACGATAGGATACACTTCTAATAAGGTGCACAGGAAAGCCGTCATGTTAGCGAGGAGTAAGAAAATCTGCCAAACTCTAAAAGAGGCCCCAAGTTATGTTTATGAACATTTAAATATTTAATCCCACAAGTAACGATAGCAAAAAGGAGTGCAAACATGATACCAAGAACCTGTTTTCATTTGTGGAGCACAAACTATCATTAAAGGAAATCTTTGAAGTAGGAACTGACCCAACAAGGGGACAATAAGACACACCCTATGAGATGACCAGCAGACAGAAAGATCTTCAAAGCTCTTCAGAACACTTTGGCCCCGATTATTAACTGCACAGTAGTGGCAGCGTGAGAACCGCACAGTAACACTCCACTAATACTGTGCAATTAGGAGTTAGAACCCCCAGAATAGGCAATATCTGCGTGGCATAGCATAGTTTTATTGGGGCGAAGTTCCACACTTTTCCCCTTGTTCTGGGTGGATTAATGCTCACATTTCACACCTGCTCTAGGGAGCTGGTGAATGTAATCTGGGGGTCAGGTGATGGGCACGGGGAGGGGGAGAAAGAGGGGAGGGGGAGAAAGAGGGTGGGTGGGTCAGAGCTAAGAAGAAAAGGACACCCTGGCAGTAAGGTAAATTACATGCTCCCTGTTGCTGAAAAACAAGGCCCAGGCAGGGGCAGAGGCTTAGCTACTGTGGCAGCCAAAAATTCAATTGCTTTTCAAACCGGCCAGTAAAAGCCGGATGCGGAACAGGACTAGGCCTCAAACAAGGATCAGATGGTCCACAAAACACGTGAATAAGTGTGTAGGTATTGATTAATTAAAATCCTAATAATAAAACAATAACTAAAAAGCACAATATAATCATAATAAGGGTTTATTTTTATCTGATCAGGAGCTTAATTTGTGGTACAAGGCCAATCGCACTGCTTTTCAAAATAAAATGCTAATGATGATCAACCTAATGCAATTCAAGACTGAACAGACTGACAAAAAAATATCAGAAGTACACATCGATGAATTAAAAGAAAATATATGCATGTTTTCACTACAACTACAAAACCTGGATGTTGAAAAAGGGAAACAGCTGTTATAATTGTATAAATGGGATTTTGGATTAAACTGATATGATGCAGGTGGAATACCAAATATTGCCACATTTTTCAAGTGGGAAGATACCGCTTTCATAAATTATGAATGCTTTACAGGAATATTCTTTGCTTACCGAGTGCTGCTGTCTTTATACTTCCGAAAGGCTCCAAACAGACTTTCCTTTCCTTGAAGGCTAGTCCCCAGAGAACATAGGATGAGTGACCACCCATATGGCCCTGTTCTAAGGTACACTTATTCAGTCACACGCTGGTGTGTGCCTTACTGGTTCGGGTCCAAAAATCATAGTGTCAAGTGGGGGCAAATGTATGCGGTCTTCAGAACCTCATAGAAGCAAGCACACACAAACTCTGCTGAATGCAGTTGGTAGTTCTTTACATAATATTCATTTCATTTGACTCGAGTAGAACAAAGACTTTAAAGAACACACTTGTTTTATGACATTTCACATCAATACTGAATACTGGAACCATATATACTGGATTTTTTTCCACTTTCAAACTAGATCAAACTTAGAATGTGGTGATCCTTCTATGTTCCTGAAAAACAGACAGGGTATCAGGCTGACTTGAGAAAGCACACCTTTGTTCAATTTCATGACGTAATCAGGAAAGTCCCAAGAAGGCCCTAAACAGTCCTATGAGGCCATATTAAGCACACAGCCAGTCACTTCACAGAAACGGATGACGTTCTTGGAACTCTCTCCAAAAAGTCCCCATCAAGGCCCGCACTGGAGGCCCATTCTAATCTTAGAGTAAGAGTCCCTCTGTCAGTCATGGCAATCAGAGCAAACGGCATTGCTCTTAGCATGCCTAGCAAGGGAGGGAGAGGGAGAGAGTGTCCCCCCTGTGAAGAGAAGTGGGTCATCTCAGGTGCAGGGAAAAGCAGGTCCTTTCACAAATGTTCAGTAGTTTAGAATTTGCTAGTAGAAACACAGTCTTCACTGGTGGTTTTGCCGAAACTAGCTGCCTTTTGTTCACTCGAGGTTTTCTGGAGATGTGAAGCTTCAAATAGGTACTACGGGAAGGTGTATATGCCTAATGTGGCCTAAATGAGATGAAAGAGACCCTCTAAGTCTTCCTACCCTGCCTTCTCTGAAAGTAGATTGGAAACGGAGGAGAGGAAAAAGGGGGCACAGGGATGGGTATGATGACTGCAGTGGGACAATATAAATTACTAAGAACTTCACAATTCCCACTCTGTGAACCCCACATGATTCGATCATAAAAGTAAATATGCCAATATTCGTTCTCACATATTGTCAAATATTCCCTTTCTCTAGTTATATTCTAACCCGGTTATTTCCCCCATCTCTTCTCTCTAAATTCCTGATCTTCTCCCCTCTGTCACTGGAGAGCTATTAAAAAACATCCAGGAATTGCTGTGGGACAGTGGTTTGTTTGTTTACACACACACACACTCTCTCTCACACACACACACACACACACTTACTTACACACACACACACACGCATACACACACACACACACACACACACACACGTACACGTACACACACACACACACTTACACATACACACACACACACACACACACACACCCACCCCTCTGAACATAATTTTTAGCTCCTATCTTGACCAAAACTTCAGACTGACCTCCTTTGCTCGAATAAAACAATTTTTTCTTTCAGACCCAAACGTCGGCCGCTTCATACCTGAACAGATCTGTCCAAATGTCAACTCTAAGGGATAAACTGGAACAGCCGCCAATCACAAGAACAGAGCCACTGTATAATATGATCTGGATCCCATAGAGCAAAAGACAACCTCAAAACCCGTGAAAACAATGAAACTAGGCAGATATCTCCACCAAAGAGAAAGATCCAGTCCTTTGAAGGACTCCGATAATCTTCTCTCCCAGATCAGTCGCCAGTCGTTAGTCATGATCAAGACGTCTCCCTATAAACGTAATTAACATGAACAGCTTGCTGCTGGAAAAAGGCCCGAGGCAGCGGAGTATACTGAGGGAGAGCCAAGAGACTGCTCTTTACATCTACATTTCACTGGAAATCTGTCAGAAGTGCCTATGGAAGCAGATTTCTCGAAAGAGGAACGAGGTGGATTTCCTGCCAGGCTTGCAACGTCTCTTTCTAGTACATGGAAGTTACAGTAAGTCAAATATATAATGTGAGGAAGACCCAGCATGTTGAAAAGCGGGCATGTGTTGTATTTTTTCAGCGTGCCTCTTTATATAGCTTTAAATACCTCCTACCCTGTGCCATACAGGCTATCTTTATCTTGCAGAATGAATGATATGAGAGTTTAGGAAAGGACAATACAATGCTTGCGAACCATTGTTTTCATCCCTACATGAACTGTGCTCCCACCCTCCAAATCATTAATGTTAGATCAAGACAACAAAAGTGTAGACCTTTTATCTTTTTTGTAATAGTAATTTGTATTGTTTGATGTAATTATACCTCTCTTGCACAGCATGCATACCTTTAAATTTTATTTCTCTTTCGATGATTCCATATGCTCTAAAAAGGTGCATATCCAGATAATATTATTACTATCCACTTTCTAACACAACATTATATCCTCATTTAGAGTGGTTATTGCAGTGTGATTAAAAAATCGCCGATAAATCAGTTCACATACCCTGCTCTTATCTTTGTTACCATTATGAACAAATCCATAAATGACATTCATCTCCAATTTTTATATTGACGCTCAAATGTCCCACAAACAATTCCACTTTACTAAATGTCTGATGGAGAGGTGTGGTGCAGCGGCCAGGGCAGCTGACTTCAGAGCACAGGGCTCACGGTTCGATCCCCGGCTCCGGCGGCAGCTCCGCTCAGCACCATGTGACTCTGGGCAATAGCTCACTTAATTTCCACAACGCCCCCCAGTGCCTTGAGACCCGTAAGGGTGAGTAGTTTGCGCTTTACAAATACGGATTTATTATTCATTATTTAAATGTCTCTGTTGGTAGGACATGCATGAAGCACAACACACAAACACTGGTGAGTGACTCAGCCCTCCATAGGTGCTCCTTTAAGCGGCATGAAAAAAAACCCTGATAGCACATCACCCACCCTATATGAGGAACATTCAATGAGACTGGCCTCTGTCTGTACTGAGAGCCAAACTCCACCCTTTCAACCAGCTTCCGTTATCGTCCACTAATTCCCCACATCCTTCTAGACACTTTATGGAAGGTAAATGCAGTCTCCACCAAAAAACCTGCAAGTAAAATTGAAACAGGATAAACGCCTATGAATCCAAAGGCAACAGTTCCTTGCAAATCTTTCGTAACTTGTTCCACCTCACCATTTTCTCTAGACTAAAATCAAGGGACAACAACAAAATCTTTTCTCTCTAGGTGAACAATTATTTTTAATATACATCGCTCTCATGACAGCTTCTTTTACACCTTTCTTACTGAGCACAACCACTACAGTGCCTCATTCGACTACACGGTCTTTCTTAAGCCTTGTGGACAACATTGTAGATCTCTTCACATTCAGAATCTTGTAAACCCTGCTAGGTTCACATCCTGCTGCAGAGAAGTTTGTTAGCACAGTTAGGTTCTGGGTTCCATCCATTGCTGACCAACACAAAGTTGACAGGTTGCCCAAACACCTAGAAGAGAAACTTTTCATATTCTCTTTCTGGCGAGCTACAGCTGGAAGTATACATTGCTGAACATCTGAACATCTTTAGTCCAAGCAGCGGCCTTCTCCAATATCAGTGTTAACATCACCTCAATCACCTCAGTCACCATCATGGGTCGCCTTTTTCCCCAACATAGTTCACTTATCGCTCACTTGCTCCATTCTAGCCCAAAAGGCCAACACCCTCCTGCCCACCTTGAACATTTTCAGAATTTTTTTCTTCATAGAAGCCAAAAGGACTCTTTTTATCTTTGACATAAACCTGAAGTCCCTCATAATTGGCAGACAGCCGAAACTGCTTTTAACTGAATATTTAACCTGTAAATATGCACATCTGATTACAGCCTTTATATAAAAATAAACAAACTGCAACATGATCCATTCTAACTTCGAAAAATTATGCCATGTATTTAAAAATTATTGTGTAAAGGGGACAAATACCCAGACTTGCCCAAAAAAACACCGTCACTAACAAATAGAACATGCATAGCCTTTTTTTCCTCTCTCTCTACTGTTTAAATAAAGACACTTAACAGTATTGTGTAGATGGCAGCCACACAGAAACAAGATGTATGTATACATACATACATATACACATATACATACATACATACACACACACACACACACACACACACATATATATATCTCCCTTAACTGCCTGCAACCATTACTATAATGTGGTTCAGGCACAGTAAAATGCTATCAATGGGGCCATTTTTAGGTCGAGCATTCGTGTCCTACTGTATATACTTTAGTATACACTTATATGTGTATGTACTTTGTGGGCTCTGGAGATCAGCCCTAGGACTTGTCTGCTTCCACTTAGGGACTTTATCTGTTCCACTGCCTCTATTTAACTGTCTTGATAGAAAACGACCAGTATAGGTCAGTAAAATACCAGAATGGCTTTCTACTGAGGGACTTTATTTTTTCAATTTTTCTGGCAACTGCCTCGTATGTAATTTTGATAGAAACCGAACCAGCAGAGGTCAGTAAAATACCAGAATCACTTTAGCATTCTCTAGATTCCAGTCCATAGAAATTGTCTCCTACAAGTACCCGTAGACAATAATATTTATTTCAAATCCTGAAGGCCCTGATTTTATATTAAGAACAGAGCTTTGGACTACACCATTTCCAGCTGAAAGGCAATATTTCTCTCCATGTGTTCCCATACCTGGCGTGTCGCATAGTTTGGTGCTTACTTTCCCTCCATGTTAAAAAACCTTGCTCTTCCCCACTCCGTAGGTCTCTCTGGGCCCTTTCCGAGTTTGGTCACCTCTCTGCTGTTCAGCGCCGGGACGCCTCTTTGCCGGGGCAGCTGTTGCGCTTTATAAACCCGCAAACATAACATAACATAACAGTAGATGTTTCAGCACTCAGGCCAATGTGCTGCAAAGCTAAATACATTGAAGGTCCTACAGGCGAGACCGATTGCATTGCAAATGCTTCTTATGGCTTGGCTTGACACTGCAGCTGACACCAGATAATCAAGTGAAGAAAAAAGGTGCTTGCACTCCACGCAGATGTGATCATTTTGTTTATCCAACTGCCTATGCTTGAACTTTCAAGGGCACAAGCATGACTTCAAATGTGATTAAGGTTAACTAGATCATTTATGTTTTGTTTTTTTGGCAGAACACAGATGGGTGGAGGGAAGTCATTAACCTGGATGAATTTTTAGGTCTGACTTCACTGTGCATCGGTCACCTGACCTTTTAACAGTTCTTGGCTTTACGACAAATATATTATATGTATTCCCATGCTATTTAGTTCTAATGCTTCACATTATCATACAACATTCCTTCAAAGTCAGAAAATGTGACATTGGCAATACTAGTTTAGTTTGGGTCAACAAGCAAAATAAGGAAAAAGGGTATTGGTTAGATTTTATTGACATTTTTGAAGAAATATTTGTCTTCATTTTCTAACCACAATGACAATAGGTCATACTTTTAGTGGGTGGCTTCTGAGGTATCACTATATTACAGGACTTAAAGATATAGTCAACCAATCATTGGCAAAGCATAAATGGTTGTCAGGACATTGCGTAAATGTCCTTCCGTTTCTGCAAAATGTAATAATCTGAATTTAACCATTGTGCCATGTAAATTCCTTTAAACCTACAACAGGTCACATGTGCTACAACAGTCATTGCAACAAAGTGAGTTACAGAAGATGTGTGTACTAAGGCAGCGGAATGGCCTGCACGTGGGTATCTAACTTATGCAGAGTATTACAGTTGCATGGTAATTCTTAAACGTGTCACTAAGTGTCATTAAGTTATCACTATAGAAGGTCAAAAACAAAGACTTTCCTCACTGGAAATATGGCACAGAAAGGGATGAAAATCCTATATACGAGGTATTTGTAGAGAGAACGTTCACATCATGAGTATCCAGAGACTTTTGGCAGATGACAATGTTCACGGTTATCCAACTTAATCATTAACTCAACTTCTGAAAATTTGCAGTTTAAGTTGAACCACTGGGATCAAACCTGTCAGTGAAAATGTGTGTATAGTGCACAAAACAGTCGTAACCTGAAGACAGTATACATCGGTGCATTCTCAGCAGAACCCTGGAAAATCTATGCCTTCTTCAGCTTACACATGCAGCCCAAAATTCAACAAGGCCGGAGAGAAAGGTTGCTCTAAATAAGATGACCTAGGACAAAAAGAACGTTGGCCTCACTTTCAAATTAACTTAAAGCTTGGCTTATAAAGACAACTTGATACGTGGAATAGAGGAAAATCCTTGCACTAGTGAAACCGGGACACAAGTTAGGAAAAGACTTTAAAAAAAATAATCAAGCAAGCTATGTTAAGGAAGATACAGTCCTTCATACATGGCCAACGAGGTTTTCTGTGGTCCTGGGATGGGAGCCTGGGCTACTGGTGGACCCATGCCATTCAAATGACCGTTTTCAGAAACTTATGTAACCAACGCAGCGGGGTCAATGTCACACATCCAGATACTTAACTGTAATCTGGTCACAGTGTCACGCACCAATGCCTACGCTGGATGCATTGGTCTACTTAGCCATCAGGAGTTGATATCGCCACTTCTTATAAAAGGTTATATTTCTGGAGATCACCTAACAGATTAGACCTCAAACGTTGAAGGGTGAAAGTAAGTCAATCAAACGCTCCTTCAAAACTAGAAACTCTGGAACTGTGTAAACACCACTAATTAATATTATAAATGATGCTGAAGGCTGCTACTACTCAAACAACACCATGTAGCATGCTAAGACAAACCAACAATCGCTGAGTAATGCTGGGAAATATTTAAAAAAAATTAATCTACACTTTGAGAAAGAAAAAGAAAATGGTAACAACTGAGAATTGTTTTTCAGGAGCAGGCAGAAGTCAAGAGGATGATCATGTGGAATATGCACTTTATGAACCCATGAGCACGAGGATAATGATGGTTCTTATGGTGGAAAACAGGAGTTTGTCAATCGAAAAATTGAACATAGTAAATGTATTGTCTGTAATAGCACTCAGCGTTTTTGCAATCCGTATGCCGCATCTCCATTTCACCTGACAGAAATGTTAGGACTTTAACTACTGGTATATACAACTTGAATTTAACGCACAATAGAACAAATGTTGACAAACATGCTCAGGGAAGGCTTTCACCAGCACATTCAACAATGGAGAAGGTTTTTTTTGTGGCACACATGATGAACAGGAGCATATGAATCTTCTAGAGTGCAGGAGGCGGCGCAAACAGGCTGATGTAAGGCCCTTTGTAACAAGTACAGAAAGCCAACATTGTCCACCATACTGACGATACATCACTAAACAAAAGTCAGGGTGCACCAGTGTGACATAAGGGCAGCAGAAAACAAGCTCCAATTCGGCCTTTCAACGTTACTTGCCCCGATTCCTCAAGGATCCTGGTCTACTGAGCGACATTGTGAGGGGGCCAATGGATATACGCGAGGCCCTTTAACGAAATGAAATAGTAGTTATCATCTTCAACTAGTAGGTTCCCAAAAGCTCTGCTCTCCACTGCATTTTAAAAGTTGATTCATTTGTTTTCTACTGGCTAGTATTTTCTAGGAAAATCTTCAAAATCTATGGAATATGGTCTTCTTACAAATGACTTTTCCACAAGCTTGAAAGAATATAACAACAAAGGCAGAACGGGATGAAAATAACGTCATTACATTTTTGTGAATGTTTGGGCCGGACACATGCGTTTTCATTTACTTTAAACACTATTCATTGCTCCGTCAGAAAGTTTACTTCAAGCATACTTAAAAATGCTGTGTTAAATGCTGGGAGAGAAAAACGATTTAAAATACTTAAAACGTATATACACGTTTATACTAGTCTATGGGTGAACAAAACTAAAGTAAACAAACATTGGCAAAGCCAACAGGTCTCAGTTTTAAAAGATCAAGCTTTGGCAATGATTTTTTTAGACAGCTCCCCACAGAAAAGATCAGGGACAGGAAGCAGGGAAAGACATGCGCTCCCATGGAGTGCTGAATACTAGGCAGTGGAAGGATACAACTCGTCCATGCAGAACACTGAGACCGAAATGCTCCTGGGAATGACTAACACAAGAATAGGGAGGGAAGCCATTAATTCAAGTGCAGACAAGTGAGATAGACAACAAAGCAATCCAATCACGAGTAAGGGGCTGACCCAGAGCCCACTCTAAGTATATATTTGTACTGGAAACAATAGGTATGCTTACTGGCAGCTGAAGCGGTCTTTAGTCAAGGCCTAAAAAGGAGTATTTCAATATAGAGGCACACGATGACAGCAATGGTTGCTGCTGAGATTACAGCAACTATTTTAGAGACATCACTCAAGACAAATTAGTGGAAAGCCTAATTGCAGGAGACACACTACATCTCTCAGAGGGATGAAGTAACAGGCCACCAGGTCATATGCTTGCAGAGAACGCCCTGAAGACTGACTCTCAGTTATAGCGAGCATTACATCAAACTGCCAACATGATTAGAATGTGTTCATCTAAAGAAAGGCTGGCACAGCAGAAAGTCTTACGTAATTGTGGCTCCAAATGGATCTAAGGCAAATCTTTTTATCACACAACACTCCTTTGACAACATGCTTTGTATTAGAATACAACAGATATTGCCTTTATCAGAAATTCGTGCATTTGAAGTTCTGAACTTTGCAATGATTTAGACTTCCATGTTGGAAGCATGGGACCCTTATGAATAATCAGTACAACTTTGCCTGCTTGGAGTCGTAGAGCAGTAGTCAAGGATTCGCAGCAATGTTCCTATTCCAATGACGAATCAGAAAAGGAAATTGTGGGAGCTACGTTTATAAGAGTGCCTAGAAGATTGGAGATAGAACAAAGATTTTGCCATGGCACATTTATACATTAACTGGCTTAATCAGACTAGATTTCTGTAGCAACTTAATCATAGGAAAGTGTACTTGTAACAAGAAAAAACATTAATAAAACGAATTGTCTAGGAGTTTGTGTAGTGAAAATGTTTGCTCAAGCTTTCAGGCAGGCAAGCATGCACTAGAATTAGTTCAAGCCTTCCAGACAGCACACGCTGTCTGTTTCCAAAGCGCTATTGTGGGCTTGAGGCCCACCAATGTTGACTTTATTGTCACTCATTTGCTTGCTTCATTATTTGATGGCTTTCCTTGTCCCATCTTATCCGGCTTGCATTTGCCCCTCCCCTAGAGCATAGCCTCTTTACCATCACTCTGATTGGCTGGCCTCTATCCTCTCACTGCTCACTTTTAAGTAGCTACTTTTTTCTAGTGGCTTAAGCATTCCATTAGTGTCCACACACCCTTAGTGTTTGCTATCTCCTCAAATGCTTCTCCCTGCCTTCCCTGCACTCCGCGTTGCTTTCTCGTTTGTGTGCTTCTTCCCTGTCCCCTCTATTACTTTCCCTCATTTGCTGCTTTTGCACATCCTCACCCACTGCGGCTTGCTTCCTCCAACCCACTCGTCTGCTAAGCCCCACTTTTTAATAGTTTTTACTTATTTATTTTAGTAATACTTTTATTTATTATAAAACAATATTTATTTGTATTTTTGTGGGGAGAGGACCAGACTCCTCCACCTTACAAATAGAAAATCACCTTTTACACTTTTTTTTTTAATTCACTGAGCCATCTCAAATTGGTAAATAAAAAAAGGAAAATGGCACCCACCATATTTTGTAGGCATGCATGCAAAATACCTACAAAATGAGAAGGCCGCTGCAGTCACATGATCCAATCTTTTTTCCTTCTTTTGGTCATGCAGCACTACATCTTTTTGAAGCTTATTGCATTACCAAAATACAGTAGCAAAGCCAATAGGTCCCAAAGGCAATATTGGTCTTAGATGGGCAGCCCAGCAAGCATCGGTCACAAATAGAACAGATCGAATTTATTTAGCAGTAATTCTTGCATCTCAAAACACATCTGCCTCCCCTCCTCCCACTCTGCCACACCATTCACCCACAGGAACGGATACAGCAAGGCAATGAAAGAAACAGTGCATGCTTCAGTTACACACACAAAAGATCGTGTTTGGACAGCAGTAGCTCAGTTACTTTGTTACATAACATACTCATAACTTCCCTCCTCCACCCTCCCATCATTCAGAACACCCAATCCACCCACAAGAACAGGTAAAGTACAACATGGGAAGCAGATCTGTAAGCTTAATGTGCACGCGCATGCACACACACTCGCATACCCACCAAGTCCACAGCACAGCATGTGAAACAGCAATGCAAGCTTCAGATACTCTAAGTGGCTACATTGGATTTTTACTCAGGTCGTGCTGTGGATAACAAGAGCCAAAGTTGATAAAAGGTCGATTTTTGCATAAGGATCTATTGTACAAACATTTCAAAAGATATTTCAGTAGCTGTGAAAGGCTATTTCTTTTACTTCCATGTAATGAAAAAAATATGTTAATAGGATAAAAAAAAACAAATCAGAACACTTTACTTGGTGATGTGCAAATAATAAATGTGTTTTCTGAAACTCAATTTACACAGATTATTGTTAATACACTATATAGTTTCATCAGTAAAGCTGCAAGGAAGTGGGAAGGTTTTGGGCCATTTCCTGGAAATTTACTGTCTGTAAATGACAGTGCGCTACCACATCATGCTTTAGTAATATATTTATTAAAAGTGAGTGTTTAACCATGAACTGAGTAACACTCCTGCCCTTGCCCTGATGGCAATGTTATCAGTAAACTGAGAGGCAAGTCAGGGATCATGTGTAAGCCTGATTTGTATTACACCTGGAGCAAGCGTTTAGTCTATTTAATCAAACAAAAGAGCTTTGTTATGTACAGCAGAAATGCTGCACTCAGATAAATGAAGGTGCACTCATATGTGAGAATGAAGAAAAAGGTGACTCTGTAAAATAAAATATTTGCCAATGATCACACAATTTGAGATCAGTTTATGGGTCAATACATTGCAGTTAGGTCGAGTAGATTATTCAGGTTACTCGACCTGCAGGTCTAGTAGCATTTAATGACTATTAGAGGCCTGATGCCACAGGGGCACAGATGGTGCAAATGAGAGACAAGGAGGCAGGTATATACCCTGGACCATAAAGTGTAAAGGCTGGGTGGAGTGTGCAGGGGATAAAAGAAAGAGCTTGGAAGGGAGGCAATGAGGACATGGTGAAATAGGAAGAAGAGGACCGAAGGGCCCAATGGAGATCTTGAGAAAGGAGGAACAAGAAGGGGAGAGAGGACACGAGACACATAAGAAGGAGAAGTTAGGTGACCAAACGCTCGGATGCCTCATACCGGGCACCTTAGATGTATGGACATTAAGGGGCACCTACTTTGCAGGTCTGCAGGCAAAAGTAACTCCGAGTGCTCTACATGTGCTCAGCATTTATTTAATACAAATCACAGTGAAGCTCTTGCATCGTTGGTGAGCTATGCCAGTGGTTCAGTAAAACATTAAATACTGCTCGAGTGGTCAGTGTCATTCTCTTCAGCACTCGAGCCGTGGCAGACGGCTATTCATTTGAAACCTTGGACAATCAAACAGTTATCCGAACCATCAAAAACATCACTAGTAATATCTGAAGCCGCGAAAGTATGGTTTGAGACTTAAACCATTAAGGACCCGTTGCTATTGCTTGAAGAACTCAAATAGTGAGAATGGAATGTTCTCAGAGTCACTTAAAAAGTGATTGTGCAAATGTGACGCTCCCCATATAGAGGAAGCATCCTAATTTGATGGACTGGGATGAGTGGCTTATGTCTGCAGCGGTAAATACTTAAATGTAACGCAAAGAAGATGAAAAGAATGATTCTTTTTTCATAATTCTTTGCTTCATTATTTTACGCAAAGTAATGTTCAGCTATCTTAGCAGTGCACTTGAACTTTAGAAGAATTCAAACATGTTGCATTCTTTTAATGCCCCCATGTCTTGAACCATAAAGTACCTGGTATGTACCTAACGTACCTAAGTGTACTACAGAGTTGTTTGCAATGAAAAGCACTTCCATAGAATCTCAGGCTCTGTGGGTCAAGCGAATCAGACAACACATCTTGGAACTAAAGTGATGTGCTAAAAGCTGGCACTCCATTATTTTGCTCAAGAAGCGTGTACAAACAGGCTTCTTTTCTTCCAAGTGCAACATTGTACAATTTTTTTATTTTTTATTTACAAAATCTATTTTACTCTGGAAACTAGAAAGGACAGTGCGATGCTTGCAAGCAAAACAAACGTACTAATCGTTGATGAATAACAATTTAATTAGGACCTGCCAAATTTGTATATATAGTTTCTCAAGAAACCAAGGCCTCTTTATAGCTTAAGAATACACTTTGTATAATAATGTTAAAAAGTAAAAACACCGAGCTAATAATGGCAAAAACGTGTTCTATTTTATTTTTAAAATATGCCACATCAGTTTCCTTTCCTTGATTCACACTTGGTCTATCGTTGCTGCATTATTTAGTCCTCCCAGCCACACCATGCGGTCCTCTGCAGGCACCATCACGGATAACACGAATTTCCAGGTCTCAAAGATTCCGCAGTAGTTTCTTCCACCGTGGTAAATGTAAATAACAAAAGGGGTTGTTAAGGCAATTTCAGGGGCTCCATGTGATAATAAAAACTCAAACACCTGAGATGGGCATGTGAAAAGAAATATATAGCCAGGAAAAGATCACGAGTTCTGTGTCGGCAGCTGGGATGTGTATTCATAGCACTGGGTGCGATTACCTTTAAGTCGGTTTTTGAAGGGCATGAGTGGTTGTGACAGCCTCTAAAATTGCTCAAGTCTACCTTCCCACGAAATAAAAAAACAGGGAACAAGCCATAAAACAATAAGGGGACTAATCAGCGAAGACAATGTACAATATCACTTAGGACAAGAAGCTATCAGATCCCTCACTTTAATGAGAATGGGTAGATTTACTATTCAAAGTGCAAACAATGTGATATATAGTGTAAATACATCTACACATATAGGTTTCAATATATCTTCTCATGTATAAACCACATATTCTTATCCATCAACCTGCTTGTCTGTCACCGCAAAGAAGTGAATGAGGTGATGTGCGAGTCTACATTGAAAAAATAACGCAGGCATATACAATCCCACTTGCTGTGCAATAAAGCAGACAAAACGTACTCTTATTCAATTGTCATTTACATTTGGAACTCATCAAGTTAATGCAGATCATGAGCTCTCATGACAAATGTCTGATACATTAAAGAAGATGCATCCGTCCCCTGGGACAGGCAGGAGTGCAGCTCTTCCTCCTGGAATCTCAGAGGTTAGTGGTCATGCTCAGTTTTCATTAGTGCTCTGGGGTAAGTACCCTCCTGACTATCGGAGCCCTGTTTGTATAGAAAACGTTGAAAAGTAGGTTCTCCGACTGTAAATCAACAAGAATCTTTTTCCACGTATTTAAAGTTTTTTTTAATAACATTTTTAATTTTCTATTTTACGATGAATTAAGACAAATGCACAGCTTCTGGCAGGGGAGTATAGGAAGCATTGCATGTACACAATATTCTCTACATATTCACGCACCCTCCCTTTCCCACACCACCTCCGCAGGGGCTCCCAATACATGCCGACTCCAGCATCCGCCATCCACTGGGGTAAGTACTGAGGCCCGCCTATGCAAGAGTGCCGGCATCTGAGTTATTAGCAGAGCTCCCTTCTGAGACCAGGGTCAGCAGTTCTTGCAGCATTTCTGCCTACTCAAAACAGTCCTCCTCTACCTTATCATAATTTCTGACTTCTCGCACCAGACATTCTTCAGCGAGAGCCCACTTACCCATATCCCTGTTCCACTGGTTAACTTCAAACCTTCCATTCCCGAGATGTTTTCCCATGTGAGATGCTGTTCAGAGGCACACCCCTCGCCTCAATATGGCACCTATGTCGCTATAAGGCCTATGAGCAACTAAAACCTAACAGATCGTGAAACATACAGAGGACCCTGCAAGATTACAAGACGCGCACAAGCCGAAGCCAACCTCAATCTCGGACCCTCCAAACACCCTATCCACCTTCCTATGTAGAAGCCCAGAAAACCTACAGAAACAACAAATATTGGTGAATAATTAAAACATGGGTATGTGTGGCACTATGATTGATCTAGGACTATCCCTGATGTGGGAACAACGCAGTCACACTAACTGTAACTCTGAGAACATTATTTACATGATCACTTGTCCCTGTCAAAACCGATATATCGGTATGACCACCAGAAAGGTAAAAGTACGTATCTGTGAACACAGAAGCGCCATACGTAGAGGTATAACCGCCACCAGGTTTACATCACACTATATAGAGATGGAACACTCTGGCACGGATCTCCAGTGGACCGTAATTGAGAAAATCCAGGGAGGTCCGGGACTCAAAGATTACTTGAGAAAGAGCAGAGATGGGTCCATCGCCTTAAGACCCACAAACGAGGTCTCCACGATTCAATCCCATGGGGCCAATTAATACATACATAAATGAGACTGACTCCCCCCAATAATACAACTTACACACTATATGAATGTGTTAATTAGGAATCCACATTAACAGCAATTGTATCCTCTCCAACTACCGTATTTTGTCACCCAAGAACTGCAAATCAAGGGCGTTCAGCCTTTCTTTTTACCTTACTTGTGGCAGAGATAAATCCCAGAATAGAATGGCCAATTCTTCACTGTTTTAAAACCCTGGGCAAGCACTCCGGTGAGACAGACATGTACAGTGGTAAACCGTTGAGGCACAATAATCCCAACGGACTTCAAGCTGGTTTCTGCCTCTTCAACGTTTTTTAACCACACCGTAGACAAGAACCAACAACCAAAGCCAGACAAACGGGGATTGAAGTTTTGTCCGTATGCCGTTTTTCACCAATACCTTTATAGAGAAAATATTTATACTTATAACATTTCTCTATTATAATTTCTCATAATAACAAGTCCTTTGTCTAAAAACCTCCATATCTTAATCAGAGTGCGCAAAGAAGCTAAATAACTGATTTGAAGGAATCTCCCGGCAGTTTTTTTGGGTAAGACCCGTCTTTACCAAAACCACAACTCCCATGATTCCCTGGGCTTTCCGCCAGAGTGTGCGGTTGGACACTCTGACGTCACACACAATGACAGGGGCGTGGCGACATGCGATGCCCGGGCACGCTCACAATGCTGGATTCCGGTGCATAAAAACACACACGCCGCAGTCTCCCGGTATCTCAAAAAGCAGGGAGATGAGGAACCTAACAGGTTATTGAGTGGGGCAGGGATCCTGGACGACGCGAGTACCATATGAATGGAGAATGTGTGGGAGAGTTTACTCCTTTGGTGTGCTGGCTGTGTGCCTCTTAATGATGGAAGGTTAAAATATTGGCTACCTTGTCTTGCTTACATTTCACTTGGACACATAACAGTGTGTGACTACAGGACCACCCCTCTACCTGCATCTCCTTGAGATACGGTTTGTCCTCACAAATTGGGTAAGATACACATGTTTCTCTGGTAATCACTTGGACGAGGTAACATGACACTAACTCAGAGCACTACTCACTGAGACCCGATTTTTTCCTCACGTAATCATGATATGGGTCCACCTGAGTTTTTAATTAGGTCGATGGTAAATTAATGTTTAACTAGGAGTATGGTGCATGGCATTAAGAATGCGATCTCAATCGATCAGCTTGTGACTTAACACCTAGATACAGTAGAAATGCATTTCACAGAAACCGAACAGGAGTAGTGACCTGTGGGTGGGCCATGGGCTGCCATTTTGGTCACGATAACTCTGAAGTCACGTTGCATGTAATTTGATTGCACGGAGGTGCACAGACAATCAGAAATGCTTTTCTAAATAAGAATTGTATGTAGTGCAAGATAGAGACAATTATCTATCACAAATCACCGTTTTTTTCTTGTTTTCTCTCTCGTTGGACACAAATTTATTGAAACTACCGGAACCAGGATAAGTATATCCAAGAACCGGGACTGTAGAGGCATCTATCTGCACTACACTAGCAACATGCTTTTTCACTACCAGGGAGGGACTTCTCTCTTGGTTTGCCCTGAAGAAAGCCTAGGACCCCTTAGGGGCCACTACAAAGGCTGAAACATGTTGGCAATTGTACAAGGGTCATAGGACCATTAAATCTTTACGACCCTACGTTTTTTCTATTTTTAATATTCCCAGAAGCTCCAATAATAAAGGGATACCGGGAGATTCCGGAGCAATTTTAATCTTTAACCCCCTGGCCTATTCTTCTAAGTGCTCCCTGAAATACGGTTGAGCCCACCCTGACCTTTAGGAGTCAAGGTGAACCAAATGATGAAGCATGACACTACTAGAGTGTGTGAGGGTTATCTAACAAAAAGGTATTGCCTCCCAGCATGCAATTAAAATAAGAAAACACCTTTATTGAGAGAATAGTGCCCGTTATTACAGTGCAAATGGGTGGGATACTTTTTGAGTGTGTGAATATATATAGTCGGGAGGACGTATCCCTCCATTTTTCTTCCAGTACGGTGGAAGACCCTCTCTACCCTTCAGGCTTTGAGCCATATGTTTTGACTATGTGGCGCCCCGCAGATCCTGTGCGGTTAACTCTAGAATATCATGTGCCACTGCGCTATGCATTATTTACCATTTCGAGTGCCAAAATGGAGTACTCTCCACAAGGTATATATTCGAATGTCATGAAGACTCCCCCAAAGCCCATGATATGTTGTATGTCTGATATGTATGTCAGGGTGTGGCGAACTGTGTCTGTACATCATCTGCATTCCCGGCCACTGCATCCTTCTCGTGAGTCAGCCACTGCAACAGCCAATGCCATCCTGCTACACCACTATGTAGGGGCTGCTTGCAGCAGTCTCTATACCCCATCGTCATCCCGCTGCGAAGCCACTTTGCCTGGCATACCTATCCAGACTGTGGCCCACACCTCCTCCGAACTCGTGAAAAATCAAGTCGGACCATTGTACACCACCCGTAACCTTGCAGGGAAGAGCAACATATACCTGATGTTCATAGATTGGAGTTTTTGTTTGACAGCCAAGAACGTGCACTGCAGGGCCTGTACCCTGCCTGTGTAGTCAGGAAATATTCAGATGGTCTGACCCTCTTATTTAGGATTGGCGTATTTACGGGCCCATTGAAGAATACAGTCTCAATTGGGGTAATTAAGCACTTTCGCTATCAAAGCTCGAGGTGGGGCTCCTGGCAGAGGCCCCAAGCTCCAACTCCCGGTGCACACGTTCTATCGCAAAGAGGGAAGACAATTAAGAGGGGTCAACAATCTTCCGGAGCCAACATTTCAGAAATGCTTCTGTAGAGTTCCCCTCTTGTCCCTCAGGGAATCCTAGAAACTTAATTTGCACCTCCAAGCCCTACCCTCCGAGTCCTCCAGGCAGTCATCGAGCTGTTTTGCTTTGTCAATCAATAAGCGGACTGTGGCCTGAATCTCTTACTTCTGTAGATAGGCTCTCGACATTTGTTTCGATCTCCTGGGATCTCGCTGTGACACTGCACACATCTACATGCAGGAGGTCGACCTCTTTGGAGATGCGGTCAATCTTACCTACTTCTAGCACCCATTTTCTGGGCGCGATAGTCTCTAGTATTTAGGCACCCATGGGTGCCTCAGCAACCTCAGAGGTTATCCCCCTCATCATGCCCAGAGCGGCACATTGCAGATCTGGGCAATTGTGTATATTGGTTCAAAGCTGTGTGCTGCGTTTCGGGGCCTTTATTTATACCCAAGGTGGCAATCTGGGACCTCTCACACCATTGAATTAGAGAAAGGTATATCCAATAAAAAGGATGCTCCCCCAATCCGGGATACCCCTCCCTGAAAGGAGTATGCAGGAAAATGAATCCAAGCACACCTCCTGTAGTCCAGCTCTACTGCCCCAGAGCTATGTGTTGCCTTAGTTTAATGAGCCACAGAACGAAGTCCAGTACAGCAGTTTCCCTACCGCAGCAGGGCCTTGTGGTCTTACGACGCTCTCCGGTGCATCATGGTGAGGGCCGTAAGGAAAGATCAGCATTAATTTTGGACTGCCTCTGCCTGGTATGGTCAAGAGCATCCTACGTGTTAGGGTCCCCCAGGCACTATTTGGTAGTGCACAGGAGGGGAGAGTCCCACCGTAGCTGGCCAAAAGCTACATCTGGGAAGGAGGGGTGAGAGGAGAAGGGGTTGGGCAGCCTGATCTGTCCCAGCAGGCTGACGTCAGCCCCCACACTGGCATCCCCACCTCAGAGCTGGCACCTCAGGGATCCAACCAGCCTTCCGTTGCTGCAAGCCAATCCAGTCGGCAACAATCAGGGTTCTTGTGCCTGCAGGAAGGCTCAGGTCTCGCCTCATCACTCACCAGGGGAACCGCAGCAGCTACCGCAGGCTTCTCCATCTGGTCTATTGCAGATCCTACGACTGCTGGCATCCTTGTGTCTCTGGATCGACATGGCTCTCTTTGGTGGCCCACCCCAGACCTCGCAACCCAGCCCCGAGGAGGAGGCATTTGCCGGCCTCGGGCTTCATGAGTCAGGTCACTTACCAGTTAGGGTTCCCCAGCAGCTGTCATCTTGTCCATAGCTGCGTAGTGGCAGAGCCCTCTCATCAGTAATCGCCTCCTCATCTCCACTCCCTAGGAGTGCCCAACTCCTCCAGTTTGTGCAGGAGGCCACTGCAGGGCACTGATCCAGCAAAGACCACAGCCACAGAAGCGCGGGACGAAACAGGGGCTAGCAGAGCCTCTGTACAAAGTGTGTGGTCGGCCTTCGTGCCTGACCACGCCCCGCCACGTACTCAAAGTAATTTGTGATTTTGTGTGTCATGGTTTTAAACCAGTGAATGGTGGTTCAGTTAATACATTTAACAAGTTTTAGCTAAGCCAATAGGCCTGGAATGCATTTGAAAAAGCTTGCTGCAGTAGAAAAACAAAAAAAAACAAGACTACTATCTCTACTCTGGGTGAAATAATTGAATGTGTGAAGATTCAGTGTACTTCTGAATTGTAAAATAGCCCACATGCATTACAATGTAAACACCAAATAGGAGGTGGAGCAATACACCAAAAAACACAATAGCTGGAGGTGAGAAAGAAGTGCACCTCTAGGTGGAGGCACAGCCCACTCTATGTCTAGCTTAAATTACTGGTAACAATACCCAACTCAACAGGGCACTTTCA
Source organism: Triturus cristatus (assembly GCF_964204655.1). Taxonomy (NCBI): domain Eukaryota; kingdom Metazoa; phylum Chordata; class Amphibia; order Caudata; family Salamandridae; genus Triturus; species Triturus cristatus. Next base: position 822,302,426 of record NC_140585.1, on the reverse strand, counting down.
AGACAGACCTAAAAGGTCTTTGTTCAACTTCTTTGGCTCGTGGGAAGAAAATAGTGCTCACAATCTAAATAACACATACCATGCAACACTCGAAATAAAGGGGCCAGTGGCCATGGAGAGACACAAATGAAGACATGGCTGTCATAAGGAGGGACTAACAGCCTTTAAACCAATCAGAAGGCAGCATTTAGAAAGGACAAAGACACAAGCCAATGAAAAAGATGGGCAGGAGTGGGCGGAGCTTCCACTCCAAACTCCATTACTGCATGCCTCGCAGAGCGAGCAGCGCATTCGCGCTGCCGCTATAGGCTCGACCTAAAAATGGCACTGAGAGTGCTGCCAGGAGAGGAAGCTGTGATAGGGCTGGCAGGACTGGTAAGGACTCAGGAGGCACCAGTTAGAAAAGGTCCTCCACAGATCTTGGAGGTGTGCCAGTAGCACTGTGGACTGAGAAGCAGATCGTCTTGAAAGGACTAAGTCCCTGTCTTTAAACTGGTAATCCAGTCATCCCAAAGAAGCTTGAGATCAAGAGGGATAACAGCATATTGATGAATCCTCAAAGGTTTCCCCTAGTCAAAAAGGTCAAGGACCTTGGAGTTCTCTTTGACGGAAAGCTAACGTTTGCTGATCAAATCAACCAAGTTACCTCCTCCTGCTTTTTTCTTTTAAGACCTCTTTTTGAGTTCCAAAAAAATGGTAATCGTTGCTCTGGTAATATCTACAATTGATTACTGTAATGCCCTTTATGTTGGCATACAACGACTGTTTAATAAACGTCAGGTCCTCCAAAATGCGACAATACGCCTTCTCTTGATGATACCTAAATTTAGCTCAGTTTTTCAAGGCATTCCTGATTTACACTGTCTACCAGGCAGAAAACGAGTCACCTTCAAAATGATCCATTTAGCCGGCCCGGAATATATAAGAAGGAAATTGTAATGGTACCCTCCCAAGAGATTGCTTCGGTCCACCTCTGGCAAAAACGCTGATCTACCCAAGACCACAGGGCATCCTGGGAGGCAGAAGCTTAATTTATCCACCTGCAAAATCTCTAACCCTATTCCTCTGCACGTTAAAGGTCAGCCTGATTAAACACAATTTAGAAAACTGCTCAAGACCTGGTTGTTTCTCTGTTCTCTACCCCAGTAAGTTTCACTATGGTTCCATAACCGATGTAAGCGCCAAGATGCCTTTTGGTATTTGCACACTAGAAAACCATCTAATTCATTCATTTTTTCAAGGTTGCTGGACTAGGCCCAGAATATACGAGTCCAAGTCAGCCAAATGACTAAAAGCTTCTGTTGCACTGGAATGAAATAATTTGGGGGCAGGGATAGCCAGCAGAAACCATGAACTAATGGAGTTATACAGAGATGGATCACTGGTAATAGCTTGGTGCCAATAGTCAGGAGTCATGGCAGCGGCGGCTCCTCCACCATGGCGGAGAAGCGTTGCCCCCCGCTAAGAGCCAGCTGAGGGAAAAAGGAAAAATAAAATGATAATAAATTGGTTTTATCATCATTTTATTTTACCAGTTTTCCTCTAGAGCCAGCCAAGTCTGGGCGAGGCAGGACTTTGCTGTCGTCACAGCCAGCAGGGGAGGAGTAGTGCACACTGTAAGTGCGCATGACGGATTTGGCCGGCAGTCTTCGGCGCACTTAGGTTTCTCCAACCCAACTGTGTTGCACAGCCGGGTTGGAGAAATAGCACAGACTTCCAGGCACTGTCTGAGCGGCAAACCAAGCTGCTCATACCAATTCTGGTGCTGCTCGCAAGCTGTTGAAAGCAGCGCTGAGATTGGGTGGGGAACCTGTTCTAGTGTCCCAGGGACTGCTGGGACACCATCAGTAAAGAGAAAGAGCACCGAGGCGTCCTACAGCTTCAGAACAGTTACGTTAAAACATTTTTATAATTATTTCCCTAAAGCCCATCCCATCCCCCTCCCCCACCCCCCACTTGAGTTTGGCAGCGGCCGCCACTGAGTCATGGAAAGAACTTAGTATCTAGTGTAATCTTCCCCTGCCAAATCTGGTAACTGAGTGATGGGGTGGTACAGTGCTGTTCCAGCACAGAAGTTATTTTCTAGTAAGGCTGTTAGAGGTGCCAGTCACAGAGATTGTCTAACATGGTGCCACTGCCTCTAGATGCGGATGCTTCCTCTGGCCTTCTTTGTATATGAAAATGAAAATTCAACTGACCACTTTAAAAAACTGGCCTTTCCTCTTCTTTTTCTACTAAGGCCCTTTGCTCACTGACTGTAGTGGGGAGGGGGGGGGGAGGGGGGAGGAGTCGGGAGTGTGCTCAGTCCAGTCACACTGCCAGTTTTTTACAGGGTGCTTAAAGAAGATGGGAGGCTTGTCAGTTTGGTGCAATCCTCGCTCCTATGTGTCACTAAAGTAAAATAAGGCCAACTCTTCTTACCCTCAACCCAAAAGCGGCTTGCACCATCTTCCTGTTCGATAGGGCCAAAGCACCAAGAATAAAAGGAGAGAATTACTCAACACCACACTGCAACAGCTGCTTGGAACCTCAGCAACCATATTTAATTGCATCTCGACAATGGGAAGATGTCCCTGCAGAGTTCCCACACACCAAGTGCCCCTATCCCACGTTTTCGTAATTAGATATGGCTGAAACCAGCTGTTTTACAGTTGTGGTGTTGGGTACTTGGACTTGCCCGGAGAGCTAGCATGGCCCCCTTTGGCTACGGCTGAGGCGGACCCTCCAGACAGGATGGAGTGGGTCTTTGGAAAGGGTTTTTGGGGAGCTCATTGACAGGAAGGAAATTTGGAACCGCATCCAGATTCTAAGCACCAAGAGCCATTTCTCCATAGTGATTAAATACGTATCCTACAGTATAGGCTTTCCGCCACTCTGCATGATTGCCAAAGGGGCTAATGTTAGCCAACAAAGCACATGTTTGCAAATCACGACTTTTACACAGAGGCTGCAGAGGGATGGGTCAGCTCCTGAAAAAGATGGTAATATGGCGTGGCATTGCCCTGCAATGGCACATGCTGGCTGAGCTGAAGAAAGAGCAAGACAGGCTAAGAACGTCAAACACTTTGTAAGAACTGCTAAGTCAGGGTAAGCGGGTAAGGAACTGCTGCGCCTAAGAGAGGCAATCCACATGAATGGACAGGGAAAAAAAGAAGTGTTGAGGGACTACCGGAATGGGTAAGGGGGAATGATCGCACTTGACATCTATTAGCTCTCGTCTTGGGAAGAGGATTCTTCTGTCGTATTGGTTTTCTTTTTACGTAACTGGTTTACATCTAAACACGCTAGAACGAGATTTAAGAATGGTCCTAATGACCAGCATACATTCCTTTAAAACCGTACGGCAAATCTACTGCACTCCTGCACAGTTACAAGGCATTCAAATCCTGCCCATAACGTTGATGTTAGAACGCTAGAAACGGCGCCGAGCGTTCCAGCCAAAAAGCTGAGCATTGACTGCCATGGAAACCACGCGATGGGCTCACCTTCAATATGTGGCCTGAAAGCAAGAGTGCTGAGTCACGCACACTAGCACAACAAAGCGCGGATGCTCTCACGCGGCCGTGTGACCGAGCTGATGACAGAGCACGCTGAAGAGCAGGACGTTCGCAATGCACTATAGATAAAGATAACCTCAGGGGGCTGTTGCGGTATTCAGTGGGTTCTACTGTTTTTGGACAGGCACGGAGATAGGAGTAGCCGAGTAACCGAGTTCATTTCGGACTATGGTTAACCAACTCTCTATTACAGTGCAGTCTTTATGGTGGTCACTTCTGTAGAGCATTGCGCCTACTCTTGTGGTCCCGAAACGCTGTTACTGTCATCGGGAGCAGGCAGCTTCACGGGATTGCATGCCAGCCTTCACGGGATTGTTGCATGCCAGCCTTCACGGGATTGTTGCATGCCAGCCTTCACGGGATTGTTGCATGCCAGCCTTCACGGGATTGTTGCATGCCAGCCTTCACGGGATTGTTGCATGAAAGCCTTCAAGGGATAGCATGCAAGGCACACCGGATAGCATGCAAGGCACACCGGATAGCATGCAAGGCACACCGGATAGCATGCAAGGCTCGCAAGCACATGTACTAATTGGAAGGGCGATATTCTGCTTGACCTCTGTGTAGAGCGGATGACGGTGTTCGAGTGATTGCTGGAGAAGTGCTCCATTCATGTGTCATTCTCAGATCAATAATACACAGAATACTGGGGTGCAATCCCACAGCCCAGCACCTCTGACCAGTTCAAGTCTCAAGAACGTGTTCAAAAAGAGGCATTCAAAAACCAACATTGTAATGGGATAAAGGCAACACAAAGACGGTTCTTGAGCCTGTCCATCCCACAACCTATTGCAGGAATGCGGGCCTTTGTTTGTATTAGGTTACATGTGGTATAAATTGCAAGAGCAAAGGATAGCAATCCTTTAATATACGTAGAAAGAAGGAAGTCACTCCATCCAATGAAATACAAGCAATGTAGATTCAAAAGTAAGAACCCACATAATTGGAACTATTGAGAATTTTCAGGAAACACTCATATGCATCCCTAAACAGACTGTTGGGCACTGTCTACGCTGGAGTGTAGGCAGGTAAGCGGCTAGACACAACCTTTCTCCTCACTCTCTCTCTATGCCTCTTTTCTGAGAAACCCCAGTAGAATTCCAACCAGAATGTCACTGTATCCAAAGGTGGCATGCTCCATCCTACACAACGTCCCTTGCTGAAGGACACCCTGTAGGATCTTCTTCTTCCACCCCAAGTTCAGGCAGTCTGTACTGGATCCTAACATATAAATTATTCATAAGACCAGTGAACTTAGAAGTCAGCCGGGTACCCACTAGCTCTCTAAAACCTGTCCGATATTCTTCCACCTTCGACCAGTAGACAGACTAGCAGGAGCCAGGGCAGGATACCACCAGAGCAGATATGCTCGTTCGTGGTGCTGTGATCCCTTACCGAGAATCTCCGGGAGACCGAGGAAGAGGTAGAAGGAATTTTGATATAGATATATATATATATATATATATATATATATATATATATATATAAAAAATGTAAACGTGGGTGATATCATTGTAATACTCAGTTTGGACGCAATTAGTACACCAGTTCTTAACACACTATGGCCATTGGTAAGAACTTCGGGATGAGTTTATTTTCCACCCAAAGACTCAACTGTTTTGGAAAGCAAGCTGTGAATTGTTTGTTCATTGCATATTTTACCTGCAACAGAATAAAAAGCGCTGGTAAGCGCATCAGATTGAAGGTGCCTGAAGAGATGTACTAGATTCACCCCCACCTCCCTAATCAGGCATGCAACATCTAATAAGAGTATGTTCTGCTTGGAGCAGACAGTTATTTCTTTAACCCCGCGTATCAATGCTGATAGTACTAAGACACAATGTTTGCATTACACCACCTATGGACTGTATGCATGTATACCCATTTTTACCACAATTTCTCCTTTGATGAGACATAGGAAAATAGCTTAAATCCGAAATCCAGAATTTGTAAAGCGCAAACTACTCACCCCTAAGGGTCTCAAGACGCTGGGGGCCGTCTGGGAGATTAAGTGAGCTATTGCCCAGAGTGAAAAAAGGTTCACAAGTGCACTCCGTTTTTTATGTATTTTTTTCTCATAGTTTATCCTTGTTTTGAAGTAGTAGCGAGCAGCCCGATCGTGGTATGCCCCGGAACCACGTATTTGAAAATACTGAAAGACGGTTGAGGCGTGCTTCGACTCCAACACTCGGACGCACTGCATAATCCAAAGTGTGCAAAAATTACACCCACTTAGTCCTTTTATCAAAAGTTCATTGCTTTTCATCCTGTTACATGGTGACCGATAATGTATATACAGCTTCTACACCGGCAGATATGCCATTGGCCTTTTTCTGTTGCATGCCTCATACATAAATAAATCCTTAGCGATCAATCTTCCCAATGCATTTTGGGCATTGTTTAATAGCCCTTCTTCAGGGGTTCACTAAAAGTTTAAAAAGTGATAACCGTCAGATTTTATACACAAATTAAGACGTACTTTAAATAATCAGTACTTCATCACATGCCTACAATCAATGTTTTCCCTCTATGCGCGTTATTCAAGCACTACGATCTCCCGCCCAAACAAGTCTCTCCCCAAACTTCACATTGGCATGTTGCTATTAAAATGTCACATTTCCCCATGTATATACCTCCATAAATTAAGCTGTAACAGTAAAACAATCCCCTTGAACAACTCCTTCACTCGTACCTTTGTCTTTAGTCATTGTGCTTTCCTTTCCAACCGTTCTCTCTGTTGTCACAATGGAGCATAACGCTCATGATTTACCATCCCCCTTCTTAACTTATGATTCAAAAGCTCCTCCCTTCTCTAACAACTAATACCATAGGTCAGACTTTACCCTGCATTACCCTTATTCCTCCAACTCACATGGAGTGGCACTTTCGTCAATCACATCTCCTTCATATTCAAATAAACCAAACATTTGTCAATACCTAAGCTCATATTCATGTTCTTATCATGAGACTTATACAGACTGCTCACTCGTGTACCCCGCCCACCCTTCGATGTGTAATTCATACATTGATTAAAGGAATATTACTCATGTATTCAAAACCTTGTAATTGTAATTTGAACACGTTCTTCTGAGTGGTACAATGTAATGCTCATCTTCATAGTGCTGCGTATTAAACCCATTAGAGTCCAACTCGCGGCCATCAGATTTTCCAAACTGCCGTAGCCAACGGATAGATTGTTATTTTGTCGTCTCCTCATGTAACATAACATTTTTTTCATCACTGGTAATCGTGGGTGCCATTTGTGGGAGGGCAAATTCATATTTAAATTGTGAAAAAAGGTTCACAAGTGCACTCTGTTTTTTATGTATTTTTTCTCATAGTTTATCCTTGTTTTGAAGTAGTAGCGTGCAGCCCGACCGTGGTATGCCCGGGAATCACGTATTTGAAAATACTGAAAGAAGGTTGAGGCGTGCTTCGACTCCAACACTCGGACGCACTGCATAATCCAAAGTGTGCAAAAATTACACCCATTTAGTCCTTTTATCAAAAGTTCATTGCTTTTCATCCTGTTACATGGTGAACGATAATGTATATACAGCTTCTACAGCGGCAGATATGCCATAGGCCTTTTTCTGTCGCATGCCTCATACATAAATAAATCCTTAGCGATCAATCTTCCCAATGCATTTCGGGCATTCAGAAAAAGGCCTATGGCATATCTGCCGGTGTAGAAGCTGTATATACATTATCGTTCACCATGTAACAGGATGAAAAGCAATGAACTTTTGATAAAAGGACTAAATGGGTGTAATTTTTGCACAGTTTGGGTTATGCAGTGCGTCCGAGTGTTGGAGTCGAAGCACGCTTCAACCTTCTTTCACTATTGCCCAGAGTCACATGGAGCGGAGCTCCCGTCAGTGATCGAACTGTGAGCCCGTACTTCGGAGTCCGCCGCCCTGGCCGCTGCGCCACACCTCTCCCAGGCTTCACAATAATGTATAAACAGACACCACCTGAAACACATTGTGCTTTCACGTAACCTAGAGTAACAGTGCCCGACAAGCACTTCAAGTTATCTGATCCCTCTCCATACGATTGTCCCACACTGACCATCATAGGACAAAACAGTGGCTACATTGTAACATTTACAACAACAAAACCTTATTACCACTTTGTATCTAGTCCAAAGCAGAGGGAGGGAGGAAGGACGGACACACACACCCGCCCCCAGAATAACGGAAGCCCATAAGTCCCACTAAAGAAGACCTGCTCCCAGTTTAGCAACAGAAGACGGTGCTCAATATGGTGGCCTTTGGCTGTCTTCAAGAGCCTCATCCAAGAAGGGGCCACTGGAGATCAACCATCATACTAACTGAAGAGGCGTTGCCATACGAGAAGATCGCGGTCCTACTTGAGGCACAATAGTGGCAGTGCACGGCAGGTAGCCGATCCACATTTAAGAAGAGCAATGGCTATAACATTTTATGAATAAAGATCTTACAATTTCCACACTGGCTGCTTTTAAAAAGGCAACAAACGCCTCTTATAAATGACATGGCCTTCCTTGAACTAAACTTTAAGTAGCCTCCGAAAAGGGCGGTATTTGTTGAGTTTCAAAGGCAGCTTGAAAGAGAACTAAATGTTCTATCTAGCTATTCCAATCAAAAACTTAAACATCACTTCTCAGCACTTAGAAACATGTCTGCCTCTCCTCCTTGCAATAATCTCTAAAAAAAAAAAACACATTAGTGCAGCCGAGGAAGGTTGCTTTGTCTTAATATCTGCTACTTCCACACATACAGCGAATACAGAGAGAGAATGCTGGGTGAGCGATTTTTCCAAATAAAACAACTATTATGAAATTAAATGCAAATAACAGTGTTAACTCGGAAAGTCACGACTAAAACTTTTCAAAGATAAATTTTTTTATTTACTAAAATATTTACCGTGAACCATACACGTGTATCAGACTGAATAATCCGTCTATTTAATAAAATTGCTTTCTAGCCACTCACGAGGCAGCAGCACTGAAAGTCAGGCCCGTACCTGAAACCACCCGCCCACCTTTCAAAGCAAGGGGGGCTGGCAGCACGTTGAGGAGGAAGCAGGGATCCCCTCGCAGGAAGGTACAGTGAGACTGCAGCCCCCCTGTGCGTCCTTCAAGGGCGTCCTCGGGGGAAGCACACACCGATCTCCGGGCCTTCGCTAGTCCCGAGTCTGTAATGCATCACGGGCTCAGTGGCCTCATTCATGTGCGGCCTCATTCCCATGCAATTGAGGGAACATCCTCATGGTATTCCATGGGTGCAAAATGTGCGCCAGTGCAATAAATATTACAGAAGGGCTGAATAAATAGAAGGGAGCCCACCGCATAACACTGTAGCACCTCCGATGTCTGCATGTTGTTTGAAAGTGCTGCACTGTCCCTTACAAGGGCAGAATCCAGCTGTTCTGGAAGGCATCTGCATTCCACACATAGGTGTATACCAGGAACGATCTAACTCGCCCTATTCCTCCACAGGACTGGAGTAGTCTTAAATCGTATTGTACTATGCTAGCTTTGCACTCATTTTTCAAGGCAAATAAAAAGTACCGCTAGTTTAAAAGCACGTATTTTGAACAAATGAAAGTTCAAACATGCATCATTTGTACCCGTCCACGTTAGTGATATTGCTACCTTCACAACGCCCTCAAAGCGAGGTGAGGAAAATCTGAGTATTTCATGGGACCAAAACTCTAACCCCCCTCTCCCCTCCCACCCCTCCCCTAAAAAAGCTGAAATGACGCAGATGACTAATATTCACTTAGGTCAAGTCCCTGTGACCAGGTTTGATGGGGGCTAGCCTGAACGAATCGGACAACTTTGAGAGATGGCATACATAGGGTCCAATGGGCACCAACTCCAATTATTAGTAAGATTTGTTTTGCATTTGCCACAACATTCATTGGACTCTTGAACCCGCCAGCCTCACACAGAAGCAGCATTACTACTCAATGTGTAGATTCCATTTAGTGTACTATAATAATTAAACGTATGCCAATTAATTTGTCATTAAATAAGAAACAATCAGTTTCCACCCTTCCTTGATAGAGCAGCAGTAAGGGCCAGCAAGTTCAACAATGAATGACGTGATCAATGCAGAAAGTGAAGCTCTTCGACAAATAATTTTGATATCACTATCTCAAACATGTCTCGGACACTATTATGTGATTACCCATACTCTAAAAATAATAAGCAGATACAGCGCTGCTCTACTCAATACGTTATGTTTGGCATTGAATTAAAAACCTCTAAATTACATAGGAGATATTGATTCTGCAGCACATTCTTTAGTGCTGTTACTGCTGATCCAGAATTGTGTGTATCGGATGACCATCTAATGCCCACACCGTGTGAAGGAGCTAACTGAAAATGAGATTTTTCTCCCACTTGTAAGATTACGTTTCTTGGACAGGTTCGCAGCTGTATTATTTACAGCCATGACATTAAATCATTTGACATATGTCAATAGTGTCATGTGTGGCAGTAGAAGGGGGGGGGGATGGTTATTTTGGAAATTATTTGGGGGCGATTTGAGCAGGACAAAGACCACTGGCAAAGCTAATGTCTGCCCTGTCAAAGTCAAAGGTATTGCCAATGCTTGCTACAACAAAGATGGCAAGTTCATTGTATTGTTTGTTTCATGTTTCTAAGCGTGTGCATGTAAATGGCTGATGCCAATTTGAAGTCACAACAAGCATTTGCAATGCAATAGGTCTCACATTATTAAAGTTTGAGCTATTGGCATTGCTAAATAATGCAACACCAATAGCTCAAACTTTAATAATGCGAGAGCTATTGCACTATAAATGCTCAGAGTGGACAAATCGCGAGCAAGCGAGGGAGCAAGATGACGGGAGAGAGTGAAAAAGCAATGTAGTGAGAGAGAAAAGAGATGTGGGATAGGAAAAGTGAAAGTGATGAAAAGGCCAAAGTAAACAGAGAGCCCCTATTAAACAGAACACACAGATAGATAAAACCTTGGGTAGATGTTCACAAGCCACATTATCTTGGGAAATATAATATCTGCAGTATTATGGAGCACGAAGACTGTAGAGATCACAAATGTGACAGAAAAGAGATGGTTCATATGCACTTGGAGGAGAGATTGTTCTCTTTAGAAGGGGAGGAGAGATCAGCCTGGAGTGAGATAAGAAATACGGGGGAGGGGGGGGGGGTGTCCAAGGCTTATAAAGCGTCAACCAAACAAAATGAGCAAGCGGCACCACAGAGGAGCCAGCCAAACAAGGAAAAATATGGTTCAAAAGTACAGCACATTCACAGACGGAGTACAGAAGAGCTCACTGAAGGGACTTGCATGTGTCTCCTTGTCACGGAGATAGGTGTTGTAAAGACTGGAAAACTATGGCCCAGGAAAGCTACCTACCCACCCTATCTGGTAAATAAGCGCGGGTGAGGGTGGGGAGAGGGGTGTCAGCAGCATGGAGAAGTGGTGAGTGGGTGGGGAAATCAGGAACACTGGCAACACGTAAACATATATAAAAGTACCTGAAACAGCGTGATCAGAGGAGAGACAGAAATTAAGCTCAAACAATCTGTGCTTGGCCCCTGTGCTGGAGATGAAACAGGAAGTAACTCCTTGTCTGCGCTATCCAATTAGGAAGCTATAAAGAACAAGCGTGTGCCGTGCTAAAACAAAGAGCGGCGTTGATGTAAAATGAAAGGTGTGTGCATGTCGCCCTATGAAGTGGGTGACCATAGTAATAAAACAAGGACCCGAGACAGTGCACACTCACAGATTACCTGAGCGCTATGTGTACCGTTCTGATACTTCTCGCGCTGTAATTTTAGTCTGAGCAACTGTGAGAGACTTTAGAGTCCGATCGGGTGAGTGGGCAACTTGGTCAGATGTTCAAGAGTCACGGCCCCCTTGCTGCTGGGAGAGACTGCACGCGCTGCTTGGATGGAAAAGAGTGCAGGAGACCCACGAAAACTCACGTTGTAGGAACATCTGTGGCACCATGAAGGGGCCCCTCGGTCCACTGTCTCAGAATATCAGCTCTAGGCACTAGACGTGCACGAATGGACACCCTAACCCCGTGCAAACTCCACTCCCACCCTACATCCTCCCCGAACATTAATTTTTCTACTGATTGAAAATCACTTTACTTCTCACCCTGCTTTCAAGGTGGCAGGAAGTCACATACAATAAATACAGTGTACAACAAGAAAGGGTGAAATAAAATATTAACAAGGATGCCCAAAGTAAACAGCGAGTGCAGCGTCCATGAGGAAAGTAAAGAAAACACAAACGCTTCTCACCGCAATGCAGACCAAGAAAACAAGCATTGACCAGCACTTTTTGTCTACCCGAATATTATTAGACCTAACACTGTAACTGCTCATTAAATGTCACTGCTGCACCGCTACCACCTTCTGCCACCATATGATATTTCCTCGCGGAGGCTCTTTGATATACTCACAGACCAACAAACGGTAGCTATGTCTAGTTTTGGAGACCTGATACGAGCGTCACACATATATTATAGCAGGAAACACTTATTTTATATTCTCTCATATTTTTGACTGAGCGGGTTATTCGTGAGTCGTGATGTTGGTGGTGGCAGGTGGCAGCAATTGGTTGCCAAGTGGTGAAGGTAGTCTGAGGCCTCTCTCGGTAGGTCCTATGGCTGGATTCATTGTGAGAAAGGGGTGAATGCTGTTATGTTTGTTGGCTGGGAGCATTCTGGAGAAGACTGGCGTTTAGTTATTTTCTGAAACTCATATGGGTAGTTTCTGTCCGTTTCGAGACAGCGATCAAACAACTGCATTTCATAGAGCTGCCTAGTCCTTCTACTGTGTTTTTCCCTCATACCAGCTGCGGAATGTGAACTTGAGTTTAAATGGCCAGATCAGCAGACTGATGCTTCGAGCGACCTAGGCGGGCGGACATCCCGCACGAATCCCTGTACACCATGAGCACGAGCTGGGCAGTACCTGTGAATGAGCAGAATGTGTTATTCACAGTAACTGGGAAGAGAAGCTGCAGCACACATGCCAACATCTGGAAGCAGGAAGGAGAGTGGAGGTTGAGGCCATTTTAGATGGGAGAAAGCTAAAATAACAAGTAACTCAAAGATGGAAACCAGTGGTGCGCGCGCACCACAGAGGAGCGGGAGCGAGGCAGCGAGGCGAACGCGCGCTGCTGCGCGTCCTAGACACGGTCAGGAATGGGCTATGCAAAGGCGGGACATGCGCCCGCCTTTGCCCAATCGTGTGCATTTAAAAAAAAAGACATGCTAAAGCCAATGGCGGGTGGCGAAAGACTGATCACACGCACGAGCGTGTGAGCAGTTTTCAGAACCCCCTTACAAGAGGGCTCGCGGCATACAGTCATACCGGTTCTGACTGTATGCATTTGTTGTTTCCAGCTTCCCGATTGAAAAACATCAAATTAGTATGCATGATCAATATTCTGCAATATACACTATAACAGATGATGGACTTCCAAAATTCGAATTCTTTGCACTCACTTGAAAACGGACACATACAGAAACCCACAGCTGCAAATTGGATATCAGAGGACATAGCTGATAACACGTTGACTCTGGTAAGCTGTTAAAACTGAGGTTTGCACTAAAATCTCAGAAAATGACTACAAATTCAATGACAAAAAACTCTTGTCTATGAGAGTTATTGGGTTTGGCAATGTTTTGTAGCTATGTTGTACAGCAGCACGGATTCTTTGCAGTGTGGCTAAAAAGATTTCTGAAATGAGTTTGAGCCACACTCCAAAACAGTAATCCGTGAGACAAAGTTTTCAAAAGAAGCAGTATAAATATATGATTGTATCTAGAAAAGTCGAGAACCAAGGACAAGGGTGACCCTACTCACAAGGAACCAGGGTAGTTAAATTATTAGCAGAAACAATGGTTCCTGTGGAATAATATCATAAACTATACGGATATGGTTATGCACAATCGCAATAGGAAGGGTTAGGGTGATGTCAAAAGGAGAAGAGACCACATACACCTTCGTTTCCGTTTTTTACAATCAATTTTTATGTTTTTGAAAAGGTTAATCAAAATATATACAGGTAGTAGTAGAACAATAGTGCGTAGTGTCTCCAGTGAAAATGGAACCTAAAACAATGGTGACATATTTGTGACATATGTGCATAGTTTCCAATTTTTAGGTCTCGCCTGGCGTAAGACTGCGCAGACATGCGCAGTCTCGCTGGCGAGATTTAATGTTTTGGTTAGATTTCTCTAGTGGACTTTAAGCCCCGCCCCTCCTTTCCATTGGCTGGCGTCACTGTTTATGCTAAACGGTGGCCAGCCATTGGAAAGGAGCGTCTCGTGACGTACACTTTTCGCTTTTAGAGCCTTCCCAGTTGGACTGGCTGCCCCGACTTACAGCTGGCGTAAAAGGTTTTCTTATCTTTATGGGGCCAAACACATGGCCCCATAAAGATAAGAAACCAGTCATGCGAGTCAGTCCAACTGGGACGGCTCGTGAGCCAGTCCAACTGGGACGGCTCTAAAAGAGGAAAGAGGAAAAACAACGTAATTGCGAGCGCTTGTTATTTTAGTAGGATTGCCCCTTTTGAATCCTTAACACACAGAAGCGTACCGTGTAGATACTGTTTTTGTTTTTTTTTTACATTTTTTATTCATGCTCGTAAATACATACAAACAAGCTGGGGACAGGCAACATTTAGACAATTCAAAATACAAAAAGAAAAAATATAACTTTTGTTAGTCAAATTCACTAATCCAGTCATTAAGTGGTCTCCAGATCTTAAGTCCCTTGATTCTTCCTTTTTTCCCTTTTCTAATATAGAGGGCTTTCTCCAAATTAAATATATGAAGCATACGCATTTTCCATTGTCCAAAAGTAGGTGGTAGCGGATCTAACCACAAGGAGGCAATACATAATCTAAGTACTGACATAGCAATAAATATAAACTCCATGCTATTATCTACTGGTGTGGATACACCCAAGAGCATAAGTTGGGGGGTTAGCAGAAAATTTCTATTCAAAACATATTGTAAGAACGTTGTAACCTCCTGCCTTAAATTATCCAAAGCCGGACATGTAGAAAAAATATGAACCAGGTCCGCCCCCAAAATATTGCATCTAAAACAATGTACACCCTCCGTACCACCCCATTTAACAATTTTCGAAGGGGTGATATAAAGATCAAAAAAAGTCTTATACAATTGAGCCCTAAGATTTGCAGTAGTTAATACAGTGTTAGCCAAACCAACAGCTCTTTCCAACCCGGAGTCTGTAATCTCGAGCCTTTCCTGCCATTTAAGAGAGTGTTTCTCGATATCGTCAGAAACCCCTTCGAGAAAGATTTTATAAAGTTCGGAGATTGATGGAGGAGAATCGCTGGTAATAGCCTCCAGCAGGGGTATCACAGATTAGCCTTTTGAACCACCTCTTTTTTTAGTTATAAAATCCCTCAATTGTAGAAATTTAAAGAAATCTCTATTACCAAGATTAAATCTATTTTTAATTATTTCAAATGTGGCTGGTTGGTCACCGACCAATAAATCAGAAATTCTACAAACCCTCGCCTTGATCCATCTCGCTAAGCATCCGTCAAACAGCGTTGCAGAGATCTGAGTATTATCTAAAAATGGGGTATATCTGCTAAACCTGCCCAAACCAAGTTTATTTCTAACATGTGTCCAATTTTTATATGCTGTGATCAAGATCTTAAATCGTGTCTTTTTAAAATAGCCAGGCTCATATATTTTTAATAGGCATCCTCTGGCATCCTGACCCATTAAGATCTCGTATATGGAAGGGACATCTTTCAAGATCGGAGGAGCCTTTTTATCTGCTCGAAATATAGGCCAATAATATTTAAATGATGCTGCTAGATAATACAGTCTAATATCGGGTAATCCTAATCCTCCCCCACTGGGAGTGTTAAAAAACAATTTGCACGGCGTATTTTTTTTAAAAGACCAAATAAACCTGGCGATCTCGCGGTCAATCTGACGAAACCAAGTATTGTGAATTTCTAAAGGTATTGTGCGAAAAATATATAGAAGCTTTGGAAGGACAATCATTTTGATCAGGTTACATCTCCCTATTATAGATAATTTCAAATTATCCCATCGACCGGTATCCTTCTTAATTTTAGAAATAATAGGGGTAAGATTAACATCGACTATTTCCTTCGTTTGGGCCTTTACTCTAATCCCAAGATATATTGCCTCCTCTACTATTCTTTCATCCATATAGGCCAAATGTTTGTTTAGTAAAATCTGAGTTTTACCCCTATTAAGCTTGTAGCCAGAAACTCTGCCAAATTTTTCTGCCAAAGTTTCAACTTCGACCAACGTATTAGATAATTCCGAAGTCACAATTGCGACATCGTCTGCATATGCCAAAATTTTCGTAGAAAAATCATTCAAAATAAAGGGGGATATGTTCTCAGAGGCCTCCAAAACCCTAAGGAAGGGATCCATATATAACGCATATAGCAGAGGGGAGGATGGGCAGCCTTGTCTTGTCCCTCTTTCTATAGAAAAGGGTTCGGAAAGACAACCCATAATCTGAACCTGTGCTACTGGTTTATGGTAAAGAGCCTGAATTGCCCTGATAAAACCTTCGCCTAAATTATTCCCTTCTAAGCATTTCCAAAGATAACTCCAGGAAACGCGATCGAACGCCTTTTCTGCATCTAAAAAAGCAACCGCTAAGGGAAGCTTTGTAAAATCAGAGGCATCCAATAATGTAATAAGTCTTCTAATATGATCCTCTGTCCCCCTTCCCTGGATAAATCCGTGTTGCCATCGGGAAACAAGATGTAACATAACTCTATTGAGACGTGAGGCAAAGATCTTGGAGTATAATTTAGTATCACTATTTAAAAGAGTGATGGGTCTATAGGAGCCCATATTTAGCGGGTCCTTCTCCTTCTTTAGAAATACAACAATATTTGCCAGCCCCCAAGACATAGGTGGGACCACTCCAGCTTTAACAAAGTTGAAGAGAACTAAAAGCTCCCTTCGTATCTCCTTAAAAAAAGTTTTATAAAACTCTAATGGTATACCATCTATACCCATAGCTTTACCAGATGGTAAATCAAATAGTGCCTTCTGTAATTCCTCGTACGAAATTTCTAAATCAAGATGAGATGCCTCCTCATCTGTTAATTTTGCTTTGGGGAGAAAAAAAGGGTCACAAATTGTGTCCAATGCAGTATCTGCTGTATATAAGGCTCTATAGTAATATTTAAACAAATCTCTAATTTCTTTCTCATCTGAAATTATATCGCCATTGATGTTTCTAACTTGATCTATATGTCGAGCGGATATCTGTTGCCTAGTTTTAACTGCAACTAATCGCCCAACCATCTCGCTGTATTCATAACAATCCTGTTTTCTAGCTAAATAAAAGCCAGCTAGCTTATTTAAATACAAATCACTTAAAGCCGTTTTAGTTACTGAAATTGAATCCAAAGTGCCTATTAGTTCAGTCTTATTTCCCACTTTAGTTATTAATTCTATTTCCAGCTGAGAAAGCTTCTGATAATAATTCTTGACTTGCAAGATATCTTTCTTCTTTTTAAGCGCACCAAAACTAATAGTTTCACCTCGTATCCAAGCCTTAAATGTGTCCCAAACAATCCCTGGGGATGCAGTACCATTATTAATCCTAAAGAATCCCCCTATTCTAGTTCTCATTTAATCTCTATAATCTTTATCTAAAAGGATGGCCCTTTCGAATGTCCATTTTTTACCTATGTTTACCATACCATCCAGGGGAATTTGGAGAACCAAGAGGTTGTGATCTGATAGAACCCTTGGATATAATTCAATTTTTGCTTCCTTTAATAACAAGGAGGAGACTAAAAAATAGTCGAGCCTGGCAAATTTCTGATGGGGGGCTGAATAGTAAGTAAATCCCAGATCCGGACCGCTTAATTTAGGCCAAACATCGATAAGCCCCAGATCAGTTATCAGATCATTAAATGCCTTACGTATTTGTGGTTTACGTTCTGTGGTCGCTATACTATCTGTCTTTTTGGCGCCATTGATATTTAAATCCCCACATAAAACATAGGGCGCTGGCCATGATGGAAGCTCCATTGCAATATATCTCAAAACTGAAGGATCATCTAATACAGGAGAGTATATTGAGGCTAAAGTAAACACACTTGATCCACATTTAATGGTCATTAAGGTCCATCTTCCCAGTCTATCCGCAGCCTTTCTATCACATCTAATACTGCTATTTCTAGATAGTACAGCAACACCCTTTGTCCTGCAATCCTGTGTAGTATGAACAAGTCTTTTAAACCCCAGGCTATCTAATAAATTACTATCTCTACTAGCTATATGCGTCTCTTGCAGACATAGCAAGTCTATATTAAAAAATGTAAGATCTTCTTGGAGCTTTCTTCTTTTGTTTTTATCATTAAGGCCGCAGATATTAATAGAGGCTATACGAATAACCGATCTAGCCATTATTTCCTGATATCAATTTTCTCAATATTATCTTGCCACTAAAATACTTTTTTTTTACATTACCAGCCTTATTTTTCAAAGGCTCATTATAAACAATGAATCCTTTGAAAATCAAGTCCAAAAAGTAACACACAAAATAAAAACACCTATCTGTCACCAGCTGTGCAGAGCTGAGAATACTTGTGTCAGTTATGTCAAAAACGAGCATTTTTTTTTTTATACCCAACCCTCCCAACCCCCCCAAATCTCCCCTCCCCCCACTCCCCAGCAAATCCACCCAACCCACCCAACAATGCGGTCTCAGCCGAGACCCCATTCCCCCCCAGCCCTCCCTCCCCTTCAACGAGGCATTAGGACCAATGGTCGCAAGGATGTAGCGAGCCGAGCTGCCCCGGACCAACCCCACAGTGATAGAATGAATATATACTTAAGAATAACATTTAGCAGATTTCCAAATTATTTTATCTTGCATAAAGCACACTACACGCCCATTCAAAATACCAAAGATAAACCAGAAAAAAAAAAACCACCTTTCTAATAGAATTATAGTGAGAGTAGAAATATCTTAGCTGCTGCTTCTGAGGTGAAAAACTTTGTTTGATTCTTGCTCACTATCTTTAGTTTGGCAGGATTTAAAAGATACGCTTGAGCGCCTTTATTATTAAAAGGTGTAATAAGCTGTCGCAGCTTCCATCTAGTTTCGACTGTGACTGGGCAATAATCTGGGCGCACAAAAAACTCAGCCCCTTTACCCATTTTTTTTCGGTCAGGACGGGCTAAATCATATAGGGCCTCTCTTGCTAGAAAATTGTTAACAGAAATTAAAATGGCTCTAGGACGAGGAGAACCCTGTGCTTGATTAGGTCTAGCTCGTTGAATAAAGGGAGATCTATGGGCGCGCAATATCTCTGAATTCCAGTCCCATTGGGTTAAGGTAGGAAAGGCTTCGATAAACAGATCAATAATAAATCGACGAGCGTCAGATCCTTCCAACCCCTCCGGGATATCAATAACACGTAGGTTATTCCTGCGCAAGCGATTTTCCAAATCAGTTAGTTTCCAGGCAATGTCATTTTTTGCTGCGCTTAGAGTCTCTGTGGTAATTTTCTGAGCTGCTAGCTCATCTTCTAAACTGGAGATTCTCGCTTCAGCCTCCGTGAAGCGCGCCGTAAACTCAGCACAGGATTTCTCTATGCGCCTCACCGTGTTCTGCAGTTTGCGACAAGCACCCTGCACCCTTTGACTTTCCGCTCTGGTTTCTTCCCTATGTGCTTTAATGCTCTGAAATATATCTGCCAAAGAGACATTTTCAGGATCATCTGGCGGACTGAGAGCCCTACCACTGACTGCTTCAAATTGTGGGGTAAATGAGTAATCCCATTGTAGTTTCTCTAATTCTTCTTCGGGAGTAGCAGACGTAATTGGACCCCTATGGCTATTCTTTTTCCGTACAGTTTGAAAGTTTTGAGAGTTTTCAACAGTCGCATTGCTGCATTTTTCCTTTTCACCCTCTTGGCACTCACTTGCCTGGCGTTCATTAGTTTTGGCCATTGGGCTCTCGCTGTCAGATAAATCAAGCTCACTGTCAGATGAGCCAGAGAGAGAAAAAAAATCACCAGAATTCAAATCCTTAGCACCCTCCTGCTGTGGAGCCTTAGCTGGGTGCTTTAAAGCTAAATTAGGCACATTAGCCACAGGCGTCTGGATGCACATAGAATTGCTTGTATCAGCACATAATCCATCTTTTTTATCTTTTTTCCCCTCCAATCCATCAATGATTACACCATTTCCAGTAATCAATGTTGCTCCTAAAATTGATTTTTCAGTTATGACTGTGTTTATTAACTCAGTCAATGAGTTATTTGTAGCATCGTGCTCTGGCGTTCTCTCACCGATTACAGCTGTACCCTGCGAGGGAAGACTGAGCCCTACTATGTTATTTTCAGTATTGACAAGTGAGGAGGCAGCGTTTTTCTTGCCCTTGTTAGAAAAAATCGTAGGGACTAGAGGAATAGTACGCTTACCCCCTTCAGTCTTTCTCTCCGCCGGGGTTGCAGCTTTTCCCCTAGTGTTTCCTCCAAACGCCAAGCCGCCAGCAGCAGCACCGCCAGCGGTCCCGCTCTCGGCTGCTCCGCGAGCTCTGCCCCACCCAGCCTTCTGCAGCATCCTAGAGATTGTTGCTGGTTCGCCGCTACCCCGCCACGGCCGTCCCAAGACCCAAGCCTGCGCCCAGAGTCTTCTTGCCGCGGACAGTGTTGGGGAATGCAGAAACAGCCAGAGCATATCGGTGCGCTATGCGGTAGGTAGAAAATAGCGTAGCGTAGTGGTTCAGTTCAGTCCGCTGTCGATCCGCCGTCAATCCGCCATCATTCCGTCACTGGCTAGTCCGGAGCAGGAATCCCAGCTCACACAGCCGTATCAACGGCCGCCATCTTGCCTCCTGTCGTAGGTAACCTTTCTCACCCAAAACAGTAGATACTGTTTTGGGTGAGAAAGGTTACATTTTGCTGCCGTGCTAGCGTCAGGCATGAGACCTCATGCTTCTATGGCAGTTTCTCCTTTCTCTCGCCTGAATTTTTTGAGCGTCGAGCGGAGAGTTGAAGTGTGCCTCTGTCAACAAACCACAAAAGTGGACGGAACTTGGTTGGTTTTTCTACGAAATTTTTTTTTGCAGTATGTTGATCTGACAGAACACACGAAAAAGCTCATTGCGGCTCTCGTCGAGACGATAGCTTTGTTTTTAATAACGAAATAACTTTTTTAGAATTGCCGAGGAAGCAAACCCTCGGACGGCACATAATCGCATCTTGAAGTAGGAAAAAGGGTGCCATAGTACTGCATCATGTATTTGATGGAAAATATGTATTTTTTAGAGGATAACTGTGTTGCTTTAATGTGCGTTACATTTTCAGAAAAGGGAAGCCCTTCCAACATGGCCGTCATCGACACTTCCCATTCGTATTATGGTTCGTATCTTGCAGGGGGCGTGCAGGAAGCGGTGACAGCAAGGTCTGTCATTGGTACACAGTGCAGACCAGAGATTGCAGAGCTGCAGCTATGTCCGCCAGGAACCAAGGTATCCCTTTAGGTAAGTAGCATTAACAGCCCTCAAATCGTACTTCGTCTGATAGCATGCTCAAAGAATCAAACTGTCAAAAGAAAAAAAGCATTGGCATCGTGTCCTTAGCCCAGTTTTGTTTATTGTTTTCTTTTTATTTTGAACATATTGCCCTAGTCTGCAGACTTCTTATAACAACATATATACCGGGCGTATATTTTTCGGTGCTTGTTTAACTTGCTGGAAGGAATGACTTTACACAACAGAATGAATTACTTTACCAAAAAAATCATGGAAAGCCCTCTGAACGCACTGGAGAACCATGTACCGAGGACGCCGCCACCACCAAAAGTGGTGGAGAGGGCGTCACCAGGGCCACACCCAGAGACACCCCAAATATCCTGTTGGCTCCAGCCCAGGCGAAGGTTGCGCCCCCGTACACTAACCAGGGCAACCGCTCCTATCCCCGCTACACCCATGAAGGATGAACCCCTCTCCACTCAATTCACTCCTGGACGGAGACTTCCCGCACTACTCTAGAGGGGAGGGGGGGGGGGGGACAACCTTCTGACGCCACATCGCTACTCTTGCACCATGTAGCGCACAGCCCGGCATTCACCCAATTCATCCAGGTAAAGTGAGGGCCCCCACCCACAGGCAGCAACATGTGCCCGACATGCAAACCAAAGGCAACCGATGCCCACGTCTGGAGGCAGGGAGTGCTGCCCCGACCCACTCCCCCCCTCCACACCCCAGTGCAGCTGGCAACGAGAACCAATGAAAGGCACCCCCCCCCCCTGGACAACGACTGCTCCCATCTAAAGCCAGGAAGAGCCCCCCCCCCCCTTCCCAGTAAGTACAGCTTCCAACGAGAAGCGATGAAAGGCAACACCCTCCAGCCCTGGCAACTACACCCCCCCCTTCAGAACCAGTGACCGGTAACAACCCGCTCATGGGGGCCACCCAGAAGCAGTGGCAGTAACAAGCCCTCTGCATTCCCCTCACACAGGACTACGCCCCCCAGCAAGGTACTGCTACCAATAGCAAGCACCACTGAAAGATAACACCCCACAGCCTGGCAACTACTTCCCCCACCCAGATCCAGTAAACTGTGACAACCCCCCCAACCACCCCCCGAGAACGAGCTAACTGTGACAACACCCAGCAGCTGCCAGCGCACCGGAGCAGTGCAAGGTGACCCCCGCCTGCACCCCCGTCCAGACATAGGAGTTCCACGGCAACTGGTGCCCACAACCAGACACCAAACGTGACTAAACTGCCACCAGCCCCCCCCCACCAGACCCCACCCAGTAGCCCCCCCACTATGCCCGAACCGGATGCTAGCAACGAGACTCCACATATTATACCCCTCTCTACCAGGGGCAGACAGACAAAATATAGGCCTGGGCACCAAAATAAGCATGCCCCCTCCAACTCCTTAGTGAATTAGACAACTAAAAAATGGTGCATGTTAGCAAAGCGGGCAGTGTTTACTTAAAGACATTCACACACACTCTGTAGAAGTGTTTTGAGAGCTATGCAAGGCTGCATGGATTGGAGCTTGCTTCCCGAAATAATTGTTTTAAGATCAGGGCTAGTCGCCGTAAAAACAAACCCACAAGCTAATAAAACAGCCCCACAAACATAAACACGCATTGGTATAGCCAATAGGTCTCGCTTTTGGGACCTTGTAAGTATTTAGTTATGCAGCACAATATCCTTGGTGCAACAACATTAACTGTTGCATGGTTAAACACTTATAAGGTCCCAAAGGCGAGACCTATTGGCTATGCCAATGCTTGTTTGTAAAGTCGACCATTTCAAATTATACAGAACATACACAACGTTTCTTAAACAATGATAAGTGCTAGGTTAATGGTTCGCTTTCATTATTTGTCGACAAAGTTTCGACCCTCTGTGCAATGTAAGGTCTCTTCAAGACCTAGAAATTTAGGGACATCTAAAAAGACAGGGATACTATCAGGGTGTGGCCATTATAAAAGCAGCAATGCTTGAACTGGATCACAAAGGATTATGTCACAAATATGTCACCATTGTTTTAGGTTCCATTTTCACAGGGGACACTACGCACTATTGTTCTACTACTACCTGTATTTATTTTGCTGGTGTATGTGGTCTCTTCTCCTTTTGACATCACCCTAACCCTTCCTATTGCGATTGTGCATAACCATATCCGTATAGGTTTATGATATCATTCCACAGGAACCATTGTTTCTGTATCTAGAAAAGGGCATTTTTCCCCCTGCAGAGTTTAAAGTAAAACAACGAGGATTTATTTACTTTTTAAGTAATCCTGTGCTGGGGAGGGGGGGGGGGGAGAAAGAGAGAGAGAGAAAGAGAGAGAGAGAGAAAGAGAGAGAGAGAGAAAGAGAGAGAGAGAGACCTCCGTTGGGGGAGGCAAGAGGTGGACCAGTGCACAGCGCAAAGAAGTAAAGGAAGGTAGCATTTGTGAGCAGGCAGTATAGATAAGAGACAGGGAATGTGAGGGAGGGATGAGAGGAGGCAGTGGAATTGCGAGATGAGAAGGAGTAGTGGGAGTGTGAGGGAGAGATAAGAGGGGCAATGGGTATGTGGGGGAGAGAGAATAGGGTTGGTGAAAGTGCAATGCAGATTTGGGTTGCATTTGAATGGTTTATTGTGGAATTGTGTGGTGTTGGTATTGTGTGATGTGAAGTTGTGTAGTGGAAATATGTGGTAAGGTGTGCTGCAGAATTAAGTGGATAGTAATGAAATGTTATTAACTGTAGTGAAATTATGAAGAGTGAGATTGTGTGTTATGAAGCTAATTATGTGGAATGGTACTGTGTGTTGTGGAGTGACATGTTGTTCAGTTGAATTATGTGTTGTGTTAAATTTTGCGGCACGATGTTGAAATCTGTAGTGTGTATTGGAGGTATGTGGTGAATTGTAGAATTGTGCTGTGTAGTTGAAATATGTACTTTGGTGTGGAATTATGTGGTGTGTATTGGAAATGTGTGGAGTCAAATTGTGTGGCGTGAGTGAAATTATGCTTATGGGAATTATGTATCATAGTGTATTTATGTGGTTTGCTGGTATGACGCATTGAGTGCATTTATGAGAGGTATCTTTATGTTGTATTGAGTAGTGTGTAAATATGTGGAGTGTAATTATGTGGCGCTGAGTGGTATTATGTGGAGTGTAATTATGTTGTGTGGGGCAGAATTGTGTGGTGTGTAGTTGGGATGGTTTGGAGTGGTATGCGATACGTTGCGAAGTAAAATTTATTTTGTGGAGTGTAATTCTGTGCAATGGAATTATCTGGAGATGAAATGTGTTGTGTGGAGTGTAATTATATAGTTTGGAATGGAGTGTAATTATGTAGCATAGTGGTATTCTGTGAAGAGGAATTTTGAGGCATGGAGCTCAGTTGAATTAGGCTTAGATTATTTTACTGCTGTGTAATTATGTGGAATGGAAGTGTGTGCAGTTGAACTAAGTGGCATGTTATTATGGGATATTAAAATGTGTGGTGTGTAGTTGGATTATGCGTCATGGATTTGTTTGCATTTTGGACCTTACAGCTCTATACTATTAACAGGGAAAATAAAACTATAGGCTGCGACAATCAAAATGGTACTGAGCATCTATGTCACTTATCTACATTATCAACGCACATATATATATACACATATATACACATATACACACACATATACATATTTTTTATAAACAGGACAACTCTACTGCAGCCTTCAGAAAGCGAATGAACGGCAGCTCTCATCTAATACTAACAATAACCGTGAACTTTAACCCCTTCCCCGCTCATGACGGAACCGTTCCGTCATGAGCCACGGTTGCCGTGTGCTCATGACGGAACGGTTCCGTCATGCCACGACCGTTGGCGGCCGCTCCGCCCACGCGGCGCTGTTTCCCCGCCTGTGCGGGGGGACAACGCAACTGGGCGGAGTCATGACGGAACCGTTCCGTCATGAGCACAGCTCAACCGTGGCTCATGACGGAGCGGCTTCGTCATGAGCACAGCGCCACCGCGCTGCCCCCCCGCTCCCCCCAGCGCCGCGGCGGAATTCCCGCCGCGGCGAAGGGGTTAATTAAAATATTTGTAAAATTATTGTAACCACATTATATCAACAATATTACACACTTCGAGAAGAAACCCCGCCGCTCGTCAGGCAGGGTGTCAGTGCGGAACCCCTGCAGCTCTCTCCCACTTCTTTCTCGCAGTAATCTGGTACACAGTTGTTAAGTAGTAGTCGGACTGGTTTTGTTGTTTCAGCTGGGTTATGGCAAAGGGAAGCAAATACCGGCTTATCTATTCAATACGGTCTGACTCCGAATTTCTTTTCAGGTAAATATGTGCAACTGCTGAAGAGCCGACAATAGACAGTAAACTTGCGTAAGGAGAGCTTTAAATGGCCAAGTTAATTATTATTATCTCATCAGCGTCTAGAAAGCAATAGACTGTGTAAAACGCCAATCTCAAGCCAGCTGTTTAATACCACATACACAGGTACATGCAACACCGTGCCAGAGAACGCTACGTAGGGCTTTCCAGGCACAAAACCTCAAACCTGTCTGATTAAAATACTTTTCCTTTGTTCAAAAAGATAAAATAAGTGACGTGTTATAAAGTACATTTATGTAGGTCTCCCGTGTGTTTCATTAATGCAGATCGTCATAAGAGAATTGTATTAGCCCAAAAATATATTTCATATAATTGGAACGTCTTTCATTAAGAAATGAGTGCTGGGCCTCCGGTTACTCATCTTAAAAGGGCACATTCATTAAAGGCTCTTAGGGCCAGATGTAGCGACAAACCATTTTGCGATTTCCTAATTGTGAATCTCTGCGATTTGCAATTAGAAAATCACAAAACGGAATGCATGAAAGTGTGTTTAACACTTTCTGTGATTCCTAGGGGATTGCACATGACCTACCAAATGAATATTAATGAGGTAGGTCGCAATTTGAGACCCTCTAGGAATTGCAAAAATCACGGGGATGGTGGCCTGCTAGGGACAGCAGACCACCATGTCTGTGATTGCTTTTAAATAAAGCAATCTTTTTTTTGGTAAAGCAGCCGTTTTCCTTAAAGGAAAATGGGATGCTTTATAAAAGAGAAAATGAAAACTCTTCCTTTCATTTTCTAAGAGTAGGCAGTGGTCCGTGGGACCACTGCCTGCTCTTAGAAAATTAATTTACAGACATTCACAAAGGGGAAGGGACCCCTTCCCATTTGCAAATTGGTTTCCACCTACTTGTAGTAGGTAGTAAAATGTGAATATTTTGCAACCACATTTCGGTCGCAAAACATTCATGCATACCGATGCGATTCGGTATTAGGAAGAAACGCCCTAAACACGCCCCTTCCTAATAGCGAATCGCAAAATAGAGTCTGCTGCATCGGAAGAGTATTTTTTTGCATTCGCAAACGATTCTGCGAGTCGGCCGTTATCGAAGGCAAAAAATGCTTAATGCATCTGGCCCTTAATCCTCCACGTCTTATAAACCGTAATAGGAAAATGGTTCTGTGGCATTTGTTTGTAGGACTAGTTAAGTTTGCAGAAGAATATATATATAGTCGGCAGCTAAGGGGCGCTCGCTGTTTGTAAAGCATATTTTTCAATGGCTGCTGGCAGAGCGGTTAGAAAACAAACACACTTCACGTGATTGCAGAAAGATAACTGAACAGAATTTACTCCAAAGTTCGCCTCAGCTAGGTGCATCTCAACCAAGGGGGTTAAGGAACTGTCAAATAAAATCGGGGATTGCTTTTCAGATTCCTTGTTTAAATACACAAAGCTGCTGCTCTCAGCCGCATGCCTCCCATGTCTGCTACCTATGGTGAAGGACCAATTAAAAAACAAGCAGTGATTACGGAGGGTGGTGGGGGCGGCCAAGAACTGCTGTGGGAGGGGTAAGGAGGTGGGGAGAGATGGAACAGGGTGATGCAGAAAGCCGTACGCATTTTTTACCAAAATAGCAGTGGCAGCAAAGACGTGGTAGTAGGGTGCAAGGAACAACAAAGAATACATTTGCCCATTTCTTTTTTCAAATATATTATTTTGATGGAATGTAACCACGTCATTCCTTGCACCAGCTTCCATGTTTCCACTATCAAGTCTGATTTGCATATGGCCAGGTCTAAACCGGGGTGGCATGTTGAGCAAAAGAATGATGGATTGAACCCAGATCTCTTGAATGCGGGTGAATGTTTGGATTTGT
The DNA here is from genome assembly GCF_964204655.1 of Triturus cristatus. Classification (NCBI taxonomy): domain Eukaryota; kingdom Metazoa; phylum Chordata; class Amphibia; order Caudata; family Salamandridae; genus Triturus; species Triturus cristatus. The sequence goes on along the minus strand of NC_140585.1, from coordinate 822,275,132 downwards.
TCTGCATTACGTCCATCAATTATTTGTCTTTTGCTTTCTTGCCCTAAGTGTGCCGGGGATGCCCAGACGTGGGTCCCGGGCTCACTGTGCCACTGGATTCAAGCTATTCTGGCTGATGAGGGGTTAAACCCCAAAACCGATCCTAGGAGGCTTGTTTCTGTTCAGGGAAGACCTGGCTTGGCAGTTTGGGATGGACTGTTCTTATGAGGCACAGGGTCAAGACTGATTTTCATATGCTCAGGTCTAAACTGGGGTGGCATGGTGAGCAAAAGAAATATGGATTTAACCAAGATCTCTTGACTGGGGGGTGAATGTTTTGATTTGTTCTGTATTCCGTCCATCAACTGTGTATCTTTTGCTTCCACGTTTTTGCTGGCACTGCTATGTCAACAGAGGGAGACTGGAACATGGATTCCCAGAGGGAGAGGATGAGGTGCAGCGGTCAGAGCTGCCGACTCAGGAGCTGGGAATCTGTGTTTGAGTATCAGTGCTGGCTCAACATCCTGTGATTCTAGGCAAATCACTTAATTTCCCCCCCAGGAGCACCTGGACAGCGGTGCAAAATAAATCTACTAATGTAATTGAAATTAAAGCTAAAGACAAACAAGCAGGGTCTTGAAGGGGGGATGTGGAGTGGTCAAGCAGTGTTGTGGGAGGTGTGAGCGGGGTGCTGGGACACCCAAATGAAGCGACCGAAGTTTCATGCAAGAAGTAAACAAAACAGCAGAACACTTAACCAACTGAGGCAGACCAACAACAGCAAAAAGTGTGCTCCCAAAGTATAAATAACCTAAAGAGTAAGAGCACATATAACGGGGGCAGCCCTCTTGTGAGGATACAAATGGAGGGACTTCTAAGTTTATTCACTAATCAAAAGTAGGCATTTACAAAGGACTGTAAGGGGATCCAATAAAAAAGATGGGCAGTTCTTTTTTTGAGTTTTATATAGCGCAAACTCGACCTGAACGTATCAGAGCGCTTTACATGAGCACCAGTTGCGTTACAGATGGACACTTTCATTTTGCACGGGGAGATTAAGTGATTTGCCAAGAATCACAGGATGTAGAGCATCCCTGCCGAGAATCGAACCCAGTTCCCCAGCTTCGAGGTCAACCGCTCTGGCCGCTAGGCCACATCCTATCCAATATCGAAGTTCATATTCTAAATATACCATGTCTCGAAGAGACCGCTCATGCGCTGCCTAGGTGAGACCTAAAAATGAGAGGATCTCCCTCAGAGAAATGCTTTGGTTTCACTGTTACCTAAAAAACTAAAATTTAAGAACATGACTAGCAAACTAAAAAGCATTGAAGAACAAGCATTGGCAATGGCAACAGAAAAGGCTTTTAACAAAGTGCCTTTACAGACAACGGTGAATTTAGGCACCAAATAAATAATTTTACATGCACTCTGTCACTCATCCTTGCACTCATTCATACAGTCATTGACCCACTGACTCAACTTTGCATTCTTACACACTTTCATTCACAATAAAACAGACACAAACTTAACAAGCATATGCAATATAAGTTAAAAGAATAAAAGTAGAAAAAATGAAAATATGCCTCTGCCTAAAAGTGGAAAGCATACACTTTACAAAAAAAATAACCATATTTCAATGTTATAATACATATTGTATCTGTATTTTAAAAATCCTACATGGCAGTCACATTTAGAAGTATGCTGGAGTGGTAAAACAATGAAACGCCATACACAATATTGTTCCAAGATGGACGCTCTAAAGACATTGCATTGGGTGGCGATCATGAAAAAGTATTGTGCATAGTGTTTCAGTGGTGTACCAACACAAAATGGCCGAAATAATGTTTCCTAATGTGGAGGCCATATTGGCACAGTTATTGATGCACTATGGATAGTAGGATACCAAGATTGCTACCTAGTTTAGAAGCAGTTGCCATGCAGGATAACTTGCACTAATGATGAAATGTGCAGTAAGCCAGCAACTCAGTAGCACTGTCGGGAAAGCTGTAGGATACCCTAAAAATAAAATGCAAACGGAAAGATGTGAAAAGGGTCCACTAATAGGAAAAAATGGAAAACTAAAGTTAAAGAACTAACTCAGCAGCTCTGGGACTAAAGCACACTCATTTTCAGGCAGATGTTGATAATATGACCAGACAAAATGCCAACACTCACAGGCCATGTTAAGGGTAGAGGAATAATGTGAACGACACTCAAACAGACTAAAGAGAGATGAGGGTTGGCTCAAACTCCTTTAGGAATGTAAATTTACATATGCATATGTATGCATGTATTTTTTTATGTATTTGATTAGAAGAGAATGACAGACAACTAAATCTATCAGGTCTTCCTAAGAGAACCTAACAATAATGATCACAGTCACTAGCAGCCATTTTACACCTTAAGTCTAATTCACCTGCTGATCCCTGCCCCACTAGTGTATTAGTTATGGCAGCAGAGGCAATGAATCCATGGGTGAATACGCTATGAATGAGTCACTGACCACTGCGATAGTCCCTAAAGAGTGGAAACAGATAAAAATTCTCCTGCTGTTGAAGCTTTCAGCAGGCCCTAATGTACCCGGCAACTACAGGCCTATCTCCATGCTGCCTGCAGTCTCCTAGATCTTGGAGAAATTAGTGAACAGGCAGCTCTCTTGTTATCTGGAGATTAATAATCTCCTTCATTTTAGTCAGTCGGGCTTTAGGGAGAACTTGGGCACGGAGACGGCCTTGCTAGAGTTGGCTGAGGAAATTAAAGGCACGTTGTATGTCAAGGGGAGGGCGGTGCTGAGATTGTTAGATCTGTCTGCCGCCTTTAATATGGTCCCCCATTCCTTCTCCCTAAACAGTCTCTCGAGGATCAGAGTGAAGAGTCCTGCCCTTAGCTGGCTGATCTCCTTTTTAGACAATAGAGAACAGGAGTTCTGGATGCCTCCGTTTGCATCTGCAACTGGGCATTCTCATCGGGGTCCCGCAAGGCTCTGCCCTCAGCCCTACATTTTGTAACATCTACCTTACCCCACTCGTCGAGTCAGTTGGTGCCAAGATCGTGTCATATGCAGACGACACACACTCTTCTCCTTTAATGAGAAGTAGGATCTAGATTTTGATTACTTTAAATTATGCCTTACAGAATTGTTTGCCTAGCTACATCAGAAACAATGGATGTACAATACCGAAAAAACAGAATGTTTCTTTTTGGGCCCTACGGAGCCCGCTGGCTGGTCGGCATGCTAGCCAGATGGTTCGGTTCCACTTGTGTCTTGTATAGACACAGCCAGGAACTTGGAGTTTGACAAATGCCTGTCCTTCCAACCCCAGATTAGTGTGGTTAATGGCATGTGCTTTGCTATCATAAAGGCGCTTAAAATGTTTGTTTTTTATATTCTTATCGGCCAGGAAAACAGTTATCCAGGCCCTGATAACAGCTTGCCTGGATTATGCTAATGACTTGTATTTTGGCCTTCCAGAATATGCCATCCATAGACTTCAAGTGGTGAAAAATGCTGTGGCGTGACTGTTACTGAATTTGAAGAAGAGAGCGAAGATCTTGAGTCACCTCTCCTTCGTGCAGGTAAAGAAGAGAATCGTGTTCAAAACCTTGGTGCTGATTTTTCGTGCTTTCCACAACACTGGCCCATGCTATCTGGCTTTTTGTATTCTTTTTTACAATCCAGCGAGATGCCTTCGGTCTTCACATCTGGCTTTGGCTAGAGTGCTGTGGTGTAGCGGGGAAGGGGTAGCACAAATTTTGGAGGCGGCTGCAACGCCCCCGCTCTTACCCATGTCCGTCGTGGGGTAGCCACTGCAGGAACCAGTAGCACACCTCTTCCGCTCTTGCAAATGGCCTCCGCTCCGCAGGGCAGCCGCCGTAGGGCCACGGGCGGCAAACTGTCTAGCTACGCCACTGCTAGAGTCCCGAGAGTGAGATTGTCAAGAATTGGCGGATTGTCTTTTTCCTTTTTAGGGCAGTCTGCATAGAACTCTCTTCCGGTGCACCCGAGGCAGGAAACCTCAGAACCTGGCTATTCACTTTGTAACTTGGCTTGCGGATGGATTAGCACCGGGACACTCCTGGGAGCATCTGTGCGCTTTATAAAATCGGTTATCATCAAAATATGTTTTCACAGTGCAATCTTTTACCCTAAGGTTTTGTCAAATGGGATAACCAACACAAAATCCTGGCCTGCTAAGGTGATCGATGATATTCAATATAACAGAATGTCTGTATATCTATATTTTCACAAAAGTCTGCCCCACTGCTTTTGTTCTGGATTTTAATAATAAACAGATTACAGATGGCAACTGTAGCATCTGACATAAATTTTCCTGATGCACCAATCAGTACTGTAGCCTTTATCATCAGATAGTCCCATTAACAAACTCAAATATACTGTATTGAGCATTCCCACAAAGCATCTTTTAGGTATCCAGTAATAAAATTACAAAAACGAACTAAATTAAAAGTGGTCATAAAAATATACAACCCCTCCTAATACTAGTTAAAAGGATTATCAGAGAGAAAATCTTCTAGCCCCAGGGTTTGTCAGGAGGGGAACGTGCACCAAAATCCTTGTCTAATACAGTAATGTGCAAGATTCCACATCGTAAGATATCAGTCTACAGATTTCAACATTGTGTAATAACAATGCACCATTAAATGACAGTTGGCTTTGACATATGATTTTCACAATAAACAGACCTACGGCATCTCAACTTTTCGTAATTAACCTATCGGGCTTATACCATTTGACATTGGTTTGCAACCATAACCTACTCAGTCAAAAAACTATAAACATATACACATTTACAGTTCCCAAAACAATGTACTTTCTTGACTAAGAAGGATTATCGCAGTGCAAATCTTCTATCCCTCAGGATTGTAAGAGGGGAATAACCAAAACCAAAGCCCTTCTCTACTATTGGTGTCTGTAAGCTTCTGTATAACAACACACCTCTCAATAGACTTTAACAGTGTTCAGTAGCAACACACTCTTAAAATGCCTATTGGTATGTTATGCCTATTTGAAGACTGCACGATCACCAGGAAGGGTATCCTAGAGCTGAGCACGTATAAGCTTTGCCAAACCTAGTGCCAAGTGGGACTACTCGAAACAGCTGGTCAGGAAATTCTTGCGGAATTCAAGAAGCAAGCAGGAGGCTTTTATGTGTAGTGGCAGGTCGTTCCACACCTTAGCAGCAATGTTGGAGAAGGCTCAACTACCGTATCTGGTTTTCCGTATGCGTGGGATGTGTGGGAGTAGGATTCTGGATAAGCAGAGGTGTCTGGAATTTTTGTGAAACAGAAGAGATTGTTGAGATTTGCTGGGTGCATTTTATTTAGTGCCTTGAAAGTGTGGGTGAGGAGTTTGAATGTTCCTCGTTTGTGTATGTGGAGCTCCTTCAGGTGTGGTGTGATGCAAGTTCAGGGATGGAGGTTGAGAGAGAGTCCGGCTGCCAAGCTCTGACTGGTCTGCAGCCTTCTGGCCTATTAGTTGTAACATATACTTTTCACAATAAATGCATACATTTTCATAATAAACTGGTCAGGCAAGTAGCTTTAATCATTGGCTTATCACCACCAGTCCTGTTGTATTGAGGTTTCCCACAAGACTAGAAGTATAATATAAGCACTCTTTTCTGCAGAAGCGCACAACTTCTGCTCAATCAAATGCTGCACTCAAGACAATTTGCATGTAAGCAGAGACCGAGCCCTATCGCAATAGCACTTATAAAAGATATTTTTCTGTTGAGGTCTGCTGTCAAGTCAGACCTAAAATTAATGTGAAATAACCAATGGCGCTACAAACTGCCCAATGAAAACGAAAAAAGGCCCCTACAATGAACTGCATCAGATGGTAATTCAGATGTAAAAAGAAAGTTTGTACTCTTGTACAAATAATTTTTTCAAAAAGGTCGATGGATCCGCAGTTTCCTATATAGCAAATCATACTCATTTGGTGTTGTAGCAAAAAACGAATATGCAGAAATAGTACAGGTAAAGGTGCTCAACAAAAATATTTTCATAGCAACTGTGTAGGTATGGCTAGGCATTTGTTGATTTCTTAATAACTTTGGTGGCAAATCCCCATGAAATTTTCTAAAGAAAAAGGATACTTTAATTTGGGTTCACATGGCAAGTTTAATAGAGATCTTTTAACCCCTTCTGTGCCCATGACGAGATTGTCTCGTCATGGAGCACGGTCGCGCTGTGCCCATGACGAGACTCTCTCGTCATGAACCCCACCCACTAATGTAACGCCCGGCACAGGAGGGGGAAAGGGCGTGGCACAGAAGGGGTTAAGGAAGGGCGTGGGCAAAAAGTGACTTTTCAATTTTAACTCGGATAGGATTCTTAGCTGTCCAGTACAGAAAAATTTGATGAAGAGAATTAAACCAACTGGAGAGTAAAGAGCTGGAGAAACACACAAGAGACTCTGATGTGTGAGAGTTCTTCACATGGTAACCGAGGGAGGATAAGCTGAATACGAGAAGGGTCACGTACATTATGTGACCAAAAACTTAGCAAGGGGTAGAGGGGACACTACACCTTTGGAACATAAACTGTGCGATGACATTGCAATACGAAGCATGACCAGGAGTATGGAAGGTTCCTGCAGGAGCAGAAGAGAAAATAAATAAAATGAAAGGAACTGGAGAGCACTCAGAATGGTCCCAAAGGAGTGCTGCACGTAGTGGAAAATGACAATTCCCATCTGAGCATCTTTGCACTTTACTGAATTGAGACGAGAAGAATCCCTGGATTGGGAATCAAATGTTGGAAGACTATTACTCTAAAGCCCATCAGAAGAGCTAGTTTCTATATATTGCGATATATATTGCGAGGCCCTGTGGTCAATCTTTATGTGTGTGGCTATGCGGAGCGTGGAAGGGAATAAATTCAAAGAAATGGGATGTAATGTATCATAAAAAATGAACAGAAATTAACTGCAAACACTACTGTTGAAGTAAAGCTATGGTTAGGAATAGATAAAAAAAAAATTAAGATGTTTTAATACACCTTTAAAATTCATGGAAAAGCACATTTACAGTGAAACGAAAAACCTATAAAGCAGTGATGTTATCAAGTTAAGGTTAAAGCTGCAATTCATAACTCGCACAATAGCCGTTGAAATGATAACTCGTACACCATAAGCTATGCCTATGATCAAACAGTTATGTATACTAATAGGTAACATCTGAAAGCACAACGCAATTAAACACCAAGTCATATTCAAACCAATAAACAAAATACTACATTCAAGGTCGACTCTTCACAGAGTTAATGGTAACATGAAGGGCGATCTCATCTGTAAGATTATTTATGACATTTGTAAATGCATCTGTAACATCAAAAATGTTGGCCTGATGAACTATACTCAATTTTTTATTTTTGCTTTAACTATAGAAAAGATTGCAGTCACCAATTAATAAGGCGTTAGGGGGATTCCGATTGATTTTTATGTTATAGAGCAAGTCTCAATGTCTCAATTGCTATAAATAGATCTAAAAATGCTTGTGCTGGTAGAACACACTCTTTTTCACGCTAAACGGATGTGTCAGCATGCAGAAAGAATACATTAGTGAAGGAAGGGTGCCTCAGCTAAGCAGCTGGATGCCAGTTAATGCTCTGCAATCAACACAAGGTCATTGTGAAAAGTCATTATTCAAACAGTAACCACACTGGAAGAACCATCAGTGACTACGAGACGCAATCAGCACAATGAACTGTTCCAATTTCAACACCTTGAAAGCAATGCTGAACAGCAGACTAAAGTTGGGGCAAACTGCCCCACATTGACTGAGCCTAGTTTTGTATTTCTAGCCCGGGAACTGGAAATACAAAGGATATCGTCTCTCTGAAACACGTATCCGATGGTAACGATCCGGGCCTCTACCTCCAACGGAAGCCGACGGGTAAATATAGTCTGCAGAGATCCCTCCGTGGATGCTATTCTTGTCGCTAGCAGCTCCCCAAGATGGCTTTGCCAGGATGTAACCTGAATTCCTCATCTTCTGGTTTCAAACAATGACCTCTTTGATTAGAGCACGCGGCCACATTACTGCTAATTGCTACCATTGAACCTCTAAGCAGAACTCTCAGCTTTCTTTGCGAATGACAACCATTGTAGGCTCTTTCAGTCTCCCTCCAGAATCGTGCCCTCTGAGGGGCCTGGGGGTAGGGGTGGCGAGAGGGGGAGGGTATAGGCTGCCGCTCTTCTTTGATCTTGTATGTGCCTGACTCGCTCCTATTCAATTTTTTTCAGGTGCTTTCTTTCTAAAGAAATTAATATTATGCTGAAGATCGTACTGCGCTTTTTAAAAATAGATGACATTTGTTATCGAATGCATGCACTACTTGAGCCCCTCAATGCGTAACCAGTTTTTTGCTTTATTAAGCCATTTCATACAATATGTTTAAAATCAAGAATCAAGTTCACAGATTGCTGTTGTACAATACAATGCAGGGTCTCTTTCTACTTCAACTACTGTGGCAAAGTCTCACGGTACTCAAGAAAAAGTTAACAACACCCCTCTTTACTCAATACTCACAAAAAAAGGCTATCCACTCACTTGGTGCAACAACCTTAATCAATCAATCAATGACACTTATAAAGCGCGCTACATACCCGTAGGGTCTCAAGGCGCTGGGGGGGGTGCCGCTACTGCTCGAACAGCCAGGTCTTCAGCTTCTTCCTGAAGGAGAGGTGGTCTTGGGTCAGGCGCAGGTCGGTCGGGAGGGAGTTCCAGGTCTTGGCGGCCAGGTAGGAGAAGGACCTTCCTCCTGTAGTCGCTCTTCGGATGCGGGGGACGGCGGCGAGGGCGTGGTTGGCTGATCGGAGGTGGCGTTTGGGAGCGTAGAAGTTGACTCGGCTGTTGAGGTAGCTCGGGCCTTGGTCGTGTAGGGCTTTGTGTGCGTGGGTGAGGAGGCGGAAGGTGATTCTTTTGTTGACGGGGAGCCAGTGAAGGTCTCTCAGATGTCCCGAGATGTGGCTGGTTCGTGGGATGTCGAGGATGAGTCTGGCTGAGGCGTTCTGGATCCGCTGGAGTCTCTTCTGGAGCTTGGCAGTGGTACCGGCGTAGAGGGCGTTGCCGTAGTCCAGTCGGCTGGTGACGAGGGCCTGGGTGACGGTTTTCCTGGTCTCGGTGGGGATCCACCAGAAGATCTTCCGTAGCATGCGTAGGATGTTGAAGCACGCCGAGGAGACGTTGTTGACTTGCCTGGTCATGGAGAGGGAGGAGTCCAGGATGAAGCCCAGGTTGCGTGCATGGTCTGTCGGTTTGGGTGCGGTGCCCAGGGCGGGAGGCCACCAGGAGTCGTCCCAGGCGGAGGGTGAGGGGCCCAGGATGAGGACCTCCGTCTTGTCCGAGTTCAGTTTCAGGCGGCTGGTCGTCATCCACTCGGCTACCTCTTTCATCCCTTCGTGCAGGTTGGCTCTGGCGGCGGTGGGGTCGGTCAGGGAGAGGATCAGCTGGGTGTCGTCGGCGTAGGAGATTATGCTGAGGTTGTGTTTGCGTACGATGGCCGCGAGGGGGCTCATGTAGACGTTGAAGAGGGTGGGGCTCAGAGACGATCCTTGAGGGACGCCGCAGATGACTTCGGAGGCCTCTGACTTGTACGGTGGTAGGCGGACTCTCTGTGTTCTTCCGTCGAGGAAGGAGATGATCCATTCCAGCGCCTTGTCCTGGATTCCGATGTTGCCGAGGCGCCGTACTAGGGTGCGGTGTCAGACCGTGTCGAATGCCGCGGAGAGGTCTAGGAGGATGAGGGCCGCTGTTTCTCCATTGTCCATCAGGGCTCGGATGTCATCGGTGGCGGCGATGAGGGCGGTCTCGGTGCTGTGATTGGCTCGGAAGCCGGACTGTGAGGGGTCGAGGGATCCGTTCGTCTCGAGGAAGGCGGCCATCTGCTTGTTGACGGTCTTCTCGATGACTTTGGCTGGAAACGGGAGGAGCGAGATGGGGCGGTAGTTCTTGAGGTCGGTGGGGTCCGCTGTTGGTTTCTTGAGTAGAGCGCTGAGTTCGGCGTGTTTCCAGCTCTCAGGGAAGATGGTGGTGTCGAAGGATGTGTTGATGATGTCTCGCAGGTGGGGTGCGATGACAGCGTCGGCCTTGTTGAAGACGTGGTGAGGGCAGGGGTCGGTCGGTGATCCGGAGTGGATGGAGTTCATCGTGCGGATGGTGTCTTCGGTGCTGATCGGGGTCCAGGCGTGGAGGGTGGTGGTGGGGGGTGGTTGTTCGGTCATGGTGTGCGTTGGTTGGTTGTAGAAGCTGTTGTGTATGTCCGCGATCTTGTTGTGGAAGTATGAAGCGAGGGAGTTGCAGAGGTCTTGCGATGGGGTGATGTCGTTGTTTCCTGCGCTGGGGTTGGAAAGCTCTTTCACGATGTTGAAGAGTTCCTTGCAGTTGTGTGCGTTGTTGTCCAACCGGTCCTTGAATGCTGTTTTCTTGGCGGCGCGGATCAGCTGGTGGTGTTTCCGGGTGGCAAGTTTGAAGGAGGTCCTGTTGTCCGGTGTCGGTTCCTTTCTCCAGACTTTCTCGAGGGCTCGGCAGTTCTTCTTGGAGCTCTTGAGTTCGTCGGTGAACCATGGAGCCTTCTTGCTGCCGGGTCTGCTAGGCGGGGTCCTCAGTGGGGCGAGTTCGTCCGTGCAGTTGCTGATCCACTTCGTGAGGTTGTCGGCGGCCTGGCTGGGGTTCGCTGAGCTGGCAGGAGGGTGCTGGCTCAGGGAGGTGGCGAGCTGGTCTGCTGTGATCTTGTTCCAGCTTCTGTGGGCGGCCTGTTGCTGGTGTTGGTGGGTCGTCGTTCTCTTGAAGGTGAAGTGGACGCAGCTGTGGTCCGTCCATTGAAGCTCTGTGGCGTGGCTGAAGTCGATGTCTGTGCTGGAAGAGAAGACTGCGTCGAGTGTGTGTCCGGCGAGGTGGGTGGGGGTGGACACCAGTTGCTTGAGTCCCAGGTTGGCGAGGTTGTCGAGCAGGGTGCTGGTGTTGCGGTCGTTGTTGTTCTCTAGATGGAAGTTGAGGTCTCCCAGGAGGATGTAGTCAGCGGAGGGGAGGGCATGCGGGCTGACAAAGTCGGCGATGTCCTCGCTGAATTGTGTGCGTGGTCCAGGGGGTCGGTAGATCAGGGTGCCTCTGAGGGTGGTGTTCGGGTTGGTGTGGATCTGGAAATGCAGGTGTTCGGCGCTGGTCAGGGTGTTGTCGGTGCTGGTCGTGAGACGGATGGTGTTCCTGTGGATGATGGCGATGCCTCCTCCCATCTGGTTGGCGTTTCGGTCCCTCCGGACGATCTTGTAGCCCTCTGGGATAGCGATGGCGATGTCGGGAGCTGAAGAGGCGTTCATCCAGGTCTCCGTGAGGAAGGCAACGTCAGGGGCTGTGGCGTCTAGAAGGTTCCAGAGTTCGATGGCGTGTCTGTGGACGGAGCGGGTGTTGAGCAGGATGCACTTGAGGTGGGTGCTGCTGGTGTTCGACTTGGCGGGTGCTGGTGCGAGGCTGGTCCGGATGCAGGAGAACTTGCAGGCGTGGCAGCTGAAAGGTCCGTGGGTACGTCGTGGAGTGGCTTGATGGCATTCTGGGAGTCGGCCGGTGTTGAGTGCGGTGAGGGTGGCGGCGGAGTACGTCAGGCGGGTCGGTCGGGGTCTTCGGGGGCCAGGGGTCCTGGCGCTGGACGCGATCCGGTCGCGGACGGGCGCAGACGGGCTTACCTTTGGCGCGCCTTCGGCGCACAATCGGCGCGCCCGCTGTGCGTGACCGCTGCGCGTTCGCACGGTCGCCATTTAAAGGCGAAGTGCGCGGGTGGGCGGAGCAGCTGGGAGGCGGGAGCGGGGAGGGAACAGAAGAGAAAAGGGGCGGGGCTAATGGCGGTGGCGGGAAGCGGGAGCGGGGAGGGAGAGCGGAGGGCGGCGAGGTAGGCGGGCAAACAGGAAGGAGACAAGCACAAATGCACAAATGGAGGGCAAAACACGAAGAAGAAACGGTACAAAAAATACAGGCAACAATGCAGGTCAAAACAGTTAACAAACGATCATACGGCATACAAAGAAAACAAGCACAAATTTCGGTCAAACCGGCGAAAACCAAAGGGGAGCGCTCAAGGCGGCAGCGAGGCCGGCGCTGAGGCAGAAGGCAGGCACTGGGGCACACGCAGCAGCTGGTGGCCGTGCGGCGCGGGGGTGTCCCACAAGTGGGTCACACTCACCTGCGTCGCACGGTCGCCATTTAAAGGCCAAGTGCGCGGGTGGGCGGAGCAGCTGGGAGGCGGGAGCGGGGAGGGAACAGAAGAGAAAAGGGGCGGGCTAATGGCGGTGGCGGGAAGCGGGAGCGGGGAGGGAGAGCGGAGGGCGGCGAGGTAGGCGGGCAAACAGGAAGGAGACAAGCACAAATGCACAAATGGAGGGCAAAACACGAAGAAGAAACGGTACAAAAAATACAGGCAACAATGCAGGTCAAAACGGAGGCAAAACAGTTAACAAACGATCATACGGCATACAAAGAAAACAAGCACAAATTTCGGTCAAACCGGCGAAAACCAAAGGGGAGCGCTCAAGGCGGCAGCGAGGCCGGCGCTGAGGCAGAAGGCAGGCACTGGGGCACACGCAGCAGCTGGTGGCCGTGCGGCGCGGGGGTGTCCAAAAACCTTACTTAACTTACAGTCTCGGGTGAGTATACACAAAGGTTTTTTCCAAGTGGGCATGCACTTTGCTAATGTCCTTAACATAACACTACTAGATAGCAATGTTACCCAAGGAATGCATAGGACGACAAATTACACAATGGGCAGTCAATGTGTGTAACTGCCAGTAGAATGTGCACCATGGTCAAAGTAGCAATCTAGTTGCATTCCGTTAAGCATGCTTGAATAATGTATGTCCATCAGTCAGTCACTTGGCACTTTCAGACCAAAGTTGGGTGGGGGGATATTCAGATAAAATTCTGCATCAAGGAAAGAGATTCTGCTGGACGGAGTAAGGGTGAAGGGCGATCCCTTAAAATAAGCCAAAAATAAACTCCACTAAAACTCGTATGTTACGATGACTAGCTAGACAAATGTATCAAACACCCTCCAAGTGCACTGACTTTTGGCACCCTAAGTGGGGGAAGTTTCAACACTCTAAGTGTAAAAGTTTTGTTTTTTTAAACTGCATATCATTTAGTAAACAAGAAAACTATCGTTGCAAGCCCAAAAATTATTTCCAAACAGAATCACAAAGATCTAGTCTTAAGTGTATGTACTTTGAAGGAGAAAGGCAACCCTAGCACTCACCCTCATTACTGTCGAGTGATGAAGCACAGATGGTTTGTTCAAACAGAGGTCTGTGTTTGTGGACTACGAAGTGGCCAACAGAGCTAAACCGACTGACTTCTCTCAGCTGGTTCACAAACTGAGACAGATCTGAAACTTCATGCCTTAAGTGTGATATTTTTCAGAGTAAAAAGCATTTTCCACATTTACTTTATTTTGTCAACAGGACAAAATAAGTCATAACTGGTTAGATTTGAGTTTAGATGAAATATCTACTTTCTGATTAGATTCACAAACTTCCCTGTTAATATACAGTCACAGCAGTCTATAGTGGACCAGTGATTGAGGATAATGGCTCAAGTTTGGCTGCAATAATGCAGTTGCAAGACTAGGAAAAGGAGTGGACATCAGTAGCTGTACTACAGCATAAGGGAAAATGAAAATTGAACACTTCTGGGAAATATTTTCAGTGGTTCCATATTCCAAGCCTAGAGTGGCAGCATCTCACAACAGACTAGAACCGGACGTCTGCTGCACCCAATAACAAAATCTATGGAAATGTGGCTGGTCCATGTCAGACATATGTGTACGAAAACACAATTTCCATCAAAGCTCTCAAAACGTTTCCAATGAGTGGTACTAAAAACCAATGACATTTACGCATTGTAATGTGGCTTAGCAAGGATGAGGGATTAAACAGTCTTTAGGTATAAAATCTTCTCAAGGACAGAGAAAATAAATGTTCAAACAAAGAAGGGTTAGAGATTATGCAGCAACGCGAGATGAAATATCCTAATCAAGGTAGAGCATTTATGGAGATTATGGAGAACAGCAGAAGTAAAAGAGTATTATGCCTGTCCTCGATCACAGCTCTTGTAAACCCATCTGAAATATTGGCTCTGTTCAAGGAAAAAAAGATCTTCTTTGTAAAAGCACAGTTTATAACAACTCAGCAGTGCATTTATGCACCTAGGGAGACACTTTATAAACTACCGGGAAGTTGAAATGAAACGAGCTAGCAATACTGGGCAAATGAAGATTATGGGAGGTGGGCTACAGATGTTAGGATATCGGTTATGAAAGTGCTCTTATGTCTTCATTGGCGTATGTGGAATGACTTCGTTTCAACAATCATAAAAACAGGGCGATCCAACAACCCACCAGGAGCTGGGTAGATATATGGAAAGAAACAATGCACCATATGGGGGAGTATAGACTCACAGGTACTGGTGGCAGAATTACATTTCGCCAGTTGTTCATGAATAGAATAGTAGTCTGAACGGCCAGTATGTACTTAATACATTAATTAATGCACTCATTCAAATGGTACACAGTTGATGTAAATGATGTACGTTTTTTCAATGTATAAAAACCATCAAGTAATATTTGATATGATGGATAATTGCGAACACAGAACTCAGGCAGCGCACAGACAAGTGATCTACATAAACTTTGAAAACTGGCGCAAAATCTGAACTTATGCAGAGAAGTGACAGTTCCATGAGTATATCAATTTAAGGATGGTTTCAAATCAGTTCGACGTTTTATAATTGCCAGCTTTTTGACCTCATGTGTCAGTAGCCGGATGAGGTCATTATCAGGACAAAAAGGCTAGACAAGTCTTGTCTGCACACATTTGCAGCATGTTAGACGCTCATTATTTTGGAAACTGACTTATTTGCACCATTGTTAAGTATGTGGGGTGGCCCGTAATTTCTATTAATTTTACAGCCTGTTCTATGTGCTCTTCTTACCTCAATTACAATGGTGGCAGATCTGCGTGGTCTACTTGTCTAATCATCTTATCCTGATGATGATCTTGAAATTGAGTTTTTCAAATCCAAGAAGTGGTGATCATTTCATACACACTGGACCCCTCACAAAAGGCAAACCAAAAGTTAGCAATGATGCTTTCTGATGGATGACAGCCCAGTGGATATTGAATATCTCTCAACGAGCCTACCAATGTTCAACAGTATCCTGTGGTTGTGTAGGAACGTTCAATTTTTATTTTTTTTAATCACTAAAGCATTCCAAATATCCCCATGTTTATGCATCACAAAATATAACATTTCTCAACTTAATTTTTGCAGGAGTAAATTTGGTTTCTTGCATTGTGTGATCATTTTCACGGGAACAGGATCCAGCAAAACCTGAAGATATTTTGAATTTTTCTCTGCATGTGACCTCTTGTGGAGCCTTTTTATGCACAATGACACTATGAAGCAGAAGGTCACTTAGGCCCTCATTTTAAGTGGCTTCCTAGTTCCCGCAGGGCCGGTAACAAACATTATTAGATGCGTAGGAATACCTTGGATCCCTTTAGTCTCACCAGAGGTTTCAGCTGCAGAAAACAGCCAACATCTCTGTGCAAAAGTAGGAAAATTGAGATTTACAATGGAAATCAGACCCAGAATTATAGGTTCACCAAGAAATTTTTCAGGGTCCAATTGATCATGGGCTGCATGTTCCCCACACCCAGGGTTATCAATACCCCTGCTATCAGATCAAGGGAGTCGTTCCCCCCCCGCTTTAGCAGTTACAGCGGGAGTGGCGTTCTTTATGGAACTCTTGTCACCAACTTAGCAGGTAAAAGCTCATCATCAAAGATGTAAGGAGAAAAGAAAGATGGATTGAAAGAGAAGGAAACAAAGAAAGAGTGGATGTACGAGTGGGTGAAAGGATGGGCGGACCAAAGGATTAAAGGAAGGGCGGACCAAAGGATTAAAGGATGGGCGGACCAAAGGATTAAAGGATGGGCGGACCAAAGGATTAAAGGATGGGCGGACCAAAGGATTAAAGGATGGGCGGACCAAAGGATTAAAGGAAGGGCGGACCAAAGGATTAAAGGAAGGGCGGACCAAAGGATTAAAGGAAGGGCGGACCAAAGGATTAAAGGAAGGGCGGACCAAAGGATTAAAGGGTGGGCGGGCGAAAGGGTGGGCGGGCGAAAGGGTGGGCGGGCGAAAGGGTGGGCGGGCGAAAGGGTGGGCGGGCGAAAGGGTGGGCGGGCGAAAGGGTGGGCGGGCGAAAGGGTGGGCGGGCGAAAGGGTGGGCGGGCGAAAGGGTGGGCGGGCGAAAGGGTGGGCGGGCGAAAGGGTGGGCGGGCGAAAGGGTGGGCGGGCGAAAGGGTGGGCGGGCGAAAGGGTGGGCGGGCGAAAGGGTGGGCCGGTGAAAGGGTGGGCCGGTGAAAGGGTGGGCCGGTGAAAGGGTGGGCCGGTGAAAGGGTGGGCCGGTGAAAGGGTGGGCCGGTGAAAGGGTGGGCCGGTGAAAGGGTGGGCCGGTGAAAGGGTGGGCCGGTGAACGGATGGGCCGGTGAACGGATGGGCCGGTGAACGGATGGGCCGGTGAACGGATGGGCCGGTGAACGGATGGGCCGGTGAACGGATGGGCCGGTGAACGGATGGGCCGGTGAACGGATGGGCCGGTGAACGGATGGGCCGGTGAACGGATGGGCCGGTGAACGGATGGGCCGGTGAACGGATGGGCCGGTGAACGGATGGGCCGGTGAACGGATGGGCCGGTGAACGGATGGGCCGGTGAACGGATGGGCCGGTGAACGGATGGGCCGGTGAACGGATGGGCGGGTGAACGGATGGGCGGGTGAACGGATGGGCGGGTGGGTGAACGGATGGGCGGGTGGGTGAACGGATGGGCGGGTGGGCGAACGGATGGGTGGGTGAACGGGTGGGTGGGTGAACGGGTGGGTGGGTGAACGGGTGGGTGGGGGAGTGAACGGATGGGTAGGGGAGTGAACGGATGGGTAGGGGAGTGAACGGATGGGTAGGGGAGTGAACGGATGGGTAGGGGAGTGTGAACAGGTGGGTGTGTGAACGGGTGGGTGGGTGTGTGAATGGATGATTGGGTGGGTGAACGGATGGATTATTGGGTGGGTGAACGGATGGATGGGTAGGTGAGTGAACGGATGGGTGAGTGAACGGATGGGTGGGTGAGTGAACGGGTGGGTGGGTGAGTGAACGGGTGGGTGGGTGAGTGAACGGTGGGTGGGTGAGTGAACGGGTGGGTGGGTGGGTGAGTGAACGGGTGGGTGGGTGAACGGGTGGGTGGGTGAACGGGTGGGTGGGATGGTGGGTGAATGGATGGATGGATTGATGGATGGATGGGTGGGTGGGTGAACAGATGGATGCAGTTCTATGGCTTGAGTATGGAGAGTGAGGACACGGTCCCCCATAGCAATTCAGTGAGCTCGTCAGGGAGGGTCTGCTAAATGTTTTCTTCCTGATCACTGGAAATATTGGCTAAGACATTCGGTCTCGCCTATGCGGAAGCTATTGGCTTTGGCAATGTATGTTAAGCATATTGTGCAGCAGTGTGGCTGTGTGCAGGAATGCTGAAAGTAAAGTAAAAAAAAAAAAAAGCTCTAGGATATGTTTACCGCGTCATAGCACTTTGTTTTATGTTCAGCCATGCCATCCACCACGCTGCTGTACAGCATGGCTAAACAAAACATTGACAAACTAATAGCTCTTGCATAGGCAAGCTCTATTAGCTTTGCCAATGCTTTTTTACAATGCAACTCTACAGACTCCAAGTGAAGGAATATACTTGTCATGCAGTGAAGAGACCATGTCTAGTCTACCTGCTTCAGAAGCAATCAATGCATGAACATTCTATTAATAAGTCCTTAAGGGACAGGTGCGAAATGTTTTTTGATGAAAGTATTTTGTACATATTGGCTTAGGTGGTGAAGGTTTTAGTGGAGGGCAGACAGACGTAGAAGGCATTAGGAAACAATATTCAACCATCTTAAAATCCACAGATGTTGCTTAGACAGTTCTTCCATCTTTCCAGGCTCTGAAGTCAATGCAACAGGGAAAGGACAGCGAAAGGGTGTGTAGTTCCTAGACAAGGTTCATATACCTGTGGTAACGGCATTACAATCCTCCTCTTACCAACAGTCCAGCACATCTTTTGCACTGGTGCATAATATGCATAAATGTATCAAAGGAAAACAGTCTAAATCTAGAAAATTGACTGCCGGATGTGATGCGATCCCACAGTGTTTCTCCTAATCACCTCATTGCAGAGGCAGATCCTGAAGATAGCACTTAGGAAGCTGAGCAGCAATCACTGCTGCTCTGTAACGAGGCAGGAGGTGTCTATCTGCACAAAGCTGCAAGGCACTCACCGGTCCATTAACTTCTACCAGAATAACGATTTGTTGAACAGCAGTTTTTACATCTAGACAAGATGTTTTGCTCACAACATCAGATTTCCTACCAGCCAACGGCTGCCTCAGACCAAACAAACATGAAGGAAGTAACAATTATCATTAATTTAACTTTTCCTAACACATTACCCAATAGTAGGTTTTCTGTAGTCCCTATCACTTCAGTCATCATAATTTTAATTACTATGTCAAAAGGCAACCAATGACATTAAAGGTTGTGAGAATGCATCACAAACAAATCAATGATTCTAATTTTTAAGTGAGCCACCAAAGATCAATGAAAGCAGAAGTCATACCAGCTCCCAATGGGTGGTCTCTGAGTGACTTTAAGCCAAACACGGTTATCGGCAGGAACATCAGTGTTTCTGGGCTCAGGATGAATAATAATGAACAGGGACTGCTGACACAAATAGAAAAGTCATACATCTTCATTAAGGTTTCGTTATCTGCACGGACAGGCAGGCCGACGACAGTGCAGGAAACAACCTAGCCGGCTTCCTTGAAAGAACACAAACACCTTTGTGTCCAGGGATATCTTCCTTTATGGAAAAGGCTATTTTCAGGTCTGCGATAAATAGCAGAGGCCTGAAGTAGAAGAAAAACACAGGAGATGCAATTTTTAGGTCTCTGCTACAGGCAGCTTTAGCCATTATTTGCAGGTGTACTGTTTCCAATACATATATATAGAATGGGCTTTGAATGAGACACTTAATCATGATTGGATGGCTTTGTTGTCTATACAATTTGATGGGTTTCTTTCTTTTCTTGTATTTGTCCAACCCATGAGCATTTTTTTTCTCACTTTTTTCTGGTTGGATGAGTTGTATCCTTCGAATGCACATACTAACAACTAATTTCCTCCAGCCAATACCTAGAGACCAACATGTTGGTGACCTGTAGTACACAAGGCTGCAGATAAGCTTTTGGGAAGGAATCACTTTACTTCTAATCTTTGGAAGCAGAGAGTTAATGGAATTCTTAGGGATTAAAACAAGTTTGTCCTCATCTTCTTCTCTCACTCGACCCTATCAACTAATACAGACGTGACCCTTTTGAAATTATGGTCTTTGACAGTGTTAAATCTTTAGGCATCATTCTGGATAAAATACTTAATCATCAAATATAATGGCAAAAAGTGTTCAATTTCATCTGAAACTTTTCAGAGATTCATCACCTTACCCTAGAAAAGGTCCTCAAAACCTCTATTGAAAGATGTGTACTGCAAAAGACCTGACTCTGGGAACTCTATTCTGTCTCCCAAAGTAGATTTCCTCTCTATCTCTAAAAGCAATACTAGGTTCAAATGTCTTCCTTAGGAAGCCAGAGTCCTTTAAAAGACTCTTTCTATAACTCACAAGGTATTGCACACCTCTTACCCTGGTATCTTGCCTCCAAAGAAACAAGTAATCAAGTGGGCTCAGATCTCTACAAAGTACAGGGACTCTGCTCCTAGAACCCCAGTCTTCAAAAAATGAACATACAATAACAGTCCTTTTCAGACAGTAACACCAGAATCTGGACCCCTCTCCTTCCTTACTTTTGCACAACTAGCTTGATAGTTACCTCCAAAAGGAGTTTAAACTGAATTCTATTCCAGTCACAGCTCTCGATTTACATTTGATATTCCCACCTCACAATTCTGTTGCCCTCTCCATTCCATTCCTATTATTGTTAGCCACTTCATCTTTAATCTACAGCTATCCTCTCCTGGCCTCGATTTCATGGTAGCTGTTTCCTTTAAAAGGCAAGGACATGTACGTACCATTGTGCCCGGAATACCAATATACAATCAATAACCACAAGAATATAAACAAATACACGTGACATGTCTGGGATAGTCAGAATGTCACAAGAAGTACTCATAATATTTCATGGAGAGTCCAGGGATAAAGGGTGAGCCAGTGGGGTGTCAATGTCCACATTATGTCAAATATGGTCCACTATCGATACCTTACCACTGAAAACCGATGAGTGATAAAACCCGCACATGCCCCAAAAGACACACAAACTTGTACTCCAGTTCTTTAACACAGTCTCACAAATGTAGAGACATGAAGCTTTGTGATGATGACGTACATTGGCCTGCATGAGTCTTGCTCGCAAATTATTCAGATAGTGGAGGTATCACTTAGCTACAAAGTTCTGTTCATTTAGAAGATGTTATTAGGACCATAAGTTTAAAACAGAATTCTAAAATGTACTGGATGGTTTACCAAAAAAAGTGCCTTTTCATCAAGAAAGTATAGAGAGGTATTTAATGACACTGTACAGCCCTTTTGCAAAAATGCTCAAGAAAATATAGTGAAAACCATTCATGTACTATTATTCTGTTTCTTGATTTTCAATATTCGAAATTCCACATATTGAATTTTGTAATATTCTGAGAGGATTAGACTGAACAGCTTCAAACGAGTACAGAAGACTAAGTGGCATACAATGACTGTCATATCCAAATTGCAACGCAAGCATCGCATTTTGTTTCTATATATTCCTATTAACTTTTTAGGTCGAGCCTGGGCAGTGTATGCGTTGCTCTGCGAGACATGCTGTATTGAGGTAGGAACTTGAAGTTCAGCTCACATTTTTCATTGGCTTGTTTCATTGTCCATTGTAAACTGTGGCTGTTCACTGGTCAAAAGGCTTATTAGTCCCTCCTTAGTACTGCCATGTCTCATTTTTAACTTCCCATGGCGACACCCCCTGTTACATGTGTTGTTGCTCGGTAGGCTTTAATTACAACCTTCCAGTACTATTTTCTCAAGAATTGTTCTCGGACATGCTCTCTCCTAACACTTTTTAAGAATGTTACAGCACACATTTGCAATACAATAGGTCTCGCATTTGCAAGAGTTTAAGCTATTGGCATTGTAAATGACAATGCCTTTTATTTATCTGTTTTACATAAATAAAAGACATTGTCATTTACAATGCCAATTGCTCAAGCTCTCATAAATGCGAGACCTATTGCATTGCAAATGCTTGTTCTTTTTTAAGTCGATCTCTATACATTTCTGCCACCATCCTTCAGTTGTTTGTCTCCCTCTCTCCTCTGCTATAATCTCTCTCTGCAATCAGTGTCTTCTGTCCTGCGACTCAGTAGTTTGTCTCTCATCCACGTTTCTGCTAAACATATGCTCTTTTGTCTGTTTCTTGGTCTTAACTCCTCCTTTTCTCTAGTACCTTCATGTCAATCTAGTGTCTTTCCTCAGCTGGGATTCCTCCCTTTCTGCCCTAGGCTTTACTTTCTCATATGTTATAATTCCTTTCTGCTGTTTATCTCTATTGTACTAGCTTGCGCTATGCAATCACTCAATTTGCTCTGCTCGCCACACTATCCCTCATTTCCTGAAATTCCTTTCAGCCATCTCCCTTTATCCATTCTCTCTGCGGTTTGTCTCCACACAGTCTGCTCTCAAGGCAATCTCTCGCTCTCTCTGTGCTTCTCTGCTAACCTTTCTATCAGGAATCTGTCCATCTCCTTCTAAGCTTCCTCTTTTTAATCTGCCTCTTTGTATCGTCTTTGTTACCATTTGTCACTGATGTCGCTCCTTGCTATCCATTCTGTATGCGGTGTGCCTCTGCGTTGTTCTACTACCTTCTCTATCTGCACTCTCCCTGTCACTTTTCTGAAAACCTTTCTTTCTAAAGATCGACTTTCATGCCCCTCTCTTGGTAGCACATTAAGCGGCAGTCTATCGTTCTCTCACGAGCCGTCCTTCATCTATACAATCTCCTTTCCTGTCTCCCTTTTGATAGCCACCCTTCTTCTTTGTAGTCTGTGTCCTCTCAAACAGTCTCTCAATAGGCTGCCACGGTTCTGGAGGTCTAGAAATTTCCCCACGCCTTGCACATCAATGTGGGTTGAATTAACTTGCAGGATACAATGTGATCTCTTATTTACTGACTGAAGGAAAAGATATCACAAAGCACTTCAAGTAAAAGGGGCCATGCGTTTGTAGGAAACCAGAAGTAGAATGCTTATTGGGAAAACATATTTCTCAACAAAAATAGGCATAGTACCCCAACATTTTCCGAAAGGGTGGTAGTAGAATGCCTAAAATTGACAGTAATCCACCAGAGAGAAGGTTAATTGAGTTAAGAATATAAAAATCCTTAAATGGCATCAACAACTGGTGCCAGGCTGGAACTTGGGGACTGTTTCACAGTGGGGACCAGCAAGAAACCAACAGAGGTCTATCCACATAAGAGCGCAGGTGTGTTCCAGAAAGATCCCTCCCGTAGTTACATAATGGAGTGCAGGATTTTGCACAGCTAATCTCATGTTTGGGAGTATTCCACTGCTTCCTTCCTTGACGTACCAAAAGTCTGCCATAGCCACACTAGTTCCCCTAGAAGACGTCAGGATAGAGCGGACGGTCAACCTTCCTTCACCCATATTCTCTGCTGGCTTCTAATAGGGTGTGGGGCCGTGGCGGCTGGGGTCTCTTTAAAATGGTCGGGCTGACACATTAAATGCTTATTGTTTTTTCCTTGTATTTACATAGCGCAAACTTGATCTGTTACATTGAGAGTTCGACTTTTCATCATTGAGCGAGTAACCTGCATCCTGCTTAGTGAGGAGCACCAGCCCCCCTCCCCCTTTGAAAGGGTCACGGGTCAGAGGAAAACCCTATTTTATTGCAAAGTTTCTTATTTGCCAACCACTGTCCACTTACAGAAATCAACGCAGAATTTGCATGCTTGTCTGCGCGGACACGTTTTTATCTTTTCAAACTTAACCCTTCAATGTGGGGAAATAGGTCTTCCTGAATATCCCACAGCCCCTCTTACATGGTGTTGAGGGGGGTGATTCACTAATCCCTCGCTTCTTGGTGTGAACTTGGGCAAGCCACAGTTCCTTCTCAACTGTACGTAAGGGGCTACCACTAAAGCCAGCCTGTTGTTGACGTACTCTATGATTCCCGGCCAGGAGGAACTGGAACTGGACCTGGTTTTACTGAGTGTGGTTCCGCACATAGTTAAACTGCTGTAGGGGCAGGGACTCGGACAGGAACAAAACCCAGTCCCTAATGGCCTTGGTGACGCCACACAGGGACCAGACAATGGTTCGCCCACCAAACCCCTGCTAGGACTTACCCAGGATCCAGAGCAAAAAGAGGGAAATGGACCCGGGTGAACATGACTCCTAATTGTCATATTTTGGTGCATGGAAACCAGTTGAAATCAAAGATGTGAGTCCCCTAATATCAACACTCCAGAATTCAGCAGATTCATAGTAAGTGCCAAAGTGACAGGTCACGGGTAAACAGGGCTCAAATAATAAAAAAAAAACATAATTAACTTACCTTATCTTCTTTCCACACCAGGGGGCCGACTCTGTCAAACCCAACGTGCTGTCTGCTGTACTGAAGCACTGGGCATGGGGAAATTAGCACCAATCCTCAGCCAATGAAAGCCATTTATAATGGTAAGCAGCATAAGAGCACTGCGAGGATTGGCTGGGACAGACAAACACAGTGCTCCTTCCAAGACCAATGGGGCTGTGTCTGATTCCATGTCTCCCTGACAGCGACGACTGGGAAAGCCTGAACTGCCCACGTCAGACTGGCCACAAGCAAAATAGCCAACTTGACATGCGTAGTTCAGATACACCCTCAGCTGGTAACCGCAATAAACCACGCCTCCGAGCAGTACACCTCCTGGCTGCAAGCATAATGTGTGTGATATAATGCAAGCTACTCACTTTGTCACTATTGCCAAGGATTTCAGCCGCACCGCTTCCATAACTGCTTTTAGCCTCTGTTCTAGCCTCGGTTCGTTCTGCTGAACCCCTTCTCCCTCAAGGCTCACTTCGCGCCGACACCTGCAACACCACGCACTTTAGTGCATACTACCTCGCTACCGCATCTCACCTTCCTGCCTCTGCAGCCTCCCCGCGGCCATCACACGCTTTCCGCCCCGCACTCCGGTCCACCTGGACCATTTGTTGGTGGCAGTTGCTGGTGGCATAGAGGCGTACTCTTGTGGCCTTGGACGGGAGCGGGGCTGACTGTTAGCGTTCTAGCCCCCGCTGCCTACAAAAGCCGCATTTCAGTTCCCGCATGCAGCGGGCGCACCACCGGCGCGCCAATGGCAAGCTTGTCTGCGCCCGTCCGCGTCTGTTCCACGGCCAGCGCCAGCCATGCTGCCGGTCGTCCCCCAGGTAACCCCTTCCACTGGTCCAGGTCTCAATTACTCAACCTAAGAGGCAGACATTGTGCCTCCCCGGTTATCTATGAGCCCCCTGCTCAATTTATATGTGCTTCCTGCCCATTTACTTTTAAAGTTAATCCCTCTGCACTGCTCCCCGCAACTCCTTCCTCCTCTTGCTCCCCTACTGGGAATGCGACCCTTTCCCCCCTCATTAAAGCCTGCCTACTTAATTACAGATCACTCCCCTTGCCACTCGGACGACATCTGGCTTTCCCTTGACACACACACCTGGGATTTAATGTTTCTGACCGAAACTTGGGTCATTCCAACCCCGACCTCACCCTGGCCATTCCTAGTGACTTTCACTTTGCGGGGGTAAACAGGGCTGACAATAAGGTGGGTGACAGAATTGCAGTGGTCCTTAACTCTAGCTGGGAAATCTCGTACAGAAAACTCCTGAATATTGAACCCCTAGAAGCTATGTATTTCAGTATTACAGTAGCACCTAGCGTCGCTCTGGCCGGAATTCTCTTAAATAGATCCCCCCCAAATCCCCGCCCCATCACTTATTAGAGCTCTACAATATAGTTGCTGACCTGTCGCTGAAACACCTCCATTTTATGATCCTTGGAGATTTTCATCTGCACGTGGATGATATCCACTGCACTAAAGCCTGCAAGCTGCTAGAGACACTGGAGGGCCTTAATATGACCCAGCTGGTCTGCGGCCCCACCCATCTGGCCGGCCATGCACTAGACCTACTTTTTACCAACATCCCCAACCAAGCCACAGCTCCCCACTTACATGGTCTGACCACTTCTTAATTCCGTTTAGCATTGCACTACCCCTACGATCAACTAACATTTCCACCTCCAGGGAATACAGTAGGAAATGGTTTAAAATCACCAGCAATTCCATGACTCCCGCACTCTCCTCTACCCCCCCTTCACTTGGCGGGTGACCCTGAGCTTGATGTACTAAACTTCAACAGCTGGCTTCCTCGGCTCTTGACGCGGTTTCCCCCCTTAAACATATCAACTCCTCTAGACAAAAGCCATCTGCCCCCTAGTTTACTTCAGAACTGCGGGCCGAGAAAAGCCGCTGTAAGAAACTTGAACGCAGCTGGAGATCATGCTATGATCCCGCGGCTAAGTTGATCTATAAAGCCGCCTTGACATGTTTTCATAAACTCAAACGTGCGACAACGAGAGTTTTTCATCGATAAAATTAACATCGCCGGTCATTCTTAAAAAACTCTTTTTAAAATAGTAAGAGACTTCACCAACCCGTCTGCCATCTTGAGTACTATTCCCCCTACCCAGGATCTCTGTAACGGGCTATCTGATTTCTTCTACGATAAAATCCAGGATATTTACTCATCGTTTGCCCCAGCTTCACCTTCCCCTATCCCGGACACTGCGACAGCCTCCGGCGACGCATTGACTTTCTTCCACCCAATCCCCACTGACACCTCACTTCAAAAACTCCTCGCCTGCAAATCTGGATTGCCTAAGGATCCCTGCCCGGCGCCGTTCTTTAACACCTTAGCCCCCCTTATTAATACGCCACTGAATTGATCTGGAATTCCTCCCTGAGCTCGGGTACTTTCCCCTCTATCTGGAAACAGGCCATCCTAGTGCCTATCCTAAAAAAACGGATGCTGACCAGACTGTTTTTAAAAACTACCATCCCATTTCCCGTCTTCCAGCAGCAGCCAAAGTTTTTGAGAAGGAAAAACGGTCTAGTAATCTTGAATCCCGGCGTCTTTTCCAGTCCGGGTTTAGATCCGGTTATAGTACTGAGACTGCCCTCCTTGAAGTCTGAGACCGTCCACGAACATGTGGATTCAGGCAGATCAGCCATGCTAGTGCTTCTCGACCTGTCCGCGGCATTCGACACGGTCTCTCACTCTATCCTGCTAGAGAGACTCCACAACCTTGGGATCGAGGGCATCCCTCTGTCCTGGATATGATCTTTCCTGAGTGGCCGTACTCAACAAGCCTCTCTCCAACTTTTTGTCTCCGAGGAGAAACCCTTGAATTGTGCGGGTCCCCCAGGGCTCGGCCCTGAGCCCCCTCTTCTTCAATGTTTCTCTCTCTCTCCCCTGGCAGCACTGGTTGAATACTGTGGGGTAAGAGTGATCTCCTATGTAGACGACACACAACTGGTGTTCTCTTTCGATGATCACTCCGCGGCAGCGTTTGTCAATTTCAGACACTGTTTATGTAATATCTCCACTTGGATGTCGCAGAACACGCTTAAACTCAACGCGGACAAAATAGAGGTTCTATTTTTCAATCAAACAAGGCCCCCTCCAACATCGCTGTGGTGGCCATCCGAGCTTAATCTCCCTCCCAAACCGGTGAACTTGGCTAGGAACCTTGGGTTCCGGTTTGATATTGAACTATCGTGTAAATCCCAAATTAGTCCGGTTTCCTCAGCCTGCTTTGGAAAGCTGCACATGCTCCGCAAAATCCTTCAATTTCTTCCCCTAGAGTCCCATTGTACCATCATCCATGCCCTGATCACCTCACATCTCGACTATGCAAACAGACTTTATGTGGGAGCTCCAGCTTATCGGATCAGACATCTACAGATCGTTCAAAACGCGGCTGCCAGGCCGATATGCAAAATCCCTTATCGCCACTCAATTTCTCCCTACTTGAGGAAACTCCATTGGCTTCCCGTGATCAAACGCATCCAATTCAAGTCTCTAGTCCTGGCCTTCAGATCGCTTCAGGGTCACGGTCCAGCCTATCTTCGAGCGCGACTCAAACAATCCCAGTCCAGCCGTGTCCTCAGATCAAACAGTCTCTGCCTTCTGGCTACTCCACGCTTCCGCAACTCTAGAATGGGCGGCAGAGTCTGTACTGTGATCATGGCCAAAACCTGGAACAGCCTACCACTCTCCTTGCGGTCGGCCGAGTCTGAGACGCTCTTCTGACGTTCCCTAAAGACCTGGCTGTTTTCCAGCCCTTAGACCCTGTCTGTTACCTCATCTGCCGCAAGCTCCGGGACAACCCCGTTGGGGGTATCTGTGCGCTCTATAAGCTTCAAAAATAAATAAATAATAATGGCTTGTAGGCAGGGGGTCAACACCCCTTCACCCATATGGGGAAACCGCCCCTGGTTTGGGTCAAAATTACACCACCACCTGAGCAGCTTCCTATGCATTGCTGCAGAGAGCATGTGCAGCACGTCTATGGCATTGTAAATGTGTGAGAGATCTTACAATGAAAGGCACCCCTCAGTCATGCACAATCCATGGAGCCCTACAGATGCTCTTCCCCTGTGCTACTGACATGCGCACTTTGCACTGTCACCAGCTGAGGTGAAAGAAATTAAAACAAACAACTGGCATATGATAGTTGGCCAGCTTACATTTCAGGAGCGCAAAGTGCAAGCGACAGACTCCCCGTTTTTGTCGGTTTGTGCTGGAGGGGCAATGCACGACCACCACCGTGCATAAGCCGCCTATGCTGCTATATCAGTAAGCCTGGATGAACTCAAGCATATTATTAACCCTCAATATAATCTGTTGGGTGTATTTGGCTGATATAGAGAGTAAAAAAAATACAGTATGCTGCTCATTGGTGGGCTGGTCGAACATGTTTGGTACAAATTACCCAATGTCCATTGTTCTGCTTGCATGTGTAGGAGATACACAATTCTCCTCTGGCCTAGTCTCTTATTTCTTAATGCCACTGTGCTTTATTTAAGACAGGGCTGTATTTCAGGCATTAAATAGCTCATTTAAAGATAAGCCAAATGTTGACAAAAGACACAACAGACACACACAATCACCTTTCTGCTGCTGGCAATTCGCTTTACTTCTAATGCATTGTAACAATATCAGACAAGGCTTCTGCCTTTGAAGTGATAGCAGCTGCAGCCATTTCAGTCTTTTTGGATAAGGCGAAATAAAAGTAAGTAAACAAGATGCACAAGTCCAAGGGATCGGAATCAATCAGAAGCCTCGACATGCGGCGCTGAACAACGAGACTGGCAGCACATTCAGTGACTCGGCAGCATTTCAACTCTCAGCCGCGGCTCGACCATAAAAGGCTCCTACGCGTCGGGTTTGGGAGAGGGGGGGGTGGGGGTGGAGGGGATAACAGAAGTTTACACTATGGTGATTGTCGCTGCCTGAGAAAGTATAAGAAGCAGGATTCCAGCGTACCCGCTCCATTTAAACAATCAATAGCCACAGTCAACGAGGGATGACAAGTTAGGGGGATCAATGCTAGTTTGCTTCTGTTTACGATTAGCTGGGCATTTAATTTAAGGCTATCCTATCTATCTAAATATGCTGAATATTTCAGTCAGTACAAAAAAGCATTAGGTATACTGAAGGTAAAAAAACTTTTTAGAGGGCTGACAAAATCAGTACAAAGATCTATACGATTAGGCTGGATGGAAGTCTATACTTTGTAATAGAAAAGTTGTGTGTTGTGGCAACAAACCATGTTAACCTGGGTTCCTCGGAAAGAGGAGAGAGAAAAGAAACTAGATAGTAAGTAGTCCAGTAATAGCTAGATATACTGGCCCGAGTTAGAGAAAGAAAATGGAAATTTACGTTTGCCAACCACAAGAGTAACTTAACATGTATCGAGTTGAAACTGAGGAGGCAGACATAAACACAGAACTTCATTCAATACGTGACTAGGAAGCGTTTTATTACCATTAAAAATCACTATTGTGACAAGAGTTGTTGCCAGTCAACTAAATCAACGTCTATGTTTATTTATGTATTTTAAATCCAAAGAAGTCGCTGTCACGCGTTGCAACCCCTTGCCCGCCACTATTCAATGCTGCTCTGAATGTTCACGGTAAGCTTCCAGTGTTAGCAGCAACATGCCATGTTCATGGCTTTCCTGTGCTCTTTAAGCATCCGAACGTAAATAAATGAAACACAAGAAATCACAGTGCAATTCTTCTACTCTGAAGGTGTGTCAAAATACAAAAACAACAGCCTTGCTTACAATAGTAACCTCTAACAAATGTAACAAAATGCCTGCCTACAGGCATTAATACAATGCAATGACAAGGAACCCTTAAAGCTATATTGGCTTTAACATATGCCTTTCAAAATACATAAGTTAAAAGACCTACTGTCTTTGTCATAACTTTCATAATAAACAGATAAGTCTTAAGGCATCGGACACAACTTTACAAAATGAACCAATCAGGCCTATAACCTTTATCGTCTTGTCATCGTCGCCAACCCAGCCAAATGATATTGAGCATACGCTTGCTCACATGCTAATCATCAGGCAAACAGTCATCACAATTACAAACATACAAAATTACAGCTGCCAAGAAATAGTCATCCCCTCGAAACAAGGATCATCATAGAGCAAATCTTCTACCCCAAAGGTTTATCAATGGGGGTAACCAATACCAAATCTCTTTTTTACTAACTTAATCTGTGCGAGTCTGTGTAACAAAATGCCAGTCTGCAGCCTTTGGAGTGTAAAAACAACCCACCCTGGAGTGCTTCAATGAAGAGAGAGCTTATATTGCACTTTTTGCCTTGTGGGAAAGCATATGCCCAAATACTGTGTTGGTTATAGTGGCATTCAAATTATCATGCCTATAGGCCTGATCTGTTTATTATGAAAAGTTATGATAAAGGAAGCTACCTAATATCTATATTGTGGAAACAATTTGTTAAAGTCAATAGCCATTTAGGATTAGTTTGTTATTACGCGGTCTTAAAGTCTGAAGGAAGGTATTTTGTTAGAATCGCAAAGATTATTGTGGTAGGCAAGGGCTTTGGAATTTGTTTTCCTCTCCGACAAACCATGGTGATAAATGATTTGCACTGTGATTATCCTTGTCAAACCATCTTGAGAAGTGGGTGTTTTGTTTTGTCAAATGTCATTTTGTGTTCATTTGTAACTTGATGACTATGACTGATGCCCTATGCCTTATGGGAAAGCTTTTGTTCAATACAGTAGGCAAGAGTTGATTATTAGGACAAGACAATGATTGCTTCACTGTTCAAAAGTTTTGTCCAATACCATCCGTCTGATCTGTTTATTATGAGAAGTTATACGAGTCTTATTTATTGTGAATTCTTTTTTTTGTAAACAAACAGGCTCTTAATGGTGCAGTATTATCACACCTTGCAGGCACTTTAACATTACAGATTACTGTTGTAGGCAAAGGTTTTGTGATGCTGGTCACTTTGTAACAAAAAGGGGTACCCCTAATAACGTTTTCTATATCAGGGTAGGCATGACAAATATGCGAATAACTATATAGGAAACACAATAAACCGTGGACCGAAAACCTATAAAGACATGTACACCACCATAGATGAATGTATTTCACAATTCATATTTTATTATTCAATAATTCATATAAAAGGGGGAATTAGAAACAGTTTTATGTATATATATGCATATCATTAAATTATTAGGACCACATATATTAAATCAATATCTTCTCAAGGCCATGGTCTAATGATAAGATCCTGTCTATACAGTGGGATTGCTGATCTGTACATCCATCATTTTATCAGTACAGTATCAATAGTCCTATATAACATTCATATGTCATATTTACAATAAATATCCAACAAACCAGAAAAAAAGGGAACCACAAACAAAACAAATTCAATTACATATATCTTTCATGGCTATAATAGAATCAATAGAATCTACGCGCGTTTCGGCCTTAGGCCTTCATCAGGTAGCCATGTACTTGTGCAATCTTCTATTAGGACTGCACATGAGGCAATGTTCTACATAATATGTCGAACTGCCAGCTGAGAGTTCTGACTGACGGGCAAGACCTTAACACTATGAATCATTAGAATTGGTGAGGGTTATCTTTCCCCGAGTGATGATGATCCTTGAGGAGATAGAAAACGGTATAATATTTAAACCACAGCTCACAGGTCATCCGACCGGCATATCACCGACTTTATGCATATGCGGGGGGAGACGAATTCCTGCCCTCCGCAGCGTTTCCAAGTCAGTTTTAGTAAGCCGTAGCCTGCGGCTGTTACTATTGAGCGTGGCGCAGCGCCAGGAGCAAAGGTCACGTCGCAGTCCGCTAACGTGATGGACATCAGTCAGAACTCTCAGCTGGCAGTTCGACATATTATGTAGAACATTGCCTCATGTGCAACCCTAATAGAAGATTGCACAAGTACATGGCTACCTGATGAAGGCCTAAGGCCGAAACGTACGTAGATTCTATTGATTCTATTATAGCCATGAAAGATATATGTAATTGAATTTGTTTTGTTTGTGGTTCCCTTTTTTTCTGGTTTGTTGGATATTTATTGTAAATATGACATATGAATGTGATATAGGACTATTGATACTGTACTGATAACAATGATGGATGTACAGATCAGCAATCACACTGTATAGACAGGATCTTATCATTAGATCATGGTCTTGAGAAGATATTGATTTAATATATGTGGTCCTATTAATTTAATGATATGCATATATATATACACACATAAAAATTGTTTCTAATTCCCCCTTTTATATGAATTATTGAATAATAAAATATGAATTGTGAAATATATTCATCTATGGCGGTGTACACGTCTTTATAGATTTTCGGTCCACGGTTTATTGTATTTTTGATGCTGGTCACCCCACTGAAAGTCTGGGGGCAAACGTCCTTCAATGTGATAATCCTTATTAGGGACGTTTGAGGTGGCTTGTATATTGTTTTGCCACCTGTAATTTTTCACACATATCCAAATTGATATCTGTATGCATGATAGTTGCCAGCTTATGCACACTTTAGTAGGCCTGTGTTGGGTATGGTGTCAAGCCAATGGTAAAGGAAATAGGATATATTCCAAAAGCATGCGTTAACGACAACAGCCCTGTAATGGTGGATTGTTATGACACTGTGCTAAAGCATGTAGACAAGTATTCATTCCGTTACATAGAATACCACAGTGGGCAAAGGTTCTGGTGTTGAAATACTCGAAGATGAGGATACAAGATTTGCGCAGTGACAATTCTTTTTAAGGCCCTGCTCTGGGGCCTTTTATGTTTTTTACAACTGTAATTTTGAATGTTTTTGTAATTTTAATACGATATTCCTGATGGTTGCCTGATACTTTCCTTGTGGGTAATCTGGTGCTCATAATGTAGGTATGAGCTGATTATAGTGACAAGCCAATGATAAAAGCTATAGGCCTGAGCAATTCATTGGAGAAAGTTATTTCAGGTGACACAGCTCTGGCCTGTTTATTAAGAAACTTTACGACAGCGGCAGCAGGCCTTATTTTTCTTTATGAAAAGCATATGTTAAACCCAATAAGACTTTAGAGTGGATTGTTAGTGTGCAACGTTAAAGTCTGCAGACATGTAATTTGTTACATGAAATCTCAGATTACCTTTATGGCCAAGGATTTGGCGTTGAATATACTCTTTGATAAACCCTAGGGGCAGAATATTTGTATTGTGATAATGCTTGCTAGAATCCCTTTGAAAGACCTGTTAGGCTTGATCTTCTTTCACACAATTAGGAGCTACAGAGGGAAAGAAAAGGCCTAGGTCGCCCTCCTCTCAATCAATATTATTCTACACAGGCCTAGGTCTTAGAAGGTATATTGGCCGTAGCACGTGGTTCAAACCCTATCGCTTAAGGTATTTTATACTCCCCATATTTCTAGATTTTGAGGTAGTCACCAACATGCTCGCCACCTTCAATTTTTAATTACTAAGGATTTTACTTCAGGCAGTCTCCCCAATGAGCCTCACGGTGTACAAGCTCATGTAGATTACACCTGGTATTTCTCAAATCCAATAATGAAAGAAACGTGAAGAGAGAAATATATCCAATAGTGATAGAGACGTGACCGGCGGAGATAAGGAGCTCCGTGAGGCTTTGGGTGATTGGCATTACAGCTGAATGCTGAACCACCACAAGGACTCACTAGAGGAGCCCTAGGGTGATCTGTATGAACGAGCTGGTACGCGAGGCCAGGGCTCTACAAGGTCCCCAAATGAAACTCTAAGAAGTGTCCCTGACGTGTGCCAAGCGACTATATTTGCCCTGACGAAATCGCTGCAAAACACATTTGGCGATGAAACATGTTGGCACAAAATAATGGTATGCATATTTAGCAACCTTTTTAAGTCTTGAACTGGGTGCACATCTAGGGAAGAATAAAGTTTGAACCCATAGAGGGTGCACCGTGTTCATTTTTTATTTTCACTATTCAGTCGCACTACCTATCGAAAAATTTTCTTTGGGTTTATATTTTGTTGGACACTTTATTATTTTCGGAGCGTGATGGCAACCAATGATGATAAGAGTGGGCAGAGCTGATGAGTACCAGTCAGCAGGCTCCATTGGTGTTGCGCACGTGAGGTGCCATCTCGCCTCCCTCACATTTTTTTCTCTTCACGTCTCTATCACTATTGGATATATTTCTCTCTTCACGTTTCTTTCATTATTGGATTTGAGAAATACCAGGTGTAATCTACATGAGCTTGTACACCGTGAGGCTCATTGGGGAGACTGCCTGAAGTAAAATCCTTAGTAATTAAAAATTGAAGGTGGCGAGCATGTTGGTGACTACCTCAAATTCTAGAAATATGGGGGAGTATAAAATATCTTAAGCGATAGGGTTTGAACCACGTGCTACGGCCAATATACCTTCTAAGACCTAGGCCTGTGTAGAATAATATAGGCTTGATCTTCTACCAGAATTTAGGAGGACATTTGTTTCTCCAGTTTTTAGTCCGCTCTCTTTTTGCGATCATTGTCCCAAGCCGCATAAGTGTCCGGTCTTCCCGGGAGCCTCAACAGTCGTCTAGAAAGCCCAGCAAAGCCACCTGGGTGAGGCTAAAATTAAGGCTCCCCGTTTTCCGTTTTTACTGATTTTTATAGATAAATACAGACCGAAAACCTTTTATTTTCTTGTCTGTATTTATTTTTAAATGTGGATAAAAACAGAAATTGGGTGCTTTTTGAATGATCCTAAATACTCTTTTCCATGACTGCCAGGCCAATAACTGTGTGGATTGATAGGTAAGGGGGTTAAAAAAGAAAGGAATTTCAGTAAAGAGGCTTAAACAGTAGTAGCTATGCACAAGGATGATACTGAAATGTGCATATTTTCATACAGGTGCATTGGTTTATCTTCTGCAGGTGTTCATATCACTGAAACCTGGTAGGCATTTAAGCATGACTGCATATTTATTGGTTAATAAATGTGGAAATATACCAGTTTCAGCTTTACTTTTTTCACAAAACCCATAATAAATATGGATAAATACAGATAAAGCTGACAAAAAATATATATGGATAATACAGACGGAAATGACAAAATAATAAATACCATAAAACCTGGAGCCCTAGCTATAATCAACAGTGAGGCAAATATCCGTGAC
This sequence comes from Triturus cristatus, assembly GCF_964204655.1. NCBI lineage: Eukaryota > Metazoa > Chordata > Amphibia > Caudata > Salamandridae > Triturus > Triturus cristatus. The sequence goes on along the minus strand of NC_140585.1, from coordinate 822,240,179 downwards.
CAGTATTTTGCTATGATTGGGCATCCCCAGACTATGTGGTAAAAATCCCCTTCCTGTTCTGGGTATTGAATACAGGTGGGTGCAGGTAATTTATTTGCCTTCTACAGCCTCTGGGTTGTGAGTGAAGTATGATGGAGGTACTTTATTTGAATTAGATGCAAGCGTGGGGAAATTGGTAGGGTACGGGGCACCCTACATGCCTCTCTCCAACCATCCTCATCTAGGTAGAGGACCCAGTCATCACTCTAATTGTGCTTTCAAACTCAACATAAGGTCGGGGAATGGGTTAAAATGCATTATCAGCGAATCGGTTGGGCCCAGTGTTGCAGTCCCTGAATCACCCCGACAAATCGGGCTTTATGCCCAATAGGAGCACAAGACTAAATTTGAGACGCTTATTTGGAGTCATGTACATGACCCACAGGCAGCCAAATATTCAGGCATCCCTCCTTTCTCTCGATGCACGGATGGCGTTCGATAGCATTGAATGGACGTATCTTTTCGCTGTCCTGGAGAAGGTGGGCATAGGCCCACAACTGCAGCGGTGGATCCGACTGCTGTACACTGCTCCGATGGCCAGGGTGAGGGTCAATGGGACCATCTCTAGAGCCTTTTTATTGCACAGAGGGACACGTCAAGGGTGTCTTCTCTCCCCGATGCTCTTTGCACTGGCTCTCGAGCCTTTGGCGGCATGGGTTAGACAGGACCCGGTTGTGGCGGGGATTGATTTTGGGGGAAGTTGGGACGAACGTATTTCACTTTATACGGACGACATCCTTCTGTATGCGCACCGACCCCGCCAAACCTTCCATAGACTTATTCATATCATCAGATCCTTCGGGTCGTATTCTGGCTATCGTATCAACTGGGATTCGTCCGCGGTTTTCTCCTTGGCCGGGGATCCTCCGGTCCCAACATCTGCGTGTGCAGAGATGGTGCTCCAAGAAAAATTCAAATACTTGGGCGTTTGGATCACTAAGACCGATGCCAAATTTCATCAGCTGAATCTCCAGGCACAGCTCTCCAGGCTTCGGGAAGATACCACACATTGGAGGGGGCTCCCTATTTTGCTTATGGGACGAGCAGTCCTCTTTAAGATGATGGCGCTCCCTCGCCTATTGTATGTCATCCAAAATACGCCACATCACATCCCTGACTCCTTCTTCCAAACGATCGACTCCGAGCTTCGTCTGCTCTTATGGGGGGAGGGGGGGAGGTAGTCCTTGGATTGCACTAAAGAAACTGCAGAAGGGGATGTATGAAGGGGGGGGATTGGGCCGCCCATCTCATTAATGTTAACGGCTGGTTCTTTGCCCACTGGAGGTACTGGCCTACAGGGTGGACAGGTTGGCACTGGGCCCGGGCAGCCACTTGAGGGCACTATATCGAAGGGGTTTGAGCTCCGCACACCTGCCACCACATACTAGAACAGTTGTTGATATTTGGTATCGAGCAACTAGAATGACGGGGTGGGAACGGAAACTTACAGAACAAACTCCGCTATGGGAAGGGGACTATTTGAAGGAAGTGCGCAGAGTGGGGGGCTTCCGTAAATGGAGTCTCATAGGTATTGACGTGCTGGGTGACGTTTGGAAAAGTGGACGAATGGTGTCTTTTGAGAGTCTGTGTAAGGACTTCCAGATGAGTGACGGAGACTTTCTTCATTATCGTCAACTGCGCTCGGCACTCCGCTGCCACATGCAAGATGAGACGGTACTACCTGAATATACCCCACTGGAAGACAGGCTTCTGCTAGAACCCATGATTCAGAAGGCCGTGTCACTTACATGCAAAAAACTTGTGAATAACACCCCTGACTGCTTGGGTCCCCTGCGGGAGGCTTGGGAAACGGACGTGAGCCTGCTGGAAGATGATGATTGGGCGGTGCCCTCCAATGCCCCAGGGAAATAGCCATTAGAGCGCACTTTTGTTTAATTCAGCTCCGCATCCTCCACAGATCGTATGCTTCAAGAAGGGCACAAGTTCACAGTAGGGGTGGCGGTTCTGAGGAGTGCGCCAGGGGATGTGGTGAGAGGGGGTCGTTCTTTCATATCCTGTGGGCCTGCCCCAAGCTTCAGAAATACTGGAAGGGCATTGTCCGCATGATGGAGGCGGTAGTGGATGCACAAGTTCCCCTGGGTTCCCGATGGCATATTCTTGGTGTCAGTGGCGAACTCACGTGGCTAAAGTGGTCCAAATCATGGTTGGCATTGGCAGAAGGGTAGGCAAGAGGAATATTGCACGTGCATGGGGAGCGACGGATCCTCCGACAGTGGCTGCATAGCCATGCGACTTGGACTGGTGCTGTGGGGCAGAACGGGATGCCCTCTCAAGTGGGAGACAATATGGGGACCATGGACATTGTACAGGGGTCCCCGAGGGCTCGTACGAGACGTCTGTTCTGGTTTTTTTGGAGATCGGGATGTATACTATTGGGCGGTGGAGGGGCACACGTCTATTTTTCTGGATTCTAATGTGCTATATTGCTTGAAAATTGTCAACTTGCGATCTCCTCTTTAAAATGTATGATGTATGATTGTTTGTTTATATCTGAAGCTTGTTCATCGAGTTAATAAAAAGAAACAAAAAAAAAAAGAGTGCATCATCAATTTGGAAGATCCCTCCTTTCCCAGTGGGACCCACAAGAAGCCGTACTTCCAACAGAGTATATTCAGGGACTTCGTGAGAGGCTCCCAGTAATGTAACAAGGCATGTCATAGCTGTAGATATTGATAAATCTATAATTTGTATATGGGGAAGTCAGTCTGGAGGTCTTGAAAGCACTCCAAGAGAGCACTCTCCCACACATCCCCACCCTTGATATACCTATCCAGTCTCAGTCCCGGAATCTCTCTAGTCTCGCCAAATGGCCGAGCCATCGGCCCATCCAGAGGGGAACCTCAAATATCATCTTGTCGGTCTGACGCAATTCATCGTAGCATCACTTTCCATGCATAGAACACCGCTTTGGTCATCTACGGATGGGTCTGTGGGAGGGATGGGTGGAAAAAGAAGAAAGGAGGCTGAATAAGTTTCTTAATGATGGCGTATTTTATGGAGTTTTATAAAATCTCCCCCCCCTTTTTTTTTAATAGGTTTGACAGTTGTAGCCAGTGTTTCTGCTGACTTTCTTTTTCTTTCTTCATTACTTCCTCTAGACGGTCTTCTTCATCCAGGAGGGTGGCACCCCGAGCCTCAGACGAAAGAAGAATTAACAAGGTAGCAGTAAGTAGTCAGTTCTTATGAAGTTTGTGCAGAATAGGACCCTTTTACTACACCCTTGTGATAGCACGAACCCTACTACTCTGGTGCAATGGAAAAGAAAGGAAAAAAAATGTATAGTAACTAATATAAAGAAAGAAAAGAGCAAAAAAAAAGGGAAAAAAACTTTCTATCTTCACTCATTATTCGTTTCTCTCCTGAATTTTCCAAGGTTGAAAAAGAAAACATTAGAATTAGCATTCTTTTATCCTAAAAGGACTCCAATTATTTTAAACTATACGACCCTTTTATGGGTTTAATGATTACCCCCCCCACTCCCATGCGCCAGAACGTAAATGACAACAAGCATTGGCATAGCCAATAGGTCTCACCTTTGGGACCTTATGTGTTTAGCCAGAACCTTTGGCTGTGTTGTAGAGCATTGTGGCTGCAGTGCATCATGTTGAAAAGTTATAATAAAAAGTGTTAAGCATTTTTGTTACCTTTATACAAACCAAGACGACATTATATACAACTGAACAACCTGATCGCAAAAAGATTTTAACATAAAAAATGTCTTCTAGTTTTTTTGTAGTTGCACTGCTAGAAACTTCTTTCTGCCTGTTCTCATGATTGTTTGTTATAATTTGTTTTGTTATGGGGGAGCGGGACATAAATAACGGGGGAGTGGAGGTTGGAAAACAGTAATTTAATTATAACACGAGCAGCGGACGGACACTAGGGGTGAATCAACAGATGCCAGATTCCGAGGGCAGACTGACGTGATGCTTAGGTGGTGCGCTGATGCAAAATGGTGGTGGTGAGTGATGTTTGGTGCTTAGGTGGTGCCACTATATGGTGTGGATTGGAGGTACGTTGTGGATTGTGGACTTGTGGGGTTGAAATAGGTTTGGTGTGTAATTATGTGGTGTGTATTGGAAATGTGTGGAGTTGAATTGTGTGGACTGGAACTGTGGTGTTGAGTGAAATTATGCTTAGTGAAATTGTGACATGGTGTGGAGTGCAAAATATGTTTATTGGTGATATGTGGCATAGAGTGCATTTATGTGGAGTGTATTTATGTTGCATTGAGTAGATGGCAATTATGTGGCACTGAGTGGTATTATATGGAGTGTATTTATGTTGCATTGAGTAGAGTGTAATTATGTTGTGTGTAATTATGTTGTGTGTAATTATGTTGTGTGTAATTATGTGGCACTGAGTGGTATTATGTGGAGTGTATTTATGTTGCATTGAATATGGTGTAATTGTGATGTGTAATTATGCGGCACTGAGTGGTATTGTGTGGAGTGTATTTATGTTGCACTGAATAGAGTAATTGTGACATGCGATTATGTGGTACTGAGTTGTATTATATGGAGTGTATTTATGTTGCATTGAGTAGAGTGTAATTACGTGTTTCAATAATGAAAGCCCGCAAATGGCCAAAGACTGCTGCATGTCCTGCCTTTCCTTTTAACAACAAGCGAAAGACATTAAAAATAATATCACAATAATGAAGAATTTCAAAGATTCACAGCAAAGGAGGGCGGGGGGTGATCCATGCGGAAGAAAGCTGCAAATAAAGCATTTTTAGCTGAAATACCAGGAGACGTTGATCGACATTGCAGAGCTGGCACGTATGCCTATCCTCATACTAGATAGGCCTCCCACCATGTTTCTGGACCTTTGACAGCCTGTTGCGTTCTGGGTGTTGTAGTATAGGCTTCCTTCAGTAGACCCAGTCCACTCAACACACCTGGTAATGATTTGTAAGAGAAGCGCCTCCGACTGTAAATACGTGTGCCATGTCACGGAGCTAGGCGTTACTTACTTTTAAGGCAGTGCGTCATGAATTACCACAAAGATAAAACAAGAAAACAGCAAAGAAGGTACAATGCCCAAAAACGTCAAAAAATGAACACAATGACTTGTGATAAAAGATAACCAGTCACAATCCCCTTCACAACTACAACCAATACTTTGAGACTAAACAAGCATTGGCCTTCGGGCAGTGTCATCTTAAAGATTTTTGGAGCCTTGGGCAAGACATATTTTGTTGTTTCGCTGTACATAAAAAAAAACCACTGCATTTTATAACCCAATTACTGCTAAGTCAAACCTGCAGGAAGCCAAACAAAACTAAACGTTATGTTAAACTTGAACAAGCTCACCCAAAACTATTGAAATCAGTATTGCGACCCCCAAAATCCTTAAGTTGACACCGGGTTGACAGTCAGGGAGGGAGAGAGGTACAAAGAGAGGGTTCACTTTCCTAGGGCCCCCGTGGAAGGCAGTGGTCGAAGTGGGGGGGAAAAAGTAGGGGAACTGTGGGTAGAAAATCAGAGGGCGGGAATAACCCGTGGACTGGGTCAATGGGCGGAGTCAGAGGTGTGGCCAGAAAGAGCAAAACATCCCAGTTTTTAGTATTTGCTTGGTATTTCACTGACCAGTTACAACTTATTACATTATTTAATTCAACCAATGGATACACGTTTATTAAAGGTTGAATTGGAGTTATTCACATTAAAATGTATTCACAAAGTGGGATACGTTTCCAATCACAGAATGTCCCAAATAAACTTAAAAGGGGAAGTACAAGCCATTTGTCTCCGAGCCATGCAGTTTCTGTCATCAGCACTTCTCCTCCCTTTTTCCAGATGAGCAGTTCAAACATGAATGATAAAATATCCCAGTTTGCAAATGTTTTCCACCTAATTATGGCTCTGCCATATTTGCGACATAATACATAATCTGCTGCTTAATCTGATGATTTTAACTAATAGATTGTTTGCAGCTCAAATGGATCAAAAGTTACTAAAAAATTTGACTTGTGTTGCTGCGAAGTGGACGGCCCTTTGCGAAGGTTGACTTGTAACCTTTCTCACTGCTGCATTTGACTGTTACACTGGTAATAATGAGGCAAAATATTTGTAAAGACTTTCAGTACGCATAAAAATGTCAAAATAATAAAAGTATCAGAAAATATACCGCATTACGCTGCAGCCTTTTTGTGTGCTGCATAATTTAGTCAACACTGTGGCATAATTTTGTTCTCTCTTGCTGCATAATTCTACTGGCCGCAGAGCAGGTAGAACATGTTAAAAGTGCTTGTGCATGGAGCAGAGAGGCTGTGAAGTTTGCGAACTTAGTTTAGTGTGCGTGGAAATCCTGCATTGCCAATCCATGGTGTTTTGCACTAGTACTGCTGAAACAAGGTTAATTGAGGTACCAATGGGGAGGCGGACTGGCCTCAAGGGTCTTGTGACCTCAGTGACAGAGTCACTGTCACTCTGGGGTGTGTTGCTTCGTAAGCCTGCCCGCAAGACTGGAGGTGATCATCATGAATTGTGATGGAAAAGCCTTCAAGGTTAACCCACACTTGCCACTAGCAGGGTCCACCTGCTGGTGCTAGGACACCATGGCTTCTACAGTCTAGCTGGGCCTTCTAAGGTCAAGCATGGGAATGTGCTCCCTCAGGAGAGTGGTTTGATGGAGTGGTCATGAAGGCTGAACTTGGTTCCCCAGTTGCAAATTCTGCTGCTCTAGCCTTAGTGCCACATCCTCTCCCCCACTAAATACCATACCACCCCACAGAGAGAAACTTGCACTGCCTTCAGCTATAACCCAATTGTGCTGCGCTAGCAACACCTGGATGCGACTCAATTCAAATTATGCACTAGACGAGTAATATGCTGCCTGAAAAAAAAGTAATAACAGGTAAAAAAAAAGGTTTACATAATCTCTTCCAACATCCACAAAAATGTCAGCTTTGCTTGACAACCTCTGTGTGTCCAACATGCACAAAAAGACCAACTCTGCTAAGAAACAATGCAATATTAAAGAAGATTAGTGCCAACTCTCGCTTGTGACACACAACATTGCAAGTCATCCAGGCCACCAGGACTACCCCATAAAGAAACACTAGTGCACAAGCAGACTAACTTTGTTCAAAAGCTCTAAATTATCAGCCCAGATTAGTGCAGACACTCACATCTGGCTCAAATCCACAGAGCAATAATGATAGTCCCAAACACAAACATGGTAGGTCTCAACCATAGCATATATGCACTGGTCCAGAGGGCTATTAAATACCCATCAACTTCTGTTTCTAAAAGCACTAGAACATGACTGAAATATGTCCTCTTGCAAGGAAACCCTGAAATGCTGATAAAGTCCTTCTATACAAGCCTGAACATGAAATAATAAAATCTTCAAAGATAACCTTTAAGCAAGGAATAATGCATTCCAATTAGATCTCACCATGAGATAGACTTTAAATATCCAAGGGAGCTGCAGACACAATCTCGTCATTAAACTCTGAAATGTCACTATCTACTTCCACAATCATGATGATTCAGGGAAATGATCACTATCTGCTGGCTTTCAATGACATTTTCAGGACCTAAAAAAGTGAATACTAACCACAGTGAAAATTCCCTCAGCCCATAAACAGCTGTCACCCACAGGCGATGCCCACCCTATACTATTGCTTCCCATCAATCCACTAGCACCCAAACCACCTAAACTCAGGGGAAAGGCCTGCCACCTCCTAGCAGTGCAGCTGACCATAATGCAACTGATAATCCCAGCCCTTTTATTAAAATACACCTCATTAACACTCCCTCTCCCTTGATGCAGACATCTTATGTTCTTCCTACGGCCTCACGTTTAATGCAGAGACATCGTTTAGTGACTTACCTTGATGATCTCCTCTTCCCAGACTACAAAACCATTTAATAGATCTGATAGGGTAAGAGAAGAAGAAAGATAGCCCTAACCAATGCCACTAACCTGAACTGCACTGTCATTGCCGAAACAACCTATTCGTTGTTTGAATACATAGCATCTTGTGTTTCCATCAACCCCATGTTCTCTCACATTGTCTCAGTAGTCTACCTCACACAGCCACAATCCCATATTCCTGTAGGAACTCCTGGACGTGGCAATCCAGTTTCAAAATGAGATCAATAAATGTTATCCTGCCCACCAGAACCTACAAACCGTCCCTACTACATTCACCCCCTTTGCATCACCAGAGACCTATGAGATGCTAAGCCTGTCTGTCAAAATAAAGGCATCTAATTGACCTATGGAGCCATGGTCAACTGAGCGTCTCCTCCCTTTCATTGACTTTGATACAACAAACATTTCAAATGCTTTATTCCACACATCAGTTGTGCCCCCACTCCTTCCAAAGCATACTATCATACCCCTCTTCTAAAGAAAAAGGTCCTTTGAAATTAGAGGTACCGGTTCAAGCTTCCTTTTCTCATTAAGGTCCTGGAAAAGAGGAGAATGATGGACAGCATGTGGAACTAAACTAGCTCCTCTATGACCGTCAACACTATGTATCCTCATGGAACATGGAAGCAGCCCTACCCGATATACGAGAGGATTGCCTCCTCTCACCGTATGAATATCAGAAAAATACATTGTGGCATGCTATGTCAGTATTTCTTCTCTGTTAGGTCTATGGTTATGTAAATTGGTATTAGTAAGGCTAATGTTCTAGTTCGGAACTCTGTTGTGCCTGTTTTCGTGCTCCTGGGCCCTTGGTACCCGCAGTTTGTCTTCAGCCTACAAATAAAGTACTACAACAGTCTTTGAGAAGCGTCTTCAATACATTACAGACATTTGCAGCAAAATGCCTTCTTTCTTTTTTTTTATCCATTTCATAGGGGAACAAATAAAGGAAAGAGTGGGTAAGAGCCGTTTTTGAAGGCATGGGTTTCAGCAACTGAGAAGACATAAAAAGAAGCAATAAGGGGAAGACGTGAGAGATGGGGCAGCTGCCAGCCGCAGAGCGGAAACGGGCACTGTCCTTGTCTTCCCTGGGCAAGAAGAAAGAGAGAGAGCCCTTTCCCTTCTCTGCCACACGCACGTTCTCGAACGGCCACGAAGGGCCGAACCTTATCTAAAGGCTTTTGCTATTTCTGCCATCCTGGGACGCGTGACGAAAAACAGAAAAGTAGGGGAACGGATTGCATAAAATTAACTAAGTTGGGGCACGCCGTGCCATTCCGATCCCGCCCACTTCGACCACTGGTGGAAGGTCGGGCCCGGGACCATTCCCTACTTTGCTTAGGCCTCACAACGTAACACAAACCGCAGAGCTCAGGTCTGTTAAAAGGCCTTTTTATGTGCCAAGTATGATATCTTCGGTCTGTGTAAAAGGTTTTAAAACCTCTACTTACCATTGCCAGGGACCGGCCTTCCTTCTCCTCTCTCCTCAGTACACCTGTATCGGAGATGCCAGGTTCGTGGAGTGTTCATGGGCTAATGGAAGAGCTAGTAAAGCTCCAAGGATGGCATGCGGTCCAGCCCACGTCCTGTGGAATGATCGAGACTACATGTTCCATGATGCCTTCTGACATGCTTCATCATTCAGGACAGTACAGACGTCCTTGGCCCAGTTATGCTGGTTCCAGTACAAATTCGTGTACGCTGGTATTCTAGTCAAATTGGCTCTATCCAAGAATGTCTGGACTGCAACTCACAGACTGCATTGTAATCTTAAATGACAGCCAAGTATGGGAACGTGTGAGCCCGTGATAAGTGTCGTCTCCCATAGCTTTTTTATCTTGCCCTGCGTCCTGACAGTGCTATTCGTCCAGTCCTAGTTTTTCAGCCTGCAGCGCAAAGCACCCTGGGATGTGTAGTCCTTTTCTGTTTATAATGTGATAAGTAAGTGAGACTTCCCAGCATGCACCCAGCTGCTGGATGGAAAATCAGCTCTGGCTGAACGTCAGGCCCGTGACATGGACTCACTCGACAGCTACGTAGTCATGAGCCTTTCAATCGAGGTTTGTTCTTGGACTAGAGAAACCTATTCAAGGGAGGGGGAAGGGGGTGGATTTAGAAAGGATCCATTACAGATGTTTGTATGAAAATATAAAAACTAATAATATTGGGTCACTTAACGTGAAAGCATGAAAAGCATGAAAGAGGGAGAAAAACAAAGTTGAAACAAGTGCGGCCGCGAAAGCGACCGTGCTTTCTTTATTTAGTAACATGAGCCAAGATCACGATAAGGGAGGAATGCAGCTGGTACAATGCGCGCAGCTGCTCGCTCCCGAGACCCCTAGGCCATGGGAGTTAACGTTAAAAGGAAAAGCGAGACATGCAGCCGTCTTTGGCCATATGCGGGCTTTCATTATTGAAAGCCACACGCAAAGGCCAATAGAATGTGTGGGAGTGAACAAACTCCCATGGAGGACTTTAGGAAAAGTGCGGAGTGCTCACAAGAAGCCTCCCATAGAGCAGCACATACGTGCTGCACTAGGCTCGACCTAAAAAGGAGGGGGGGAGGGGGGGGGGGGGACTATTCGGGCTGAAATTAGGGTGATAATAAGTGAGGAAAAAGCGTGCTCCATTTACACGTCCTCTCCCCTTCCGGTCCACCCCCTACCCTCCTTTCAGTGCCACCTGCCTGCCTCTGCCCCATTTGGTTCTGTCCCAGACCAACGTACTGCATCTGCCGCAACTCTCCCAACACTCCCCGCTCCACTCTTGTCAGGCTCCGTCAGGTCCGACGTCCTCTTCCCCATGCCCCGCCTCTTCCTTCCTAGGTTCGTCTGTTTCGGGTTTCCTGGCAAACTCTGACCTAGCAGCTCGCGTCCCGGGTCTTCCTGGTCTCTCTCTCCCCACCTACCGTCTTCGTCTCCTTTTTCACCTCTACCACACCCGGTGATCATCTTCTCTATATCTGATTGACTCTCGCTTCCTGCTGCTCCATATTTTGCCTGCATAGTAAAACGATAGTCCTTTTTTTGTTTCGGAACTCTGGCTTCCGTATCTTTTTTTTTTCCTTCGACGCTCGAATAGACTTTCCTGATACAGAGGTAAGATGGGGGCGTTCTTATCGGGGTCTTCCTGTCCTCACTCACAGGGTTATGATACAAAATGTTAATTATTTTGTCTAGGTCAATTAGTGCTATTTCTCCCCTAAAAGCAGAAAACCCCCGCAGCCAATCATTCACCACCAAGGCACGCGCCTCCCAGTAGTAGAGCTGGCTATTAGCCTTGGAGAGTCGGTTATCATATTTAGACAGTACACATTTGCCAAAGGCATCTGGGAGGCTTGTTCGCCCACAAAAAAAGTACCTACATTGGCTCTCAAGGTGTGAAATCGGCTTTGTGGGATAAGTGGGAAGTTATGAAGCACATATAACATGCGCGAGATGATCATCATCTTTAGTGCCAACCATGCCCAGAAGGTTAAAAGGCAGTTTAGTCCATCTAACCAGGTCTTCCGGGGCCCTACAGAGGATTAGTTGAAGGTTCAGGCTCCGGGTCAGTCAGGGCTCCCAGGTTTGTATGTACTCCCAGGTACTGGAAGCGGAGACTGCATATTAGGAGACCCAGCAGCCAGGTCTCATCTCCCCAGCATCCCTTCAGGGGGATCAGGAAAGACATAGTCCAGTTTACGCACAGACCAGATGCCATCCTGAAGGCCTCCAGAATGAGGATCAATCTGGGTACTTTCACATCGGGGCAGGCCATGAACTTAAGGATGTTGTCAGCATATAGGGTGATCCTGTCCTCAATCGCCACTCCCCAGTCAAACCCCAAACCTGGGCATCACAGTGCATGTATGCTGCCAGCGGCTATATGGATAGAGCGAAGAGGGGACCACCCTGCCTTGTCCCCCAACAAAACGAGAACCTGTGGTGGTGAGTACAGAATGCAAACAAACGATCTAAAGGGGAGCCCAAATCCACTTTTAAGCAGTGGCTTCTCCAGGAATCACCAGTCCAACAAATCAAAGGCCTTTTAAAAATCTATAACCATTAGTGCTGTGGAGCATTGAAAAGATCAAAATCAGGCCATCGCCAAGTAGACCCTCTGGATACAGTTTGCTGTGGTGGGGGAAAAAGCTGCACTAGTCTCGTTGGACCAGGCAAGTCTGTACACAAAGGAAGATGTTTGCAAGGACACTCACAAAGAGTTTCACCTCTGTGTTTATAAGGGAGATCAGACAGTAGGTGATGCATCGAAAAGGCGGCCTGCTCCCTTTAAGCAGCACCACTATGGTTGTCAGGTATATCTCCGGATTGATATGGCCCCTTCACGATCGATTACAGGTACATTTCCAGGAGAGGAGGTAGGATAACTGGGTGGATTTGGCTGTAGTATTCAGCCGGAAATTCATCTGGCCCTGTGGTCTTACCTGGATTATGGTCAGTGAAAGCTTCATCTCCCATCTCCAGCATTAAAGGTTGGTCTTGATCATCTACTTTGAAAACAGTCAAGCTTGGCATCGGGAAGTCACCGATCAATGGGGATTGACCCTTTTCAGCCAGGTAGCTACCTGCTAAAGAATACAAAAAGTGATGGATGGAAATCTTGAATGAATCTCACCATGCCACCTCAGTTTGGACCAAACTATATGCAAATCAGTCTTGATCCTGCTCCAATGGGAACAGTCCAGCCCGAACTGCCAAGCCAGGTCGTGCCTCTACCGAAACACGAGCAACCCAGGACTGGTTTCAAACTTGTTATGGACTCATCAGTCGGATATAGCTTGGTTCCAGTGACACAGCTTGCACGGGACACCAGTCTGGGCATACCACTTAGGATGACATACTAAAGTATATAAAAAGCTATGGATGGAATACTTGAATTAATCTCAGCCACTGGTAATTACTTGGGCCATAAGTGGTAAGGATATGCCTGGATATGGGTCCTGTGCACACTCTGTATACTTTAATAGGGCATCTACCTGCAGCATAGAGAGAACCGTAATACTCCACGAAGGCAAATGCTATTTTGGGGACCGTCGTTTACCATCGCTCTGGACCGATCAATAATGCTCAGAACCAGTCTGTATTCCAGGTCTTTGGTGGTCAACAAAAGGAGGAGTTTGCTAGAGTTATCCCGCCACTCAAATACCCACCTGGTAGAGGTCTCCCAACATCGACGTGCCTTGCCCAGGCAATGGCTCACTTGCCCAATCTGAAAACCTTGGTTACTGTCTCAAGGTCTGTGATCTGAATGTTCTTATCTGGGGACTTGCCTGCAAGATAAGACCTGGCAATTCCCCTCATGGTGGCTTTGCAAACAACCCTGGGCAATTCTTCCCCCCCAATTGGCCTCGCAGAATGGCTGCAACTCGTTGAACAGAAAGGGGAAACTGGGCATCTGTTAGGAACCAAGCATTGACGTGCCACATTGGTCTCTCGCCAGTCTCCGTGTCACCAAATTGGATTGAGATTGCTTAAATCCATCAATGACTGAAGAGTCATCTATAAGCCAGACCGGTTGGCATTGCCCAGGGGCAGCTCCTCCGTTATGGTGGAGAAGCGTCGCCCCACAGAAAAATAAAATAATAATAAAACCACTTATTTTTCCATTACTGCAGCAGAGGTTAGGCTGGAGACGGGTCCATCCTGCTGAGCGTCACGCTTTAGGGAGGCATGTATGGTTTGGACAGATGTCCTAGGCCGGCCAAACATACATGCACACTCCTGTTTCTCCAACCCAGCTGTGTTGCGACAGCCAGGCTGGAGAAAAGCCCCAGGATCCCTGGGTCTGAGCGAACGTCAAGTCAGCCCACTCAGGCTCTGGTATTACCAGCATGGCTATGATTGCCCCCTGGGAGCCTGTGTAGCGTGACCAGCGCCGTGAGAGGAGATCCTAGGCGGTGGGCGCAGGAAAGTGTATTCTTTTTTAATATTATCCCCTCACTCCCGACACCCCTACCCCTCATGTTCACACTCACGTTGCCCCACAACACCATATTGGGAGCAAACGCCACAGGCATTGCCAACATTTGTATTATGTATTTATTTGCAAACAGATGCAATACCCCAAGTGTAAAAGTAATGAAAATGTTCCAAAAAGTTTTTTTTTAAATGTTTAAAAGTGGTGTGCATGTTTACAACAAAAACAAATATGCAAATAAGAATAGAGCCTTTAAAAAAATGACCCATCACAAAACGAAAAAAAATATTACATAATTGCAGAGACTGGCCTACCAGACCTGACATTCAAATATAGTGCTTTCTCGGTGGACGTGTATATGTGCAGGAGAGAAATGGCGTCATTCACCATGAAGAGAGGCAATGACTGCAGTGTGCTGACCCATTGCCGCACGCTGTAGTCGGCGGAAGAAAACGGTAATGACAACTAAACAGATAAATGGTTAGAAAAGGTTGTATGATTGTTGATTTTTTTTTGTGATTTTTTTTTTTTTTTTTTTTTTTAACGCGACTGCCACAACGGCTAAAGCTCTCTCTAGAACAAAAAAACATGGCAGGACTGTTCAGTGAACAAGGAAGCTTGGTTAGTCAGGCCTGGTGATATAGAACGAGCCAGGAGTGCTTGGAGATACCACAACATTTACCTTCATCAGCCCTAACCCCCTCCTAATCTGTATATTTGTTTGACAATGCATTTTATGCCATGCTGTGAAGTGGTGAGAAACTGCCACTGGCTGTTATCACATCTCGTCACACTTCGATACAACGTGAGCGCTTTTAACTAAAACAAAAGACATGAGCGCTCGGTACTAAAACAAAAGACACAGGCTTTGTGCTCCCTTCACAATTTAGCAAAAAGCATTTGCAATGAAATCAGTCTCGTATTTGTAAACGTTAGAGCTATTAGTGCTATAAACGACAATGTTTCTTATTTTTTGGTTTGCAGTGGAGTGTTTTAAAGAAAAAAGTGCACGGTATACCAGTCTCGTATTTGTAAAAGTTAGAGCTATTGGTGTTATAAACAACAATGTTTTTTTATTTTTTGGTTTGCAGTGGAGTGATTATTTAAAGAAAAAAGTGCACGCTATACCACATTATAAGCTTTCACAGCAACTGTACAGTAAAACTATGGCTGTGTTAACGTAAACTAAATGGGCAAAGTACACATGTCGCGGACTAGAAAAGATTTTAAAACTGTATGGACAGAATACATACAATGTGGACTAGGAAACATACACGACAGCCATCAAGACTGTGTATGTTCTGTTTACTAGGTAACGCTTGTATGCCAATGGAAAACTAGCTGGCACAGCACATAGAAGGAAAGATGGTGCACGGCTGCCCTTGTTGAAGATGAAGCACTGCTTGCCGTGCTGTTTACAAAAGAACTTAGAATATTAAAAAATTTAACTTGGGCGAGCCATGCATAAGAAAAGAAAGGCGTTGCCAGCATTGTTAAAGTTGAAGCGCAGCGTGCCACGTTGCTTAAAAAAAAACATACTGAGATACCATATACTTCCTGGCTGTGAAGCGGGAAGGGTGCGTCTTTAAAAGATAAATCGCGGCGACTCTGCTTTGTGGTAGTGGGAGAGCGTGTTGTGCCTGCAACAGCAGCTAGGAGAAAGTCATTAAGAAAATAGTGCTCACAAACTGTAAATAAAACATAATGGGCGGTCCTTATGGAAGGTTACAACAGGAAAAAAAAGAAGTACTAATCAAATTAACCAATGAAAAAAAAAATAGACCCAGCTCCAATTAACATCATGAAAATGGTAGCGGGGACAGTCGCCCCCACTATCATTGACCTGATCAGTACCTCACTTTCCACGGGTACGGTTCCGCCTAAGTGGAAAAGGGCAATGGTGAAAGCGTTACTGAAAAAGCCCAACCTGGTCGATCTGGGTAATTATCGCCCCATTTCGCTCCTTCCTGGAATCAGCAAGATTGCAGAAAAATATGTTAACCTTGCACTCTCCTCGTTTCTTGAATCTCATGATCTTTTCCACCCCTCCCAAATGGGCTTTCACCCACGTCAAGGCACCGAAACCGCCCTGCTAGCAGTGGTGGAAGAATCCAGAAAGATTCTGGACTCAGGAGGCTCATCAGCCATAATTCTCCTCGATTTGAGCGCAGCCTTTGACACGGTGAACCATCGAATCCTGGTCCACCGTCTTAAGAATCTAGGGGTGACTGGCTCACCCTTATTATGGCTGCAATCTTTTCTAGAAGAAAGATTCCTCCAGGTATTTGAAGGCAAAACCACCTCAAACCCTATCCTTCTACAGTGTGGTGTCCCTCAGGGCTCATCATTAAGCCCCAATCTTTTTAATGTCTATATGGCTCCGTTGGCAGATATTGAATCCCCCTTCGGGATCCATATAGTAACAAACGCAGATGACACCCAACTGGTCATTGCCCTGAACCACGCCGACCAGATGTCCAATTTCCTCCACTCCTGTCTCGAGGAAGTAGCAAAGTGGATCAGTCTGTCTCATTTAAATTTAAACAGCGATAAAATCAAGCTCATGATCCTTGGCTCTCTACGTTTTAAAGCAGGCACTATGTGGCCAGCCTGCATGGGCCCGTGCCCGGCCCCTAAAACCGAGCTAAAAAGTCCGGGCATTAGGCTAGATCAGGACCTCAGCTTCAAAGCTCATGCCAGGAAGGCTGCTGCTTCCTGCTATGGCCTGCTCAGAATGCTCCGCAAAGTGCTTCCCTTCCAAGCCAAAAAGCTGCTGATCCAGGCACTCATTCTATCCAGAATAGATTTTGGCAATGCCCTTTAATTAGGTGCCCCGATCTCAGTAGTCGCAAAACTGCAGATTGTACATAACTGTGCGGCAAGGCTTCTCATGGGGATTCCAAATCGTTATTCAGCAAGGCCTGCGCTGCACTCTCTCCATTGGCTCCCAGTAAAGGAGAGAATCAACTTTAAGGCCCTCTGCATCACCCATAAGTCTCTGAGACGGAGTGGTCCACCGATTAATAAGGACTTGATTCGCCCCCATAAGCGAACAAACAACTCCGTTCTGACGATCTCCACCTGGTGGTGGTCCCTAGGATTAAGAAGGCTAGGAGTGCTGGCCAGCTTTTTTCGAATAACGCCGGCAGACTCTGGAACTCCCTACCTTTGCATCGGTGTAGGGAATCAAACCATTTCGCGTTCCGGAAACAGTTAAAAACCTGGCTTTTCCCCTAGGTACTCGTTTGCTCCAGTTACAGCTCCAGCGCTGGGATACTCCCAGGTAGCCATGCGCTATATAAATGCTATTTTCATTTCGAAAAGGACAGTCAAAGGAGCCAATAAAATACATGAGCGGAAAAATGGGTGGAGCTTAAAATCCACATTCTGAATACAACATGTCATAAGAGACATGGTTCATGAACATCTCCATGCGGTGGATGATGCATGTTGTGCTTGTACTGGGGAAATTCTGTGTATGTTCTGAGGGCGGCGCACAAAAGCATAAAGTGATGAATGAAATGCTTGTATTAATCACAGCCACTGGTAATTCTCTGAGCTACCGGGTTCACTGGAACCACCAGGCTGATGAGCCCTAACCAGGGTGAAAACGGGTCAAGTCTTATTTGTATATGGCTGGGTCCAAACAGAGGTGGCAAATAACGATAGACTGGGATGCGGCCACAGTAATTAGCAGTGGCTGGGATTAATTCAAGCTTTCCATCCATCACGTTTTAGCATGTGTCCGGAGGGTAGGGTAGGGGCACTTTAGCAAGCAGTTTACACAGAGCTATTTTACCATGGTGAAAATGGTCTGCCCGCAAATTAATAGTTTCATTTCTATTTCTGCACTTCGACAATTGACAAATTCTCGAAGTGCAGTAGTAGAAATTGAACTATTAGTTTGCAGGCAGATCATTTTCGTCCTTGGACAACAGAGACAATGACCAAGAGTGGCAAATGGTGCAAAGGGAAGACAGAGAGGAAGGACTCTCGCACCAGCCACCTCAGTTCCTGCCTCTTCATAAATTGCCTCATGGTTCTAGTCCGAGCACCCATGAATCCAGGCAAATCCAAACAGCCTTTTATCTTTTCCAGGTTAATTATATGCATGTTATTGAACTGCGAAACATCGTTACCATTGCTCAAGTGTCAAAACAAAAAATAATAGACAGAAGCTGGGCGCAAGGGGAAATGAATGAGTAGAAGCATGTGTCTTAAACAAACAGTTAATCTGTAGATAGCTTGTGAAACAGATGTTACTTGCTCCACTCTTGATAGAGCTGCAAGAAAACCTTTGTAGGGGCCTCCAACTGCAGTTAAACCGATATCGGTGGTCGCTAATGTCCACCAGGCCAATGCAAACAGTCCCTTTTCCTACTTGCTACAAACACCCCAAAACGTTTACTACCAACTTCAAATACAGAGTAGTTTGCAGACGATTCCAAATTGTCTCTTTTGAGGAACAGTTGATCCATTGGTTCCACTAGATGGCCACTAAAGAGGTTGTTTTATTACCTGTTCAAAATGAGGTCACCATAATAACTAGTGGAAGAAGTCTTAGGGAAGGAAGGTTGCAAGCAGCTCTAGAAACTTTAGATACAACCATGTTTTTTGTTTACAGGGTAAAGATCCGTAACCTACAAATGATTAGTATGTTACAGAAAAAGACATTTAATAACATGCGGTTTTAAAAAACACTGAAGAACAGGTCTGTTGTGGAACAATCTGTTTTAGTTCAAAAGCAACCTTGTGACTTTGCCAGGTTAGTAAATAAATGGTGTTCAAGTTACTGGAGATCTCCATTTTTTTTTAGCTATCTGGACTTAATAGTATGCTACAATGTTATTTATGCAAAGGAAATAAATAGGTCCGTACCATATGCAACTGCCTGAATTTCATGCAATGCTGTTGTCCCATTGACGAGCAGCAACCTTAGCACAGAGTCACACTTGTCCCTAAAAAGTTTTAATAACAACCTATTAGAAAACATTTCAATGGTGAAGAGAGTCTGCATCTCTACTGTGGCAGATGTGTGGCACAGCGGCCAGGGTGCCTGACTCCGCACCCTGGGGTTCACGGTTCGATCCCTGGCGGCAGGTTAGCCCAGCACCATGTGACTCTGGGCAATAGCTCGCTTAATCTTCCCAACGGCCTCCAGCGCCAGGACACCTCTCCAGAGGTAGCTGTGTGCTTTATAAATTCTGGTATTTCATTTACTGTAGAAGGACTTTTTAAATAATGCCTGCTGATTTACATAGACTTGTGTCACTATTTATTCTGCCTGAGGCTATTCATTGTTTTTAGTCAATGTTATCCTTCTAAAACACAAGTAAAATAGTTATCTGATCTGAAAAGGAGAGGACGGCTGCCATCTTGTTCTACTCGTGCTCTTAAAATCTATAATGCACTACAAGCCATCGAGTCCATTGGAGGAAGGGCATAGATGCGGAGATGGCAGCTCTGTTACCACTCGCTGAAAGGTTTCTTTACCAGATAGAAGCAATCGAGCAGTTTAGCTCTCCGCACCAACCGAGACAAAGTATTACTTGAGCACAACTAATATTTCACATTCTTTCAAATCGCTCTGCTTTGTTGAAACACTGCAATAGAAGGCGCGGAAATCCCCTGGGTTACAACACGAAGAATGCAATTAAACACACACGAGGAGGAAAAAATGGTTTCTCGATTTAGACATCTTTAACATTGAATGAGGGGGGAATCAAGCACATTCCCAAAATTGGGCACAGCATGAATCCTGCTTTGAGACTCTGCCACCACCTGCCCAGGTGTCTGGAAAAGTGTTTCAAACTCAAAAAGGCTCAAGACTCAGGAATTCTTCTAGAATAAGTCAGCAGTGCATTGGAAAGTTTTCTTTGAGAGCTGGATATAGTCTTGTGTACACGTTTAATTATTTTAAAGCACCAATTCTGTGACAGGAAGAGTAGGATAAGAGACCTTAAAGTATTACAGATAAATAATTCTACCATTCAGCTCCTAAAGCAAGAGTGACTGCTACATTTGGATTGTGAAGGATATCGGAGACATTGTGGGCGCTTTTTAGAAGTACCAACGACAACAAGGGTTACTGGGCTCCAATTGCAACAATTACCTCTGGTGTTGTGGGGACATTAAGCCCACAAATGAAACACTAATGCTCAATACTACACATGAAATGCAGAGAGCAAAACTGTGCACAATTATTTAAGGACAGTTAGGGAATCAGCCCATTATGTAAAACTACTCCTTGATCACTTTACAGGAATTGGGTCTCATCCATCTCTCCCAAGAGTGATAGCCACAACAAGAATAAAACTGATAGGCACGTTGTCTCTATGCTACTGAAGTAGCTGCCCCACCCTTTGAGGCACATGATACTTTTAAAGTTTTGGAGCAAGGCATTTCCACCTTTCCATAGCGGTCATAGGTGGGGCACTGCTCCTGCCTATGTACACACTTGTACGCTGTCCATAGGACAGGTTGTGCTTCTAATGGCTTCTACGCTGTCCACAGATCATTACATTATACACCAGCACATGCCTCCAGTTAAGAAAAGGAGTAGCAGCAATGGCACAGGGAGGCAGAGGCCAAACTCACACACGCCAGGGGAAGGGAAAAGACCTTCTCTGGACCTTCCTTAAGCCCAAACCTCAAGTCCTGCATCCGAAGAAATTAAGATTATACAGCAGTGATCCTGTTGGGGTTTTCTAGTATAACCGCCGAATGTGCTTGCCATTTTCTTCAGTTCCAAGCCATCACAAAGCATTTCTGCTTCCTGTGATGGAATCAGACAGTAGTTGCAATTGTTCCTTAGCGCCAAGCCATAACTGGCACTCCATCTGGTCTTTCTTTCATAGTCAGTTTTGACTGCCTTCTGCAACTCTTCGCAGATCGATCTGGGGGAAATTAAAGTGCCTATAGCAAGCACTATTTTGGGGTGTAAATCACCTCGCTCTGGGGCATACTGCAAGGAGACAAGGATGACTTGCTCGCTCTCTCCCTACATTCTTAAATGAGCCAATTTTATGCTGCTTTGGGATCTATGTAGATCTGAAGGAACCCATTTGTAGCTTTGGCTCGGCCCTTCTAGAGGATCATGGTGCCTTGGTCTAATCAACTCAGCACCCACACATAAGACCGGACATCCATTGGATCCTACTTTTTTAAAACATTAAGGGCCTTACTACGGACCACCCTCCTCCGCCACTTCTACAGTCTGACCACTTCACAGTGCCTTTCTCCATTCAGACTCGTTCATTGCCCTCAACAGCTTCAGCTGGCCCTAGGGCTCTGTCCAGAAAGAATAGGACACGTTACAGCGCATGCCTTTACAACGCGGTTTTCACATTGCTACATCCATTACAATGCAGAATTCACAACGCATTTTAAAAAACATTTACAACGCATTCCATTACAACGCATACCATTACAAAGCATACCATTACAACGGATAATACTTTTAGGGCAAATGTTGGGTAAGTGTTGGATAGTGTAGGGGTAAAAATTACTATTCCCACTCCAGTGACTGCAACAGTAGGGTAAGTGTTGGATAGTGTAGGGGTAAAAATTACTATTCCCACTCCATTGAGTGCAACAGTAGGGTAAGCGTAGGCTAGTGTAGGGATAAAAATTACAATTCCCCATTACTTACCTTATAATGGGTTGTAGTGACATGCGTTGTAATGGCTGCATTGTAAATATAGGGCCAGATGTAGGTAAATGCATTTTTGCGATTCCTTAATAGCGATTTTTAGGGAAACGCTATTAAGGACTTGCAAAATGCCATGTAGGTAGGAATCGCAATATTTTTTGCGATTTATTATTCCTTAATTGTGAATCGCAAATTGCGATTCACAATCAAGGAATACCTTCCCATTCATTCCTATGGGCCTAGAGGCCCATAGGACTGAATGGGAATTGCGCACGCAATTTGCGAGTACCAAATAGGTACTCGCAAATTGCGTGCACAATTTCAAGGGTTCCAGAGAGACACCCTGTTGCACCCCTGAAATGTGCATGTGTGCACATGTGGCGCACATACGTGCCCCAAGGGCATGAATGTGTGCCACATGACAACTTGGAGTTGGTGGTAATTAGCGATTCCTTACGGGTAAATTGCACTTTCATTTGTGCTACTTACATTGCATTTAAGATATCGCAATTTGATATTCCTTAAATGCAATCACAAAATGGGGAATCGCAAATTATGCGATTCCTTATTTTGCGAGTGGCTCATTGTGTGCTATATTGCACACTGCTAATTTGCGATTGCAAAAGCTGAAATTCTACGAATTTCAGCATTTGCAGGCACAAATTGGCTCCCTACATCTGGCCCATAGTGCGTTCTAATGACTGTGTTGTAATGGTTGTTTCCATCCAGAAAATGGTCAAAATTAGATCTACCCTCTCTTAACTCCTGACTTCTAGACACCTTACCGAACATAGTGCAGTCTATCAATCTTGACCAATCCATGCTTAATGATTGGTTCCAAGAATTCCTGGATGCAATACTGCCGAATAAACCAAGCACCATAGCCAAACTCCACCCACCAACTTACGGTTTCAATGAGGCTTTGCGTGAGGTGAAAAAGCTGTTAAAACTTCTGGAAAGGTCTTGGAGAAAATCCGACGCTGAGAAGATAAATAATGCAAGTACAAACGGGCACTAAAAGACAATCACACATTATGTAGAGCTGCCCGGGTGAGGTTTTACTCAGATAAAATCACTGCTGCTCCGAACTGTTTCAAAACTCTTTAAAATAGTTAAAGAACTTTCAGATCCCAGTAATGTATCTCCCTCCTCCTCGTTGTCACAACAATGTGAGGATCTAGCACATTTTTTTTTGCAAAAAAAAGGTGACAGATATCCAACATTCTCTTACAACTGCTTTAACAAGCAAATTTCAGATGGATGGCATTATTTCTAGCATGAGGTCACGGATGGAATGCTCAAACCGGGAAGCAGATTACATCAGTGCTTCACAAGCCACCCAAAATCTGAACTAATTTGCCCCTCAGAACACCTCTCTCTTTCATACTCTCTTACACTCCATAAAGTCAGGCTCCTTGAGCCCCTCTTCTATGGTCAACTTAGTACCTGGGTCCAGCCCTAATACAATTACTGACAGTTCTCCTCAACTTCTCCTTACAGGAGGGGTGCATTCTTCAGGCATGGAAGCACACCACAGTCCTGACCAGTTGCATAACTAAACACTTATAAGGTCCCAAAAGCGAGACCTATTGGCTATGCCAATGCTTCTTTTAACTGCTGCAATCTACTGAAGCCTCACGGAGAACATCAAAGCGGCCGCCAAAGTGAAAGTAATCGCGATCAAGCGCGGCGCCCACGCACATGCACTGTAGCTCCAGGCTGGCCTGGTAGCACTTTTTGGAGCCCTCACAAAATGTCTCGCCAGACCAGCGCATGCGCTGGGTCAGGCGAGACCTAAAAAGCCCAATTTCGATCCCTTCAATTGGTCTAACGTTAGTCCGATTTCGATGCTTCCCCTTTTCGTCAAAAGCGTTTTAGAGCGGGACAGTACTGAATCCGCACTTCCGGGAATCACTGAACATGTGAGAGGGCTTCTGGATAATGGCTGCGCTGATTCTATTCGACTGTAGCATGGCCGCCGATACTGTATCCCATAACATGCTCTATGTTGGTTGACCTCTTTCTTGCAAGATCGCACCTTTCAAGTCTTCTCTTCAAGATTTATGTCAAACTCTCACACTCTTATTTCTGGAGTCCCTCAAGGGTCGGCCTTAAGCCTGATGCTATTCAATATCTATGTTTACCCCCATGCGGATATCATGGAAGGCTGCGGCCTACACAGAGGACACTCAAATCCTCCTTTCATCATCTGCCCATGGCCACAATTCTGATGCACTGAATTCTTGTCTGGGTAAGATCTCCAGCTGGATGAACACCAACTCATTAAAGCTTAATGAGATAAGACCGAGGTG
Organism: Triturus cristatus; assembly: GCF_964204655.1. Taxonomy (NCBI): domain Eukaryota; kingdom Metazoa; phylum Chordata; class Amphibia; order Caudata; family Salamandridae; genus Triturus; species Triturus cristatus. Next base: position 822,216,350 of record NC_140585.1, on the reverse strand, counting down.
ATGGGCAATAACCCCCTGCTATGCCCCAGCACTGGCCTGAGAATCTAGGCACTCTCCCGGAACCGGTTTCTAAAGTAAAGAACCTAGGTTTTTGGCTAGATGTCAATCTGTTGAAATCTCAAATCGCCAAGATAGCTTCAACCGTTTTCGCGGTCCTGAAATTTCTAAAAAATAAAAATCATCTTGATGCTCCCTTTTTCAGCCCAAAGGACGGTTATCCAGGCCTTGATTTTGTCAAGACTAGATTATGGAAACATCTTCTACTTAGGGGTAGGCAAGGCTTCTATTAGACACCTAAAAGTCATTCAGAACTCTGCCGATAGGGCTTCTATATCATCTTCCTAAACATGCCTTTGTGTCATGTCTTCTTCGAGAACTTCACTGGCTTTTGGTGGATAAACGCATACAGTTCAAAGCTCTATGCTATATGCTTAAAGCTAGGTCGAGCAGTTTACCTATAGGAACTGGAGGTACCATACCAGCCAACTTGATCCCTATGGTCGAGCAACCGGTACCTTTGTATAGTTCCCAGAGTTAAACTGGCTTGCTTGGGCTGTTGCTCCATCACACACTTAAACCCTAAGCTGTGGAACAACCTGCCCGAGTCCCTGAGAAGTTGCCCATCAGTGATCACCTACCGCAAAAATCTGAAAACCTGGTTGTTCTGATGATCGCTTCCCACTCCGCAAGCTTCTACCTTTATGTTGAAGCGATGGGAATCCCTTTTGGGTAGCTATGAGCTATACAAGATTTGATTAAAAAAATAATGACAAAGACTGACAGTGCAGATGGTTCCTAGGGTTACAATAGGCAGATGCACACTTCCTCTTGAACAGCTCCTTGACATCCTCCTATTCTAAGCAGCCTTTCCTTAATGTAGAGATACCTGCAGTACCCATCTCCAGTATTAAGTGGGCTCCTTCCTTCAAGGTAATTCAAGCTGCTTTCTTTCTAAAACAATGCATAACTTTCTGATTCCTTTGTCTGAACCTAGCAAAAAGTGGACAGTCAGCGACCACAATCACGAAGCTTAGATTTTTAATAAGACCCAACTGGTGTGTGACCCATGACACAGTGACTGAGAAATCCTAGCAGATCAACTGAGGGTTTCTGACAAATACATTCAATTTGCAGGCAGACATTCTGGATTTCATAGGCCTAGCCCAAGGAATGGTTTCAGAAGGTCCCTGTTTTTCTGAGTATACCTCCAAGACTGGTCAAGCTACAGTCGTTGTCCTCTAGTGCTAGCAGCCCCTACCTCACAACCGTTTAGAGTAAAACCTCCTAATAAGAATGGAGCATTAATGGGCACACATTCTCCCTATACCTTAAAGGGGGCCTGTGTGTCCCATCGCCTACACTCTGGGGTAAGCTTCTACAGTTTCTACAGCAACAGTGTGGGTGGGGGCAAATGCTTCAACACCATGGGGAGGAGGTATGTGGTCATTTGCTGCTGTTACATTGCGGTTATATTGCCATATTGATACTAGTTTACTGGGCAGCTACATGGATAGCTATATTGCAGTACTGCTGCACCTAAACACCCCTGGTCTTGTCACCTTTGATCTGGTCTGATTGCTGGTTGGACTTCTGATCCCACCCCAGTCTGCATTTCCATCCTGTTCTTGGCAACTTCAAATCCCTACTCTGCTCTCTGCCCTGGCCCTAGGAGGGCGCTACCTGTTGCACCATGAGGAAAAGAAAGGCACCTACAGGTAATAGGGCAGTGCCCCAGCACTCTTCTTGTACAACCTTTGACAGCTTTTTGGTAGGGGCAGTGGACCTTGTGGCAAATGAAATAAAGATTACGGAGCGGCGCCTCTCACTCACCACAGAGGATCTCCATGCATTGCAGCAGCCATCATCAACCCCTCACCGGCGATGAGTGATGCACCCGCTGTTCAATATATGGATCCTGATCTTCCCAATGTAGCACTTGTGGGTAGCATTGGGGAAGCTGTCAACTCAGGTTTTGCGCTTACAGAGGGCTGCGTCTCTACTAATGACCCAACAAAAGATCCGGCCCCTACAGTTTGTTCCCCTAACCTAGAACCATCAATAAAGCCTAGGATAAGAACAACCAAACAAGTGCCAAAGCAAAACCTGCTAACTTCTAACCAGGTACTTGAAAAGAGTGATCAGATCGATAAGATACCCCTACAATTCACGAATGAACATTTTTGGGGTCCTTCGAGTAAACAAATCAGTGACCTTCTGGATGCCAAATTATCCCCAAATTTTGACCACCTTTCCGCTGTTGAGGCCGGCCTGACCATGCTTTTAACTTGTGCAGACGATCACACCATAAATCCTGGGGAGGCTCCACTAAACGAATTAATTGAGCAACAGCCCACACGAACACCAACTAGGAGGGGATCTTTATCCTGCCTTGCAGCCTTCCATCGAAAACCCAGCACTGGGTAAAAGGAGCAGAACAGCCACTCAGGCTCTGGCCCCCACCGCAGGAGCAGCCTCACAAATTCATCAAGATGATGCACACCCACCTTCTAAAACTGTCATCAAAACCAGGAAGAGGGGCAGAAAGTAACACTTTAGAGTCGGTCAATTTGCCACTAATCGACCTTCCCCCAGCTTCGTGCCCCATGTCGTTATACTGGCAAAGTGCCCTATCTACCTGCAGGCACCACTGAGCCTACCCTTGGACTCAAGAACAAAGTCCTTTTTTTTTTGGTTAAACAATTCAGTAAATTGTCAGTTGGACCTAAATTATGAGATCTTCTTTTTACGTTGAGTAAGGGGTATCGTCAGTCCACTTGAAAGGAATTACGTTGGTGATACTGTAATCATAAATATTCGCAATCCGAGGGCGGCCGGGGACATTTTATCTTTAGTGCAGAATGGCAGGGTAAAACCAAGTACCATAACCATATTACCCTTGGGTTTCTATTACAGACACCTAGCACCATCTGCCTCACGGAGCGTCTGGGTTAGTAGCTTATATTGCCCTTCCCATAAACCCCGACCAAATCTCAGCTTACCTGTCAGAAACAGGTATATGCCCCTGTCAGATTTGGAGGAAAATGACTGACTCCAAACCGAGGGACAGGGTGATGTATGCCGAGCCCAGGTTATGAGGGTCAACATTGACCAACCAAGTATTATTTCCATCAGCCATTGCATGCAGATTCTATCATGGAATATAGCAGGGTTTCGAAACAGACTCCAAGATGGGCAATGGCTATCTTTTGTTGGAAAACTTGATATTGTATGTTGCCAGGAGACTGGTCTCTTGATTCAGTTGCCATCAATGGGTTCACATCCTATTGCTCTGGGGCTAATCCGTCTATTGCTGGAAGATGGGTATAGCTATCTTTACAGCATGATCTATTAAAAATTTGAAGGTAAATTTCTTAGCCTCGGAGCCTTGCTATCAAATCCTGCATCTTCATATACCTAAGCAGCCTAACATTCTTTTAATACATTTTTATTTAAACTTTTTCTCAGCACACGCCATAGGCATCATTGAAGAGCTGGAAAGGTCAGTCTCCGACTTTATGCATAGACAGAAAAAACAAACATCACTGATTTGGGCGGGAGATTTTAATATCTCTAAATGTCTGCACAAAGGTAACCGTAAATGTGGTTTTAGCAATGTTGAGGGGGACAACACTGGCCACTTTGCACATTCAAATAATCCATTGTTTTTAAATCGCAAAACGTATTTTTCATCGAATATTTGGGGAAATGATTGAAAAAAATCCACCCACTTTTGTAGCAAGGGGTAAGGGCAGTACCATTGATTTTGTTTGTATCTCAAGCAACTAACTTGGTATGCAACCTTAGTCATTATGAGGAACGCTTCCTCCCGCACAGCGACCGTAACCCTAATGGAGTAAGTTTTCGTGCCTCCTCTTGTTATGACACACATGGTAGGACCATGTCTGCAATTAGTTATCAGCCAAACATCCAAATAACTTTAACACCTTGATGATAGAAGCCTCCAATGAGATCACTAGTTGTCTATCCACAGCGGAGGACACGTCCAAAATTCGAGATAGCTTTACGAAGATCTGTGAATTTATATCCTGCATGTTCGTATCGAACAGACTCGTAAATGAGCGAGCCGCGCATTCATGGTTCAGTTCCGAATGCATTAGATCACTCAAAGCCCTAAAACAGGCCACTATTAAAATACCACGTGATACTACTGCCATAAGGGAAGCACAATATAAATATAAGCTAGCCCTGCAAGAAAGGAAACGGGTTATTTGAGCTAAAGCGAGGGAGGATCTAAATAAAGCAGCTGAAATGAAAGATACTAGACTGTTCTGGGAAGTAGTCAACCAACCTTTTTTGTCAGACAACCAAACTTCTAGCATTGAGTGCCATGTCCCTGAGGCCAACTGGATCGCTCACTTTTCCTTGATTTTTAATCCAGGCAACAAGATCAGTTGGTCTCTAAACGAAAACATACCCGATCACCAACCTATTAACGAGGAGTGGCTAATTGATCTTGTAGACTTAGCTGCAGTCAAAAAAGCTATTATGAGTGCTGCAAATGGCAAAGCCCCTGGCCCAGACAGGGGTCCCAATTGATCTTTTTAAAAACAATGTGAAATTCTTGGCTTCCCTGGTCACAAATGTATTGAGGGCTTTAGTGAAAGGCGACATTGTAGATTCATGGAAAAGCCATCATTGTACCCATCTATAAGAAAGGAGATCGCAACTGCCAGTCATGTTATCGCCCAATATCATTGATTGATGTAAAGATCCTGGGGAGGGTAATCTTGGGCAAAGAAGAGGCTAGCGCTCTTTTTCTCCCCTGCCCAGTAGGGCTTCCGTCAAGGCCTAGGAACTGTAGAACAAACCCTTAACCTAACTCTCATCATAGGCAAATATGCCAAAGCCAGAAGAGGGGCCATACATATGGCATTTATCGACCTCTCCTGTGCTTTTGACCTTGCAGATAGGAGCACATTTTTGGATCTGATGGAACAGGCGGGTATTGATCCCCATCTAGTGGATCTGGTAAAATGCATGCATTGGGACTCCACAATGAGGGTGCGCTTTACACTGAATGGGGATTGTACAGTCTCAATAAATGTGACTAGAGGGGTGAGACAGGGTTGCATATTAGCGCCTTTCCTTTTTTAATATACATCAATTGCCTAGTCACCGCTTTATGGTCTTGCTGTGACGATGTTCCCCGGATTCGTAGGTAGATCGCGCACTCCCTAAATTTAGAAAACGTACTTTGTTTTCACCCTAAGATTTTGATCTGTGTGCTACACCTCCTCTTGTGTTTACCTTACACAGTGAAACTATTATGTGGGGCCAGAAGCCAACTGGCTTCTTGGAAAAAGGTGTGCACAACTTATACTTGATATACAAACGTTTTTAAACATATAAACAATGATTTTTCTTATATCGCATTATTTTAATACATTATTTCAAATCAATATATAACAATTCTTCTCAATTGATTTCAAACTGTGCACTCATCATCAGATATGTGCTCAATACATAATCATCATCAGATATGTGCTCAATACATAATCAGAACAACACAATTATTGACCCAATAAAATTATCCGTGCCGTTGGGTGTGGTCAACAAAGGGCCAATTAATTTCCGGACCCGCATCCCTTCGTCAGGGGCACATTCGTGAAAAGAAATTCAAAGAAATCACGAATTCTCTTTTATACCATAGGAGTTTCTACTGTAACTATTACTAAAGACAGCATTTGATCAGTATACTTTCCCGAAACGGACCGGCAGGAGTCGATCTACCTTCCCGATAAACGCAAAGCGAAGTTCCCAAAACAGAGACTCTTCCAGTCAACTCTTTGTCAGGGGCACTGAATGTGCCCCTGACAAAGGGATGCGGGTCCTGAAATGCAGACAACATGAATTCAAGTGTGGCAAGACATTTTAATGAAAAAATAAATCAATTTAATCAAATCAAAATTTGTGAAATAGCTGACGAAAACCCAAGTTCAGTTAGAATACTAAAAGACTATTGAGGCCAGAAATATGGTGAAATCAACCACTGCAAAGCAACCTGCAGAATGGAATTATTTATTTTTTTGTGTTAATTTTCTCGCTATTTGTGAGACTCTAGAACCAATGTTTTAATTGTGAACGTTGAATGGGAATTCATTCATAATAAAGAACATTGTATAATTCTAACTAGCAATATTTATGCCCTTCTAAAGCCATGTAGCAATGCTGTAACCGATTAGTAAACCGCAAACTGGGTGTACTATATTCCAAAAAGCCATTTAGCAGTCACAAACTTCGAGTTAGCAAATTGCAGGATCTGCAACCACTGAATGTCTTCATACATCTTTTCTTTATGTTTAAAGCACTATTTACAAAACATTGGCACAGTATATGTAGATGATGGTGTCCAGCTGAACATATTATTGTTCTTATTAAGTGGTCCATGAGTCTGACACTATAGCGTTAAGGTGCTCTGTACAGAATGCTCTCTGCACAATTTGCCCTGTTCCTTATTAAATATATACAATGTGTAACTAAAAGCACCTGTGCTACAACATATATTCAGTTTACTGCAAGAAATAAAAACTTTGGCCTGCCTGCAAGACAACAATGTCAAAATGTCACAAGGATCCCAACCCGGATGAGGGGTCTATTCAGGGTAAGGCCCACTGTAAAAAAAAAAATACATTAAAGCTATCCATATGTGCATCGTGAAGGCAAATCTGGCTGGAAATGAATTATAATTAAAAAAATAGATTAAAAAATTAAACCATTAATGTAACCAACTTCTACAGAAAAGTTTCACTCCCATGACAATCAACCACCAATGTACTCCCAAAAATCTCCACTGGTTGGAAAGCAAAACACGAATGTACCACGTTTATCCAGAAAACATCCTCCACCGAAATATCCAATTTTTCCAGAAAAACTCAGCTTACACTGCTATCAAACAAACAAGGAACCCCGCTTCTGCCGAAAAAATTAACTCACAAGGCAAAGAAACCATAAATGCAACTGTCTACTTCAGAAAAGTTCTAGTCCCAGAAATCATAAATGTACCCTCTTCTCTGTGAAACGTATGCCTGCAAGGCAAAAGAACCATCGATGCACCACGACTTCTCCCAAAAACCTCCATTGCAAAGGTAAGCAACCCACCAACATCCTTACTTTACTTGAAAATCTCCACTCCCGGGGTAAGCAAACCAATAACGCAACCAGCTTCTCTAGAAGGGTCTATTCACAGGGCAAGCAAACCCTCAGTACACATTGCTTCTCTGCAAAGTACTTGCTTGCTAAGCAAACAAACGATTTGTTTGCCCTCGTTCTCCTGCCTCACAGGGCAATCAAGGTACACCGCTTCTATGGAAAATTGTTTTTGAGTAGTGTAATGTTTTCTTTAAGGTTCTTCGATGCAGTATGCCAGGTGAGCTCCATAAAAAATACTACATGTATCCTAAATAAGACATATTAAAAACTCACTGTTACAATATCCAATTGATTATGCTATACAAGTATCCGGTAAAATAACATACAGTGTTGACCATGAAGTAGGCACTGTGCGTTGAAGCAGTGCTGAGGCTTGACGCCCTGCAACTGTATTTAGTTATAAACAGTGATATTTGGATACAGAGCCCTGCCAATGTACACAACTCTACTGTAAAGCTGTGGCAGGTAGAGTTGTTCTTTGTTCCGGTCTACACAGTAAATTATTGTGGTATAAAATACCACGTACTTACTCATAACTGTACGGTGAACACTTTTCGTTATGGGTTAGACCTGCTCCTGACCTTCGTGCTGTGCAGTAAATCAGTGCCCAGCATAACTAAGTGTATTTGTGCTCCGTGTACAGCGAACCAGTATTAGTGATACAGCGCTGCACTTGATCGCAGAGTCTTGGAGTTAAATAAGTGCCATTTATTCAGAGTTGTACAGTGCAGCAGTATCAGGTAAAGTGCTTCCCATGTATTCCGTATAGATTGCTACGGCGATGTAGATGCTCTTGATACTGAAACAATGTTAATTTTAAAAAGTGATATATATGTTCTCTCTGTTGTACAGCACAAAACTAGCAGTGTATACAGTGCTGTAAAGTAACATTATAATATATTCCTTTCACCACTAGCACCGTACTTGGCCATGTACACTGGGCAGCATGGGCTACAGATGAGATGGCTGGCTATCGTTGTGCTGGACAGAGAAGCATTATTGGCTACAAAGTGCAGTACAAGTAGTACACCAGAGTATATAAAGGCAGCAGAGTGCAGTAAAGCCTTGTTAATTATAAAGTGATTCCCGGGTACTCTACTTTAAACTAATGTTCTCGCGTCCTCGCCACTGCATAGTTCAATGCGGTCCATACAACCACTACTGTGTAACTAAGCAGCGTCTTCTAGCTCTGTTCAACTATTCAGCTCTGCTGATTTATACAAGGCACTGTCCAGGTACTCACTCATGGCTGCTTCCATTCCGGCTCCTGGCCCACCCGCTTAAGATCCAGGTTTCAGGGCCCCTCCTGGGCCCCTGGCACCGCCCCTGACCAGAGGACCCAGCAGGACATCACCACGGCAGCCACCCTCAATGTTCCGGATCCGGGCCCAGGACTTAACTACCCTGCACACTTCCGCGTCAGGAGCCACGCCCACCTCTAGAATGCAGCGGATACAACCACACCTACCTGCTTCTAAAGTCACACCTACTGGTCGAGTAATCACGCCCACCCCTGCTCAGACCCAACCATTCATTCTTTGGAGACACGCCCATTTCTTTAGAGTCACGCCAATCACATTTAAGAACTATACTGATCCGGATAATACAACGCCTACATCTTCATATTCGGTATACGTCCCATTTGCATTGCCCACTTAAACCCCCTTCTATGAAAACACGCCCATCCCAGTCCGAACTCCTAAGCAACGCCCACCCCTCAAATCTTGAGTCGCGCCAACCTTTTAGCACGACTCCATGCTCAACCACCAATCGAAACCTGCAAAGCCACGCCCATATTTACATTTTCAAGGTTGCGACAGTCGGTCTCTCTGCCTATCCCTGAACCTGATTCATGAATATGGTATTTTTTGTTGGGATTGCATTCAGGCACTACATCGCAACCTTTTGAAGACATTTTTACAATGTTTTGGGAATTAGTTAATTTTCACCAGAATATTCCAGGACTTTATCAAAATAGCTAATACGCCACATAGTCCGTTTCTAGGTCTAGGGTTAGCTGTCCATGCTTCCGAAAAACCCTGTTTCTCAACTGGCTCAACCGAAGAGCAGAAACTCGAGGCTAACTAGGGAGGGAGGGAGGGAGTGGAGGGGGCGCGAGAAGGGTTGATCATCGAATCAGAGAGCTGTGCGCTTCGCGAAGCTGTCTAATAATCCGCAAATGCAGCGGCCATCTTTTCAAGGACATGTTTTTCAACAGATGCCCCGGGAAACTAACCATGTTCTTTTTGCGTGTCACTTTAATAGCGTACAAACAAATGCGTTACAAATGCGTTGAATTTAAACCAATTTTGATCATATTATAAAAGTTTAAACTATTGGAAGTTTTTACTTGTATGATTTAGAGCTCTCTAATTCCCCAGTGCCATGGGTGAGCAGCTCACTGAGTGTAGATATTTGCTCTGTATTCTAGGATTTCTAGTCTTGTTTAGAAGATTATAAAATGAACACTACAGATACCAGAATGCAAGTAAGAATCTAGAACGCATAAACTGCCCTGATCTAAAAAACGTGAGAGTCCTAATGTTTGCTTAAACTTGCCACCATATAGTTGTGAAAGGACTGTTTAACCTTTTAACTGTTGGGGCTTTCAGCTCTTGGTACGAAGCCCTTTTTAGGTCACGCCTGAGCCAGCGCCTTAGTGCTGCTCTGGGGAGAGCTATAGAAAACGGGGATTTGGAAGTGCAAACAAGTGCTTTTCAGTCCCCCAACTACAGTGCATGTGCGCCGGGCGCGCGCACCATTTGGCAGCCTGCGTGTACATTTCGCGGGCGCTTTGATGTTCTCAGTGAGCTGCGCGGCCACTGCGAACATCAAAGCGCCCGCAAAATGATTACTTTCACTTTAGCGGCCGGACAAGTGAAACATACCCTCTAATTCTTCTTTGGGCCACACCTAACCAACCCTTTCATCCTTACAATCTAACGTTCGCACCTACTTGGCAGACAGGTTCTCTGTTGCTCTTTCCTCCTCTGCTCTCTCTCCTCAGACTCCGTCCCTCCCCCTGTTGCAGCAGCTGGCATTTCACGGGGGTGCTCATGTAAAGCGCTCCAATACAGAGTTCGCGCTATATAAATTTGCAATAAATAAATATAATGTGGTCCATGGAGCTTTTCGCTTTCAACGTGCCTGCCTGTTCGTCTGATTTGACCTGCCAGAGTGATTGACCACGTCGGAGATCGCTCCCACACTCTGCTAAAAAAAACTCTGATTCCTTCCAGCTCGCATCACCCCTCACCCACACACACTTATCCCTCGGAGGTGCACAAGATTATCTCTGCGCCCCCTTTTCTCTAACCCCTCTGTGGATGTGCAGTCAAGAGAAAGAACCCCCCCTACGAAGAATCTCAGGCCCCGTGACCTTTAACCCCCCCCAGCACCAGCCTGGCTATCATTTACCCCCCTCACCCACCTCGCAAAGGGATGTCATTACTCACTACAGAGCATCAATTACAGAGGTGAGCCTTCATCACCCATCATCCCATTCGGCGCAGGAGCGCTGAATGGAAAAACAGCCCACCTCATGTCCACCCTGCTGTGCCGATATGGAAGCCGCCGAGGGGCTGCCGTAGTGCAACCCCCCCAATCCACATCTGGGACAAGCAGGGGAGGGGGTCGCGCTGGGCTGGAAGCTGCAGCTTCATTGACTCACCTAGACTTTGGGCTTTACACTTACCCAAGGCAAGCAGATGAATTCCTGAAGACGAACTCCGCAGCAACCGCGCTAACCGCCCGAGCATCCTAACTGCGGATCATACATATACAGAGCAGGTGGGTTAGCATGGGAATCTGCAACTGGCACATCAGCCCAAGATCTCCGACACCCATTCAGCTATCTAACTGGGAATGTAACCTCTGTGCCCCGCAGTTCATGTAGACTGCATGATGCCAAGGGGTCATTGATCCTGCCCCAGAATTTTCTTCTAAAGGGGTAATCTATTTATCGAATTGTATTCACCAGAATGCATTTGGTTATACAATTTAAGCCCAAGACCCCAATTGGAGAGAATATGGCCTAACGGCCAGAGCTGCTGACATCGGAGCTGGGGAACCAGGTTCGAGTCCCGACGTCGGCTCAAAATCCTGGTATTCTGGACAAATCGATTAATCTCCCCGTGCCTCCCAAAATTAATGTGTCCGTGTGTAACGTAAATGGCGCTCAAGTAAAAGCGCTTCAATACCTTCAGGGCGAGTGCACGCTATGTAAAACCGCAAAACAGAAAAAAAACTAGAACATGGACTAGTCGGTAAACTGCAGCCATCCGGTAAACCTTAGGTATGCTTGACATAGGGTCATTATTCCTGCCACCACCCCCGGAGTGTCTTCTCACGCTGCTTCTAATTGGATCCATATCATGTGAGACACCTCTTGCCAGTCCTGGATTTGAAATCAACAGCATGTGCATGCTTTTAGATTGAGTTACCTTATGCTTTACGGTTACAGTGACTTGTGACCAGGTGGTATAACGCTAGTGTGACACCACTTTTCCATTGATGGACTTTGCCTTACATAATATTGTCATCAGTTGTGTTGGTCCAATTGAAATGAACCCAGACTACAACTACCTGTAAAATGCCCAGGAATGCAAATGTGGTGTTCTCTGACATGGAGTTATCGGATCACCCTGGTAATTGTAACAAGCATTGGCATAGCCAATAGGTCTCGCTTTTGGGACCTTATAAGTGTTTAACTATGCAACAGTTGCATAACTAAATACTTATAAGGTCCCAAAAGCGAGACCTATTGGCTATGCCAATGCTTGTTTGGTTGTTAGAATGTATCTTGTGTTTAAACCTTTATAACTTTTTTTCCTCAAAAGGTATCTATGCCAAAATTGCATCCTTTATCCCGACATCCTGGGGAATGTACCAAGGGTTTGTGGATTCCTCTGAGGGGACAGAGCAAATACCTAAAATATAACTACATTTTGTTTTTTTAGGGGTGAAAAAGTGGTGCCCAAGAAAGCATGTTTTGTTTTCTAAAAATGGCATCAACAAAAGGCATGGATGTCCATTTAGGGATCGTCAGGGGTCCACCTGCTATCTCGGGCTTGCCACATGATACCTCTGGCACTGCTTTTTTAACTTTGCATCAGACGTAGCAAAATCAATGCCACGAAGACAGAGACAGGTCCTCCATTTAAGCCTCATTCGTTTTCTGCCCATTTATTATTACATCAATAGTGAATAATATTTTGTTATACACAATTAGTGTGATGCAAAATAGGGCACCAGTAGCTAGAACAAAACCTGCAGTGAAATATCTTATTAATAAAAAAAAAGTTTTTAAATGTGTGTAGTGTGTGTGTACATGTGGGTGAGAGTGTGTGCACGAGTGTGTGTGTGTGTGTTTGTGAATGTGTTTCTATCTGTGTGTGTGTGTGCGAGTCAGTCAGTGACGGGTAGGGTGACCAGACATCTCGGATTCCCCCGGACAGTCCCGGTTTTTCGAGGACTTTCTGACATCTCAAAGCTTTTTCTAATTTTAAATACATGTCCAGGTGTTTGAGACACATGTCAACTCCTACTGAAAAGCAGAATTGCAACGCATGCTTGTCGCCTCTAAATTCAAGTCAAAGGCTGGTGGTCCCTGTGTTCCAGTAGTGCTGGTTTACTTTCAGGCCAGCATTTTAAATAGCAGTGGAGAGGAGGCTCCGCTTTTACAATCAAGGAGGCAATCAGATGCCTGGGCATCTGATATCCACTACTGACGTAACATAATTTAAGAAGGAACTGAAAACATTTTTATTCAGACTTTAGTAATTGCAGGACTTCTGCTGTTCCTTGTTTCTCTTCTGTCATTAGTTGTCTAAAGCGCTGGGACACTCTTTGAATAGCTGCGTTAGAGAAGAACCTCTCATTCATTCATAAATAACTCACATGATTTATCTTTTTGTTTCAGGCAGCACAGGAGGAGGTCAGGTTCTCCCAGCAGAGGGAAGACAGAGTGGGAAGTAGGTCTAGGGGGCTCAAGGTGGAGATCCTGCGATTGTTATGTAAACATAACCTTGAAAATGTATGCATTTGACAGACTGCCTTTAGATATGACCTCCTTCAGGGCTGACTGGAGGAAAAATATAGATTACATACGTTTTTCAGAAATGTTTTCTTTGCAAGATGAGTTGACATATATTTTCACTGAAAAAAAACAAAGGTTACAGAGACGTTATAGTTAGGCTGATATTTCACTGGTAAAAAATCAGAAAGTTATAGTTAGCTGAGCTAACTAAAAATTGCGCCCCCTCAATGCACTGCTTATGATCTCACATATTACATCATTCATGACATGGTCAGTGACATCACTGATGACATCTCAAATGGCATTACTGATGACATCACCCAGTGATTATGACTTTTTAAACAGTTTATACAGGTAAAATATATATACACCAAGGTTTATTGGTCAATCAGTGAGTGTATGAGTGCCTGTATGAATGATTAAGTGGTTGTGTCAGTGACTGTATACGTGAGTGATTAGGTGTCTCAGTGAATATATGGGTGAGTGACTGGTTGTGTGAATGTCTGTATCAGTATGTTAGTTGGTGTGTAAGTTGCTGAATGGGTTTGTGAGGGGGTACATGAGTTGCTGTATGGCTGTGATTGGTTTCTGAGTACCTGTATAAGTGTCTTCATGTCTGTGTGGGTGGGTGAAGGGGGTGTGACTGCCTGTTTGGATGAGTGAGTGGATGAGTCAGTGGCTGTAAGGGTTAGTGAGTGCATCTGTCAGGAGCTGTATGGGTGAGTGAGTGTGTTTATGGTTGTGTTGGTGACTGAGTACGTGTCAGTTGTATATGGGTGAGTTCATATATGAATGGCAGTATAGGTGAGTGCTGGAGTATATGAGTGACTATGTGTGCGTAAGTGATTGTAAGAGTGGCTGTATGGGTGAGTGTGTTTGTGTCAGTGACTATAGGTGAGTGAGTATGTGTTTGTATCTCTATGAATAAGTGAGTGGGTGTGTAGTTGACTATGGGTGATTGAGTAGGTGTGTGAGTAGCTCTATAGGTAACTGACAGTGTGTGAGTGGCTCTATGGGTGTATGAGTGGATACATCAGTGGCTGTATTAGTGAGTGAGTTGGATTATGAGTAGCTGTATAGTTAACTGAGTGGATGTGTGTGTAGACCTATGAATCAGTGAGTGGGTGTGGTATGGTTGTGTCAATGGTTTTGAGAATGGTAGTGTGGAATTTGGAGTGGGTGCATGAAAAGTTATATTGGGGTGTGAGTGACTGAATCAGAGATTCTGTGGATGTGGGTATTGTCTGGAGTCTTCTCATGAGTTCGCTGGTCGTGCACTCTGGCTATAACTGCTAGCGACGTCATTTTGAATAGGGTGAACCTTGAGAGACACACAGATGGTGCATTTGGGTTGTAAGGTGAAGGTGGGGCAGATTCCCTGGGTGCACACCGTTAAGAAAGATGCCATCCACCTAAGGGCATCCGCTTCCATTCTGACTGGGTGTAGTTGTTTGATGAGTGTGTGGGGGGAGATGGTGTTGAAGGCTGCGGAGAGATCGAAGAGGATCAGAGCGGCAGATTTCCCTCTGTCGAGTAGGGCGTGGATGTCATTTTTCGCAATGATCAGGGCCGTCTCCATGCTGTGCTTGGCTCTGAATCTTGATTGGGAGGGGTCTAGCAGGTTGTTTCTCTCCAGTTGTTCAGTGAGTCGGAGGTTGATGGCTTTCTCTGGATTTTGGCAATAAACTGGTGCTGCGAGATGGGGTGGTAGTTCTGGGATCTCTGTGGTCTACAGAGGGTTTCTTGAGGAGGGGTCTGACCTCTGAGTGTTTGCAGGCATCAGAAAAGGTGGCTGTGGAGTTGGAGGCATTGAGGATGGTGGTGAACTGGAGGCTGATATCATCACTTCCGAGGTTGAAGAGTCAGTGGGGGCATTGGTTAGAGGGTGCTCCCAAATGGATAGAGTTCATTAGGGCAGTAGATTTCAGTGTGCTGAGCTGTTCCCATATGGTGAGCGGGTGGTTGCTGACGATCTTCATGGAGGTTGGGAGGCTGAGGAAGTCGGTGGGTTGGGGATCGAGGTTTCTGTATATGGTGTCTATCTTGTTGTGGAAGTGGTCTGCTAGAGCGTGGCAGAATTCCTGGGGATTGAGGTCTCAGTGGCTGATGGGCAGGTGAACTCTCTGATGATGGTGAAGAGTTTCTTGGTCTGGTTGGCGCTAGCCTCGATGCGATTTGCCAGGGCTCCTCTTTTTGTGTCTCTTGAGTTGGTGGTGGTGGTGCAGTTCAGATTTCTAAATTTCCCCCTGCTTCCACGGACAGAATGATTTCTCAGTCACACGCACATACACACATCACACGCTGGTGGGGCCCATAACACCAACATTCATTCTCTCAAACTATCCGTGCCTACAAAGGGACATCAATCCAAACCACAGCTGTTCGCTTTGATAGAGGATACCACTTCTACTGAATCACCCTAACAATTCCTCCATCAAGAGGTCGATTGAATCATTTAGTTGTTATTTAGTTTAATGACACTTTAACTCTCAAACCAGACCAATAAACATTTCAATTGAAATAATCACCTGACACAGTAATTCAAATAATGATTTCTTTATCTAATTTAAATGCAGGTTAAATCCTAATAATGCAATATCATCTTTTGTCATATTTACCTATTCTGGCTAATTGTCGTTTTCTAATTCAGAACTGGTCCTCAGTAAATTCATCAGAGTTATAAGTCTCCGTCCTCTCCGTCAGCATAAGGATCTCTGATCATCAAATTCTCCGTCAGTAGCTTCAGCATAAAGTGGCGATGAAGAGCTAAAATTCCCTCTCTAGTCTACTAATATTTATACTAAAATTTACATATAACAGTTGCATTTTCTCATTTCCCAGGCCAATGATTGGCTGAATTCAAATACATCTCAATACATTAAGAAACATTTTCAAATTTTCCCATGTGGAAGAAGTCTCACAGCGAATGTATGGGAAAGGCTAATTCATAGTCCTAAATGTATCAGTTCGTTGGTAACAGGTTGGGTTCGACAGTTCATTTTTCCCAATAGCAACATTTGCTTCACGTTCAGGGAGATTGGCACCTCGCCCAGGGTAGTCTTCATGGGCATGGTCTGACAGGTCACACAAGGGACACGGACAAAGTCAGTGCAGGCGCCTTTCTCCATTGTTCAAATGATGAAGTAATGTACTTTAGTTAGGTTTCAGTCGGCGGCCATCTTTTGGTAGGCCAGAATAGTCAACTTTAAGCAAAGAAACACAAAATCGTAATTAATACATAGAAATGGGTAAAGCAGTGTTAAACCCTTGCTAATACCCTTATGTGTATGCATCTATCTAGCCATATGCAACATCCAAAGCCATTAATGCTGGTTTATTGAAGCGCAAATTACAATAACATTACTCAAGCAACATTTATCGTTTTAATATGCATACAAACTTAGTTCACTTATTATTTTAGCCATGCAAATGCATTCCCACGTGTATTCTTTCTGTTAATAAGGTTGATTTAGTACCTTCACATCAAACTATTAATTATTATAATTAATTATTAATCATTTTAATATAAACATATATAAATGGATTGGGTATATAAAAAGAAAACATTTTACCCGCTCCATCAGTGGTAGGTGTTGAGGACTGACTTGAAGGTGGCTCGATGGGTGTCACTTCTGCTGGTGCGCCATTTCTTTCTAGGTGTTTGCTTTTTCTTTTCAGCACGCTGAGTTCTGGGGTGTACCAGCTGATTTGTTTGGTGGGTCTGTGCATTTTATCTGTTTTGGTGGGGGCGACTCGGTCGACAGTGAAGGTGATCCAGTCATTGAAGTTCTCTACTGCTCGATTAAGGTTGGTGGAGATGTCAGGCTGGTTGATGCTGAGGGTGTCGGTCCATTGGTGCTGAGTGACTTTGGCCCAGATTTGGAAGGGGTCACTGTGGTGGTTGGGGCTGCTGTGAGGCGGTCCAAAGATGGTGAAATGGATGATGGAGTAATCAAACCAGGTGAGTATCATGGTGTGGCTGTATCTAACTCTGTTGCTGGACGTGAAGCTGGGGTCTATTGTGTGTCCTGCTCTGTGCGTGGGGTCTGAGACCAGCTCCATGAGGCCGATGTTATCCATTTGTTCCAGGAGGCCTTGGAGTTGGTTTCTTTGCGGTCGTCCAGGTCAAAATGTAGGTCTCCCAGGAAGACGTGGTGTTGGGATTCGATTCCAAGTGGGGTGATGAATTCGCTAAGGCCAGTTCGAGATCCTGGAGGTGTGTCTGCTAGAGGGCCTTTAATGGTGGAATTGTGTTTGATATGGAGTTGGAAGTTGAGGTGTTCCATGATTGGCGTGGTTTCGTCTTCAGTGTTCAGCATCCTATAGTCGCAACATGCTCTTAGCTCTCTATTGGCTTTTGCTATAAAAAACAAAGGGGACGCCGCTGGAGATCTAGAAGGACGGATAAATCCAAGTTCTAGGAAATGGTCCAGATATTCCCGGAGGTGTTTGGTCTCTGGCTCTGAGAGCGCATAAACCCTACACATAGGGAGGTTCGCTCCCTCCACCAAATCGATCTGGCAGTCGTATGACCTGTGAGGAGGAAGCAACTCTGCCTTTGTTTTACTGAATACATCAGAAAAAGAGGAGTATTGTTGGGGTAAACTGACCTCTTTTTCGGCCGCCGTCGCGACTGTGAACGAGCATGCCAATGCCTCCACCCGGGGATCCCCCATGAGAACCAGGTGCTCCTGACATGCCACAGACAAAAACTGAACGGTCCTTTCTCTCCAATCTATGGTGGGGTTATGGAGGCTAAACCAAGGCATTCCCAAGATCACCTCATACTGGGGGGCCTCTATGATATTCAAAGCCAGTGTTTCTCTGTGTCTCATGTCTCCTGTTCTGGTTTCTAACCTTAAAGTCTCTGTTTGGTCGATGAGAAGCCCTGAAGTCAGTGGTTTGCCATCGACCGCCAACACTTCTTCGGGTATGTCCCTCGACACCTTCCTTAGGGCTAACCTGTCCACCAATCCTCTATGGATGAAATTACCTGTGGCTCCCGAGTCCAACATGGCTCTAATCTGATAAGAGTGGGTTCCCTTTCCTAGCCACATTACCAACTCTATATGTTCGGTGTCTTGCAGTTGAGCAGTAGCCAAAGAGGGGATTCTCCACGTTGGCTACTTCTCCTCTACTGAACTACCCAACAACCCCAGGTCTGAGTCGTTGTTAGCCACTGTGGCTAGTGTTTTTCTAGTCTTGTTATACCCCCCTATCCTTTTTGGTCAAGAGGGACACTCACGGACATAGTGTCCCTTCTTCCCGCAATACATACACAACCCCTGTATTCTCCGGCTTTCCCGTTCCGCCCTAGACAACGGAGCCCTCACAGCTCCTACTTCCATGGACTCTGGGGGTGTATCTCCACCGTTTGTTTCTTTCCGGATCCTCTCCCCTCTAAACCTGTCACCCCCTCGATCTGTGATGCGCCCATCCAACCGTAAGGCTAGACTCACCAGAGCGGTGCAGGTGCGAGGTTGTGGGTCTATGCGGGCGATGACATCCTTTAATTCATCGCAGAGGCCCTGGTAAAACAGGGACATCCTCTTCTGTTCTGGCCAGGCTGCCTCTGCTACCAGTCGATTAAATGAGGTCAAATACGTCACCAAATTGGTTTTCCCCTGTTTGAGCTCTAGAAGCTCTCTGTCTGCACTAAAGGTGGTGCTTCGTCTGTCGAATACCCCTTCCAACGCGGCCCTAAACTCATCCCAATCGGATAACACCGGGTCGTTGTTTCTTACTAATGGCACAGCCCAATTTGCGGCATCTCCAGCTAAATAGGAGATGGCAAAAGCCACTCTAGAATGGTTATTCGGGAAGGAGGAAGGCCTACAGGAAAAATGCATCAATATTTGGGTGATGAAAACCTGTATTTTCTGGGGGTCCCCGGTATATCTTTCCGGGTTAGCTAGTGGAATAGGTGGAGGCACTGTGACCTGGATTGGAAGCGCCCCGGCACCCGCGTCAAAAGGATTTCTCGACAAGCGTTCCACCCTATCTCGTAATGCCGCTGTTTCAGCCCTAGAGGCTGCTAACTCCTGCTGTACCGCGGCCAGGGCCTGCATGACCTCTTCCATTCTGCGTCCCTACAGCGCCCCCTGAACCGGGAGGAGTCTCAATACGTGGGTGCGTGATTCTGTGACGATCCGTCCCAGACTTGACTCTCCTCAGGATTCAGGCGAAGCTATAGGGGGTCCACCTCTCGACGTCCCCAACTCCTGCACTAAAGGCACGGAAGGTTGGAGCAATCAAGCGAGGGAAGGGAAGGATGGGAACAGCGGGGAGTAGAACCTGTAAAGAAAATAAACATACAAACAATATGCCAGGTTATAACACAATTGCTACTCTCATGAATTCTCGCTAGTGCAACCACATTCTATGAGAGAGAGTTCTGCGGATATTTGTAAGGCCGTTGTGTCGTTAGCATTATTACATCATACACATACAAACACTCAACCTCATCCAATACCCCTACACAGTACCAATTGACCACTGGCTTCTGACACTTATGCGATATCTTTGAATGCCCCTTGTATCGCAAACACACGCCAATCTATGACCCCTTCTCGGAACCCTTGGCGGAGAACTCTAAGTTCCGATTTTGACACCTGGAAGATCTCTCAGGACTAACATTCAGCACCTTAATTTAGTAATGAACGCTCTAGTGCTCAATTGTCTAGAAGCTGGAAGGTGCTGATGCTACCTTGCCTCCATGTGCCAGGCCTTACGGTCCTCCTGAGCAAATAGTTCTTCGAGTCTCACCTCTCGTGGGTAAGGTCGGTGGATAGCTCCCCCCTTGGAGGTTGAAACGGAGAGCGGAATACCCCTTGGGTATCTGGTGAAGCACCCGCGCTCCCTTGACTTGACACCACCAATGTTTGTGTCTGGGTGCGGGATCAGCAGGCCCCTCCGGTCCTTTTTTGGGACTGGGGCCGAGAAATACCTGTGAGTCTTGCTCCGAACCCGGAGCAAGGATTCTGTTCATCAGCCTCTGCACAAGTCCCCCTGTTTGGCTACAGCACCTTAGAAGGGCACCCAGTCGGCGCTCGTCCTCGCTATCATAGACCCCGGAATCGGACTCAGGAATATCGGGTTTCCGGTCTATGAATTCCCCAAGTCTCCGGAACTCGTGAACAAAACAAACGACGAACCCGCCATCTTGGAATTACGCACAGCGTCCTGCGTGCGTCTCGTCCCTTTTCTAATCGAGGCACCGCCCCCGCCATTCCCGGGGAAGCTGGGAATTGTAGGCTGGGTAGGCGCTTCGCCCGAATCATGACAGGAATGTTGCCAGCCACTGTACTTGGCTATGCAAGATAAGAATTACTATTGTTAGGAGGGAAAACATAAAATACCCAAACTCTGCTCCTAGCAACCCCGGGACATCTCTGCAATCTTTCCTAAGTCAGTGCCTGTAAAAAAGGCCACTGGATCAGGAACTGCCTGACATCATCACTGTGAGAGGCCCACTAATGTAAGTGGGCACTTTGTGACAGTCCAGACAACCCTTATGGTGATTTAAGAGGTCTTAGACAACCTTAGAAAGCTCTCTAAGTGGTCACTGTGGAGAGCAGCCTTCAGGCTTAGTCCAGAAGTAGTGTAAAGCAGCTTGTTTTACCAGAATGCAATCTTATAGTATAAATTAAGTGAAAAGAACCACACCAAGTATTTATAAAAATATGTATTTATTATATAATACTCGCTAGAATATTCAAGTATCTCCAACATGGAGATAAACACAATGCACATAATACTTTAGCAAAGAAACACAGTAAATAGCACAAAATACACAGTGGCCCCGGGATGACCAAACCATATATGCAAAAAAGTGGCATAAGAACCACAACTCAAGTCAGGACGATGTCAAGAGGACGTAGAATTGCTGGGGACCCACAGAACCACCCTAGGTAAGTAGATAGGGACCCCACGGAGAGCGTGTGCAGTGTGGGAACACGACCGCGTGCTCCGTACAAGTGTATGTGCAAGTCGTAGTTGGATTTTTAAAGATTAGAGACCCTTCCCAACGGACCCTGAAGAAACCCATTGGAAGACAGAAGGTTGGAGAGCCACCCTACCGTGGATACCCAGTACCTAGATTACCTACACCACGGAAGCCGGGTGCATACGTATGAAGTGGTGTCGGAAACTGGCGTCGAACCCAATGGAGGACTTCAGGAAAGTGCCGCTGCTGGAAGAGGAGAAAGTGTCTGTGGGAATCCAAACATGGATTCTTGAAGAGGAGTACCTGAAAGCAGAGGGGACATTGTCTATGTCACTCTGGGGTGACCAGGAGACTTGGAAGACGAATGCCCTCCGATGTCAGGTGCTTCAGGGAAGATGACAATGACCTTGACTCTGCAGCTGCGAGGACCAGGCGATGCTGAGGATAACCAGGACCTGGTTACAAGCAGTCCCACGATGGTTGTCGAGTGCTGAGGGGTCGATGTCCGGCGGGGGCACCAACAAGCCCTGGCAAATGCAGCTCACGCAGGAATTAAAGAAGGTGCAAAGTTAGGACCAGTAAAGTCCAGGGGACTCACCACAAGCAGGGGAGGCAGGGCAGGCCCCAAGCAATCAGGGGAGCCCAAAGGAAACAAAGGGGACCTTCAAATGGACCCACAGGCTGAAGGCACTGGAGTCGCGAGAGGACCTCGAGCAGCTCACCAAAGGAGCAGGCCACGGTGCCCACAAGGTGATGTGGCTGAATATCTTGATGAAAGAAGTTGCTGGAGGTTGTGGCTACTTGGACCCCAACTTACTTGTTGCAAAGTTGCCAACAAGCCTTTGCACTTGCAAAAGAACACGGTGAACAGGGGTTCGGTTATTGCAGCCCCCACGAGGGATACTGGCCTCAAACTCGGTGAGAGGACACCTTGGGCCTTGAGAGACGTAGGAAACCACCACCTGTGTTGTTGCACCCTTCGGAGTCTGCAGGAGCTCGGGATCAGCAGACCAGTCAGCAGTGTTGAGGTACCTGCGTATGCAGGGAAGTGACTGCTTCACTTCAAGGAAGATTCCTTGAAGTGTCTTTAATGCTCCACTGGTCTTGCATGGATCCTCTATGGTGCACAGGCACAGACAATGCAGCAGACTGGAAGGGAGATGAAGTCAGCCCCAAACGAAGTCCAGAGTGCCCAGACGGTAGAAGTGCAGTGGTGTCAGTTCTGAATCTTATCCCACGGCGAATCTAGGGACCTACACCCAGGTAAGCCCTTAAGTACCCTAGGGAAAGGGTTGGGAAGATTCAGGGGACCCTCCCAGGGAAGGGTCTGGACAGGGGGGAGGTTACTCCCATGTCCTTTGTCCAGTTTCATGCCAGAGCAGGAGCCAACTTCTCCCAGAACTGGTTTGAACTGGACTATGCACAGGGACACCAAGTGTGCCCCTAATGCAGACTTTCAGGTGCTGCAAGCGCACCCACCTGGTCCCAGTATACTAAATCCTGTCTGGGAAGTTGTCAAACCTCCTTGTGACAGGATGCCTATTGTTCCACCTTCCTCTGCTCGAGCTTGGCTCAGCATCAGGAGGGCAGAAATGTGTCTCTGGTCAGCAGCAACCGTTTTGTGCTGTCCGGGACTAGAAGAGTGGCACCGGGAACACTGAGAGCCTAACGGAGGGCTCTTCCAATGCTTGGAATCATACCTCCCATACCGTTTATGGTGTGGGAGGTATGATTCAATCATGTTTGATACCAAACATGATAGGATTCGTTGCAGACGTTTTCGAGTTGGTCATCGCGTAATTACGCGGTGCCCCTCTATAGTATATGGCTGCTTCACTGACAACCTAGGAGAATGGACTCAATAGGCTGCATTGATTTTTAGCCGAAAAATCTGTACTAGGGTCATATGTGAAAGACATGCACCAGGTTATCAGAAACTAAAATCCAATCTGAACTCTAAGGCCTTAAAACTGTGGAAGACAGAAACTGTAACCCGACCCTTGAGGGATATACAGAGGGATATAATCAAGAGGGTACAAAGGTGTAGAAGAGAGGTGTTACAATCATGCAAATCAGCCGTTGCAGACGTAGAGATTATTTCATCTTGACAAGGTCTGCGCGCTTCCTAAAGAGCAGGGGTTCCAGCTTTATTAATAACTCAGTCCAAAGTTCCAAATATAAAAAGGAGGGACAAGAGATCCTTACTAAAGCGTGACGGTTCTCACGAGTCTTCATTGCCAAAAAGAAGTTAAAGCCCTGCAGACCGGGCCGAAAAGTTCCAAATACATGACCGCGCATCCTAAAATGGCACAGATTAGACCCCCAAACACAAATTTAGGAGGCGCTTCAGGCGCTTCAAGCAGTCACGGGGCAAAAGCGGAGAGACCCAGCCACACCGATCAAAGTAAAGGCTGTAGCCGGGCAATCAGGAAGGGCATCTTCAGCAAATACTCATAGACCATTCAAACCAGCGCTGGGGTCTGCGTGAAAACAGGTGGGACGGTAAAAAACAAAAAGGGGTCTAATAGAGCCAAGCAGCATGGGCTTTTAATCAGTAAATTAAAGAAAGCCTGAATTTGTGCTACAAGGAGGCTTAAAAATACACTGCCTCAGAATCATAGTCAGCCCCTTTCCCCCCCCCCCACATACACAAAATGATTTTCTGGAGAGCTCAACATCCAACACATACCCCCAATCTGAGGATTCAAAGATAGTGTATTTAGAGAGAGTCCGAAGGTACTTGCACAATGCAGAGAGATTTAACGCTACAGAGTATTACGAAGGATTCCGTTTTTTTTACTTTTAATGCACATAAACTCATCTGATCCTGGGCTTTCAGCTATTCACCAGGCCATACAAATGCTTGTAGGGTAGTTGTAACACGACATGGGGCGAATTATTTCTTTCAGCTCCGCTTCCAAAGGCATGGTATTGACAGCTTCTTGTTCACCAGAAGAACGCCCGTTGATGTGTTTGATACTGTGGAATTTTCAGAAAACCTCTCTAAACTTTTACAGAGTAAAGCAGAAATAGCAGCATTTGGGAGCTTCAGAATAGTCCCCCTCATTGTTCGGGGTCATGAGGAGGGCGTTTCCAGACCTTTAAAAAGTTTTTTTTACAGTAAAATCATTGAAAAAACACAGCAGTGGTTGCTCAACTTGAACACGTTTGACCAACACATGTCTGGAGGCTAGCATCTCTGTGTTACTAATGGATCGCAGCACTATTGACGCAGTCGCCCTGTCTAGGGTGGTTGAAGCCCATGCTGCACTTGAAATACCTCCCGACAGACTGATAGGCTTTGGAGAACCGGGTCTTTTTGAGAACTATGTTGCTGTCACAGTAAAAGTTCTTTACTACAGTGGATCGTAGAAGTACTTCACATCCAGAGAGCCTGTGAAAAGTAAAACAGATTACATTCTCAATCATGAAAATCACTTTTATGTTATCTGGAACCTGAAGGGGTTTCTATGAGCCTGGTATGTGTGCACCCATTGCAATCATATCTACAACACACAGACAGCTCCTCAGTGTCTTGGATCCTCCCCACATCCACAGACCACGCACAAATCTCGGCACCATCTTGGACTCCTCGCTCACCATGAATTGCTAGATCAACGCCGTCTCATCATCCTGCTTCCACACGCTATGCCAGCTCCAAAAGATTTTCAAGTGGATCCCCAACGAGTCCAGAAAGACAGTCACCCACGAAATTATAAGCAGCAGACTCAACTTTGGCAATGCAATCTGCGCTGGCATTACCCAGAAACCCCTCAAGAAACTGTAAAGCATCCAGAACGCCTCTGCCAGACTCATCCTCAATATCCCCCGCTGCAGCCACATCACCAGCCACCTGAGAGACCTCCACTGGCTCCCAGTCAACAAAAGAATCACCTTCAAGCTCCTGACACACGCTTACAAAGCCCTACATGACGCATGACCTGCATACCACAACCACCGCCTCACATTCCACGCACCCACCAGAGACCTCCGCTCCGCCCAATCGGCCCTGGCTGCCATTCCACAAATCTGCAAGACCACAGCCTAGGAAGATACTTCTCTTACCTCGCCGCAAAGACCTGGCACATCCTGCCTCTCCACCTAAGGCAATCGCTGTCACTTCCCCAATTCAGGAAGGACCTCAAGACTTGGCTCTTCGACTGAACCACAGTGCCTGTGACAGATCAGCAGTCCCCCCCCCCCCACGACCCCCACAGTGCCTTGAGGCTCTTACAGGTGAGTTGTCATGCTTTACAAATCACTCGATTGATTGATTGAGTGTGAAATGCATTGTAAAATTTGTCAAAGTTGCCCTTTATAAGGTAAGATGTCCTAGAAGTAATCTATTCTCACTGCTTGAGCATACACGCCGGTGTTATTCAGTGCATCCCTAAAACAGACTGCGCAGGGTGTGGGCACTATACAGCTAATGATCACGAATGCAAAGGTGTGAAATGCTCCTGGTGTAAGGCATCGTTTCATTCGGGAACAGAACACATCTGGTACATGACTAAAGGCTGGTCCCAGACCAAAGTAGAAGACTACATATTGTTCGATATAGGGTGTACCCAACAGACCGCAGTGCACCAGCCTAACTATATTTTCATACACCATCTAACTTCCAATGAAAACTGGGAGTTTGAAGGCCCTTCATGTGTGAACAAATTCATTAGTACATTCATGCAGACAAAATTCAAAAGGTATATCCTGATGGCCCATAACTCAAAAGCGTATGACACGTTTCTTATTGGGCAAAATATGATTAGTGAAAAGATGCCTGTAGAACTCATCGGCAAGAGCTCCAAACTGATGCTGTTAACGACTGTACCATTATATATAAGGTTCATAAATACTTTGAATTTTCTGCACATGAAATTGAGCAACTTGCTAAAGCTTTTGGTTTTCCAGGTTGTAAAGGCTATTTCTCCAACTCTTCTAACACCTGGGGGAATCATAATTATGAGGGTACAGCTACAGTGTTGAGTATATGATGCTGGAGGAGAAATAGAGTTTTCTACAGTGGTATGATGAAAACCCACCAAAAAAGTTTTATTTTCAAACCGAGTTGAAAGCTTATTGTCAGGCAGATGTGATAAGCTTGAGAAAAGCTTGCAATCTCTTCAGAGATGTTGTAGAGATGACAAAACAAGAGAAGGTTCTGAAACTCAATACCAAGATGACAAAATCCTTAGAGAACATTGACCCTTTTCAAGATGTCACGCTGGCTTCCATGTGTATGTCTATCTACAAGCATATGTTTTTACAACCTGAAAGCATTGCTCTAGTGCCGCCTGAAAGCAATAATGGTAAACAGAAGCATTATTCTAGCCCTTCTATTCAATGGCCCATGTACGTCTCTGACAAGAAAAAATCTTCATCCAACACGCTTTGCAGGGTGGTGAATACCGTGTGGACCCTTACTTCCTAGATGGGTATGCTGTGATTAACAGAGTGCCATCGGCCTTTGAATACAATAGTTGCTTTCACCACAGTTGTCCCCACTGCTAGAAACCCCATGAGTTTAATAAGTTGTTGGGTACCAATTTTGAACACCTGCACGGGTATACTCTTTTAAAGGCGCAATATGTTGAAAACTCTGGTTTTGTTCTGAGATCCTCCTGGGAGGACGAGTGGCTAGATATGTTAACAACAGATGCAGAACTATGCTCATAAGAGCAATGAGTTACCTAAACCTTTGGAGCCCAGCTACTCCTTATTTGTGTGTCGTAAAAATGCTATACAGTTGTACTGGGTCGTGGGAGAGCTTGAGAAAATATATTGCTATGATTTCACAAGTCTGTATCCAGTTGTGAACAAGATGACGTTATACCCCTTAGGGCACCACAGAATCCTATATAGGGACTTTAAAGCCATAGACAAATACTTTGAGTTATTTAAATGTCAAGTCTACCCACCCCAGAGGCTTTACTTCCCTGTACTACTGTACAGAGTTGATGGTGCTCACTGGGACCTGGTGTAGCACTGAGGCACAGGCAGCCCTAGAGAAAGGATACCGACTCGAACAAATACACAAATTGGGCACTTTGGGAGGACTACAACCCAACTCTTTTCTGAGTATATCAACTTATTTCTCAGAGACAAGCAGGAGGCATCTGGGTTTCCAGAATGGTGTATTAACGAGGCCTCAAAGCAAAAATACATAGATGATTACTATGCTCACAAGGGTATATGTTTGAGACCCGAATTAATCAAAGTAGTTCCTGCCAGACAGCAGCTAGCCAAGCTGTGCTTCAATTCCTTTTGGGGATATTCGCACAGCCTACAAACTTGTCAAACACAACCATCATCACAGATCATGATGAACTGTTTAAATATATTTTTGTGCTGTGTTACGAGGTGTCCAGCTGCGAGTCTATCGATGACAAATCCGCAGTGCCTTGTTGGAGTACTCCACAACATATAACAATATCTTCATAGCCTATTTCACAACCGCTCACGTTCATTTAGAGCTTTACAATGTGATGGAAAAACTTCAGGAACGGTGCCTGTTTCGCAATACCAACTCTGTTATTTTGGTGAGCAAATTAGGGGTGAAGATCTCCAACTTGGTGATTATCTAGGCGATTAGGCCAGCGAGCTATAAAAGGATGAGTAAGTAGGCAAGTTCACATCTTCTAACAATGCAGTATGTATGAAAGTCAAAGGCATCATCTTAAATGTAAACAACAGTGTCAAAATCAATTTTGACAGTCTAAATGATCTGGTGAACGAATACTCTACCTCTAGCGACCTTGAAAATGATAAAACAATGATTGTAAAACAAAATAGCATACTCTGGTCCAAAAACCGGTGGGAAATTACAACCCAGCCACTGCCTTAGACCTTGGGCATAGTGTTTGATAAAAGGGTCCTGACTGAAGACCACAAAACACTACCTATGGGTATTGAAGGTACTTTAGAGTCTTGCAACCCCGTCTATGGACACCAGGTTGCAGCACCTGTTCTCATGCGTTTTAGCAGGCTCCTCAAATTGTGCTAAAAGCTATTTTATAAAGAAACTATTCGAAAATATTTCCAGTGTTTTATTCCAAACCCTAAAAAATATTGTTTGGCTTTATTCGTGCTAGCAAGATCTTTTTATGGAACTATCCCTACCGTTTCCACACATCAAATTTATAGAAGGCATACCACATAATCTCAACGACGATGCATTGTTACCTAAAGGCATTGTAAACATGTTGATTGTAGATGATCTTATGAGCGAAGGTGGAGATCACCCTGAGACAGAGAAAGCTTTACTCAATATTCCCAGCATCACAATCTAGGCACATGTTACATCATGCAGAACTTGTTTTACAGGGGTAAGAGCAGTCATTCTATAGCTCTCAATGCCTCATACCTGGTTTTATTTAACCCCCCCCAAGAGAACCAACAGATATCCATTATAGCTAAACCGATGTACCCAGGAAACACCCAGTTTTTCTTGGAAGCCTTTAACAACACTACAGAGAAACCTCATGGTTATTTACTTGTAGACTTAAAACCCAATATTCTACAAGACTACAGGCTGCTTGCTGGAATTTTTCCACCTGATCTCCCCATCATTTACCCACTTAAAACTAAGTCCAAAGCCTATAAAAACAATCGTTAAAAAATCTCCAGTAACATTTACACTCTAGACCTTATAATACCTAGTATTGACGATGCCGGCTCGTCTACGCTGTAATCTAGCCCTCCTAAAAAGGCCAGTCACAGCTAGCCCCCAGCAAAGAAAGACCATCCTGTGTGCGGATTAGGACGATTTAGTGACTGCCTTTTCAGAAATCTCCCTAAACACCCTCAAAGGTAATGTCCTTACATCAAAGCACCAGTTCCTTGTTTTGAAGAAGAAGTGCCACCATATCAAGAGGCTCAGTAATTAAAGGGCTTCCCTCATTTCTGAGAAGAAACTGGTAAAGCAGTCGGGAAGTTTATAGGTTCTTTGTTGGGCACAGCTATACCGCTAAATACCAGCCTCCTAGCCAGGAACTGATGGATTATGCCCAATAGATGTACTTGGTACCACAGCAGTAGCTGGAACAGTTGGGGCCATCTCCGGGCGATGCCTGAAATATCCGGAAAAATTAGACGCAGTACCTGGATGCCTAGATTAATGACATTTTGAACTGTATTGTTTTAAAACCTTACGACAAAGCAGGCCATTTCTCCAGCGCTCTTCAAAACGTTTAAAAATATTACAGGCAAGGGAATGCTGAAAAAACAGGTTGACTCTGAACAGCCCCCACCATCCCCTTTAATGCCTCACAAACCACCACCATCCTCAGACAACATTGTTGAAGAACTTTAAAAAAATATAAGTCAAAGGTACAGAGGGGGCCGCACAAATATTGCTAAGTAAATTGTCAGCTTCGAAAGATCTGTCCTCATGGAGTGAGAGAGGCGAATTCCTCTACAAAGGTCAACTGGTTGTTGGATCCCACATTTACGACCTTATCAAAGGTCTTACGCACCCCAAAACACTATCGCTCCAGAAAACGCCTAGAGATCGGGAACAGTTTCTGTGGGCCTCTGCGTAACTCAACATTCCTTTGACGATCATCGGTAAGTACTCCAACACCTGTTTTTGACCCCCTCCCTAAGATGCCAACATCCCCTTCCTTTCTCCGGCTATCACCCTCTTGGAGCAACAAGGCTCTTCTCTGGAACCTAAAAAAAAAGATGTTGTCCAAAATGAATGCGTTGTTAAATGTCTGATGTTTCTTTTGGCTTTTGCACCTTTGTGTATGTGTGTCTGTGTTTGTGTGTATAGTTTTGCCATAGTTAACATATTGAAGTTATTCTTTTTTTTATTTCTTTAGTAAGTTTATCAGTGTGATGCTTGTACTATGAACAAAACAGTTTTGTAAGTAAGTGTTTCAGTCATCCTTTAAAAACACTTGTGTGTCCTTGCGTGACAATAAAGATACTGAGTCTACATTCCTATTTTTATTCTTTTATTTTAGACAGTCACCATTACACATAAGTCTTGTTACATGACCTTACACTTTTGACAACTGCGAATTCTGTTTTAAAAGCGCCTAATGTAGATCTAGAGTTTTCTTACATATATTTCATAACAATACTGTCATTGTTAACTAGGTCATCTGAATACAAATTAAAACAATTCTAAACGTCATCCCCTCTTTTACTAATAACATATACAATGCTCCCAGTATGTGCCGGCGAGAGAATCCTGTAACTGTATTTTATTATACTTCACCCTCGCAGCAGCTTTTTTTTTACATACTTGAATATAGGTTTTGTATAGCTGTCAAACACTGTAACCTTGACTTTATCAATAAACAGGGCCACACAGTGAGTTCCTGCCATGTGGTGTGGATCTGTGTTATAGACGAGTGTGCGGGGTCCTTCGGACCCTATTTCACCAGGTAGAGTGTTGATTGGAAAAACAACTAAAAAGCATTTCTTAGCGTATTTACGGAGGCTTAAGAAATCCTGAATCTGAACAGTGTCCATTTTACAATATTTTGAAGATAGTCAAACAAAATCTACCCGGCGTGGTTGATCTGAATGACATTGTTAAATGCACAGAATACAACTATGTTCACATTTGTAGCCAATAGTTGACTAAAACGTATTTTTGCTTTTAGATTTCCATTTTTAATCAAGCGGCAGTGGTCGCCGTCTTCCATGTCAGGGGTCAGATCGAATGCAAACAGCGTGTAGCCTGTCCCATATCCTTCTCTTGACATGACAACTCCCGGGTTACGCAGGTGCTTCCTGGTTATCAAAACCAAGCCCAGATATTCCCTGATAAAATGTGTGTCTCCAAAGCTGGGTGTGTACAGTTTTGCAGGAATCACAGCCCCCTCATGGAACAGAGCAGCTTAGTTTATGTCATAGTGTTTGAAATTAAAAAAGTTTTAGGTATAGAGACTGCTAAAAGCGGTGTTGTCAACAAAACCTATGATATAATAAGTTTCGTTAGTTGCCTCCAAAATATTTTTGCTACTGGATTAATCCGGTACCGGCTGGGATGCTGAATATCTTCAGGGCTACTCTTTCAACAGTGTACTTAGCGTTCAATAGCTGTAAGACTTCGGTGTGAGCCAATCTAACGTTTGGGGACACTTCCCCTTTCTTTACAAACAAACTAGTGGACAGTATGAATAGTTCATATGAGTATATGTTGTGGTTAAGTTTGAGCTTAAGATCGATACCATTGATGAGCAGTTTATCTTGGAAGAAACGGTCTGAATTCCTACGTCCGAGGAGGTCAAACTGTTTACTGCCGGCGACAAGCTTGCTCTTTTTACAAAACCTTGATTGTCACCGTCCGGCTGCTTGTCTTCAAACTGGGCATAAGTATCGTGGTAGAAAGCTGTGTGTCCAGGGCATCGCAGTTGCAATTTAGAGTACTCTTGATGTAGGCTCTGTCAGCATACATGTTATCACTTTGTGTGATGAGTAGATCGCCAATGGTAATGTCCACCTCATTAAACATGGTCGCGATGTGGTTAGCGATCGTCACCAATTAAGTTGCGGCCAGTGTGTTGGCACCGTCTGCTTCTATGATTTTACAAACAAGATGCAGCAGAGTAATGTTGAGCTCTAGATACATATCTGTGGAAGCTGAATCAAAAAACTCTATCGGGGTCAACGGCGTCAGAGCGGCTAGAGGCAATACTTCCATACAAAAACAGTTTTCGATATTGGTCTGAGTGGGCTTTGGAGAAAACAAGTTTAACTCTGATCTGGCATATTCTCCTGATGCCTAATGTATGAAGACCCAGTGGTGGCTAGCAGTGAAGGAGGTGGCAGGCGGGGAGGGGGGTTTTAAACAAAAAAGCATGAAAAACACACTTACCTTTCCACATCTGCTGTTTCTCCATTGTTCCTTCTCTTCCTGGCAAGTCCGGAGCGAGGAAGCACCCGGGCTCCCCTAAGCCAATCACAGCCGACCCCAGCCCTGCCCCGCCCTAACCCAGCCCCGTAAAATAAAATGATAATAACTAGGTTAAATATAATTTTCTTTTTCTTTTCTTCTGCTCTCAGAGCAGTGAGGCGACGCTACTCCACCTTAGTGGAAGAGCTGCCCCTGCGAAGACCATGTTTCAGGTTGTTGCAGTTTAAAAAATATTTGTGCTAGCGGGTGTTCTCTTATTCTTCAAGGCTCTCTTCGGCCTTACGGATTTTCTTTTCTGATCGCTTTATGAAAAGCGCCTCCTTTTACTATAGGGAGCTGGCAGACCCCTACTCCTCGAAGACCTTTGATTCCTTTTAATACTTGTGCTTGGCCTGTACATAAGTACCGCTCCTTCTTGGCGTTGTTTATTCATGTATTCAGCGACAGCAGAAGTCACAGATCCCACCACAACTTGGGCAGTGTTCAAGGCCCCTGCTTTAACATGTGGCTTTGCAATTTCGTAGCCTCTTCTCAAGAAAGGCATAGCTCTTCCAAACAAACTACGGAAAAACCTCCAAGTCCCATCCTGTACATAACAGGGGCCCCTTGAAAGAATGGTGTCCCTCCATATCTGGCCTGGTGCATGTAATAGTCCCTGTACAGAGTGGGGTCGCCATATGTTTTCATGATCATCATGACGACTTCTTAATATTCGCTGTCGCGTTGCAGTCTTAATTGAAGCTTAACAATAACTTTCCCATATTTAAAGGACACTGGCTCAGATTCATCATCGAAGATCATGACCGACATAGTGTCAAAAATGTTTTTTAGAAATTGCTACATAGTTAGGTTTGATATATTGAATCATTGGTGGCTGGTGAAATCTGAATGTAGTGGGGTGTACACTTTCCAGATATAGGTAACCCAGGATCTGGATCAACATCCCCGTACCCACAGGACCGCTCCCACGCGGCTTCAATTTAGGTAAGAGTTGAAGGTTCACCTCTCTATAGAGCTCTACGTCATAGTGCATTTAACGTCCACAAACCAGCTTCTTTGCCAATCACTCATTGACTTTATGGCTGTCATTGACTCTGTACTGAGCTCTGCAGCTTTTTGGCTAGGGTTCCGCTTTAGAAATAGTGCATACATATGCATATTTCAGGTATATCTTGTGTGACATGTCTGGATGAAATAACAAACCTCACAAGCATTCAAATACATGCTTAAGCCATTGCGTTAATTACATAGGCCACGTCTCTTGGAAAGGCTTTCTAGTTACTCTTCATTGGCCACTCCCATTTTATAGGGACCTGCCACACCCTTTGCATACCCCATGAAGCATTACTGCTATTGAGGGGCTATCATGGGCAGGCTACAGTGGCTTCCATGTCAGCTCCGGTACTGCCCAGTAACCACCTGAGACGTGCTCATAAACAAGTCTCACACATGAGTCTCCTCCGCTGTTACTACCCAGCTTTCTGGGCTAAGTTGTGGGTTGTGGCATTCCTGTTCAGCGAGTAACAGGGTCTTTGACACTAAGCTTCTAGACGCCTTCTCAGCACCCTCCCCCTGCTGCCGTCTCCTGCAGCTGGTAGGTGCTTTTTGGCTTCTCATTCTTCTTAGTTTATGAACTCAGCGAGTTTTCACCAACAGCCAGAAAACCTGGACTAGATATCTTCAAAGCACCATGTTGGTTGATGTGGCTGGTTATGTCATTAGAGAGCTGCACTGATTTTTGGGGGGTTCTTTATAGATTCTGCAGACTGCGTTTGTGCTGCCTTGAAAACGAAGAAAAGGGTGATTCTGCAGACACCTTCAGTCATATGCCATGGGTTTTGTTTAGCATCGGAGGCATTTAGTCACGTAACCCTCACACACCAACCACCTTTTTGCAGTTTCCTTCCTTGGTGCCAGGGACAGAGAACAGATTTCAAAGCTGCTGTCCATCACGCATGAAGTGCGTATGATAAACGAGCAGGGCAATGCCTGGCTGTATCTGCCAACAGATCACTAACGTTTCACCATTATCAGAGCAAGAGTGGATTGGGTCGGACTGGGGGAAGACGGCGGCTGGCTGGACTGACCGGTCGGGAGCTCCACACTCGCCAAGCGAAGAAAATGAACTAATCTATATTGAAGTGTCCCTGAAAATAGTTTAAATCTTCCTCATACAATACAAGAGAACTAAAGGCGCCAAGAAGATATGCTGACAGAAACATTTATCGCCAGAATTAAGGTCAAACCTACCGTGTTGCCGGGATCGGGGTCAGGCGTGGAAGCGGAGTCGATCTTTGGCGGTGCATTGCGTGCGTTCGCTGGTCTGCGGGCGGAAGCCTCAGCAGCAGAGCTGCCGAAGGGCGGTCGCTAGGATCTCGTTCTCCTTTCGGGGCAGCGTGAGTAGAGTGAGCGCTGCTCACACTAAATCTTCCTGCTTCCCCGAACTGAGCCAGGCCAGGCAGAGGATTTCACGGGCGGTGCCTGTTGTGTCCGTCGGATCGCTGGGGAAGCGCACAGCGGCTCCTAAAGATCGTGGAAAGGACCGTGGAATAATCTGCATGACTAGGGTAAGCGGGTTGGAAGGTTCTGCGGGAGGTGACTCAACAAAGGGAACGGTACTGACACAGAGGGATGGGAAAGTGGGTACTGGCATCACTACATCAGGAGAGGAGTGGGGGGAGTCTTTGAACACCTCCTGCTCCCCCGGATTTACGTACAAGTTACAATCTAAGAAATAAACAATTCTTAGAAAATTCTCTGACTCCCGCTCCAAAACAGAATATAGCTCCCCGAAGTACAAAAAGGAAAGTTAAAAAGCAGCCTACGATTACAGCACCTGCTCCTAAAACCAAAAGGAAACAGACAAATGAGAAAGGGCTAGGAGGAGCAGGGGGGGTTCTGGCTCCTAAAGTCAAAATTACCCCTTCCCTAAGATCATTTTTCAAGGCACAAGTTCAAGAACAAGAACAAGAACAACTGGCCAAACCCCAGTTTCTCAGAAATTACCCGCCAAAAGACTGTACAGGAAACGCCAGAAAGAGCAAGAGCAAGGAGATCGGGGAAAATATGGAGGAGGTGACATTGTCAGAACCACTACAGACGCCTACTACAGTAGACAACATAGTAAGTCAGACTGTTACTAATAACATAACGGCAATTACCAGTACAGTGGTAAACACGGTCAGTGTAGGAAGCACGGAATGTACTGAACCTCCTGAGACCCCCCAGAACTCTCGTGATCAGATTCTGGAGAAAATGCTAGAAGAAATGAGGACAAAGTTTGCAGTCTCTGAAGCAAACCAAACTAAAATACAAGAGGCTTGCGATATGCTGGACACTAAGCTGAATGTATTGGGCGACAGAGTAACAGCAGTAGAGGTAGAAATAGAGGTTTTAAGTAAAAAAGTTGAATCAAACCAGAAAGAGATTAGAGTTCTGAAAATGAATGAAGAAAGCATTAAAGAAAAACTAGAGACCTTAGAAAATCAAGCAAGGAGGAATTACTTAAGAATTTTAAATGTGCCAGAGGGACAAGAAGGTGATGATATCAAAAAATATATAGTAGCACTCCTCGAAGAGAACTTCCCATGGGTAGAGGCAGCAGCTCTAATGGAGGACATACAGTGGGTACATCGAGACCCTTTTGGCAAAAACAAGATGAAAAAAACTCAGAGGAAAATCCTGATAAACTTTAAGACCTTTACCCTTAAGGAAAAGATTTTGAGCAAGGACCTTAAAAAGGGCTCTTATAACAAAGATGAATGGTCTTTTAGAATTAGATCAGATATTTCTAAGGCAACCCAAAACAGGCAATGGGAGCTTGGACAGCATATTCAGGAACTAAGATCTCTTGGCGCTACAGTCCAAATGAAGTTCCCTGCAGCCTTAAGGATAATGTGGAGAAATAAAATGCATAACATCAGGGAGCCAAAAGAGGTTGAACTTTTTCTGGAACAAACGAGAGACCAAAGGTGAAAAAAAAGTAGAAAGTAATAGAAAGTAAAACATCAAGAGGCGAGTAGGGAGCTCAAAGAGGGCTATTAATACTGCCCAACGAAAAAACAAGGGAGGCTTCCCCAGGGTGGGGGGATTTAACAAAGACAAAAATAAAAAAATGTAAACACGAGGGTGGGGAGCAAAATAGGGAAAAAACATTTAAAAAGTCCTCAAGAGGAGGAGCCTAGCGCGCAACCAAGATGGCCGCGTAGGCTTACGGCTCTCGAGGGCCTCCGCAACCTCCCACGTCTATCCTGACTAAATCCTGGTAAACTTGATGGGCTTTTGCTGATGCTTCCGCGCTGTGGTGCCACCCGTTTTCCAAATTCAGATCGGACGCCGGGAGCCCAAATGGTCGCCCTCCGAAGATTGCGGCCTGCTGTTGCCTAGGTCCCGATCTCGAGTTGGTGGGGTGCCCGGGTACGAAGTGAACAACAGCGGCATGCTGAGCCTGACTTGCCGCGTGCCCCGCACTTTCACTTTCGTTTTCGAGTCTGTCCTTTTGAGATCGGCTGAGAGACCTCGGTGTTTCAGAGGAGAGCGGACGGCGGAGTGTCTGGCCTGACTTTCAGGCTACACATGGACTTCCTGCCCGCGACTGCAGTGTTCGACTGACGTGGCCAACTGGTTCCTATCCCCGGCTTCGACGAGTGCCAACTTTGGTGGCCTCCGGACGATGGCGACTAGACTAGACGGTGACAAGTCGAAACCCAAGTCAACCCGGAGGGGATCCTATGCACAGGCCAACAATATGGATCGGTATGCGTAGCTGAAGGGGTCCCCCAGTGGCTTGCATAAATCGCCTGAGAGGGCTAAAGAGGTTTCGGGCCCATCGTCAGAATTGACCCTGCAAGACGTTATGGGCGCCATTGAGGAGATGAAGGCTGCGGTGGGTCAGCGGTTTGATACCCTGGCGCATAAATTGGACGCGGTCCTTATTGATGTGAATTTGGTCAGATGCAAAAACAACAATTGATGGACAGAATGCAGAACAATGTCATACATTCACCCCAGTACAGAGATCTGGGCCTAAATCCATCGTTTTTTTGCTCACCATGCCATTCCAGTTTGAACCCAGCCATATGCAAATCAGTCTTGACCCTGTGCCCCATGGGAACAGTCCAGCCCGAACTGCCAAGCCAGGTCCTCCCTGGACTGGAAACAAGCATCCTAGGACCGATTTCGGGCTTTCAGCCCTCGTCAGCCAGGATAGCTTGATTCCAGTGGCATGGAGAGCAAGGGACTCACGTCTGAGCATACCCTTCCCACTCGGGGTGACAAATGCAAAAACAACAATTGATGGACAGAATGCAGAACAATGTCATACATTCACCCCAGTACAGAGATCTGGGCCTAAATCCATCGTTTTTTTGCTCACCATGCCATTCCAGTTTGAACCCAGCCATATGCAAATCAGTCTTGACCCTGCGTCCAATGGGACCAGTCCAGCTTGAACTGCCAGGCAAGATCCTCCCTGGACCGTAAACAAGCA
Organism: Triturus cristatus; assembly: GCF_964204655.1. Classification (NCBI taxonomy): domain Eukaryota; kingdom Metazoa; phylum Chordata; class Amphibia; order Caudata; family Salamandridae; genus Triturus; species Triturus cristatus. Next base: position 822,178,843 of record NC_140585.1, on the reverse strand, counting down.
TGACATGGCTTGGCAGTTCGGGCTGGACTGTTCCCATGAGGCACAGGGTCAAGACTGATTTGCATATGGCCATGTCTGAACTGGGGTGGCGTAGTGGGCAAAAGAACGATGGATTTAACCCAGATCTCTTGACTGGGGGAGAATGTCTGCATTGTCAGCATTCCGTCCATCATTTGTTTGTTGTAACGCTTTTCGCCCTAAGTGGGATGGGTATTCCCAGACGTGGGACCCGTGCTCACTACGCCACTGGAGTCAAGCTATCCTGGCTGATGACGGCTGATAGCCAGAAACCGGTCCTAGGATGCTTGATTCCGGTCCAGGGAAGACATGGCTTGGCAGTTCGGGCTGGACTGTTCCCATGAGGCACAGGGTCAAGACTGATTTGCATATGGCCATGTCTGAACTGGGGTGGCGTAGTGGGCAAAAGAACGATGGATTTAACCCAGATCTCTTGACTGGGGGAGAATGTCTGCATTGTCAGCATTCCGTCCATCATTTGTTTGTTGTAACGCTTTTCGCCCTAAGTGGGATGGGTATTCCCAGACGTGGGACCCGTGCTCACTACGCCACTGGAGTCAAGCTATCCTGGCTGATGACGGCTGATAGCCAGAAACCGGTCCTAGGATGCTTGATTCCGGTCCAGGGAAGACATGGCTTGGCAGTTCGGGCTGGACTGTTCCCATGAGGCACAGGGTCAAGACTGATTTGCATATGGCCATGTCTGAACTGGGGTGGCGTAGTGGGCAAAAGAACGATGGATTTAACCCAGATCTCTTGACTGGGGGAGAATGTCTGCATTGTCAGCATTCCGTCCATCATTTGTTTGTTGTAACGCTTTTCGCCCTAAGTGGGATGGGTATTCCCAGACGTGGGACCCGTGCTCACTACGCCACTGGAGTCAAGCTATCCTGGCTGATGACGGCTGATAGCCAGAAACCGGTCCTAGGATGCTTGATTCCGGTCCAGGGAAGACATGGCTTGGCAGTTCGGGCTGGACTGTTCCCATGAGGCACAGGGTCAAGACTGATTTGCATATGGCCATGTCTGAACTGGGGTGGCGTAGTGGGCAAAAGAACGATGGATTTAACCCAGATCTCTTGACTGGGGGAGAATGTCTGCATTGTCAGCATTCCGTCCATCATTTGTTTGTTGTAACGCTTTTCGCCCTAAGTGGGATGGGTATTCCCAGACGTGGGACCCGTGCTCACTACGCCACTGGAGTCAAGCTATCCTGGCTGATGACGGCTGATAGCCAGAAACCGGTCCTAGGATGCTTGATTCCGGTCCAGGGAAGACATGGCTTGGCAGTTCGGGCTGGACTGTTCCCATGAGGCACAGGGTCAAGACTGATTTGCATATGGCCATGTCTGAACTGGGGTGGCGTAGTGGGCAAAAGAACGATGGATTTAACCCAGATCTCTTGACTGGGGGAGAATGTCTGCATTGTCAGCATTCCGTCCATCATTTGTTTGTTGTAACGCTTTTCGCCCTAAGTGGGATGGGTATTCCCAGACGTGGGACCCGTGCTCACTACGCCACTGGAGTCAAGCTATCCTGGCTGATGACGGCTGATAGCCAGAAACCGGTCCTAGGATGCTTGATTCCGGTCCAGGGAAGACATGGCTTGGCAGTTCGGGCTGGACTGTTCCCATGAGGCACAGGGTCAAGACTGATTTGCATATGGCCATGTCTGAACTGGGGTGGCGTAGTGGGCAAAAGAACGATGGATTTAACCCAGATCTCTTGACTGGGGGAGAATGTCTGCATTGTCAGCATTCCGTCCATCATTTGTTTGTTGTAACGCTTTTCGCCCTAAGTGGGATGGGTATTCCCAGACGTGGGACCCGTGCTCACTACGCCACTGGAGTCAAGCTATCCTGGCTGATGACGGCTGATAGCCAGAAACCGGTCCTAGGATGCTTGATTCCGGTCCAGGGAAGACATGGCTTGGCAGTTCGGGCTGGACTGTTCCCATGAGGCACAGGGTCAAGACTGATTTGCATATGGCCATGTCTGAACTGGGGTGGCGTAGTGGGCAAAAGAACGATGGATTTAACCCAGATCTCTTGACTGGGGGAGAATGTCTGCATTGTCAGCATTCCGTCCATCATTTGTTTGTTGTAACGCTTTTCGCCCTAAGTGGGATGGGTATTCCCAGACGTGGGACCCGTGCTCACTACGCCACTGGAGTCAAGCTATCCTGGCTGATGACGGCTGATAGCCAGAAACCGGTCCTAGGATGCTTGATTCCGGTCCAGGGAAGACATGGCTTGGCAGTTCGGGCTGGACTGTTCCCATGAGGCACAGGGTCAAGACTGATTTGCATATGGCCATGTCTGAACTGGGGTGGCGTAGTGGGCAAAAGAACGATGGATTTAACCCAGATCTCTTGACTGGGGGAGAATGTCTGCATTGTCAGCATTCCGTCCATCATTTGTTTGTTGTAACGCTTTTCGCCCTAAGTGGGATGGGTATTCCCAGACGTGGGACCCGTGCTCACTACGCCACTGGAGTCAAGCTATCCTGGCTGATGACGGCTGATAGCCAGAAACCGGTCCTAGGATGCTTGATTCCGGTCCAGGGAAGACATGGCTTGGCAGTTCGGGCTGGACTGTTCCCATGAGGCACAGGGTCAAGACTGATTTGCATATGGCCATGTCTGAACTGGGGTGGCGTAGTGGGCAAAAGAACGATGGATTTAACCCAGATCTCTTGACTGGGGGAGAATGTCTGCATTGTCAGCATTCCGTCCATCATTTGTTTGTTGTAACGCTTTTCGCCCTAAGTGGGATGGGTATTCCCAGACGTGGGACCCGTGCTCACTACGCCACTGGAGTCAAGCTATCCTGGCTGATGACGGCTGATAGCCAGAAACCGGTCCTAGGATGCTTGATTCCGGTCCAGGGAAGACATGGCTTGGCAGTTCGGGCTGGACTGTTCCCATGAGGCACAGGGTCAAGACTGATTTGCATATGGCCATGTCTGAACTGGGGTGGCGTAGTGGGCAAAAGAACGATGGATTTAACCCAGATCTCTTGACTGGGGGAGAATGTCTGCATTGTCAGCATTCCGTCCATCATTTGTTTGTTGTAGTGAATTTGGTCAGGGCAGACCTGTCCAAAACCAACGATCGGGTCGACTCTTTGTCTCAAGCGGCGTCGAGCCTAACTGTTGATGTGGCAGCCCTGCAGACGGAGGTCCGCCGGCTGCGGCTGGCCAGTGACCAGACGGATCGTCGACTTGAGGACTCTGAAAGCAGGGCTAGACGGAATAACGTTCGTATCATCGGTGTGCCGGAAAGATCGGAGGAATCTGCCGCGGATCTATTTGTGGAGGATCTGGTGATCAATCATCTCGCACCCAAGGGATTGAGCAAGTTCTTTGCGGTGGAGCGGGCCCATAGGATTCCGGGTGGTGCGCCCAAAGTGGGTGCTCCCCCGAGGCCTATAATTGCCCGACTTTTCAACTTTCGAGATAGGGATGCTATCCTTCAGGCGTCGAGGGTGGCAGGGCCGCTGAAGTTTGAGAACTCCAATGTCAGCTTCTATCCGGACTTCACGCAAGCGGTCCAGAAACAGCGGCTGGGATTTTTGGGTGTGAAACGGCGCTTGAGAGACATGGAGTTGAAATACGCGATGTTGTTCCCGGCGAGGTTGCGGGTTGAGTTCCAGGGTCGTTCCCACTTTTTTGACCGGCCGGAGGCAGTTGGAGACTGGTTGGATGCTCTGCCGCGGGGACAGGACCGAGACAGTCGGACGGCGGAAAACGAACGGGATGTGGTGGAGCGGGACTAAAACTTGGTTCCTGGCGATTGACTAGACTGGTGAGGTTTTGTACCTTGGCTCAATTGTACTTTAATCTGGTACATCATGCCCTTCAAGTGCCTGGGGGTTGTGGGGAGCTTATTGGGGTCCTTTCCTCCTTCTGGGGTTCTTTTTGTGGTATAGGTTAGGGCGACAGGCCCACTGCAAGTTGGGGGGGCTGTCTGGGCTCAAGCAGGGGTGCAGGGAGGGGGGAGTTGTTGTTCGGGGATTGTGGGGGAGGGGGGTTGTTGGGGATGGTTGTTTTCTTGTTTTGCAAGGCAATGTGAAGTTTTCTGCTGAACTCTCTGGGTTGTGCTCTCCGGGATGTGGGTATCATGTGTGGGAGTGGGATGGGGGGTAGGGGATTGAGAATCCTTTCGTGGAATGTGAACGGTCTGGGGGACAGGATCAAGCGCGGGGTGGTGTTGCAGTTCTTGAAACGAGCCTCGCCCGACATTGTTTTCATGCAGGAGACACATTTGATTGGGAACTCCTTCCAGGCCCTAAATAGGAGGGGCTATCGCCTTGCCGCTCACTCTGGTTTTACTTCTGGCTCTAGGGGAGTGGGCATTCTGGTTAGGGCCTCTCTCCCATTGGAAGTGGATGAGGTGCTCCATGATGATAGGGGGCGATATGTGGCGCTGGTGGGGAGATGGGAGGGCAGGACTGTGTCGCTCGTGGCTGTATATGTACCTCCGGGGTTACAAACGGCTACGTTTGCTGATTTGGGGCGTTTGGTCCTGGGACTCCCTGGGGGTGTTTTGGTGTTGGGTGGTGATTTTAATGCCGTTGTCTCCGGATTGGAGGACCGCCACCCTCCCAGGGATATCCCTAGGGCTCAGGCCTGGTTGGGTGGTTTTTTGGACACTTTGGGACTTGTCGATTGCTGGAGATTGATGCATCCGGGACAGGCGCAATACACCTTTCACTCGGGGGCCCATGGGAGTCTCTCGAGACTTGACTATATGCTTATGCCGGCGACCCAAGCTGGAATGATTGGGGAGGTGCGTCATTTAGCCCGAGGTATCTCTGACCATTCCCCTCTATGGTTGCAGCTGAGGGTGGTCTCTGGGGCAGAGGGGAGAGTGGCACCCATTAACACCTGGTATCTTCGTAACCCTAAGATCCGCGCGGAGTTGGTCAAGTCCACTGATCACTACTTTACTGATAACGTGGGGTCGGTGTCGTCGGCCGTCTCCCTATGGGAGGCTTATAAGGTGGTGGTCAGGGGGCAGGCCTTGTCCCTTATCTCCCATACTAAGAAGTGCGAGAGAGCGGAGGTGGTCCACCTGGAGGCGGAAATAGCTGTAATGGAGGAGGACTTGGAGAGTGGGGTTACTGAGGAGAAATTGCATGTTCTCAGCCTCAAACAGTCAGATTACAAAGCGTTAGTCACGGAAGCGGCTAAAGAGATGAGTAGAGAGCAGCAAGGGCGGTTGTATGATGTGGGGGATAAGGCCGGAAAACTGATCGCTTGGTTGGATAGGAGGGAGAGAGCTAGCAGGGTGGTGCCCGTTGTGGAGAGGAGTGATGGAGTGTGTGTGACTGACCCGGTTGAGATCGTTGACTGCTTCGCAGCTCATTTCCGCGGAGTATACTCTCCGGTCTCGTCGCGATCGGAGGAGGATTCCCATAGCCTGCTTAGAGACATCACATTGCCAACCCTATCGGAGGCAGATGCGGTGTTGATGGAGGCGACGTTGTCGTCAGATGAGATCGCTTTGGCCACTCGTTCGATTGCTTCGGGTAAAGCGGTGGGTCCCAATGGTCTTCCCATCGAACTCTACAAGTTGCGTCCCGATAAGATAGCACCATATCTTCGAGACATGTTTTTGGCGGCCCGTGCGGCGGGCTTCCTCCCCCCCGACCAACGCCTCGCCAGCATAGTTGTGATTCACAAAGAGGGGAAGCCGCGAGATCGCTGCGCCTCCTATAGGCCCATTTCTCTGTTGAACGCAGAACCCAAAATTCTGGCTAAAGTGTTGGCTAACCGACTGGTTCGGGTCGTGGGCGGCTTGATTCATCAGGATCAGTCTGGTTTTATACCCCATCGGAATACCGCTCTAAATCTGAGGCGGTTACACGGCGTGCTTGCTAGAGCGGAATTCATACGTGAGCCGGCCATCTTGGCATCTTTGGATGCTACTATGGCATTCGACACTTTGGAGTGGCCATATATTTGGGCCGTGTTGGCGAAATTTGGGTTCGGCCCGGAGTTTATTGGTTGGGTAAAATGACTATACGCTGACCCACTGGCTCAGGTGGTAGTGAATGGTAGGGTGTCGGCTCCCTTCGCACTGGGGAGAGGTACGCGGCAGGGGTGTCCGCTATCACCCCTTCTCTTTGCACTTTCTTTGGAGCCTCTCGCCGCCTGGTTGCGTTGGGAGCCGTCGTTGCGAGGCATTAGATGGACGCCGGAATTCGAAGACCGTGTCTCCCTTTACGCGGATGATATCCTTCTGTATCTCACGTCTCCCCGGCAGTCGCTAATTGTATTGGTGGACGTGCTGAATTCTTTTGGCCGCAACTCTGGCCTGGTCATCAACTGGGCCAAGTCGTGCGTCTACGTCCTCTCGGGGGATGCCCCCCTGCTGCCGCGGGGTTGCCCAGCTCAGATTGTTACCCTGGGGTTCAAATATTTGGGAATCTTTATCTCACTGGACCCCGCGGTTCGCTATGAGCGAAACCTTCTACCTCCCCTCCAGCGATTGAAGGCCGACGTAGCGAGATGGCGACGACTTCCACTCTCGCCGCTCGGACGGGCGGCATTGTTTAAAATGATGTCGCTGCCTCGTTTCTTGTATGCCTTGCAAAATACTCTTGATGTCGTGCCGGCCCGTTGTTTCCGGGAGGTGGAGGGTCTTCAGCGCCAACTGTTTCGGGACGGGCGGCCGCGGATTGCTCTCGCCAAGTTGACGCTCCCTTGGTATGATGGGGGGGGTCGCTCTCCCCGATATTAAACGATACTATTGTGCGTCTCAGTTGGCGGCGGTGAACCACGGGATATATGGTCCTGCCTTAAACCCGGCCTTTGAGATGGATAAACTCCTGCTTCCGGGTGGAGACTATAATAGGGCGCTGTACTCGGTGACCCAGGACATGCGGTTGACGGGACCCACGCGGGTGGCGGTGCACGTGTGGCACGCGGCGAATGCTGCGATGGGGTGGAGGGATCGCTTGACTCGGGCGACGCCGTTGTATGCTTCTGGGCGGTTGGGCTGTTTGTGGAGATCGAAAGGCTTTGAGAAATGGGATATGATTGGTATCTGTAAGGTGGGTGATCTGTGGGCGAAGAGAGCTTTCAAAACGTTCGAAATGCTTAAAATTGAATATAAATTAAACGATAGAGAGTACTTCCGGTACGCTCAAGTCTACCATGCACTTTGTTCGGTCTTTCCGGATGCTACTGCTATCCCCGAGTATTCCCCACTGGAGGATAGAGTGTTGGATGGCTATGTGCCCGACAGCACGATTTCCCTGATTTATAAGAAACTCATTAACGATCGTGCGGACTCGCTGCTCCGTTTGAGGGAGGCGTGGACGGGCGATGGCTTGGAATTGGATGATGAGGACTGGGTATCGGCGGTGGCCTCCCCGAAAGAGGTGGCGATCCCGGCCCACCTACGGTTTGTACAGCTGAAGATCCTCCATAGCGTGTATGTCACAGGGCCCGGTTTGCTGCGTATGGGTTATTCGATGGATGGATTGTGTAAGCGTGGATGTGGCCTGCCGGGCACGTTTCTTCATATTTTGTGGGAATGTTCGGAGGTTGTGCGATTCTGGAACGGTATCCACACCGTAATGGAGGGGGTCACGCATGTGGCCCTGTTGCCAGAGGCTAGGAGGTGTTTGTTGAATGTCTGGGAACCGAATGATTGTAATGCGGCACAGACGCAGTGGGTGACCTTGGGGTACATGGTGGCTAAGCGTAACATTGCACAGCTATGGGGCTCCCCGAGGCCGCCCACGATTGACGTATGGAAGGAGAATATGGACTGGTGTATGTTTAGGGAAAAGACGGCGTATGTGGCGAGAGGCAAGCCAGGGAAATGGACTAGGGTATGGGGTCCGTGGAATCTATATCAGGGACGTATCTGCACCCCGCCTCTGCCATTAGAGGTCGATATTGCTCTGACCCCCTAGCCGCGCGTTCCACGGGAGGGCTTGAGGTGTGCTCCATGCTTTGTTTTCCCATTGCCCCCCTCTACAGCTTCCGGACAGGAACTGCTTTGGACACTATATGTTATTCCCCGTCCCGGGAAGAGCACGCTGCTACTTCGGACTCTCATTGCCTTGAGTGTGTTTTATATTTAATACAAAATGAAACTGTTGTTTTCAATTGCTCCTGGCCTACGGCCACGGCCTGTTATATGTGCTTACGAACTGCCGGGCGCCTTGCCTATGGTTCGACGGATTGTGTGGCGGGCCCCCGGGCTCTATAGCGGCCGGCCCTGGTGGTTGTAGGCCCTTGTTTGTATTTTATTGTGTGCTAACGGTTTCGAATAAAAAATATTTTAAAAAAAAAACAAACAAAAAAAAAAAAAGTCCTCAAGAAATACGATGAAGGAGAATGGGACCCGCAACTTAGCAGGGAAAAAAAAAAAAGAAATAGAAAATGAACAAAGACCCGACAGTAGTTAATATACTATTTTGGAATGTTAACAGCCTCAGAACTAAAAGTAGGAGAAGGAGAATATTTGAATATTTGAAAACGATAGATAGTGAAATCATAATACTTCAGGAAACACATCTCTTAAAAAATGAATGGGAAGAAATAATAAAAACTTTTAGGTGGGTGGACTCCTACGCCTGCACAAACCAAAATTGTTTTATTAAAGGAGTGGCCATTTTATTGAAGAAATCCCTTAAAGCAAGAATAGAGTTTGTGGAAGTTGACAGGAAAGGGCGATGGGTGGTAACCAGAGTAAGAATAGCTAATAAACAGTACACTATTGCTGGTTACTATGGACCTAATACAGATGACCCAGACCCTTTACAAAAATCGTATACTCAACTATTAATGGAGACCTTCCCGATAATCATAGGGGGAGATTTTAATATAATCTTGGATCCCAAGACGGATCGTCTCCCCCAGAGAAGAGAAGTAAATTTGATAAAAATGAGGGAATGGCTGGGGATCTGTATAAAAGGTCTGGGTTTGGTAGACATTTGGAAAAAGAAAGGAGAAAATAGGCAAGGTTTTATATTCCAAAATAAAAAATTAAATCTGATGTCTAGATTAGATTATTTTTTGGTAGACAGAAACTTAATAGACAGCACTCAGAAGGTACAACACTTGCCTGCTCATTTATCCGATCACTCAGCGGTATTATTAAAACTTCAAATGAAACATAACACCAATCAACCAAGATGGACAGTTGACCGCACAATTCTAGCAGATCCGCAAAATATAGAAGTACTTACAAGAGAAACAAAACTCTATTTTCAAACTAATAAAAACAGTACCTCTATACAAGTTATTTGGGACGCCTTTAAGGCAGTTATCAGAGGAGAGCTGTTAAGTTTGGCGTCCCATAAATCAAAAATAACGAAACAAGAGATCGGTCAAATTGAAGGGATCATAAAATCACTAGATATACAATTAGTAACAGAAACTGTAGTATCCAAAAGGGAAAAAATTGAGTCTGAAAGATTAACAAAAAAGGAAGCTCTCGCAGAACTACTGGAGAATATTGTGAGAGAGAGATGGGAGGCCAGGAAACTGTCCCATTATGAATATGGAGAAGGGTGCAGTAAGATGCTGGCATGGAAGACGAAAACAGATCAGACTAGAAATAAGATAGCAAACATCTAGCTTGGGAATTCTGAAGAAACAAGCTCTGAAGACTCCACGATTATGCAGGAATTTGTTAAATTTTTTGTGGACTGATATACCGAAGATATTAAACCAACAAATGAACAACTCCAAGAGTATATAGACGGTCTAGATCTCCCAATATTATCACAGGAGGAAAAAGAAGACCTAAATGCCAAAATCACAAACAAAGAAGTAGAAGACGTTATTAGGGGTTTAAAGAGAGGAAAGGCATCAGAACCGGATGCTCTACCTAATGAATTATTTATTGCTTTAAGAGAAGCCTTGGTCCCCCCTTACGGATCTGCTAAATGACATCTTTGAAGAGTAGGGAGAATTCCCAGACTCGTGGAACGATGCGGTAATTAACGTCTTTTTAAAACCAGGGAAAATCCCGGGAAAATGTGAGTCGGATCGCCCTATATCTTTATTGAATTGTGATTATAAGATTTTTACACAGGTCATGGCGAAGAGATTAGGGAAAGTAGCAGGAGTCCTAATTAACAACAATCAGAAGGGGTTCGTGAAAGGGAGACAGATCCAAGACTGACCCATGAACTGATTGGAACAATAGATCTAGCTGTACAGGGAAAGACGCCCCTTTCTATAATCACCTACGATGCAGCCAAGGCATTCGATAGAGTGAACTGGTTGTTTTTAAATAGTGTCTTGGATAAATATAAATTGGGTGAACATTTCCAAGGAATGGTGAAGAGGCTATATAGAGACCTAAGGGCCAAGATTTTAATTAATGGGAACCTTACAGAAAATATAGAGATCAAGAGAGGTACAAGACAAGGTTGTCCCCTGTCTCCCCTGCTCTTTGATCTATATATCGAACCCCTTGCACAAAATCTTGGAAACAACCTGGGAATATCCCCTTTCTCTTATCAAGGGTGGGAGAAAAAGGTAGCCCTCTACGCAGATGACTTGATGATCTTCACAAATGATTTTGAGGGGTCAATTAACACCATAGAAGAAATCTTGAATAATTTTGGGAAAGTATCAGGATACCTGATTAATCAGGAAAAAACAGAAATTATGGAATGGAATACTCGTACCAATAATCATCTGGTCCAGGAAAAGATAAGATACTTAGGTATAGAGCTGGTCAGAGACCTGGATAAAATAGCCCAGATAAACTTTAACAAAATTAGTGCAGAGGTCAGGAAACTACTTAAAGTATGGGGGGGTCTTCCACTGACGTTTTTGGGGAAATCGAATATAATAAAAATGTCAATTTTACCTAGATTTACCTATATTTTTAGCGCAATCCCACTAGAATTTAAGAGGGAATCAATAAAGAAGTTACAAGGGGAACTAAATAGTTTTATTTGGTCATCAAAATGGACAAGAATAGCATGTCAAAAACTCAGAAGGAAGAAAGAACAAGGGGGGCTAGCTAGTCCGGACATATTAGAATACTATAGAGCCTTTCAATTTAAGTATATGAGGGCTTTATTAAAAGATTATGAGAACTATCCCGCTTACCTACAAGTAATGACTGGAAGAGAAGGTCACTTTCTTTATAAATTTGGACATTCGAAATGTTTTAAAAAGGTGAAATTGAAGGTCCTTAAGTCAGCCGCAAAACTATGGTATCACATCAGAAATACTCTAAATATACCATATTACAGTGAATTTGCTCCCATATGGGACTCACCAGGAACCCCGAAATGCCTCAAAGACAGGCTTGCTGTCCCGTTGAGAACTTCTGGAGTACTAAAATGGGGCCAACTGATGTTAGAAAATAATATTTTCGAATGGGACCATCTGGAAACAATAACAAATTCCTCCCTATCAAAATGTAAATTTCTGTCAACTTACTAGCTGGGCAAAAACTCTAACAGAAAACAAGAAAGGAAATATCGCAATAGAGACGGAGATGCAGGAAATTGCGTCCCTAAGAAAAGAAATTTCACGATGGTATTGGGCCCTAATATCAGCTGGCGAGGAAGAATGCTTAATTCCGGAAAAGACCTGGGGGAAAGATCTGCCGTCGCTGGACGCGAAAAAAATCTGGCGAGTATCTATGGAAAAATGTTGGTCTATTGTGAATTCTGCTGCATTAAGGAGAAATCATTGGCTTACCACTCACAGAGCCTACTGGACTCCAAAGAGACTATCAAAGTTCAGTGGGGCAAAAACAAAGTGCTGCCCAAAGTGTGGTAAGGAGAAAGCGGACGACCTGCATATGTTCCGGCAGTGCCCCCAGCTCGAAAAATTCTGGCAAGAAGTGGGTAAGACTCTCGACACCTTACTAGAAAGACCAACTGATGTAAGTAACGATCTTGTTATATTTGGGGTAGACCAGTCGGAGTGTCTAATTAAGCTAACTAAGAAACAAGAGAATTTGCTCTTTGTGTTAATTCTATTGGCTAGAAGGGAAATATGTATCAAATGGGTAATTCCTGAACCACCTACACACTGGAAATGGCTGACCTCTATACATAAAATATACAAATTCGATAGAAGGGGGAATCCGAGTAAGAAATATAACTTCTGGGAAATTTGGGAAAAATTTTAATTAACCTAAAAAGTCATTGTACTTCTCCGGAAATATTTATTGAAATTGGAAAGGAAATAAAGGGACACCTACCAATATACAAAGGGAAACACCCCAGTCGGGTCATAGAATTATGGGGTAGTGAAGGATCGGAAAGATAAAGGTGGGGTCCCCGATAACTCCTTGCACCAACTATTGCAGAATGGGGAAAAAAAAGAAAAAGAAGAGTGGATTGGGTCCTAATGAAAGCATCAGGAAAGGTCCCTGCTGCTCCCTTTTTGGTAGTTAAAATATCTGTAGCGGGTGTAGGACCAGTGGCGGTTGGTAACAAATATTGAATAGGAAGGGGGTAAAAAAAACTATTTACAAAAAAAAAATAATAAGTAAACATTTATACTTACCTAACACTGCACGTCCTCACTGTCTACCTTAATGTTCCTGGCTCCAGCCTGAGCACGAGGTCAAACAGCCAGCTCCTACCTTAGCTAATCAATACGCTTCACTCATGCTGTTGGAATGAAGCATCTTGATTGGCTGGAGCGGGCATGCTCTACTCTCCTAAAGGCACTATAGGTCTGTGCCTGTTTTCTAACACAGCCGGGTTGGAGAGGTTGGAATTGGGATTGTCCATAGCAGGGTAGCAGACCAAACAAACATGCGCGATGCAAACTTTAAATGGCCACTCCTCACTGCTGCCAATCAGCAGCAGTGACGCACTGGTCCCGACACCACAATGCGTTTGCTGGCAATGATTGAAAAACAAAATGGTAATAAAATCATTTTATTACCATTTTATTTTTCACTTTCTGCGCAGCTTTGTGGGGGGGGGGACGCTCCCCCACTCATATGGAGTAACCACTGCTGTATTGAATATTAATCACTGTGTTATTTTCTTCCTTCACCTGGACCCATCTTAACAATGGTAAATAACTATCTCGATCCTCTGCGGCTCTACAATGTCACTGTTAATATCGGGCGCGTAGTGTCCGACTCTACCTGGCTTTTTATGTGTTCTACTGTTCATAAAACTCTTCTCAATTTACATACAGCTAAACTCAGTATCGCGATTTGGAGCTTAAAGAAACACCTTCTAATGTTTTAAAACTAGCTGAATATTCAAATATGTTTTGATGCTGACTATGCATTTGTTGATGACCTCGACAACCGCCGTGATGCTGGTGTAATAGCTGTGAAGAAAGCCCGCGTGGATGCTCAATGGTTCCTGATCATGCTTTATAGTAAGTTTGGCATTGAACATTGTACATGTATTCCATGTTCTTGGGCAATGGATTTCAGTTAGGGCTATCGCCTAGTACCCTTTTAGGTCCACAGGTTTAGACAGTTTCACTGTATAATTAGAGATTTGATTGTCAGGGAACATGTCCTTTGAGGCGTTGAATGGCACTGTAATATAAAATGACATTGTCTCCATATTGTCGCCTTCAGAGAGCTCCCATACTCACACACCCTGCAGGGAGCTGACCAGCATTCAACTGTTAAATTTCGCAGGCCACCCCCTCCATTTGACAAAGGCCTGTCTGTTAGCACTGCTACCTTTCCATTTCAGAATCTTTTCAACCCTCTACGTACACCCGTTGTGGATCGTTTGGTACCTATTGTAACTCTTCGTTGCCTTAACCTGTAAGTATATATACCTTCTTTAAGCTCTGCACTCTCCACTTTAAATATTTAATCGCTGAAAGTGTACTGGTAGCCCTTCGTAGAAGCCCCTTCCAACTTTTAAATCCTAACATGATCACCTTCTTTTAAAAGAGACTTCTTTACCTTTGCAGCAAAACAGCTCCCGTATAACATTACTCACACCAATAAGAAAATATCGGTCATTACCTCTACGGAAGATGTTTCAATGGTTCTGTGATAACTGGTGTTATAAGCATCTATAAACACCTGTAGAACATCCACATATCGATAGGTGTTGTAGGCCAAGAAATATCTCCACATCTTAGATTTTAAAGTTCTGTTAAAACGCTCGATAACAGCAGCTTTTATCTCCGTGTGCATTACAAAATGATGAACAGCGTGCTGTTTTAATAATATCTGAAACAAATTGTTTACAAATTATTTTCCTGTGCTTGTTTGCAGTTTTTGAGAGGTTTGCCCTTTCCTGAAGATGGCTTTAAAGGCTGTGGTGCAGAGTACCACTTTTAAAGCTTAGCGCGTCTACAAAGGCGTACTTGGGCAATACATCTATTACCGTTAATAAATATTGAGCTCCGTAATTTTGCGTGGCTAGACCTTGAAGACTGATTATGTCCACCTGCCATTGATAATCTAGCTGCACCTTGACGATGGTCGGTGTCCTCTTAAAACGCCTCCAGGCTGGCTTTTGGAGTGAATACACCTCTTCCCCAGATAACCAGGTCTTCACCTGCGCTCTGTTTACCTACTTTTTTTCGACTAGAGCCCTTCTAACCAGAGCTTTGGCACTTTTGAAGCTTCCGACCCTGCTTGTATGGTAATAAAGCTTCCTTAACCCGTCTTTTGACATGTTATTAGCCCCTGCAATGTTATACAATGGTTTTGTGTAAGGCATTTTATTAAAAATAAAGAATGTTAGCAACACATAAACAGGGCATACTTTACAGTTTCATGGTACACGTCTTGTTATTGTTGTTGAAAATTTAGCTGACTTTTCACTACGTATTCATATGACACATACTATATACATTACTAGCGGCCTGGCAGATAATTTGCCTCAACATCACAAGCTTTGATATTTTCACAGCTATAAACCCAACGTCTCTAGACACGACGTCCCGTGCACCCCTCCTACAACTTTGTACACTCAGGATTCTGACGGCATTCAAAAGATCATACAATTCTCTGTCCCACAATACAAACCCTTTATTTCTGAAATTATCTTCAGTCAGAAGCTCCAAGGCGATATGTAAGCTGGTCGTCGGTGATAGTACTAACTCACTCATATGGCATTTGCACGCACTCCAGTATTCATCCATTGTAGGTAGCCACACATTTATACACTAGTTGGCTATGCACGTAGGACTGTCACAATGCATCGCCACAGACGGCTCACCAAGCTTCAGATAGCGCAGAGTTACATGTTGTATTTCAGCTATTCTTTCTTTAAACAACACATATGCCAATCTGGCAATACATATGTATCCTGGTTGTAACACAGAAGCATCTTGCGCACCGACATTCTGATGCTTGTCCTAAAAGTGGGTAAGTATGGAATGTTAAATAATACAATAATGACATGCTACCGGGGGACTCTTCATTTTTTCAAACAGTTTTTGTGGGGCTTAATCTATGTTTAAAATAAATATTACACATACATTTTACATAGCCCTTTCTACCATCCTTTTAACAAAATACGCACACAAACTTTGAATACGACAGAGTTTTGAGCGTGGCTCACTTGAGTAATGGATCTCTTTGAGTGTGGTCGACAAGACCATAATCATATCAAGGTGGACATTTTTCTTTTCCTCAGACAAACCATACACCAACCATAACAGTTTGTATACTTTGTGCGGGTTTAGCAAGTTACATATATGAAGGAAGGATTGGCCTTAAAGTGAAGAGTAGTATAGACACTCGTGAGCCTCCTGCTGTGGATCAGTAATTTTATGGCTGTAACAGAGGTTGTAATAGTCACGTTTGACACACGCGTTCAAAACAATCATAGCAAAACCTTTAACAGGCCATATGGCGTCGCAGGGTACACCAAGAGGGTTTTTTGTCAAAATCTGCAATATTATAAGTACAAACACATTTCTTATTCCCCTCTTTGTTCTGGATTGTAGAACTTTCAGTCTGTTTCGAACTGAATCAGCAGGGAAAATGTACGGCGCTAACCTCTGGTGGCGTCCCCTCTACCACTGCTCTTTTTGCTGATACTTTCTACAGGTAAAAAAAGAATGAAAGACTATTAGTTAAAAATAAAATGTTGCTGTATATACGGTATAAGTAAGTGTCTATAATAATTTTTACTAACCTCGTCATTTTCCTGGGACTCAGTGGCAGCTCTGAAATCTTGAAAGTTGCTGAGGTCAATCGAGGCATAACCGGCATTGAAGTTTGCGAGCGGCTGTTGCACGATGATAGCCTTCAGAGCTGATTCCTCCAGAAATCCCATATCTTCATAGACCGATGAGTTAGGAGTTGTTACAGATTCTTCACCATTTTCCATTTCGATAAAATTATTGCCAGCATTTGCTTCATTACTCGAGGCTTCACTGCAGCTGCTGAAGCCCTTAATATATATATATTCTTGAGAATGAGCCTTTCTGACTGCCGGCAGAGCTCATTGTCAAACCTGATGATGTTGTGACCACCCTCTTTAAGGTTGCTCTGCTGCATTGCCCCTGGTGTCAGGCTACAATAATATCTATTGATAGTGTTCAAAACCACCTCCAGAGGGCTTCTTTTTGATGAGGTGGCTGTATCTCTTCATAATGACTGAGCGATCTCTTTCTGGAGGGCGGCTTCTGGGTGTCACATAGGGTGCTTAGGGGTACCTTATATGTATTCTAAGCATCAAAAAAGGGAATACTCCTCTACATCACATCATGGTCACCTGATCTCCAGGAGCTCTGGTTCATTGAGGGCTACCGCATAGCCCTAACCACGTGGTAGAACCATGAGCATGTGACTAGCACGTGGCCAGGATGATGTCACACTACAAGTGACCCAACATGGTCATGTGACCCCCGGAAGGAATGCCACTTCTAGGGATGGCCCCCAGGGGCCCGGAAGTCCCAGTAACGGAAGTGATGTCACTTCAGGGAAGGACAACTGTCACTTTTTACTTAATGTGAAAGGTATGCCTCATTACTACTTTTGTGATAAAAATGGCACCCCACAGGCATGAGTGGGCATAGCGCCCGCAACAGGAGAAGGCCCAAAATGTGACGGATCAAATTTCACTTATGAAAACCAACCTTTTTTTGCAATTTGGGGAGCTATGGATTTTGGGCCCTAGCTCAGCTGTTACCCAGGGAAACCTAAAAAAACTCATATTTCTGTAAACTAGACACCTAGGGTGGCATGACTTGCATAGATTTCAAAATATTGTCTTTCACCCTAAAACTTTGGATAAAAACACACATTTCCCTCATATTTCTGTGAGAGTAAAGTGCTGGAATCTGTGGGAACCACTAATTTAATCCCACCCAGCATTCCCCCTTGTCTCCCGATAAAGAAGGTACCTTACTTGTGTGTGCTGACCTAGCGTATGTGACAGGTAAGGGCCCAAAACACAACATTGTCAGAACACATTTGTGCACTCAAAAACTACCTTTTTTTGCAATTTGGGTAGCTATTAATTTTGAGCCCTAGCTCAGCCCAGGGAAACCAAACGCACACATTTCCTGAAAACCAGACACTTGGGGGAATCCGGGGTGGTGTGATTTCTGTGGATCTTACAAAGTTATCTTACCCAGAAGCCTTTGCAGCCCTCAAACCTTGGCTAAAAACACACATTTAACTCACATTTCTGTGAGGGAAATATGGAATCTGCAGATGGCCACAAATGTCCTACCACCCAGAAATCCATGTCTCTCAATAAAAATGGTTCAGTCAATTGTGAGGTTGGGCCTATTGTCCATCTCAAGAAAGATCCAAATCACAATGTGGAGACCTCAACATTTCCTATTGAAAAAACAGAGCTGATTTGGCAATGGAGGCAGCCACCCAAGAAAAGTAGACACCCATAGGAGTCCAGGGAGGAGTGAATTGCGTGGATCTGACAAGGTTTGCTTACCCAGAAGGGTTTAGCCCCATATGTAAAAACAACACCCAAAACCATCAAAATTTCTCCTCGCCTCCCATTTAGATGGGGTTGCTTTAGTCCACAGGGGAGCAGAAAGACTGTGAAGGCTTCAGGGTTGAGGGTGCGGACTGATGTCAGAATAAGCCAGACATCAACCCATTATTTCATAATAAAGTTCCTGCCATCGTTTGGGCTCCCCCCCCACCACGGACAAACTGGGGGCAAACCCATCTCTGGTGTCTGTGGGGGCAGAAAGACTAACTTGCCCTTTTGGGGTGGGGGTAAGGCCCGATGCCAGAGTGAGATGCTCGCACCCCTTTGTTTTGCCCCAAATACAAAATCCTCATTGTCTGTCCCCTGAGAGGCAGATTTGGGAAAACCTCCCCAATTGGGACAAACCTCCTATCTACCCCCGGGGAGCAGAAAGACACTATTGCCCCATCTGGGATTGGTGTATGGCTCAATGCCAGGGTCAGCCGCCGTGTCCTTTTGTTTGTTTTGATGCCATTTTGATATCCCTGGTTGTCCAGTGGGCTTTCTGTCCCCAGGGGTAAATTAGTAGCCAACCCACTATCTGCCCCCAGGGCTGGGGACTGGTTCCTCCATTTTGGGATAGGGGTATGGCCAATGCCATAGTGGGACTCCTGCATCCTTTCTTTTGGCTCCAAATGCAAAATTCATGTACTCGGGTGGACTTTCTGCCCAAGTGGACAGATTGGGGCAAATCTTCTGATCTGCCCCCCAGGAGGGACTGACCAACTGTAGTGCCTTTTTTGGGCTTGGTGACTAGCCCTGTGCATGGTGGACATCGCCCACCCCTTTGTTGTTTTATTATTCATGCAAGGTGTCTAGTGGGCTATTTGCCCCCTCCCCTTCGTGGAGGAGATTGGGGGCAAACCATCAATCTGCCTTGTGGGTGTGGTAAAAAAGATTGTTGTGCCTTTTTTGGGGCAGGGCATGACCATCTGCCCTCCCTCCAGGTGGGCAGAATTACTAATGCTTTTGGGGGACGAGAGGTGCACAGACCTTGTTGAAGGGGTAGCTCCCACTCCTAAAAATGCCAGTTGTCTAGGGTGAACGTAAGTCAATCACATCTGACTCCGATTTCCTGCCGCTTTGCAGCTTTCAAATGATACCTCCCTTACAGCAAATTCCTTGGGAGTGTGGAGAATGGATCTGTTTTCAGCCCCCTCCGTGCTCCCAGGGAAACCAGGAAGTGTTTACAAGGGTGCTAGCCAACCAATTACATGATCGTGCCTCCTGCTCCAACTCGGTGGGGAGTCGCCAGGCGCGGGCGCTGGAGCAGCACAAAGAAGCTGATGTTCTGGTGCTTGTCCTATGGATGTGACCACTACCTCCATAGCGCCCAATTGGGAGCACTATGAACATGGAAGTCACATCCATAGCGTTGAAGAATTTAACAATTTGGATGCTTTTCGGTATTTTGTCACTAATTTTCAAGATGGCTTTGCAGGATTTTATGCATACAGCAAGTGTCTTCTAGACATAATTTCTCCCTTCTCTAGCCTGTGGGCTCCAAAATGGGGCAGCACTGCCTCCTTTGAGATTAAAAACTACCAAATGATTAAATCTGGCACAATTCTTGAGCCACTAAAACAAGAAAACATGCTTGTTTTCAATGTATCATTATCATTAATAACCAACTTTTCATTGCCAGCCTAATTTTGAAACTTGAAACAAAATGTTCTAAACTTGATTATATTTTATGGCTGTTAGGCGGAGTTGCATATTTTTCTTCATCTTCTTTGAAAAAGAATCACATGTTTAGCCTTTTCTAGAAAAGGTGATTGCAATGCAAAGAATGAAAGGAATTCAGTGGGCCTTCATTATATTGAGCACAAACCCTCTAGTTCATTGAACTGATCCCCATGGCGTGTTAGTGGTAATGGATTTTTCTTTGATACTAAGCTCTGGCTGGATCTTCTTATTGGTAAATGGAAACCCACAGGTTTTTTTAATCTCCCCTTTTAGAGTTAAAAAACCTTTACCTGTAGTCAGGGACGCAAATAAACCTGAACATCTGAGGTGTGAGAGGTTTAACAGGTCAACCAAAGGATATACAGACAGATGATGCTTGCAGTTAACCAAAGGCATGTTTTCTAATCTGCCAGTGCATTGCAACACGTTTGCTTGAGGCCGTACACATGTGTCTCAGAAAACCTAGCCCTGATTTCGGGATGAGTGACTGACAAGTCACATGTTTGATTCCTAATGCATATCCCATTCCTCCTAAGATTGAATAAGGGAGTGTCATTCATTGGCAATTACTCTGCCACAAATGTGTGAAAATGTTACTCAAATTAAACTAATTTTTATTAGCACCCCACATTGAGCACATCTCACATGTGATGACTGAGCTACATCCATTGAAGAAGCCAAAAAAGGTAGTTGCCTTTAAATAACATTTCAACAAATGGTGTTCTTTCATGCAAAGTATACAAGTGTTCCTTCAAGCTTCAAAACACATATGGGCTGATGGGCAATATCCTGCATAGAGGTCACTTCAACAGAAGCAAAAATAGTGCATTTAAGTAGCATATATCACTATAACAACAACCATGCTTTCAATTGTGTTCTGAATTGGAGGTAACAGGATGACACGAATTCAACAGCAGAATGCGGCAGGAGGAATTGCCACCACACTTCCTTTCATTGATGGCGGCAGTGCAGTAGAGCACAAGCGGATATGTCTATAGTTATGATTCATTGAGATTAGACGACGGGAACGAAAGAGGTGGTGTGGCGGCTCAGGAGACATTTTTGTTTGATTCTTTGCTTTTGTGGTGACCTCCTGGTGATGACTCTTTGAGTGCTCATATGCTTACACAGAGTGTGGTACGTTAGTCGGGTGACACAGGTCCTGATGAGAGCCAACAAGTAGTAATGTGTCAAAACCTTCCCTTGGTTTCTTAGCACTTTGGATTTGGCTCAGAGCTATTGAATTCAGATAGTATCTTGATCCATAACTGTTTTTAATCATTGTTCAACCTTGGTATTTGTTCAGTGTCTTCTACGTTTTGGTGTATTTCGCTCACTGTCTGAGCACTGCGTCATCTGTACTATTACGTTATTGTAAGAATGATATCTTGTTCCTATCAAGTAGAAAAAGTATTTTTGGAAATATAAGAGAAAATGTGTCCTGTATTCTCTCTTTGATCGTATTAAGTACCAAAAAAATGACTGAATTTCTTTTCTTTTTTTTTTTTATGGACGTAGTGCTCGTGGCGCACACGCCCAGGACACAGCGTCATCTGGTGCAGGCTTTTGTGAATTTTATGACCCTACTCGATTTGCAAACAAATTTTACAAAATCTCACATTATGTCATGCGGACTGAACGCTGTACCCATACCAAATATGTTGGTTGGTTCTCAGCATTTGAGCCACACCAGCACTTTTCCATATATTGGCGTGATTTTTTCAGTTGGAGGGTCTTGGGCGGCTAATATTGCGCACTGTAGCATGAAATTTGCAATGGCTCCTTGTGTAGCCTCCCCAACCTGTGTGAGGGGGGGGGGTGGCCCTTTTAAGCCTCTCGCAGATTTATAAGGAGCAATGTGTACTCATCGCCATGTACGATGCTGAGGTTTGATTTTTTTTCGAATTGCAAGGCTATACAGAGCAATTAAAACAGATTTTGTAGAAAACTTTTGTCTGTTCCTATTTCTGCTTCACACTATATTTGCCATAAACAGCTTAGTCTTCCTTAGGTAGCTGACCATATTAGGGGTTGTCCCATATTGCTGTGGTTTGCAATCTGGAGAAACTCTGAGGCCGGGCTAACTGAAGACATAATTTTGGATTGTCTCTCTCAGGATAAGGGTTCACCTATTACCTGGTTGGCCTACGTGAAAGATGAATATCGTAAAATTGGAATGGAAACTGCTTTCACTGAACCATCATGGTGTATTGATATAGATAAAAAGATAGTAGCACATACACTTTATGATTATGAGTAATCACAGCATCTAAGGGATATGTTGGTGAAGCCAAATGTGTCTGCATATATCGGATTATGTGCATCGGATTGTTCTTCCGATTACATTTGGCATGCACGGAATAGATGGGAGCGATCTTCGCTATTTCGTTTTAGATCAGACACAATGAAATACCTGTTGGGCTTTCCCCAGGTTTTTATCAGCAATTTAGAGGCTGTACTATACCCCTGTGATAATGTTTCAGGCCAATCAATGCTCCATTTTCTCTTCTTTTGTACATTTTATGTAAGGTATATGAGATTGTTTTTAATTCCGATTCTAAAAAAGTATTTACAGAGCACTGGACAATGCAGGCCCACCCAGAGACTTTTAATGACCCTACCTAATGATGAACTTGTTTTGCATGTTGGGGCCTTTTTAAAATGTGATGTGCGAGCCCTTAGGTCTATGTTGTCCTAAAATTATTTTAACACATATTGTTAAGTTTTAACTTTATAATTATTTGTTTTTATGCATTATATATTCTGACGTAATGTTGTATGTGCGTTTATGGTTGTTATCATATTTCCGAATAAAGATTTTTATTGATTGATTGATTGATTGAATGATTGAATTAGATCACATACCCCAGAAGTAAATGAGAAGTATGGACAAATAAGTTCCATGTGACAATTGTGTCGCTATGTGACCATTATCATCTTGACATCATTAAATACAGCCACCGGGGCAATCTCGGTGCTCAAAGAAGGCCTCAGTGCTCTTCAAGATGCTTAGATAGCTGGTAAGCCAGTACATACCAATAAATGTAGTGACTACTGTTTAAAGAAAGATGAGGCAATCGTTAGTTTCCACCCTGGGGTCCAAGTTTGACTTCTTTAAAAGGGGTTTACCGACCTTTTTCCTCCATCTGCTAAGGACAGTGCCAGATAAAAGCAGGTGTTAAAGATGAAGGTAAAAACATGTTCAACAACTGCAGATGGCATTTGTAAAGTACTGACTGGACATATACCATCGGAGGAGCACAACCTTTGGGAGATGAACCAGGAGGAAAACCTCCTTATTTTATTTGAGAGAAGAGTGACAGAAAAGGGCAAAGACTTGTACACATTCTGCATCAAACAGGATGAACCTGGAAGCTGGGCAATACAACCAGGAAAGGTCTTAAGTTCCTCAGAGAAAAAAGAAGCCATATTGTCACAGACAACTTGGGAGGG
This sequence comes from Triturus cristatus, assembly GCF_964204655.1. Taxonomy (NCBI): domain Eukaryota; kingdom Metazoa; phylum Chordata; class Amphibia; order Caudata; family Salamandridae; genus Triturus; species Triturus cristatus. Next base: position 822,155,792 of record NC_140585.1, on the reverse strand, counting down.
GAAAAGCCATTTTGATACAGAGCAAATTGGTGAGATCGGAGACTGCACAGAAAATTGCCTTTGAAGGTTTGGAGGCCCAAAAAATAGAACTGGAAATACAAGAGATCTTAGTAGCAGTAAAAGAAAATTTGTAATAAAAGTTGTTGTTATTTTGTGCTTTATAAGTCTGATGCGTGTGTGTGTATGTGTGTGTTTACATACAAGTTTGTGTTTTGCTAAATTCCCAATTCTATTTTGTTTTTTCCAAAGGTGGAGGGGTTATAGCAATGTTTCTCTTTGTCTGACCTAAACCAGATCTGCTCAAAATACCTCCTGGCTGTCCTACTCTCTAACGAACGTTGTCAAACTGTCTGTTCCCTCAACTATTTAGAGTTGGCAAAAGGGTAATGTTTACAGCCTCTCCTGGCTCTGCTTGTATAAGCCGCTGACCTGGCAGTTCATCTGGCAAGTGGCCACCAAGTCACATGATGGTCATCTTACCCTAATTGGGGTAGGGCCACCATCAATCATTTTCCATGTCAAATGCATTGTGGATACAAGTAGGGAAAATTTAAAATGGCACCCACACGCATGGAGCTTTCTCCCTGCTCATCAAGCTATCTGTATTTAGTATTGAGAAAATTAACTTTCTCTTTGAGTTTTTATTTTGGGATGCCCCCTGAATATCAAATTCACAATATCAGTGGGATAGAATATAGAGGACAAAATATTAATACAAATATTGAGAGGTAGTGGCGGCTGGTGGCATTTGAAAGTGTGAGGCATAAACGTTGGCCATGACGTTTTTATAGCAAGCGATGTGAGCAAGTTCAACGGACAAACATGGGCTCCAGGGGGAGTCCCTCTCCTGAGAAAGAAATGGAAAAGAAATGACAAATGGTGCATTTTTTAAGCAAATATATGTAGCGATAAAGCAAGGCTTAATAAGCAGTGGGAACGTATAGTTTTGAAATATTAAACACATTAAAAACTGCCCTATATCTTCTTGCATTAATTTGTTCAACAGTTACTATAATGTGTAAATTATTCTGCATGACAACTTTAGCCCTTTAAAATGTATGCTTGCCCAGTGTCTTGCACGGCATGTAGCATTAACTTTGGAAAAATATGCTCTAACCAGACTTCGAGAAGCGCTCACAGATGCTAGCAGTAACCAGCCATATAGAAATATGTGCAGACAGGTCTTTAAGTGAGATGAAAAAAGTGGGTGCTCTCTATAAAGGAACATGCCAAATACATTTGTGTTATTCTCATAGTGTGCCATCAGACCGATATTTTGGTTTATCTCTGAGATGTAATTTTATCCAGATAAATGGCACAGCAACTGATATACGTCTAAAGCCTGTCAGTATGATTGGCTTTGTCACTGGGTGTTAGCTGTTTAAGATAAATGAGTAACAACAATGTTTTCTTATAAAAAATTAACAATGGAAATGTTTAATTTCTGAAATAGTGAGTCTGTGAACTAAATAGCATTGAGGCCTGTGGAAGGAGTTTTGGCCTTCAATTATGTGTGCTTTATGTTAGATATGTATCCTCTTTTTCTCTTCACATCTTGTCCATCTGCACAACTTCAACCCCCTCTCTTTCCTCTTCAGCATCCTCTTTTCACTCTTCCCCAATGCACTTCCTCGCATCTGTCACCTCACTGCCCCCAACATGCACTGCACTCCCTCAAATTTAAGCACTTTAATTTCTCTTACTTTTGCCTTGCAAATATTTTGACATCAGCGTACCCCCTTCACACTCATATCCACAGAATTTCAGTTGCAAATGGAATACACAAACATTGTTCTGTGTGCTCTGCAGAGAGGCCAACCTCCGTAGCACAGCAGAGATTTTTTTGCACCTTGAGGAGCTCCGCCCAGGCTTACTAAATATCGGAATTGTGATTGTTTTCCAACAGATTCTAAACTTGTCATTATCAGTGCAATAACATTTCTGCTTCCTTGGATATCCTATCTTTAAACCGCTCCATGTAAATATGTTTAATTGACATGGTTTAGAAAGCTTTTAAGTTATGATAAATGAGTTTTTGAGTCCAACTTGGAACATTTCCAGATTGGCCTGCCAGATTATGCTTTTAACTCGCTAAATGGTTGGGTTCTCTGGACTGTAGCTTGGCTGTAGCAGCAACTTGAAACTTGGTCTTCAGGGCTGCGACTGAAAGCGAGGGCACTGCCAAAAGCATCTACAAACTGGTATTGTTTTTTTAAAGACCTTGTTTTATGACAGGCCTGTAACGTGAGGGAAAAACAACATACCTTTGGGACGAGATAGATAATATTGATTAAAAACAAGGGTCGCAACCAAGAAGTTATCAACAGAATTGGGGGTGGGGGGGGGGAGGGGGGGGGGAGAGTCTACATCGTAAGACTTTTTAACTGCAAGATGCATGTCTCGGGCAGTCCGACCTACTCAGCCTCTTGTTTGTGGAGAGATGAAGTAATGCTGCCCGCTGAGTTCTGATGCGGGGGTGAAGGTGGCAGGGTTAAGACTCGCCACCTGCCACTGCGCGTGCGGCTCTACTGTTTTCCCCTTGTCGTAATGATTTGCAGCAGTGATGACGTGCATATTGACAGTGCACTGAAAAGATCTTTATTGGTTGTTTCTGTTGAAGTCGTTATCACGTCAGGCTTTGGTAGGAGGGGGGTGTACAGTTCTGAAGAAAAGGTCAAAGGCCTTGCACGGTGGTTCCCGAACTGTGTTTGCGGCGCCCCCAGGCTAGTTTTGATGACGCACTCGGGTGCCGCGCTGCACAGATTGGGAACCACTGCAATATTTTTAGCGATATCTTGATAGAGATCTTTTCAAAGAATTCTTACTTAGGGTACAGCCCTCGGACGGAGGGTATGTCCAGCCTAGCATGCCACAAAACTATTATAATATTGTATCTACTGTGCCTTCATAACCTCTATATCTGTAGTCAATTAGTATGAAAAGTGTACTGTAAAATGAATCAATTGGCCCTGGATTTACAAAATTTCCTGAGTGGGAAGATGAAAGGCAATTGCCGTCCTTCGGCCCTGAACAACCAGAAAGAAAGTTGGATCACTGGCTGTGCTCATTTAGACCATTATGAGGCAGGTATTTCCACCCGCCACTTTTGAAGTTCACCAGCCACCACTGTTTAAAACATTTTTTTCTTACCTGATGCTACAGTTTTTATTACACTAATAGTGAATTATATACAAGTATTCACTGTTAGTGAAATAAAAAGTGAGCTTGAAAGAAGGATGGCGAAACTGCCCAAGGCTTCTTGGCACTGAGTTTGTCACCCCTGAGGCCAGGGCACTGTCAGAGGTCACATGGAGCAACAAGGGGTCACAGCTGTGATCCATGGCGACTCCTAAATGACATCCATGAACTTTAGCCATGCTACTCAGCATCAGAAGTGCTGTGCAGTGTGGCTAAAAAACATTGGACCAGCCAGTAGGTCACAAAGGCAAGACCTATTGGATTTGCCAATGCTTGTTAATTTAAGGTTTATGCATTACATGTTATATGTATTTATCTGAAAGTGAAAGGCCAATAAAAAAGTTCCTGAATATTTTGTTCATTTTCAGCAATTTCTCGTCCCCTTTACACTTAGGATCACAGCTCCATAAAAAATGTTGTGCGCGTCAGCTCCTGAATGACTTGTGAAACACTTTGTACTGAGGTAATCATTAAGGCCCCACCTCCTGCTCCGCCCAGCACACATCAGTTAAAGAACTGTGGGCCATATTTACAAGGTGGCGTCAAGCCACGTTAAGTGGCTTAGCGCCACCCTGTAAATATGGGGAATTGTGCAACGGCCCCGGAAAGTCACTAAAAAGTGAAGCTCCGGTGGTGTTAGGGGCTTGTAAATATGCTCCTGTGTGTTTCTGAAAGCTGGAGTTTTTTTTAAATGTCTTGTCGCACTGCTTTAATGGATAAGATAAGATTGTCATCCTTCATGCTTTCCGAAGCTTTTTATTTCTTTAATTTTTCCACAGACTATATGCATTGAGACTCCTTTAACGCACTAGTTTGCCAGCGCTGCTGATGTTTCTGCCAAACGCTCTCTTTCTTACTGGAGCTCTCAAATGCTGTCCAGTGTGGGCTCAAGGAAGCAGGAATGCTGCATTAGAAAGGCTCTTTCATAAGGGCCAGTTTTCCAGATGACTTCAGTGGCTAATACATTTTTTTCTTCCTTCTGACTGGCTTCTTTGTAACTGCTGGGCGGGCAGACCGGTAACAAAAGTGTCAGATACATAAAGTGAGCTGTCTGAGGCTCTCTGTGAGACTGTGACTTGTGCTATTTTTGCACGGAATGGAAAGTAAAAAAGTATTTTATAAACTACCAGTATGAAGGCTTGTTCGTTCCTTCTTTTTCAACACTGCCGGAACGCCAGCACCAACCCTGTTTGTAAAGAGAACTCAAAGCAGGGCAGTTGAGAGGAATTTCTTTATCTCTCATTTGCATGCAGTAGGCAGTGCTTACTTTGTAGAAAAATAAGCGTCAGGGCTCTCCTCAGGAGGCCACTGCAGTTTGCACCACACTTTGTCTACAGTGTTCAGACCAAATCCCAGAAAAGAGCAGGATGTGAAAACAACAGCAGGTTCTGTGTGAAAGTACAGTGTGGCACAAAGCAAAATAAGGTTGTATAGTAACGTGCCCAAAGCAGAAAGCAGTCTGCAACGTGCTCATGCTAACATAGGGAAAACGACAACGGGCCAGCACGGGACTTATGATAAAACATTCTTACCATTTATCCAAGTGCTTCCGAACAACTTAGTTGTTCGCAAAGCAAAAACCATGCCTCTGTTTGAAAAGTAGTTTATGATCCTCAAACAGTCTTTGAGCAATAAATGTCCTATTGTAAGGATAGAGGTTACGAATGCAAGATTTCGGAGTCCGTCGTCCGTGCTAATTGGGAATCATTTTCAAGAATATACCGAGTCCTATTAACAACACTTTATATTGCCAATGTCAAGCCATATTATTGTATTATAACAGCCACATAATCTAGCTATATAAATATCAATGTGCCAAACGATACTTGGTACCACTTATATAGAGTGCACGGCAGGCTACAGCAATGCAGTGTTGTGATTAGTCTGAGTGCACTAGTTCGGCGCTCAGAATAGGGAATAGGAGCCAGGGCATGTTCACCACCCAGACTGTATGCAGCCTGGGAGGAGAACATGCAAAGTGCGCATGAGTGTTTGGCCGGCTCAAGATAGCCGGCCAAACAGTCATGGGCACTTAGAGGGTGCTTCCACTCCTCCCACATGTGCTGCCTAGCCGAGCCCCGCCCTGCAAAACTGCCTCAGCACCAACACAATAACATGATAATAACCTCAGGTTATTATCATGTTATTTGTCCTTTTTTGCACTGCTGGAAGGCAGTGGGGTGACGTTCCTCCGCCTTAGCACTCTGAGTTTTCCATTCATGGTGACCTCTGAATTGTCTGGGCACCTCGCCATGGGGCTCTTTTATTTGATTCTGACAGTGAAATGGTTGCACCATTGTGGTGCATGTATTTGCAAACCATGGGCACAAATAGGGCCGGCTTTAGGGTAGTGCAATGGTGAGGCTGCACTGGACCTGACCTGAGGGGGGGCACTGATTTCGGGGGGCTGTGTTTAGCAATAACATAGGATTTAAAAGCACTTGCTGCAGAGTTCCTTGTGTGTCCAGCTTCGAGGCAGCAATAAAAATTTAATGATAACTCTTTTTTTTGTTTTTTAAATCTTTTTATTAACATAGCTCATAGTGCCATGAAACAATAGACAATGTCCAAGAAGCAGATTAGAAATTGCATTGTGGTGAATAAAATATGAGCACATTAGTACACAAGTGGGATATCCGATTATATACTTACTCCCCCGATTCCCTCCCCGACCCTCTATACTTCCGCCATGGCCCCCAGATCTTCTTCCATTTCTTGATGCAGCCCCTGCTCTTATATATGGTTTCCTCAGCTCTTTGGCACCAATCTAGGTCCCTCCTCCACTGATCCCATTGCGGGGGTGTCTGGGAACCCCACCTTCTGGCGATGTTTCTTTTCGCTACACCCGCGGCCAAAGCCATCCAAAGTTCATCATCAACAACAGCCATTTTGGCTCCATCAGAACCTTGTCGCCCACAACCGCGGACATAGTGTCCGTGACCTTGGTCCAGAAAGGGACCACTTCTGGGCACTCCCATAGTATGTGGTTGAAGGTGCCCTCTCCCTGGCAGCCCCTCACGCAAAGGGCTGATTGACTCCTGCCCCACGTGTATAGATGTGTGCGAGGGTAATCTACACGATGTAAAATTTTCAATTGGACCAGCCTAAACCTGGGATGGATTGCTATTTCGCGCGGGCTCTGTATGGCGTCTTGCCAGTCATCGTCCTCCAATGTACCAATGTTACTGGCCCACACCGCCCGAAGCCTCACCAAGGGGTCTGGCATATTGTTTATGAGCTTTTGATAAATGGTGGATGTGGGTTTCTCCGATATGGGATCCAGTAATAACCTGTCCTCTAGGGGGGAATATTCCAGGATAGGTGAATCCCTACTGACATGTGAACGTATGGCGTGTATGAGTCGTATGTAGTGGTATTGTTGTGAGTCGTGCAGGTCATATTCCTTCTTTAGATAGGCAAAGGAGTGGGGGGCAGATCCCTTCCAGACGTCACCTAGGTAGTCAATGCCAATCAGCTTCCACCCCCTAAAGCCGGTCAACCGCTTCACCTCTCTCAGCTGATCCCTAATCCATAGGGGGGTTCTACCGGTCAAGTTGTCTGTCCACCCCAGGAACTTATTCGCCTCCCTCCAACATTGAACTACCACTCTAGTGTGTACTGGCCACTCTCTTCGCGGCCTCCGGGCGTAGAGCAGGTGCTCACAGTTTCCCCCTGGCATGACGAACCTGTCTGTTCTGTAGGCCAGTTCAGAGTTATCTGTATAGACCCAGTCGTTAACTACTTGGAGCTGTGAGGCCCAGTAATATAACCGGACATCAGGGAGCGCCAGGCCCAGTCATATACCCCCCTAGTGAGCTTGAGGAGCGCTATTCTAGGAGTCCCACCATTGCAAAGCAGCGATCGCACTGCCTGCGAAATGCGCGTAAATACCCCCGGGAGGACAGGATACGGTGTATTTTGTAGGATGTACAGGAGCCTCGGCAGAGCAAGCATCTTAAATAGTGCCGTCCCGCCCATGAGGGAGAGAGGTAGGGAACGCCAGTGATTCACGTCCGCTCCTAGGCGAGCCAACTGAGGCTCAAAGTTCCTTGCGAAAAATTCCTCCTTGTCTCCCAAGTACTTGAACCCGGCAGTGGCTACGGTGGCTGGGCATCTTGTGGGGATCCGCGGGGGGGAGGGAGGGCTCGACAGGGGAAAAATTACTGACATTCCCCAATTAATGGTGCAGCCGGAGTAGCTACCGAATAGCTCGAAGAGGTGTAATGCCTGCGCAATCGAATGATATGGCCGCGCCATGTACAGCACGATATCATCGGTGTATAGGGAAATATGCTCTTCTCATTCATCCATCAGCGCCAGGCCCCAGAAAGACCCATCTCTCCTGATCCAATGAGCCAGCGGCTCTAGGGCCAGGGCAAAAAGGAGGGGAGACAGGGGGCAGCCCTGCCTGGTGCCCCTCTTGAGAGGGAACACCCTGGACATAGCACCATTTACCCTGACCCGAGCTACAGGTTGTTCATAAAGAAGACGCACCCAACTGCAGAAGATCGGGCCAAAGCCCAGTTTCTGGAGCACCATAAATAAATAGGCCCACTCAATACTATCGAATGCCATTGATGCGTCTAACGCCGTCTGCGCATCCCCCACATCCTCCATCATATATAGTACGCCGTGGCGGGTGCTCCTATGAGGCATAAATCCAGACTGGTCAACATGCACCAAATTGGGAAGAACAGATACCAGCCTATCCGCAAGGGCCTTGGCCAGGACCTTGGCCTCTACGTTGATAATTGAAATGGGGCGGTATGAAGAGCATTGGTCCGCCGGCTTCCCGGCTTTATGAATGACCACGATTGTGGCTTCACGTTAATCTGGGGGGAGCCTGCCCACCTCCCGTGCTTCTGAATACATCTTGATAAGGGGGTTGATAATAACGTTTGCCTGCCTCTTGTACATCTCTATTGGAAGCCCATTGGGTCCATACGCTTTCCCGGACTGAAGCGAGTTAAGGCCCTTCCCAATTTCCTCCCCCGTAAGATCCGCATCCAGGCGGTCACTCTGTTCTTGAGACAACTTGGGCAGCAAAATATCCTGCAGGAATTCAGCGCATTCACCCTGAGTCCTGGTGCACACCCTTTCGAAATGAGTCGCGAACGCCTCCGCTATGTCAAGACTGTTCGATACTGGGGACCTCGACGCATCCATAACCTCAGCCAACCAGGAACACTCCCTGTCGCGTTGGTCAAGCCAAGCTAGCAACTTTAGGGACTTATCCCCAACATCATATAGCCGGTGTTGTGTGGCAAGTGTGTATGCCCGTGCCTCCCCCTCAGCTAGTGCTCAAAGTTCCCTCTGTTTGAGTACTAGTCTGTGACGGAGGTCACCTTAAGATGCCATGCTGGCGTCCCACTCCAACTGGACTATTTCATCTTCAAGTTTGGCTGATCTGCAGGGATTCCTCTTTCCTTTGGACCCCAATCAGTGAGTGGGCCTGCCCTCTCAGCACTGTTTTATATGCTTCCTATATCGTTACATGGGAGGCTACCGAGCCCCCATTTTCCTCGAAGTAGAGCCGGGAACCTTCTTGGAGTTTGTCCCCAATAGTCTGGTCACGGAGGCGCCACGGGTCTATCCTCGGAAAGTGAGCCTTGTTGATCACAGGGCCCAGAAGTGTGACACCGACAGGAGAGTGGTCGGAAATCCCACGGGCCATAATACGGGGGTCGGCAAAAACGCCCATCTGGTCAGAGCGGATAAAAAAATAGTCAAGTCTGGAAGAAGTCCCATGACGAGCTGAGTAGGACGTGTACCGTCTATGTGAGGGGTGGAATGTGCGCCACAGTTTACCAAGGCCAAGTGCCGTAACAAAACCCTCTAGGCCTCATTCCCCCCTACAGCCCAACCCATCCCCGGACAGGTCAAGGTCCGCATTCATAACCGCATTCGTGTCCCCCCCCTAACAGGAGGAGCCCCTGGGGAAGATCTGCCAGGAAAGAGCCCAGTCATGGGAAAACTGAGGAGTGTAGGCCTGGTGGGACATAGCATGAGCAAAAGACTACAGTACGGCCCTCCCATTTCACTGCCACCGTGGTGAAACACCCCGCGTCGTCAGACCATGTGCCCATCGGGACTGCGGGCAGGGTGTTGCGGACCAGGATGCCCACCCCCGTGAACCTGACGTGAATCCCGAATGAGCAACCATTTTATGATTTGATTTGATTTGATTTGATTTTTACATTTGTAGAGCGCACGAATGCCCGAAGGCGTCTTGGCGCAGGTGTGTCTCCTGAAGAAAAACTACATCAGGAGAGTGTCGTTTGAGGTGCTGTAATACTAGTGTTCTCTTAATCTTATTGCCCAGCCCATTCACATTCCACGTTCATACTGTAAACTTAGCTTGAGTACCCATTGTAGTCAGAGAGGCTCATCATGATCGGATATATGAACCTGCAGTCAGCTGGAAGAGTCATACAGTACTAACGAATTTCTCACCCACATTTCAGCTATATTAGAGCAGTTCAACGCACCATCCCCTAGTCCCGCCCCCTCCCGAATTTGCTCTCAGAGCATTCAATACACCCCTATGGGGCGATACATCAAAAAGTATTACAAGGAAGTGCAATGTTCATACTGTGCTCCTCATAACATAACGTCCCTCCCACACAGCAGAGCTTAAGTGGTTTCCGAAATACCCCCCCAAAAAAGGGGGGAAGAGGAGAAAACAGTTTAATCTAAGTATCCCTCCTTCTGCCGGTCACTTTATGACTTTCCGTTCATGGCCCTGGCTGCCGGACAAGGGTCTCTCATCGCTCCCAGTGTCCTGTCCATTGAGTCACTGATCCGGCCTGTATGCACCTCCTTTCCTTCCCACTGTTCGCCACCCTTAGAACCAGTCGCTGGCCTCCTCTTGTGATTCAAAGAAATAGGCCTTGCTACCATCCAGGATCTTGAGGTGAGCGGGGAAGAGCATCATGTACTTCACCCCTTGTTCCTTGAGGGCTCTCTTCACCCCCTCAAAGGACCGACGCTGGCGCTGGACATGTAGGGTGAAGTCTGGAAAGAACTGGGTTGTGGCGTTCTCAAGATGGAGGTCTCCTGTCGTCCGCGCCGCCTGCAGGATGACATCCCGGTCTCGAAGGTTCAGAATGTGGGTGATACTGGTGCGTTGGAGGGGCCCCTGGCTTAGGCTTCCCCCCAAACGCACTGTGGGCCCGCTCGACTGAGAAGAAATTGGACAGGCGTTTGGGCTTCAGGTGGTTCAGTACTAGATCTTCTATGAACCAGTCCGCAGAGGGCCCCTCCATTCCTTCCGGAACCCCACCTACGTGAATGTTGTTTCGCCTGGCCCGCCCCTCCTGATCTTCAAGCCTGGCGTAGATGTCAGTTTGGTTTTTGGTAAGGGCGGCCACTTGTTCCTCCAGCCTTTTCGTTTTGGATTGGAGACTCCTGGTGCCCGTTGCCCGTTTCCACCACTGCTACCTTGTCAGACATCTTCCTGAAGTCTGCTCTTAGTAGGTTGACCTCCTCTGTCACCGAGTCTAGTTTGGGCTCCAGGATTCCCCGGAGTTCCCGAATGGCTGCCATTATGTCTCTCATGGAGGGGTCAGGATCATTGACTGCGGGATCGTCCTGCTGGCTCCTACCCGAAGCTCCGTCATCCTTCCCCATGGCTACTGTGTACTTGTCAATCTGGTTCAACTGGCCCGGGTCCGGTTGTCTATTGCGGCCCATGTCCCAAGATGTGTCTCCCGCGCCAAGGCCCAGACCAGGAGTGTTGGGGGGGTGACCCCCTAGACGACCACGTTACTTACAGGGGGGGGGGGGAGCTGGGCACCCTACAAACCCCTCTGGCATGGTAGGGCGCAAAAGGCGGCACTCAAGGGGTAGCCAAACTGTCTGTTTCCACAGGGCCTGATCTCACTCCACTGCAGGCCCCCTCTAACGGCGCTCAGTGCTGCCGGTAAACCAGACGCATAGGCCCAGGGGCCGCCGCTTTTCCGTGCACTGCCCTCTCACGTGCTCAGTCTTGGGTCTCCTAATTGCCCATATCAGTGCTTCTCTCCTCACCAAGGGTGGGGGGTGGCCCACACTCCGACCTCCAAGGCTGTCCAGTGTCCCCGCTCAGCGGGCCCTCAGCCCCACCGATGAACCGGATGATTGCCCTGGCAGGCGCTCAAGCTGTGGCACTTAAGCTGTGGCTCAAGCTGTGGCGGGCCTCACTGCACCCCCACCCCCTCTCACCGAGTCTCGCCAGCAGCCTTGCCGCGTCCGGCCCACACTCATCAGCCGCCCGGTGACGGGTGCCTCTCCCGGCCCAAGGCCCAGTCCGGCTGCCTCCTTCAGTAGCTCCGGGCTCGTTGTCTATCAGCGTGGGTCGCACCACTTATGCTGCTTGCCGTGTTCCTGCAGCAGACGCACGTCTGAGCCCTCGTCTGCAGCCGCTGATCCCGGGCTGTAGTTAACACCATCTCAGGGCCCGGAGGCGCCGTCTTGGCCCCTTTGGGGAGAATGACGTAGTTTGCTGTTTTGCAAGCAGAATGCTCATCGGCAGCCGCCGCAAGTCCGCTCAGCCTGCCGCCGTGTTTCAGTGCGTCGGTGCCCCGAGAATCTCCAGGAACTGCCTTCGGATGATGCCGGATTTTGGGTGTGATTGCTGACTGATAGCGGAGCTCTATCAGCAAGCGGCCATCTTCCGCTGCTGCAGGCCACGCCCCCCCTCATGATAACTCTTGTGATTAATGTTCCTGCTAGACAGAGAGATCTGAGTTTGGTCTAGTGGCAGTTTTGACTCGCCATAAAGTTGCTCTGAGGGTTAATATGCCTGCTGCAAAGAACAGATCTGTATTTTATTTGGATATCTGAGTGGATTTGTTAAGACATCCTTTTCCAGCACTTAAAAACAAATAACATTTTGAGAGAGTGGCTATGGAGAGATATGGGGCAATTTTGCTGGGTGGTAGTGAGGGAATCCGAGAAGGAGGTCATGGGGGAGGTGGCGCCAAAAAGATTGTCGGACCGGGCACCACCAGTGCTGAAGCCGGCCCTGGGCAAAAGGGTTAGTGATGTTTCCTCAGGGTTTGTTTTAACAGCACATTCTAACAACATGTGTAGTGTATGATTGTGCTTAGTTCTGAAACAGGGATACTCTGCTTGAGGCGGTTTCTACTTTGTGCTTACAGGTTGGGGATAGAATGACGTCACTCCGTGTGTAGTTGGATGCTGTTTCGCAGCAATGCTCATGGTCATCTCTTCTGTGTGCAGAAGTCAAGTAGGGGTTGAGTTTGACTGGTGCAGAAGACCCCAGGAGATGGAAAAGAGGCAAGAGGAGCAGCATTTGAGCATGCTACGTCACAGCCCCTTGCCTACTTTAAGTATCTTGATAGTGTTATCTCAGTGTATTTTGGGGGAAGTGTGAATGGTAGCCATCTTACCAAACAACTGAGCTACGTATTCAGACATACATAGCTGTTTGTGAAGCTCAGTTGTAAGTTATAGCAGTGTGCAGGAACACTATCTCAAAGCTGGATGACTTGTTAATTATGGACCTTCAAAGGTGGTTGGAATTCAGAGCCATGTAGCTCGTTTACACCAGTATGGTTTCCTGAAGACTTGTGGGCAAAAACGTACCCAAATGTAACCATTGCCTTCTAATTTACTACAGTCAGTGATGCTGCAATGTTATTATGTAAGGCCACTATCATGGAGTTGAACCACATTTTCTGCAGTTTGCAGGTTAATGTGAGATAATAGGGCACTCTATCTAGAATCTAGACTATTTGAATATGTGTCCCATCCTCCCTAGTCAGCCAGGTTTGGCCAATTAGCTCACGGAACAGAGCTGGATGAGGCATTCTTTGCATTAATCAGGATGTGAGTTATAGGGGCCTCAAGCTCTGATGATACAAATGCCCCAACCCATGTAACTGTTTCCTATCATGGCAGTTACTAAAGGAAGTGGATATAGGTTTCCAACAAAAAATCAGCACTGAAATCCCTGATTTTTGGAGTTCCACTCCTTCTAGTGCATGGTTTGAAAGGACCTATTACTGTCACTATCCTGAATTCTTCCCTGCCTTTATTTATATATGATCAAGGTATGCAGATTGAGCTTTTGCAAGACTTGACTTCCACTGCGGGCACCCCTCCTGCTGTGTGGCAGGCTGTAGTCAAACATGATAGGAACTATCTTGCTCCTTTTGGCAAAGGTAATTGAATGTCCGAGGTTGAGAATGGAGAAGTGCAAGGCTGCAATAGTCCCAAGAGCATTGTGGATTTACTGTGCCAGAGTCGTCATGAGTGTAGCACAGACAAAATAAGGACCAGCATCTCTGCATAAGGCTGACATCTCTCACCAATGGAGGACAGGAAGGAGGATCAGGTAGTCTTAGGTGGGTCTTGTTGTCATGAGGATTATGGACCACTTAGTGGGCAACCCCCTACAACACAGAATGATTTTACATGTATCTGCAGAGGTGAAGTGGATGCAGGTGGTGCCGATGCACAGTGAGTGCACAAGGTTGAAGACTGCCCTTGTACTTTGGGCATTGTATTTCTCCCATCATTGTAAAAGGTATATAAAATGTCATTTTTGGAAGCTGGTGTCTGGGGCTGATAGGTAGTGGGCCTAGCAGGCTACAACTTTAGTAAGCAGTGTAATGAGCTGTCCACAGGGGAAAGGAATAACAAGAAGATGACAATAAGTTGAACTGAACTTCATTATAAAGTCCAAAAGTTCATCTCAAACACTTGCTGCACATACATGGGCATCTCATTTCATACCATGAAAGGAATAGAGTGATTGTTTAGGATGTTCTGTACAAAGATTGTCAGACAAAAGAAACAAAGTGACCATCATCAGCTTTACCTTCTGTAGATTCCTTAGTAGCATCCATTGCGTCCAGAAGGAACGAGGAGATGGAGGCAAAACCAAAGCACAAGTATATTGTGAAGAATTCATTGCCAAAGGTGTTTCCTAATGTCAATGACCACATGAATTTTGTAGAATGAAAGATACAAAGCAAATCCAATGTGTAGATGCGTTGGAAGAAGCCAAGGAGGCAGTTAAGAATTAATTGACAAGTTTCATGTCCAACATTTTCTTTTTTTTGGGAGTGGATGACTTAGTTGCCAGGAAGAGTAATAGAAATGGACTCTTTATTAATTCATCTAATAGAAAGATCATCTATGTCTGCAAAGCATTCAACAATAAAGCACTGTTTAAACCAAGTGCTGCAACAATTATATGTTAGTTCTAATTTGTCTTTGAGTGAATAAATACACGAACCATATAATCCAATCCCTCCTAAAAGATATTGGGACCTTGTTTAAGTTTAGTAAGTGGAAAATGGTTGACAATATTGTGTGTGGTTGAAAGCCATTGAAAAACGTACGACATTGATGTACAATCTAGTTCTTGATGGGGAGATACAATCAGCATTGGCTATTTGAGCTTCCATAGCAGACAGACTTCATCTGTATTTGAGGTTTCAGTTTCTAGAGGCAACTCATAAGACAACTTTGAAAATATGAGTATAAAGGGTCAAGTAATTTGGTAACTGACCACCTCGAGGACAAAATCCATTAAGTCTTCGAAATGAAAAAAAAATACATCGGTACAAAGTCACAGGGCTGAAGCTTTATCTTTCACAGCAAACAGGGGTGGTTGCTCCATAGCAGCATTGCCTCCCTGCGAGCCAATACATAGTCATAGTCACACACCCTTTATTTATTTTTCCAAGTCCATTATTTTCCCTCATACCGTACAGAGAGCAGCATTCATTTATTTGTCCTTTATGGGGCAGGGCCACCATGAAGCTGTACTCATAAGCGTGTGATTGAGGTGAACAGCTGGAGCTGTCTATCTGAACTGGGCATGTCAGATTGACTGGTAATTTGCTTGTGGGCAGCCTGACGTGCGCAATTCAGGCTTCCCCAATCGGTGCTGTCAGGAAGCTGAGGAAGTAGAGACACAGGCCCTTTGGACAGAGCGCTGGGTTCGCTTGCCCTAGCCTATCCTCGCACAGAACATTTGCTGTGTACTAGTATAAACAGCATGAGAACAGTGCTTGCATCTGCATGCCCTTCAACACAGTCAGGCATCACGGTGATGTAGTGAAAAGGTACTCTAGTTTAGAGAGGAAAATCCTTTTAGGCAATCAATTCACATTCAAAAACCGTCTGCACAGTGTGTGGGAAAATTCATGAGTATCCACCCCTGATGGACCACAATATACTCTGGGAATTGGTCCATAAGAATAAGGCAAGTTACTTAGCTTCTTGCCGAATGTGATGCATTCACGAAGACAAATTTGTACAGAGCACAGGCGAAGGTGCTGATAGAAACAAAAAGGCTTCTGGATGGAATCAGGATAGTGTGCTGCTTCCAGATGACTGCTGCAAAAAGAACAATTGATGGATGGAATGCTGAACAATGTTAAACATTCAACCCCAGTACAGAGATCTGGGCCTAATTTCATTGTTTTTTTGTTCACCATGCCATTCCAGTTTGGACCCAGCCATGTGCAAATCAGTCTTGACCCTGCGTCCAATGGGACCAGTCCAGCTTGAACTGCCAGGCAAGATCCTCCCTGGACCGTAAACAAGCATCCTGGGACCGGTTGCGGGGTATCAGGCCCTCAACAGCCAGGAGAGTTTGACTCCAGTGGTATGGCGAGCACGAGACCCATGTCTGAGCATACCCGTCCCACTTAGGGCGACAATTGCAAAAAGAACAATTGATAAATGGAATGCTGAATAATGTTAAATATTCACCCCAGTACAACTATCTGGGTCTAAATCCATTGATTGTTTGCTCACCACGACTATCCAGTTTGGACACTGCCATATGCAAATCAGTCTTGACCCTGCTCCCCATTGGAACAGTCCAGACCAAACTGCCAGGCCAGGTCCTCCCTGGACCGGAAACAAGCATCCTGGGACAGGTTTTAGGTTATCACCCCATATCAGCCAGGATAGCTTAGCTCCAGTGGCATGGTGAACACGGGACCCACGTATGGGCATACCTGTTCCACTAAGAGCAACAACTGCAAAAAGATAGATGGAATGCTGAACAATGTAAAACATTCACTCCCAGTACAAAGATCTGGGCCAAAATCCATTCTTATTTGCTCACCATGCCATTCCAATTTGGATCCAACCATATGACATTGTTAAGCATTTCGTCCATAAATTTGTTTTGCGTTTGTTGCCCTAAGCAGGACTTGTATGCCCAGATGTAAGTTGTGTGCTCGCCATGCCACTGGGTTCAAACTATACTGGCTGATGAGGGTTGAGACCTCGAAACCGGTCCTAAGATGAATGTTTACAGTAAGGGAGGACCTGAAATGGTAGTTCTAGCTGGACTGGTGCCAATGGGGACAGGGGTCAAGACTGATTTGCATATAGCTGGGTCCGATTTCAGACACAAGGGAGGGTATGATGGGGGTGGTTTGTCTTCATCAGTGGTCAAGAATACATCCTCTATGATGTCTAAGGTAGTGATCCCCATGCTGCAGTATGCTCTGAAACCAGACTGCTAGTCATGCAAGAGATGGTTAGCAGTGATATGATCTTGGAGTTGAACAAAGACTTATGTTTCAATGATTTTGCCAACGAATAGTAAGTTGTTGGGCCAGAAGATTGAAAGGCCTTCAGGGTGCAGTGTAGGTTTCTTTAGGAGTGGAAGGATCTGGCCTGTCTTGAAAGCTTCTGTGATGATGCCTTGAGTGATGGAGGCATTGACAATGGTAATAAGGGGAAAGAGAACATCCCCAGAGAGAGCTTTGATGAAAGATATCATCTTCATAAGAAGTGGCTTTGAGGGAGTTGAGTTTGTCAGCTAGATCTGGGAGATATAGGCTTTCTATGGGAAGGGGTGGGTGTAAGAGATGAAGCAGGAATGGTATTGTTGATGTGCAGCCGGATCTTTTATATTTCTTTGACTGAAGAAGAGGTTAATGCCATTGCACCTTTCTGTATAGTAAGGAATAGGTAGGCCTAGCAGGGGGTTGATGTAGTGCTTGATTATCTTGAACAGTGCTCTGCTTCTGTTGGTGGCATCATGATGATATTGGTATAGTACTTTGCTTTGGTTGACGTGATCAGCTGTCTGCATGTTTCACGGAGACACTTCAATATCTATTGATCCTCTGGAGTTCTGTTTTTCCTTTGATTTACTTTCTTGTCTGCAGGTATATCATTCATTGTCGGCAAGGTCTTTAGAATACCAGGGTGCTGAATGCTTTAGCTTGCACTTGTGTGCTATAATTGGGTCGTGGATGTCGACTTAGCTTCCCAAAACACTATTGAAGTTGTTTAAAAAAGTGTTGGATGTGGAGTTCATAGGGTGAGAAATGAGTTCAAGCATTAGGTTGTCTTTAAAGATCTGACGGTTTGATGTTCTAATTTGTGTTGCCCTAGCTTTGTTGGTAGTACGCTGAGCAGGGAACAAGAGATGGTAAAGTTATCAATCCAGTCCAGGGTTTTATATGGCTTCCATTGGATTTTTGGTGATGCTGAGAAGACAAGGCCGAGGATGTGGACTTTGGAGTGTGTAGGTTGTGTGACATTAAGTACCCGTTGAGAGCATCGATAAGGCTGGTGAGGGTGTTTTCTCTTTTTTCTTATACTTTTGCTGTCTGGGAGGTTGAAGTCACCTAAGAGGCTAAGAGGGTGCTGTGGGTATGTTGAATGGATAAGTTGGTGAGGGGATCTTAGAGTTCATCAATTATAATTTTTTTCTACCTAGGAGGCCTGTAGGTGATATGGACGGTGGCAGTCTGAGTTTCAGAGAGTGGGAATGGCATGTCAACAGTTCTATGGAGTTGAGTGTTACATGCTTGTCTAAGGCGCAGGACCAGGAGGACTTACGAATGATAATGTAGCCTCCTCGCTTCTTGTGTGCGTGGTCCACATGACAGATGATGGTGTAGCCGGTGGGAAGAAGGGCATATAGGATGTGCGATGATGTAGGTGGGACTATTTTTCGATGATGAGAGGACATCAAGCTTATAATACGTCATGAGGTCTGCAATGTCTGCTGCATAAAGTCACGCAGAGTGAGTGCTAATAAGCCTGAGTTGGAATGTCTGTCTTGTAGTTTGAGAGTCTGTGGTAGTTAATGGGATGGGTACGAGGTTGGGTATGATTGTGGGGATTGACAGTATAGCATGCTTGGTGATGAACATTTTTTTAACGTCCCCTGTAGGTTTTACTGGAACAGGCTCTAGCAGGCCCAAATAACCAATGTCCTTGTCTGTGTCCACCCTTTGCTGGGGATGAGTGGTCAATGAAGAGCTAATTGAAGTAGGGAGAAGGCAGAAAATTATGTCACTTCTTGAGCAGATGGATGATGGGAAATGCAGCAATCTTACTTTCTGTGCTGTGCAATTGTCTGATGGAAAAGGAAGTCCTTTTGTTTGGCTTCGTCTTTTAAAGACAGTTCTGGTGGGAAAACAGTGACATCCTGTACAGATAGCTTGTGGGAAATGCTCTGTTACCACTTCCTATGCAGATAAATCATAGGAAAATCTCATAAAGTCCTTTGTTTGATGATTTAATAATAAGGAGTTATAACAATTGGACTTATAAACAATGGATTTATGCGACTTGAACTTTATTGCTAATACTTAAATAAAAACATTTTTAACTTTGATACAAGACTAGTGATATACTGTAATGTATCTAACATATTTTCTGAGTATGATCACCTCTAAACAGCTCAATGAACAAGACAATAATTGCCAATTTCCTATTTCACAACTTGGTCTTAAATTAAATTAATACAAAGTTTTCATAAAGCTACCGGCTCCAGTGGTTAAGCTCTTGCATTAGGAAGAGAGATCTCTCTTTTGTGCACCTAGAGGGTTCACTGATTCAAGCTCCTTCTCTATAGTCACATGCCTAGGCGCTGGGGTACTGAACTCTTCACCAGTTTGGGTTTTTAATCAGTCTACCCAGATTTTGGATGGACCATTCCCAGGCCTGCCCTTGACATTAATCAGACCCAGCTTTGTACTCACAATTTCACAATGGATTTGTGATCCATGTGGAGGAAGTCAGGCTCCAAGCTAAGAACACAACATCTGAGTCAGAAACTCCTTGTGAGAATGAGGGCAAGAACAAATATGGCCCATGGATGCATGGCACTGAGCCCCCTATCTTCACATCAGCCACTAACAGAACACCTCAACAGTTATCTCATTCCTAAGACGTTGTTTTATAATGATTTAATACAGCATTATCAATTGCCATGTTGATTACCCTGTAGCCATTTTGTATGTCTATGTTTTACTTGTCTAACTCTTCAGGTTTCTGAATTTCAAAGTGTCCTAGACTTGCTTTCATACTTGGCACTTCAAAGCACAAATATAACCTGTAGTTAACTCAGCAAGGAAGCTCCCTCCATGTAGCTTAGTTTCAAGGTCTTTTTGCACACTTCTCATGAGAAAGCCCAGCACCTGCTTACTCCTACTTTTTAAGTTGCAGTGTATGTCGTGAAACTACTTACTCTTGTGTTTGTAAAGAACATGTATAAAAGTGGGGAATTGAGTGGAAGAGGAATCATTAGATGCTCCAATGCTTGGGAGGCAAAGCTCAGGCTCTCTGTACTGCAATATTACTGTTTTGGCTTATGTTTTACATAGTAAACATGTTTTAGACTTCAAATAGGCTCAAAACTACTGTTTCTATTTCACAGAATTTGGCAGAAACTGCCTACTTTCTGCCTGAGGTGGAAAGAGAGCTGGACTAGACTCCACATGATTACTTCAAGTGCCAAAGGTAAGGGAGAGATTTCTACAGATGAACTGGGGTGGCGTGCAGGCCCAGCACTGGACATGCTGATCAGGTTCGATAGTATTAGTTCAGCTAAATTAAAAAGGTAAAGTGTTTAAAAATGCTTATTTTTCTATTGCTATTCCTGTTTAGTTGGGTGTTTTAAAGGTACTAATTTGTCATCTGGGTGGGAGACAACTCGTTTAGGCTTGGTGGGTAGGTAGATACTGGAGATGACCTTGGAGTAAACCAGCGAATGTGTGTTCCATGGTGTAGGGTGATTAGACTCTAGAAACCTAGCACAGGAGTGCCAGAACCCGAGCACAGACTATAGTATCTTCCTGTTGTGTTTATAATGTTCCCTGTTACCTGGTTCCTAGCTGCTCAGCCCAGTGTGAGTGTTCTGTATGGAATGTTGGTGCGATGGTCATGAGTGGAATGCTTGGGTGCCTGTGAGTGTTGACAGTTGGAAGATGGGCTGAGCAGCAGGCAGGCTACTCCTGGTGGGGCTGCTACCATTGATGTTATAGACTTAATACATTTCTTACAAAGACACTACTTGGCTACGTCTACTTCATCACTTCTACGCATGGAACTTCATTACAACATTTTGGCGACGGGGATGGGATAAACTTATGCTGTACAGCTGGCCTTAATGAAGATAAGTGATGACTTGATAAAGAAGTCTTGAAAGCTTAAGAAACCTACAGAAACAACAGTTCTTGACAGCACACGTGATGCAACGTGGAATTTTAAATCCTCCCTTCGTCACAGATCAAATTTCACACTAGCACATTCACTCAATACATTCATTGGTGGGGCCCCTAACACCAACACTCACACTTCATTGATCTGTTCTCATGGGAGAGATAAATTGTCCAAACGCTGACATGAAAGGAATACCTTTTCACCTCAAGAACCTAATTTACTTGAACATACATTAAGTACCTTTATTAAACTCAGAACCTCGAGATATTCCCTCCATTTAGTCGATAGATCAGTTAGTTTAAATTGGATATTTGGTGACTCAATTCTTTAATCTACATTTAATCTTATTCTAATTTCTCCAAATAAATCACCCGACACATTTGTTTGTTAGAATAATAATTTTGTTTATCTAATCAATTGCAATTTTAATAAGTCATAAACCAAACCGCCGAACATCATATTTACCTAATCTGGCTATTAGTCGTCCTCTAAGTCAATCAAGTCGTGAAAAAGTCTTTAATTCATCAAAGTCAGGCAGCAATTCAGTCTGTCAAAGATTCATGATAAACAGCTGTCCAGCAGTGTCACCGTCCTCTTCGTCAGCGTCAGCATTCCCAGCCTAACATGCATATTTCCTCTCTATTCTACCATCTTTTATAATAAATTTAATGTCAAGATGTAACAAAAATCAGTTTTAGACAGTCCTGATTGGAGGATTTGGGGTCATTCGGTGAGGTTCTCACATAGTCTTTTTTGTTAGATCATCACGCCTGCTGGTTCCGGTTTTAAAGACAGTCTTTTGTTTAACAAACTTGGCAACTCTCCCAGTGTGTCCTTGAAGGGTATATCTCAGATGAGGTCAAGACGAGGCCACTTGTTGCTGGCTGTGGCGCAGGCGCACTTCACCCGAAACCTCGTGGAACACTGACTAGGCCGTCATGTCGGAGTCAGCCATCTTTACGAAGGCCCAAATCGATCAACTTAAGTAAAACAAACACAAAACGTAATTAAACATTGAACTGGCTAATAAAATGTTAAACCCTCACTAATCCCCCTATGTGTATGTAATTATCTAGCACGATAGCAACATTCAAAGCGTTTATATTCACCCAAGGATGTCATCTGGAGCAACTTACAATTACATCACAAAAGCAACATATATCATGCAATATTCTAATTTTCTACCATTAGTATGCGTACATATATTAGTACACAAATTAGTTTAGCCATGCAAATGCAAATCCTACGTGTAATTCTTTCATTAATATAGTTGGTTAGATATCACTTCAAACAGATTAATAATATTACAATTAATAGATTATTCAGATTAATATAAACATGCAGAAATGGGGGGGGGATACAAAATGTTGTACTACCCGCTCCAGCAATCCTCCCTTTGGTGATTATATTACCACACCATCAAAATTTTGTATCTCTTTTACGGAATTTCAAAGTGATTTCTTGTTTTTATTCATAATTCAGTTTCCCCTGTCTCTTCTCTTTTTGCTGATTTGTACATACTCTCCTTAACTTCCTCCAATTCTATCTCATCAACTTCTCTCTCTTGTTTTACGTCTTTTCTCCTTAAATTTTCTCTTTTTAACTTTTTCTGATTTTTATTCTTTTTACACCCTAATCTTATTATTAAAACTGTGAAAATGACACATGTTAATGGAAATAATATCTTACCTAAAAACGTACTACCTAAATTTACTAAGAAGTTTTTAATAGCTGAAATGTTCCTTCCAATCTTTTCCCATACACCTTCAACCTCCAGTGGTACAATTTCGTCATGCAATTCTGTAATATTTTTAATATAAATTTTTTAATATTTGCTTTCGTCAGGAATGTAAGTACAACAATGTTGAACTTTCAGCATTCCACAGACTCCACCTTCTTTTGCCAATAATATATCAAGGGCAAGTCGATTTTGCATTACCATAGCACGCATGGCAACCATTTCAGTGTTTACCAATAAAAATACTCCAGCGGTGCTGTCCAGCAGTGTCACCGTCCTCTTCGTCAGCGTCAGCATTCCCAGCCTAACATGCATATTTCCTCTCTATTCTACCATCTTTTATAATAAATTGAATGTGAAGATGTAACAAAAATCAGTTTTAGACAGTCCTGATTGGAGGATTTGGGGTCATTCGGTGAGGTTCTCACATAGTCTTTTTTGTTAGATCATCACGCCTGCTGGCTCCGGTTTTAAAGACAGTCTTTTGTTTAACAAACTTGGCAACTCTCCCAGTGCGTCCTTGAAGGGTACATCTCAGATGAGGTCAAGACGAGGCCACTTGTTGCTGGCTGTGGCGCAGGCGCACTTCACCCGAAACCTCGTGGAACAGTGACTAGGCCGTCATGTCGGAGTCAGCCATCTTTACGAAGGCCCAAATCGGTCAACTTAAGCAAAACAAACACAAAACGTAATTAAAACATTGAACTGGCTAATAAAATGTTAAACCCTCACTAATCCCCCTATGTGTATGTAATTATCTAGCACGGTAGCAACATTCAAAGCGTTTATATTCACCCAACGATGTCATCTGGTGCAACTTACAATTACATCACAAAAGCAACATATATCATGCAATATTCAAATTTTCTACCATTAGTATGCGTACATATATTAGTACACAAATTAGTTTAGCCATGCCAATGCAAATCCCACGTGTAATTCTTTCATTAATATAGTTGGTTAGATATCACTTCAAACAGATTAATAATATTCCAATTAATAGATTATTTGGATTAATATAAACATGGAGAAATGAGGGGGTATACAAAATGTTGTACTATCCGCTCCAGCACAAGCACATATCCATAGAGATGTTCATAAAAGAGCAGTCTGCACATGTACATTTTCAAGAGGAATTGGTCCAAAAGTGGAAAATGGTGACATGTCATAATTGTTTTCAATGCAGAAAGAACCTACCACAGACAGCGCAAGTACATTTCCAGGTGGAAGTGTTGACACAAAAGGCACAAGATCCACAAGATACAAGTGAAATGGAGCATCACAAGAAACAAGAGAAACCGGAGCAGCATGCCTCGCAGCCCCACCAGTGTCCTTCACATCGGACAGCCCCAGCCCTGGCGTGCCATGCTCATCAACTTTACATCTTTTGGACTATGAGTTGCTAGCATTACTTGTGTCACCAAGCTTAATGATATACAGCTTGTGTCTCTTACATGCTTGTGAACCCACTGACTGCTGTGTGCCTCTCTAAACTTTGTACTTTACAGATGGACGTGAAATCTTGGATCACTCGTGAGGAATTTCTTTATTTTTGGGGCTTCGTTTTTCAGGATGTTAGCGGTTGTTTTTTTTCAAATATAAATTGCCCCGTTAAAGCAGCGTGTGACAAGCGCGAAGCTCACCTATCTGTGTGCCATGTGAGGGTGTCAGTTGCTGTGGAGTCATCATGCACTTTCACTCTGCGGAGTCTTCGTCTCACAAGCAATTTTACTGGTTCAGTGATGTGTATCACGCTGTGCAACAACATTTTGGTGCACATACGCTCCTAGAGCCATACTGGAGTTGACCTTGGAGTAAACCAGCGAATGTGTGTTCCAAGGTGTAGAGCGATTAGACTCTAGAACCCTAGCACAGGAGTGCCAGAACCCGAGCACAGACCATATAAGGATGAATGTATATGTGAAAGAGGCCCACTCTTCACTGATGACATGAGGCTCACTCCACCACCCTGAAGTCCTGCACTAGATCCTGAGTCTATTCCATTTCTTCTAGGCATTGCTTGGACCAGACCTGTAACCTGACCACTACTTGAGATAGCTTGAGACGCACTATCGGGTGTATAGCCAGAGAATTGGATAGGAACAGCCATTATGATCAACACACCTCCCCTTCTTGTAATGCAATTATGATGAACCCCACCCAGGGTCACATCAATGCTATTCTCCCTTTTAGAGACTACCCAGTCCCAGAAGCAGATTAACAGTCCATGTTGCTTAGAAACAGGTTCCGAACATACACAATAACCCAACAAAGTTCCATGAAGAATTGTAAATGGTATCGGAGCTGAATGAGCTAAATTGGGTGGATGTAAATCAATTGTTGCTATTGGTAGTGCCAAGTGAAATAAGAGATTTGTTGCTAGAGAAGAGTGAATGGCTGTGATAGACCCCTGCAGATGTTGATACTTTAGCGGCAGAGGTGGAAAAATATGTGTTGTTGAATGCTGCCATTGAAGTGTGACCATTCAAAATGACTGCACCAAAATTTCTAATTGTAAGCAGAATGAAGAAAGAATCTCCAGATTATCATTTGGACAGGTTGAATGATGTGTTCGACAGTTACTTGGCCATAGCCCGTCTCACAGAATTAGCTCAGTAAGGAAAAGGTGTGGCCTTTGTGTGCAGTGATTGTTACAAAATGTACAGAATTAACTGCATACCTTGTGTGTCAGATGGAAAACTAAGAATTTAGCAGAGGGGCGTGGCCTGCGGAGCATGGACGCAGTGATGCAAATGCAGAGCTCCAGCAAGCCAAGACCTGGTGACCTGGTGAGGCCATTTATCCTGCGATAAACTGCCTCTTGAACAGCAGTGACCTGGCCCCCGAATAGCAGAAGGGGCTCCCCGGCTGCCACA
This sequence comes from Triturus cristatus, assembly GCF_964204655.1. Taxonomy (NCBI): domain Eukaryota; kingdom Metazoa; phylum Chordata; class Amphibia; order Caudata; family Salamandridae; genus Triturus; species Triturus cristatus. The sequence continues at coordinate 822,130,538 of NC_140585.1, read as the reverse complement.
GTAAAAACAAACCTGGGCATGGCATAGCTCGGGGACAACAAGCGCTCCACTGCCGCAGAGCCGATCGTGCTCCCGAGCGGCACAAGTGGAGTGTTAGGTGGAGACCGACTGCTGGAGAGACTTGGCAGTGGGGGTTCAGACCCCTCTGCCCAGAGTTTTCCTGATTTTGACATTGGCGCATAATAAGGCTAAACCACCCCGAAGGAATGGACTCAGCCTTCCATAAAGGACGTGAGGCAGGAGATGAGTAGTGGTGAACAGGCCATATAGATTATTGACCTTCAGGGTCCACAGGAGGAAAAAGGGTACTGTTCCCATTCAACCTTCCATATAACTTTAACTATTTGTGCGTGGGAACCTCTTCAACATCGGAGAGAAAAACTGATCCGCCGGAATGACCAGATGTGTGAAGCACTTCCCCCCCACTTGTTCTCCGTGCCACCGGGGGTGCTAACTGGAGGACATCTGGTGGACACCAATGCGATGGGTGCAGTGTTGTGTAGAAGTATGCTTGTAGCTCTAAAGACACAAGCAGAAGCTGCTTCTGGACCCCAGGGGAACAAGGGGACAGTAGGACCTCCACAGATACCCCTCCCACTATGACAAGACACAGCTGTGTGCAACACCCTGTTTACAGGTTACTGCCGCCAAAAGAGATCTGGTCACAGACAGAAGCCCATGCAGCCTGCGGGGGAGGGGGGACGCCCATTTGAAGAGGGGTAGCCAGTGCTTATAGCTGGTGCTCATGTTCGTGGAGCGTGGTCATAGGGGAGATAATGGCCTGTAACCACGTAAACACACCACAGCCCTGTCGGAAGCAGCACTAAATACTCAAGGCCCATGCTTTTCCACCAAGGACACTGGAACACTCAATTATCAAGTGGATAATACCCAGAGCTTAAGGGCAAATAGAGACTTTGGTCCCCCCAAACGGGAGAGGGAAGAAGCAGGATGGTGCACACCAAAACTACACACCCACCATTGAGAAAGGACGGGCTGGTGGGACTGGGGCGGTAGCTTCACACCCACCACCGATGGCAGAGAAAGGGCTGGAATCAAATACAGTAATAATTCTGGCAGCTAATAAAGACACTAAAGAGATGCTGGAGTGAAATATTGAGACTAGAGCATTATGTGAACGTCCTTAGGAACGATCATTCGAAATTGGTAGATAGGGTGGCGAAGACAGAATCGACTTTGGCACAAACACAACCGTCAGTCCTGACCCACGGTGATCGGCTATCCCAGCTCCAAAAAGGTTGTAGTTAAGGGGGAACGTAGATGATGCTGAAGGACGATTGTGGATAAACAATATCGGAGTGGTGGGCCTCCTGGAACGAGTGAAGCTGTTTATGGAGGACTTGTTGGCCACAGTGGTGCTAGAGGGGAAGCCCTCAAAATGGTTTACAGTGGAGAATGTCTACCATATACTGTGTAAGCCACCACAGCCCGAGGCTCCCCCTAGGGTGGTGGTGGCCAAGGTCCTGAATTACAGAGACAGTGCAATATTGCAGGGAGCTCAATCCCATGGGTTCAGGCAGGTTGAAGGAGCCTCAGTATCCCTCTACCCAGTCTATACCACAATGATACAAAGACTGTGAGAAACATTCATAGCGGTAAAGAGACACCCACAGACCTTGAACATACAATGAGCTCTGTTTTTCCCAGCTAGACTCTGCATCATTTGAAACAATGACATGTACTTCTTCCCGACCCTGTTGGAGGTTTGGGAGTGGCTTGAGCACCAGGGATATTCGCCTGGATGGCCAGGAGGGGCACCCACGTCAGAATGTCGAGAAGCAAAGAGGCAATGCAAAACGTGGAAGACACTGACCCAGAACCTTCTCAGGACCAGGAGTAGCCTGAGAGAGCAAGGGTGGGGGAGGCGCTACACCAAAAGCGGACTATGCAAGTGGGCATGAGATGGGATGCTCTCCGGGAGTCAGGGGGGAATCAGGGGATGGGAGATCAGAGTCTGGAGCCTCTGGAGCTGAGATACCACCGCCAGTGGTGACAAAAATGACCTCAGGGGAAATAATAAGAGAACTTTTGAGGGATAGGTTGGCCTGATCAGACTTGGGGAACAGACTCAGATACCTCACAGACCTCTTCCTGCTGCTGCAGACTTTGGGTTGGGCCACAAAATCAAACTGGGCCTGGTAGCAAAAGCCCTATTAAGAGACTCTGCTGATATATTGTGTTTTTGCAGGAAACTCATATGAGAGGGAAATATAAAATGGCGGGATACGCCGGGTACATGAAGGGATCTAGGGAAGTGGCACCTCTGGTTAAAAAGTCCCTCCCTTTTAAGACAACCAGGGTGTGGACAGACTCTTTGGGTCTTTGTTGATGCTTATTGATCGTGGGACAATGGGAGGGTGAGGTATTGGCACTGGTTAATGTATATTTCCTACCCGAGCTCCAGATAGAAACACTACAGGTGTTAAGTCGAATATTAGTGGAGATCTCACAGGCCACAACACTAGTGGGGGGTGACATCAATATGATGGACCCCAGAGTGGATCGGAGATATGTTAGACCCGTTTAGACAGCCCAAGAGGGGAGACTAACTGACTTTATTTGGGCACAAGGGATGTTTGATCTCCAGTGATCCCTCCATGAACAGGATAGGGCTGCTGTTATTATTCAGGAGCCCATATCACACACTCCTGAATAAATCATGTCTTTTACACCCGCACTGTCACTCCAGATGTCCTAAACTGAAATTGAGAGCAAGGGTAATATCAGATCATTTGCCTTTGGAAGTTTCACTGCAGGACCCACGTGTGCTAGAGATGAGTGAATGGTACATGGTGCATGGTAGCATGCCGATTTACCTCCTCAAGGGAAGTAGAAAGGCTTTTTAAAATTACAGACCTGTATTTTCAGGAGAATGTGGAAACGGCTAAAGACAAGATCATTCTCATAAGGGGAGAGTTATTCTCAGGCAAAGTAGTGGATGAAAGGAATAGAGACAGTGAGTGCAAAAAACTACAATGGAAATCTGACAACTGAAGGATAAACAGGCCCATACCCCATCAGAAGAGACAACTCAACACTTGGTATGGAATCCGGCAGAGTATAGAATGGTGGCGACTAATGAGGTAAAATTGATGTACCGAGCCCGACAGCGGAGTATATATGAAGTAGGGAACAAGGAGTGTAAACTCTTATCATGGCTGGCAGCCAGTGAAGCAGCAAGATCACACATAACTGAGTTAGTGGATCCCTTGGGGAAAAGCGTGCACAGAAGTGACAATATTGCGCTGGTCATGGTGAGGTATTTAAGAGAGTTCTATGTAGGGAGCCCCATGGGGAGGAAGCAGAGATGAAGAACTTTGTCAGGGACTGTCACACAGTCTATTGGATAGAGGGAAAGTGCTGGAATTGAAGGTGGATTTGACAGAGGGGGATATCCGTTTTGTGCTCTCCATACTACAGAGTGGGAATGTCCGTGGTCGAATGGCCTTCCGGTGCAGCTTCTGCACTGATTGCCCACCAAACCTTTACCCTCATGCCACAAGATATATACCATGTCCCATTAAAAGGGCGAATTCCCTAGAGACTTGTGGATGGTGACAGTGGTCTTCATTCTGAAATCAATATAAGGCACTCCCACAGACCCATTTTACTTCCGAATGTAGATGTGAAAATTCTGGCAAAAGCTCTAGCGAACCGATTGAGGGGAGTGATTCTAGATTTGATACACCCAGGCCAAAGTGGGTTTATGCCCCATGGATCCACAAGGTTAAACATTAGAAGCTACAGAACAATATAGCCATAGAGCTGGCTGCACCCTCCCATGATGCCCACAAAGCATTTGACTCCATGGAGTGGCCCTATATGTTTGTGGTCTTAGAGAAAATGGGTTTTCGACTGAAATTCCTGGTCAGGGTTCACTTGCTATATGCAAAACCTCAAGGGTGACTGAAGGTGAATGGGATCCCCTCTGCAGCATTCCTGATGGGAGAGGCATGCGACAGGGCTGCCCCCTCTCACTAATGTTATGCGTAGTAGCACTAGAGCCATTAGCGGAATGGGTATGAATGGATGCACACAGTGACGGCTGGAGATGGGACCCCCATGGGAGGATCGTATCTCACTTTTTGAGGATGACGTGTTACTATATTTGGCCAACTCCAATAAGATCCTGGAAAAGAGTAGGCAAAATATTTGCACTTTTCGGGAAATGCTCTGAGCGCCAAATCAGTTGGGGGGAATCTTTAATCTTCCCAATAGGTACATGGACGTTGGGAGCTAACCTTTCAATGCCTCTGCGTATTGAAAGAATATGCTTTAAATGGGATATGGATTTCCCGAGAGGCGATCTCACATTTTGAGGACAATCTCGTACCACTACTGTGGAACCTGTTCCCCTTAATGGGGAAAGTGGCATTGTTCAAAATGGTCATCCTCCCACGCTTCACTTATAAAATACAACATAGCCCTCATAGAATTCTGATGCAATCTTACACATAAGTAGATGCTATACTAAAGAAATTATTGTGGCTGGAGGCGCCCCGAGAATAGTGTTCTTCCTTCTACAATGCTCCACCCTCGAGGGAGGAATAGCATTGCCTAATGTGAGATGGTATTACAAGGCGTCACATTTGAGCATGATAAATGATTGGGCATATGCACCAATGGAGAACCCACCATGCAGATTTTACATGGTGATGCTGGGAGAGAAAGGGTGCCTATATGTTCTCTATGTTGGGAAGCTAAAAGAAGACACGCTTCCCGCTACGAAGTTGACTGTAACATTATGGCATGAGCCACACAGAGACTTGGGTGGAGGGGACACCTTACTCGGGGGACTCCATTATGGTTGGGCACCGGGTTGAAGGAGGTGGCAGGCCGTAGTGGCATCTGACAATGAGATATGGTAGGACTTAGTACCCTGGTGTATGTATGGGACACTAATGGGATGGTGCCCTTCACACATTTTCAGACAGATTATGAGATTGCGTCCTCTCAGATATTCAAATATATTCAAATATTTGCAATTGCACCTTGCACTGCAGGCAGGAATCAAGCCAGAGGAGGAAATTATGTAAGCCTTAGCTCTTGAAAATAGATTATTAGAGGGGCGAGTTATATATTCTATCACTTTTCAAACCTTAATGAGAAATACCCAAAGAGACTTAGAACCATTAGGTGTAAAATGGCAGAGAGATATGGGAGACATAGAGGATAAGGACGGGGAGACACGTTGTAATTTCTCAGAGAGATAGCGATTAAGGCCTGTTACAGATTAATACAACAAAAACTCCTACATAGGGTCTGCTACACTAGAGTCCTACTTAATAAAATTGGGAAGTGTAGGACGATTACTGTCTGAGAGGCTGTGGACACCAGTGAACCTTCCTACATACACTTTGGGATTGCCCGGTCTTGCGTGATTTCTCAGAAGGGGTGACTCACAGATTGGAGGCTGCTACTGACATTCAGATAATTCCAGAGGCCCCACTAGTCCTATAAGGGATTTGGTGGGAATCGGATTAAATCTTATTGAAGAGTCTAGATATTAAGCACTAGGACCCTCGTGGTTCCGGGTGGATTTTAAACAGGAATTACACAAGCAGCTGGGAGGTGCTATGGTGTGGTTATTGAAGTCATGACGCAATGTGTGCAGTTGTGTGATCGTTGTCAGAGCTGGGATGCCTATGGGTAGCTTCGCACTCTGCAAGTGCTTATTTATTAGTGAAGAATAAAGACGCAAGTTTCAGAGCTCTGTGTGTAGTTTGTTTCATTTTCATAATCCCGGGCTGCAAAGGGCGCTACAACTGGCGATTAGTAGGGGATACGTGCCCCGAAGAGACAAGTCTGCTCTCCCTGAGAGTTTGCAACGGTATAGCAAACTACTTGTGCATGCCATGTTCACCCCAAATCGATTGCAATCAGTCTGAGGTCAGCATATGTGGAGTCAAAGCTCCACTCCAGCCCATAAAAGGCCCTAGAAGAAAGTTGAAGGCCCGACAGTGATAACCAGGTACGAAAGCAGAAACTCACTTATGGGCACAATGGAGTGAAGTGCCATTAGGAGCTTTAATCAGGCATGGTGGCCCAAGTTCAAACACAAGGGTTGTGCTTGCAGAAGTTGCAGAAGCTGCGGGGTACAGCGAAAGCTGTCTGAATAGCACGTGCTCTCAATGGCAGAAAAAGAGAGTGTGAAATACAATGCAGCCATTTTCCTGAAACCACCACCGCCATTCGACATGGCGAATAAGCAGAACATTGGTGCCAGGTGTGCTGCATGGATCAAAACAATTCATAGATGCTCTAGAAGAAGAAGATGATAAGAAGATCATTTAACACTTAAAGAATGTTACTGGTGATGGAGTGAAAGGAGAAATAAAGAAAGTCTCACCAACTGAAGCAAAATCGTACCACAAGATAAAAGAAGCACAGGAAGCCAAGTTGAATCCACTGCCAGATGTCGACTATGACAGATACTTCTTCAACCAAGCACTGCACAACAACAGGTCAGTGAAACACTCATTAAGCATTGCAAGTTCTGTGATCTCACCAACGAAGAAGTCATGTGTCTCGGATACATCAATGATTGCCTTTCCAATTCATTTGAAGGCACATGTTGAAAGAAACACACAGTCTGGAGAAAATGCTCAAGGCTGCGAGAGCAGAGAACGAGCAGATCGGCAAGCTGCTGAAATGGAATTGGGAATGGACCATCATGAATTGGCCCTGACCAATAAAAGCAAGCCCAAGCGAAAACAAGAGACAAGGAAGTCGACATCTTTAAAGAAATCTAAATTTATGTTTCCAGTGTGGATGTTAGTTTCTCTATTAACGTACTGTCCAGCCATAGGACAGGTATGCAAAGGGTGCGGGAAAGAAAAACACTTTATAACGGTTTGCAAGGCAAACGGAAAACCAAATATGTCACCGCAAGAAGAGAAAATGGGTGCCAGAAGGTTCCAGAAACATTCTTTCCATGCCTACAAAGTTATACACTTGAGATGCTTCCGAACCACTGCAAAGCCAAAGATCATTCACAGAAACCATGCAACACAAAACAACATCTGTGCAAGCGCCGATCCATGTCCTCCAAGACACCTCATTAAGTTTATGCCTGTTCCGCTTTGCCACTGCTGCTGACATGTGACTGATATCTCTCAATTACAACCTTCCTACACTCAAGAAAATGAAAGTGCTACTTAATATTAATAAAGACATTTGCCCTGTTGCACAACAGCACTGCAGAGTCGCTTTTCACTTGCAAGCAGCTGTTGAGAAAGAACTAGAAACACTGTTGAAGCACAACATCATTGAACGATCCACCGGTCCCAAGCCATGGGTTTCCCCCAAAGTAGTGGTGTCAAAAAGGAGAGTGGAGGCGCAGTGGGCATTTGTTTTGATATGCACCAGGCCAACAAAGCTATTGAGACAGAAAGACTTCCTGGTCCCCGCATAACGGACATGATGATGTAGTTAAATGGAGCCAAAGTCTTCTCCCGACTTGACTTGAATAAGGGATACCATCAACTTGAGCTGGAAAAGAATTGCAGGTTCATTACTACTTTCTCGACTCATATTGGTCTGTTCAGATACAAAAGACTGAGGTTTGGAGAGTCTTTAGCTGCTTAAATATTTCAGGTTGTTATACACCAAGTAATTCAACCTGTCACACATGGTTTTAATTACAGCAATGACATACTAGTATATGGGACAACATGAAAGGAGCATGACAAGGCTCTCACACAAGTGAATCAGTTACTTGCTGATGCAGGCCTCACTCTGAATGCAGCAAAGTGTAAGTTTCACAAGACCAAACTTAAATTCTTTTGGCATGCATTCTCTGATCGTTAGATGGCTCCTGGCCCAGATACGATGAAAGCATTGTCATCTACTTGTCCCCCACAAGATATAACCATGCTTTGATCCTTCTTAGGCATGGCCAGTTGCTGATCAAGGTACATTTGTGACTTTGTGACAGCGAGTGCGCCATTGAGAGACTTAACAAAGTGAAATGCCCCATTCCAGTGGTCTCCTGTATGCAACCAAAGTTTCAAAAGGATAAAACATGCGATTGAGAATGCAACTAAAATGCCCTAGTTTGACCCCAAACTACATACTGAGATAGATCACAGTAGATGCAAGCCTGGTAGGGTTGAGGGCAATTCTTGCTCAACACAGTGGTCATCCAAATACTCAATGTTTGGCCTATGCTAGTTGAAGCTTACTCAAAACTGAACATGCCTATTCTCAGCTGGAAAAGAAGAGTCTGACTGTAGTGTGGGTCTGCAAACATTTTAATGTTTTTCTATTTGGAAAACGTTTCCCCATTATCATGGACCACCAGGCGCTGCTCACTATCTTTGGAAATTGAAAAGCTAAAATGCCCCCTTGCATTGAGAGGTGGGGGTTGCGACTGTAAGAGTATGACTATGAAATTGTGCATAAGCCGGGGAAAGATCAAAACCCTGCTGAATACTTTTCATGAGTGCCGCTACAGTTCGACATCCAAAGTGGCAGAAGAGTATCTCAACTTCATTGCGAGGTCCAGCAAGTCATCAGCCCTAGCCATTGAACATGTTATTGCTGCTACCAATACAGATAAGAACATGATTATCCTCAAAGACCTCATTTCAACGCAAGCGTGGACAAAAAGCATTCGACCCTTTGCTGACGATGTTGAATTTTAAAAATTAAAAAATGTACAGGATGAACTATCCATCACCCGAGAGGGTATCATATTGAGAGGCTCAAGAATTCTCATCCCTGAGAGCCTGAGACACCAAGTCATTGAACTGGCCCTTGAAGGACATCATGGCATTGCAGCTACCAAAAGAGCACTAAGAGATCGAGTGTGGTTCCCTCACTTAGACGAATGAGACGAACGAGTGGAGAAAGAACTGAATCGTGCCATTGGTGTAACTTTTTATTTACCAAAGTGAAGCAGTATCACTTGACCATGTCTGACCTTCCTGCACATGCCTGGGATAGAGTGGCTGTGATTTCTTTAGGCCCCTAGAACATGGACATCATCTCATGGTAGTCATTGAGGAATACTCACGTTTTCCTCTGGTGGAAGTCTTATCATCGACAACCCATGACAGAGTCATTGAGCTACTTGATGACATCTTTGCAGATTAGGGCATCCCTGCTGTTCTCAAATCTGACAACGATTAGAATTCAAGGAATTTTTGGTTCGACTAAATATCAAGCATCGAAGGAGTGCGCCTTTCTGGCCTCAGGCCAATGGTGGTGTTGAAAGATTTATGGGCACCCTGAAGACTGAGATTCAGCGAGTATCAATGGAGGGAATCGATCTAAAATAAGCTCTGTGTCAAAAACTTTGTGCCTATCGATCAACTCCACTCTCCATGACTGGCGAGAGTCCTGCCACCTTGCTATTTGGGAGAGCCATCGGAATTAAGCTACCACAATGGACATCGGACTGATACATAAGCAGGGACAGATCCATAAGCACCGAAAAAGTTTGTCACAGATACTTCTCAAGAGTGCAAGATAAAAACCAATGCTGATCAAGGATGATGGGCCCAGTAAAAAGTCTTCAATAAAGGAGACTGGGTCCTTGTCAAGCAGAAACGGAAGCGAAAAATGGACACTCTCTTAGCTGTTGACCCTCTAAAAGTTGTAAAGACCAAAGGACACATGGTGACTACTCATCATCACGGAAAGTCTATCACAAGGGACTCGTCACAAATTAAACATTTGCCTCAATGTTCGTCTGCTCCTGAGATTGTGAGCGAGGCAACCACACCTGAACGTCCAGATCAAGCATATGATCTTATGTCATCGGTGAATGATCAATGTACCCCTCTGTCACGTGGCCCATAGGGACATTGTCGTTTTTCACTAACTTAGCATGAGCTTGTTGCAGCTTGCCTACTGCTTTGCACACGTTACTACACGTCTTTATTTTGCAATATTTTCAAAGACTGCTTCTACATGAAAACTCATCGCTGTGTTCTCTCTTTGCATGTTTTTGGGATTTTGACTGAACATTATGTGCAAGGTCGAACAACAATGCCCCTTGTTATTTTGTTCTTGTCAGTCCTTTGCCCTTAGACAAAACATACCGATGTAGCTGTTGTTTGGACAGCGTACTTGGGTTTTTAGTGGGGTGCACGAATAGGTAACACACACTCGTAGAGGGACCCTTCCAGGGAGATGAGCGCTCATGATGGAGATCTATTATCTATAGTCCAAGGTATGGGGTCTGCTGACAAAGCCAGAGATCTTCTATTATATAATAATACTTCTTCTTAGCAAGGGGAGGGAGGTTAGGCACTATAGTCCTTTCTCCATTGTCTTTTTATGATGACATCTCCCGTCATGATTTATGGACTGACTGCTATGCTGACAATATTTGTATGATGCATTTTCCTGCTTGTTGTGGCACATATAATGCATGTTAGGGCACGTTAGTTAAAATAAATATTTTAAACTGTTTTGTGTCTCTGTCAGATCTTATTGTGGACGAGTACAAGAGAGTGAGCGAAAAGGTGTGTCTTGTCACCGCGATTTCTGAGAGATCTGGGAGTGTTGTGTTCTGGGGTGTCTAATCATTTGTTCCTCTGTGAGTGAGTAGGAGAGCAAGTGTGACACTATAGCTAGTCCGTCCTGAGTTCGTGGGTTGTAAGGTGATAGGAAGACTCAGTCCCTATACATCAAGGTCCCATTTCCTGCGCATAGTTCTGTATTTGTGCAGAATCCCTGCAACACCTCATCTACCTCATACTTCCCGATCTGGAATACTAGTGCGAGCACATTGATGACTCATTGAGGTAATATGATGTTAATGTTGTTTGTACTTTTTATTTAACAAGGAGGGAGTTGCAGAGTCTTTAAGATTTGAGTGCTAGGACCCTTGTGGTTCTGGGCGGACTTCAAACAGGAATTACGCAAGCTGCTGGGAAGTGTTAAGGTGTGGTTATTAAAGTCGTGTAACAATTCGTGCAGTTGTGTGATCGTATGTTGAAGAATAAACATGCAAGTTGCAAAGCCCCGTGTGTGGTGTGTTTCATTTGCATGCTCCTGGGCGGGGGAGGACGCTACACTCATATCAGTGCATATTATACAATCTGGGGTTCCTCTTGCAAAAAGAGAAATGGCACATATATGGGGCTCCTCAGTGGCTTCCAGGGTCAGAGACTGGGAAATGGAGATGAATAAAAGCCAGGCACGGAAAGATGATTTACAAAGGGAGGGGGTGCCCAAAGAAATTTGATAAGATCTGGAAATGGTGGATGAGTAATGAGTAGGGTATTCTTTTCAGCCGGTAACCTCAATGGGTGAGAAGGGTGGTGAGGGGCAGATAGCTGATTGTTTGACTGGTAAGTACATGTTGTATGATTTGGAAAATCAATAAAATGCTATAACAAAGCAAAACCAAAAAAGAATTTAGCAGAAATAGTGGCTTACCAGTGCATAGCTGTGCAGGAACGGTAGAAAGAATCAAACGTACCTATGCTTGTGACATTACAAATGCAACCATATCAGCAAACCATAAAAGGGAAGGCCTGAGGACTTTCAAACAGGGGAGGGGAGCAAGGTGGTGTGGAAATGCAAGGTGGTGGAATAGCAGGTCAAAATAATGAAAGAGGAAGAGGCGTATGCAAGCCCCTTTAGGTGGGTCCCATTTTAATTGTGGTCAGGACATTGGAAAAATGATTGCCTAAACCAAAATCAGGTATTCGCCCCAACCCAAGCCTCCCCTCTTTAGTATATCCATATTTCGCAAAATCAGTATCCAGAGTACTAGCACAGTCCGAGAGGTGCCTACTATACCATGAATATCCTATTCCCTATTAATCTAAAGGGCCCTCATGTGAAATGTAGGCTTAATAATAAAAACAATAAAAACACTTTTTACCTTATTGATACAGGAACCAATTGGCTGGCCTTCAAAACCTCCATGTTACCTTCAATACTCTCTTGGGCTTGTCAGTTGATGCAGTTGGCATCTCAATTCAAGCATTCCTTAACACATTACTGATCCTCTCTCCATCACATTGGGTCCTATTACTGACAAACATGCCTTCTTATTGAGCACTATTTCACCGCCAAATTGGTTAGGTAATGTTAACTCAATTGCATGGTCTTTTGTACTAGCAATGGGGTGTTTTGTAAATATTCCACAAACAAATGAAAATGAATTCCTTGCTGTGTGGTATGACTCAGATAATCAAAATGCTAAATTTAATTCTCACATCCCTGAAGATTTAACTAGGTTGTCTGAACAAGCACCCTCTACTCTGTGGCATGCCCATTCAAATGAGTAAGATGTATATTCTCTCTTGATCCTGTTAAGATGTAGGTAAATTCTATTAAGAAATCACCCTTCACTCCACAATAGCCTTTACATACTGAAGCAGAAGCTGGAATTCGACTTGTTATTGCTGATCTTATTAAAAAAGGTGCCTGCCATGAGCAGAGGCAATATGCCTATACTTCCTATCAAAGAGGCAGGCAAGACCAATGTGTAAAGGTTCATCCAAGAACTCTGCGCAATCAAGAGTGCGATGATTTCCAGTTGCCTGTAGTGCCCAACCCTGACACTATCTTTTCTTGTATCTCAGTCACTGCCCGATGGTACACAGTGGTAGATCTATTTTCTTCTTTCTTCTCCATCCCCATTTACAAAGAGAGTCAATTTCACCTTGCTTTCTGATTGGGGGACCTCAGCTGATATGGTAGAGGCATGCTCAGGACTTTACAGAGACAGCTTCCATCTTTCCCCAAGCTTTAAAAAGCAGTCTGGACGTGTTTGTCTCCTCCAAAAATTCTAGGTTGGTACAATATGTTGATAAATGTGGTGCTTGCGTCTGCTACCCAAGAACAATGCAAAGGTTGGGTTCAATTTATTTGCTCACTGAATTGGCTAAAAAAGGGGCATACGGCTTCAAAGCATGAATTACAATTGTGTGTCTCATGTGTGTGATATGTAGGCCATAGCATCTCAGCTGGAGAAAGCCAAACACTGTTTGACTGTATTGAAGCCATTCGTAAGTTGCCTCGCCCCGCGACCGTCTCTCAGGTACACACCTTCTTGGGAATGGTGGGATAATGTAGACAGCGGATTTTGCTTTTTGCAGCCATGGTATGAGTACTCCAAAAATGTGTCAAAAAGCACCCCTTGCCCCCAGAATGTGTGCATTAGACTGAGGAGGCAGCGTAAGTCTTTGTCCAGATAAAGAAGGCATACCTGTGCACCTAGAACTTCCTAATTATTTTTCTTTTAGAGTTGCTAAAGGTAGATGACTGCTCGGTAACCTTTTGTAAGGCAGAACACAGCAGAAAAAGTTTACAATTAACATTTCAAGATGGATGATTCCACAATTCCCCTGGCATAGCTTCCACTCCTGGATGGCAAAGTTGGCAGAGGGATTCTAAGCAGTAAATGTATACATCAACAGCTAATAAGACAGGATGTTACAGCATCAAAGATTGGTGTTTGGGCGTTGAAAAGAGCAACTAAGTGTATTTTTACCATGTCTGTTTTTAATAAAAATTCCCCGTGTTGTATTATTTTATATCTCGGTCCACTGCAGGATCTTTGTGTGCCTCATTTAGACAGACGTACACAAGAAAGACACATGAGTGGGCACTGCCTTGATTACTTACCAGTAATCTTTAATAGCCATAGCCTTCCCCTTCACAGTACTTATTCCCTCCTAACAAGATTACTTTGCAGTCCCCAAATATCATGAAGAAGAGGAGAAAAAATGAGGTGAGAGAGGGCTCATAAAGTAAGTATCTCGAAAGAGCAGTGCTATAAAAAAAAAACTAGATTTTTCAGAGCTACTTTGAGGTAGGGTTTCCGTCAGAATCATGCATTCAATTATTTCAGAAGTACTGTGCAAGGAAAAGTAAGACTAGAAGGATTGAACACAACAGTTGAGTAATCTAGGCCTTTCTTTCTTCTAATTAACAAGACTATGGAAGAAACATCTCATGATGATTACAATAGATCTCTCCTTGAAATCCAACATCCTAAATCAGGACTCAGACCTTGTATGAAAGTATATATGTATATGGTATTTCTATAGCACAAATATAACCCGAAGGCAGCGAAGTCTTAGCGGCAGGACCATGGTGGCAACTGAGAGTCTCAAGAAAATGATTTTGCTGTGACATAAATGCCTGGAATGGAATGCAGTAAACACATTGCCATCAAGTGAACAATATGTTTCTCATACGTTTGCTGAATATAAGCTAGCACAACTTCCTCTGAGCACTGCACAGGGAGCTTCGAAGAGAGTATCACACCCTTGTGGTCAGGCATCGAGGAAACAATGGTTCACTTGATTGACCTTTGGTTCTGAGCACTAAGGAAATTATACTTGAGGTTGTCATTCTATTCTATAAATAACATGCTGCGACTTAAATAAGATGAATAACAAAGGAGGATAATGTACGCCATTCATGGAATTTACTGGGGTCAGAGACCTTAATAATAATTTAGTGTTTATATATCTCACGCAATGGCTTCAAAGTGCTGTGCTCCTTTTATCAGCTACTGAAGACTTAAAGACTAAGGGCCACGTGTCTGAAACTATTTTGCATTCACAAACGGTTCGCGAATGCAAAAATTACGATTGCCTTAAATTGCGACTGCAAATAGGGAATTGCAAATTATGATTCCCTTAGCACATGTATCAAGCATTTTCTAACTGCAAACTGTGCATTTAGGAAAATGCTATTACCATCGACTTCAAGTCAATGGCAACCATTTGCAAATTTTGAAAAATGCACGAAATGCATTTTTCAAAGTGCCATGTAGGGCATGTGTGTGCTTTACATGTGCACATTTTCTTTTTATGCGGTGCTTCAGGGGGACCTTGGGCCCCTGGGCACCCTTGGCTTTGCATGACCTAATTTGTGATTACCAATTAGGTAATCACAAATTAGCTAATGCAAAACCGTTAGGTCCATAAGAATTACTGGAGTAGTATTATCTAATAGCGGTTACTTATTTACCAAATCGCTATTTGGTAATATTAGTGAATTGCTAAATCTTTGGCGATTCCTTACATACACAGCATTTTGCAGTTACCAAATACTGATTCAGTGAAAATCACTATTTGGTAATCACAAAATGCGTTTTTTATAAAGTTGGCCCTAAGTCCATCTACGGGGTTTCGAACCTCTGACTTGCACTTTGAGCACAAACCCCAGCAGTCGTTGCTTAACTTGCTGAACTACAGAAAGGACATTTATTATTATAAATCACATTAGGTGAATTGTCTTTAGATTAATGAGATATCTTGTCATGTTGTTTCGATGAGTATAATTTATTTTTAGTAAGTTATTTAATGTATGCTTGTCTTACATTAGGACATAACTATAATGGTATTTATGTCAAATAAATAATTCATAATTAATCAAATAAATGATCTCTGTTGGTGCAGTGTTTACACAGAGCCCTGACAGGGTTGTCAGAAAATGCATGCACAACAAATCAATGTATTTTTGCCCAATGTACCAGTATAACAGTTTGAAATCTTTTACATCTTTCCTTCCTGCAAAAATGTCAAATGGCCCAATTCACTGCCATCACATGTGCAAAAGGTAAAATATTTCACATCTACTTTCATAACCTACACTGCATCTCTGTAATTAACACACGCTCAAGCTGAAAGCAGTGGCGGTGTGTACTTTTACCAGGGAGGGGCGTGGGGGGCACACATACACACTCACTCACACTCATGCATTCACACATGCACTAAGACACACACACATCCATTCACAACACTCACTCCCAAATATTCATGCATGCATGCAACAATAAAAATAAAATCAGGCTTACCTGTGCAGCTCTGCCTTGGAGATCCCAGGAAGGTTGGGACTGCTGCCTTTCCTAAAGCCAGACAATGAGGGAAGCCAGCAGTCCCTCACTCGTAACAGAGTAGGATGGGGTCAGTGAGACTGCTAATCCCACTCTGTGACGAGGTGTCAGTGATTGACACTGCCCTGGGTACTTCAGGGCTTAGAACTTAAGCGCCCAGGTCCGAGGCAATCAGGGATGCTCAACCTCACCACAAGAGGGAAGACCTTGAGGTGCTTTGTCAGGCTGAAGATGTCACTTCCACAGGAGCTGTGACTTCTTCAGCTGGGCAAAATTCAGCTCAGGCAGCCAGAGGCCTGCAAATTTTATGAATGTCTAGCTCCTGGCTGCCTGACCTGAAAATAAAGAATGTCTGTCAGGCTGACCTTTGCTCAGCCCGACCAACATTCTTTATAGAAGCAAAAAGGTGAGGGGCATGGCTCCTCAGCCCATTAAGATGGGCCGCGGCTGGTTGGGAGTGGACGGAAAAAAAGAGGTTGGAGAAATGCCCAATAAACTTTATTACTCTGAGGCTTGCTCACCTCGCCACAGTCCTAATGAATGAGGGGCCGATTCACAGAACTAATCTGAGACAAAATCCTAAACATACTACTTTTGGTATTCACAGAAGGCACTTATGATTTATGGTATTCACAGAAATCACTAACGACTACTAAATTTACGTCTGCACCTAGAGACGAATTTTTGCACCCGGAGCGGCATCTCCGCCTCCGGGCCGGAATCTACGCTATCGGGCCGGAATACCCGCATTTGGGTCTGATGATCATCTCAAGTGCCTACCATACCCCACCATGCTCCAGCTGAAGTCAATTAACACTAACTGCAAGACTAGTACCACAAACCACATGAAAGCAGCACACATTCAAGGAACAAGTTTCACAACTGAGGAGACCACCATGATTGTAGAATTCATTTTGAGGCACCACAAACGCCCATATGGTCTCCCACCTTACTGCATCAGTGGCACACAGAAGGCAGCCCTATGGCAGCATTTAGCCACTGCTGTCACAGCATTGGGGGAGGAGAGGTGCACAGTCCAGGACATCAAGAAGAAGTGGCATGACGAAAGCAGAGGGTGAAGGAGAAGTACTTCAGGATCAAGTTGAACAGCATTCTCCTTGCCCCACACTTTGGAACCCACCAACATCTCACCCCACTTGAGGAGGATATCCTCACTACAATCCACCCCCACATGCCCCATAGTCTGCCTGTGAGTGATGTTCGCAGCATGGTACCAGGTCTATGGGATGACAAGAACAAGTATACAAAATGAATGTCTGTGTTGCACTGCCATTGTGAGTAAAGACGTTGTCCAAAGTTCATATAAAAATAAAGTCAGTCATAGGCTCATGTGTTTCACTCTGTATGTTGCACCACAAGTCCCAGAATCCTTTGTATCAGAAATGGCAAATCCCTCTCCTACTATATAAAACATGGGCCCAGTACTGCTGCCGTATGTACCTAACACTGTTAAGTAGCAATTGTCAAAGTGCCCATTCCACTTATCCAGACGCCTCTGGGTTAGTCAAGAACGTAAGGGGGTGGGAGGTGCGGTGCGGAGAAAAATCAACAGGCAGCGGAATAGGGAAAATAAATCCAAATAATCCCAAAAGTAACTCACCTTGTGCCTGCCAAAATCACAAAGCAGAAGGTGAGAGAATCCTTATTTAAAAACATTTCATTCCCATATTCCGTTGTCTACGCCCCACTGCTCCTACCTGCACCAGCCGTGGCAGTACCTCACAATACTGTTAGCATGCAGAAGATATGAGGAAATGTCTGCAAAGTTCCACATGTACATTTTCCATTTGTTGACTTTTCTCTCTTCTCACCTATTGGCACATTCAGACAGAGTACAGACAACCACAGTAGCAGAGGTCCCTCCATCTTCTGGGAGGAAACAGCATCATCCGGAGCAAGGCATACCACCCTCACTAACTGGTAAATCAAACTGGTCAGTAGATGGTCAAAATGTATACATTGTCAGCAGACAACAGAGGGACATATAGTGTCCAAATCTCAAAGGTAACCTGAGAGTAAAAACTAGCTTTACAACTATTGGAATACTCAAAGGACATTTACCTGTAGCAAATGACATTTGTGAATAGCGAAAGACACAATATAACATAGCTAGGCTCATCATACCTTATATGAAAACTCTCTAGCAAAATTCCAATGGACAAATCATATTAAATTGGTGTGGATGAGGGTCACACTGATGCCAGTTGTGTACTTTTGTGATGGCTGTATGGGCTGCTACAGTGAATCTTCAGGAAGTTACATTATAAAATCTCTTGGCTGAAAGGCACAACACAAATCCAGTGTAGGCGGACTACCAGCAAATCTTCGCAACTTTCCCACAATGTGGGATCTGAGTCAAATGTTGCATTCTGCTTGCCTCCTCTTTTACTGTATCCACCTATATAAGTGAGTGTATAATATATGTGGTTAGGATGTCTGCTGTACAAGACATCATCTGTTGTCAGCTTAGTTCTACCATGATGTAGGAAATGGATTATGGGAACAAAGGACACTCAGGATGGACATTACAAATGTGTGATCTCTCAGTCCAAAATGAGCTTTGTGACTTCATGGGTAGGGAAGCACAAATGACACACAAAATGTACCTGACTATTGCACATCTCACATACGAACTCTGCAATGCAATGTTTGAACTGATGTGCAAATGTGAAACTGGTCAGCCTGTGGAGGTACACTCCTTTCAACTTGTCAACAGACAACATCATAATCATGACACATGTTAGTCTTAAAGGTGAAGGTGCAATCAATGTAATGCGGTGGCGTCCTGATTATTTCGCCCCTTCCTTCAAATATCAGTAACCGTCTCACACACGTTTGTCTGTTGATGTGTCATCTCATTGATGTCAGTGCTGTGTGGAGGTAACAGCTGGCAATTGCTGCATGTGAGCAGGGGCCCACATGTAAAGTCCATGAGGTAAACATGCTGCACATTGTCCATGAATATCCTATCAATGGTCATTGAGAATGACATGTACATGTTAGCTCATAGCTACCATCTGGTGTATTGAAATATGGACATGTATGTCTCATCACAGCTGCTGACAGGATGACACCAGTGCAGCGTTCAACACCATCCCGGGGAATGCCAGACATCCTGGCTGCAGCAGTGAAACCCTCTCAAACATGTCCATCAGGTAAATATGGCGTGAAGTATTTCCCTATCAAAACCATGACTAAGATCAAAATCCCCTTCTGCATAGAACCTGCAGTTGGTGTTTACAAAGTTACATACCTATCATAAGTGTCACATGTGCCTGTTTGTAAATTAGTAATGCAGATGATTGAGAATGGTGTCACTTCCCTCTACATCTGCTGGATCGGGGACTGCTTCGTCAACAAAAACTATGAGGAGCATGCTTCAGCAGTTGACATTAGGGGGGATCGCAAAGGGACACAAAGCTGTGGTTGGAGCTGGTGAGTTTGCTTGTGCAATGTACATCTCCGTTTCACCCCTCAGTGCTATGGCGTGAGCTGTCACTTGTAGGGGTACGAAAACCAGGTCACATGTGCATCATCTGTTGATCAAAGTACAGTAGAACCAACCCTTGTGTTGCACCAGACCTTATACTAGGTCAATTACTTATCCTGTTGCAACCTCTGTATTACAGGTGATGATGACGATGAGGAGGACAGACCTTCCACCAGTGTTGGGTGACGGGCAATCAAAGGGGAAAATCCACTGCTCCTCCAGGCAGTAATGTCGGCTGCAAGTACTGCGCAAGAGGAGGAGGAGGAAGTACCTGAGGAGGGTGAAGGATTGGATGATGATGGTGGTGACTATCTGTTCATCCTCTGAGAGGATGAAGAGTCCGATGCCATGGACATAAATATCCCCACATCACCTACATTTTGCAAGGCCTCACACCCTCCACCCAGCAAAGTGCCTCATCCTCCTCCACAATAAAAGATTGCCTGGCCCCAGCATACAGCTAACCAGCCACAGCTCACACACACCCCAACACAGACATCACTCCCTCACTGCCCTTACATCCGGGACATGCGTGGTGGTTCCCCTACACACTCCTCCCCATACAGTGTATCGCATGCATTCTCTTCGCCATCTGATGGAAGTATCAACCCTGTTGTGGTGCAGGTATCCCCTGGGCACCATTCCCCTGTCCACAGGCTTCCACATGCCACCCTCCCCTCTGCTGTTGGACCTGGTGGTCTCATCCATGGCCGACCCCTGCTGAGAGGGCCTGCACATGACCATGGGACCCAGTGGGAGCAGGACTTCTTCCTACAGCAGGCAGATGGAGGCAGGACATTCGTGCCATTAAGGCCACCCTGTCAGACATGTCTGAGGCCATGCGCCAATTCCCACAGGTGATGGACAGACAGACCCATGTTTTGGATAGGATGGATAGATCTTGGCAAGACATGTCCAAGAATATCAGAGACATTGTATCTATCCAAAGGGAAGAGAGTTTAAGACACAATGCCTAGGCCATGAAGATGATGGTGGGCATGATGAAAGTGATCCAAAGTCTCCTTTCATGGTCAACGCAGGGAAGGGAGCCATCAGATCTTCCTGCAGCACATCACAACCATACACCTGTACCACAAACTGCACAGGATCACAGCAAGTGTACACACCCACCACTGCCCCCTATCCAGGCACTCCACCCACCTGCACATCCACCACCACCCCTGAACAGGCACTCCCCCACCTGCACAACCACACCACCCCCTGAACAGGCACTACCACCACCTGCACAACAACCCCCATCCACGCACAAACACCAACTGTACAGACACCATCCGCCCCTGCACATGAACACCCTGTACAGGCAGATGCACCACACCAACCTGCACCTCGGCGACAACCCAGACATGATCCATCACAGCGATCCTCACTTCCGAAATTGGAAAGCCGCAAGCACGATCCCCAGTGATCACATCCCAGGAACTTTTTGACCAGTGTGAAAATGTGTAAATAAAAAGAAATTCTCTTCACAAGTCAAAACTCTGTTGCGTATCATGTCATGATAGGCTAATGTTCACCAATTTTGGTGGCGAGATGTGACAATGTATGTGTGTGTGTGACACATGTACAAGTGTAACCCCGTCATTGCAGCAAGCCCTTATGTGCAGAGCAGATGACTTCCAAAATACATGTCCATATTTAGTACAAGACATTCACAATGAAGTTAAACGAGATAGAGAAAGTATGATTCAAAATTAGATTTTATGTAAAAAACACGTGTGGGGTGCTTGAAAAACAACAACAGTCCGTTTGGACGGGAGAAAGGAAAACAAATGATGTTCTTAATGCAGAAGCAGAACGGAACTTGAATTGAGGTGGGGAAACATAAATATAACATGTCAGGGAGCATCAGGGAAACCAGTCTATTTACAAGGGGAAAAGTCAATAATTGTCCACAAAGAAAAATCTGTCCAACAGGTCAAGTGTCCTTCTGGTCATCTTGTACCACAATGTCCAGATCCTCTGACTCGGATGCAGGCTCCTGGTTGGCCGGTGCAGGAACAGGCACCACACGGGGTCGGGACACACGAGGAGTACGGGGGAAACAGTGTGGGGCAATGGACAGGGGGATACATTGACGGTTGTGTGGGAAGGAGGTTGGGATAGAAAAGATGACATGGCTGCAGTCAGGGAATAGACCCTAGCAGTGAGGGTGGCCAGAGCTTGGGCAATTTCCTTTTGCGTCATGTGCAGCTCTAGACACATCTGCAGCATGATCCGAGAGGACATGTCTGGCTGACCATCACATGTGCACATCAAGTCCTCCCGTACAGCCACAGAAGGAACAACACAGGGAGGGGTTTGGGTTGAACATGAGGGGTGTGGTGCCTCAGGTTTGGAGCCAATGTTGGTGTCAACCTGGCAGCTAAGATGAGGGGGACTGGTTGCAGGGGATGTAGCTGGAGGCCCCGAAGGAATGGGGGGCCTCTAGAGTTAGGGAGGGGCTGATGGCAGGCCCAGGTTGCATAGTGGCCTGCCCCGGGGACACCTCGGCAAAACTAACAGGTGAATGGTCCAGGGAAGAGTAGCTCTCCATCCCCCCTGGCCAGAGGTGTCCAGTCCCCCCCCCCCCCCCACTTCAATGTCCTTAGCCTCTACCCGGTCCGTAGCACCAGAATTGTCTTCCTGGTCAGTCCGGGTCAGTCCGAGTGGGCGCAATCCCCCTGCCTCCTGATGTTGAGGGTCCTGCCTCATCCTCTTCTTCCTCACTGGTGGAAAGAGGTCGTAGTCGCCGGCGAACCAAAGATGTCCTGCTCCAAACCGGGTCCTGCATTTGTTCCTTTTGGCTAGCTGAGCCCAATGAAATGTAAGACAAATAATTATGTAGTGGTTGTACACGTCAGGACAAGATGCATATCAAGATGAGCCAAGGTCAGACTTTGTTCTCCTCTGATCACACTATACAGTTGTCAGTACTTATGAGCTTAAATTACGTATATGTTCACTGTCATCTCCTGATTTGAGTCCGACGTGGACATCTCACAAGAGTTTTGGTGGCTTGCACATCTTTACTAGCCAACCCTCAACTTTGGCATTCTTGTGACCTGTGTGTCCTGTCACTGCTACTTGGGCCGGTTCCAAACCCAGTCTACAAGGAGATCAGAGGGAGTCCAGATGGTATGGAAAAGGGCCTGCACTTTTACGTCTGGAAATATTTTATCTGCTGGGGTAGCATTGTATGGGACAACACAAATGCTGATTGGAGGTCACACATCCATATAGGGTCTGGCAATTAGGTTTGCTAAGTTGTGAGTCTAACCTTTTGATATTCACTCACAAAAGTTGACAATCCAGGGCAACATATTGGGTTCAGAGACTGATCAGGTAGTGCTGTGCACTGGTGAACGGTAGTGTCTCGTTGTTACAGCTACCTGTACATGAAAAATGGCATACAAGCGACTGGGGGTAAGACATGTGTCTGTGGACACACTTGGAAAAATTGGAAACACTTAAGAGTGAGGCAAGGATCTTTAAGTATGTCTTGACTCCATGGCACATGATGATCTGTCTCAATCAGAATACAAACTCACCGAAAGCAATGCAAGTCACAGCATCCAATACCCATTGGCCTCTCATTCACACACTGAATAGTGTCTGTACGATTCCTCATCCAATGCACACATCAGTTATGATTCCCTTGGTTCACTGTTGGTACTGGCAGTGCAAATTTCTATACAAATGCAACTGTGTGGCTCAATTCCCCAGTTGTCACGATGAAACTACAACTCCCAGAATGCAATTTGCCCTGTACAGTCTATGCGCTACAATGAGCCTTTTGCTTTATGATGACTGCTAATTGACACAGAATAGGTGAATGGAGGCATGGGACACATGATGGTACAGTTCTGTCTTCACTCACATCATACTTCCAGGCACATATTGCATATAATGCACTTACCAGGTCTGCTGCTCATGCTTCTCTAGCTTAGCATGGAGGGTAGTATGAGCTGCATGCAGGACCCTCCAGTACAGTGGCGAGAGTCAAGGACGATGCACATGGTGATGGGAAGACTGGCCCAGTAGCTCCTCTGCCTTGTGCTGGGTCCAGCGTTTTAGGTCCTACCAGCACTTGCGGCATGCCCTCGCCCACTGTACTGCAGCGCTCACCAATTTCGGCCCATAGTCTGGCCCACGCTGCATTACTCAGCTAGTCCTCAGGCCCCCCATATAGCTGAGGATATTTGAGTATCACCCCCTCAGCTAAGATGTCTAATTCCCTTTCACTTCATAACCCTCAGCCATTTTGGGGGAAATAAGGTCGAAAAGAGCAGCAGAGGATCTGATCTGTGAGAGAGGATGACTCAGAGTGAACACAAAATGGCTGCCAACAACTTCCTGTGATGTATTTCCTGTCTGCCACTTCCTGTATGTCATTTCCGGTATGAAATAATGGGTTCCGGTTCAATTTCGGAGTTTACGGCCCGAATACGTAATTTCCGGTTGCGGAGCGTCCGCACACAGCGCACGCTCCACATACGCAGTGCACGCTAAGCATACGGAGAGTACGCAGTTGTGCCGGAATTTGCGAAATTGAACCGGAACCCATTCTTTGATACAGGAAATGACAGACAGGTAGTGGGAGACAGGAAATACATCACAGGAAGTAGTTGGCAGCCATTTTGTGTTCATTCTGATTCATCAAATAGGAACAAAAAGAGAGCGAGGAAAAAGGAAAACTTGTCCTCTTCCCCAATAAATTTGGCAAAACAAAATGGACAAGTTTCTTATGATTCAAAGCAAACTTTTTTTGCTATCACTTTACAGTAAACGTGAAAGGAGAGAGCACAACTGCTGTGAAAGAAACCCCTCACCCACCTACCTAGTAGGTGGCATGCTTCATCATCGGGGCCCAACTGGATTGTCTAATACAATCCAGCTGTGCTACAACGCCTGAAATACAGCGGAGCAGGATATTGAGCAGATAGTGGCGTGCTATGTGAAATGTGATTATGGGTTAAAAAAGTCTCTGGGACATGCCCTATGGAAAAAACTTTTATTAAAAGGGGTCCCAGGACTAATGTAAAAAAGTTATGCGGGATATATAGTTAGGAATATTATTTTCCTGATATCCCTTGTAAATAAGGTCAACTAGTTTCAGCCTTCTGGATGGTTCTAGAGGCTTTCGTCAGGACCAGAAAAAGGTGAATGGCCGTATGAACAAGGTATAGGCCACGTGTAAATATCAGCACACACCCTAAAGTGTGCTGTGAGTGTAGTGGTAATGTACTCACTGTATCTCCGTTTGAGATTACCTGAAAATAAAAAAGTTAATTAATAAAGATATGAAGAACTGCTGTGAATCATGCATGTATACTGGATGCATGCTCCTTTCAACTTGTGGCTAGTGATCTGGAGCCAATGACTAGGTGGGCGTGCACGAACACTAGAACAGGCTTGCGTGGCTACAATGTGCCCCAATAGTGTAGACGTACACAGGGAATCCGTGAGTGAATCAATATCGTAATACTGGGGCACACGGTGCTCATAATCTTTATCATTTGTGTGCGTGCCTATGGCACAATCACAAACGTATTGCGCACACTAGGTGTTACTAGGCAAGTCATGGAAAAACTGGGGGCCCAATATGATTTTAGGCCAAGTGCGCGTGCAACATAGTAATTGTTTGTTAACATGGTGGCGTATACTAGCACGGTGTCAAGTATATGTGGAGTTCAACAAACAAACAATAAATGACAAACAAACAACAACTTGAGTGACAAACAACATGAAAAAGCGGTCTCACTTGAGTAGAGAGGTAGTTATGCCTCTGGGATTTGATCGCCGTGTAACTTCCCTCTTGACCTTAATGAAAAGGAAAGGTAATGGCGGGGGGAATTGTTTGTAAAACGCATGAAGGTTTCGAACAATAAAGATACTGGGAGAATCGACGTGACTTTCTGGGTCTAGACGGAAAAGAAATACGTCGATCGACATGATCCCATCAGTATTGTACTCACAGTTGTCAGAGAAAGTGAGGTCCGAGGTACCTAGGACGGCGATCGGGTCCGCTTGTTCAGCCCCGAAATGGAAATGGGGAGTGATTAAAAAGAAGGAAAACTAACAGGAAGACGGACGGGATGTCACGTGGTGCGGCTCTGAAAGACTAGAGCGCAATGTCTGCGAGTAGTGCAGACGGAGCCTATGTGTAATGGAAATAGAAGAAATAAATAAATGAATAAAACACAGAACAGTACTGCACAGAGTCTTGTGTTGATGGTTACTCGTTTAAATAGAACTAAATTAAAAATATGTATTTACGTCCCTCTGTGGTGCAGCTAAACAGTGTTAGTAAATACATAACTACATAAGGGACCTGGTGGGGAAGGTCAAAGTTAAGAGCCCCCTTGTGTGTATATTAGCAGGCATGTGCTTGAGTGACTCAATCAGGATAGGTCTGTGCCTAGATGTACTAAGAAATGTAATGAGTTTCCGGCACATGGAGAGTAGAAAAAGGATCTGTACTAACTCCTAAAAGTGAGTTGTGGGTCCTGTGCATTAGTGTGATGCACTGTACTCAATGTACAGGTCAGAAACTAGATACAGCGAAAAATATGTGAAGTAGGAGTCTGCACAGAGTCAGTGATAGGTAGACACTCTGTATAATAAGGGCATAAGACTAAGGTAATGATATTTAGCAGGCTAATTTAAGAATGAGCGAATGCAGTGGTGCTTGTTTCTTAGCTATACTCGTTGTCATCATGAACGATGTATACTGTTCCAGGGTACATTATCATTAAGCCCTGAGATGTGGGTTGAGAGTCTGTATACCCAGCGTTGTTCTTTTTCGAACAAACGTTCTTGGATGTTGGTTAGGTTAGGTTCAAGTTGTTCAATTACGACCCACGTCATGTCGTTGGTGGTATGTCCCTTGGCTAGATAGTGTTCTGTGAGTTTTGTTGTGCTGCGTTTGCAGCGGATGTTACTGCGATGCTGGCAGATTCTGATTTTGACCTTTCTGGTGGTCATCCCGACGTATCGTAATTTGCATGGGCATGTGATCAGATAGATGACATTTGCCGAATTGCAGTTGGTATGTTTCATAATTGTCCAGACTTTGTCTTGTTCAAGATGTAGGGTTTTGGTGGGTTGGGTAAGATGGCAGATACTGCAGTTGCCGCATGGATAATGACCTGTCACTTCTGGAAGTCCCCATGCATTCAGTACTGTACTAGGAGCACTCAGGATCTTTCTAGGTCTGGTAGGCACTAAACTGTCTCTGAGGTTGTGTGACCTTTTGTAGGAAAATAGGGGTTTTTCCCATTGTAGCTTGCCCACCTAGTCATTGGCTCCAGATCACTAGCCACAAGTTGAAAGGAGCATGCATCCAGTATACATGCATGATTCACAGCAGTTCTTCATATCTTTATTAATTAACTTTTTATTTTCAGGTAATCTCAAACGGAGATACAGTGAGTACATTACCACTACACTCACAGCACACTTTAGGGTGTGTGCTGATATTTACACGTGGCCTATACCTTGTTCATACGGCCATTCACCTTTTTCTGGTCCTGACGAAAGCCTCTAGAACCATCCAGAAGGCTGAAACTAGTTGACCTTATTTACAAGGGATATCAGGAAAATAATATTCCTAACTATATATCCCGCATAACTTTTTTACATTAGTCCTGGGACCCCTTTTAATAAAAGTTTTTTCCATAGGGCATGTCCCAGAGACTTTTTTAACCCATAATCACATTTCACATAGCACGCCACTATCTGCTCAATATCCTGCTCCGCTGTATTTCAGGCGTTGTAGCACAGCTGGATTGTATTAGACAATCCAGTTGGGCCCCGATGATGAAGCATGCCACCTACTAGGTAGGTGGGTGAGGGGTTTCTTTCACAGCAGTTGTGCTCTCTCCTTTCACGTTTACTGTAAAGTGATAGCAAAAAAAGTTTGCTTTGAATCATAAGAAACTTGTCCATTCTGATTCATCCACAATCACAGATCAAATCCACTGCCATCCTGTTATTCTGTAGCGGAGAAACCTGAAATGACAGTTGAAGAGAAAATCAGAGACATGAAACAAAAGGGAGAACAAACCATGGAATGAGATTTTGGACTGGGACAAGGGGGGGGGGGGACTGGCACAACATCACACCCCAGTTTACTTTTCTACTCCTTTGCGTTATGGTACATGAGGTCCATATCTAGTGCTCAACACAAGAGTTGTCTGTTGTGTTACAGTGTATTAGGGGGAAGCAGTACTGTGTATCCCAGACACATAGTGGCAACAACACTATAGTTATGCACTTTTTTGATACAGACACCCATTGTCAAAAGGTACGGGAGGGTCTCTCAGAACACGTTAAAGTACTTTCCCCCTTGTCGGTCCACCTGACACTATCTCCATTCCTTACCCCCTTTACCATCTGACGTGTGTCTTGACTATGCTTTGCGTTAATATCTCTTGTTATTGTGTAATGACTGTTTTTCTCCTATGTTTACACTTGGCTCCTGCAACTGATGTCATTTTGGAACCTGTAACTCGCTGATCCTCATGTAAAGCGCTCTGATACCTCCCGGTCTAGCCAGCGCTATATAAAACTCTGCAAATAAATAAATAAATAAACATCTCATCCTCCGAGTCAATAGATTCCTTGGGACATCCACTACACTGATTGCTGACATTGGCACATGACCCGATGCTCGGTCAATCTTTTGACTCCTGTCAACAGCTGTAGTTTACATACAGTTAGTGTGGTTTCCAAAGGGGACAAGATGGTGTCAGTTTGATTCTTCGTCGCTCAGCCGCGCAGGCCGTGCGACTCGACAATCGGCAATGCGGACTGTTTCAAGATGTCGAGGCTGAAAGAAAGCAGGACGCGAGTGCTGATTCGTCCCTTGAAGCATAGAAATTTGAGGTATAAGGCCAATAATGCCTCCTGTTTAACTTAGGGCGCAGCCTAGTGGCGATGCATCCCAACTGACAACCATCATTCAGGGTCTCCCTAATTGCTTTAAATGTGGGGAGGGAGTGCGGTAGGGGGTGGACACGAATTGATGGTGATAGGGTTCACGACACTGGTAAATCTGATATTGGCTAATGAAAACAAAATGCAAAAAAGAGGGATAAATCACAAAAGAAAAGAAAAGTAAATAGGAAAGGGGAAAAAAATGTGCAAACAAGTAAAATATTAGTATATTGTGGGATACTCCAAATGTATGATGGCACAGGACATACACCTAGGAGAAAAGCAGTAAAAAAGTGTCACATAATATGAATAATCAATGTTCCTTAAAAATTGTGTCCGTTAACATCTGTGGTCTAAATGATGCCTTGAAAAGGCAGAGAGTAGCTCAAGGTCTATGTTTTTCAGGAGCTGAACTTATCACCCTGCAAGAAACACATGTGGGAGGATCCCAGAAGCACCTACTAAACTCACTGGGGAATAGGGTCATCGGGGGAACCTCCCAGGGGGCAAAGACGAGAGGAGTTGGAGTGCTGGTTCAAAATAGACATCCATTGACTTCCAACAGGGTAAAATCTGATCCTCTGGGTAGGTGGGTTATCGCAGAATGTCATCTCCCCCCTAACTCGGCCTTTACACTATGCTCCATTTATGGGAGCAACACTGATGAACCTGGGGTCATTAACTGGATCTCGGGTGAACTTGCCCACTGGCCTTTACCACTGGTAATTTCTGGGGATCTAAACATCAATTTACCCAGCAACTGGAAGGCAACCGATCATTGACCTTATACAGACAGGAAGCCAAAAGTCTATCAGGCCCTACTTAATCTAATACAAACACATGGGCTTAGTGACGTCTGGGCCAATCTAAAGTCCACTTACCAGGGATACACATACTTTTCAGCCTCACACCTCTCACTTGCTAGATTAGATTATTTTCTTTTGTCTTAATCAATACTCCAAAACTGCTCTATTGAGATGGCCCCACGATTTATGTCGGACCACAATCCCCTTATTTTAAACATCAGTGGGATAGGGCTTAGGAGGGAAACCTCGAATTGGAGTTTTGAAAACGCCTTATTGTACGATGAGGGTTACTGCTCACATATTCAGGGGTGGATCAAAGAGTTTTGGGAAATTAATATAGGATCAGCAGCAGTGAGAACCGTATGGGACACAATGAAGGCGGGCATTCAAGGTGAGACCTTGCGGTATTCCATAAGACAGAACAAAAAAGATAAAGCACAGCTAGCAAGGGCACATGACAAGATGAAAAAAGCAGAGGAAACACTAATCCTAGCAGTCAATCTAGGGGCTGAAATTAATGTTCAGTTAGAAGTAATAGCTTGTAAGGATGAAATAGGGTCCATATTTGTGGAGAAAATTGCTAAGAAATGGGCTTCTGCTAGGGAAAAAATATACGAATATGGTGATAACATCGGCCATCAACTTGCTCTCAGAATTAGACAACAGGTGGCTGCTAGAGAAGTTCAGTCAATTCAGCTTAGCTCTGGTGAGATCACAAAATATGCAAGTAAGATCCGCAATGCATTTTGTGATTTTTACCAGAATCTCTATTCAGAAAACAACATAGGGACATCAAAACTGAGAGAGGATGAACATCTGGTATATCTAGACCAGATCACCCTGGCGGCACTTAGTCCCGATGTTTATGACCAACTTGAGGAACCTCCCGGATGGGAAGAGATAGCCAAAGTCTTAGGAAGTCTTCCGGTTGGGAAAGCGACAGGTGAAGACCACATATCGGTGGAGTTTTATAAAATATTTACTCCTCAGAGTAAAAACATCCTTATTCAACTGGTAGACTCTATCTTTAGTGGTGCACCTCCCCCGGAGTCTTGGTTTAATGCCAAGATAGTGATATTGCCAAAAAAAGATAAATCTCCTCTAGAAATAGGATTGTACCGACCAATCACCCTAATTAACTGTGACTCTAAGATATATGCTAAAGAATTTGCTTCAAGATTATCATTGAGAATAGAGTCTCAGGTTTCGCAGTAGCAACACGGGTTTATCCCTAAAAAAATTACGACTGAACATATTCGCAGAGCTATCACCCTACTGGATGCAGATCAAGTAACGGGAGACCCGATCTCATTAATTCTACTCGACGCTGAGAAAGCGTTTGATTGGGTCTTCAGGTCATTTCTTTGGACTGTCATGAGGAAAATGTGCTTTGGACCAAAAGCAATACCAGCCATACAAGCTCTCTATAGTATTCCCACAGCTAATGTATTAGTTAATGGGACCCTGACGGAGCAGATTTAAATCTCACTGGGGAACCACCAAGGCTGTCCATGCTAACCTCTGCTCTTCGCTCTCTATATAGATCCTTTTATAAAGGCTATAGAAAACAGTCAAACTAATCGAGTGGTGAGCAGATTTGGGCTAGGCACTAAAATCATGGCTTATGTCGATGACCTGGCAGTGGTCACCCCTGATCCTGTGACCGCCAGTAGTGCAATAGAACTAGAGGCCAAAAAATTTGGGAAAGTATCAGGATATGCCCTTAACCAAGGTAAAACCCAGATCATCAATAATACCCAAATTGACTGGGCAGATGCCCAGGTGGTACAGTCTGCGAAATATCTGGGGGTAACTTTAACGGCTGATACCGATCTAATGATAGAGAAAAATCTGACCTCCCTAGCTACTGAAACCAAACGGGCACTTAACCGGCTAAACAACTTGCATCTTACCATTGTAGGGAGATGCAATGTCATTAAAATGACTTACTTTCCTAAACTGCTCTATTTCTTTAGAGCCATTCCCTTGGAAAGGAGTAAAACAATGCTACAGAAATTCGATCATATTTTCTCACAATTTATCTGGGCACATTCCCGGCCAAGGCGAGCTTTTAAACTGCTTTTTCTTCCCCCAGAGAGGGGCGGCTGGGCGTTACCCAATTTTAGATTTTATTATTGGGCTGCGGCTATGCAATATATCGCAGAGCTGCTGCAAGAACATCTATATACCCCAGATATAGGTTTACCATCACCCTATCAATTGCTTCTGGGGAAAGAGACCCGTGGAAGCCTCTGGAAGCAGCTCTCCTTCGGCTACTACAAACGGGTAAGATTTAAGACCTTAATGAATGCCTACAAAATATTCTCCAATATACGGAAAACCTTTGGGCTAGGTAGCTTAAATTATTACACCCCCTTAAACAACACCAATTTACCATCGATATTCAACGCTTCCTATATACCTGAATGGCATCGTGCAGGCATACTGAAAATGGGAGACCTGATAACCACTGATGGAATTAAATCCTTTTGTGCTCTAAAAACTAAATTTCAATTGGGGGAATATCAGTCTTTTAAATATATGGCTATTAGAGACTTTCTATCCCGTAAGACTGGGGGACAGCTGGCTTCTCTAGAGTAGACCTCATTGACAAAGTATAAAACTCCACCCTGCCTAGGATCGGATACATATATACTAAATTAGTTAGTTTGATGCCTGACGACATGCTCGCTACTGCCAATAAATGGCAAAAGAAGCTAAATATCTCTTTTTACACATTTAACCAAGCTGTGCAATCAGCCAGGAGCGATTTACTATCAGCTAAACTGCAGACACAATTTTTTAAAACCACTTTCTTCCTATATATTACACCGGGCAGAGTTGCGAAATGGGGATCGGGAAGGAACGCTCTGTCCCAGGTGTGCAGAGTTCAGTGCAGACTCGATTCATATGTTTGCTACTTGTCCCCAACTTACGCCTTTATTGGGACAGAACGAACGGAGGCGCACTTATCTTTGTAGCTATGACCATTCTGCGTTTCTGTATAACTTCATCATGGAAGGACCTCAACCCTCCATTATTCTCCTACTGGCTAGCTCGATTGATCTCTACTTGTAATATGGAAAAGGCTATATTCTCCAAAATGGGCTATACGGGGAAAAAGAGGGTTTTGCTATCTGGCAACCGCTATCCGCTTGGCTTAGATAGATAGACTTAACAGGGGCTTCAGCCATATAAGCGATAGTTCTTGTTCTTCTGAGGGATATTCTGAGGGATATTTAGTGTACCCACAATAATGTCTGATCTTGTCTGATTTTAGTTAAGACATTCTTGTATTCATACTGCTGATGCCATAAACAAGTTTTAATGTTATAGGCTATATTGTACAGTTATGTCTACTTTTATCAGCCATTCTTTCTTTCCTTTCTTTTATTTTTTCTTCTCTTCTCTTTCTCTCCATCTTTTTTGCTTGGTTCACTATTTTCTCGATTCTCGAAACATTAGACACTGAATACCTGTAATATTATCAATCAGTGCCTACTCTGATGTTTTTAGTGTCGGTGGTGGGGTGGAGGGAGGGTAGGGGGGAGGCACCTGTTCGAAAAGGTTTTACATCTTTGTATTTGTCTTTTGTACTTTCAATAAAAAAATTACAAAAATAAAGTGTGGTTTGCAAAGTAGTCTCAGGATGGAATTTTTGGACAGTCGTAAATACCCAACTTTCATCATTGACAACAGACAGCAAACCACATTTTATCCATTACACAACAGGTTGCTCACATGAAACACGTGGCAACCAGCTGATCATGGACTTGCATACCCTGACCTCGGTTATGTGCATTGGCCTAGTTGCCCGGATTCAGAGCTAGCCGAGGTTCAAGCGGTATGTGTAAGCCATGCGTTAAAGCGATATTGTGCAAAACACAACAGGCTAATATGATCTTGCACACGACTTCAGGGGAGTACATCAGCACACCCCCTGTACGGTCAAGACATCTGAAACGCGACTTCAACAGACCAAAAGTGCGCTCTATGATGGCTCGAGTTTGTATGTGTGCCTGATTGTACCTACGCTGAGGTACAGTGGTTGGATGTTTGTAAGGTGTAAGGAGTTGAGGGGAGAGTGCATACCCAGCATCGCCTGAGGAGGGAAGATAGGGCAATAGATTACATTTCGATCTTAAATTTGAACAGACCATGATCTAAACTTTGGTACTTGCAGTGTCTGTTGAGACCGTGTGTGTGGCTTGGTGATTCTTATTGTAGAATGGTTGTTAATATAAGGTGACATTCATATATTTCAGGGCTTATTGACAAGCCCCTTGCGCCATCGGTGCGTCACTTTTCATATGTAAAAAAGTGACGTACCAGCAGCGCAAGGGGCTTGTAAATAAGCCCTTTAATTTGCAAATATCACTCATTTTTAGTGCTTGGTACTTATGCCAGCATCTACATGTTGCAAAATTCACCGCAGCCATCTGCCGGGCAAGCGGTGACATGCGGAATACGTAGCTGTCATGGGTACTGCCTAGAAACGCTGCATGCACATCTATGAATCTCCCATTGGCATCACAGACAGCCTGCACATTGATGGAATACCATCAGTGTCTGTTGCTGAATATGTGTGCAATATGGTGGGGTGGCTGAAGGGCCACGTGGGTACAGT
Organism: Triturus cristatus; assembly: GCF_964204655.1. Lineage (NCBI taxonomy): Eukaryota > Metazoa > Chordata > Amphibia > Caudata > Salamandridae > Triturus > Triturus cristatus. Next base: position 822,096,819 of record NC_140585.1, on the reverse strand, counting down.
CAATTGCACCCAGGGCACGTAGGAAGCGAGAGATGAGATAAAAATCCCTAGTTGCCCTTTGTCTGCTGGCCAGTGTGTGTGGCATTCGAATGTGGAGGTGTGCTCTAGAATTGATGCAGCTCAGTACCTGATGCAAGCACCGTAACTGGCTTGCCTGGGAGATGCCCACAACATCACAGGTGACCCTTTGGAATGACCCCGTCGCAAAAAAATAGAGAGCAAAACGGACCTTCAGATAGGCTGAAATGGCATGGGAGCAGCAGGCCACAGAGTCAAGTTCCTTCTCTCAATCACATACCATCTCCAAGATGACTTCTGGAGGGAAACGGTATCTGGCCCTGACATCTTGGCTGGACAGCCCAAATAGGTTGATCCCTTGTCTGAAGATCCTCTCTACTCTCCTCCTCCTTAAGTCTTCTTGCCGCATGGCAAGGGGCAGCGCAAAAAACACATTCAGCGACATGTTGAAAGAGTTTGTGTGTGTCTGCTCTGCTTTCATATGTGCTGCAGGGCTGGAATTGGCTGCAGTGTGTCAGCTGATGCATGGTGGGGGATGGTAGGCACTTGGACAGGTGTTTAGCATTAAGGGTAATGCTGAAACGGCCAAAATACGGGTATTCTCGCCCGATAGCAGAGATTCTGGCCCGGAGACGGAGATTCCGGCCCGGAGGCGGAGATTCCTGCCCGGAGGCGGAGATTCCTGCCCGGAGGCAGAGAACCCGGCCCGGAGGCAGAGATTCCGCTCCCAGTGGCAGAAATTCTGCTCCGGGTGCGGAAATTCCACTCCGGGTGCGGAAATTCCACTCCGGGTGCGGAAATTCCGGTCCGAGTGCGGACGTAAAGTTAGTAGTTGTAAGTGATTTCTGTGAATACCAAAAGTAGTAAATTTAGGATTTTGTCTCACATTAGTTCTGTGAATCGACCCATGAGATTTTACCTTTCCTGGAACTGGCAAGCAATAATGATATGACTGGTAAATAATCCAGGCATTGCCTCTTAGTCCCACTTCCTTGCCAAAAGTCCTAATGAATGACTATATAGCAAGCACTGTGTCGGTGCCTAGCAGAAAAAACAGAGACAACAGCAGACAGAGTTCATTGCACAATGAAAAGACTTCAATGGCAGATGACGACCCATAGTCAAAAACTTACAGAAATAGCCAATCCGCAAGACTCATTCAAAGAGGAAGTGAAACCACTCAAGAAGTAATAGAAATGGTTGCCGCAAGAGCAGTGGCAAAACACAGGACTCTACTGTGAACAGCAGAACCAAAAGGAGCAGAAGCAAAACGAAGCCTGTAAGAGCAACACGTGTCAAGGGAGGCATAAAAAACTGCTTGGCAAACTCCAAAAGGTAGCCATCTTCGGTCTGCAAACAAAGCTGCAAACCAGCAAGTGGACCAGTCTTGAATTCTAGAGGGAAGGAGCACCACAGAGGACTCTTAAGCTAAGGAATGGGCAGTCTAAGTCTTATGATGTTTAGCTACTCTTCGTTATGCACTACCAAAAATAGACTGTGGGAACAACTGGATGTATTTTTGACCAAATCGATTGTCATGACTATTTAAAGTTTACATGAAAATATATATAAAATTGAGCTATTCTGGATTCGACAAAATGTCCTTGGGTCTATCCTAGTTTGGAGAACACTCTCAGCACAAATGGCACAGCAAAAAGACACAAGAGAGGAAAAGAAAAAGACTATCAAATGTAGTCTGTGAAAATCCTTTTAAAAGGACGGAATCCCATCACTCACTGTGTTTACATGCTTCATCGTCTGGGATCTCCTCTTGGTTGCAACCTAGGGCAACCAAGGGCTACAACCCCCTCTCTAAGAGGGTGGAGCTCAGGGATGTTTTAAGGTGAGATGTCTCTAGGATTTTCTACAATCCAACAGATGTGAAAGACAAAAGTGTTCCAAGAGTGATGGCGCAGTGCAAAAATGTGAACGGTAATGTGCAGATTAAAATTGGTCAGCAAAAGAGAACACCTTTATTCATCATCTATTGATCACCAAATTAAAAACAGTGCAAGAAAAGCAGTTTGAAAAAACAATTGAGTAAGTCCAAATCAAGGTCTACATGTTTGAGTCATCTAGATTAAGTTTTAATCTGTGGCCTTCCTCGGGACCTAGGTATAATAATGCGACTGCGTATCAAGGGTGAAAGAACAAGTGAAAGAACACAACAAGATAGGTTGGACCAATTACAACCTACCGACCTGTCGTAAGCTCTCTGAAATATGGTGTAATGTTGACACCTAAACAAAGAAATAGAAAGAAGCAGACAGTAACAGCAAAGTCAAATATGTGTGCTAAATGTTAAATGGGGGAAAAATGACTCTTCATTTCTACCAACAATGTGTAGTGTATCCAACATCTCATGCTTACCTATAATGCACAAGAGAACGGCCTCGCCTACCCTGGTTACAACTCAGGAAATCAGGCCCGCTCTAAAAAAGAAAAAGTGAGAAGAAATAAATAGGTGATACTTGAGGTTTAGGGCTAGCTGCTTAGTCTCTCCTACCTATGCCACCTGTATAAGTTAAAAGCCAAACACTAGTGCATCGTGGGACATGGCAGTTTTCTGCTGTGGGTGTTAATCCAGGTATCAAATGGGTAGGTACTAACAGATGACTCAATGTTACATTTAGTAAATAAACCACAATGATGGACAGAGCACTCGTCTCCAAAATGAGGTGCTCTAAAATCAGGCTATATATTGTTTAGAGAGCATCATACATTCATTGGTAAATGGCCCTTTCAGAATAGCTTAAAGGCGCTTAAAGCACCTTTATCTTCCACATCAATAGATTAAGATGTAGTCAAAGGCCCAAAGCGAGCCAGGAAACAAATATCATTTTGTGGAGCTTTAATACTGCTATATGGTGCTGGACACGCAGAAAAAATCGCTACGAAAAGCAGAGTCTAACAATGTTTTCGCAACTAAGCAGAAATACAAGAATAATGATGGAGAGGCAAAGCAAGTACGTTGTAAAGCCTACCTGTCCGTCGGTACCTCTAGCGGCGTCTGAGTCGTTTTATGGAGGAAACTGGCGGAATGTTAGAGCGTTCTATTTGTATGCCTAAAGACACTCAGCTGTGACCCGTTAACGTTCACTGGTCTATCAAAGATGACGTCAGTTAACAGAGACTGCCACTAGTATCATAGGTAATGTAGTCTCTGTCAAAGAATGACGTCAGTATGTCTGTAGGCAGAAATTCACGTCAGACAGCTCAGGCATCATGGGAAGTGCAGTCTGCTAGAATTTCCCCAGTCGGACAATATGTGGCCCTGTTCACCTGCCGTTTAAAGAGAATATTGTGAGTGTTATAAAAGTCAGTCTTCATTCCTAAGGAGTAACAGATAGCGCACTTTGACAATCTGTCCCTGATATGGTAGCGCATTTGGAAGGTAGTTCACCCAATATTGCGCTGATGTGACTCGCCTGTTTCCCACAAAAAGGCGAATCCACAAATCTGTAAGAAAGCCAGAATAAATACATCTAATATATCAAAACTGGCTCAGACATACTGCCAGTAAAGTGTGCTCAGCCAAAAGGGTGCAGGTTCTTCCTGGCATTGTGATAATTATTACCCTAAGTTGGCTAAAGGATGATATGTCACAGAACCAATAAAACTCAAATTCATGAGGGCATTCACTTGGACTATAGGAAGTGGATGAAAGTGCAGAGAAGTTCAACCTCTAGGGCCTCCTACAATGCGGTCCAAGGAATTTCATCATTAAGGCCAGTCTTGTCACTCTGAAGTTTAAACACCCATCTTAGTTCTTTTTGAAAAAGAAATTTCGACACGTCTGTAATATGTGCAGGAATGAACGGTTGTTCTAATACTGTTCATTTTAGTTGCTCAGCACTATGATTCAGATCTAGAAAGTGCTGTGTAAACCTAGTGGCCTGCTTTTTACACCGCATCGTGCTCTTATGCTCCATAATCCTTAATGTTACTTTTCGTGTAGTCATGCCCACATATCGGTGTTGGCAAGGACACGTGATTAAGTAAATAAGCTTGTCACTGTTACAATTGGTATGTCTACACAGCACCCATGGTCTTGTTGTACCAATGTCTATGGTATCTGTATGCTCAGTTTGTGGACAGGCAGCACATGACCCACACGGAAAGTGTCCTTGGACTGCTGGTAAAGTCCAAAGGGTCTCTTGGGTCCAGGCTGGTTTGTCTTTGGGTCTTGTATGTACCAAATTGTCTCGTAGATTGGAGCTTTGTTTGAAAGAGAACAGGGGTAATGGAGTATTCTCATTGCCAATATTGAGTATCCGCCAGTTCTTACGCACACATTTTTGTACCCCATTTGATAAGGTGTTAAACGTATTAACAAACGTCAGTCTTGTCATAGGACTCTTTTGAATCGGTGGTTCCAAAAGGGCATCTCGATTGTTATTAGATGCCCTTTTCAAGGATCGTCGTACCAACCTTTTGGGGTACTTCCTTTCTTGAAGTTGCTTAGAGAGTGCTTTTGCATGAGTCTCATAGGTGTCTTTAGTAGAGCAATTCCTCCGTAACCTTAAACATTGCCCATAGGGCATGTTGTCATGTAGTGATTTGGGATGGTAGGAATAATAGGGTAAAAGAGAATTCCTTGCCATTGGCTTCCTATAGAGTTCACTCTCAAGGCTAGTGGCTGTTGAAAAAATCAAAAGGTCTAAAAAAGGTAATTTGTGTTTGTCAAATTCAACCGTGAATTTGAGATATTCATTTCTTGAATTCAACCAGGTTTGAAAGATGGTGATGCTGTCGGGATCTCAACGCCATACGACAAAAATGTCGTTGATATAGCGTTTCCATAACCTAACTGAATGATGGAAAGGATTAGAATCTTTAAGGATGTGTTCTTGTCCGAACAAATGAACATAAAGATTCGCCAGACTTGACGCAAAGACGCTTTCCATGCTAGTCCCGGATACTTGAAGATAAATGGTATCCTCGAACCTGAAGAAATGTTCCTTCATTGCTAATCTAGCACAGTCCATAATGAAATACACTGGAGAGATGGCATTCAAATCTCTCTCATCCAGAAGTAGTCTGATGGCATATAACGTTTCATCCTGGGGGATGCAGGACTCAACATTAAATAAGACTAAATAGTCTGAATGTATGTCGAAGTCCACTTCCGGTAACAATCTCAGAATGTCCTTTGTATCTTGTAGATATGTAGGCATCTCCTTGACCATAGGTCTAAAAGAATGGTCAACAAAGGTAGACAGAGGCTCTATGAGAGAGCCCAGTCCTGATATGATTGGACGACGCAGTGGTGGTCTTTGGGGTTTATGCACATAAAAATAGGGCATTACTGGATGTGCAGTTGTCAGAAATGCGGCCTCTTGAGTGGTGATCCAACTTTCATTTGTTGCCTCTTCCACAAGAAGAGTGATTTCGCGTTGTAACCGGTCGGTTGGATCAGTTTTTAATCGTCGATAAAATCTCCTGTCCTGTAGCTGTAGCTGGTGTAGGCATTCGGTAGGTGCTGGTATCCTTTATCCGCCGGTTTGATGGTTATCTCTTCATCCAAAGTAAGCGTTCGTAATGCCTGATGTTCTTTTTTGGGTTAATTCTGAAAATGACCCCGTTCTTTCAAACAGAGAGTAGTCACCTCATCCATTACTGCCTTCTCAAACGTCAAGACTTGGGCTGGGACGGCATGGGAAGGTAGATTAAATGTAGAGCGTTTTTTGAGACCTGTATCGATTAACTCTTCTTCTCTGTTGCTGTTCTCTTGGTCTTTGTCTTTAAAAAAAAGGAGTGCAGCCGTATTTTCCGGAAAAATTGCGCTAGTTCACAGTGGACCTGGAAAGGATCACCTTTAAATGTAGGTACAAATCCCAGACCTCGATTTAGTACCGCTTGTTCTTCTGGCGACAAAGGTTTACCACTAAGTCATTTCTGAGCTGGTCCCTGGTTGCCGTTGAGCCTTTTTGTTGCTGCGTAAGCTCCTCGGTGAGGGCGAAGGGCTCCAATTTACACAAGCCGGCTGATTCCATCTCTTCCCTCTGAAGCGACCGCAGCCAAACCCTAAAAAAGACTGGTTGCTCACGACTTGAGGAGGATGTTGAAAATGAGTTTGAAAGGGTCCCATCTGTGGTGGAAAGGGTGGATTCGGGTAGCCCCACGGAGTTGGCAGCCACCACTGTGGGTGTGGTTGAACTGGTGTCCTGTTCCTTCAGTTTGATAGATTGTATCGTGCTTGTCCTCTTTGTTGTTGTTGAGCACCTGGTATGGAGGAATCAGAATCACTTGATCATTCATCGCTCCCCGAGGACGAGTAGTTGGAACCATACCTCTGTCCTTTCTGATTGAATTCAGGCAAGTGTATTTGTCACTGGTGTATGGATACACTCTTTCGAGTGAAAAGTGTGCCAAGTCATTTTTAAACTTTTCAATCTTAGTCAGAAGAATAGAGTCCTTAAATTCTTTGTTAGTCTTATTTGATTCCTCTGCATTCTTTTTAAACAGAGTCATAGTGATGGTACTTTTTATCTGGGATTCAAGGACTTGTATTTCTACCAGGATTGTGTCGGCTACGCGCTTGGCCGTACTTATAATCAATATTAGCCAGTCGCGCGTACAACGCCATGCAATTAACGACCAATCTTTCCAAAATGCCTTGTCGTGAAGAAATAACCTAGGTGCATTTGTAACTATTAGCCCTGTAGGGGCACAATTGCCACGGAGATATTCTGTCATAATGGCACCATGAATCACAGTTCGTGAATGTGATTTCTTCAGTCCTAGGAGTGTGGCCCATTCATCGTCATTGTTTGCCCCAGGGTTAGATGGAATGTCTAAAATACTAGGTGTAGTTAGTATAGACTGTAGTATAGAGTTGTCATATGCTAAGCCTGTAAATTCTGCCATGATTGAAGCAGTTAAACCGTCCCACACTGACTATGTCTGGTATAGAGAGGCTAAGTAGCCTCAAATAAAAATAATAAAGGTGTCAGGAAATTTAGATACTTGTGTTAAAAGAGACCCACAGCCGTAGCTGCTCTAGAACAACAACAACAACAAAGAGGGTTTGAGGGTCTAAGGGAACATTTTAAGACCACTACATGGACATATTCCCCAAACATAATATGACAAACAACAAAATGTCCATGGGTTTATCTGAGTCTGGAGAACACTCTTTGCACAAATGGCACAGCAAAAAGACACAAGAGAGGAAAAGACTATCAAATGTAGTCTGTGAAAATCCTTTTAAAAGGAAGGAATCCCATCACTCACCGTGGTGACATGCTTCCTCATCTGGGATCTCCTCTTGGTTGCAACCTAGTGCAACCAAGGGCTACAACCCCCTCTCTAAGAAGGAGGAGCTCAGGGATGTTTGGCACACATATTTGACTTTGCTCTTACTGTTTGCTTCTTTCTCTTTCTTTGTTTAGGTATCAACATTACACCATATTTTACAGAGAATTTACAACAGGTCGGTAGGTTGTAATTGGTCCAACCTATCTTTTTGTGTTCTTTTACTTGTTCTTTCACCCTTGATACACAGTAGCATTGTTATACCTAGGTCCTGAGGAAGGCCAAGATTAAAACGTAATCTGGATGGCTGAAACATGTAGCCCTTGATTTGGATTTACGCAGTTAGTTTTTTCAAACTGCTTTTTTTGCAATGTTTTTAATTTGGTGATCAACAGATGATGAATAAAGGTGTTCTCTATTGCTGACCAATTTTAATCTGCACATTACTGTTCACATTTTTGCACTGCGCCGTCACTCTTGGAACGCTTTTGTCCTTCTCATCTGTTGGATTGTAGAAAATCCTAGAGACATCTCACCTTAAAACATCCCTGAGCTCCTCCCTCTTAGAGAGGTGGTTGTAGCCCTTGGTTGCACTAGGTTGCAACCAAGAGGCGATCCCAGATGATGAAGCATGTCAGCACGGGCATGTCACCACGGTGAGTGATGGGATTCCGTCCTTTTAAAAGGATTTTCACACACTACATTTGATAGTCTTTTTCTTTTCCTCTCTTGGGTCTTTTTGCTGTGCCATTTGTTCTGAGAGTGTTTTCCAGACTCGGATAGACCCATTGACATTTTGTTGTTTTTCCATATTATGTTTGGGGATTATGTCCATCTAGTAGGCTTAAAACGTTCCCTTAGATCCTCAAAACCTCTTTGTTGTTGTTGCTATTCTGGATTCCTCTAATTGTGGAATGTTTTACGCCTCACCTACAAACCCACAGTAATAAAATGTCCTTTCCATTTAAAGGGTAGCAGTAAAGGCACTTCCATGCCTGTAATCCTCTTGCTTTTTCTTGTCCTTGTCAATGGTTGTTTGGAGATGTGTAGAAAGCAGCTGAGCAAGCTTTCTAATGGTGTTTTGTTTTTAACTTTACCACATGTATTGTCTATCTTTGAATGATATGACTGCTGCATCAATACTCTAGTTGCCCCTCTTGTGACCATACCAAAATTTAGTGGTCTTGATTCTTATTTGCTGACTATCCTTCCTCTTCTTCGGTTTGTCCCTTGCCAGGAGCATAGCTTCTTTACCTTTTGATTAGATGACTTGTATTCTTCCACTGCTCGCATGCAGAGAACTACTTTTTAGGTTTGGCACAGCCAATACCTTTTATTTTTTCTCTAGTGATATCCATATAGGGGCCTTCAGTCAGCCCTTTTAGTCCATTGTTCTGTTATTGTGTCATTCACATTTTTCTTCTGCACAGCACGCAACATGGGGCAGTGGGTCAGCCCACTGCAGGGATTGGCTAACTTCATTATGAGTGACAGCTTTCTGCCCTTTTACAAGGAGCACATGCACACACAACGTAGCTCCCGTAAGTGATTAGTACTACTATGGCAATGTGTGCTTTGAGATTAAAAAATACTTTGGATTTTAACCATTTTTTTTGTTTAGTTACTGAGGTCCAGGCAGCATTTCCATCAATAAAGGTTTTGAAAAACCATGACAAAACAAGGATTGACAAAACCAACAGGCAAGCAGCCAAGGCCAGATCAATTGACTTTGCCAATCCTGGTTTCTTTTACTTTTTGCACTTCATGGGCATGCAGGCGTCTTCTTGCTCTCTCCCTCATGTGCTGCTTCTCCTCAAATATCCCCCCAATCCTGTGCACTCTAGGTGTTACAATCCCCTCCCCAGCTCGTCAGTTGCTCCTCTCCACCGTTCACAGTCTGTCTTTTGCTTTTTTTGGGGGGGTTTATTTTTTTCTTACGATTGTCCTCACCCTTTCTCAAGCTCTTACATTCCTTCCCTGCACCCACTCTTTACCCAACCTCATATTCGTTTCTCCCCCACCTCACCCATCAAAGTCTTTGCTTTCTTCAAACATTGTCTTTCTCTTCCCCCTCAATTGTTCCCATGAGCCCAATCTCATTGACCCCCCTGCCTGCTGTGTTGTCTTCTACCTAATCTGCACCCTTCTTCTACTGCTTCCCCAACCCTTCAGTCTTCGCTTTCTTAATATTTTTAGGTCTCGCCTTGCCATCGCGTAAGCGATTGCAACGCGAGACTATAGAATACGGGTTTCAAAAGTGCTCCCAAAAAGCGGATTGCATGGCTAGCACGCGCACAATCACGCGCATCGTGCCGCCATGCAATCCGCCTTTTGGGAGCACTTCAAAGGGTCCGCTCCCCCGCCCCCAAGCGCGTGCGCGCCACGCTCCGCCGGGCTTGTTTCAAGGAAGTAACTTCACGTGCGCTCGGGGTTCCCTAATTAGCAATAACCCGAGGCTCCCTCCAGCTGAGCCCTAGTATAATTAGCACACACACTGCGCTACTTCCGCACTCAGCAGCACGACGTCTCCGGCTGCTGGGCTTCAGGCACCCATTTAATGCCCTGTCGCCTCGCCAAAGAAGTAAGTTCTATTATTTTTTTTTCAATTCCCTTTAATTTCTGTTTTATACATCTTTGTTTCTGTTTCCATCTCTCTTTTCTGCCTTCTGTCGTTTTTTCCTTCTGTCACCAGCCCTCTTTCTCCAATCTGTTTCTTGTATATTATTTTAATTTATCGCGTTTCCTTTCTCCATATTACATTTCGTCCTCTCCTCTTCCCCTTAGAAATATTTCCTTTCTCCCCTCACCTTTCATCTTTACTTTCTTCTTCTATCCGCGCTCCTTTTCTCCAGTTTTCAGCACTCTCGCCTGTCTCTCTTCTACCTCGTCCTTTCTTCTCCCATATCCCCCTTCGCGTTCTCTCACCTTGCTGTTTTTCTGTTCTCTCTCTCCCCACAACCCCCACCTCTACCTTCACTCGCCCTCCCTCCTCTCATTCCCCACTCCTTCCCCCTCCTCCACACCCCTTTAGAGTGAGGGAAGCAGACGTTCCTTTGCCTGTATTCTGGCGGAGCTCCTGCCCCTCTCCCGCATTATATTCCATATTCAGAGATAAGTATCACTCTGACTTGTTTATTTAAATTAACAACCCAGCACGCTATTTAAATTAATAATACCGTGCACTCGACAATGGGACAATGGCGCCTGGCCCTGCAGCTCCTCCCACCCCCGGGTGCCACGCTTTACAAGTATAATTAAACATTTTAGTATTTTGCTTTGACTTTAATACTGCGCACTCGCACCTTTCTTGTTGTGCACCTAAAAGTAGTCTTTTTATTTATTTAAATTAACACGGCGCATGCTCAACTGCCGCCCGCAGCCTGCCTCCTCCCCCTCTCACCCCCAGGCACCGAACTTTAGGTTACATATTCAGTATTAAAAAAAACTCTGCTCCCGAAGAGTTTGAGATCAAGGAGAAAGCCAATAGTACAGGTGTGTTGGTTTTCTTTGTAATCGTTCCAAACCAGACGAGATCTCTATTTAATGGTAGTTCAGCTGGGCTTACGTAGCAGCCTGCAAAGTCTGCTTGTATCCTGCAAATATCATGTTATAATATTGTGAAAATAGCTTAACTGGTTAAATACTTGCTACGGATGGCTGTGGTTAAACTCTGCTCACAGGTCAAAATCATAATGACCCAGAACGTTTAAGTGTTTTCTGCAGAGCATCACTTGTTATATAGCGCGGACTTTACCCGTAGGTGTCAGAGCGCTTCACAACAGGAACAGCAGTGTTACATGAAGAGAAAATTACAAGTGGGCATGTTACAAAAGTGTCGATCGTTAAAACAGCCTGTTTAGAATATAAAGTTAAATAGTAGATTAGTTCATGCTCCTGGGGCGAATTGTTTTTTTGTGCATTGATCTTTTTGCGTACTCCACTTTGTTTTTACATCCAGGACTACCAGTGCGCGAATTCTTTTTTAAAATAAACTGGTTAGGATTAGCTAGTTGCGCTTGGAATAGCGAAGAGTGAACAATATATTACTAGATAATCTGCTCACTAATGTCGCATTCATTGGCAATACCATGTTATCCTTTGATTAGTATTGGACTGGCGTTTCGGTCAAACGTGTACTGCAGGTTGAAAGGGTGATGTAGGCGGGGCCGGGTCACAGCGCTGCGCGCGCGGTTGTAGTCAAACCAGAATTTGAATTGCAACTGCCTACCTCCTCCCACCATCGGGCTCCTTTTAATCATATGGCCAAGCCAACACAGAGAACCATCAGTTCTCCCCGCGCTGTGGTGCACTGCACCGCCGCTAAATCTCCCATTATTACATTGATCCTTAACTACCGTCAACTTGAAACTTATTCACAATACAACTCAGAGCATACTATATCGTCTTCCAATCCACGGAGCATGCAGGTGAAGTACACTATTCAGGAGCTGTAGTCAGAGCTTTAAGTGGGATGAAAAAACTGGGGGGGGGTTCTCAAAGGGGCGTGGCTCAGAAACACCTACGCCCAAAAATCTGTGCTTGGCATAGTGTGCCGCCCGACCTGTATTTTGCTGTTTCTGTCATTGCATTCAGATATATGACACAAGTAACATCAAACCTACAAAAAGTCATGACTATTGACTTGGTTGTTGCATAAGAAAAATTAAGCTGCAAGTATGGCTGGTACATAATATAGAACAAGCATTTGCAATGCAATAGGTCTCGCATTTATACGAGTTTGAGCTATTGGCATTGTAAATGACTGCTTTTTATCTAAGTTTGTTTTTTTTAAAACATAAATTAAAGGGATTGTCATTTACAATGCTAATAGCTCAAACTCTCGCAAATGCGAGACCTATTGCATTGCAAATGCTTGTTTTATTTGTTTGGAGGGCCTTATAAATGCCTTTTAGACCACTCCTTTCCTTGAAATGCACTGTTGTGCATTCTTTTTTTTTAATTTACCACTCCAAGATTGGTGGCTGCCACCACCCCCTTAGAATGATAAGTTAAAATAATATATATATATTATTACAAATACCAGCACATTCTTGGTGATGCATGTGTACATATACATTATCACGCTACAGCATTGTTTTTGTTTGTTTTACTAGTGCAGAAAACCATTATTGGCAAAGCCAAAAGTCTAGTAACGTAACGTCATAAAATGTATTTTACAAAGCTTGTTTTCACTGCTAAAGCCAAGAATGGCACAAATGACCCCATTGTCTGTCCACGTCTAAACAAGGCAAGGTGCACAGCACATAGATCTGCTATTGGGGGTTGTCTTGAACATAGTGGTCTATATGTAGTCCTGGATGGACATTGGTCTATCCCATTTCAGGATGGTGCCGACTAACACACCAGCAAGAACAAAGTTTCAACCAAGTAGCCATCAAAGTATCTGTGAGGGCATCATTAAATGGGAGCAAGTGAACAGATGTTGCTGGCCTAGACTGTAGAATTTCCATCAAAACATTTGTCTTAGTCTCAAATGGAGGTCAGCAGTAATTCCAGTACCTCAGCTGCCCTCTGAGCCACCACTGCAAATTCGGCACTCTCTTCCATTTGCAGCCCATGTGGCGAGTCAAGCACTGCCTCAGGGGAGGTATCGGGACCCTCTGGTGTACTGTAAATCTAGGTATGAGGCTTCATCAGTTTAATGAGGGAAGAGCAAGCAAAACCGCTCACCATCTCATCACCAATATATTGAGGAGTACCCAATATATTGTTCTGTTACAGGAGTGGAGTCAGAACCTAAAAGAAAATAGAGCCACTTCTGATAGCAGCAAATCTGTGGGGGTACAGGGTTAAAATCGGGGTGCATCACAACCAGTTGTACTTTTGTAATTACGTAGCATGACATCAGTCAAGCTGAAGTCGGTTCGGAGTCTACCATGGGCTTCAGCACTGAATCATCCATTGGCGTGGTATAGGCCCAGAAACAGGTCCAAATAGTATAGATGGCACCGGGGATGGCCCTGCCAGGGGTAACCCAATTGGAGGCTTGTGCAGTTCTAAGCCAGAGGGAACGCGAAGCACACTGAACATGACCTCTTTGAAGGCCCTGATCTGCTGTGGGGTTGATGATGCACTGGAAAACGTAGGGCACATTGAGACAAATTGAGGAATCTGTCATGTGGCTGGAGACTATGATGGAGTAAGGCTGACATCTTGACACCCTTGTGCCTTCTCTGTAGTAGCAAGATGAGATCAAGATCCAGTAGTGTAAGGAAACCTTAGGAGTCCCCTGCAAGAGATGGTGAGGAGGCCCCTGGCAATACCCATACACTTGAGCTGACAAGCTGAGGGCCCCCCATTATGTATAGAAGACTGGGGTCCCACCTGCACCACAGGGGATGCACGGTGTCCATTACACCCTGTCAAGAACCCCTTAGCTTATTAATGCTTGGACCTACTAGAGGACTCTGAGCTTTTTTCGCTTTCAGGTCTCGAATCGCCTTCGGCTGCTTTAGGGCGCAATTATTGATATTGAAATGTTTTATATAGTGCCCGAATGCCCAAAGGCATCTTGGCACTGGTGTCTGCTAGAGAAACATAAACACTGAGGCATGAGCATATATTGGAGCATATCACCAGGGGCGAGAAAACACCCAAGTCTTAAGATGTTTCCTGAAGCTAAGCAGGTTAGCTTGACCTTTCAGATGTGCTGGTAGATTGTTCCAAAGATGGCACGTGATGTGGACAGTGTACATTGTATGTCCCAGATTGCTGAAACATAGCATTAAACTAGAGGTAGAAATGCTAAGCAAATGAACATCTGAAATAGACAGAGAACAGAAGTACACGGTATCAGATTTGACAGAATCGGTGTTTACAAATAGGGTATATAAAACATGAACAACCCTGCATACATCAATCATGTGCATAAACAATAAACACTAAATATTTTTTGGGAACCATAGATCAATGTATGTAAAGTCCACTCTCTTTTTATATGGCATGCTTGGCATTTCTGCCTCTAGTTTAGTTCTAATTTTCACCATTCTGGGACATACAATCTACATTTACTTTTTGATTGGCAAACGATTCCCTTATTGGCAAATTACCTGTATCTAGGTAGATACCCAAGCTCTCAAGAGGTTATATGGTTGACCATCTTGTTTGATTCATCAATGAATCAATGCATTGTTTATACCGAAATTGTCCCATTCTATTCTGACGGAAATGGAACTAGGAGCGCTGGATGTTCTGGAAAAACAATTAAAGAGCCATATTAAAAAACACACTGCAATGGTAGGCAAGTAGATGAGGGATGTACTGAGGAAAACAGTACACACTTAAACTCAATATTAGCTCAAAATAGAGAACTTCATGGGAAAGGGTCAAACAAGTTATACCATGGTAGCAGGCAGAGCCCAGAATATCAGATAAGGCTTTATTATTAAGATATAACCTGAAACGGTACAGCTGAAGCATTGCTGGGGCAAATAAGTCTATCTTGCCTATCCTGGACCTGCAGAACATCTGCCCATGACCTTGCCACAGAGTATAGCAGAGATAGTAAATGACTTAAAGACTCTGGTGTAGGAAGCTGGCTCTATGTAGAGCACCAAAATGAGGTGCACTGTGCAGAGTCCAGGTATCCCTTGTTAGTGTACAGGGGCTTGCTTTAACAATCCCAAGGTGCTCCATTTGTGGTGGTGTCGTCGAGCAGCTCAGGCTTACAGTGCCAGCACCAAAGGCACACCTCGTGCGGGTCCATCCCCAATGTCTGCTTCTTGCATCCTGGCATGGCTTGAATCCTGTCATTGTCGGTGGGTACATCGTTCCTTGGCACATTGAAGAAAGGTTTTGGAGGAGTCAGAAGAACGACAATGTCGGGAGTGGAGGTCATGATCCTTTTTGGAAGGCACAGACACGAACTGATGTACGCGCTCGGGAGGGACATTCGTTCTTCACCTTCACAAGAGTTCAGACCCAACAGTCTACAATAAATCAAAGAAGTGCTGAGAAAGCACCATGTAGTCTGCTTTAGGTACATAAATTAAGAAGGGATATAAAGCAAGTTTCTTACAACCCTTCAGGACAGCCCCATATTACCCTACAACCCATCCATGCTGCCACAATAACTTGATTTGGCGCTGCATCAATACATTGTTACCTTGTTGTCGAGAACAATCCAATTAAATTATTTCAGATGCTTACACATTGAGAAATGTATGTGTAGTGAGGTGGGGGAAGAGCGAGGGCAGCGATGCAGAGAGTTGGGAAAACCAGGTGGGATGGGGCAGGAAAGTAAGGTATTGGCAAGTAGGAGTCAGGGGTCTTTAGCAGGACACGTATCAGGACTAGGGACAAGGAACAGGGCAGTAGCTAAACCAGGGACACATGACACAGCGGTGACTGAATCAGAAGTGGAGAAAGCACTGGTGCAAGAATGAAAGGCAGATGCACAGGGGTATCGGGGTCAAATGCCAAAGTCCAATCAACCCACAGACTTTGAAAGAGGATGTGGTCCGTCGGCTGCGCTGCCGACTTTGGTGCTGGAAACCAGGGTTCGAGCCTCGAGGTCGCGTCCACATTCTGTGATTCTGGGCAAATCACTTAATCTCCCCGTGCCTGAATGTGTAATGTAAATACGGTGCTCATGTAAAGCGCTCCAATACCTTCGGGTCGAGTTCGCGCTATATAAATATGCAACAAAAAAGAAAAAAATATAAAAAATAACCTTTAAACTCCAGATTTGCAGTCGTCAATGCTTTCTCAATAAAAAGACCCCGCCTCACCGTAGCTGGCATGTGTTTGTCTTTCACCTCCAAAGATTCTGAATTACGTAGCTGAAATATTTCTCCGGTGGGTGCACTGCTCCTGCAAGGATTCTACCATGCTGCGATTTTCGTTCCCAAAAAGGCAATAAATAATAATTTAGTTAATATTTTTATGAGATTGCTTTTAAGAATGCTGGCACTGCATTCAGCTCAGAATGTGCAAATAACAGAAAATGCCATCCCTGCAGGCATTCTCTAGGGGAGAGAGGGAGTCAAGGTTTTCTTTATGCATATTTTTATTAACTAAATTCTTGATGCTTAACCTTTTTCTTTGCAGAATAAATTAGATATGGGTGCATGGAGATGGCCATGGATAGAACATTTCTTGTTTACAGGTTACAGCCTGCTCTTTTAGAAAGGGACGGAAATTAGAATAGTTTTGGTAATGGTTGAGCGACTGTGTATTTTCTGATGCACAGCCTTGTATCAAAACCATGATGCTCTTGTTCAGGATAGGATATCCTTCTCTCAGGACACAATCCTCTCTTGTGCATGGAATGTGCTGGTGAGGGGAAGCATACAGAAGGGCATATTCTCAAGAACGTGTGATAATTATCACAAAATTAGTTTAACGCAACTTTGCATATCGCAGTTTATCGTGCGAAAACAACGGCGTGTTAACGTAGTATTCTCAACCCGGTGGTACCATGCGATAGTCCCACGATAACACGTCAAATGACCACGATAAAAATAACGCAACGCCTAAAAACCGCGAAGCACGAACGCGAGAAAGCGGCGATGTCCCAAACCGTGAAACAAAATCCAGCGATAACCAGCGACAGCCATGGAATTCCCACGCGTCATGCGGGAAAATGCACCAGAAAAGCAGAGAAAAAAAATGTGAGACGACAATGTACAAGTACAACCTCACATCCGTGATGTAGTACAAATGTCCACTGTCCCGCATCAAAAAGGCATTTCCTCACAAACAGCCACAATGTACATTGTCATGCAGTCCGTATGTAAACTTCGCCAATACGTAAGCATACATGGAACACACTGTGAAACTGCATCTCCCCATTGCATTGCAGAGGGACAATGAACACCTCCTGCAGAGCAGACTCCACATCACGTCAGTGATGTCGTAGGCGACCCACAGGACAAGGACTATGACGAAATCAAACGGTTCATGGACAATCTCCAAACCCCACCTCCAGTAGTAGGGTAGCCTAGCACCATCGAGGTGAGCCCACCCCCTGCACAGACCACACAGCAGGAAGCACCCACCACCACGTCTGGCTCCCAACACCTCACCTAAGAACACATGGAGTTCCAATGCCGTGTGTCAGACCACCAGAAGGAACTGGCTGAACAGGTGCGGGTGGGGTTGGACTCGTGTCAGCCAAACTAGATGCCATGCCTGGGTTTCTACGTCCCATCATGGACCACTTGCACTCCCCAACGGACACCCACAGTCCGCCTCATGCCCTCCAACAATCCATGGCAATATAGCGGAGATGAATGCTACAGACTTGTTCTTAACACCAAGTCAGTATCAGCTACATGATGATGAAGACAACCCCCAGGCCATATACTCAGATGCCACCAAAGTTCAACCAGGGAGTGTCCATTAATTTCGGTACACAGAATTATTGGCACCAGAGCTGAAAGGGGATGCAGTCTGCGATGAGGCCTGTGCACGGATATGAACTCTGCCATAAATAAATCAAGGCTCAGATCCAAATGTTTGACCTACTTGACCACAGTGTAGGCCAAAAGCAGCGGTCCGCATGGGCCCACAGACGTGTCGTTGGCTTGCAATGCACAGAATCAGTGGCACCAGAGCTGTTGTTGGTAGTGTTCGATCCCCTCCGTAACGATGATCCTTTTTTCCTTCGGACTAAACCGCGTCTTCCTCTTACTCCACTCCTTGTGTACAATGATATGAACTCTGCCATGAAGAAATCAAGACTCAGTTCCAAATGTGTGGCCTACTTGACCACAGTGTAGGCCAAAGGTAGTAGTCAGCAAGGGACAACAGACAGGTGTTGTTCGGATGCTATGCACAGAGTTGGTGGCACCACATCGAAGGGAGTACAGTGATATAAACTCAGCCATAAAGTGTGTACTCTGCCAGTGCATAATCAAGACTCAGTTCCAAATGTGTGACCTACTTGACCGCAGTGTAGGCCGGTGGAGTACGTCAACGAGAAAGGAGTGCTGGGTGCCTGTGTCGCGTTGGCCGTGGTGGTCTGAGGACGCTGCCAAGGTCGTGGGCCTCTGGCTTGGGGCTTGCACAGGCACGTGGAGGGCCCTGTTTGACACACACTGGTGTCGGCAGGTGAGCGGTGTAGCCTGGTTGCGCAGGGGTAGCCAAGATGGGTCTGGGGACCGCATATGATCGTAGGCACCGCCGCTCACGGCGTTGGCCTCGTGGTGGGCTGTGAGGCACCGCCCTGGCAGACACTTTGGCCATTGTGGAAGAGATCCACGCCCAGAGCAACGGGCTTTTTATTCACACCCCTACGCTGGCCTGGCGTATGCCGGGCCAGACCACTCCGTAATAAGCTACATTTCCGCGATCTTCCCCACTGCCTGGGGTAACATGGTTGCGTCCACTGTTCACTACACTCCAGACACCAGCAGTGAATGTCGACATGGGCATATCTGTGGTCTGCACACTGCAGTCTGGCCAGCACATCCATGCCACACTTGTCATTGTGTACATTCTCATTCGTGTGTCACTTGCCTCCTTCGCACATGCCTGCTTCCCACCTCTCCACACATTCTGCTGTTGTGTGGCTCAGGTGCCATGCTGTTGATGGCTCATGAACATGGCTAGCCCAGGTTACCACAGTAAGTTGTGCTGTCGTGTATGGTGGTGGGCATGTTGTTTGGCATGTTGTATGTGAGTTTGTAACATGTGCATTCCCAGAGTTGTGAGTTGCATGATTGTGGAGTTGGGGTGTGTGGTGTGTTCATTTGGTACTTACCAACGAGCAGTGCATTTTCATAGGTGCCATCCTGGAAGCGCTGGTTGATGATGGACTGTTGGAAGATGTAGGAATCATGCACACTGCCTGGGTAGTTGGTGACAATGTTAGTGAAGAGTCACCGGTGGTCCACTATTGCCTTGCGCATTGATGGAATGCGTGTGCTTTCTGTTGCGGTAATTGTGTGCAGTGTCGGCAGGGGGCACAAGTAGGACATGTGTGCAGTCATTTGCCCCCAACACGTGCGGGAAGCCTGCTATGGGGTAGAAGCCTTGCTTGGTCTCCAGCTGTTCCTGCGCAGTGTGGGGGGAAGTAAAGGTACTGGGGTACCTAGCTGATGATGGCATCCAGGACAGGTGTGAGGAACTTGGATAAGGCTGGCTGTGAGACTCCTCAGACTCTGGCGGTTGTTGGTTGGAAGGTACCAGAGGCCAACAATGGCAGCACAGCCAGCAGCTTTGTCTGAGGTGAGATGTTGGTTGTCCGCTGTGTTGGTACTGTCAGCCTGTGGGCAATGATGGTCAGGATGCGGAGGATGGTTGTACTTTTGAGCCTGTAGTGGGCAATGAGATTCTCTGGTGTTAAGTCTGTGAGGCTGGTGCGTTTTCTGAAGGTCCGCTGTCTTTGTCTGCGCTGCCTCTGTGGTAGTCTGGGGGGGGTGGTGGGGAGGCCCGGGGGGGGGGGTGGCGGGCCTGGGGGTGGGGGTGGTGGGTGTTGTGGCCCTGTTGGGGCTCCGAGCTGCATGATGAGTAGCTCCATGGCATCTGTTGTTCTTCAGGTGTGGCTCTGGGCTGGGCTCCCTTTTATGGTGCGGGTTGTCAACCGACTATACACCAGGTCAGAGCAGGTGTTAAATCTTCGCTGCTAACACACCTTATCGCCTGTTTTGGGATCTTATCGCCAATCTGGCTGGTCGTTGAGAATGTTGAGGTGTGGTGGTGTCGCTGCTTTTTGCACGGGAACGCCTACTCTGCATCTCATTAGCGTTAGTTGCTGGGGTCATCTGTGGCGATGTTTTTTGTGGCTGCTATCGCAGGAAAAATTGTGATATCGACGGTTAGCACCGGTTTGTGAATGGGGCGATAACTTTATCTCAACTTTGGCTGCGATAAAGTGCTGAAAACTCGGCGATAAGTCCTTGAGAATATGTCCCAGAGTGTGCTGGGAGGGATGGCATAGGATAGAGGCAGGGAAAGCATGCAAGGCTTCAACACAGCCCCTACCAAAGATTTATTGTTTCTAATCTAGTGCTGGGTGGAAAACATTGACTCTAGAATCCCAGAAGATGGGTATTTGAGAAAGGGGGTGGAGTCATGAGGAGCACCATCATGAGGAGTAGAACCAATGACCAATAATCTATATAATATTTCACGCAAAATCCGCTCTCAAATTGGCAACAATAAACAATGTTGTTGCAGATCTGCTCTGGTTAGCTTAACTGTCTCAAACACACTGCATTTTAAGATAGTTGAGGTGGTTAGGCAGTGCTTTAAGTAGGCTGAAAAGTTTTGGGTTTCTGCCTAAGAAGAGTAGATATGGATAGTTTATAAGAAGGGTTTCTTCTGCAACTAAGGGTATGTCCTTATATATGTGGCCTAAAATACTGGTTTTCTCCTCCTTATCCTCCACATCAACATGCTCCTGGGCCCCTCCACCTCCTCCTCATCCTCCTTCTCTGGGTCCTCTTCTGACTGCTGTTCTTGTCCTTCTCTTCTTCGTATTCCCAGTCCTTCCTTAAGGTCCTCATCTTGGATTTGTTCCTGGTCTTCCTCCTATGCATATTCCTCCTCTAGACCCTGGTTATGTTCCTCCAGTTATGATCATGATTCTCCTGGCACTGTCTCTTTGGTCCTTCAGATTCTTTGTGGCTGGTCCTCTTGGTACTAGTCATCTGCATCCTCCTGATACTTCTGTATCTGGTATAGGCCTTGTCCCTGCTCAGTCTTTTGGTGTGCATCTTCATCCTTATTTTCCTTCTGGTACTTGCCGCAGTGCACCACCTGGTCCTCCTTCTTCTGGTATTATTTTTAATGCTTCTGCTTCTATAATGGTCCTCTTGTTCCTGGACCTCCAGCTCCTGATTGTATATGCCCTTAGCGTCCGTCCTGCTCTTCTTGGGTCTGGTCCTTGTGGTCTTTGTTCTCCTTTTGAACTTGGTCCCTGTCTTTTCTGACTTCAAAGGCTCTTGACATCTCACACACTTCTAGAATTCAATACATGTGGTTTCCCTATTCTATATTTCGTGCAGTAAAGGTTCTAGTGTTTATCTAGGAACATTCCCAGTATGTGTGTTATATTCTAAAAGGCAGGTCCTGTGCCTACGGATAACAGAAAAATCCACAAGTGAAAAGATATGTGGCAATATATATAAAAATATATGAAGTGTTGCATGTTATCAACCCCAGAGGAGCGATTGGCAGGTCCTTACCAATTTGCTCACTTTCTGCGAAGGAGCCAACACCTGAACACGTTCCGAAGAATTTTGTGTTTCCTATATAACCCTATTGTGTGTGGCACACATCTCAAAAAACACTTGAGTCCCCATAAAGGGAGGAGAACATTTTTCCTCCCAAGAAAAAATTATTGAAAATGAGTTGCGAATAGCAATTGGCAAGCGTCTTCAATTGTTTATGCCTGCACTCTTGATTAAAATCAACATACCATGTGTTAGACCATTTTAAGCTGAACGACCAACATGTTCATTGCCACTTTTTACTTGCTACCAATTTCTTGAGGGCATGGAGACCGCCTATCACCCCTTTGTGCACCGGAACATATGACTACCGGATGAATGCCTACCAGTAGGCCACACAAGAGGATCAGGAAAGGCTTTTGACAAATGCTTTGTCACCGCCGGAATCGGTGCCTGTGCAAACAAACAATCCTCCTTGTATTTCTGAACCTGCTACTGGACTTCATTGTCCTGATTCTCTCTGCTGCTTGGCCATCCTTATCATGGTTCTCCTAGTCCCTGCGGTCCTTTTGCTCCTACATCTCTTGTTCTTGATCTTCCTGGCTGTGGCTGTGCAGGTCCTGGTGCTAATCTGGGTCTTGCTGGCACCATAGGTCCCTGCCCCAGCTAGGCCTGGTTATGTTCCTACTTTTCTTGTTCCACCTAGTCCTCCTAATCCTCCTGTCTTCTAGGTGCTGCGTCCCATGGTCATGGTGCCCTTGGTCATCATCTTCCTCGTCCTGGTCAGACTGCCCCTGGTCCACCTGGTCTTCGCTGTTCTGCCCTCTGATTCTTGTCCTTTTAATCCTGATCCTTTTAGCTCTTCTGGTCGATTTGGCCTTCATGGCCATGCTCCTGGGTCTCCTCTTGGTCCTTGTACTATTGGTTTTGGTCCTACTTGTGCTTCTTGTTCCTCTTGGCCGCTGAACACATGCAGGTCCACCCACTGAAAACAATGAAGCATCTGCTGCAGGGATCTATGTTTATCCAGCAGGTTTCATGATACAGCATTCGAAAGTTAGCTCTGGTAGTAACTGCTCTTACTGGAGAGAAGTGTGCACATTTTTGGTCACAGGTTAGAAGGATCATAAAATATCACAGATGGTTAATATACTTGTTTCAAAGCATAGTGGGTGGGACACAGATCTGTATATAATGGAGGAGAGTCCAGTAAGTTAATGCATGTATTTATGTAACTAAAGAGCTAGGTAGTGACAGCACACAGGAGTTATTGGGATAATCTACAAGACTGTGTGCATCAAGAGGGGATTACAGAAATACATTTCACACATTATATTTCAAATTTTTTAATCAAGTTGTTACAATTCTAATTATTAAGACAGGATCTCCGATTACAAACATTTAGCATAGTGCTAACAATTTCAGCCCTATTGGGCACATACAATCCAGTCTTCATTATTTCTCTCTTTAATGGGCTGCTTTGCCAAATGCTCCTTGCGCATGAATTGATGCTTGAAGCTATGTGTACGGGAAGTCTTGTTGCCAAACTCCTGTCCTGCCTTACCTCTGGCAGAACCTGAATCTTGTTCCAGGGCAGTTCTTGTTGCAGAGATCCTCATGTTGCCTGCAAGTGTTGAGGACGAGGTAGTATAACTCAGTGAGTTATGCACTTGCATAAAAAGCTGCATGTAATGCGCAAGGCGTACGTTTAGAACGATGACTTTTTTTGTCAATTTGTTGTTATTCTAAGGTTATTAACATGATTTAATTTGGGTAGTTATAATCACTGAAATTATAAAGGTACTCCTTCCACTCTTAGATAACATGCAAAGACCTATGCTACTTTCACACTGGGCTTAAAAGTTATAAAAACTGCTTCTAAATATTAGTTTGTCTCTTACCGATTTAAGAAGAGACAACTTCCGGGTCTTCGCACTGATGAATGCCTGGGTTGGTCATGAGAGTGTTGGGTTCCAGCTCTGATCCTTGGACCTACAGCTGCTCCCAGCTCTGTCGAACAAAGGGAACTGCGGACTGACCTTCAAGTTTGCCTGGCCTGCCCCCTGATGCAAAGTAAAGTTGGAGACTCCTCCCTCGCTCCCTACAGGCACCACACACGTGTCCCAGGGTTTGCATACTGCGCCAGGAGACAGCATCATTCCCTGGGGCTGGATCTCGCTCAAAGATAATGCTGTATTCAAGACCCAGCTGTATCTCCCTATATTCCAGCATTGATCTAAACAACGTCAATGTACTGCTTAATTTGCAGCAGCACACTTGTCTTGCTTTGGGTCTTTCACTATTTAAAGCTGTGAGCAGAGGGCCTGTGTGGCCTCTGAGGCTGATTACCTTCAGGCCGCAGGAAGGAGGAAATTGAGGCAGGAACCGTCTTCAAATGCTAATGCCACAGACATCAAGCAGCCCGGGGCAGACAGGATTTCCTTGCGTGGATATAGTCTGTGTGAACCAGGGATGTGTGGACCACAGCGCTGAGGGCAGAGCGATGACACGTTAACGTTATGCCACATGCCGTCCATAGCGCAACCTCCTAGTCTCATTTTACATCACCAGTGAGCACTCAGCACCCTGTACATTTGGTTCCTGCATGCGTTGAACAGCTTCCCCCTACACCTCCACCTCCGTGCAGCCCCCAATCTACAGGAGTTCAAGAAGGACCCTAAGACCTGGCTCTTCGACTAATTCATCTCAGCAGCAGAATCCCCCCCCCCCCCACCCCCAGCGCCTGGATAACCTCAGGGGTGATAAGCAGCGCTCTACAAATCCTAATTGATTGATTTGAAGCTTGCTCCTACTCCTCTAGATATTTGTATCAATGCAGCAAGGATTAAAGTGGGCGAGAGACTCAACAGGCTTGACATTGTTGTCTGGATTAAGGCTCTTCTCTTTGTCCTCAAACATGGGCAGAATTTCCCTCATGAAAAGATTTGCCTCAAGCCCAGGGCAAATTGCTGTGCAGTGTATTCCTAGCACCCTGGGTGAGTTGAATGATGGTTAGTCAAGTGTCCAGGTTGGCCCATGTGTAAGAGGTCTACGGAGCACAGATGGATGCAGTTACGCTCCTCACAAGGTACAGTCTGACTTCACAAATCGACAGTGTGAAGAAGGCTAAAAACATTCTCAAGATCTGGGCAAAAGCAAAGCATTTTCCACCGAAGTGAAGAAAATGTGTATTACAGAACAATAAAAGACAACAGAAATTTCTGAAATATATACTGGGGCCTATCTTCAGGCTATGCAAGGAAACCAACATCTCTAATCAGTGCACAATGTATGATATATTGTGGATCGAGGTAAAAACCTACACTAATAATGGCCATTTATACATCAAAGTTAGACACACTGAAAATAGGAGTTATTTGTTGCCCAACTCACCAAAACTCTTTTTACTGCCTTCTCATGAAAGAAAGATTGAGTTATCCCCGCAGGAAATCAGACATAAGCCGGGCCCATTCCATTCAGGTCTTTGCAGCGACCATTCCTACAAGTTTTGGAACCTGCAACCTACACGTTGCACCTGGATTTTTGCAAAGAACACAAGACCCCACTGAGTTTTCTTACTGTCGAATAAGCACATTAGTAGGAAACTAAGACAACCAGACAGATAATATGTTAGATTGATACATGACAACCCTAGAATGGAACAGGAGGTCTATGATGGCTGTTGTGAGGTGGTCATCCTAGTTGCACTCGAGAGCTCACATTAAGCAGGGAGGGTGAGAGAGAATACAAAAACATGTACATTAAGGGCCTCATTATACACTCCATGCTATTTTACAGTTACAGCCAAATAGAGACTAAATGATCGGCAGTAATTCTGCAGATCAGGAGTATTTCAACTGGATACGCCACTTCGTTTTAGTCTCCAAGTGAAATTCCAACAGAAATCTGAATAACTAGCAGAATCTGGACTAGAAGTGTTGATGCTCCTGGTAATTCCTCATTTCTCAGATGTCCCTCAGGGTTACACACACAGCACCCAGTAATTCTGACCCCATCACCACCCCCGATATGAATGATACTGCTTGCATTTGGAGATCTGGATGAAGGAGTTACCGAGCATAACTATGAGGGCCTTGTACTGAGGTCTCAAGGAGGGATATACATACATACATATATATATATATATATGAGAATCACACCATCAAACATATTTACAATTTCAAGAGCTGCATATTTTTGTGGAGCAAAATTTGGGGTATTATGGGAGACACACTGGATCAGATTGGACTCTCTGCAGTGTTTTTTCCGAAGCGTTTCATTCTGAGAGGTAACCATCCACATTCAGCAATATGAATTATTTCACTGATAATACTGGTTCAGGGTATATTGTACAAGAACATAATGCTCCATATTACCAAAACTAGGTTATAATTTAGGCCTGGTATTAACTCAACATATTTTGCTTCATGTGTGGTGAATAGGGCGCCCTCCTCCTGTCAGAAATGAACACTGGGTCAGACATTGTCCCAGATGTTTCCCTCTGAAATAATGAGACTCCAAGGAGCCATTATAATGCATGGCCCGGGGCATATGAATAGTGTACCAGAGGTCTTACATTCCCTATAGTGCTCATATGACTCCACACACAGGCACGCACAGTCTCGTGCAAACTATTTCTCTTGCTCTCTACCCTCAGACTCGCACCTTCCCTCGCTGCCACGGGCACACTCACCCACAGGACTAGTGCTGAGCCTGCCGCTTTTGAGTTGGAGCAGGTGACAGCAGCACAGAAAAAGACTGGCAGCGCCAAGGTTGGAGAAAGTAAGGGAGGCAAGTGCCTACTGTAGGAAAATGCGTTCTCCAGAGGCAGGTGCCAAGCCGCTATCGAACATGTTGATGAAAAAAGAAATCCCAGCTTCATCTACCGACTCGGGGTGCAGCGCCATCTACTGGAGGAAGTGCTGCCAGTTGCCAATCTGTTCCCGACTTACGCTTTAAGGAGTTTGCACGATAAATCCCCTGAAAGTGCAGAACCTGTGATATACAACCTTGATTGTCCCGTCCTTGTGATGAGCTTCAGGAACACACTTGAACTGTGATGTATTTTAGTTTTGAAATACAAACAATTCATTGGCAAAATTAGTAACCCGGTGTCTGTAACAGGATTTGGGGGTGCTTTTTAGGTCTCGCCTGAGCGCGAACGCATGCGCTAGCTCAGGCGAGACCTTTAGTAAGCGGGTTTTCAAAGTGGTGCCTGGTGGCCTAGCGCTTGCGTTCCCGCGAGCGTGCACGCGCGCAGCCGGCCTATCACTTTAACTTTTTTGTGCTGCTGCGCGCGCCTCACTTCAATGCCCCGCCCCCTCCCCCACCAGAGAGCGCGTCTCCCAGCCCCCCCTTCTCGTCACACGCATGCACTCCCCCCACTTGTTTATTTACTTTTTGCCACGAGGCCATTTCCTGCGCGCGCGTGTGCACTCCCCCCACCCCTCCCACTTGTTCTCTTACTTAATTGTGATATTCCTCTCTCTACTACTAGATACATTCTCTATATTGTGGACTTTCCAGTTCTGACCTACAGTTGTGCTCATCCATGTGCTGTAAATAAATGAGCATCCTATAATAAAGACACTATGTTGCTCCACCTAGCAACTTTGGGAGCTTCTCTCTAACCGGTGAGTCTGGATTGAATAAAGGCTGCATATTAACTCTCCCACCAGTAAGCTTTGACTTGGAAAGACACTTTTGGATCCCCGGAGGCGGTGCGTAGGAAAGACTCTGCCGGTAAGTGCACTGTGTTGTGGAAGCCTGCTGTGAGGAGGAGCATACAGGATGCAGCGATACACGGGGTCGGACAGTAGCAAAAACAATTAAACTTGCAATGTTCTGGGAAAGCCTTGTGTTTCGGATTTAAGCTGCCATACCGTTGACTGCCGACAGGGGCGTACATTCTATTGGTGCGTGTGAAGCAGGTCAGGTGCAGAGGAACCGAGGCCCAGAGACCAGAGGGCGGCACTGAACCTTGAGTATTGCTGTATTTCAGTTCAAACAGCGGCCAGGGGATCATTATTCTTCCCTGCCCAGTTTTTCGTTTTTCCTTGCCTTCCCTGGGCGCCAGCGAGGCTCTCCTGCCTGCCTCCCTGCTCTCCTGCTGGCTCCGTCCCCCCCGTGTGTATCGGAGGACCGGCCGGGCTTTGCTCCGCTGGAGGACCACAATACCCAGGACCCCCTGGGCCAGCCTGTCACCATACCACGTGCCAGGAGGCGCTTAAAGCTCAACCCAGTCCCTCGCCCACGAGGACGCGAGCGGGACACGCCGGGAGAAGCCCGGGACAAGGGCGGGACCGTCTGCGGCCATCCGAGGCCGAAGGAGGTCGGGTCGGGCCACCCCCTTGCATCATATATATCATGTTACGGGACACAACTGTAAGTTCTTTATTGAGCCCTCACGCCATTTATACAATGGCTATGAGGGAGAACAGAAGTAAAAAGGGTGACGGGAATTTAACCGGTACCCTGGATAACTTCATTATCAGGGCTAATTCAGTAATAGATCAAGGGATTACGTTGATGAAGCGGCGGGTCTCTCAAGACTTAGCCCTAGCTAGAAGATCATCTTTGGGGTTTATTGCTAATGCCCGGACTCCTGATTCACATGGTCTGATTAGTGGCCTCGTAGCCCCGGTGATCCCCGAAACCTTGCATGTATCATCGGCAGCCCGGGATTTGGACTCTACTACCCCGGGGGAACATTCCTTGGTTTCAGTCTCACCATCATCATCCCCTCATCAGACACTTACAGTGGCTAGTCTGGCTATGCCACCTAATACTAGACTTTTACAGGAGTGGCGTCAAGGGGCTATCACTAAGCATAAACAAGGTCAGGCCCACGCCAATAAGATGAAGAAAGGGAAACTGATTAAAAATAAATATCCTAACACTGAAGTTATAGTTAATATGTGTGAGCAGACCACTATTACCAACCCCCCGGATATCCCAGCCACATCAGTACAGAACTTATTAGGTTCGGGTGCTGTATCCCTGGGTAGAGTAGATGATTGTGATGGGACTAGGGTGTCATTGGAGGATTTTATTTTGGTTAAAATGGGTGAATTGGTTGGTAACCTCCTTCGCCCAATTGAAGCTAGATTAACCAAGATTGAACAGCAGCTTAATGAAATTGGGCTTGTCTCCTTAGAATTATTAGATTCCTCTAAAAAAGAAATGATGCCTAGGGTTATTGTTCCTCCTAATGCTCACGGGGGAGGAATTGACGCTGCTGAACTTATACCCCCTTTAACTACTACCTTAGTTTTACCAGATTCTGTGGCCTTACTACCCAAGACAACTATGGCAGTAGTCACCACGAATCTACGGGAAAATAAACAGGCTCAGCCCAAAGTGGGAGAGGGGGTTTCAACTGTTCAGGCCCCCTTGGATAATATTACTATTGATCTGCCTCCGGAAACGAGTCCCTATTTGGTTGTTTTAACAGGGGTCCCAGAACTGTGTAACCCTGGCCAAGAATCGTTCACAAGTCTAAAAAATAAAGTGGTCGATTGGCTAAATAAATTTAGACCACTACCCCCCCACTTTTCCAGTAAAATACTTATGGTTCGTAGGGTGTCCTGGGTGGGTCATCTGCCCAAGGATATCAGGGGTGACTGTGTCCTTGTTAATTTTAGGGACCCAAGAACTGTGGATTATATTTGTAACTGTAAAAATCATTGCCCAGGAGCTACTATTCAATCCCATCCACTGCCTTATTTTTATCCTTCCAAACCTGATGAGTGGAATTTAGTACATCAGAAAGGGAAGGGAATGATCTCTAGAGGCTGGCAAGGACACCCACCTGTTTTGAACCCGATTCCTATATTTAACAGGTTTAGTGGTCTGGAGTTTGTCGATTGACAACAGGTGTTCGGGAGCGATCTTTTGGGCACCTTCTCACCTTCGAGCGCAAGCTGTATTAGCCCGGGAGGAGTTGCACCATGTGTATGCCCCGAACTACCCATTGTTGTTCCCATGAACTAGGGAGGTAATATAGCGAAGGAACAGGGTCCTGTAATAGTAACCACTGAGGGGGATGTGGATCTCACTAGTATAGCAAAGGCTGAATCTGGGAGGGCGGAGTTGGGCTCACTGAATTTAAGGTCCTTTAACGGCTGTGAGCATTCGCCTTGTTCTATTGTTAGCTGGAATATTGCTGGCCTAGCTACTAAAGGTGATCTCCCGGGTTGGGTTGAGTTTCTTAGCTCCCACGACATGGTTTGCTTCCAAGAAACTTGGTGTAGGGAAAGTGTTAGCTATCCTGGCCATGTTTCATTTAATCTGCCAGCTTTGGCATCCCCTTTTGGTAGATCGAAGGGAGGTCTCATGGTTTTGGTTTCTGTCAAAAACTCAATTGAAGTAGAAAGATACGTGACCGTTGGCGCCCATTCACAGATCCTATGGTTATCAGATAAGTTGGGCTCCAACATTATTTTAATTAATTTTTACAATAACATCTTTGATAGCACAAGGTACAGTGTAGTGACTGAGTTAGAGGTCGAACTAGAAAATTTAACTTCTGGGGTCAACCATGTTTTTAACTATATTTGGGTAGGTGATTTTAATATTTCTACTTGTATTTTTTCTAATACTGGGGTATGTGGGGTTAGGAATAACCTTGAGGAAGATGATTTGCACTTCCCACATAATCCCTACGGGGAATCCTTGAACAAGCTAATGGCATCTCTTGATATGGTTATTTTAGAAAATGCCAAGAATGAACTGGGGGACTCTATTCCAACATTTACGAGTAGGAATGCAAACACAGTGATTGATCATATTTGTGTATCATCTAATCTAATCTCATTGTGTAAACCACCTAAGGTCACTGATTATATGATAAGTGACCACAATTGTATTACTACTGTTATCTTTTTGTGGAAGCATAGAGTTTTCCCTTCTGAACGTTTTGTGGCAAACATTGAAGCATACAGACCAAATGTGTAAGAATTAGATGGAAAGGAGAAAAAGCTGATGGAGCTATGGAATCTATTGTTAGGGATTGTCGAGCAAATATTACTGCTATCCTTCAGTGTGACCGCGAGGACACTGACATTGTTAAGGATTTTATATCCATTAATAAAGTCATTGAATCCAAATTTATCAAAACTACCTCAGGGAATTTAGCCCACAGGAAAGGCTGGTTTGACCATGGTTGCACCGCCAAATTGGCGGAGCTAAAACTGGGCCTGGCCGTTAGGCCAAGAGATTTGTCTGCGGTAAAAAAAACTTAGGTTAAACTATAAATCTG
The DNA here is from genome assembly GCF_964204655.1 of Triturus cristatus. Taxonomy (NCBI): domain Eukaryota; kingdom Metazoa; phylum Chordata; class Amphibia; order Caudata; family Salamandridae; genus Triturus; species Triturus cristatus. The sequence goes on along the minus strand of NC_140585.1, from coordinate 822,066,147 downwards.
AGGTCGAGAGACGCAAGAAGGAGCTGCAGCAAGAGGCCTGGGACAAATTGACCCAGGCTGCGGAGACGCAGAATTGTGCTCTCTTCTGGGCTACAGTCAACTGCCCTTTCCTTAAAGACGATATGGTCCCTGAACTTACTTCAAATGGAAATAAGGCTTCTTGGGTTGCCCATTTTTCTACCATCTTTAATTCTAATTTATTGCCTGAAGATAGTAGTGGCTTATGGCCCTCTATCCCGCTGAATGTTACTACAGCGGAGGTTATTCTGAGTATCAATACCAGTAAAGGGGGTAAGGCACAGGGCCCAGATGGAGTCCCTATCGATGTTTATAAAGCTGTGCCTGACATGTGGGGACCGCTGTTAGCCAATGTATTTAATGCTGCTATTGGCGCTGGGGTCCCACCTACATGGGAGGAATCAATTATTATACCCATCTATAAAAAAGGTGACAGAGGGGATGTAAAAAACTATCGCCCTATCTCCCTATTAGATTCCTCGGTTAAAATAATGAGTAGGGTTTTATTGTTAAGGCTGGAACAATGGGCCGAAGACAAAGGGATTCTGGCCAGTACGCAGTATGGCTTCAGGAAGGGGCGTGGAACCGTGGACCAGTGTTTAAATTTAAACCTTCTTATAGGAAAGTACACGCAGGCCAAAACGGGCTCCCTCTATCTCTGTTTTGCGGATCTGAGTAGTGCCTTTGATATGGTAGACCACTTGATTCTCTGGACCAAACTGCTAGAAATGGGCGCGCCAGAAGGTATAGTGGTTTTTCTCGCCCAATTATATTCTAATCTTCGCACTTGTATTCGATATGGTCCCTCAGGGGAGTGCACGACAAAGTTTAGGATTCGCCGGGGAATCAGACAAGGATGTGTTCTTGCCCCACTCCTTTTTACGCTTTTTATCAATGAAGTAGATGCTGTTTTAAAGGGAGTGACTGCAGATATCCCTAAGATCGATGGCCTTGACGTACCGGTATTGTTATATGCTGACGATGCCGTGTTATTGGCAAGGACTCCACTAGGGCTCCAACGTTTGATGGATAGTTTTTCTATCTTCATTGGAAATAGAAAATTACTCATCAACAAAAATAAAACTTTTATTATGACCTGTGGGGCAGGGGCTAGGAGATCCAAATCTTATTTTTTAGAAGGGGTCAAGGTCCAACAAGTAGATAAATTCTGCTATCTGGGAATTACTTTTGCTAATGATAGCAGATGGACCCAAGAAATCACCAATGTACGGACTAAGATGGTGAAAAGTGCCCATGGTGTTTTTAAGTTCGCGGCAAAATTAGGGGAAAGGCGCATCTGGGATATGTTACAAATTTATAAAGCTCGTAGCTTGTCTACCGTCCTCTATGGCGCTGGGGTTTGGGGATATTCCCCGACCAGCATTTTACAACTAGAGGAAAATCTTTTGCTCAAAAGGTTGTTATGCCTGCGCAAATCCGACCCAAATGAATTAATCCATAGAGAGTTAGGGATTTATTATTTATCCTATCTGATTTCCTTAAAGCCATTGATGTTGTGGCGATCTGTTTGGTTGAAGGACGAGACCCCCTTTAATAGGGCAGTAATTACGGATTGTCTTTCCCTTGATAAGTATTTCAACATTCCTTGGCTAACATATGTTGTCTCTAGTTTTAGAGATATCTATGGATTGGACGTTATTAAGGATTGTCATGCTGCCTCAGTTTTGTCTAAAGCGGAGATGAAGAATATTTTCATGACTTATTGGGGGGAGAAAAGGAAGGTGAGGGCGGATCTTTTAGTTACCAGCACTTTTTATAATAAACATGTGGAGGGAGAAGGGTTTCAATTATATCTCAGTAATGTTACCAGAGCTTCCCACCGGTTTGTGCTGATAAGTCTAAGACTTGGTATCGTACACAACTTGGTAGCCTTTCCCTCTCTTAATTCACACCCGGTTGGACCCTGTCCCTGTGATGGCACTTCTGCACAAAGCACTTTGCATCTACTTTTTTTTTTTGGGGGGAAACCTTTATTACAGAGTTCAAGAGATATACAAGTATGGGCCTACAACCTTCAGGCCGGCCGCTAGTAGACAGTGAGACCATGAAACACATTCATAAACACGAGCAGCAAGCAGTAAAAAGTCCCACAGATCAAAAAATATCATTTGCGGCCACATTGCCCAAACATCCCAAATGGCGGTTTCATTTTAAATGACAAACGAAAAACAAACCCACAAGGCGGCAAAAGTCTAGGCAACAGTATGTGCTCCCCTCGGGAGTTGCATCTACTTATTTGCAAATTGTACTATTATTTGCGAATTTACCTCTTAAAACCAATTTTTGTGAAATATGGTGTACGTACTGTGCACGATTCCATGAACTTGCTTTTTAATATGCGTGAAGTAGATATCTGCTTTTTTACTGCTACCTACCTTTTTAAATGTATCCAAACAAGGAAAAGCTTGATGTTTTAATCATTTACATGACTGATCTGTACCTCTGTATTCTGTATGATGTTTTGTGTTTATTAATCGTATGTGCTTTTATGGTCATTGATGCAATGTACCGAATAAAGCTTTATGAATTGAATTGACTTGGATGTCATCTTCTTAAATTCTCAAATCAGCCAAAGATAGGTTTAGGAGGGAATTCATCAAAGGTGGGCTTGGTTTTCGACCAAATAGTTTCTCCCCTTTTTTCATTTTTATGGCGAGTTCATAATACGGTCACCAGGTTAAATGCAAATGAATTCCAGGGTACATCGTTTTAGTTGTAAACTGGTTAATTTTAGTGGTTCAAGATGAGGGCTTGGTATTAGTTGGTATGCTGTGTTAAAAAAACCCGCAAAGTGCCTCAAAACCAGCATTATAGTGCGAAACATAAAGGACCAGACATACTGTTATAAGTTACCCCACTCACTACAAACACATTAGCAATGGTGTGTTTAAAAAGTGCATGGATAGGTTTGGTGTGAGCACTTACTAGTTGGCTTATTCTTTATGCCTGTCCAGCGAATTATTTCTCAGCAATCAAGCCAACTGTCAGAGACACGAATTGTACCGTCTATGGAGGCGAACATGCTTTAAGATTCAAATATGTCACCTATCCTGAAAGGCCCTACAAAGTGAGTTATACATTTTGTTGAAGTGAGAGGATACAGTGTAATAAATCCTGGACCGATTAATATAGTGTGATGGTGCTAAAAGCATCATATGTTTAGGAATCAGATAAAGGCTTGAACATTGGTATTGGTAATGTGCAAATATCGAAAATAATACATGTTTATTGAGCCAATCGTAGCTTCTATAATTAATGTCACTTTCATCTTGTGGTGAGAGTTGAATTCCTTGCTTATCTGAACAAGCATTGGCATAGCCAGTAGGTCTCGCTTTTGGGACCTTATAAGTATTTATTTATGCAGCACAATATCTTTGGTGCAACAACATCACCTGTTGCATGGCTAAACACTTATAAGCTACCAAAAGCAAGACCTATTGGCTTTGCCAATGCTTGTTAGCAATTGAAATGCTGGCAATTCAATTGTACAATGCCCATAATTCTCCTGGTTTATAGGGTGCCAGACAAGAGGCACCTTAGGGAACTTCACAGCAAGTAACATGTGACGATATGGCTAGGAAAGCAGACTCTGGAGCTGGAGAACTAGGTTCGACTCTCCGTGTCTGTTCAACAATTTTCGATCCTAGACAAATCATTATTTCTCCCTGTGCTATAAAAAAAAGAAAAAGTGAATGTGACCTTGTGCAATGTAACTGGTGCTCATGTAAAGCGCTCTAATACATTCGGGTCGAGTTCCCACTATATAAAACTGCGGAAAAAAGAGTCAAAGTGGGCATCGGTCTAACTTACCCCCTCCTAGCTCCCCCACTGATACAATGTGAAACAGTGCTAGGAAGTAGGGGGAACCCGTGGCCAGTTGCGGCAGCTATTTCTGGTCCATATCTAGAATTCCCCTGACCCAAGGAAATATGATTAATTTGTGCTGGGATAATTAAAGGACACCAGGACATAACTAAGTAGTGCCTGCATGTTATCTACTTTCCATTCTTCGGAGCAGCAACCTGCCGGTGGCGAGGGTCTTTCTTATATCAACTTCTAGCTGGGTCCAAAACAAAGGCCTGATTTAAAGGGTCATCAGCCCTACTTTTGTTGCAGTACCATTGAGGCTGGGAGCCATCTTGAGCCTAACACCTAGGCACCAATGAATGGAAGGAAACAAAGAGACACAGCTTATCACTTCACAAGTAGTTAAGAGAAACTATTAGAGGAAGGTTTTTAACTTGGTTCATGTCCACCTATGTAAGAGATGTATGTACTTGAGCTGTAAGAATGCCAGATGTATGTGTCTGTTTACACAAATAGTGATTTAAACAGCACCTACAGTTTTTCCGATTTAATTAATTTATAGTACTACTCATCCCACTGTAGGGTGTCAGAGCACTTTACATCGCATAAAGACAAAATAAATCATACAAGTGTGTAAACCAATGTACAGGAAAAGTTAGATAAAACAAAGTTATAAGGTGTAGGCTTCATAAATCATCCATACTGGTAGACATATGTTAAGAGTGAATGGTCAGAGAAACACAGACTGGATATAAAACGTAACTCAAAATAACAGAAGATTGAGAAAAAAACAAAAAGTATCTAAACGCATGACTTACAGTTTGCATGCAGATTCTTAATGGTAAACAGGTAACTGTGCGACATTAGAAGGATTGCAGCTTTCAAACTGGAAGTAACAAAATGCTCACAGAGTCCAAAGCAGTAGCCCACTTACATTTCTACATAAAATACAAATCTGTGATCTGCATTTTACACAATTTGCTTTGCAGCTGGGATATTAACCCTCTATGCTACTTAATGAGGCAAAACTGTCCTGGATATAGTACAGAGCTCTCCCAGAACTGCATTAACCACCAGAGTTATCTTACCACTATTGTAATGCCCTCAAAGCTGCTGGGCATCTAAAGACCTGTGCAGCAGGTGTCTTACCCTGTAATATATTTTAAAATGCAGCCTCTTTGTGACCAATCTAGTGAGTTAGAACGGATTTACTGTCACATTTGTCCTAGTTGTGAATTTCTTTGCAGCATATTTTTGAAACATAAATGCACACATTGACTGTCAGCCTCTGCATTTTAATCACCACCCATTGCGACTCCACCTCCTTCTTCTACTACACATTGACACCCAATTTATGGGTTACCGTAATACATTTTTTTCCATTTTCAGCACTGATGTGAAATTAAAAAAAAACAAGTGCATCTTTTAGTCTTTGTTACATTGTCAGCACTAGTATGGTACATGCAGGGCCGGAACCCTGATTAGGCAGGAGGGCAGGGAAATTTAAGGCAGTAATGTTTGGGCAGCATCGATATGTGGCAGCAAATTACAAACAAGCATTGGCAAAGCCAACAGATTTGGTCCATGCAAGAGCTATTGGCTTTGCCAATATATTTTAGCCATGTTGTACAGCAGTGTAGAGTGGATTGCTTTGGCACGGAGTAGAGTAGTGTGGAGTGGCATAGAGTGGCGTAGTGTGGTGTGGTGTAGAGTGGAGTGGTGTGCGGTGGCATACAGTGAAGTGGTGTGTGGTGGAGTGGTATAGAGTACAGTGGATGGCCGTAGAGTGCAGTGGCATAGAGTGGATTGGTGTAGAGTGGAGTGAGGTAGACTAGAGTGGCGTAGAGTAGTGTGCATGGCGTACAGGGGTGTGCATGGCGTGGAGTGATGTGGATTGGTGTAGAGTGGTGTAGAGTGAAGTGAAGTAGGGTAGAGTAGGGTAGAGTGGCGTTGCGTAATGTAATGTGTCACTGTTTGGAGTGGTTGTGGTCAGGGCCGTGCCCGGTGCAACAGTCTTTTTTGATGCCACACCATATGACTTCCTCCTCGGATTCCCTCTGTACCACCGGGGCAAAAGTGCCCTTCATCTCCCCATAACCCCTCTCTCAAATACATTTCATTTGTTTTAAAGTGCTGGCATTACAATTCCACTCAGCAATCCATTTAAAATAAAGTTCTGTTCTTTGCAGCAGGAATATTAACCCTCTGAGCTACTATATGGGGAGTCAAAACTTCCACCAGACAAAATTATGATCTCTCTCTCTCTAGCAAGAACATTAATCAGAAGAGTTATCATGATATTTTTATTGCTGCCTGAAAGCTAGACACACAAGGTACTCTGCAGCAGGTGCTTTTAAATCGTACATTATTGCTAAATATAGCGCCCCCTCCTCCCCCCTGAGGTCAGCGCCCCCACACTAGTCACACCGCCCTAAAGCTGGACCTGTGCGTGGCATAGAGTGGAGTTTTGTAGAGTGGACCGCGTAGAGTGGTGTAGATTAAAGCGGTCCAGAGAAGAGTAGAGTGGCATACAGTGAAGTGGTGTTATGTGGTGCAGAGTGAGTGGTGTAGAGTAGAGTGGTACAGTGCAGAGTGGCAGTGATGTAGAGTGGTGTAAAGTGGCATAGAGTAGAGTGGCATATAGGAGAGTGGCGCATAGTAGAGTGGTGCATAGAAGAGTAAAGTGGCATAGAGTGGAGTGATGTAGAGTGGTGTAAAGTGGCGAAGATTGCAGTGGTGCGGAGTAGAGCGCAGCGGAGCAGAGTGAAGTGATGGAGTGTAGAGTGCAGTAGAGTGGTACAAAGTGAAGTGCAGTGAGATAGAGTGCACGGGCATAGAGTACAGGGTGGGAGGGGGAAAAAAGCAACAAGGAAGGGGGATGGGGGAGGAAATATAAGCTACATGGATGGGGTTATGGTAGAAGGACTGAAAAATCAAGCACTCGTATGGAGTGCTTGAACACAAAGAAACAAGTAGTTCTAGAAATGGAAACAGTGGATGGACACAAGTTCTTAGTCCATGCTCCAGTGAAAAGCCTAACTCAAGAAGAGGACATGACTTCATGACTCGAACCCCGTGGCAAACAGGGATGAGGGAAATGAGAGTGACGCGGAAGCTAGGAAATGGTAAGCTACAGGCGGGGTGTGAAACCCACTGTATATAAACAACATGCCTTGCAGAGAAAGCTCATGCGCTGTCTGGGTGAAACCTAAATGTGGATTGGCGTAGAGTGGAGTGGTGCGGAGTGGAGTAGAGTGGCGTGGCGTAATGTAATGTCGCACTGTGTGATGTGGCGTGGCCAGGGCTGGCTTTAGCGCTGCCCAATGCGACAATCTTTTTTATGCCACCCCATATGACTCCCTCCTCGGATTCCCTCACTACCACCCGGGGAAAAGAGCCCTTCATCTCTGCATAGCTCCTCTCTCAAATACAATTAATCTTTTTTAAAGTGCTGATAAAGGCTGGCTTTACTATTCCACTCAGCAATCCATATAAAATACAGCTCTGTTCTTTGCCTGCAGAAATATCAATCCTCTGCGCTACTATACGGAGAGTCAAAACTTCCACGAGGCAAAACTCTGATCTCTCTCTCTCTAGCAGGAACATTAATCAGTAGAGTATCAGGACATTTGTATAGCTGCCCAATAGCTGGACACACAAGGACACTCTGCAGCAGGTGCTTTTAAATTGTACATTATTGCTAAACACAGCGCCTCCTCCCGCCCTGAGGTCAGCCCCCGCCCCCACACCAGTCGCAGAGCCCTAAAGCTGGGCCTGAGAGCGGCACAGAGTGGCGTGGATTGGTGTGGTGTGGTGTAGAGTGGGGCGGTGTAGAGTGGACTGCGTAGAGTGCAAGGGTGTAGAGTAGAGCGGTCCAGAGAAGAGTAGAGTGGCATACAGTGAAGTGGTGTAATGTGGTGCAGAGTGAATGGTGCAGTGAATGGTGTGGAGGAGAGTGGTACAGAGCAGACTGGCAGTGATGTAGAGTGGTGTAAAGTGGCATAGAGTACTGTGGCATGGAGTAGAGTGGTGCAAAGTAGAGTGGTGCAAAGAAGAGCAAAGTGGCATACAGTGCAGTGATGTAGAGTGGTGTAAAGCGGCGAAGATTGTAGTGGAGCAGAGTAGAGTGGCGTAGAGTAGAGTGCAGTGCAGTGGTGTAGAGTGAAGTGACTGAGTGTAGAGGGGAGTAGAGTGGTACATAGTGAAGTGCAGTGGGGAAGAGTGCACCAGCATAGAGTACAGGGTGGGAGGGGAAAAAAGCAACACGGAAGGGCTACGGGTGGGGACAAAAAAAAATAATCGAAGCTACATTGATGGGGATATGGGAGACGGACTGAAAACGCAAGCACTCATATGGAGTGCTTGAACACAAAGAAACAAGTAGTTCTAAAAATGGAAACAGTCGATGGACACAAGTCCTTGGTCCATGCTCCAGTGAAAAGCCAAACACAAGAAGAAGACATGACTTCATGACTCGCACCCCGTGGCAAACAGGGATGAGGGAAATGAGAGTGACACGGAGGCTAACAAATGGTAAGCTACAGGCGGGCTGTAAGCCCACTGTAAATAAACAACATGTCTCGCAGTGCATGCGCTGTCTGGGTGAAACCCTAATAAAAAAAACACAGGCAAACACCAAAAGGCTGATTGTGGCAAGCTGGTTCTTTTTTATTGCAGGTATATGCAAAAAAAATACATTAAGAAACAGGACATGCCAGCATCTAAATGGAGTGGCCATACCCTTCTAATAAAATGTTTAATTTTCATATAAGTAACCATTGCACATACCTTTAACAAAACTCTACAAGTGCTTCCTAGCAGGCAAGTGTGTATTTAGAACAGACATAGAAAGCGTTTTTACTTTTAATGTGCATCACAGGAAAATATGATTCTTAACAGCGCAAAGAAAAGAGACTAATAGCTTTGAATTACTGCAAAATGAACACACAGTTTAAACACGAAATAATGACAATTTTTTTTTTTAAAGGGATGAAGAGAGGAAATAAAACATTGGAAATGTAAAGTATTGGCCTGCCAGTCATTGCACAGAAGCACACTTCTTTTTAGATCTTGCCTGAGACTGTGCTTGCACTGTTGCTTCTGATGCATTTGGTTTACTTAAAAAGGGGCTTTGAGCCATACAGTGGCTTACCATTGGTTGGCTTCTTCATCACACTCATTTCCTTGCTTCTCTTTGGTCAGTGCGTGCAGCAATGCTGCATGGCAACTGCGCTGGTGTGCAATATGGCTAAACACATTGAAAAAGTTAATCACTTCCATAGGCAAGACCTATTTGACTTGCCAATGACTCTACCCCCCGTGACTTCCATCCGCTGGTTCAAGCATAAATGATCAGACAAAATGCTGTCACCTTCATTGCAATAAAGGTAAGAGTTAACATGGACTGGTTGATTGGTGTATATGTTGGTGAATGAAAGCAAAATGTGAATGACAGTGGACCAGACCAATAGATGGAGGGGGCTGATAAAAAGACCCACTATGTACGTATATGTGGATGTACTTTTTTATTATTTAATTTTGTTTTGTTTTTTAGGCCTGGCATTAACCAAGACAATTTGACTTTACTAGAACTATATTTACAACATACTTATCTATAGGCGCTTTCAGTCAGTTCTCTTCATTCATTGGTCTGTTATTGTGTCATTCATATTTTCTTTTGCAGACTCCAGCACATAGCATAGGGTTCACCCCACTTCAGCCATTGGCTATCTTCACTGTGAGTGATAGAAATCTTCTCGTCCATAAGAAGCACCACCACAAAGAAAGAAGTTCCCTTAAATGCCAAGGACAACTATGGCAATGTACACTTTTTGACACTGAAAAATATTTATCTATATACTTTGCACATATTTGTTTTACATGAGGCTCTCAAGTCTCTAGGACAGTCCTAAAAAGGGCCCCTTTTTAAAAAGCAGAGGAGTGGTTCTTACAGTCAAAAATATATTTTGCCTGAAGTATCCACACACCTCCTCTGTTGATGGAGGTGTAGTTGGCAGAGTTTCATTGGAGTTGTGACTGTCCTGTCTGCTGAGCTGTTTGCTTATAAAAGGGTTTGGATCGCGCATGCGTCTGGCCAAATGTGATATTTCTAGGGGTTCTTTAAAAACACCTCAGCTCCTTCTAGCCCACACCATGGACCATGCATGTCTGGGTGTGAGCAGGAAACCCACAAATAAAGCAGGTCACCCTCAGGTGAATGGGAGTTCTTGTCCTAAAAGTATTTCTCCCCTGGCAGCTCCATCACACATACATAAATAAGCATACAGGACACTTTATGGATTGTATGGTCTCTTTGGTCTTTGCCGTTCTGTATTCGCTTTATAACCAGGCGTACATGCGTGTTTCATAATGACTAGAAATTAGTCAGGCCTTTCCCACTAGATCCCTTGCGTGGATATATTACATATAAAATCCTTAACACCCGACACCACTTAATACAGAACCTCCCGCATTACCAAATCAGATATTACAAAAACAAATGTTCTCAAGTACAGATACATGCTACAGATATTTACTGGGGAAGGATGCAAACGCTCAACAGTGCAAGGTTTCCTATCACAAGGGCACCTTTCTGCAGCAACTAGTACCTTGTACCCATCCAACAATGTCATGCCCGAAAACTTTGGAGACTGGAAAAGGACTAGCCGAGCCAGTGTGCATCTTTAGTCTCCCACTGGCCCGGTGCTGGAAATGTTACTGCTGCAAGGCATCACCGATTTCGAAGACAGACAAGGAGTAAGAGAAAAGGGGAAGTGGACTGTTAGGCAATGGGAGCTACAAGACACCTCCCACTCTTCTCAAACACAAGAAACCAGAGGTATACCGGCTTCAGTAATGGTAACCTGACCTCACCCTTGCAGCAAAGGAATCATCAATGAAAGCACGCCAGACGATATATTTAACAAGAAGTCTTAACAACAACAGAGACATATTATCTCTATAAAGTTATATCTAATTAACCTGTAGCTTTCGTCCGCAAGTACTCATGGGGCTAAAGGTAGAGAAGTGCCAAAGTAGTTCTTCTGGATATGGCCCATAACACTGCCATAGCCACCGACTAGAACCCGCGGGGTATGAGTATTAAATCAGCAGCAGCAAATGAAAACCATTGTTATACGCACACACACACACGCATACACTATGAAGAGCCACTGAAGAGGGATTACCAAAGTCAATGATGAAACCTGATAAAATATCAGAATGTGGGACGCACATTACTCAGACCAGACAGCATCATGCAGTATTCACAAAGGCTGTATTGAGTGTAAATGCCAGTTCCCATTCACCTCTGTGCCACACTCATACAAGATGGTATGTCTTGCAGGTGCTATCTTGTCTATAGAGTTGCATGATTGGTCCAGAAATGCATAAACTATTTTGATTTGTAAGGTGATCTTATTTAGTGCTAAATAGTCAACGTATGTTCTTCCCCTCTTTTCAGCTTCAGGAGCAAAGAACTGGGGGAAGCTTCAGAATATCCAAATAGTTATCTAGATAAACATGGAGATGGTTGTTCTTGATTTCCTAGAGAGTATAGATGATACTACAGAGAAAAGCTCCATTGGAAAGTCATACGATCAGAGAGGGTGGCAATATCTCTTCTTTTAGGCACATGACTGAAGTGGAAATATTCAAGAAGATTGTCTTTCTCAGTGACTGTGTGTAGGAAGTATTATGTAGAGACTGGTTAGGCTTTGTAGGAAAGTACTCCTTTTGGCATGATTACCCCCCACATTTTGCCTGACTCTGGTGCATTTTTGGCTGAATGTGCACTAGGTTCATGCTAACCAGGTTCCCAGCTTCTATGCTCTTTCCCAAAACTGTACCTTTGTTTCCACAACTAGCACGCCTCTGGCCCACATATAAATCCTTTGTAAAAGGTACCAATGACATGGTGACCAGAGAGGGTCTCTGAGGGCTGCAGCATGGATTGCGCCACCCTAGGAGACCCTCACCAAACACATGCACACTGCAGCCTGTGTATTCTGCTGCAGATAAAAGTGAAGAGTCTACCTGGCACACTGTGTGCCAGGCCTACGAGCACTGCAAGAGGCAGAAGTAAGTCCCCCCTACAGCAGGCCTTACAGCCCTAAGGCGAGGTGCACTATGCCTCATGTGAGGGCATAACTGCATGAGCAGATATGCCCCTATAGCGTCTAAGTCCATTCTAAGACATAATAAGTGCACTGTGAAGCTATACTGAATACTTGGCTGGAAGCTCGGTGCTACGAGTTCCACAACTCCATGATGGCTTCACTAAATTCCTAGAGGTTTAGTTCAAGACATCTCGGATTAATGTGCCCAAACGGATGCCAGTGTTTATTATTAAATGCACTCAGGGGTGCCCGCTGCAAACCAACCAAACCACTAGTGTGCGCCTGACTAGTCTGCACCATCCTGTCATCTCTAGACATGTTTCTGAACCCCCTGAGGTGGGAACCTTTTGCTCTCGTGGGTCAGAAACAAAGCCAGCTCTGGGTGGATGTGCTTCACATCTACTCCCAAGCATGAACTGTATAGAATGGCAATGAGCCCCAATTTCTTCCTGCCCTTTGTTATGCTGACCAGGGTCTCTCTAGCTTGTTGAGATGCCCGCTCCCCTGACCAAGCCCCACATCTGGAGGCAAGATTGGCGGGAAAATTAGTAAGCAAGAAAGGTGTGTTCCCTCTCAGTCAGGACCACCCCTAAGGTGCCCTGAGCTGAAGTGACCCTTGAAAATACTCCATATTGTTTTGGAGAGTTCAAGCCAATAGGGTTAGGGATATGCTCCCCTCCCCAGAGGGAATCGACATACAAAGGGTGTAGTCAACCTAAAGGTAAGTAGTCCATTGGCTACTTCCTTCTAACCCCTTTAAGGCCCCTAAATTGAGTATTTTGGGGCACCCCTGAACCCTAATCCTCAGATTACTGATGGCCTACCAAGAAGTGGACAAAGAGCCGTGCAGTAGCGAAGACCGAAGTCACCAACTGACTTTGCCCCAGCCCTACCGGCCTGTCTGCAGCCCTCAAAGACTCTGCTACAGAAGAGCGACATGTCCTACAGCCCAGCGACCTCCAGAACCCTGGGAGGACTACTTGCCTTCTAAAAAGACTCCTGATCTCCCGTGGACCTGTCCAGAAGAAAACAAAGTTTAAAGACCAAAGCTCTGCCTGTGGAACCATAAAGTCAACTACCTCTGCACCCGAAGCCCACGGTCCGAGTCCAAGAGGCCCACTGGTCCAGGAAAGCTTCCCCAGCGATCCTGAGCAAGAGTCTTTCATGGGTTGACCCCTGCTGGATTACACGTCGACGCCTGCAGCCTCAGCATAACCCCACCCAACCCCCATCGTACTTGTAAGATGACTTCCGATGCCACAGGACACCCCTGTATCCAGAGCTCCTGGGCCTTGGGGAGATCTACCGACAGTGTCCCGATGCTCCAGCACATCCCAACTTACTTGTGCAGCTGTAGGTTTCTTTCATCCAGCCTCCTGGCCTGAGCTTGCAGCCTTTTTCGAAGTTTGAGATTATCCATTGGTTTGCATTGGGTGGCAGACGCTGTGTTGACACAATGCACCTGGCCATCCCAGTGCCACTAGAGATACAAGTTTGGTGCTGCCTTGTGTCCCCGTGCTTACCTCAACCCCTGGAGACTGGGTTCCAAAACTGTGCTACTCACCTGCAAGTAGTACCACTTCGATTGCCCCTTTTCTCTATTGGATAACATTGCCACCAGGTCCTGAGTTTGACCTCTGCACCCGGCCACCCCAATGACGATGGTTGTACTGTGAGGTCACTTACCTGAACCTTGCTAGGTACTGGTTCTTCATCCAGAATCTCAATACCACAAATAGTTTGGTTACCTGCAAATTACTGACTGTGTTTCCTCTCATGGGCTAACATGGTACAGATTGATCAGTAGCTGGTGCCCTAGCGCCGACCACGCCGCTGCTTGCTGCTCTTGCAAAGTGCCAGTAAAACGTTTAGAAAAAGCTTTTAAGTACTGCTCTTAAATTGTTTGTTATTTGCACACACTCTCTTCTTTTAAAGCATTTTTAAAGCATACCTGCACTTTGACTCTGACCTGCTTCCGCCCACCTTCCTAAGCTGTCTCCCGGTCCACCACAGCTGTGTGCTGATTGAGTGGAGGCGGCATTGGCTACACTTCCGGTCTGGGCAGGGTCAGTGCGCTAGTTGCAGCTTCACTCACGGTCATAAGACCGGTGCTGCGACGGACACGCCTAAGGCAAGCCTGTCTGCGCCCGTCCGCGTCCGACCGGGCCCAGGGGCCAGGAACCCTGGTGAAAATGTGGTCCATTCCCGAGATGAACTTATGGAACTAAAACACACACCACAACCGCTAGCCCTTCCGGAAGCACTAGCAGGAAATTCCCATCTAAATAAGCTACTTGTAGACACTAGAGACCTACGGAGGAGTGGTGTGCTAGGTAATAGGGCCATAGACCCAGGGTTAGAGGCACCATGCTACCTAAAGACCGTTCTCCTGAACACCCGGTCTCTCCAAAGGCACAATCTAGAAGTCTTTACACTACTCCAGGAAAAGGAGCTGGACCTCCTCATATTAACGGAGACCTGGTTAGAGGAAACATCTGGTCCCGACATAGTGGCCTCCCTCCCCCAGACTATGAAATCTTAACGTACAACCGGCAGGCCAGCAAAAGAGGGGGGAGTCGCAGTTTGCAGCTGTAGGTCGCTTACCACTGAGAAAATAGTTGAGGAGAGCTTGGATGAAGCGGAGATACTGGGGATCAAGATTAGGCTCAAATCATCCTGCCCGATAGTGGTTGTGGTATACCGCCCCCCCACCAACCCCACTCTTTAACGATCTGTTCAACAAAGTAATCAGTGATCTATGCTCCAGATACCAGCAGATCCTGTTACTAGGGGATTTAAACTACCATTGAGATTCACTACCCAGGGATCATGTAGCTAGCAGGTTCGGAGAGGCCATGACTATGCTAGGGCTGCAGCAACTTGTGGACTCCCCCACCCACGAGAATGGACATACCCTTGACCTTATCTGGACCACGTCCTTAGCCAAGATATACACTGATTGCAAACCGTGCAGCTGGACAGATCACTATCTGATCAGCTTTAAACTTCCGGTGGACAGCCACCCGACACACCTCCCTCCAATCTGGAGGGCAGCACGGAACTGGCGTAAAATAGAGGACGCCAAGTTGGGGGAAGCACCAAAAAAGACACTACAAGAGGGTTTTCAGACTGGGGATACGGACCGGGCGTACGAAACCCTCTCTTCCGGACTAAGGTCAGCCTTCGATCTGGTGTCCCCTGTGCAAAGGGATAGGGTAACGAACACTATGAAGGGTGCCCCCTGGTACATGCTAGAACTCAGAGGGGAAAAACAGGTCCTCCGTCAATGCGAGAGGCATTGGTGGAAATCATACGACCCAGAATCCCAGGAAAAGTATGAAACATCGCTAGCCCTCTATAAAAAATCAATCATTAGATCCAAATCATTGTACTATGAAGGGAGGATTAATGAAGCGACAAATGTCCAGAGAGAGACCTTTGACATACTCAAGGAATTGAGTCGTACAAAGGACGGTCGCAAATCAAGCAGAATGCGAAAAGGTACAGGACTTCTTTTTAACCAAGGTTAAAAAAATTATCATTGAAATAAGCAATATCTGCATTACCCCCTGTCCCCTAGTAGTGGTGGACTCACCAGAACTCCCAGATATTTCACTCTCATCCTTCCAGACACTCGATCCAATTGGCCTAGCCCACATTGTGGCCAAAGTAAAATCTGGTTCTCCCGAAGATCCCTGCCCACCTCTGGTGTTTAAAAAGGTCATTTCGGCAGTAGAGTCAGGAGGTACTATCCCTAATAAATCTCTCTTTGACCACAGGGAAGGTACCTCAAAAATTTAAAGAAGCTACGGTGATCCTACTGCCCAAAAAAGCTGGGGCGAACCTGAGCAATTTTGAAAAACTTTCGACCTATATCCCAGCTACCTTTCTTGGCGAAAGTCCTTGAGCAACATGTGCTCAAAACTCTCTCGACCTTCCTAGAAGAACACCAGCTGCTACACACACGACAAGCAGGATTTAGGGCCCATAACAGCACGGAGTTGGTGATGCTCTCAGTGCTAGATAAACTGAGGCTGGCAGCTGACAAGAAGATCCCCTCGGCGCTGATCCTATTGGATCTCAGTCGCATTTGACACGGTGGACCATGCGCAGCTGCTGACCCGTGTCCGGCGGCTGGGAGTTTCTGGGACGGGGGCTTCAGTGGATTACCTCATTCCTGGAAAATTGGTCCCTAAGAGTCCAACTAGGGGAATGCAGGTCCAGGCAGGGTGCTCTACACTGGGGGGTCTCACAAGGCTCAGCGCTGTCCCCCCTTACTAATCAATATTTATCTCCAGCCGCTAGTGGAAGCACTGGCAAAATTAGACTGCCAGGTGTTCAACTATGCTGACGACACCCAGCTAATTGTCCGAGTTAAGAACTGTCCCCAAGCACAGCTCAAGGTCCAGAACATCCTCCGGCTCACCATGAATTGGATGACCTCCAACTCACTAAAAGTAAACCCAGATAAGACAGAGGTGCTGGCCCTAATTACAGAGGCCTCACCCTGGTCAAATCTTTTCTGGCCCCAAGAGCTCAGTGCCACCCCGACACCAGTACCAGTTGTAAAGAGCCTCAGCATCAAATTAGACACCAGACTTACTCTAAACAATCAGATGGTAGGAAGCTGTACAAGTTTGCTGCAGCAACTCTGAAAGCTCGATAGTCTGCTGTCATTTTCTACCATGCGTACCATCGTGACGGCCCCAATACTGTCACGCTTGGACTATGGCAACGCAGTATACATAGGACTCCCTGAAAAACTCCTGGGGAGACTCCAGGTGGTTTTAAATGATGCAGCAAGGATGATTTTTAAATTGCCTAGAAGAGCACATGCCAGCCCTCGTCTAAAACAGTTACACTGGCTCCCTATTAAGCATAGGGTCAAGTTCAAGGGTCTAGCATTGCACATAAAGCCAAATATGGAAGGGCGCCTAAATACATCACAGATCGCCTGAAGCCCTATGTGCCTAGACGGCACCTCTGGTCAGCTGAGGCCAGCTTGCTGGTCTGCCCGCGCTTCAATAGAACCACCTTGGGGGGACGGGCTTTCTCAGTCGTGATCCCCCAGATCTGGAATAGACTTATGGACAATATGCGTAGGGAACCCATGCTACGGCCCTTTAGAAAAAGCTTAAAATCATCCTGTTTACTGAGGCATTCGGTTAATCCTCCTTCAGTGCGCTCACTACACTTGGGACCAATTGACTTTGGTCTACACTACTAGCGCCTAGAGACCTACGGTGATTGGCGCTCTACAAATATAATCTAACAATAACAATTGAAAAATGCACTGAGTCCACATTTTACATTGAAAAACAGTGATATTGCAAAATGTATTTTACTGCACCAAATTATCTTTGGTTCTATAACATTTTTATACTAAAAGTAATATTTTTAACAAGCATTAAAAATGCAATAGGTCTCGCCTTTGATTAAGTTAAAGCCATTTGCTTTGCTGAATAATACCATTAGCAAAGCAAATAGCTTTAACTTAATCAAAGGCGAGACCTATTGCATTTTCAATGCTTGTTCTTCTAGCAGTCCGTGAGACTAAGGTCTATTGTTGCTCTCTCACTTATGTACTGCTTCCACCTTTAAATTCCCCCTCCCACTGTCTTAGTTGCTCCTCATGCCAGATGTTTTCTTCCTTGCCTGGCCAAACATCTACTGATCGCATTGATCAGTGGCATTTACATCCTCTTCCCACCCGATCCACCATTGCTCCTCCACCCCCCTCTAATTTGTTTGAATTGTTTCTTCTTTGTGAGGTATGAAAGCTGCAATTTGCTGCCAGGCCACAGCTTTCTGCACTTCTGCACACATTGTATTAATTTGTATTCAGCACTCTTAGATATGCGTCCATCTGCCATCTTGGAAAGGTAAATAAATACATGACAGTCGTGTCATGTTGTTCTCACTTTTAAAACTTTTGAGCACAATAAGCCTGTGCCAAAAGGACAAGTCACATGAGTATATTCTGTTGAGTGTGGTGCACCCATTGAAAGTATATGTCATAAGTAGATTTCAAATAATAAAATTTATATAATTTTAAAAAAATGTTTTGACAATCGGTCCACAGGAATCTATGTGATGGCAAAATATGCCATTACAAATTGCCCTGAGCAGTCTTTAAATTTACGAGGTGCATCATCAAAATGTAGGGGGTAGGGCAAAATCATCTATACAAATTCATAAGCTTCTTGGTTATAGGGAGAGGAAACAAAAGCTGTGAAGAATAATCAATGAAACGTCTTCCTTAAGACAGCACTTCTTAAAAAAAGAACATGTGCTGAAAAGAAACCAACCAGCAATTGTCAAAGGCTTCATTCAAGCTGGTTGCCATGGCTGATGCCCTATTCGTCTCATGTTGTCCACAACACCAGATGAAAGATCAGCCAATTAAAAAAGCCTCTGAAGTAATGAATTTGGTTCAGGAAAGACCAAAATGCACAGCTTCTTTGAGGATATAAATCTTGCACAAATCACCCTCCTTGAGAGCAGTCCTCCAGTGCTTCTGGATGCAAAAATACAAGTACACGGAAACGCCTCGCATCGAAAAGCTTGTTGTATTCGCACGTCTACATTGGCACAGTGACGCATACACATACATGCACTCGCAAAAATACACCACCTACCAACTTACAGACACATCCTATATACAAACAACTCCATAAGTACTTATTTGTACACATTTATACACCAAGAAATACACAGATACACAAGTACTTATGCACATGTCAAAACATACAAACACAAACTTACACATACAGACTCGTACTCAAAGACTTACACACTTTACCACGGGCAAACACAAGCATAGACGCGTACGCAGGCACAAATACACACAGACTTACAGGCACACAGACTCGCATACACACAAACTCATAGATCCAGACACACCATCCAACACACTGATGCACACGGCATGCACATACAATCACACAAGCACATACACACACAGACTCACTGATCCAGACACACAGACGCAGACACACTCACAGATCCAGACACACGCCATCAGAAAAACACACATAGACCCACACATGCGCACACACACAAATACAGATCCAGACACACAATCAGACAGGCCCACGCACGCACACACAGACGTGCATACACGAACGCGCGCACACATGTAATCAGGCACACACTAAGATGCAGAGAAGAGAGCCAGGATGAAGTGTGCTGATTGGAGGGGGATAGGCAGAACCCCTTCCCACCCTCACCCAGTCCCTATAAATCATTCAAACATGGACCCACTCTCTGGGCTGAGACCCCGGGTGACCCCATAAAAGGAGCAGCAGGAGAGAGGGGCACCTGGTGCCTCCAAATACCAACTTGGGCACTCCCCTCTGTGCCAGCCCACGCAGACACAGGAGCCGCTGGCACCGCCAAGTTCAGATGAGCCATGCAGGGGCAATCCAAGGCTGATGCAGTGAATGTATGATGCAGTGGTACTCTGAGGCTGATTACAGTGAATGTATGGCTGTGTCAACACTGGGGGCACCACACAGGGGCTGCCGGGGGTCAGTGGTACAGGGGTGCGCACTCTATGCACGCGGAGGTGGGGGCGGAAGACTGGGCCTGCTGGTGTCCAGTGGAGGTCAGGGTGTCCTGCACTTAGCAGTAGCTGAGGACGGTAGCAGTAGCCCAGCTCTTGTCTCTATGTGCCAGGCCCAGAGTAGCAGCAGGCAGAGCCACGGGCGGCAGTTTGTGGTTCAGGTCACAACCGTGCGCGCAGCCCGCATGCCCCGGCTCCAGCAGCAGGAAGCTCCCGGCGCCCTCGCACTCCCGCCTCTTGTGCAGCTTCAGCAGCAGAGCCCGGCGCACACTGCCTTCCCCTCCACTGCAAACACGCATTTTTCACACGCTCCTGTCACCCACTTTGACGGAGGTTTGTGGAGAGGAGAAAAACAAGACCTCGCAGGCATTACACACTGGTAACACAAGCTCAACTTCCCTGATTGCCTTGTGGCAGCCCACAGCTTTCCTTCAGGAAACACACAAATAAACCAAGCACGGCCGCTAAAGTTCGCGGACCGCGCTCCAGAAAAGTGTGTAATAAAAGCATAGATGTTGTATTTCCAAACATAATTAGGGGCCACTCGTAATAAAGCCCAGCTGCAGCCACTGCATGCTTCTGTAAACCATCATGCATCTTTGCGTCCCTGCTGGTTTAACTCGATCACTACAGCTTCCCCAGTAAGAGAAGAGCTCCCGGCACTGCTGCTGAGCTGGCATAGATTGAGAACCCTGCTGTGATTTGGCAAAACACATCGGGAATTAAATGTTTAAAGACAACAAGTGTTTCCAAATGATTTCTGAAACCAAAACAAACGTCTTCTATTGTACTGGAAACAAAACAAACAAAAAAAGCATGGCCGCGCGAAAGTAAAAGCGATGGCGCTAAGGCCACGCTATTTAAAAGCACGGTGCCATGCGCACGCATGTGCAACGGCAAGACCCGAGCTATGAGAACAGTGGACAGTCCCACGGACACGCGCATGCTGTCTGCATTGGACAGATGGCGAAAGCAGCCATCTTTGTCCACGCAGGCGCGTGCATGAGCCCACGGGAGAATGGATTCCAAAAGGTCCTCTCTGGCGAGAGCAGCGCATGCACTGCTTTCGCCAGGCGAGACATAAAAAGATCGGGCTACAAAACAAGCAATAACACAACAAACGAACCGGGACCAAAAAATGAACAATTTGCCCAATATTTAGTATAAGAGTTTGTTTACTTCGAAAGTATGTAGTACCTATGCCAGTGACAATATATCCATACTTTCTTTGTTTAAAAGTCATGCAGCACAGCATCAGGGATACCGTACAGCAAGGCTAGACTATTGGCTTTGTCAGTGCTTGTTTAAATCATGCTAAACCAAATTAAATTATTTTTTTTAAAAAGATTATATATTTTTTTTAAACGCTGGTTTTCCATCTCCTAAAATTTCTGGATGAGATTCCTACTGAGGCACTTGGAAAATAATTTAACATTAAATTCCTAAATTGGACTGTACGAAACTTTCTGGTCAAACCCCTTCTTCAGCAGCCCATTACCTCTGGATTTCTTTGCCCTTCTAGTCTTGTTTTTCGTGATGTTTGAAAACATAAGTATTTTCAACTCCGACTGTCCAGCTGTTTGCCAACTGTTTGCGTTTTTATTGTGAATATTAATCTTGGTTATTGTCATTTGTCTTGTTATTATTGTTTTTTAGCTTTGCCATTTACCTTTATTTTTCTTTTCTGATTAGTTATTTGTTCTTGTATTTTTAAGTTGCAATATTTTTAAACTATTTCATTTTTTAAGAAATTGTTCTGCTACCCTTTGGAGTTTGGTATTGCACTTTGATAAATTAAGAGAAATTACTAGACAAAAATGGGTTTCCGTCTCTCGGCTAGAGGCTGTCCATGCTGGATTAGAAATGTGGCCAACTAATTAGGAGGTAAGCAGTGCCTGCTTCAGGATATAAGTTACATTCAGGCTGGACCCTTGAAGCAGCAAATGTAACTTACCCTTCACCCCTCAGTCAGGCTGGGCAGAAAAAGTGAGTCTAAGATTCTGATGGTCCCTGGTTTATGACAGTGTAACTGCTAGGTGTCTGTTTTTTGTTGCTGAGCTCAGGAGTATCATCGCCTTTTCATATGGCACTTTGTGTTTGAGTTGCACAGGCTGTTGAGTTGTTGTCACTTGCGGGACAAGATGAGGACTACAGAGGTGACCGGAGAGTGGAAGTGTCTTGAGTTGTTGTTGTCACTTGCAGGACAGGACGATGACTACAGGTTTGTCCTGAGAGTAGAAGTATCCCGAGTTTTTGTCACTTGCGGGGCAGGAGGAGGACTGACCTGAGAGTAGAAGTGCCCTTGTAAATTAAGGGGTTCATTATGTCTGCTAGCAAAGTCCAGCTGCCTGCGGGTGCATTATTGATTGGCAAGGGAGGTTTTGTGACAGGGAGGGGGAGGCCTGCAAACGTCTCAGTTTTACTGAGGCAATCACTGCTTGAGGGGATAGTAAGCCGACTCTCGTTTCTGCCAGAGTCAATGGTCTCCCACCTAGGGCAGGATACAAATGCAGGAATGTGCCTAGAGCGGACCCCAGGAGAACACGGTTGGTGTGTAGGGTGTCCTTGATAGGGATAGGAAGCAGACTTGGTGTTGTGCCTGGCAACAGGAGTCTTCTCGCCGGTCTGTATTCCTGCTGCTTCCAGTGGGAGGCGGGTGTATGCTGATGAGGATGGTGAGAGGAGTCAGTATGTCTGTGGTTTAACTCTAATGCTGGTGGGCACGAGGGGTGGGCACGGGTGCAAAATGTACACCCATCGGGTGTATACAGCTGTCACACAGCTCTGCTAACAGGACACCATGTACACAGGCCTTACTCCTTTTACAATTAATTGTTACCAGACTTTACCAGGTGATTTCAATTGGGTGGAGTCAGGTGAAGAAAATGGAGACTACAATTCCCAGAATTCCCTGAACTGTTAAAGTATTGATTGAATAGAACGTGGTGTCTCACAAAGCTGGTAACTTCGCATTTGTCTCCTTCGTCCAGTACTGTTTAGCTAAAAGAGCTGCATCCTGGGATCCACAAGCCTGTACTTCTAAAGGTAGATACTAAACTACAAGTCCTAGAAAGCATGGCGCAGCTGGCAGGGGGGTGCAGTAATGGTGTTAGTCTGTGCTACACTCTTGTGCGAGTCAGATATATTGTCCTTCCTGTTTTAGCTTACTGAAGCATGAACTTAGTTTCTCACATATCATAAGCACAGAGCTCACAAGCGTCCCAGGTCTCTGTGTGAATAGCTCACCCAGTCAAACAAATAATGTTTAGCGCATTCTGAGACGTGTAGTTCTGTTTATCGCATTCTGAGGCAAGAAGTTCTGTTTATCGCATTGTCAGGCTTGTAGTTCTGCTTATTGCATTGTATATTAAGGAATACAGTTTTAAGAATGCAAAGCGAAAACATGGACTATGTGAGATACTAATAAACTGAACAGGGGAAATTGATACCTCCGCAAACAGTCACAGGCTGGATTAAGTTAATTAGATTTTGGGGAAGAACACAAAAAAATCGTAAAGCAAAATAGCGCAAGACGCCCCAGCACTCAAGTGAGTTCACGTGCAAATGAGGGTGACGACGAAAGGAAAGGGCATTCTTACGCAAGGCGGCTTCCTTCTCTCATCCACACCCTCCCCCACCACTGAATCTTTCTCTCCAAGAGGATCGAATTTGAAAGTGAAAGAAAATAAGCGGCAGTGAAAGGGATCGCTTTTTCGTTGCTATGGCAACGAAAGCATCAAAGATGGCGTCCGGCTGTCCACAGTCCGACGGGCACGCGCATTCTATCTACTATGGACACATGGAGAGAGCAGCCATGTTTGTCCATGCAGACGTATGCATGCAAGCCCTCTGCAGAATGGATTACAAAAGGTACTCGCAATAGCGAGAGCAGCGCATGCGCTGCTTTCGCTAGACGAGACCTAAAAACCATTGGTCTCGGATTTAGTCAGTGTATGTGTAATCCTTTCCTGCCTGTGTGTGTACAATTAAATGCTTAGCACTGCCCTCTGATAAGCCTAACTGCTGGCCCACACTACCATAAAATACAGCATTAGTATTATCTACTTAAGCCTCTGTAAAACCTCAGGGGATCCACTGGACTCAATGCACACTATACCTTACTTTGGTATAGTATACAGAGCCAGCTTCCTACATGCCTTACTAAGCAATACTCTCACAATACCCCAAAGATGGTCCTTGGATTCAAAATAATAAACCCTTAGCTCAGTCCTGGTAGAGGGGCAAAAAGCAGTCAGGCTTTACTAGAGGAATGGATGATAGGTAATTGACACACTCAAAAGAAATCCAACACCAATTTATAAAAAATAAAGCAGATTTTTATATATATTTAGACACCAAAATGAAGTCAATTCAGAGAAGTGTAACCAGAGCTATGGATTTTAGTAGCAAAATTAAATCAGTGCAAAACAATACTGCAAAGCATTAGCATTGCGGTCAATGGGAAAAAGCACTAGTGACAATCAGTCATTTGCTGTTAAAGTTGCGTGGAACCCAAGAAAGGCTAAGGTGATGCAAGTCCCAGGACCAAGTCACAACAGTCAGTTCGATTTTACCTGGCTCGACAAGCTCTGGTGCAGAGTTGTCCTGGCTGTCCTGGGTGCTGAAGCAGGAGCTGGTATTACCGCTTACACAGTGCAGCTGAGGAAATAGGTGAAAAAAGTCGACAATGAGGCCACTGCTTGCCAGATGAAGGTGCTGCGGTGTTTTCTCGAGTTGCAGTATCGAGTAAAGTGGTGGTTGTCGAACTGGCCACCAACAAACCTTGGCAGCGGTAAGTTCTGCAGAAAGTTATTTTGAGGTGCAGAGGAAAACAGTAGCTGCCTGAAACTTTCTGGAGCTCGGGACTATGTTTCCTACAATGTACTGGACCATATACTTTTGGGCGATCCCTCGGAGGGCCTGATGACCAGCGATTCTTTGGTTCTGGTACATTGTTTTTACTTGCAGTGTGCAAGGGACTAGTGCCACTAGTTCAAGTGATTCTGGAGTTGGCTTTGGCTCTCAAAGGGTTCCCTCTGTTTGGGGGAACTAGTCTTTGGTCCTGGATGAGTCGCAGTCATGCAGTTCCAGGAAGGTTGCCACAGGTGCAGGGTATCACGCCTTTGGTTTGTGCAGCTCTTGTTGTTGCAGACCCTGGTATCTTCTGTGTTCTTTGTTGTAAATAAGATCAGAACTGAGGTTCTGGTGCCAGAGGGGTCCCTTAAATTCTAGATTTGGGGACATTAGGGGTGTGGGTGCAAGTGGGGGGGGGGGGGGGTCAGATTCCTGTCTTTGCTGCAACAGCTGTGAGCTGGCAGCCAGAGCACAGTAATGGCTGGGGCAGCCAGGTAGGCAACCTCTAAGGTAGCCACCTGAGTGCATGCCACATCACCCTCGACATGAGATTCATGTCAGGGGTGATGAGGCATTTTTGTTTGAAACCATACATTACATATTTCGACAGAATCATAATGAGCTGGCAACCTCAAGATTGCCCAGGTGCCAGGTAATGTTATCCTATGAACTGCTGATCACCTATAGTAGCCCTTAATGGAAGAGGCTACTATAGGGACATATAAGCTTCCACTTATATGTCCTCACCTTAAATAGAATGCACCCTAACTCCTGTGCTCAAGAGGCCTTCCTTAGGGGGGTGACAGGATATATTTAAAAAAAATAGTACATTGACCTTGCCACACATGGTGAGGCCAAAGTCGATTTTGAGCAGTATGCACTGCTCTTGCAATCTGCAATGGCAGGAGTGCTGTCATCCGTTTACTTGGGTCACTCTGGGTGGCACAAACAGAGCTTCAGGACCTGGTGATTCCTTTAACTCCATGGGTACCAACTGTACCATAGACTAGGGATTTATAAGGGGGGGTTAAAGTCCTTGCCAGTTGGGGTTACCAATTCACAAGTATCAGTTTGGCCTAGGCGCAGCAGGTTCCTGTGCACTTTCAGTCATAACCATAACCATTGGAGCAACAAGTGTAGGGGGGTGGGTGACTATATAAACAGCATTGGCATAGCCAATAGCTCTCGCCTTTGGGACCTTATAAGGGTTTAGCCATGCAACAGTTGCATAACTAAATACTTATAAGGTCCCAAAAGCAAGACCTATTGGCTATGCCAAGCGCCGTGCGGCCGCGAAAGTGATCGCGAACAAACATCAAAGTGGCCGCGAAAGTGAAAGTTATCGCGGTCAAGCGCGGGCCCGCGCACATGCACTGTAGCTCTAGGCTGGCCTGGTAGCACTTTTTGGAGCTCTCTCAAAAAATCTCTCCAGACCAGCGCATGCGCTGGGTCAGGTGAGACCTAAAAGGGCACTTTCCTACACAGTGGCATACATATAAGGCATGAAGGAACTGGTGTACCTGGAAGTTTCTACCAAATCAAGTCTGCTGGCGGCTATGAGAAGTAAAGGGAGCAGTGAAGAATTCCCAGTTGATTCTACACTTGTGAAGAGGGAGCCAGGCCATGCTATGTGCATTTGTAAAGTGCAATATCACTCGCAAGGATTCCTGGTGCTGAGCAGGTGTGAGCTTAAAACAGTGGTGCAACAATAATTTTGAAAATTATTTCAACCCGATGTTTACCGCATTCCAATCTTGTGTGCACTGTTTGGGCCCTGTTGACAAGATGGAATCTTCCTCAGTTACTGTAGTTTGGTCACACCAAACAAGGGATACTTTACTATTGGGCGTTTCCACCATCATAGGCGTTTCAGCTTACTTTGAAGTCTACCATGACTATCCTAACAGTCTCATCACACACAAGAAGGATGTATTCATGTTTAAGTTAGGCATCACATTCGCTGCACTAAAACTAGCAGTTTCATGTTGTAAGCCCTATAGCTTACCCTCACTATGTTTTGAGCATTCTAGATTTGCAAAATAATTGGCTTGTTATTGGGTTTAGCTAGGCAGATTAAAAAAAACAAAAACACTTTTTCAACTGCAGTACTGGTATCAAAAATTAAAACTATCCCTTTCCTCCTTGAACAATCCCTCCTACCTCCTTTGGTTCAGCAGCGTAACACAGGCCCCCGCATCCCCCGTGGTGCGGGGCTCTAGGGGGCCCACTCAGCAAAGTACTCTGTCCGAAGAGCCCCTGATTGAGTCCAGAGGGGGCCACTCCACGTACCTTGCAGGGGGGCCCCCTCAAGTTTCGTTACTCCAGTGCCTTGGTTCCATATTGGTCTACTGGAGGGGGTCATATTTGAGGTGACCCAGTCACATGTCCTTTCCTATCATGCAGTGATTTTTCACTTTTGTGATCTGAGCACCAACAATCAAATCATATATTCAAATTCACCAAGTCAGCACATCATTGGCTGTGGATCAGTTTCTGCAAGAAAGTCTTTCAGGGTATCTCTTCTGGCTATTCTCTTTAAAAAATCAGCGGATTAAAATGTGAATTAAGGTACCAAATTCTGTTTGCCCCGTCTCAATTCTAGTAGTTCTCCTTGTGCAGACATCATCCAGTCAGGATACATGGTATTTATTTCTTCTAAAAATGTAGCACCTTTGCTGAGGTGTCTCCTCCCAAGTAGGCAATGAGAAAAGCTGCCCTAAACTATGCACTAGTTAAAGCTTTCGGTCCATACGTTTTGGCAAGGTCCTCAGAGAACCTGTTGTACAACTGGGTGTGTGACAGGGATGCATTTTGTGGTTGCCCCCAAAAGTAATGGACCTACCCAAGGAGGAGGAGGGAGGAAACAGATAAAGCTTGGAAAATGCTGTAGAAGAGAACAAAGATAACACAAATGTCAATGCTGTGTTGGAGGCAACATGGTTCCCCTGGCCTACTAGCTTACCATCTTCCCTGCTCCGCAATATTTTGCAGTTTCTGACCATTATCTTAACATTAGCGACCATGTTACCCAGAAGGAATTTCTATTGTGGGCTTAGTATTTTAACAGAATGTAAATATCCAGTATTTGTAAAGCGCGAACAATTACCCTAAGGTGTCAAGGCACTGGGGGCCCTCGGGAAGATTAAGCAAGCTATTGCCCAGAGTCACATGGTGCTGGACGGATCTGCCGCCGGTGCCGGTGATCGAACTGTGAGCCCCCGGGTTCCGGAGTCAAACACCCTGGCCGCTGCGCCACACCTCTTCCACAAGAGCAGCTGAATATCAGAGGCACCCTGGCCGCTGCGCCACACCTCTTCCACAAGAGCAGCTGGATATCAGAGGCACCACACTTCCAGAAGCCCACATTGCAGGTGCATGGACTCTGCCCTACCAGGTCCCATATTACAGACAAGGAGCACTTTCCAGGTTTGCACCACAGCTTAGGACTGCCCCCCTCTCATCCATTTAGAGGATGAAAGGGTGCCTTATAAATGCAGCCCTGTAAAGGGATGAAAGGGGGTCCTAAGGACCCCCAGACGTCCCCTCGCAGCTGATGGGGACTCTTTCCATGGAACGTGCGCCCTATCTGTAATAGGGGCCCAGATCTTCAGCTGGACCTAAATAATGTATTGGAGTCCTTGCTCAACTTAGTCCTCTTGAAAGACAAGTTACTGATTATGCAAATGATATTCTCTCCAGTAGAACATCAGTGTTTTTGCAATGGCCACTAAATTGTTCAACATATATAGAATTATGGCAGCTTTATAAACATCTCTATAACAAAAATAATCGTTTCTTGGACATGCAAGTGCAGTACTGGGGTCTCTGGTTCGGCTTCGAAATAGATTAAATCTTTTCTTTAGGAAATATCTAATTGTGTCTTTTTGTTTCCTTTTTCATCGGGGTGCCTCAAGGATTTAACTTTAAACACCCACATAATTTCATGTATACATGTTACCTTTGATTAGATCTTTTGATTTCTCCCGCATGACATATGAAGATGATACCTGATTCTAGCAGCCATCGCTGACAATCTTGGCTTGCTATTTGTAAATGCATTTATTTAGTGCTTACAACAGGTGAGCGCTGAAGCTCTTTTTACGCCGGGGCGCATGCTGCTCCAGCCACCAAAGGTTGGTGGTTAGGGCCTGTTACTGGTTAGAATTGATTATTGGAATTAAACTTGAGCTCATAAGGAAACCATCCCAAGCATTTATCTACAAAATTAAGGACTTAAATGTGATTAGTAGGGGAATGCGAGTTTAAGCAAATGGTTAGTGGAATTAATAAATGTCATAGAAGGGATGCAGCAGTATTACTTACAAAGGGTTTAGTTATGATCTTTGGAGAGAGGTGTGGACAATATGCAGAAATCCAATAATGGAGATTAAGGCAAACACGTGATAGAGTAGGCTGTGTTCAGAGAAAGGAGGGATGGGAAGCAGGAAAATGTCATTAAAGGAAAAAAGGAGTGGTGACACGTTTTAAGTCAAGGTCGGTTTTCATGCAGGGCTTTAAGAACATAGAGGAGGTGTTTTCACATTGCATGCAATCTGAGGATGCATCAATGTAGAAAGAACATTATTTGCATTAGATGGAGTGTTCTACTAGAAACTTTTGACAGGCACATGAACATATCAACAGCTCAAATACCACTGGACCAAAACTACAGCAAAAATAGACGATGGGCGCAGAGGTTAGAAGGGTAACATAACAATGTGTATTTGTAAAGCACATGTTCACCCAAGGGTATCTTGGCGATAAATAACAGATGCTTATTGTTATCCAACTCAATGGTACTCGTTTTATCGACCTCAGAAAGATGAGACTGAGTGGACCAGCCGGGATTTGAACCTGTGACCATGAGGTCGAACACGGACCTCTACAATGGATGCATTAGTCCACTAAGCCACCATACCTGGCCAGTAATGACTGGGTGGGTGCATATATTTGAAAGTATCAAGATTTACACAGCACTTGAAAGAAGCAGTAACCTTGTGACTGCATCAACATGAGAAAACATAAAACATTGAAAGGAAATTCTGCACCTGCTGAAGACTTTACCTAAAGTTGCCTCACAGAATTAAACAGGATCCATTTGGATGCCCCAGGTTTAGTATGGAACAAGATGAGAAGGAAGAAGGGACTTCACAGACAATAGAAATGTACTGCCTGCATTCCTGTGGGTGGAAGGACGTGATTCAGACACTGAAGTGGGAGGAGTGGAGACATGACTACATTTAGAAATTTCTTGTGAACTTTGTTAGCTTGGGGCTGCACATTAACTCTTCAAAGCAATGTGCTTTGGCAGATAGTACGGGGGAGGGTGGGGCTCTAGTTTCTGTTGCACAAGGTGAGGACGTTTCTTTGCCAGGCGTGTTCTTTTTTCTGTCCCTAATTGCGGTGTCAAGATGGTTGAGGTGAATGGATTTCACACATCCCTGTGCCTCTGTTCAGGGTCCACCTGCTTGGGGCCAGGCCCAGCGCTCCGTGCTGTGAGAAGCATGCTATACGCAAAGGCGGCGTCTGGAAAGGGGATAAGTGCATAAGGACAATTAAGAGAGAAAAACCCGAACGTGGTTCTACACCAGGAGATGATGGATGCACTCTCTACAGTTCCTGTTTACAGCAATGAGCTGGCTACCAAAAAAACGGTTTAGAATGAAAAGCAGAGGTGGAAGGCGTGTTACCAATATGATTGGATTTATTTATTTATTTGCGTGTTTGTACCGCGCTAGAATCGACTCCCTAAGGAGTATCTCCGCGCCCTTTAGCACCAACAGCCTCAAGAACAAATAACAGCCATTTAGAATGTAACCAGAAAATATCCTAAACTTGAAAGAGGAAAGTTTTCAGACATTTCCTAAAAGGAAAATGTTCTCTGAGCAGTCGGATCTCTATGGGAAGGCTATTCCATAGCGTGGGACCCGCAACGGATAGAGCTCTAAACCCTTGTCTTGTTTTTCTAGCTCTGGGGACACATAACAGAGCTCCCACCCCGGATCTGAGGGAGCGTGTAGGGACATATGGGATGAACTTATTGGCCAGATAGACCGGGCCAATTCCCATCAAGCACTTATGTATTATGCAACATATTTTAAACTTAACCCTCTGTTTCACTGGTAACCAGTGAAGTTTGGTCAGCAAGGGTTTGGAGGCTGTCCGAGTGGGTGCGTTTAGTACAAGACGAGCAGCAGTGTTCTGAACAACCTGCAATCTGGAGATAACTCCTTCGTTGGCAGATAGTAGCAAGCCGTTACAATAATCAACCCTGCTCAACACTAACGCTTGCACCAGGGTCTTTCGTGTGGCATCTGGGAGTAAGGGAAACACCTTCCTGAGCAGCCCAATGATGTGGAAGCATGTGCCCACCACTTGGTTACAGTGTTGTTTCAATGAAAGCTCCTGGTCCAACCTAACCCCCAAGTCTTTCACCACCAATTTGGGCTCAGGAACTGGCCCAAGATCTTGAGGCCACCAGTCTGGTGTCCACAGACGTTTAGCTTCCCCAAATAGCATCACCTCTGCTTTAGCCACATTACATTGTAAATAATTCGAGGTCATCCAATGAGCCACTGCCTTCATGCCCTGGGCAAAAGAGTTCCTAATCTCTGTAGTGAGAGTTTTAAAGGGAAAGAGGAGTTGTGTATCATCGGCGTAGGACACCGGAATAAACCCATGGGATCTCATGATGTTAGCCAAGGGGGCCACATAGATGTTAAAGAGCGTAGGGCTCAAACAAGAGCCCTGCGGCACCCCTTTTGAGATCTTTTGCTCCTCTGATCGAAATGTACCCAAGGTGACACTTTGGGTACGATCTGTAAGGAAACTCCTCAGCCAGGCCAGCGCCTTGCCTCCCAGGCCACTATCAGCTAGCCTGGACGTCAGAATGTTATGTGACACAGTGTCAAATGCCGCAGACAGATCCAACAGCACCAGTATAACGGAATAACCCCTGTCCTGGAGCATGTGTAGATCGTCTGCGACAGACAGCAAGGTGGTCTCTGTGCTGTGTCTAGGCCTAAAGCCTGACTGGGAGGGATCCAGAGTCCCAGTTCTTTCGATATATGTCGAAAGATGGCTGTTTACAAACTTCTCAGTTAACTTTGCCAAAAAGGGAAGCAGAGAGATAGGTCTCAAGTTGGATAGTTCTGTCCAGGGTATGGCATTGTTTTTCCTTAGAGGTCTTACCAACGCCCGTTTCCATTCTAGGGGAACTTCCCCTGTACTCAAGGACAAGTTAACTAATTTCAGGATTCTCGGGCCTAATTCATTAGCTAGTATGGGCATAATGCGTGCCGGAATGGTATCCAGAGGGCTACCGCTCTTTATTTCCGTGATTAGTCCGGTTACCTCAACTATCGAAATGGAAGGAAATTCAGTGAGGTACAGTCTAGAGTGAGAATGAGACTGGGCATCAACAGCCAAAGGAATGATGTTATCAGTTGATACGGTTTTGTTGGAGTGTATTATTTTATCATAGATCCCATCTATTTTTTGTGTGAAGAATCGTGAGATCTCATTGCAGAGTTCTTGCGATGTTAGTTCTGCCGTCTCACAGGCTGCAGGCTTTGTGAAAGTTTGTAAAATTTGGTATAATACTGTGAATCTATTGTTAATCAAGCAATCGGAACCCTGCAAATTTACTTCTGTGTAATTTACTTTTCAGTTTAATTAACTTATTTTTTAACAGCATAAAACACACCTTCACCAAAACCTCACTTCACTTACATACATGAAACGGAAAGAAAGTATTTTTACTACAATGAAAAATCATTGTACAGTAGTATTCAACTTGTCGCTTTAAAAACAATTTCCCTGCTAGGAAAAGATGTCCTTTTTAGGTCGAGCCTGGGCAGCGCATGTGCTGCTCTGTGAGGCATGCTGTATTCAGGTAGGACCTTGAAGTTCAGCCCATATTTTTCATTGGCTTGTGTCACTGTCCACTGTAAACTGTGGCTGTCCATTGGTCAATAGGCTTAGTAGTCACTCCTTGGTACGCCTCATCTAATTTTGTAACCTCCCATGGCGAAACCCCGTTACATGGGTTGTTACTCGGTAGGCTTCAATTACAGCCTCCAAGCACTATTTTCTCAAATAGCATTGTCCTGCCTGCTGTTGCAGGCAGGACAAGATCTCTCCTAATGCTTCTTTTTGTATTTTTATAGCACAGGCGCTGGCATTTGCAATGAAGTAGGTCTTGCATTCGCAAGAGTTTAAGCTAGTGGCACTGTAAATGACAATGCCTTTTATTGATCTGTTTTTAAAAACAACACATAATTAAAAGGCATTGTCATTCTTGCCTTTCAAATGCTTGTTTCATGTTGACATCGGCATGTAAAACTCATAATCACAGGTAACTATCACAATCCAGTGACATTTAAAAGGAGACTGACGGTACATGATGTGACCGCAGAACCCCTCTGGTGATGACACCGATATTGAACATCGAGCACCCACAGATAGTTTGGTGAATACTGTGCGCTTTGTACAGTGCACTCTCAATATGCGATTACACGACCAGACTAATCTACAGAATATTGCGGCAAATAATACTAGGCACTTTATGAACAGGGGACACATATAGGAACTTCTGCTCCTTTGTACAGCGCACTGATACCTGTTCAGGTCATGTTCGCGTTTTATAAAACTTTTCAAAGAAATAAATAAACTTCATTTATTTATTTGAAAAGTTTTATAATATGCAAACATGACCCGAACAGGTATTAGAGCGCTGTACAAAGGAGCAGAAGTGGAATGAGGTAAAAGCATGAATACATCATAGAGGAACATGTGAGGTACATGAAAAGCAACTAAGTCATAGGGAGCACGAGGAAAAACAAAATTACAATGTTGGACCGAGGTAACAGCCCATCTTGTGGGGCAAATTCAAGTTCCAGAAGAGCAATAAATCTAATAGGGCACATGAGGAGACAAAATTAGAACTTTTGAACAAAAGTTTCAAATAGTGTCAACAGGAGATGGAAGTAAGTTAAGATGGCTCCGTGACTATTGCTGTAGATGGTCACTCAGGGGTCATTCATAAATGAGGATTTTGTGTGACATTGCACATGGTTATCTCTTTGACACTATAGATATTACAAAGATTTGTTTTACAGTGCTAGAAGTGATGCCAAACTTTGCAGTATTAATTTGCTTATCTTGAATTGGGTAAATATATGAATAGTTGAATGTATGTTTTTTTTCTTTGTTTCAAAATATTTAATAACCTCATGATGAAGGATCCAAGGTCTGAAATGCATTGAGGATTGTCATATTTTTAGTCTGGCCTGAGCCAGCGCACGCGCTGCTCTGTGAGACATTTAGTAGTGGGCTTTAAAAAGTGCAACCCCACGCTTTTGCTGGCCTAGCGCTTGCGTGGTCGCGCGCAGCCGCCAGCTTTCAGCGCCCGATCAGGCTCCATCTGTCTTTCCTCTCGCTTGCTCTCTGAACGCTCCTCCGCCCCTCCCCTGCCGCGTTTCGTGTTAATTCACGCTGCTTTCACTTTCACTGCACACCAAACAGAGCCTTGATGACTGCAGTGACTCACTCAGGCTTTCAACCGGCTTCAACTTTTCAGGTACTTTCTCGGCATATTTCTTAATAGTTCTGTAGCTGTAACGTTCTCCTTCCAAGCCCCAGTGCTGTGAACCTCCACCTCTCAGCCCTGCACCCGTGTCCTTGTCTCTAAAAGTCTCCTACCTGTGACTTTCTCCTTACTCGCCCCAGAGCAGTGACCTTCAGCCTGTTAGTCCCGGTGCTGTGACCTTCAGCTTTTCATTTCCGGTGCTGTGAAATTTTCTCCTAATAGTTCTGTAACTGTGACTTTCTCCTTACTAGCCCCAGTGCTGTGAACCTCAGCCTCCCAGCCCCGTAGCCATGTCTTTGTCTCCAAAAGTATTTTGCCTGTGACTTTTTCTTTACTCGTCCCAGAGCGCCGATCTTCAGCCTACATACAAGGGAAGTGTCACATTTTCGGCCAACAGTTCTGTAACTGTGATTTGCTCCTTACTAACCCCAGAGCTATGCCCTCCTTCCTCCCGGCCCCAGAGCACTGACCTTGCCTACTTAAGTCTTCCAGCTCTGATTTTCATCTTGTTTCCCAGGAGCTCTGACCTTCGGCATCCCAGCCACAGAACTGTGATCTTGTCTCCTAATTTTCCTGTAGCTGTGACTTTCTCTACCCTATCTCCAGACCTCAAGCCTCTAAGTCCCGAGCTATAACCTGGTCTCCTAATAACCCTAGAGATGTGACTTTTACAAAACTGTCCCCAAAGCCTCAGCCATCAAGTCATGGAACCGTGATTCTGTCTCCAAACTGCTTTCTAGCTAAGACTTTCTCTGTAACTAGCCACACAGCTGTCATCTTCAGCGTCCCAGCCATGGAATCGTGGTGTTACCTCCTAATTATAATCCTGTAGCTGTGAGTCTCTCCTTACTAGATCCAGAGCTTTAGCTTCCGATCCATGGAGCTGTGACCTTGCCCCTAATTGCCTTGTAGCTATCGCTTTCTCCTTATTCACCCCAGAGCGGTGTCCTTGTAGCTTTGGTTTTGTCTCCTAATAAGCCTTTAGCTGTGGCATTCTCCTTACAAGACCCAGAGCAATCACCTTCAGCCTTACAGCCATGGAATCAAGACTTTACCTCCTAATGGCACTGTAGCGGTGACTTTCAACTTACTAAACCCAGAACTTTTACCTTGTTCCCTAATAGCCCTAGAGATGTGATGTTTTGAGTACGAGCCCTAGAGCTGCAAACTCCTCCCTTCTAGTCATGGAGCTCTAACCGTCTCTCCCACCATTCTGGAACAGGTGATATGTCTTTCTGCCTAGTTGCCCCCTAGCAGGGAGCTACTTAGCTGCCATACAGTTGTGACCCACTCTCCACTCCAACATGCCCCCCCTCCCCAACCCCTGGACATGGTTTTCTCTCCTGCTAGCACTCCAGCAGTGACATTCTTGGTGCTGGACTTGATGGAGCGACCCTATATCGGTCGCCTTTGGAACTGTGGGGCTTTTTGGCATATGATTTAAGACATCTGTTCTGTACCATCTGGCAGCTGTGTTGAGCGCCCAGGTGAAGACATTCCTTTGTTATGGAGGAAACAGCTGACCACACCCCTTTGTTGCCATCTGCCATTTTTCTAGTAATCTCTCCTTTACTAGAAACTACCATTCTCTTGAGCAGTCTCCTGAAATGACCCTACCTCCTGGCTAATGGCTCCATGTATAAATACACCACCCAGTTTGTCTCTTCTCCTTATGCACCACACCAGTATTTCCAATGAACATTCCCCTGCCCCACTGTAAACGAATGCCATTTTGATGCAGCACCCATTGTTTTTGATAAATCAGTGTGCTTTGAAACCACGTGGTTTCAAAGCCAGACCGATTAGCTATCCATTCTCATAGCCAATAGGTCTCGCATTTGGGACATTATAAGTATTGAGTTATGCAGCACAATATCCTTGCTGCAACAACATCAACCGTTGCATAGATAAACACTTATAAGGTCCCAAAAGACAGACCTATTGGCTATGCCAATGCTTGTTAAGCACTTGTGGTTGGTTGAATATCTGTGGGATGAACCCACAAGGATTGATATAATTTTCTTCATAACACTATGAAGAAGCAAATAAATAAAAAAATCAACCATTTTATGGTCATATGAACATTTGTTTAAAAAGTGAATTACAAAGTCTGATTGCAATTGAAGAACCCTCATTTGTGACTAAAAGGACCAAAAGATGAGACACTATACCATCTGGGGTGCAGGGAAACACAAGAACCACCCTACCTCCATGCTACGGACAGTGAAACCCACATTCGCAAACCAGCCTTCAACTCAGCAACAGTGATGGCTGCCACATACAAAAAGCAGTTGGATGGGGTTGGTGGCGCGCAGGAGTGGGACTATAATAATAATTTATTTTTAAGTTAACTTACCTGTTGCCAGCCGCCTCCCGCTTACCCGTTACTGGGACTTCCTTGTCCCAGCAGACACTGCGACTACGTCACAGACTCCCTGTCCAATCGATTGGCATGAGCGGGCTGGAAAGATGCTTTGTTCATGGAGTCTGTGGGGTTTCTCTAACCTGGCTGTTCAATACAACCGGGTTAGAGAAGCCTAAGTGAGCGTGTGTCTTTTGGTCAGCCTGAGACGGCCAGCCAAACACATATGCGCACTTAGGGAGTGCACATAGCACTCCTCCTACCCACTCCCATGCCCCGGCCCCGCCCCTCTCTGCACATGCTGGCTGAGCCAGCGGCTTAAAAATAAAACAATGAAATATCGTTTTATTTTTTTGCTGCTGGCTCTGAGCCAGTGGAGCGACGCTGCTACACCATTGAGGAGCCGCCGCCCCGGCTCAGCAAAGAGCATCAGCACGTCCATCAAGCTGCCAGCCTATGTCAAACACGGCTGCCTGTTCTGAGCCGCCCCTCTTCCGACACATTCTAATGCAAACTTCCTCCATTTGTGCACTACCTGCATGTAACCTATCGTTTCTTACCCTTTCAAGTACCTGTACAATACAAATTCACCACTCACATGGTATGAAGGGCAATATAGATGTTAATTGTATATTTTTTGGTCTGCACTGAAACATTGCCTCCATCTCTTTTGCAGTCTTCTATCTGCGAATAGAGCATACTCTTAATCAGATAAAATACAGTTTGAACTTTGGATATGCGAGTGCAAAATCTATCATTTGGATTAAGCGTGATTTCAAAACTAAAGGCCAGCACGGGGATGCTGAATTCCATTCAGATTTCTTAAGCAGAGGTTGAACCAAGAATGGCATACATATGACACTTGTAATCTAATATTCTTTGGAAAAACTGCTGTCAATTGGAAAACAGACACGACTTGAGTCTCATTTTATTATGACTAGGAACAGTTACTTGCACACAAAACAGACTTAAACATCTTATAATTGGCACATTGATGGAGTATTCAATGTGTCATGTCAATTTTTCAACACCGCTTTAAATACATGAATTCCAACAATATACAATAAATTAAGGTAAAAAATATTTTGGACACAAGCCAAACTGCGAATTAACATTCTAGATTTTATAGGAAAAATTGAATTAAAATGTGATAAACTGGGAGGAAGGGCACATTTTACCTTCAGGCATGTGGCTGCTCTTCGATGTTGACTTGATAAACTGATAGCGCTTAAACGGACTTTCTAGAAATGTGAAAGGCACTGGGCACTGGAAATTTGTCCATTAATACAGTATTGCTATTCTTCAGTGGCTAGTGATTTCTGGGAAGTACAACGTCCATTTCTTGAAGAATTAAACTAAAAGCTGCATCCAAAGCATTAGCCATCTGTACAGTGAACAAACACAAGTAAACCAGGTGAGTTTTTGGTCAAGTTCCGCTACACGTATGGTCAGACAATATTCAGAAATAAGGATATTATTCCAGTTCCTTTGCAAAATAACACCGCCGCAATTCGCTTCCATCCAATTATTTCCTCTTCTTTTTCTTTTCATCTGCAGCCATCTTTTGTTTGACCTCTTCCTCTGGGAGGGCCCCAAGTTTTTTTTTCTTTGCCTTCTTGACTTTTTCTTTGAAGGCTTCTATGTCTATTTTCGTTTCAGCGGAAGCTAGACAATGGAAATACAAACACACATTTAACAGTTTAAATAACCTGGCCACAAGTCAGACCAAGCTATCTAAAGAGGCGGTGAAAGATCAAGTCCTTTCGCCACATCTCAAGGCAGTCTTAGAAGTCTCAGCATCTCTGCTTCTAGATTTTCCCAGCAACAGCACAACTGTGTTTTTTATGTAGCATCTAAACAGTTCTTTGGCAGACAAGCCCCTTGCATAGACATAAAACGCATAATATTTCAAGAAATAAGACATACAGAGGCAGTAGACAATGGTGAGATAGATAAAATGAGGAAACTATAGAGGTTCTGAACTTTCTGGCATTCAGGATTAAAAACAGTTTAACAATATGATTTAGAGACAGCATAAAAAAAGGGAGTAATGTAACACAGGAGATTAATCATTTGTGTTCCATTGAGAAAAGATTAGCAGAATCAAGATCACATGCTGTTGGTCGAAAATAAATGGCATTTAATTCTGCATTTGAACTCTGCCACAGGGAGGTGGCAAAATAAGCGCGAGTTGAGGGAGTGCTCCAGATCATTGAGAGCAGAGCTTCAGTGCAGGACATTAATTGGTTTTGGGGGTGTTCAAGCTGGAGGTCAAACTTCCTTCTTGATGATCTTTTCCTTTCCGAAATGATCAGTTAAGTCAGAGGTATCTGGGGTGTTCACAGATACTGCCTTACGGGGGAGGCAGGCAGGTTTATAGGTACTGCGTGTCTTTCTGGGTAGCAAGTTCTGGGTGTAAGGATTGGTAAGAGGGTCATAGCCTAGCAATGGATTAAAAGCTGGGCTGCTCAGAGAAGGAAAATGTTACTAACCCAGTAAGCATGCATCTGTCAGTTGCATGTAGTGCTGTAAATGCACATGCCTTGCATACGCCTGCCATCTAGCGTTGGGCCCAGATATGGGCAAGTTGTTTTTCTTAGAAAAAGTATTTTCCTCTTGCTGGTCTATGCGCATGGTCATTGACTCCATTCGTAGATTGTTTTCTTGAACAGCAGGTGAGGATGAAATGTGAAGCAAAGCGATGTGTAGAGGGACATCCATGCAAAGAAAGAGGAATGTAAGATAGGAGGACTGCAACAGCCACAGGCGTCCGAGGAGAAGGGTGGGCACATGTGAATCTTCAGCACTACATCCCACGAATATAGGCAAGTAACATTTTCCATTTGAGGTATGTGTGGCTGTAGGTACACATGGTGTGCATAGACAGTAAAGCAGTCCTCCCAGAAAGTGGTAGCTTGGCTGTGGAAAATGCAGTAGATTGAAAAAGTGTATGGAGTACTGCCTACTCACTACTGGCTTGTTGGCAGGCTAGCACATCCACACAATGTTTTGCAAAAGTATGTGGTGTGGACCAGGTAGCTGCTTTACTGAGGTCAGCAATAGGGATGGTCCCCAGGAAATGCTCTTTTTTTCTGAGTCGGTGGGATCTAAGAGATATGGGCAAGGCCCTTTTAGCTTTAGCATAGCATGTCTGGATGCATTTTACAATTCAACTTGCAGTGCCTGATTTGGATAGGGCCTTCTCTTTGTGGGGTTTGGATAAAGCAACGAGGACCTTTTGCGTCTTCCTAAAAGGTTTAGTTCTGTCAACATGGTACATGAGGACTCGTTTAACATTCAAAATACGGAGAGCACATTACAACTGAGTCAGATTGAAGGAAAAAAGGGGTGTTCAATCGATTGATTGAAGTGAAACTGTGAGACCACCTTAGGGAGAGATTTGGGCTTGGTACGGAGGACAACCCTATCCCGGTGTATCTGGAAGAAAGGTTCTTCTGAGGTTAGTGTCTGAGGCTCACTGACGTGCCTGAGTAAATTGATGGTGACCAGAAATGCTAACTTTCAAAAGAGAAATGTGAGGGGCAGGAGTGGAGGGGTTCGAACTAAGGGCACGGGAGTCTTGTTAATGCAATGTTGAGGTTTCATGTCAGGGCTAGTGGGACCCGAGGAGGAATTACTCGCGACCCTCCATAAAAGATTTAAATCACTGGAATTCTGAAAAGGAAAATGTGTTGCCTGTTTTGAAGGTAGGCGGCTACAGCAGCTAGGTGTAGTCATATGGATGTGAAAGCTAAACCGCAAGTAAAGTAGGTAGCAGACTATACCTTGCACTTTGACTGCTAGAGGATCAATGTGCTTTGAATGACAATAGTAGATTAATCTCTTCTACTTGGCTGCATAACAGTCACGAGTAGCAGGCCTGCGGCCTTCTTTAAGAAGTATCCTGAATTTGGGTACCTACATTCTAGGAGTTCAGGAGCCAGATCGCGAGATTGAGAGACCTGGGGTGTGTGGGTGGCCGATTTCTCCATGGTTCTGTATGAGAAGGTCTGGCCTATTGGGGAGCATCTCGTGCAGAACCGCAGAGTTTGAGGAGGGTGGTGAACCATGGTTGGCGTGCCCAGGAGGGAGCCACCAGGATGAGAGACATCTGCCAAGGCCTCCGAACCACAAACAGAAGTAGTGGGAGATGAGGAAAAGCATAGGCAAATATTCCTGACCAACTCATCTATATTGCATTGCCCATGGACTGTGGAAACTTTGAGGCGAAGCTTTGGCATTTGGGGTTTTCTGACATGGCGAAGAGGTCAATATCTGGGAGTTCCCAACACCCTAAGTAATGGAGGAGGACTTGTGGGTGGAGTTCCCACTTGTGGACTTGTAGCCGCATTCTGCTGAGGAGGTCAGCAAAATCGCTGTCCACTCCCAGAAGATACTACACTAGAAGATTTGCTTTGTGTCAGAGAGCCCACTGTCAAATGCTCTGAGCTAGGTGAGAGACCTGGGGAGATAAGGTGCCCCATTGCTTTTGAAGATAATACATGGCTATCATGTTGTTCGTCGCGATGAGGACTGCTTGCCAACCAAGTGGGGAAGGAAAGGAAAGCTTTCAAAGCAAGGTGAACAGCTATTCGTGGCAGGTAATTAATGTGGAGACCCTTGTGGCTGGGTTACCACTGACTTTGAACAGTCAGATCCTGTAAGTGTGCACCCCATCCCGTAAGGGAGGTGTCCATTGTAAAGGTCCCCTACGTAACTGGGTAGAGAAACAGCTACCCCTGCAACAGGTTGTTGGTGTTTTACTACTGCAGAGAGTGAAAGGTACGGCGGCTGGTCAACACTAGATCGTCCCAATGACCCTCTGCCTGAGACCACTGGTGCACCAAGCACACCTAGAACAGATGCATGTGTAACCTGGCATGGGGCACTATGGCTATACAGGAGGCCATGATGCAGCGGAGGCGCATGACTGTCCTGACTGTAATTTGGTGGGCTAGTTGAAAGAGGGATAAGTGCCTGGAAGTACTGTATTCTGGTAGCATTGGTATAAGCCATGCATGCTGTAATTAGAGGGGCGGCTGGGATTGTGTAGCGTTGATGGGAAACCCTAGTTGGTGAAGGAGGTTTATTGTGATCGGAGTCTGTTCGCAGCAGTTTTGACAGGTGCACTCTTGATGAGCCAGTCCTTCAGATAGGGAAAGACATGCGCAGATGAGCAGCCACCACCTCAAGGCACTTGGTGAATACCCTGGGTGCAGTGGTGACCCCTGAAGAGGAGAACCTTGAACTGGTAATGCTTTCTGCTGACTACAAACATGAAATAATGGCTATGTACAGAGAGGATTGCTATGTGGAAATAAGCATCCTTCTGGTCGAGAGCGGCAATGAAATTGTCTTGTTGAAGCAGTGGGATGACATCCTGAAGAGTAACTATGTGGAAGTGCTCTGTATTTGTTTAGGTGCCTGGGGTCCAGAATGGGTTGAGGGAACAGTCTTTTTTTGGGACGAGGAAGTACATAGAGTATACTTCCGTACTTTGCTGATGATGGTGGGTGGGTTCTATGGCCCCTTTGAGAAGGAGAATTTGGAACTTTGCCCCAAGCAGCTTTTGATGTTCTGGGGAGTGTGTTTACAAGGTAGAACAATGGAGGCGTGGAAGTTAGCTCCAGGCAATAACCATGTTGGATAATATGTAACACCCACTGGTTGGAGGGGACATTCTGCCAAGCGGGAACACAATTTTGGAGGCACCCCTCCCTCCAGCCCCAACAGGTTTTGTATTGGTGGGGAAGGAATGGCAAGTCAGGGCTTGGTAGTGGTGGCAGCTCCAATGGGGGAGCCACCTTTACCCTTGCCTTTTGAGCGGTTGTCTGTCAGACCCTCTAAAGTAGCTCTGGGAGAGGAGTGTTGCCCCTGTGAACATAGTTGCAAGGAGGCGGCCTCGGGGGAAGTGGTTTTTGAGAATCTACAATTAGGGCGTGCGGCGAAAGGAGCGTTCATCGCTTTTGACAACTCTGCATGTTTATTTTTTCCCAACATCTGGTCAACCTGCAGTCCAAACAGATGTTGGCCATCGAACAGCAGGTTGAGCAGGTTTTGCTGAACTTCTGGCTTGGAGCTGGATATACGGAGCTAGGCATGCGTGCACAAAAGTACACTGGACTTTACTACTACCCCCCCCCCCCCCCCCCCACCAACAGCAGCTTATGCGGTGTCTTGAGCGCAGCGGATGGTGGTGTTGGAAATTTGCTTTCCCTTTAAGACTGTCTCATAGCCCTTTTTGTGCGCTCCCCTGGTAGATGTTGGAGGAGCTCCCCGTCTCGTCACAATGGGCATGGTCCTACTTAGAGGGCAGCTCAATGGAATTAGAAATCCGCCAATGGTTGGCCGATTGTGCAGCTACCCTTTCACCTGCAGCATCCGTCCTTTTACTCTCTTTATTTGGTGCAGGGGCGTCACCAGTAGCCTGATAGATAGCCCTCTTAAGGGCACTGGTGACCACTAGAGAGTCGGATGGGAGCTGGCCATGAATGTACATGGGGTCACTTATGGAAGCTTTGTAGTTCTTAGCCGAGTAAGGTGTGGTGAACCTAGCGCGGATGGGGTCATGAAAGATGTCTGGAGTGTGACGCAGTATGCCTCTGAGCACGGGAGATACCGAGCAGAGCGGTGGGTGGAGGAGAGGGTCTCAAAAAAGAAGTCTTCCTTCAAAGGCTCAGTGTGGAGATCCACTTTGTGGAAGGAGGCTGGCCTACCAATCAGTTCATGGTAGAACGTGGAGTTTTGGCTCCGATGACAATTTCAAATTAGACGATGAAGTCATCGGCTCCGGTGGTCGGGTCAGCTCCAAGGCAGGCACGGGCAGTGCCGAAGCAGTCAGCCTCCATTGTTTCTTTGGCGCTGGAGCAGAGCTTTGTGTCTGAAGATGGTGGTTTGTCTCAACCATGGCGCAAAGGCAGTGGCGGCCCGTCTCTGGTGCTCTAGAGTAGCTGGGCGACCCTAGGGAACGGGCTGCTCCGCTTGCGAGCAGTGTAGAGGGGGAGAGAGTACCGTCCTCGATCTCCAGACTGGAGCTGGTGCGGTCGTCGGGGGGAGAAAACCTCCTCATCTGCAGCCGAATCTTGTGGATGCTGTTCCTCTCTCAATGTCCTTGGGGCCGAAAAGGTCCACGGTGTCATCTCTGTCCTATGAGACATTTTGAGACGTCGAGCCTGGCGGACGTGGAGGGTTTTCTTTGAACAGAATGAGCGGCAGGCATTGCATGTTTAACTCGTTATGCTCTGGAGATAAACACAAATTTCAGACCTGATGGAGAACGGTCTGAGGCTATTTGGTGTGGCAGCGAGGACAGTAACAAAATGACAACTGTTTCATC
Organism: Triturus cristatus; assembly: GCF_964204655.1. Taxonomy (NCBI): domain Eukaryota; kingdom Metazoa; phylum Chordata; class Amphibia; order Caudata; family Salamandridae; genus Triturus; species Triturus cristatus. The sequence continues at coordinate 822,022,479 of NC_140585.1, read as the reverse complement.
AGCATGTAGACATGGTGGGGGGGACACGGTTGGGAGGAGGCCTCGAAGGCCCACATGGGCTGAGGCCGACCGAGAGCTGCCCAGCTGAAGCAGAAATCATCGACCCAAAACAAAGAGAAAAGTAAACCAAACAGAGCACCACGACAGTGGCGAACCAAAGCATGGGAGCACATGTCCGAACCAGATGGCGGGAAGAAAACAATGGAGTTGGTGACCATGTTCATTTTTACCAGAAAGAGGGGGATTCACAGTACCTCGTGACTCGAAAGACTTCTTCAAAGAAAACAACTTGTACACATCCGGGCACACCACTAGATGGCAAGAGGATGACCAGCATGTGCATCTACAGTAATGCATGCCTCGAACAGACCACTAAGTGTACAAGTTGGACTTCGGGGATGCCCGTGTGCATTCCTTATATTTAATCCCATTGATTATGCTGAACTCTTTAGCTCTTTCTTTGAGAATAAATGTATGATGTTTCTTATGACATTCAATACGTAATCTGAGTTTCAAACTTGGTTCCCCATCTGCCCCGTTGGCTGCTCTGGTCATTACGCCACATCCTCGCTACATTTCAAAGCTCCTCAACTGTTTCTCACTATCCCATCCACATTTGTTCAGCAAGACCCTGTCAACACTGAACAAGCATTGGGAAAGCCAACCGATCTCAGCAATGCCCAAGCTATTGGCCTTGTCAATGTGAATGTATTTTAGCCATGTTGTCTAGCAGCACATATGCTGTCAAGCTTCTTTTATGCATGGGGCTTCATTGGTTTCATTCCCATCCATGTGTGTGCTTATAAAATGCAACAAGTCACAGTGTTTAGGATATCTGTGCAGTCCCCACATAAATACTGAAGTGAATCATGCCAGTTCGGAGCTTTGAGGTACTTTCTCAGATTCATGTCCCTTTTGACCATTCAGTGTTGCCCCCACTTCTGCCCCACGCTTGTGGAAGAGATGTCCACTACTGGTTGGCTGAAAATATAGATTTTTAATGTGATTGAACTGGATAAGCAAAAGTACTCCAGAGCCAATTCATTTTATTTGACTGGAAGTTAATATTCCCCTCAAGACTGGGACAAATTCCGAAGACTATTAAAATCCCCCATTTCAGTGTCAACGTTTGAAGAGGTAGTGCTGGAGATTCCAACAAAAGCCGGGGACATGGCTAAGACCAGTATAACCAGGTTCTGCATTGAGACCACTGAGAACTGAGCATGCCCTGGAGTCAGGAGAGAATGCAGACAGATGACTATAACAGAACCAGGCATGTGTTTCACCAGCGTGTTGTGGACGTGCTGGAACTGTTGGTGATTCTGGACTTTGTTGGTGTTTGTGTTACCTTTTTCCAGGCAGAGGGAGACCAGCCCATTTCATCCTTAACATCCACCACAAAGTCTCTCCAATAGTTGTAACTGAAGTTCGCTGCCATTCTTGAATGAAACAAAGTGCTTTATGACTGCCAGGGACACCGGTTTAGTGACTCTTTACTAATGAATATCAGGAAGTAAAGGCGGACAGCCAGAGATCAGAGACAGGGCTGCATCTATATTATGATCCTTTTTGATTTTTTTTGTCAGACTGACCACAATGGACCATAACATTTGTTTCCCAAACCTTACATTTGGTCTTGAGGAGATGAAGGTAAAACCAGGCACTTTCTTCTCCAAAATCTCCAGTGGTCATTGGGTGGTCCCAAGTTTCCCCTCTCTCATGACCAATTATGACTAACTCCAATAAGCAGAACACCAACAGATACATATCAGGATTCCCAATGATCTGGGAAGTAACTGCCCTACCAATGACTGCCTCATATTTTGGGGATGTGATGTTTATTACCCGAACCAGCAGCTCCTCAGCTGGAATACTCAATGTGGAACCATCTAGCATTGCAACTGGTCAGGCCCTTTTTAGTTTGGAACCTCAGTTCTCTTTCCGGTTTACCAAGCAGCATTATGTTTACAGGTCTCAAGTCCTCACCTAGAGTAGTGGCTCAACTCCAATAGTTCAAAATCTTTCCTCACCAATCATACCGCAAAGTTCCTCCTTCTCGACTGTCATCTTCAATACTTAATTCCAACCTATTTCGCCATCCTCAGTGGAAGTCAATCCAGATCCATATCAGGATCCCGAAAATTCTGGAAGTCAGTGCCCAGTTAACGATTGCCTCTTCCATGTGCAAACAAGAATGGCTCACAGCTGAATATGCATGAATGGGGACAAAACTGATATCCTACTCTTATGCATTGGGCTGTTGGGGCGAGCCTGCCTCCAACAGCCAGTCATAGAGATAGGGGAAGACTGGAACCCCTGATCGGCGTAGACGAGCTGAGACCACCACCATCGCTTTCGTGAACACCTGTGGGGCACTGGTAAGGCCAAAGGGGAGCACGGTGAACTGATAATGCTCGTGGCCTACCGCGAACTGCAGGTAGCATCTGTGGGCTGGCAGGAGAGGAATATGCAAATAGGCGTCCTGCAAGTCCAACGCCACCATCCAGTCTCCAGGGTCGAGGGCAGACAGGACCTGAGCCAAAGTTAGCATTTTGAAATTCTCCTTCCGGAGGAAGCGGTTGACGGCCCTGAGGTCTAGGATAGGATGCAGACCTTTTTCCTTCTTGGGCACCAGAAAGTAGCGGGAATAGCAATCACAACCTACTTCTAGCACAGAGACCATTTCGATAGCTCCCTTGGCCAAGAGAGCTGTAACTTCCTGGCGGAGAAGTGCCAAATGATCATCCGAAATGTGATCGAAAGATAGTGGCATGTAGGGAGGGGTGGTCTCGAAGGGGAGGGAGTAGCCCCTTCCGACTATCTACAAAACCCACCTGTTTGACGTGATGGTTTGCCAGTGGGGGAGATAATGGCAGACCCTGCTACCCACTGGCCGCTGATGAGCCTGAAAGGTCAGACTAGGAGGGTTTGGAGGCTGCTGCAGGAGGGGAAAGGGTGGACTGGCCTGCCCGCTGGCTCCCAGACCCGCAAGGTCATTTGGTTACATATCCGCGGCCATGCATAGGCTGGGCAGCTTGCGTGGACCGGTGGCTAGACTGGGCCGGAGGTGGTGGGGTGCCCCTTCCGTAGCCGCAGAAGGCAGACTGGTGGACGGCAGAATGCTGCAAGGCCTAAGGATCTGGCCATAGCTCGAGAATCCTTAAAGCGCTCCAGCACTGAGTCTGCTTTGTCACTAGCGAAGGGCTTGTCAAGCATAGTGGCTTGGACATCCCCCGAAAAGCCAGACATCTTAACCAGGCGTAGCGCCGAAGGGCTACCGACGTGGCAATCGTTTTGCCCAGTGAGTCAGTGGTATCCAGTCCACAGCAAATCCTGAATTTTGCTGTCTCCATCTGCCACGGCCTGTGAGAGACTGGCCCGGGCCTCCTCCGGGTACTGAGGTAGCATTTGCGCAACCGTATCCCAGACTGTATGGGTGTATTGGCCGAAGAGACATGCGGTATTCACGGACCACATAGCCAAACTGGAGGAAGAGAACATGCACTTCACAAGATGATCCAGCTTCTTGGATTCCCTTTGAGGGAGTAGAAGGGAATGCACCCTTGGAAGAAGCAGCTTGGGCCACCAAGCTCTCGGGGGAAGGGTGTTGGGTGAGGAAAATGTAAACGCACGCAGCAGGACAAGTTGCGGTGGGCAATCGTCCGTTCCATAGGAGCCTCTGTGCTGGGCTTGGACCAAGTGCCCAGAAGGACATCCGTGAGGGCTTCGTTGAAGGGCAAGAGAGGTTCTGTGGAAGTGGCTGCAGGTTGAAGCACCTCTGTCAGGAGATAAGTCCTGGCTGCCACTGTAGGGAGCTCCAGGCTCAAGGCCTCGGCTGCTCTATGCACTACCACTGCATAGGACACTCCCTCCTCCGTAGCCAGAGTAGGGGGAGAAAGCATGCCAAGGTCTGGTAAAGTGTCCAGACCACTGGCGTGACCAAAGTCCTCTCTCCAGTCTGGTTCTTCCAACTGGACTGCCAAAGGGTACAACGACCCCTCCCAGTCCTCATCACCACCTTCAGGGCGATAGGGAACACCTGTGATGAAAAAGGGAACAAACCTACCCTTCGTGTCGGATTCGACATCGGCCGGCGTCGGTCCGACTCCGGGTCCATCTCGGGGATGAGGATGGGGACGGCATCGGCATGGCAGACGCCGGGGGCGACATCGCAGGGGAAGTCGAGTAAGGTTGACCGGCATCGATCCGGATCGGGGCCTAGATCCACAGGGGCCCTTTGGCACCAGAGCCGCTGGTATCGAAGGCCCAGGGCCCCTGACCTACTATTGGGCCCGAAGACGTGCCAGCGGAGTCGGACTGCCCAAACATGTGATGGGAGGGCTTCATAGAACGTATGAAGCTGGGTAAGGGACGCCCTGGCTCCCGGAAACAGAGGGAGGCAAGGAGTCGTCCCTGAATCAGGCACCGGAGATGGAGCTTTAGAGCGACGACGCACCGGATCCTGCGTCGCGTGAGCCGACTGATGCGGCGAAGGCAAAAAGCGACGGTGCTTCTTTGCCTTCTTCTTGTGCTTTGACTTACCCGTGGAGTGCGAAGACTTGGATGAGGTTTAGTGGCTCTGCAAATGGTCTCGAGACCTTCCCCTCGAGTGGGACCAGCAAAGACTTCGGATTCATGGCCCGGCAGTCGGAGCACGACTTCGGGTCGTGGTCGTGCTCCAGATACCAAAGGCACACGAGGTGCAGGTCGGGCACAGACATCAGTTTGTGACAGACCTCGCAGGGCTTGAAGCCGGTGCAACAATGGGACATCGCTCGCGCACCAGGAGTTGATGACTAAAGGGGTAAGCGCTCTACGGATCTGCGCTAGGCTGGCACAGAAAGAGAAAGAACTGACGTCAGCATGCAAGGAGGGCGTCTAAGAAGGCACTGTGACGTCATCCCGGTGACCACGAAGCCGGACAGGTAGTCGACAGATGTCACCTTCAGATGCGCTGGGGTACTGCCAAGAGAAACATTTTCCAGATCCAGTCTGACACCTGGGGGTAATTCTAAGGTAAGGAATCTCTCACTAATAGTCTCTTTCAGAAAGTCAGGTGTACAAAGACAGTAACATCATTATACTATTGGAGAGCAACAATACAGTGGGAACCCAGTGGAAAAACAGAGCCAGTCCCACATCATACCAGTTAACACTAACTGCCTCAGAAGCCAAAGAAAATGACACACAATAGCAGACAATTGAAAAATGAAGTACATAATCACCACTGCAAGTATGTAAAATCATCACCCAACTTAAATACATTAATCTTAATCTAAATTCTTAACAGTATGAACATCCCTAACGCCACCCTGTCGTAAGCAATCTACTTTGTCACCTGGCCAAGTATTTTACTTCCGCTTAAAATAAAATAACTCACCCAAGGTGGCCATAAGGCTCCAATAATCAAATGCTTATAATAAAGGAGTCAGACGCGAGTGGTTTTAATGTGCCCCCCGACCTTGCCTCACCTCTCAATTCCTCAACCCCTATCTGAAGGGCTGTAGACAATCAGACCAGACATGTGGAAATAAACAAGTGGGTTATTGTGAATGACAATGCTGACTGGTATTGATGGTAGCTGAATCTGACTGCCCTGAGCCCTGGGCGTTTTGGTGTCATTTAAAAGATGAAAATATTAGCAATTTGTATGAATTGGTGTGTGATTTTTATTGATTTTTGTGTGTTGTGTCTTACTTATTTACTATAATGGTGTTTTTAAATGCTATACATGCCTGTATCCTAAGTAAAGCCTTAATGCTCGATCAGCTACCAAGGGTTGAGCAAGGGACTAATTTGTGGAGGGCCTTTATAGGACGGAGTACAGTGTCTGTGGCCTTGTCACTGGTGGTAGGTGCATACTTACCACCACCAATAAACCACCTTACAACAGTAATTGACTTGACTGCCCTCTCCAATCCACTCCACCATGTGGGAAGATTATAAAACAGGAAGCAGCTGGAGGAATGGAAACCGCTAAAGCCAGAACATAATTTGTAGTACTGAATAACCAGACTTGAAATTGGCACTGGAACTGCTGCCCAGAAAATTGTGATTCCTGATTCGCACAAGCGATTTACCTACAAATGATTTAACTAACAGGCATATGTAGCTGGAAAGCAACAATCTGACTACCTGCTGACTGAATGGACATGTATGCCTCAAAGGCCAGCCCATAGATGTATTATCATTTGCTGACACTGGACCCTAATCAGAAGTCAATGACAGTCTGAGAAGCTTCTCTGCCACAGAGCCTGCAAAGTATTGTCTTCCTTTACTCAAACCAGACATGATTTCAGAGATCCTACGACATCCAGGAAAATATAATTTGCCAGGGAGTTGGGTTGCCGATGAACATAGGATGATCTTCTCCTTGCTAATATGGAAATCAGAAACTGAGGAAAGATCATTCCAAAGATCCCGTGGCTTATGATGGCTGCAGAGCAGAAAATACTTGTTTACCATACTACCATGATACTACAAAAGAAGTTTAGTTTTCCAGGCTAGCATTTTAAATGTTTTGCCCGTCAATCAAAACAGCAAATGATACAAAACCAAAAGAGGGCTATCCAAATTCTTCTGTGGTAGGTGAAGGGCATCATTATGGGGCTGTGTTTATCCACCAGCATTGCTATTCTGCCAGCACATACATTTTCTTTCTGGCAAAAGGTTTAAATGTTGAATTTGTCAAAATCCACCTGCTCCAAGTCACCAAGCACATGGGAAAAAAAATTGGAATCATAAGGAGTCACATAACTAAATCTAAAGGAGCAATGAGATACTTCCATTTTAGGTGGAGAGCATACTCCTGCTCCGAAAACAAAACATCTGCAGTAGTCTATTATGCACACTCACAGGTTTGGTTTCTGTTGTCATTTAAGAATACAAAGAATAAAAAAATACATTGAAATGTTGAAAGACTTTCCACAAAGAGCCAGAAAAAAATAAGCAATTACCATTCTAGGACAAGGATTATTACATCTGGATTATGTCCAAAAATTAAATCAGTAGAGCTTTTGTGTCGATTGTATGCGTATGGGAAAGCAGGAGAGGGGGTGTCAGATACAGTAAGCAGGATGAAAATATCAACTTCAAGGTAGGAACCCAGGTGAAAGGGGCTGGACTAAAGGATCAGTTGAGTGGTGGCATGTCTTGGGAGAAAGAACCAATGTTAGAGAGAGAAAAAGTAGGATGACCTAGGAGACAAACTGTGATGAGTGGCAAGTAAGAAGCATACCAACAAACAGGGCAAGAAGTGCCCTGTGAACTCTGTTATTCATGGTTTGTATACCGGATCAGTAGTTGACTTCTAGTATCTTGCTATGGACTTTTTGGCAAGTACCATTGCTAAGTCTATGAACTTATTTTAAAGTTTCTTCTTTTTTTTCAGGGAGAAGAAGGTTATCAGCCCTAATGCACAAGCTTCAGAAGTTCAGTCTTACTCAACAAGCTTTAAAATGCGTGTGTTATAAACTTTCATGATCTACTAACCACCAGCCATGACCATGTCATACAACAGAAGTCTGCTTCTGGTTCAGGAAACCTGGGGCAGCTCAATGTCACTGAAGAGTAGATCTTGGATAGTCTTTTGGGTAAGAGAGGCCTTATGCAGGTAATTAAGCTGTTGCATTTTGAACCTTGCGTTTCTAAAGATCTTGGGCATTAAAAAGTAGGGATGGATGGATGAGTGTGAATGGTAGATGGAGATCAAATGAGAAAATCTAGGCAAAATTAACTTAAATGGAAAACTAAGATGAAGGTGAGAGAAGAAAAGGTCTATCTGAAAGTGAAAGGATACTTGGGAAGACAGGTGAGAGACTGAGAAAAAGAGGGTGAAACAAGAATAAGAGGTAGAGGAGAGAGAAAACTAGGAGAGAGGAAGGCGAGAGGTGAAAAAGGAAGACAGGAGAAATAGAATAAAAGAGGCAGAGGCTGAGATGCGTGTGTGAGATGTTAGGGTAATAAGAGACAGATACCTACAAAGGAAACAGATGAAGAATACATGAAACTGGCAGAGATACAGGTGAGAGGATGAAAGGGAGAGGTAGAAAGAAATAGGAAAAGTAGGTTAGCATGCTAGAGGTGTAGGAAAACTAGGAAAGATGAAGATAAGAAGTTGATTGAGGCAGAGAAGCAGGTGAGAGAAGAACAGAGAGGCAATGATAGAGGTGTTGGGAAAAGGTACATATAGAGGAGATTAAATAAAATTAAAGCAGTGTAGGAGGAGGACAGAAAGACAGATGAAGCAAGAAGCAGGAGAGATCTAAATAGAACAGCAAGAGTGAAGAGAGAATTGGTTTGTCACAAATGTATTGACTCAGCTCAAATAGAATGTTGAAACTGTGCAAAGGACACAACATTGCTATGTGCCTCCGCTGAAGAGGATTGGTTCTTTAATTCAACCCTAAAACTCCAACCCTTCCCTGAGTATTTGTAAATGTGTTTCAAACTCGCTGAACCTTTGTGACGGTCTTCTTTATTGGGAGCTTAAACAGGTGGGAGCAACAGGTAAGGATGGCTACACGCAGAAGAAGCGGAGATATTTTGGGGGCTGCAAAACCTAGACTTCAAGTTTCAGTTGATTACAGTGGTCCATTGATAGGAAAAATGTCTTCCTATTTGCGGCCAGAACAAGCCTCTTTAGACTAGGAACCCTGTTTATTTTTTAGGTTTCACCTATCAGACAGCACAGACTTATGGTGAACTTGCAGTGCACTGACAGCCCGTCCATTGATTTTTTTTACCATTTATTGGCGTTCGTCTCATTTATGTGGTTGCTTCTTATTCCACGACTTACCTTTGTATTGACTGGCTAACTTGTATCCTTTCACTGCTCACATTCAGCGAACTACTTTTTGCTTTTTCATTTAGCAATCCATGTGAGTGTATGCGTTTTCTAGCTCTCTCCCTAATTTACTGCATCCCCAAGTCCCAGCTACTCAGTAAAAGCAAAGGCATATGGATATTTTTCCTGGGGTACGGCTGCAGAGCAGACTTTAAGAGTGGCTTTTGTTTTATCTCCTGCATTAAGAGTGGCTTTTGTTTTATCTCCTGCATTCTACATGAAAGCACAGAAGACGACAAAGTATGTTATTGCGCTGGGGTGAGGGCCACTTGCTGCACTCACTCAGCTGGCCCCTGAAGGAGAAAGTGTACTTATGTATGACACCCTCCTGCAGGCTCATGTTACCACAGAGTTCTAAACGGCTGAACCATGTGGAAAGTAAATTAGGCTTTTGCAAAAATTTCCCTTTATGTTTTAACACTTATTTTTAAATTCCGTTCAGAGTTGGCATTTATTGTATTTTTTTCATTTATTTTTTTTAACCACTTTATTAAAAAATTTTAAATGATAAAGTAACATAACAATAAAAGATTTGTTACACACAAATTGCCACATATCATCAGCACTGCTCGCCACCCTTATGAATTGAACATTAATCTGCGAGACAGACACTGGGTGAGGTGGTCAAGGGGTTTGTCCGTATCAGACATATCACTCGCACTAGAGTCCATGGCATGAAGCCCAGCTGTCTGAACCAGCTGCGAGACCCAACCCGGAACCTTGCATTTATATAGTTAATTGTGATCAGACCCCTGCTATTAACACATCCAGACAAATGTTCTATCAGCTCAGGTTGCAGGCATGCATGTTTTTCAAAGTACTCTGAATGTACCTCCAACCAAGCCATCTTGTTGATAGTGAAAAGAAAGCCCTTCTGCTCAAGTTGGAAACTAAGCTTTTCTCCAGGTTGCTAGCAACATTTGAAAAGCAAACCTAGCTTCAAAGAGAGGGTGTTGCTTTTATGCAGCAAACTACTTGTGACAGAATTCACTGCAAATCACCTACCATTCGCACTTCAAGTAATTCCCCATTAGAAAATGATTTACTACGTTCATTCCATTATGCAATGATCTCTCTAGGTAAATGAAATTTAGACCAACAATTGCAGTGTTGTGCTAAATAAAAATGTGGTATGAAAACACAATATTACTTTCAGTTGATTTTTGATTGCAGCACATTTCATATACGGGACAAAAAAAAAAATTCACAAAGATGTAAACAATAAATCAATAAACCATTACCTTTTTTCTGTTTCATCACCGGTTTCTCCTTTGGTGGTATAAATGCTTTGTTTCTCTGCTCTTGTTTCCTACTGACCGCTTCTGCTTGCTTTGCCTAGTTTATGCAAATAAACAAGGAAGAATTACATGGACAATACACAAACATTTGTTTTCTGATGTCTGAACAACTGGCAAAAATAAAAAAAAAACCCTCACCTTTATCTCATCAAGCTTCTTTTTCCTCTTCTGGCTTTCTTTCAAGAAGTATTCACCGCTTGCCAATTCTTTATCCATCTATCAAAAAATCTTGATTAACAGAGTAATAGGTATGTTTTCACAAGCAAAACAAACGTAATTAACAGCTGTCTTGTATTTGAATATGGCTAATCAAATCTTAAGAAACCAATCAAGACGGTAATTAAATTGGCATCGTCTGTAAAAGAAAAAACAGCTAGCAATAAGGCTGATCTGGGTGCTAATCATACGGGTGTACCCCTGTTACGTTCAATGATAGCATACAGATTGCAGCATTTTAATCGATAAATTAGGTTTTCTAAAAATGCAATCCTGCTGAATGGTTCCCTGAAATCCATGTTACATTGTTTTGGACCAAGACCAGATGCACAGTTAAGACGCTTAAAAAACAAATTTGCAATGGGTATATTGACGATTCATCAAATACAGTTGTAAAGTGTATGAGGAGTATGTAAAAACTAAAGAAAGGATGGTTACAGAAAATCAACCCGATACAAATACATTTTCCAAGTGCCTTATTTAGGTTATAAAATGCAAGTAAGAAAAACGGATTTGTGCTGCAGAATTTGTGTAAATACTTCAAATTCATTGTCAGCACTCCTGGGGACGTATTACATAAAGTGTCCTGGGGGCGCAGTGGGCATGTGTGTCTGCTTTGTGCACCTGCGTGGCACTTTGGTATTACAGAAGGGACTGCAGACGCTTGTGTAATACCGATAGCTTTGGCGCATATAAAGCACCGGCGTCATCTACAGGGTGCGTTCCCTCCTTCGCATGGGGGCATAGCCCATGCAAATAAGGAAATCCCTTTGCCTCTGCGCCCACACTGTATTAAAGACGCGGGCGCAGAGGCAAAGAAGCCCTCAGGAGGTGCACTGAGAGTGTGTCATCTAAAAGGTGGCGCACTGTCAGTGCGTCCCCTGATGGCAGCCCTCTGTTGGGGGGGTGGGGGGAAATGGGCCCATGGACACCCCCAGATATCCCCTTGCAGGCGGGTGCAGTCACTGATTGCACCCGCCTGCAAGGGGATCTCTATTCTCCTTTAAAAGTGCTGGCGGGTTGCCGCCTGCACAGTAAAACACGGAGCGTCTGTAAAGCAGCCGCTCCGTATTTCATGTGAATGCCCTGCCCCCAGGGCAGCACAAGTTTGCGGCTGCCCTGGGGGCAGCACATTCCTCAATGTGACACATTTTCCTTCATTGCACTGGGTGCGCCTGGCTGGAAAAGAGAGTTCATCTTTAGCTATAAATTGAACACAATGCCCATGTATAAGTTGACGGAGGCTAAGCGATGTCATCAAAAACTGAACTCTTTCTACTATCTATTTAACCGCAAAGGTGCAAAAGGTACTCTTAGATTCATAAACCAAAAGGCCATTAATGAATCGGACTATATAACTCGATAATCAATAACGAGGAGGTTTGAATATGGGTATGCACACTGGACAAACTTTCCTGATATCTAAATCTAACCATCCACCTATTCAATCTGTAATGTTGAACCAATTGCTCATACCGAATTGAACTTTGATATCCAAATCAAAAGAGCATGACTCAAGTTATTAATTCTCACATTCTAGGCTTCAATCCAGTTCCGTGTGAAAAACCATACTGAATCTGCAAGCCCCAACATAATACATTAGTAGCTATAGGATTGCAAATAATAAAATGTTTTCAAGAAAGAAAAAAAAATAGATAATCCACCAAAATACTTCACATATGAAGGTAGAATGCAAACATATGGGGTGATTTAACCAACCCTCAACCCGCATCTAGGGCAATCAGAATATGGAGGCTTTTTTGATATCATGCACAAGTTGTTTTTGCCAACAGTATACTGCTGTCCATATGCATGGAACAGAAGATGGAAAGGACGTTAAGTAAGCTGACCTATGCCTTGAAGTGCAGCATTAACTAAATGTGGGATCGCTGCACTCTGACAAGGACAGGGCCAAACCGTGAGGTTATACACTTCATTTGGAGGCTTTTGAGGTGCAGCAGAGGACACTGGGAGACATGAAATGGAATCCATACAATTTTCACTCCATTCCTGCAAGGTTATTTTTGTATTGCAACACTATACCAAGCCAGAGCTCAAGCTTGAGGGTCCTCATTCTCACAGGAATGAGGGATCATTATAAGATGGCCGTTTGTCTTAGGGTACAGTAATGATTAGTATGTTCTTTAACGCGAAGCAGCGCTTCATTACGGAGGAACTCAGCAGAGTTGCTAGGTCTCCCAACAAGGACAATTACTTCTGAAGAAGAAATGTATCTCTCTGGTGTGTCACGATACTCAACATCCAACAATACAATTAAGATATTCTCAGAAGTCAGTGACTTGCTTGAGGCAGTCCTTGAGAAAGAAAACAGTATTCCACTAGATGACAAAGGTTTCTAGGGGTCAAAAGGTATCAAACAAGCTTCCTTCTGTGATGCTTGGCAGTCTTTGGCAGGTGTCAAAGGTTTGTATGCTCTGATCTTTGACTTGTAGCTAATCGTTTAGAAGCCAAATCGGAGAATTCCTTAGACGAAGTGGAAACCAGTGTAAGGGAAAGAGCAATCAATCACAAATCGAAACATCTAAGATATTTCAAAGATTTCACAATGCTCTCCTGCATTTTAGCAAGGTGTTAACCCTTCCTAAATATGAGTTTATTTGAAACCTAAGCAAATCTTGCAAGCAGCTGCTCATTGACTCCAGTATGACAGGCCATAAAGTTAACATGCTCCATTTTTCTAAAGGAGTTGAGTCAGTATTTCAAGGGTGTCGTCTACAAAAGTCAAAAATCAGGAAGGAAAAATTGGAACCACAGGTGACCAAGTGATCAATTGAAATTCGGGTAAACATTTTAAAAACCAGGAAATTAGCCTGGGTTAGCACAATTTTTTTTAAAAAAATAATAAAAATCTCTTAGGCCTATATAAACGTTTTTTTAATTTAAAAAACACATAAAAGCATAGTCAACTTGCAGTTTTCAATTTTCCTGGTGTGTTAATGTAAACATGTGCCAGAATGGCCTTGAGATCAGATCTCAGAATAGTAAATCACTAGACATGACTTCTTCACAAACTCTAAGAAACAGAAGATGTTTTGGCAGCACAAGTCTCTGCAAGTAAGCATCTTTCAAATACCCTAGAAACTTACCACACACACACACATGCATCGGTCTCAAACAAACAAATAACAATGATAAATTCAAACCTCGGGCATTGTCCACTCCTCAAAACCTCACCAGACCATTCTAATCGTCTTGCTATCCGGATATACCACATAACTCAGTAGCCCATGTATAAAAAACAAGTAGACATTCTAACAAGTTTAATATCTATGTAAACAAAAAGAGACAGACTGTTCCAATATCATTCTCTAGCAAAACAGAACAACCTAAGAAGCGGCAAACCTATATGATCTGCCCACAGGTAACCAACTTTCAAACTTTGTTTCTACTACTTATACTTCCCCCAAATTGCATCATACCTCACCATTTCAAAATTAAAAAAACGCTGCATGAAACAACCCAATTTATTGCTAGGGATCATTGTATCCCCTACCTTTCAATTTGAACGAGATTGCCCCTTACAACCCACCCTTTGACTGCCTTAGTGACTCTATGTACCCTACTTTGTCACATGCCTGACGCATTACTCTCTACTATACTTCGGTAAACTAACCATACTCCTTACAAATCATAAACTAACTTTTGATCCCACTCCCATAAACGACAATTTTCAACTTCTGTGTAACCACTACTTGCAATATCATAAAGTCTAACCACCTCCACCTTATTTACTTAGGCCATTTTTACAAAAAACACATGGACGAAATCACTCTAATAATTACACCTAACTCATATTAACTTGATCCCCCACTAGAAACTAGAGTAAATTCTTCCGTTTCCTCAGAGCACAATACTAACCCGAATTGCCAACAAGCGTATCAAAATAATGAATAATCACTGGGTTAACCACTTAGGGAGAGGAAGTGACCTAACGGCTAAGGCGGTCAACCTCAAATCTGGGGAACCGGGTTCGAGTCTCGGCAACAATGCTCACCATCCTGTGATTCTAGGTAAATCACTTAATCTCCCTCAGCCTAACAAAAATTAATGTGTCCTTATGTAACGCAACTGGTGCTCATGTAAAGCGCTCTAATACCGGATATCTTCAAGTCAAGTTTTGCGCTATATAGAACTCCGGAAAAACAAAACACTTACTGTGGGTTACAGAGCGGCGTGCTACATCCATAACTTTGATTGCTCTGCTTGTATAGTCTAAAAATGTGAACACTCCTAAATTTAGCCACTAAAATTAAAAGTCAAAGATGATAAGAAAATACCTGTTGTCATTCAATTAATTTTAAATCAAGAAGTTGAAAGCTTATACATTGTACCATCTTTTCAGTTTATATTCAGATATTTCAATAAATCCTACCAACACCTTTGCAACATGCAGCATCTCCAACAGGGCATCTGCATCTTTATCTGTAACCTGTGCATCAGGCAGAAGATGAAGTAGCCTTGAGACTAGGGCCACTGGAATTATGTGATTGTGCAGCTGCAGAGTTTTTCCGCATAATGATAGATTTGACACATTTGCCACAATCTATCATCTGTTGCAAAATCAGCAGATTCTAACAAAAAGAATAGTTTCAAGTTCAAATGATCAAAAGTTACTAAAAATGCAGTGGGTCGTGTTGACTCGCAGTGGAAGGCCCTTTGCAAAGACTGACTGGCCACCTTTCTGTTGTTTATTGCTATATTTGGGTGTTAAACTGGTACTAACGTGGTACAACCAATGCCTGGTGTTAAGTGTAAAAATGACAAAATAATGAAGTACTACTATCACAAAATATGACGCATTACGCCGTATAATTTGCCATTTCTGTTGCTGCATAATTTACTCAACCCTGCCACATACTTTTTCTCTCTTCTGCCGCATAATTCTAGTGGCCCTGCTTAAGACTTCTGCCTCAAAGGAGGAAAAGCTGACATAAGACAGAGAAAATGAAACGTAAGGCAACATAATGAATGTATGGGAAGTATACGGGTTGAAAGTCCTTTTAATAATGTAGAAGTTTCCTTTGATAAATAGTGTTTCATCTAGAATTAATTATTTCTTAAGTTCAAAGAGCTTCATTATTGAATTTTTTTTTAAATGCAGTAAACCATAAAAAGTAAGACGAGCATAGGATGGTGTGTTAAGTTAGAAGCATGGCTAGAAAACCAGTATATGTACATAACACAATATGTGAAAATAATTCGTTTTGTGCATTTTTTTATAAACAATTTTAAACTTTACTAGTGCGTATGTTCCAAAATAAATGATGTTTCAAAGTGATAGACTTTTACCTGGCTTTCTGGCTGTGGTGGAGGGAAAGGTGTGTATTCCTTCTTTACATTCTTGTTCTTGGGTTCTTTACGTTTGTTCATATTTTTGTGCTTGAATTTAGGCAGAAATCTTTCCCAGTTCTGCGTTCTCAATTCAGGGTCCTTTGCCAATTCACGTTTGATCATTAAGGTCTGGAAAAGAATAAAAATGTCAAGACCCAGTGAAACCACGATCTGCTCTCGCACGTTCTGGTCATAATGCGAAAGGGATAATTGCACCTTTGCCTCTAACGTGATGTGGATGTTGAGTGCCAAACTGTTTTCCTTTTACCTTTAGCAACTGGGGAATTGAATAAATTAAAGAAACATTAGCGGGCATGAATATGTGGATTAGCACAACCACAGGATTACAAAAAACTGAAAACGTGCAAAACAGAAAAGACTTATATAATATGGGCTGATTCTATCTGGAAAATGTTTTAAGCTCCAGGTTGTACCTCTGTACAGTGAATGCATTCGGCAACAGTTCTTAAGGACTGACTGCAGACAGGTGAATTTAAGAAGCCTTTCATATTGAAACCCATCTGCTGGCAAAAACGAGACTTTTCTCAATACTTAAGCTATGCAACCTTTCATATGGTAAAGTAGTAAGCACAAGCTAGAAACTGTTCTTGCAATATATTTGTCTGATTCTTGTGTAGATCACATGGAGTAAAGTCAAATCTCCTACTGAGACCGACCCCAAAAGGGTTTCCCCTAAATATTGCCAGGGCTGAGGCTTTAAACAAACATCAACCCTAAAATCCAAACAATGATACGTCAATAAATAAGGCTTAACCATACCACAAAAAGTACCAAACATTCTGTTGTAATAAAAGAGCCTTGTAGGATACAAACAAAGTAGGTTTTTAGGTTCAGCTCAAGTTACAGGTAAATCAGGTAAACCCCCACCAGAAGCAGCATCCTGCTGCTCAGCCCATCTCACTTCAACTGTCCACTCATCCAAGCACTAACACTCATCAATCCCACCATACAATGACCTCACTCACTGGCTGAGCGGCAGGGACCTGGAACTCTGGGGAGGATGCATAGTAACTAAGACAAGTCACAACACATATTGCTAACGAGAATCCTTCACCAATTCATTTCTATCAGCAATCAGACTCACTGCTCCTTACACCAGATTGTAATTTCACCTGATCCTACCAAATTCAGCTTTCAGTATAGTAAATGAATCAATGTGAAGGTTTTCTCCCCAGTTAGGCAAAATAAAATTAGGCAAATAATTACCTAATAAAGATAATCATTGAGCAGTCCTTGCACGAGCTCCTAGAAGTCCAACCAATTACCAAGAGCCAACTGTATGCAAAGACGATACAGCACATCTACAATTTCCAGGTAAGTTCAACCAGGAAAGAGGCTGTAATTTTCAGCAATATGACATTTCTTTTGGGAGAAAAGCAGGGAAGAGAGAGAAGAACTTTCACAGGATTGCCATCTAGTCTAAGTTTGACCCTACAGAATCAAGTTATTATAGTCGGTTAGCTTCTAGTCAGTAGCTGACTAGTTAGTTATAGATCTCATCAGGAATCATCTTATGTTGAATAGGTAATCCAACTTTTGTAATTGAGACACTAAAAGCGAAGTCTCTTGGGGACATTTTGTAGCGAAGTCAAGACCACAACCAAGGGAAAAGAATTTAGTACAGGAAGTTGAAAGTACCTGGAAGGAAATGTGGGTAGAAAGTCTCAGTTTAAGTTTGAGAAAAAAAGCATTAGGGATGATAGCTAACCAGGACTGTCAAAAATACAAAGATAAAGCCAGGGTTACAATAGTCTTAATTTACAGTGCAGTCAGATGAGATTTAGATCTGTGGGCAGCTTATTTTGTTTCACCACCTAGTGGCAATTTAATTAGTTCTCGGACCACTCACCCACCCTGAAGGCTATAAGGTTATCACATCAAATGGTCATAGCCGTTAAGGTAACCTCTGTGTCTCTAAACAATTACACAATGGCTCACAATGTTGATAACTTATGCTAACTCTTTCCATCAGAACACTGAAAACAGACGGTTTAAAAATAAGCTATCCAACAAATATTACAAGAAAATGTAAGTGGTTCACGGTCGTTAACATTCTCACTCACCGTTGACCTTTCCTTCTATACCATGCTGGGAAAGCTCATAGCTAACCTTCAGCTGACAGCACAATCTGTTAGAGGACTTTTGCAGGTCATTTGGCAATCACCATTTACAAAAAAATCGAGGCTATTAACCCAGAAAAATCCACTGCGCTTTGGCACCATCGTCATTAATCTCTTCGAAAAAGGAACCATCTTGACCCAAACACACAAAAAAAAAAAATTATAATAATTGACATGACCTTTCCCAATCTAAAGTTCTCCTTGGCAAAAAGGTGTGATTGGGTCTTATGGCTTTCACAATATAAATCAGCCACAGACAAAAATACAAAGGTATGCAAATGCTCATTTAGAATAACTTGAACCCTGGATTCCACAGGAAGATGGAGGGGGGGTGGGGTAGGGGAGATCGGGTTCAACTTTGACTTTATACACCAGAAGACATGACCACTCTGGGAAAACTTTTCCCTAGTCTAGAGCAGTCAGGGGTTATTGGGCCTAACCTCCAACAATCTAAGCCTTTACCTCCGTCCCAAAAAAAAAAAAAAAAGAAAAAACACTCAGATGCATTTTCTCAGTTGCAGCCAGTTATGCCTACCCAACCAAAACCACTGATCCCCATGCCTTTTCCAGTCCCATATTCAACTGGCCATTCTCAGGCTAACGTAAGGTGCCAAGATCAAACTAAGCAAGGCATACCTACTGAAAGGAGCCAATTCCATCTACTTGCTACTACAAAGAACTTCCAAAAAGATACTCCATGCCTACCCTGACACAAGTCAGCCAATCCGACAAAAGAAACTCCAGATGTGCACCTGCTAATGCACAGTGCACCAACACCACCATCTGCAAATGGACCAGAGATGCAACATGCTAAAGATGGCTAATAACCCATACAGTCGCTCCTTTCATCACAATGGAAATTTCTTGCTGATACTCTAGTTCAAACTAGGTTTGATCAAAACTATTTCAGCACAAACAACCTCTCTAGAGACCGATAATCTTATAGAAAGTCATCAGCACAAAAGCCATATTCATTTGAAACCCAGATTTTAAACAGGTTCTTGCAGAATTTGGCGACCATCCCCTACCTCCCTGCTACTAGGGCTACAAGAACATCTTCAAAATCAGGAATTCCTGAAGGGCCTGCAACCACATTCACATAAGGTCCCATATGAGGTCAAACAAGACTTCACTTATAGCTACTTCATACATCTGACGGTACAAGGCACCAATATCCCAAACTACTCCATTAATCCATCAAAATTATACCTCAAACCTGGCTACAATTTTCAGTTCCAGAAAGTGATACCTAGCAAGGCTTGGGACCGCCAAACGTTTTGGATGCACAACCTAACCACTGTCCTAACCAGACAACTTCATAGTTTTGAACTAATATAGAAAATATACAAGAAGTAACATTCCAGCCGGTAAGGGCTCACTGGTTGCCCTATTCAAATTCAAAAATAGTAAACCAAGAAAGTGCGAAAGATGAGACTCCACAAACATTTTGAACCTACATATCTCGAAAACCACAGAACGGATTTACAACAAATCACAACAACACGCTTTCTGGATCAAGATCTGGCTTTCTGACAAATTTGGTGTAATTCTGACAGCCATTTGGATTGTAGTGCTGTTCACAAATCATCTATGGAAATTGCAACGGAAAAATTACGTTATGGGACCACCCTCTCCCTTTTTAGGTCTCGCCTAGCTATTGCGATAGCAATCGCTATGCGAGACTCTAGTAAGGGGCTCCCAAAAGTGCTCCCAAAAGCGGATTGCATGGCGAGCACGCGCACAATCACATCGTGCCGCCATGCAATCAGTTTGGCATCGTACTTCCAAGGGTCCGCTCCCCCGCTTGGAATGCGCTCCCCCGCCAAGCGCGCGCACAAGTCCTTTTGTAAAGCTTATGCATGCGTTTAACAGGAACTAATGAGGCGCACCCAGTACCTAGACAGTGGTAAGAGGTGTAAACGTTACTAAATAATCAAGCAATGCTGTCACAAAATGTAGCGCATTACGCCGCATAATTTTCCTATTCTTGCTGCATAATTTGCCCCCTCCGCTGCCGCATAATTCCCGTGGCCTTCCATATATCTCAGCAGCGTTCTTGTGATCGTGGGGTCATGACACATGTCTTTAAGACGCAGAGCTCAGCACGGTTCTTGGAACTGACAGGGCATCACATGTTCTCTCGCTGGCAGGGACAGGACAGCCTGGCTGAAAGATCCTGCGCCGAAGGTATCATTTCACGCCGTTTGTTTCTCACTGTCCCAAACGTACGGGGTTTCCGTGCAGTTTCAGGAACTTGTAAAACGCACGTTAGGTTATTACAGTTTTCACAAATGAACATAGTGTGACCTCTCGGAGCGCTGAGGGCTCGTTGGATCCCTTTAGGCGCTCTACCTAGTTCCGGCATTGGTATTTTTAGGCACAGTCGGGTACGTCCGACTTCCACAAAGTTAACTTTTTTCTATTTAACAGTTTGGTATAGCGCGAAGTCCACCCTGCCTGGTTTCAAAGCGCTGCAGATGCATCTTAGAACATACAATCATGTGCAGTTTGATTTAGCTGAGGCAGTAATTAACAGCGCTGTACACTAGGCGCTAGGTACGCATATCTCTTTATAGTACGTCCTACGTCAGATTGGTACTCAGCCTTTTCTTTTCAGGAGCGTAACTAACAATAGTGAAGCAGGTGCAGTGGCACCGGACTTATGGATTCAATAGGCCCCTTACACACCATCGATTTTTGTCTGTGTTCCACTATTGAAGTGGAGAGCATGGGGGCTCTTCTTCCTTGCTTGCACGACGGACCGAGCCATCCTTGCCACGCCCTCTTTACACCTCAGCATACACCGTTCCTGTACTAGAAGAGCCGGAAAAGCATCTCCGCGTTTTAACCAATGTACGGCATTACCCCCAAGCGCCACGAGGGGCGCTGTTCCTTCATATCGGAGGCAGCCAAGCAGAGGAGCTGGCAGCCAGGACCTCTCGTCAGCCGGAGGCGCAGCAGGTGCAGTTGCACCGGGGCCCAGAGTCCTGAGGGGGCCTTTGAACCCCTGACAATGCTGCTTTTTTGTACCTAATAGCCGTCAAAGAAGCCATTTTCCTTTCTTGCACCGGGGCCAGGCCATCCTTGCTACACTGCTGTCCTCAGCAGATGCCCTCGCAGGCTTTAGCCTCACACCCACTTGGCCCATCCCATGTCGTGGCCTGCAGTACCCACACGGGGCCAGGGGCTGAGTACCAGCCCACACCGCAGCACTCTGCAGTCTTTGGGCACTGAGCCACAGCAGAACAGTGTTATATATTATTTATACAAATGTTACACTCATCCTCTGTGCTTTAAGTGACTGAATCTGACAAAAGACGCTCTAATTTACCCTGCGCGTGACTGGGGTCAGATTAAACAAAAGAAATGGCCGGGTTGCTGCTTTCGGTTCTAAGTATGACCTTGTTCTACTAATAGACACTTGCCCAGTATGGCATGAAGTGAAATGCCAGTTTTGGAAGAGTCTGCAGGTCTATTTATGTGCACCTGACTCCCTTATTCCTCCAGACGGGGATCTTAGCAGCTTTTGTGTGGTACCCGGCTGGTGCGCAGCGGGCGAGCGCAGCAAGGCAGAACCGAACCTCACCCTAAATTTAACAGCAGCTTCTAAATCAACTGAACCACACTTGGACAAGCAAGGCCCAAGCAAGAGTATAGACAGAAAGTTAAAATACGCCTGACTTTGAATCAAATCTTTAATGACACTGAGGGGTATATTTACAGAGGGATAGCGCCACCAGAACGTCCCATTTGCGGCGTTCTGGTAGCGCTATGCCCTTCTCCATATTTACAAAGCGGCGTTAAGGCTTAACAGCGCCTTGTAAATATGGCCCTTTTACACACATCACTATTGGCATTGTAAATGACAATGCCTTTTATTTATGTTTTGGTTTTTCAAACATAAATAAAACGCATTGTCATTTACAATGGTAATAGCATAAACTCGCGTAAATGCGAGACCTATAGCATTGCAAACGCTTGTTTTCTTAGCCGCAGCTTCATGGATTCCCCCCATTTTTTTAAGGTAGAAACTGAAGTGGATTAACTCTTGGGAACGTTTTGTGAAGATTCATCAAATGGTAGCAAAGTTAATAACAAACCAACCAAAATACTTTCTTCCTATGGTAACTAGGTTCTAACTTTAACTACAAAGTGCAGACTGCCACTTAGGGTGACGGGGGGGGGGGGGGGGGGGGAGTGGAAGATATATATATATTTAATTGACTATTAAGAATGTGTGCAAGGAAGTGTATTCCTGCGGTATAAAAAATAGTTTCAATTATTGGGTCGTGAAAAATATTTCTTCTCCCTTCTCTCCCTCTTTTTGTAAATACATAGAGGAGTAACACACTCTGACATGATTGTAGAGAAAATACGAAGGGAAAAGAGGGGAGTAAGCGTAATGTGCAATATAAAAACATGTTAAAGGAATAGGAACGAACATGTTAAAAGATGGCGGCCAAAGTGCACCAAGCAGAGCCTGTGACTTTATATGTTGAGTCCCTCTTCGATGTCATTCACCAATTGATGTGTATTTTATTGAGAAAAAAATGGTGCACAAACATCGTGAACAAGGCAGTGTGAGTCTGCTGAAACTCGTTGATGTTACACCTCGTTCATCAAAATAAAGACCGAGTGCCCAATTTTTACTTCGGAGTGCTGGATGTTTATTTCGTAGAAGAGATATATATATATATATATATATATATATATATATATATCTTGCTCCAGGTTTGCCCGCAAACAAGGACGCACTCCACAGCAAATCACGGGTAAGAGTAAGCATCACAGTCTGATATTGTTTCCAGCTCTCATGTCGATGATAAGCCTGACGCGTTTCGAACTTCATGTTCTCTTCAGAGGCTCGACCAATGAGTTCGTGCTGACACACCCACGCATTTATACTGATTAGGCATCCTCCAATGGACTTAAACGCAATGCCTGCTGGATTTCGTAGTGTGTGTCTCCCCAGGTGGATGCACGTATTTAAAAGCTGTTGTTAGATATATATATATATATATATATATACAGTCCAAAAAGTAGCAAGTTATGCGCGTAGCACCAGACCGAGAGGGCGTGTCTGTAACCGGTGCTTGCTTTACCGGTGACACATCGAGTCCAATCCCATTCCAACTCAGAAACGGGCCGACACATGCTCAGTGCTACTTTTTGGACTGTGTATTTAACTACAGCGCGTCGCCCCCCCACTTGGCAAGGATATTTACCTGGATGACCAAAGAATGGGGAGAGAGGACACGGCAGGTTGCTGTGTTAAGGTGCCAACAGCAGTTTATTTGCCATTATTCTGTGAAAGAGGCTGGGGTGAGTGTGCATATCGGAGCCAGCAGGACTGGGACGTCACTTGGCGTACGAGCACAAAATCACTGCATTTTGACTCGCAGCGAAGGCACATGAAAACCCGGCATGGATCACGGTGAGCAGCGCATTCAGAGGCCGTGGAGATTGGTCAGTTACATACTCCAATCAGAAAACAACTTCCATACATTTAAACAGGCCCCCAGGTGTACTATCACTGTTTGTTGGAACTGGCACTGAGGAAGGTCGAAAGACTGAAACGCGTATGCCGAGCGTTTCACAACAATGAATTGGATTCACGCTTTGCGCTTTTAATTTTGGCAAAATAAATCTACGAGTTGTCACTGAGCATGTGTCGGCCCGTTTCTGAGTTGGAATGGGATTCCACTCGAGATATATATATATATATATATATATATATATATAGATATATATATATATAGATATATATATCTATATCTATATCTATCTATCCATCCATCCATCCATCCATCGATGTGCTGGGAGTCCCCGTCCCACTAAGTGGCAGGAGAGATGCTTGTATCAGCTGTTTCAGCTTGTTTTCTCTTTTCCGAGGGATCGGAACAACTTCTGCCTGCCTCAAGTGCAAGGTAAGCCAGGGACTGCTGCCAGGTGCAGCTCGTGACTGCACGATGAGGCGATATCACGGCATTTTCGTCTCAAGACCCGGCTGATTTGGATACTTAGGGCTGGAACGTAAAGGGGACTTGAGAGAATTCGTGGACACCATCCTCACCGTGGAATTCCATTTTATTACCGTGCCTTTACCCTGAATATTGTGTTCTTTCACCAAGCAATACTCACCGGGAGGCGGTGCTTTCGAGGAGGTGAAGTCTTACCTGGCCCACATTGGGAGAACGACCATGTGACTTGGGGTTGGATCTCACTCACCTTCCAATGAGGGTAATGCAGGACACACATAAGGCGTGGGTGGAGTAATATCGCGGTAGCAGCGGCAACTGAGGGAGGCTACAACGCTGAAATGCATCTTGCTTTGCTGTCCTAATTAAACGTCTCTCAAAGTTTCCCCGAGTGGCATCTTCTCCTATCCTATCAGAGGGGGTTTTGTGTGATATATATATATATACACACACACACATACATTTATAAATAACTTGCGAGACAAAGCTCATCGATGAGGTTGGTGATCACTAGATTTCTACTATATCAGCATAAAAACATTTTAGATGTGTTTTTTCAGGGTGGCACTGCCAAAATTTATAGCATTAAAAAGACGTGAGTAGGGAGGTAAACAATTGCATTCTGGGTCAGCACAATGGTTTATCAGGTCAATGAGGTCGGTGTCTACAGGGAAGTGGTTCCCCCACTTCAAGGGAAATACTGGCTGATTGTCAAAGTGCTGGCAGCCCTGTGAGGCTTTCAGGACGATGCACAACTGCAGGACGAGTCAGGTCTTTGCAATTGTCAAGACAGGATCAGGCAGGCAGGGTTTGGCGCCAAGTCCACAGTTCTTGCGATCTTTGGTTCTTCTTTGTCCTTCTTCAGTCAGGCGAACCTGAATTCCTGGTGTCAGGGGGCCACCTAAATACTGAATTTCGGGGCAAAAGATAGTAGCCAATAGGCTTATTTCCATTGGGGTAACTACATCCCTAAATTAAAACTTCCTGTGGGGAGTGGGAATAACCTTGTCTCAGTTCCAAATTCCACCAAAAACATGGTAGTGGAATACTTCTTTCGTTGAGCACATCAGGTAGTCCACCTTAGGGGTGCGACTAGCCTGGTGGTGAAACACAACTACTAGCATAGCTAATGTTTCATCTGTCCTGGTGCCAAATGGACCTCAGGGCAGGGGGTGGCATCTCCCAGGGCAGGGGGTGGCATCTCCCAGGGCAGGGGGTGGCATCTCCCAGGGCAGGAGGAAGCCAAGGTCGCATACCATAGGCGGCAGGCCACTGGCCTTGATATGCTAAAATCACTAGCCATCCCCTGCTGGAGGAGGTGTGAACACCTTTCTCCGGAGCAGGCATTGATTATGGCCTCAGATAGCGTGGGCTCTCACCTACATGGGGTCAGAAACATGTGTGTAGCGGCAGGCTGGATGATACTAGGCAGCCAGCACATTAGAGAGTAGTAGGTTTTTCAGGAGGAACCTCTAACTGACCCTCTAGTTGCAGGTCATAATCTTGTACTAGCAACTGTACAGATTATTAAGACAAGGTGTTTGATACCAAACACCATAGGTTTCAGTAAAGACACCATGTAGACGGGGAGCTCGAAATGACCAGTTCTCAATACATATACTTAAGACTGCCTCCCTGTTTACTTGCACCATCTAATAATTGGACTAGACAGCACAGGGGCAAATGTGCTCATGCAGATTTGCCCTTACATGTAATATAATGCACCCTGCCAAAGGGCGACAAGGCCTGCGGTAGAGATGACATACATATATTACATGCAGTGACTTTGGCATGGCACACAGTAAGTATATCATGTTGTGTTTTGACTCACGCTTTGCACCAGGACGCACAGTCTGCAATGGCAGGCTGCATGCAATTTGTCTTTGGTCCCATAATACATGCTGCAGCCCTGAGGGACCCTCTTTGGTACCCTTGCCCTAGGTACCAGAAGTACCACTTACTAGTGAACTACAGGGGTGCCAAAGTGTGAGCCAATTAGCCCATTTTCCTTTGTTTTAGGGAAAGAGCACTGACACTGGGGCCTGGATAGCAGGGACTCAGTGCACAGTCGAAAAACATCAGTACCAGTGGAAAGAAATGGGGGGTGACCATGACAACAAGCATTGGCATAGCCAAAAGGTATCGCTTTGGGACCTTATAATTGTTTAGCCAGAGCTTTTGGCTTTGCCAAGGTCTTTAAACTACGTTGTAGAGCAGTGTGGCTGCTGTGCAGCATGTTGAAAAGTTATAATAAAAAAGTGTTAAGTATTTTTCTTACCTTATATATAACCAAGAATACATTATGTACAACTGAATGACCCTATTCAAAATAGAATTAACCTAAAAAATGTCTTCTATTTTTTTGTCCTTACAATGCTAGCAACTTCTTTCTGCCTGTTGTAATGCTTGCTTGTTACATTTTTAGGTCTCGCCTGATCCAGCGCATGCGCTGGTCTGGCCGAGACATTTAGTGTACGGGTTTTCAAAGTGCTGCCACAAGGCCTAGCGCTTGCGTTCACGTAAGCGTGCAGCCGGCAGCTTTCAGTGCCCGAGGCGCCATCTGGAGCTTTCACTTTTTCCACCCGCGTCGCACGGCCAATGCTTGTTTTCCAAGCTTTGGCCGCGCGCGCACACACACACAACTCCCACTTCTCTCCCTCCCCCACCACATATGGCGTCTCACGCGTACGCCCAATGCTCGTTTTTTTGGGCTCTGCTCGCATCTCCCTTCTCCCCATCTGTTGTCAGTTTTGCCTTATAGCGCTTGCTTGTTCTCTTTGGTTGTATTTCACTTTCTCCATTTTACTCTTTCTTCGCTTTCTGTCTCACACTCTTTCCTTTTTCTTTGAGCTCTATATTTGTCTTACTTACCTTGTTCGTTTTCTCCCATTCTTTTTGTATGCCTTGCTCATTTTTTTCTCTCCCTTTTCACCTACCCTTTCTACCGCTCTTCGTTTCTCTCTCTGTTTAACCCATCTAGGCCCCCGTTGCCCTCCATCTAAGCCTCTCTCTTCCAACATTTTAAATTGTGCGTCGTTGCAGTATCGGACTTCTCGCACGGATACATCGACAGGCAGGAGGCAGCACGCGCCTCCCGGAACCCGAGGACGTCTTGTGACCATCTCTTTGTCTCATGATATAGTTGAAATCGATATGCCTACAACAGGCTTCCTGGAAATAGCATATATTTACAAATCTTCCTGAAATAAGATGGCATCCGCCTAGGCGCTGTATTGAAATGCATTAAAATTACATTTATGTTGAGCTTGGCACCCCTGACGAGAGGCGGTAGCGCTATATTTTGTGTTAAGTAAATGAAGCACGTGCCATGCTGATCAGTGTTGATCAAGGTGGGATAATGGCATTTTAATGGCAGCTGATATGTGACAAGTGTGTGACAGGTTACAAACATCGATGTCGTGGTCCAGGGATATCCACACAGTGGGCACAGCCAGGGAGAGGGGTGGGGAGGGTGTGTGCTTAGCACGGCTCTGCAGCTGAGTTCGCCGTCTCACATTATCAGTACAACATTAAACTAGAGGAAACTGTACATTATGGCACCGCTACCAGCTGTCCTTAATCACGTGTGCCCCCTGCATGCAACAATTCACTGTTCACCACACTGCCCTCTCAAAAAATATTTCGGAGTTAAAGACATAGCACAGTGGTCAGATTTCTATCCTTGTAATATAGATTTGCCCCCGTTTAATGCACACACGAGTGAACTTTTCTTACTGACTTCTGTGGGTACGTGTAGTTTCTTCCTCAATATGTAATCACCTCACGTGCAATATTGTATATATTTTGTTTCATATATGTTATTGGGGTATCTGCCTATAAGGAAACGACTGATTCATAAAATGATAATTTATTTTTCACTAAAACATTAAGTGTATTAATGAGAAGAACTAATTAACAGATATAAAAACACTTTATGTAAGATCTAGGCAAACGCAGGCGCAGAACAAAACTCTCAGCAACACCCAGGTTTCAGCAAGTCCATACCTTTTTTTTTTTTTTTTTGAGAAAACTACTCCATCCCTAAAGGTTGCACTTTCTTCCTCTGTCCCATATCAGTTATTTTCCCTTGTCTCTGTTCCTGTTTCATTTCTCCTGTCCCTTCTGAAGATTTTGAGTTTATCTTACAGAGTGCATAAAGTGCTGGGCAAACACTCAGCAAAATTTTACTAAACCCA
Source organism: Triturus cristatus (assembly GCF_964204655.1). Classification (NCBI taxonomy): domain Eukaryota; kingdom Metazoa; phylum Chordata; class Amphibia; order Caudata; family Salamandridae; genus Triturus; species Triturus cristatus. The sequence goes on along the minus strand of NC_140585.1, from coordinate 821,994,453 downwards.
CACTCACTCAATCACTCTCTCTTCCTCGCTCACTCCCTCCATCTTCCCTCTCTCTCTCGCCCTCTCTCCTCTTCTTTTTCCCTCTTTCTCTGTTTTACCCTCCCTCTTCCCCCTCTCTCTCCCTCGCTCTCCTTACCTCCCTCTCTCCGCTCTCTTCCCCTCTTCTCACTCTTCACTCTCTCCCCCCTCTTCACCCTCCCTCTTCCCGCACACACACACACACACACTCTCTCTCTCTCTCTCTCTCCCACTTGCTTCTCTCTCCCACTTGCTTCTCTCTCCCACTTGCTTCTCTCTCTCCCTCTTCCCCTCTCTCTGGCACTCCCCTCTCTCTTGCACTCCCCTCTCTCTCTCTTCCCCCTCTCTTGCACTCCCCTCTCTCCCTCTTCCCTCTCTCTTGCACTCCCCTCTCTCTCCCGCTCTTTTTTCTTCCCTCTCTCTCTCACGCTCTCTCTTTCCTCCCTCCTTCCCTCCCTGTTCCCCCCTCCTTCCCTCTCTGTTCCCCCCTCTTTCTCCCAATATACAAAGAAGCATATGGACTCCACCGAGGTAAGCAGAAACAATTGTAGTAGAGGCGACCTGAAGCCTACAATGAGTGATAAAATGCTTGTTTTAAATGTTATTGGGGGGGGGGGGGGGGGGAGAGGGGGGGGGGAGACAAACAACAGGAGGTTGGGAAATAGTACCTGAATTCCAACATGAGCAGCAGATGGACACCAGGGAAGAATCAACAGAGGGCAGATTGAGGTGGTGTTGAGGTGGTGTGCTGGTGCAGAGGTGATGCTGAAGTGGTGCTGCACTGGTGCTGAGTGATGCTAAATTGGTGCTGTGCTGATGCTAAGTTGGTGCTGAATTGCTGCTGAGGCGAGGCTGCGCTGGTGCTGAAGTGGGGATGCGCTGGTGAACTGATGCGGAGGTGGTGCTGTGCTGATGTGGAGATGGTGTTGTGCTGGGGTGGTGCTGCGCTCATGCAGAGGTGGTTGCTGCACTGCTGCAGAGGTGGTTGCTGCACTGCTGCAGAGGTGGTTGCTGCACTGCTGCAGAGGTGGTTGCTGCACTGCTGCAGAGGTGGTTGCTGCACTGCTGCAGAGGTGGTGCTGCACTGCTGCAGAGGTGGTGCTGCACTGCTGCAGAGGTGGTGCTGCACTGCTGCAGAGGTGGCGCTGCACTGCTGCAGAGGTGGCGCTGCACTGCTGCAGAGGTGGCGCTGCACTGCTGCAGAGGTGGCGCTGCACTGCTGCAGAGGTGGCGCTGCACTGCTGCGTAGGTTTGTGCTGTGCTAAGTTGATGCTGCGCTGGTGCTGTGCTGAAGTGGTGCTGAGTTGCTGCTGAGGTGGGGCTACACTGGTGCTGATTCACTGATGTTGAAGTTGTGCTATGCGGATGCTGAAATGGTGCTGTGCGGATGCTGAAATGGTGCTGTGCGGATGCTGAAATGGTGCTGTGCTGGTGCTGAGTAAGTGGTGCACTGAGGCAGAGTTTGGGCTGTGCCGAGGCAGAGTTTGGGCTGTGCCGAGGCAGAGTTTGGGCTGTGCCGAGGCAGAGTTTGGGCTGTGCCGAGGCAGAGTTTGGGCTGTGCCGAGGCAGAGTTTGGGCTGTGCCGAGGCAGAGTTTGGGCTGTGCCGAGGCAGAGTTTGGGCTGTGCCGAGGCAGAGTTTGGGCTGTGCCGAGGCAGAGTTTGGGCTGTGCCGAGGCAGAGTTTGGGCTGTGCCGAGGCAGAGTTTGGGCTGTGCCGAGGCAGAGTTTGGGCTGTGCCGAGGCAGAGTTTGGGCTGTGCCGAGGCAGAGTTTGGGCTGTGCCGAGGCAGAGTTTGGGCTGTGCCGAGGCAGAGTTTGGGCTGTGCCGAGGCAGAGTTTGGGCTGTGCCGAGGCAGAGTTTGGGCTGTGCCGAGGCAGAGTTTGGGCTGTGCCGAGGCAGAGTTTGGGCTGTGCCGAGGCAGAGTTTGGGCTGTGCCGAGGCAGAGTTTGGGCTGTGCCGAGGCAGAGTTTGGGCTGTGCCGAGGCAGAGTTTGGGCTGTGCCGAGGCAGAGTTTGGGCTGTGCCGAGGCAGAGTTTGGGCTGTGCCGAGGCAGAGTTTGGGCTGTGCCGAGGCAGAGTTTGGGCTGTGCCGAGGCAGAGTTTGGGCTGTGCCGAGGCAGAGTTTGGGCTGTGCCGAGGCAGAGTTTGGGCTGTGCCGAGGCAGAGTTTGGGCTGTGCCGAGGCAGAGTTTGGGCTGTGCCGAGGCAGAGTTTGGGCTGTGCCGAGGCAGAGTTTGGGCTGTGCCGAGGCAGAGTTTGGGCTGTGCCGAGGCAGAGTTTGGGCTGTGCCGAGGCAGAGTTTGGGCTGTGCCGAGGCAGAGTTTGGGCTGTGCCGAGGCAGAGTTTGGGCTGTGCCGAGGCAGAGTTTGGGCTGTGCCGAGGCAGAGTTTGGGCTGTGCCGAGGCAGAGTTTGGGCTGTGCCGAGGCAGAGTTTGGGCTGTGCCGAGGCAGAGTTTGGGCTGTGCCGAGGCAGAGTTTGGGCTGTGCCGAGGCAGAGTTTGGGCTGTGCCGAGGCAGAGTTTGGGCTGTGCCGAGGCAGAGTTTGGGCTGTGCCGAGGCAGAGTTTGGGCTGTGCCGAGGCAGAGTTTGGGCTGTGCCGAGGCAGAGTTTGGGCTGTGCCGAGGCAGAGTTTGGGCTGTGCCGAGGCAGAGTTTGGGCTGTGCCGACGCCAAGGTGGGGCTGAGCCGACGCCAAGGTGGGGCTGAGCCGACGCCAAGGTGGGGCTGAGCCGACGCCAAGGTGGGGCTGAGCCGACGCCAAGGTGGGGCTGAGCCGACGCCAAGGTGGGGCTGAGCCGACGCCAAGGTGGGGCTGAGCCGACGCCAAGGTGGGGCTGAGCGACGCCAAGGTGGGGCTGAGCGACGCCAAGGTGGGGCTGAGCGACGCCAAGGTGGGGCTGAGCGACGCCAAGGTGGGGCTGAGCGACGCCAAGGTGGGGCTGAGCGACGCCAAGGTGGGGCTGAGCGACGCCAAGGTGGGGCTGAGCGACGCCAAGGTGGGGCTGAGCGACGCCAAGGTGGGGCTGAGCGACGCCAAGGTGGGGCTGAGCGACGCCAAGGTGGGGCTGAGCGACGCCAAGGTGGGGCTGAGCGACGCCAAGGTGGGGCTGAGCGACGCCAAGGTGGGGCTGAGTGACGCCAAGGTGGGGCTGAGCGACGCCAAGGTGGGGCTGAGCGATGCTGAGCAATGCTGAGTTAATGCTACGCTTATGCTGACGTGGGGCTGCACTGGTGGTGATGCACTGAGGCGGAGGTGGTATTGTGCTGATGCTGAGATGGTGTTGCGCTGGTGGTCAGGTGCTGCTGAGTGATGCCGAGTTAATGCTACACTTATGCTGACGTGGGGCTGCACTGGTGGTGATGCACTGAGGCGGAGGTGGTAATGTGCTGATGCTGAGATGGTGCTGTGCTGATGTTGAGGTTGTGCGGCGCTGATGGTGGTGGTGGAGCACTGATGAGAAGGTGGTGCTGTGCGGATGCGGAGGTGGTGCTATGGTGGTGATCAGGTGATACAGAGTTATGCCGAGATGGGGCTGAGTGAGTCTGAGGTGGTGGTCCTGCGCTGGTGGTCAGCTGAGCTGCTGGGTCAGGTGGCACCGAGTGATGTTGATTTGGTGATGAGGTGATGCTGTGCGGATGCTGAGGTGGTGCTGCTCTGATGCTGAAGTGGTGTGGATTTGCTGAGGAGGGCTTGCGCTGGTCCTGAGGTGGGGCTTCGCTGGTGCTGAGGTGGTGCTGTGCTGATATTGAGGTGGTGCTGCGCTGGTGCGGAGGTTGTGCTGTGCTGCACTGATGGTGCATTGATGCAGAGATGGTGCGGTGCTGATGTTCTGGTGGCGCCGAGTTGGTGGTGCACTGATGCAGAGTTGGCACTGTGCTGATGTGGTGCTGGTGCTGAGTGATGCAGAGGAAGTGGCCAATACTAGAAATAGTAAGTACAATATCATGGACAGGAGTGAGGTAGGATATAAAGGAGCACTTTACCTTCAGTCATATTAGAAAAATAATATCTAGCCTAAACCTTACCCGGGCCGCAGGCCCAGATAATCTGCCGGCAGTGATTATAAAAACAAGGCCTGAGTGGTGGGCAGAGTTTTTTGCAAAAATGTTTCAGGGGATCCTTAACACAGGCATTTTGCCAGGAAACTGGAGAAGAGCAATCATAAGGCCAATCCATAAAAAAGGAGATTTAAAAGCCCCGAAGAATTATAGATTAATAAATCTCCTTGATATAGGAGAAATAGTCTTCGCCAAATTTTGGGAATGCTTAAGGACTGGGCAGAAGTAAATCGGATTGTGCCCCCGGAACAGGGGGGTTCAAAGAGGGAGATTCAACGGTTGACCACTATTTCACGCTCTGGTCCTTTGCGCGGAACTCAATTGAGCAGAGGGGAAGTTTGTTCTGCTGCTTCGTGGACTTCCGCACAGCATTTGACCTGGTGGACCGGGAGCAGCTGTGGGAGACTTTGACTGAATAGAACATCCCGATGGATTTGTTTGGGCTGATTCAAGCACTTCACACCGATAATTGGGCCCAGATAATTTTAGATGCAGAGGGGAGCTTATCTCAGAAAATCCAGATTGGCAACTGGCTGAGGCAGGGGTGCGTATTGGCCCCCTTGCTTTTTTCCTTGTTCATTGCAGATTTGCCTTCAACCCTAGGCAATGTAAGTGGGGCAAGCCCAAAGCAAGACGGGAAACATATCTCATGCCTACTATATGCGGACGATCTTGTAATTATGGATCAAACAGAGATTGGTCTGCAAAGAAAGCTAAACCGGTTCAATGAATACTGTCGTTTTAAAAAACTCGTTCTCACTATGGATAAGACAAAGATCTTATGTTTTGGTTGAATGAAAATAGGGTTCACTTGGTTTCTGGGCTCCGAGAAGTTGGAAAAGGTACCTGGGGATGTGGTTCGAGAGAAGTCTGCAATGGCACACTCGCCTCGATGCACTAAAGCTGAGGTCATCAGCATCGGTCAGTGGATTAAAAAGATTCAACGATGCTTATGGCGGAATGTCTGACAGACCAGCCCTCAAAGCTTACTCAGCAATGGTACCACCACAATTTTTGTATGGTGCAGAATTGCTTTATTTGAGTGGCAAAAACGGATGGGACGTTGAGGAGGGAAAACTCTGAAAAATCTATTTTCATTGCCCAAGTCGTCATTGGTCCAGGCAGTGAGACTAGTATTGGGAACCACCTCATGGGGTATAACAGCTTGTATGGCCATAGTACGATTCTGGCAGCGCCTGGGAACGGGAGAAGATATTAAAATCTTGCACTGCTGCAGAAACAAGATTTTAAAGAGTGAGCTAACGTGGGCAAAAGGGATCAGAGTTGCCATCACTAAAGAGTGTTGCATGATGAATGTTAAGCTGCGCCCCCAGACTCTCCAAATCTAGATCGACAAGAGGGAACTTAGGGCCCTGGGAAAGGAATTCTTTCGAGCACAGGACCAAGATTACCTCTTGAGGAAAAGCTCTGTATGTTTCATGGCTTCTGCGTGGCAAAATGAACAACAGTTCCCTTATAGGCTACCTAGCTGTCGGTTAAGAAGAGAATTGCTAAGGTTAAGATTTGGGGTTAACCCATGCTATGCGAATAATGGGGTAAAAAGATCTATGATAGACAGTAAGAGAAAATGCACCTGAACTTTGGGAATGACATGTGACATTTCACACATATTATTGGATTGTCAGAAGGTTTTAGCTATACAAAGAGTCTTTATGTGAGATTTCTAAAAAGTACGATATTAAAAACAGGGTTCAAGCAGTAAACCTTCAAAGAGAAATGAGTAATTTAGACATAGCTTGTGCCATGGGGAACTTCATTCAAAAAGTTAAAGAATTTCTCAAATGTGATTAGAACTGAAATGTTTATTTTATAGTTTTATGTGGCCTATGTTATATGAAATGTGAAAGAAAAGCGGAGTGTATTATATGAATTTTCTATGAGGTTTAAATAATGAACTGTGATTTTAGAAGTTTTATTAATGTAGTTTTTAAAACGTTTGAGGACCATTGGTCTAAATAAACTTGTATTGAACTTGACTTGAGTGATGCAGAGGTGGGGGTGCCGAGTGATGCGCAGGTGGGGGTGCCGAGTGATGCGCAGGTGGGGGTGCCGAGTGATGCGCAGGTGGGGGTGCCGAGTGATGCGCAGGTGGGGGTGCCGAGTGATGCGCAGGTGGGGGTGCCGAGTGATGCGCAGGTGGGGGTGCCGAGTGGTGCGCAGGTGGGGGTGCCGAGTGGTGCACAGGTGGGGGTGCCGAGTGGTGCACAGGTGGGGGTGCCGAGTGGTGCACAGGTGGGGGTGCCGAGTGGTGCACAGGTGGGGGTGCCGAGTGGTGCACAGGTGGGGGTGCCGAGTGGTGCACAGGTGGGGGTGCCGAGTGGTGCACAGGTGGGGGTGCCGAGTGGTGCACAGGTGGGGGTGCCGAGTGGTGCACAGGTGGGGGTGCCGAGTGGTGCACAGGTGGGGGTGCCGAGTGGTGCACAGGTGGGGGTGCCGAGTGGTGCACAGGTGGGGGTGGTGCTGAGCTGGTGCTCAGGTGGTGCTGAGCTGGTGCTGTGCTGAAGTGATGCACGGACGCTGAGGTGGTGCTGCCCTGATGCTGTGCTGCACTGGTGCGGAGTGATATTAAGGTGGTGCTGAGGTGATGCTGAGTTGGTGCTGCGCTGGTGCCGAGGTGATACTGCACTGGTGTTGCACTAATGCTGAAGTAGGGCTGTGTTGGTGCTGAGTGGCTGCTGAGGTTGTGCTCCGCTGATGCTCTGGTGGGGCTGCACTAGTGCGGAGTTGGTGCTGCACTGGTGGTAGTGCACTGATAGGGAGGTGGTCGTGTGCCGAGTCTGAGGTGGCACTGTGGTGGTATTGAGTGATAATGAGAAGATGCTGAGCTGGTGCTCATAAATGCCCTGGCGGTGTTGCACTGATGCTGAGGTGGTGGTGCAGCACTTATGCTAAGATAGTGTTGCGCTGGTGGTGCTGCACTGGTGCAGAGGTGGTGCTGCATTGGGGCTGAGGGGATGCTGCACTGGGGCTAAGTAATGCTGTGCTGGTGTTGAGGTGGTGCTGTGCTGGTGTTGAGGTGGTGCTGTGCTGGTGTTGGGGGTGGTGCTGGTGTTGGGGGTGGTGCTGTGCTGGTGCTGGTGCTGTGCTGGTGTTGGGGGTGATGCTGAGTAACGCTGACTGGTGCTGAGGTGGTGTTGTATTGGCTACTTGCAGGATATATTGTTTACTAGCAGGATATATTGTTAAGTAACCTCACATTACTTGCGTGTTCAGAGAGCACGAGGAGGCATTCCTTGATATAGGATTTATTTAACCTACGATAGAAACCTACAAGAACGCATCAAAAGTTGAAAGCGCGTTAAGGTTTGGACATTTGAGCTAGTAAAACAAAAACGTGTTAAGATGAAAAACAGAGCCTCTGGTTGAAAAAGCGCTTGTGAAACCAATACCAGTGGAAAACAAGATAAGGGCATAATTTGCAGCCCTCGGCTGAGTAAATTCGGAAAGCCAAACAAGCAAAGGCAAAAAAAAAAGTAGTGTGCCATAACTCACATATATGGCCAAAAGTGAAGTAATCCATGTAATGGGGCCAGTCTCCAGGCCGTGACAAAAACATCAAGAGGAGGGACAAATGTTAACTATTCACCAACGAAATCAAAGGAATTTCAAAAGGCACCAATGAAAACGGATGGGTGTGGTGAAGGCCCATACAGTAGATACAGCACTGCCCAATGGAGACCTAAAGAGGGGCACTTTCCTACAATTATTGTGAATGGTAATGTGCTAAACAGAAAATAGTGAAATAAGTTACCATAAAGGAGCATTCCTTTTGTAAATGCATTATACAGACATGGCACACTATTTGTGGCAACTTGTTATACACAAAGGTTGATCACTTTTTAGCATTGAGGTGCGGAATAAATAGGAACTCACTTGTGTTAGGCATTTCCCAATACAAAGGAAATAGAAACGTTTGTTTTTTACGAACTCCAACATGGATACAATTACAGCAGCTGGTACCTGATCATGCAGACATACTAGATAGACTACAGGAAATTACAACATCACAGTTAAAGCTGTTACTAAGTTTGATCATATGAGCAGTGGTCGAGATATTTTACAAGAACAAATATTTTCTTCAGTATATTCAGTCTGTACACAAAAAAAGAAAAACATGCTACCCATTTTTGCCTTTATCTTCATGTATCTACTGTTGTACAATATTCTAAGGGCCAGTTGCCATTAAATAAGAATGGGTTTTCTGCATCATAGCATTTATTCAACATATTTTGTCATGGTTAATTTAGTTTGCTACCTGGTTACAAAAAAAACCTTAACGTCTCTCACAAAGGCACAGTTTATATTGAAACTGTATATAGACTTTCCCAGAGACGTGCAGGAATTGTGCGGTAACAAACAGAAGGCTTTTGGTTTACCGAGGCCACATCAACAAGTGATCGACACCCCAAAAATGATTTCTAACACAACTGCAGTTGTCCTGATGCGAGATACTGATCTTGTGAGGTACATGTTTTTGGATGTGCGAGACACTTCGCCTGACCTAGATTATTTTGCATTCAATTACCTCTCGTGATCTTTTCAAAACTACCTAGGTCAGTCAGCAGAGTAAATAGTTGTTTTTTTTACAATTTGTAGGTTCCCTAAAATTTACACAAGGGTTTTGTTAATCTGGTTTAACAATGCTTCAAGTAGATCAAGCTACTAACCTCGTTGAACTACTTCCACAGGAGGTTGGATGGACTGATGGGTCGGAGGAGGACAAGCTTGCTGTTGAAAGCTGATCATATTCTGCAAGGTGTAAATGAAGAAGTAGCGTGCAGGAGTCTGTGCCAGAGCCCAGGGTGGAAGAAAGACTGACTGTGGCAGGCAAAGATAAGTCAATGTGCGGTACTGAGTTGGCCACATAGAGATGATGGCAACCCTGTATATGAATACAGTCCTCCTTGTTCAGTGCGAGAGAGCAGGGTGTCATTCTCCACTCATGCTTAGTCACCAGAGCCCACATGTGCTTGCTCCAAACCCAAGTCCTCTCTAAAAGAAGCTATCTCTTCCTCCAATGCTTCACATATGTTTTCCCTTAGTAAGCAGAGCTCTTGGGTGTATTCTCAGTGTTCCATGTTTTGCCTGTGCTTTCCTGCCTCCCACCTGTTTTACCTCCGTTCTCTGCTCCCGTGACCTTGGCTCCAATCAGTCCTGACCCTTCCAGCACACCGGTAATTCCTTCACTGATCTACCTCACGAGTCTTACTAAACCCTTTACCGGTAGAACAGCCACAGTTCCAACTACAAAATCTTTTACAATAACGATAACCATCCAACATCAACCAGAAAATACCGCCTGTGTCACATTAAAATAAAAATAATAAATACATTAAAATAAATAAAAATAAAATATAGCCTGTGTCGCCTTGGGTGGCGCTTCCTCAGACTACACTGACTGTGACTCTTGAAGGACTGTGTTGATAGCAGTAAACTTTGAGCATCAGGTCCAGTACAACATACTCACATCTTCCAGTTTTGACGGTACAACACTGACGCAGAGCCTTGTTAAATACAAACACTGCTAACGTCCTGAAAATTAGCTAACTGACCAGCATCCAATTTTGAGAGTATAACCTCTGTATGAGTTTCAGAAGAACCTGAGCCATAACCTTTTCATAATTAAAGTATCAAATGCCTGGCTTTGTGTTCATAGGAGCAACAACGGATCCATGAAATATTGTCACCTGCACAAATTCGTAGTGACTATTCTCCTTGTGGTAATCAGTAGTGCTCTAGATGTCTTACTTAAGAGGCACAATGGCTGCATCAAACTTTTGTCTAAAACGTTGATAGTTGTGTACACTTCATCTGCATTCTTAAGTAGGCATACCCATTTGTACTTCTGTGGGATTCTTTTAAGTGGCACATTTCACAGCGATGTAGCCTACTTAAATTACAGCGCTGTTGGAGAGAAGCATGCTGCTTGACCATCCCTTACAAATACAGAGCATGGGCACCTCAGAAATGGCATCCTTCTGAAAAAGTACAACGCTTGCTTGGAGTCCATGACCTACGTCCAAGAGGAAGCACAATAACACTGCACAAAAATATCAGCTATAATCACTACAAGACCAAGAATATTTGAGGGTTCATAACACTTCTCTACATCCATAATCCTTTTTATTAACGGCTGCAATAATAACTTTAATATGAAGTATCACTAGTCCAAAATTAATACAAGATAGCAAACAGTATGCTACAATTACCGACGTATATGAGACATCTATTCTTTGCTTTAAACAGGTCACTTGGTTAATCAGGCAGAATACATAAATTAAAAACACTTTATTGGCCACCTGCAGAAGTCTCTCAACACAATGGAACAATTCTAAATGCTTCCAATTATAGCTGGTAAAACAGGTGTGTTTCAACATTTCTATAGCGCTTACTAACCTTATGTGAGACAATGAAGCGCTTGCCTGCATGCGCAATATGCTACAACATGTAGGTTGTGTCGTTGGAAGCGTGTTGCAGTTTTTGATCCTATGTGGATCAGATGTATGGAACGCAGAGCTTAGTAGTGTGTTGTATGAAAAAGTCTGAGGGAGACATGCAGGTTATGGTTTTCAGTAAATTGTCAGTTTTGAGCAGCTCTGCATGTCCCTTGATGGCATTTTTTACGAGCATAGTCCATTCAGCAGAGTACTGAACTGGGTTGTCCATTCTGAGATATTTTATTTAACCTCTTCAGTGCCCATGACGAGATAGTCTCGTCATGGAGCACGGTCGCGCTGTGCCCATGACGAGACTATCTCGTCATGAACCCCACCCTCTAATAAAACGCCCGGCACAGGAGGGGGAAAGGGCGTGGCACAGAAGGGGTTAAAGTCTTCGGTCCTGAGCAGGATAACACTGGAGAGATATGGCAGAGAGATCTGCAGGAATGACTGGTTCCATCATCCCAAATCTGATTGACATTGTAAGAGATCATGAAGTGGTCATAGTAAGTAATTTGTTGGGACGTGCGGTACTAGACTAAATTAGAGTACTCTATTGGCCAGCATCACAAGGCAGATCTCTTTAGGGAGCAGGTCCTCACTCCTGTTCTCCCTGCTGCTGCTTCTAGCCCCCAGTCCGTTTTGCCCTAACCCTCGCTGACCGACTTCAGGAAGAGAATCAGGACCTGGCTTTTCAACTAAGCCCAGAAACTCAGTGTCTGGATACCCTTAAGGGCGATAAGCCGCACTTTACAAGTATTGATTGATTTAGTTAATCCATGCCTGTTCAGTTTGTGATGAGTGGTCTGTTGCTTGAGGCTAGTATAGTACTGTGTGATGAACATGACCCACAGCAGTGAGCGAGTGTAAGAGAGTGAAGCAGGAGTAGTGCGAGCCAGGAGGGTTAGGTCTTCAATTACCATTACTAATGAATATGTCAGAATGAGTGTGCTGGCCATATGTGAATTGTACAAGCTACTAGTAGACCACATGCAAAATATTGTTAAGGGTTCCTGGAAGTACAATGGCATTACTGAAATGCATAGTGTGTAACCTTTTGTCCCTTCCAACCATATAGCACTCCGGTGCCCAAGCAGGTTTGTCAATAGGAAAAAGACGAATAATAAAATTAAACAATTGAAAGCTCATAAAAGCCGGGCCCTTGCTTCAGAGAAGGGTCTTTTGCAAATCAATCAGGGACCACATCTATAATTGTGTCTTTCCAGTGGTTTGTACATATAACCTGACTAGCAGCTATATAATGTATAAATCTATAGGTAAATTAAAAAGCGACTGATAAAATAGTACACGAAACAGGTTAACATTTCCACTTTAAAAATCAAGTAAAACCGGTTATCTGTTGAATAAAGATTTAGGTTCAAGACACTTTTCATAATAAATGGTTGAACATTCAAAGCAATTTCAATGTCACATTGTAGATGCATCACAAGCTTTGGCATTGTGAAGGCCCAATAGTGCTAAAGATGCCTAAACGTGACAAGATATTTTTGATGGCTGGACCGTAGATTTATAGCTCTTTGCCAAACTGCCCTCTAATAATGCAACACCACAAGAAATTCTGCATCATTAGCATGGATAGACTGCTCAGGCCTGCAATATGGAGCATATGAAAGTTTTCATAGCTGATAACTTCTTCCACATTTGAGAATGCCAAATGGCTACGGGTCTGTCTAGCGAAGCAATTAACAGTATCCCAGCTTTATAAAATTCTTTCATTTTGGAAGAACACCTAGAGCAGGGGTGTGGAATTTAATAAAATATCTACTTGTCCATGGGGCAGGTTGCTTCATAAATCTACTTGTCCTGTAACAAAATCCACTTGATCCTTTGGTGCCATGTAGTGCAGCGACAAATTATGGCAGCAACCTCATTATATAAGAGCTCTGATATAGCCTCTCTGATTATGCCTGGGCTCATACATTAGTAGTGTTTGAATACTTGAAATCCCCTTATGTGGCCACGTTTCCGCAGATCTACATACTGGGGGCTGAAGGTCGTGGTAAGCAATAGTTCCAGGGTTAGAATGCCCTTTTGAGAAATGTTGGAAATTTACTCCAGACAATAGCAGACGTAAACCTTCTTCTAGAGATGGGGAAAAAAGTGGTTGAAGGGAAAGTGAACTTGCAAACACTCAGATTTTCGCAATCTACACATGCATATTTGCTCATGCTAAAATGCAGATCATAGATATTTTCAAGGTGTATATTTCTTGTCCTACTTCTGTAAATTCTTGGGAATTCGTGAAAGCTGTATAGCTGCACTTAATGCACAGACATAACATGGGTGCACTTTTGAGACTTTCTTTAATAACTGGGCCCCTAATTTGGCCTGACGTTGACTGTGACCTTTTGTGTTTATTAAAATTCTGTCTCTCTGTATCGGCTGGCTTTACTGTGAGCATTCTGCTTTTTTACAAGGAGCATATCGGCACACAAAGTAGTTTTGTTCAGTGCCAGTAACTACAGTGGCAGTGTGTGCTTTTTGAGACCAAAAAACAATGTTTGCTTTTGCCAATGTTTGATATAATGGTGAGGGCCCGGCAACTCCCATACCAATAAGGTTTTAAAAAAACCATGCCAAAACAAGGTCACACATTGACAAAACTATGATGCTGACTGCCAATTTCAGACCTACTGGCTTTGCCAATGCTTGCTTATTTTTGTTTCTCAATCTTATTGAAACTGGTTACACTGATTTTCCATTATTAATATTTTTGGGAAATATAAGCATGCATCAACACGTTACTAAATGATGCTGCAAAGAAATGGTACCTGATGTTTTACAGTAGTTTAGAAAAATGTTTTTTTTCCTGCTTTCATTTTTTAATGAAAACTTTATTTTGACAGCAAAGAATCATCAATTTTGCTTTCAAGCTTCTGCAAAAATTTGCTTCAAATCAGAGAGCATTTTGGGAACATTATACATAGCCCCAAACTGCTAAACTTTGAAAACGTGTGTACACATTTTTTTACTGGAACCACTGCAAGTAGTGCAGTCAGAACTTACAACCTTTACTTAGAGCGCTCACCCTAATAATAAAGGCTTTCAATTAATGAATCATAAATACAAGTTGTAACAGAAATAACATATGGACATAAATATTACCTTAACTGCTGACAATGCCCTTCCCCGATCCATAATGTGGTACTGCAAACTGGCAGCCAAAGGGTTTGTGCTGCAGGGGGTTGGGCCTACTTGTCCCAAGGACAAAATACACATGAAAACTTGGTGCCCTTGACCCCAAACAATGTGTCCTGGCCATCGGGCTATAGGAATTCCACATTCCTGCCTAGAATGTTCAATGCAACGATTTACATTCACAGAAACAACCCTTCGGTAAAAGGTTAACTTTTTTATAGAATCATGTAACAAAAAATAAGATTAAGAATTCTACTAGGATCTAATTGAATTATGCATCAAGTCAAAAAGCAAACAAGCTATAAGGTTATAGCTGCAAACCCAATGTATTTCCTTCAAAACTCTAACAATCAGAACAAGTGACAGAAGCCGTTTGTATATACTTGGTATAGGGAGCAGCTGGCATGGAATCAGGAATGTAGTATGTCTTTAAAACACACATCCATTTGAATTTTTTGGGTGGATTTGTATTTTGATTAAACAAATAGTATGTATTAAAGGTTTTGCATATAGAAAAAAAAAGAAAAAAAAGAGTAAAGAATTTAAGAAAGTAGGTGAATCTAACTGCTCAAAATAAAACTTAGTGGTTTAGCATTTTTTGGCAGGCAGTTCGAGTCCATCCCTCTATTAATTTTGGGGGAATGGATGTAGCACACAAGACACATCTGATTTAGCTATTTATTGCACAACTCAGCAACAACCCTATGGAGCAGCATACAGTACTGCTGCCAATGCCAACTATTCACCTCAGAACCTCCCCAAGGCTTCACAATGGAATCACTGTGACCTCATAAGAAGCCCAGCACGAGAACATGCAGATGCTGCTCATTCCTTTACACTTTAATAATCAAAAACAATCTAAAAAATATGAAAATAAAACATAACAAGGAGAACAGAAAATATTTAAGGAATTAACGACGTTCAGGATTTAAGAAATATTGGAGACTTCACACACCCCACTAAATAACAGTTCTTCCCGTTTTAGTTGCGAACTGTCGTTTACCAAGGATCTCCACAAGCACGGGCATTTTTAAGGAAGAAGAGGTGGACTCCAAGGCGGATGGCAATTGTTCTGCTCCACCCATTCCTTCATTCACCCATTACTGGTGTCCGCTGGAACATGCACTCAATTCTTTAACATAATTTGTGTCCTCATTCAACATCCATCTATAAGAATTTGCAGTTCTCTTTGGCAGAGATGCCAAGTTTTTCCGGTCACTCAGCACAGCAGACTTTGTCAATAACTGCACAACCTTCAGGGGTGGAGAACATTTACAACTTTTTCGTTTTATCAGGCTGACTATATTCCTCATGCCACAACCATTCCTGGTCACCAATATAACAACTTGACTCTTGTTTTGTTCATTACAATTCTGAGGTGACCTTCATTATTGCTCTCAAAAACCTTGCTCCTCAAACACACAGGGGGAATAACCCTTAAACTTCTCCGTAGGAATATATCTCAAATCTCAGACAATTCATCATTGACTTCCCAAAATCATCACATGCTCCATGAGCCCAACACACTTCCACGTACTTTGATCAAAATCGGGTCACTGCTATATCCCTTCCATCCATTGGACCTTAGTACTAGCCTCAGCGCTGTCATTTGTCTTGAGGGTTACAGAAAACCATCCCAAATAACTGAAGAAAGTTGTCGTAATAAGTCAAGGGGAAATCTGCTAAGGTAATCCAGAAATTTGTTTTTGACTCTAGGCACATTTTGAACTCTATAATTGAAATCTAATAGCTTCAGAGACATTCTGGCTATGCGAGGGGTAGCCTTTTGCCTACCAATAGTTGTAAGGATCTTTCCGAGGAGCTTATGATCAGGGCAAATAAGAAATTCAGAACCCTCAGAATGTCTTCATTCCCCACACACACAACATAACATTTCATTATCAAAGAAAACCTTTCTTCTAATGGGCAAGAGGAGCGTGAGGCAAAGGACATAGTATCTTCATTCCCATCCTTCTCTATTTGGGACAACCCAACGTCTAAATCCTTCCCGCTGGCATACGTAGTAATGGCACTCCTTGAACCAGGAGCGAAAGCATTTTTGATGCTCTCAAAACATTTTTTTAGACTTTTGTTCCACTCATAACTTTCTCAATTCTTTACCAGTTGTCTAAAGTTAAAAGGTTTTGGAAGAAACATTCTGTAAATTCCAGGAAAATACTAATATCAATAGTAGATGTGGCTGGCAGAACATTTATAATTGCTACTACATGCGCTCTTTTCTTTGGTGACATACCTCCCTCTCTCATTTCACATGCTACATAAGTCACAGCAATTTAGCACTTCTTAAATTCGGCAGTCAGACCCTTTTCATTCAACACACTCAAAACCTTCCTTAGAAACTGGCATGCTCCCATGTGTTCCCTCCTATGACCAACATGGTGTCTTGCAAAAAATAAACAAAATGACACCATCGTGATCCTTACAAAGTAGGCACATTAATTGCTGGAACTCGGCAGCAGCTGATGCCCATTCAAATGGCATCTGTATAAACTGGAAACACTCATAGGGTATTAAGAACGAGTCAACCACTTGCTGTCAGGATAAGACAGGATCTGGTGATGCAGAGGTTGAATGTGGAAAACCACTTAACAACTTTGCTAATGGTCAGCATCTGGTCTTGGGCAGAGGCATACTGTCAGTTAGTATGGGATTATTCAAATCTCTCAAATCGATGCATACACTATCATTTCCTCATTGGGCTATGACCAAAGGATCGAGTCAGTCCGTATCTTTGACTTTCTAAATTGAGCCATCCCTAACAAATTTCCGAGCTCTGTGATGATTTCTTCCCTGACACCAAGTGGAACGTTATGCACTTTATGCAACACAGGTGTGGAACCATCCTTAAATAATATTTTATGATGGAACCCTTCCCGTTTGCCAACCTTCCTGGAAAATATATTTGGAAACGTCTCCCTAGTCGCTCACCAAAAAAACCTGATGTTCATAGCGAAGACTTGGTCCATACTAACTTATTCCAAAGTAATATCTAAAGCTTTTATCTATCCAACCAAGAATGGAAGGTTTCTTATCAGCCAGATACAATGTTACCACAGACTTTCTACTCTTAAACTCAAAGGTTATAGTTCTATATACCACCATAGGTATATGGTCACCTGTAAAACCCTCAAGATGCATGTTCGGTGGTTTCAAATGCCTAAGAATCGCTCCCTCAAATATAGCTAACCATACCACTCGATTCATAGAGGTTTTGAGAGAGTTTAAGTCAGAAACTCAAGTGCTCCATCTTGGACACCCCATCCTGGTTGCCAACCAGCTCTTTCCCGTAAACATTGTAAAACTGGTATGCACTTAATTAGCACATTTAATTTACAAACAGCAAGACAAACTTAGTTGAACTATTTAATGGGCAACACAGAAACACCCCCAGGGAGCTACATACAGTTCTGTTGCCACTTCCAACTTTCTACCTTAGAACCACCTCAAGTCTCCACAATGGAACCCCCAGGACCTTATAAAGAAATCAGCATAAGAACATGCAGACACTACTGTGGAGTCTCCTCGTATAATTTCTATTAAACTCATCTTTACTTTCCCTATGCCTTTAGTGCCCTAATTTAATCAATATTATTTGTAACCTAGCTTCCCCACAAATTTTACTTGTAATACTGCACTCGCCAAACCGTTACTAATTCTACATAATGCACTTCAGACTGTTAAGCACTTTTCACATTTTTATTGCAAATGTCTTGCTAAAGTAAAGGATTTTAGTTATATCAACATCAAGCATGGATTGCACTAAATGCAAGATAACTTCTACAGGAAAATGATTTAACTTAAAATGCAATACAACAAAAAATATCGTGAGGACACAGTCACTCCTTATGATTTCTGGAATGGGGACAACTTTACCTGTTGTCTCATATAGTCAAAAATATTTATACATGAAAAGTACATACATATATACATATGCTCACGGTCTTTGGGCGAGCCCTCTTCATCAATTGGCAAGTGTAATTGTCAATCACGTTGTGATTTTGCCCACACAGCATAGGTAAGTGGGTCCACCCATTCAAGTCATTGGCTCTCTTATACTGAGTCACTACATTTTTTGCTGATCACAGGTGCACATCCACAGCAAAATAAGAGTGGTTCAGTGCCAGGGGTGGTGGACCGATACTTCACTTTGCTAATGCTTTTTCCTTTCCATTCTTTATCTCTTTTATCATCATCCTTGCATGTTTATACAGTATCATCAGATTAACAGTAATTCAAAGCCAATAGTACCCTTTGTTTGCATCAATAACTATCACTTTCCTGTGATGTGCATTCAAACTGGGCTATCTACACAGTTCCAAGTACACCTTCAAGCTAGGAAGCAACCATAACAAACTACTTAAATGATATGCACTATTTTCTAATTTATAAATGTGACTGCAAATATACAGCCAACATGTTTACACGGTGTGTTTCATTTTAATTTGCTTGATTTATTGTTGTGGCATATGCTTGCAATAAAGAAAATACATTAATTGCACTAACTTGCTAAAGCCAGACTTACTGGTTTCGCCAATGCTGGTTAAATCAATCAGGGTTGGTGAAGCGCAACTACTCACCCGTGAGGGTCTCAAGGCGCTGAGGTTACAAGGCTGCATTTATAAGTCTAGCACAAGGTATACAAGATTGGAACCCATACCTTCCCATGTATCTGGCATACCTTGCCCAATGTGCAATACATGAAGACAAAAGCAAGATCATAAATAAGTAGACGTAACCTTACATTACCTATCCAAGATAGAAATGGGCTGCGTTATAAAACTTCTCACCTTAATGTTATAGATGGGATGAATATTTTTCATTGTGTCCAGAACCACTTTGCGAACCTGAAAGAAAACAGGTTCATTAATTCCTATCGCTGCAAATTATTAATTTTTATTTACAATAGCCTTTACACCAGGCAATGAGTAAAATACCTATGTAAATAGTTACTGTTAGACCCGACATCCTTGGTGAGGTACTTACCCCAGACTTTTTTCCTTCACTACCCGTTTTTGTGGCATTAGGACGCTGTGCCTTTACCCCAGCTAACTGGCATATTAAATTTACTTATAAGCCCCTAGTAAATGGTACTACATGTACTCAGGGCTGTAAAGTAAATGCTATAAATGGGCTGGCACACCCCTTGTGCCACCCAATAAAGCAGCACTGTAAAACTTGCCTCAGGCTTCTCAATAGCACCTATAATACAGTTTTAAACTGTCATTTCGAACTGGCAAAATAAATCTTTTGCCAGGCCTAAACCATCCTTTTTAATACTTATAAGTTACACCTACAGTAGGCACCAACATCTAATGAGGAAGGGTGAATGGTGTTTAAAAAGTAGGATGTGTGTTTACGTTTCACATGTCTTGACAGTGGAAAACTCAGAGGATTTTTTCAATTTAGCAAGCGATGCAGCAAGGCTATCTCTCACATAGGCTAACACCAGATTACCTTATTACACTAAATAAGTAGTAACTTCAGTTTGGGAACAATACAGAAATGCTTCTTCCACTCATTTGAATTGTACTTTAAAATAGTCTTTAATGGTAAAGTTGGATTTAAATTACTATTCACAAAATGCCACGTTTAGAAAGTTTGCATTTTTTTGCTTAAATCAAATGTGCCTTTTGCCTTTGTACAGGGTCACATAGCTGTGAATGACTCTCCTGTGGTGTGTTGTGTATTCCTTTCAGACATGAGGACACAAGGAGCTTCAGTCTGAGGGAGGGTGTTCCTCTCCGGAGCATTATGTCTAGGGGTTTGTACTCAGCTCTTCTTGAACTTCAAAGTGTAGCCTCAAGGCTGTGCCCACCCCTCTTCCTGACATCTAAGGGATGCCTGCCCGGTCACTGACAAATGCAGCTCACACCTAGGCCTGTCTGCCCTTTATGCCCAGTTATATTGGAGCCAAACCCAGGAGGGGGGAGTAAGGTTAGACAAAGGCACCCACCCAGAGGCTGACACTGGGTATAAGAATGGCACCTGCAGAACCTCTAATCAGAACACTCCTGGACCTTTAGAAGATTCAGACGAAGACTGGACCGGCTTGCCTTGGACCCTGGATCCCCAGCAGTGATTCCAAGGGTTACTTGGCTGACCTGTTTGAGGTACAGAGACACAACAAGCTTCCAGAGGCCTCCCTGCAACTACCCAGCAGATCAGCACAGCCCTAAAACTAGCCTCTAATGGATTGAGTCATGACCCCAATAGGTGTGCCCCAAGTCCTAGACCTTGCTTGGCATCAGAATGTACTCCCTCCTGCTTCAAATGAGCTCGATGGGAGAGCATTGCTACAAGTCCATTTTATTTCCTTGTATTTCCGCACTCTGATGCACTCCTTGACACTGGGCGCCATCTTTAAAGGGTGAATTACCCATTTTAATGTGCTTATGTTTTACGGTTATCCCTTTTATTTAGACTTATGCTTAATTTATCAGTAGTTGTCCCTCCCAGGGGAGCCTGGGGAGAGACAACTGGGGTTGCTGGACCATGGTTTTGCACATTTAAGTTCTCCTTACCTATTTTCCTTTGCACTCTGCAAACACGGACTTTCGAGGCTAAGCCCACCGATCCTCGAGGGGATTTAATGATTTTCCTAGCGCCTCCAAGCCGAAGGCACGCCAAAGGCAAGCTCGCCTGGCATATTTCAACCCCCACGGCTGATCTATTCTAGAAAGGCGCTTTTGGGACTGAATAACAAAGTAAGTCCCATGTAGCACGTCAATAAGGAATAGTAGCACACCCCCTCCCTTCTCCAATTCCAATTTAATTAAATGCGCAGTGATAAACGGTAGATCCCTCATCAAACACCATTTTGAATTTAGGGAAAATTTATTTATTTATTTATTTAACTTATATAGCGCGTTATAACCACCGGGGTCTCTAAGCGCTGTTTGTCCAGATTACGTAGTGAGGTATGGCATTCACTTGATCCCAGCAGTGCGCCTAGGGTCTGCTCCATGCTTGCTTAAAAAGTACAGTTTTTAACTTTTTCCTGAAGGATAGCAAATTGCATTCCTTCCTAAGTTCTGGGGCCAGTTTGTTCCACAAAGCTGGGAGTGTGTTGGAGAAGGCACGTCCCCCCACCGTGGCCAGTTTGAAACGGGATTGGGACAAGAGGGTAGCGTCCGACGAGCGCAAAGTCCTGCCCGGTATATATGGGAGTAGGCGGGATTTCAAATATCTTGGTGCTTTACCATACAGCGCCTTGTGTACGATGCACAATCCTTTAAATACAACCCTCTGCCGAATCGGGAGCCAATGTAGCTCCTGCATCAGGGGGGAAGAGTGGACAGTCCTGGGTTTCTTATAGATCAACCTGGCTGCATCATTCATAACCCCCTGTAGTTTATCCAGCAACCGCTGGGGTAAACCTATATACAGGGAGTTCCCGTAGTCCAGCCTAGCCAGGATTGTGGCTGAGACCACGTGTCTCAAAGTAGAGAAAGAGTAATGCAGAGATCTTCCTTAAATGTCGTATCAGGCCTATACAAGTACCCACTACCGTAGTGACTTGTTTTTTCATGGATAGTTTGTCATCCACATATAGGCCCAGACTTTTGACTGCAGTCGCCGGTTTCGGTGGCACACCCAGCTCCACAGGCCAAAATTTCTCGCTCCAGGGGTTGCCCGAGATGGAAATGGGCAACACTTCCGTCTTGTCCGGGTTGATTTTTAAGGAGTTCTCGGACATCCAGTTAACCGTGGCTTTGAGTATGTCCTGTAACCTGGTGGACGCTCCCGGGCCATCATCCAGCCGGATGATTATCTGGGTATCATCGGCGTAGTTGTATACTAGGCAGTCCATCCTATTCAGGAGTGCGATTAATGGCTGCAGGTAAATATTAAAGAGTAGGGGTGACAGGGCAGATCCCTGTGGAACCCCGCAGGTGATGGGAGCAGAGGTGGAAAGTAAGTCCCCCAACTGTACTCTTTGTGTCCTGCCCTGCAGGAATGATGTAAGCCATGCATGTGCTGTACCCCTGATACCAAAAGATCTCAACCGCGACAAAAGCTGTTCATGACACACGGTATCAAAAGCCGCGGAGAGATCCAGTAGTACCAGGGCGCTCGGTGTTTTTACATCAACCCGAGTTCTCAATTCATCCAGGATTGATAGCATGACTAATTCCGTGCTATGGTTAGCACGGAACCCTGCCTGATTGGACTCCAGCAGGTTGTTGCTCTCTAGATGACCTAGGAGAAATGTTAACACATGCTGCTCAATCACCTTAGCCAGGAAAGGCAACTGGGAGATGGGTCGAAAGTTCTTCAAACACTTCGTGTCCGATCCGGGTTTTTTTAGAAGAGGAATCAGGCGAGCCTCTTTAAAAGCTAGAGGGACCTGTCCTGTGTGAAGGGAGGTGTTCAGCAAATGCAAAACCTCATCCTCAATTCCTGGCAATGCCAACTTGAACACCTCAGGAGGGCATGGATCCATCAGGGAACCCGATTTGACTCGGTCCGTGATCGTAAATAATTCTTGTTTTGAAATTGGGGAGAACTCAACTAGTGGTGAAATATCTGGCGGGACAGTGAGGTCCGGTGGGTCAGGACATTCGAGGGGTGTAGTTGCAGCAATTTCTCCCAGAATATCGGAGATCTTATTCACGAAGAAATCCTGAAACCTCTGGCAATCCTCCTGGGTGAACTCAGTACTTTGCTCTTTATTTATCCTGAGCTCCGCCAGGACCCGGAAGATTTCCTTCTGTGGATTTCTAGCTGCAACTATTCTTTCCTCAAAGAAAGCAGCCTTCCTAGTTTGGATGGCTAGTTTGTAATTCGCTAAGGATGAAATGTATTCTTTCTTGGCAATGGCGTCATACTCTTTGCGCCATGCCCGTTCTTTCTTCCTCACCTCCCGTTTCATATCCCGTAGGGAGTCATTGTACCAAGGGGCCCCAGCTCCTCTCTCCACCTTCTTCACCCTACGAAGGGGTGCCACCAAATCAATGGCGCTCCCCAGTTTATGCTGAAGGTGACCACAGAGGGCATCAATGTTAGCATCCTGCTCCTTTACTGAAGGAGACTGTTCCAGGAGGTAGACCATTTTTTCCCCATCAAAGTTTCTCCACTTCCGGGCCATTTTCCAACCTTCCCCAGGCTTGGACAAATGGCCACCCAATAAAATTCTGCCCTTTATTAAAAAATGGTCGGACCAGGCACAAGGCGAGATCTCTGTAGTACCCTGGGCTGGCATGGTGGTCCAGACTAAATCAAGCATATGTCCCTTCTCATGTGTCGGTCCCTTCACCTGTTGGGTGAAATCCAAGGAGGAGATAGCCTCCTCGATCTGTAGTGCTTGTCCCTCTTTGGGGGATTTTCCCAATGGTAGTTGAAGTCCCCAACCACAACCATTTTGTCATATCTCGAGCGCAGATCCTGAACCAATCTAGTAAAAAGAACCGGAAAATCAGGGGACGCCCAAGGCGGTCGGTACACCACCAAAAACACCACACATACCGCCCCCCGCCCGAGCTTTACCCCCATAACCTCTGCTCCCCCTAGGGTTTCGGAAAGAAACCTTTCGGCGCGGAGACGTGCCTGATAGAGGAGAGCTACTCCACCTCCTTTCTTAGCTCCCCCCCTATTGAAATGGAGTGCCAGATAATTATCTGGTAAGGCCGCCACTAAGTCCGGCGCCGAGCAATCCTCCAGCCATGTTTCGGTCATCAGTTCGATATAGCCTGGGTTACCGAAACAAGAGCCAACCAGTCTTCGAGTCCTGACCTAATAGCAGCCCCCCCCCACCCACACTTCACCATATAGACAGACCTCTAAAGCTAGGAGAGTGTCTCGCCCTACTACTCAGACAATATGCCTGCTATGGTTGAATAGGTACCCACATTAGAATGTGAGGCCTTTCAGTTCATGGTCCAACTTTCAAATAAGCAATCATTTTGGGGCATATTTAGTTTATCGCCCCTGGCCCTAGGGTCACCTTCATTCAACACACTGGTGCCCTTCTAGAGGAAGGTTTGACCAATATTTACTTCACTAGGTTGAGAGATTTTAACTTCCATCTTGAAAACATCGAATATAGCGACAAATGCAAGTTAAATGAAACACTTGAAGATCTAGGACTGCCTCAATTATTGAAACATCCAACGCATTTAGCTGGTCACACACTAGATGGAGTCTTCACAAATAATTCTTCTCTGATTATGAAAAACCCTATCCCGTTAACCTAGTCGGACCACCATGCAGTCTTATCTGACATAAAATTTAATTAAATATTTAATCCTGGCCCATCTCACCTTCAAAAGACCAATACATAGGTTTGGAATAAAAATGAAGGAGACATTTTTTACCAAAATCCTGTTGGACACTATACCCTTCCCCTCTAGCAATTTAGAACACTGCTCCCTCTAATTATACTAAATGGATTAAATTAGCTGCAGAGGCTACCACATCTCTGAGCTCGAACAATGCTAGGAACATTTCTCCTTCTGCCCCTTGGTTTACGGACAACCATCGGCTCCAAAAACAAATATGTAGAAAACAGGAGAGACTAAGGAGGAATAGATACAAACACAAAGAAAAGGGAGAAATATAAAATCTGCCTTAATAGTTACAAAATCCTCCTATTTAAAGATAAATCATCCTACTTTACACAGAAAATAATGGCCGCAGATAAGTCATCTAAAGAACTATTCAGGGTCATATCTAATCTAACCACCTAGGAGTATCAGCCAAAATAATAGCCAATCCTTCTGCGAAACCCGGGCTAACTTTTTCCTAGATAAGGTGGCTAAGATTTCTAATAAATTTAATAAACATCCATCCCAAAATGAAAAACCTCAAACTAAGTCACCTCGGACTAAAGAGCTTCCTAAACTCTCAAACCTTTCTGCATTATCATTACCACAGGTAATTTCTCTCATCAAATCTGCGTCACCAAATGCCCCTTGTCCTCCATCAATTATAATTCAAGCTGCTGAAAAAGTAGCAAGTTTAACTGAAATTTTTAACTCCTTGCTGGAAACAGGAACTTTTCCATCAATGTGGAAAGAAGCCTCCATATTACCACTGTTAAAAAGCCTAACTTAAATCAAGATGATCCTGATAACTATCGACCATCTCCCGTTTGCCTTTTTCAGCCAAAATAATAGAAAAAGCTATTAATCTGGAGCCAACCAAATTCCTATCTGACCATCTGAGGCTCGATACTACCCAGTTTGGCTTTATAAGTGGTCACAGTACTGAAACTGCCTTAATAAAATCAACTGAGGAGATTAGATCCATAGTCGATGGAGGTGGGAATGCTGCTCTAACACTCCTCGACCTGTCGGCAGCCTTTGATACAGTCGACCACAAGGTGCTGGTTGAGCGTCTTGGGCTGTCAGGATTGAGGGATCAGCACTTAAAGTGCTAAAATCCTTTCTGTCTGGTAGAACTCAAGAAACCTTTTTCAATCCCATGTGGGGTACTTCAGGGGTCTGCACTCAGCCCCATGTTATTTAACATCTACGTAAAACCTTTGGCCTCTCTTATCAGAGCATTTGGGCTAGATCTTGTGTCATACACGGACAATACACAAATCGTGGTAGCCTTATCTGCTTCAAATCATCAGGCAGCATCCACTTTCCATGACTGCATGTCTGCAGTTGGAGACTGGAGGACTATGAATTGCCTGAAATTAAATTCCGAAAAAAACTCAGATCATCATGTTTGGAAACTCCCCCTCCCTATGGACATTAGCCTGTTGGCCAATTGAACAAGGTTCACGCCCTAAACCAGTATGCAAAGTTAAAAATCTTGGGAGTAATGGTTGATAATAAGCTGATCTTCGGACCACAGGTAAATGTTGTTACGTCATCAACATTTTATGTTCTAAGATTGTTCAAAAGGATTTTCCCTTTTATCCCATATAATGCTCACAAAATTGTAACTACGGCTCTTATACTTTTCAAAGTTGAGTACTGTAATGAGTTCTATTTAAATATGCGGCAGCAACATCAGTCAGTCACACAGGCCATCAAACGTCTTCACTGGTTGCCTGTTAAACAGCGCATCAAATTTAAGGCTCTTTGCCTTGCCCAAAAGGCCCTTCATGGAGAAGGCCCGGAGTTTCTCTTTGAATGGTATATCCCTGGAAGGGACCCAAGATCTATAGGTACTCGCACAGTAGTTGTGAACAGAATCAAACGATCTAATCGGGGAGGAAGAAGTTTTGAAAATTCCACAGCTAAAGAACGGAATGCCCTTCCTTCCTCTATCAGATCAATCTCAAATCTGTTCGCGTTCAGAAAAAGCCTTAAGACATGGCTTTTTCGCTTATAGCGCTCCTTCATTTTCCCTACTAACGTCAACTAGACCTACTATCACTAGACCGTTATCCCTATCTGTGAGCTATTTTTCTTAGCGTTAATTCCTATTTTGTTATATGCTCCCTATGCTGCAGCATCTAGACACCTACGGGTACTTGTTTCACGCTTTAAAAATCCATATAGCATAATATAACAAATCCACAAAATCTGTACTACAGGTGAAAATTAGAAGTTTGAGGTTCTTTACAACTGCAAGTGGGTTCCTCGTGTCAGCATGTCGCCCTTCAATGCGAAGCCCCAGCAACAAAGGCTCCTAGCGTTGACATAGACCTCTTTGGCGGGGGCCGCAATGTGAAGCTGCAGCCGAGGCTCCTTTTGCGCACTTGGACTTGAGAAGGTAAACTCTTCACCAGGACAAACTTGGTCCCACTATTTGACCAGCGGTCTACTGTGGTCGGTTAACTTGTGACTTTTACCCGGTCTATTGTGAACAGATAGTCACGAGTAGTGCTTTGTACTTCTTGGTACTATTTTTTCCTTAAACATTAAAAAATCATAACTCTGGATCTACTTATTGGATTTTTGCTGTTTTTGTGTCATTTATTACATTTTGCTATATTTTTTTCTAAATTAGTTTGCGATTTTTCTTGTGTTTTCAGTTTATTATTGATTGATCGCTGCATAAATACTTTACATACCCTCCAAGTTAAGCTTGACTGCTTTTGGGCCAGGTTACCAGTGTTAAGCACATGTCTATTTAGTGACTTTTGCTTTTCACCCTGATCAGGATTGTGTTTATTACTTGAGTGGGGCTTTCACCCCTCTCAAATAATTACCCAATTTCTAAAAAGTAATTAGGCACATAGAAGCTCAAGACTGATGAACATCTCACATTGACCTGTAAAGGGCAAGGGAACTCTAGGAGACGGACATAAAAAATTAGGAAAAAATCCAGAATGCCTTGGATCAATTACGATTAACCAGGGGGATCACATTACCTAAGCTCTCATCACCTTGCCCAGACATTTTGTGATAAAAACACACCTACTTTAATTCAGTATCCAGTCCACTAACACTACATAGGCCTATCATTTATGGGTTAGAATTAAATACTATTCAGTTAAAGGTGTGACCACATTCAACTCATCAAAATTTGTTAAATCTCTAATGATAATTCAGGTAAGACCCGAAAGCAAGGTATTTACAGAGGCTAAGTTGCGGAATAAAAGGCTATCGGCCCACATTTTTTAATCTATACACCCCTCTTTGTGCAAATCTCTTCAAAAACAGAATGCATCATATCGTGGTCAGTAAATTTTAGTAAACACGTTTATAAATAAACATGAACTTTATACAACACTCATGCAGTTTTGCTTAATGAAGAAGATGCTCTCGTCAGGAGAGCGGCATAAGGGTTAAGTATGCAAAAGTAGCTATAACAATGAGGACAACAGTTATGGCTAAGTTGTGTTTAACAGAGCAAGGGATTTAGAATTCTGACAATTCAAAGTCAGATTTTGTTTGCTTTCTTGGGTTCTAAGACAACAGGCTGGTTCCTAATCAAGCCTCTGACCCACCTCTTCCCAAACAAATTCCAGTGCTCGTCTACATACAAACAAGATAGAGGTTTTTGCCTTCAATAAAACAGTCTTTGGAATTCAATGTCTTGTTACAGGTTTAACACTGTAAAAAGAACAATTGATGGACAGAATGCTGAACAATGTCGTTCACCCCAATTGAGATTTGTGCCTAAAGCCATCATTTTTTGCTCCCCATGCCCATTTCAGTTTAAAACCTGCCATATGCAAATCAGTCTTGACCCTGCTCCCTATGGGAACAGTTTAGCCCGATGCTGCCAAGCCAGGTCCTCCCTGGACCGGAAACATCTTGATGATGGAGCTATGTCTACCCATGGTTCTTATGGGGGGCTTGTGAGCCTTCTTCTCTGGTGGGCGGGCTACAGTCCCTGTCCCTTGCTGGTGTTATCTGAGCAACTGGTGTGTATCCCGAGCTAAAAAAAAACTGGATACTGAACTAGGGTATGGGTGTAGGATCAGCAGGGAGGAATGGTTTGTGTGCAGATGGGAAAGGGGTGAGTAGGGCCTCTGTGTCGGTGTGCGAAGCTATACTGGAGGCAGCTGGCAATCGATGCAGGGGGTGTGTGGGGGGGGGGGGGAGAGGTTTATTTCGGCGATTTTCTCTGCCGGATTCTTGAGCTACGCCCTATGGGGTGGACAGTGAGGGAGTGTCGGCAAATGTTCTACCTCAATACATCTGTCAGCTGGTGTTACCGGTGTGGCGGATGTTGATTGGGCATGGGGGGGGGGGGGGCTCTGTTGGTTCTGCCCGCGTGGTTTGCTAGTTAAACTGGAATAGGATTTGCGCCCATTTTATGTATTATGTGATGTTTGCGCGTTCCCTTTGCTTCCTCCTCTCGGATCACATCTTCCGCAGCGCCCCACGTTTTGAGAGCTCCCACCCAAGCCTCCACTGGGGGTCCCCCCAAGGCTCTCCAGTGCATGGCTATGGCTCTCTTTGCCAGGAGTAATAGAAGGGACGCAAAGCGCAGCTGTACTTTATCAGTTTTCCGTCTACGAAACACCCCTAACGCGCATGCCTCCAATGTATCAACCCCGGGGATATTGGCGGTTGCTCGGAGTGCTTCATGGATGTGATGCCAGTATTGCTGCAATGCAGGGCATCTCCAGAACACGTGTTGGAAGTCCGCTGCTGGGGCTTGGCATCTGGGGCATAGAAACTACGTGTCTGAGTAGTAGCATTGTATTCGTTCAGGTGTTAAGTACGCCCTGTGCAAGATGTTGAATTGTATGTTTTTGAATAGCGCGTTTCTGGAAACTTTTTTGGGGTATTCTAGCGCCTGCGCCTACTTTGTGGTCTGTTAAAGTTGTCCTCCCATGTTTGCCGTAATGAGGTCAGTGGCATGAGTAACAACTCTAGAGTAGCTTTATATAGCCATGTAATGAGATGCCTGCCTGCCCCCATATGCACTATAGTGTGTATAACTGGGTGAGTCGGCGGTTCAGCTGCGACCGGGTCCCAGACGGGGCGGTTACTAGCCAGAAGTCGTCGGTGCAGTAGGAAGTGTCCTGGAGGAAGATTGTACTCTTCTACTAACTGTTCGTAGGGTCACAATTGGCCCCCCTCAAACAAATATTCCCACTCCCTTAGTGACTTCTCTGTCCATACTTTTAGGGTTTGTGCTGTGTAATGGTTTTCTCGGGGAGGTAACCCCACCAACGGGAGTAATGGGGAGTATGATGGCTTCTCTCTGGACACGCGGTGTATGCGCATCATACAGGTGCGAGCCACCACTACTTGCAGCGGGTATGTACTTTGGGGCTCCGTGCCTGACAAAAGCAGACGCTGGTTTATTGGCAGAGATAAGCTCTGTGTCGGAGGTTGTCTCGCCCATGTGGGACAATATTCATTTTAACCAGGGCCACCCGCCCAATGGGGGCTAGGGGGAGCGTCTTCTAGAACTCTATGGCTGCCCGTATGCCTGCTAGTGCTTTGCGGTGATTCCCCTCGTACATGTCATGGGGGAGTGATACAGCAGAACTCCGAGTTACCTAGGGGCAGCAGTGCTCCAGGCGACCCTCTGGGTCCCAATTGTGGTGTCGAGGGGGGCTAGGTGCAGGTCGAGTGGATAGATCGTGGATTTGCTACAGTTGACTCTGAGGCCCGATACCTCCGCAAACTCTTGTAGGGTTGTCCATATGGGGGTCAGGTCAGCCATTATGTCGCGTACATATATGAGCAGATAATCCACGTATAATGATACGCTGTGAACTGTGCCGGCTATCGGAATGCCCCAGGCCTCTCCCTCCCGGCGCATATGTATTGCAGAGGGCTCTGCTGCCAAGGCATATAATAGCGGGGAGAAGGGGCACCCTTGGCGTGTACCTCTCTCCACCCGAATTGGGGCTGAGATATATTTGTCCAGTCTGACCCTTGTCTTAAGGTTTTTGTAGAGACGTTGTGTGTATGCAAGCAGGGTCGGACCCACATCATTCCGCCGAAGAACGGCAAATAGATACGGCTACAAGAGGGCGTCGAAGGCCTTTTCTAGATCGAGAATTAGACTTGTCGCTCGCGGGAACTGGGGGCCTGCTCTGTCTTGTATGTGGAAGAGCCTGCGTAAATTCTGGGATGTATTACGGCCAGGTACAAACCCAAACTGGTTCAGGTGGATCAGTGGGGGGAGGATCTGGGAGTACCGATCAGCCAAAATTTTCCCTACTGTTTTACAGTCGGTATTCAGCAGCGTTATGGGCCTGTAGGAGGCCGGGAGTCTCTGGTCACGGTCCGTTTTGGAAATACCACCAGAACCGACTCTCTAAGGGAGCCTGGCAGCTCGCCCCTTTCCAGTGCATCCTCAAACATGCCTACAACTTGGGGGACCAGTTGGCTTGAGAAGGTGCTGTAATATTCTAATAGAAAGCCGTCCACACCTGGGGGTTTATTGCGCTCCAAGGCACAAACTGCGCGAGAGACACTTGCGGAGCTTATCTTTTCGTCAGTCGTCCCCGTCTTCCGCTGGGATGCGCGGGATAGTCAAGGGTTGTAGGAAATGTGTGATTAGTTGTAGTCTGTCTTGTGCGAGGGCTCGGTAGGCTTCTGAGTAAAAGTCGTGAAAAATACGTAGGATCTCTACCTTGGAGTGTCAGGGAATCCCCGCCCGGTCAACCAGCTCTGTATTGGGTTTGATCTCAGTGTTTTGACGGGCCAACCATGCCAGAAGGGTTCCCGCTCTGTTCCCCTCCTTATGACACCTGACCACACGCGCTTTGATGTTATATTGACGCAGGTCCCTTAACATCGTCGCATACGCTGTTTTGGCCGTCGCTATTTGTGCTGTGGTAACCCTGCTCGCATCCGCTTCCTTCCTTAATGTCGCTAGTGTGGTCTCCAGTGTTTTCTGGACCTCCACTATTTGCTGTATACATTGTCCCCTTGCGACCACCTTGAAGGCGTCTCGTTGCAGCGATCTAGAGGTCGCTGTGTGGGCGTTTATTGTAAAGTAATCTCGGATACTGTGCTCTTGGTCATGACTAAACACCTGGTCAGTGAAACATTCCCTTGGCAATTTCCATGTTGGCACTGGAGGGTGCGGTGGCCGCCACCTGAGGGTCAGGATATGGGCATCATGATCTGAGAGGACCCGACCCAAATAGTCCGTATGTTGAGCTTTAGGGAGAATGGATACAGAGGAATCGGTCTAATCGCATGCGCAGATTATGAGGGATAGAGTGGAAGGAAAAACTTGCTTAACATGATTTTGTAAAACTGATGATTTTGCTTATTCAGAACCCCACTTACCTGACACTTCCACATTACAGGATAAAAAAAGCTGAAAAGATAGAGTATCTCTCAAAGGAAACAAATACATTTCGGAAAATGCAACATTTAAAAGTATTTTGCAAAGTATTTCACACTATGAAATCTACACAGAACAGTGGATCTAACAATATAGGGAAAACGGGTATCCATCATCAGTCAATTCCATCTCACCTCCTTCAGTCCACCGAAAGGTCCCAGAGAGGACACAGTGTTCCCCTGAACCATGATGTAGCAGTTAGTTAGCAGTTCGAGAGCCTGCAAAAAAAGACACATATTTACTACCATTATAAAAACATGGTATTCATAAATTAAAATATGTAAAACAAATTGGAAGCTGTACCTTCAGAGTAGAACCTTTTGGACCAAGTAGCCTCTGTCTCCTTTTGATAAATCGTTCCCTGTTTCTCACCAAGCTGCCTATTTTGATAATGTCGCATGCCAGGTCATCTTGAAGGATCCGCACAGCCTGAAGCCAAAGAAAGAACAAGGTAAATTAAGTTCACATTCTGAGAGTAATAGAAGATTGTAGTGATCAAGTCCACGCTGGTTGAGATGATTCAGAGAGGTTTTATTGATAGTTACAAGATCACAGGGAGTCCATAAGTAGATGAGATAGAGATCAGAGTAAGACCCCACCAGGAGCAGCCAGCAGGCAGCTCAGCCCAGTCAACTGTGACTCATTTGACTGACAACATTCCAAACCATGTCATTACTGTAGGATTCTATAGGCAGAGCATGCATAACCATGAAGTCAGAATATAACAAAGATCTACATCAAAAAGAGTTTAACAACATAGCAAACTACAAATCACTTAAAATGCTCAGGTATTCAAAGAGATGTGTGGCAGGATTACTATTTCATTCAACACTATACACTTAATGAAAAAGGAGCAGAAGTAGGTTTAGGGCTTTGTAAATAATGTGTGATTCTACCTATGGCATTTCAGTAGGACTTCAATGCTGTTAAATACTTTGTCTTGATGCTTTAAAGAATTGTTTTTCATTAAATACATTTCAGCATGTTTGAAACTTCTAAGCTTTATTTCTGTGCAATCGTCTAACTAAAATATTCCAGGAATTGAAACAATACAGTGTCTGAGTTGTGTTATTTTCACATTTAACATGAGAGGCTTTAAAATAAAAAGGTAGTGCTGCAAGAGGCCTGCTATATTCACATATTGGAGAGTTGTATCTTTGATTTCACAGTTCCAAGTATGCAGTGCTGCAGCCTTGAAATGGATAGCTCTATTGGCCAAAATAAGAATTTGGTCTGCTGTTTCAAGTAAATGATCCATAAATTGTGGAAACTTCAGACAACATTTAGCTGTCTGAGGGATATCTAACTTTTATCTAGTAGTACTTGTATGAAAGTATATTCTTATTGCTGCAATGTAAAGTAGATGTCAAACAAAACAGCGCAAAGCATTTAACAACCAGGTATAAATTACATGCCTCCGATGCTAAATATATAAACTTTTACGCAATCATTCAAATTAAAAAAGTTCCAGATAGGAGTGACTGCATCGTTATCTTTCAGTCTGTGTCATCTTTTCACTAGACGAAAGATTGGACATTTCTAATACCAAAATGTCAGTTCACAACTGAGAAGAGCATATGCATGTTATCTGGATAAATTCCTTGCAGACACAAGACTTTACAGGAACAATACCGTCTGACATTTGAGAACAAGTGCACATTGTTACTGAACATAAATTCTATTACTTTAATAAACAGATCTGTGAGTTAGAGGATTGATTCTTAAATGTTATTTGACCACTCTCCGACTTCCACACATTTTTTTACTCACATAAAAAGTAAGTCAATGTTAGAATTTTGACAACACTAACACTTCCCGTTCTTTGAAAGATGCAATGGATCATGACTAACAGTCTAAAATTCATTAAAAAAAATTCATAGCTGCATGTACGTTTGTAGATTTACATTAGTATTGCTCACATTCGCGATTTGTTCCACTGTTGAAATGAACATTTCCCGCTCTATTTCAAATTCTAGTCCGTTTTTTCTTGCTTAAATTTTGACATTGCCATCTTTACTTGCAAATGATTAAACAGTAAGAGATATAATAAATGTCCTTAAGTTTCAACACTTTTTTCAAAACATCTCATAATAAGGATGCTGTATTAATCTATACTGAATACCCTCCCTAGGTAATGGGTAGTGAATCAATTACCAAAGTTGCCCCATTCAGTACAGATGGCAAGTTTTGCCAATTTAGTTGTTTTCATGGTCACACTTAGGAAATCAAAGAGGTGTTCAAAATCGCAAAAGCGAAGTGGCATAAAGGGGAAGCACAACTTTAATGAAGGAGATATTTATCTGTTGCAAGTTTACACATAGAATCTAGAGTCTGGACATAATACAAAAGTAAATAAGTTGCGTTTGTTCACACTTAAAGAGTCCAGCCATACTGTCATTTTTCCTGGCTTTATTTCAGTGCCCAGATTTGGTCTGGGAATTAGAATTGTATTGCATCAACACATTCACCTGCTGAGAATCAGGCCCGCAATCTTCCTTTGATTCTATCTAGGGAAGAGAGCCAGCTCGAGATTCTCCTGATTCACAAATGGAACTTCTGAGCATTAAAGATACTTTCACTTTGCATTCCATAGTGATTCCGAGATTACAGCCACCATAACTTTCAACACCATACCATATTAAGTCAGTATATTAGGTAGTAAGAAGAGATTAATAATTTGATTTGAATTGTTATATATTGCTAAACAATATAGGTATTTAAGTGATTAAAGATTTCCATCAATTATAAGGAACCAGGAGGGAATGACCGACAGTGAGACGATTATGGAATACTCTCTTGTCAAGGGAGCTCTGATTAAAATGACCATATGAAAACTAGAAATATTGGAAATGTAAATCAACCAGAGATTAGGAAAAGAGATACTGTATGACAGTTAATTGATGCTGCAGCTAGGATAGGCTTATGTACATTTTAAATATTTCACACCCAATTTCGCCCACTTTGTGAAGAATGTGGGATAATGATGCAGTGTATATTTGACATCAGCACTGGATATTAGTGGAAATGGTAAGACAAAGCTCAAGAGGTGAAAAACGTGCCTCCTTACAGCTATTTTCAAGGTGTTTAATGATGAGTCAAAACATGGGTTTTAGGGAAAACAGCTACCAATTTGAAGCAGCAAGTAAGAGGAAAAACAAAAGGTTTCAGGGTGGGGAAGGGCTCAGCCAGTGCTAAGTTTGTGACAGAAAAAGGCATCCAGGTGTGTAAAGAAAAATGGCCCATTCTCCAGATCTCATTTCTCATAGTGAATGGAAACAGGGGTACAAAGTGAACTAACCAAACACACATGTACACACAGACAAATCATACAAGCACATATGTAAGCACAAGTTCATACACAAACACTGTAGGCATACAGGCACCATTAGCAGAAGTAAATACACAGAATAGACAAGTATAAAGGCACCACGGGAGCAATCAATAGGTACTGTCTTCATATGTTTCATTTTGAAAGTAATAGTAAATAACCTGAAAACAAACAATTTGACTAATGGCTAGTCATGCAAAACTAGACAGCCTTCTGAAATATGCACTGCAAAACAAAGACACTTTGCAAACTATCCCGCAGTTGGAGAACTTGATTAGGGCTAGCTAAAAGAGCAAGGTAGAACAAACTGGTGTTTCTACTGGTAGTGATAAACACTTGGCACATTGTGTTTACAAATGAATACCAACAAAAGAGCATGACAAAATGGATAAATTAAACAGCATCACTTTTAATGTTATGTCACATCCTTACAAATTTTGCACAAGAATGCATGCTGCAGGATACAGAACAAACTTTATGACAGTATGATAGGTGGCAACTTTAACATAAACTCAGTTCTCACTGTTAGTATCACAAAAAGACCCTTGCAGCAACTTTCTAAATTTCATGTAGTCATGGTCTGGGAACCGAGGAATCTGATACATCAAACCTTGAAGATAAACAGTAATTTCATGCTGATATAATTCCATGAGCAGAAAGGTCTACAAAATGGGATTCAATTTTTTTTCCCCCACATATCATACTTGGTTTACATTTCTCCAAGGATTCTGACCAATGCTACAATTCACTCAATGGAGATATTGCTACATTGATATTCAACAATTCTCAGGTTAAACTAGGAGAGACAAACCATCATGTTAATATATCCCAATTCCTGTAATAAAACTGTGCTCAGGCACGACATTTTTATGACCGAGCTTTTGGCAAGGTTCACTGTACTGTACACAAGTAGCATACACATAAGAAGAAGATCATAAATATATAATGTCCCATGCATATCTAGTCATTGTCAAGTATCTAACATAAACAAACTTTCAAAGAGTTTATTTAAGGTTTTTTGGGTCAGCTGAAATCAAAGGAACGTGTGTGGTTTACTAGACTCAAATGATGGTGTTAAAATCGCACTGTCAATTTTACGCCAAACATTAGAACTGTTCAAAGAAAAATACAACAGTTAGTGTAATAGTTAATGTTCAGGGGTGCAAATCTTTACTTCAATCCACTAAATGTAATAGATGTTTGGCACAGAATAAGATGACATTGCAGAAAAATCCCACTGTGCAACACCTTTATTTTAAAACCAAGTATGACCTGAATTGAACAGCTCGACTCACCTGCTCAAAAGGAACACTTCTTGCTAAGAGCTTAATCAAATCTCTAGCCCGAATGATCACATATGGATCAAAGGTCTTCTTGGTAGTGCTGACTGTCATGCTGCCTTCGATGAGGTCTAGTGAAGCCTTTACATGCTAAAGAACATGGTGAAAAGAAAAGACCTGTGAAGAAAACTGTGGAGTAAAACAAAACAAGCTGCAAAGCTCAAGTTTAACACTCACCGCTTTCCATGCTACCAATACAAAATCTGCTCTGTACCCAGTTCCCATGAGTAAAGAAACTCATTACAATACAAAAGACAATCTCACTGCACAATAAAACTGCATGGACTGCAATGTTCTGCATTCACAAGTATCACCAATTTTCAGGTATCAATCATTTTCAAGCACCCAACTTGGAACCAAATGAATTCAAACAATCAACATTACTATAATGATACAAATGTAGAAACGTTTCTTCTCTTTATAATGCTTGGGATAATATCTCTTCTGTTTTATATTTATAAGTTTTTTGCTTCCTCCCGGTTGTCGATTTGAGCCAAATGTTATATTTTTGTACACTTCGTGAAATATGTCGTTATTTTGTTTTCTTATGAAAGTAGATAATAAAAAGTATTTGAAATTGGCAAATGTAGAATAAAAAAGGTCATCAAGAGAACCCCTTTGGAAAACCGATGTAGAAAAATAACTTTTTAATTTTTTTTTTTAATGACCTGTTCCTACAGCAGATGTTTGCAGTTCTGTCGTGCTTTAAATGACTCCCTTGTTTTAGGTCTCGCCTGAGCCAGCACTTTAGCGCTGCTCTGGCGAGAGCTATAGTAAGCGGGATTTGGAAGTGCAAACTAGTGCTTTTCAGGCCGCCAACTACAGTGCATGTGCACCGGGCGTGCGCACCATTTGTCAGCCTGCTGATCACTTTCGCCGCCGCTTTGATGTTCTAAGTGAGCCGCGCGGCCACTGAGAACATCAAGGCGGCCGCGAAAGTGCTCACCATATGCCAGCCTTCCCTGTGTTGCTTTAGCACTCACCCCCCCCCCCCCCCGCTTCCATGTTCTTTTGTGTCTGCAGTTACTTTTGAAGCTGGAAGCGCTGTAGTGCCTATGCTTACTAACGGAGCAGTGCTCTTCCACCCTTAGAATCTTCAACTGTAGTGCCTCTATAAAAAACACTCGTGGAGGTGTCCTGCGCTCCTTATAGTAACTGCTGCATTGAGAGCACAGTCCCTAAGGCAGCAGGAGCCGAACTGCAGTGACTTTTCACCCGCCCCGGGGTCTAACTGCACCGTCATGCCGCATAGCAGTTCAAAACTTTAAAAAAAAGGTAGAGTGTGTTACGAGCCTGCGTGGTTTTAACTGTTGGAACTGGTGTTTTGTGTCTTTTAGTTGTATTGCTTCATTGTTCCTTTTTTTTTTTATATATATATAAAGCGGTGTTTAATTTCATTTACCAGCGCTGCACTTTATCACACAGCAGGCTCACCTTTATTTTAGCATGGTGCCCTCAGCCTCTTCCACCTCTTCCGAGCAGGCAAGCAAGGCGCAAATAGAGCAGGCTGCCTTAAATGGCTTCCGGCTGAACGGCCACATCAGCCTCTTCCACCTCTCTCGACTATCTGCTATGAATCACACCCACAGCAGGCAGGCAGGGCGCAAACAGAGAACGCTGCCTATAAAGGCTCCCCCCCTCCCCCCCGCTGAAAGCAAGCGCTTTCAATTTAAATTTATGAGATTTATGAGTCTCAGAGCGGCAGTCTGTTTGTAGGTATTACAGACTACAAACATTTGGGGGATATATTCTGTGACGTCACGCTATCTAATTGGGTTTATGCTACATTAGGCGCAATTACACAATTGTAGTCATGCACATCTTACATTTGCAAATAGTGCCATGGATACCGCTCAGATGTTACCCCACCAGTTAGACAGTGTTTTTATACTGCGTCTGGCTTTCAATCACCACTGTTTTGAGCACTTTCAGCTACTGATTAAGTTTTGCTGGAGGGGGCGGGGTAAAGCCGGGGCTGCTCTGTGGGCTTGTTTTTCACCTACCATGGTCTGCTTTTATTTATTTATTTAATGCTTTTTTATATAGTGCGGACTTTACCCGAAGGTGTCAGAGCGCTTCACAATAGGAACAGTAATGATACATAAGGAGAAACATTACAACTGAGCATGTTACAAAATCAAACGGTACATTAAAACACAGCAAAACGGAAACAAATGGCTGTAGTTGGTTCTACATTTTATCTGCATGCCTTCAAGCTGTGCGTGAATCACTTGCTACCCGGTGTTCGGTCGGGGCCCTCCTCCCAGGGGGAGCCCTGTGGAATCTGATGTAGATTGGTAAAACGCGGAGTATAGTTTCCATCACCCGACACTCGTAAGTTATTTGTTGTTTCCAACCCAATAAATGTTGTGGCAGCAATCAGTTCACTTGACTACAAAAAAGATTGACCAGCGGCTTAGAAGAACGCTCCTTGTTTATTTCTATGGCAGAGGGACACAGTGGTTGCGTGTAAGTGACTGAGGGGGAAGTGACTTGCCAGACCTCTGATTTATGGCAGCACTTACAGTTAATTCTGTAAACAAACAACCACACTTCGCGCATTTGTATGTGATTTAATGTTACAGCTAAGCATAGCGGCCCTCCTTTGAAAGAAATTATTTATTTAATAAAAACACCTCATAGACCCTTGGAAGCGTTCTAACTCACAAACTAATGCGTACATTATTTCACGCTTCACAACTTTATTTGCAAACAACATAACTAAAAAAAAGAAGCATTTGCGTAGCTGTGTATTTGGAATGTTTCTGCTGCTCTTACGTGTACTTATTTTGCACTTCTTTCAGAGAGAAAGCATGACCATTTTCTTTCTGAATGAAGGGCCTAGTTGTCATGAACGCAGCAGGAGAAGTGGGTCCAGGCGTACTATGTTGTGTTACACTACCTCCCTCCCCCTCCCCGAGATGCTGGGACCCATTCTTGACATTGCCCTCATTGAGCAGACTCCGCCATCCAGTGCGTTTACACTATATTAAAGAGTAGGGTTACCAGAGGACACGGGGTCATGAGGAGCACTATGTCCCAGCCCTGGGCTGCACTTTTGTAGCCAGTGCAGTCTGCTGCTCGACGTCCAGTTAAGTCAAATTAATTGAGTGAATAGGACAATAAAACTAGTCATGTATTGCACTGATGTTACAGAAGTTGTTTCAATCTCAATCCATGTGCGCCCCTCGTCTACAGTTGTTTTTTCTGGAGTACACAGTCAGCAGATGTCATCGATGAAGAATGTTTGACCTGCAGTTAAGAGACAGACCAGGCATAGCATATACAAACGCTACTGCCTACTTGTTAACAGTAATCCACTTATAAGGTCCCAAAGGCGAGACCTATTGGCTATGCCAATGCTTGTTACTGTTTGTTTTTAGATAGAAGGACTGACCTGGTGACACCGAGTCAAACCTGAGCGATAACATTAGAAGGTGATTACAGTAGTAAATCCTTACTGATTAATAACAAGCATTGGCATAGCCAATAGGTCTCGCCTTTGGGACCTTATAAGTGTTTAACCATGCAACATTTCATGTTGTTGCACCAAGGATATTGTACTGCATAACTAAATACTTATAAGGTACCAAAAGCGAGACCTATTGGCTATGCCAATGCTTATTTTTAAATGTGACTCCTGAGTGTGTTTCTCTAAGACCCCCTCCCACAATGCCCAGGGGTCAGGCTACCCCTATACTTCCCCTTTATATCATATTTTGTTTTACTGTTTAGGATTCGGGTCTGAGTCCCAGAAGCTTAAGATGGTGGCTGCAACTTTTCCTTCAGACTGAGGCCAACCAATCACAATGCGTGGTTGTGTGTGTGGATCCAAAGTGTTTGAGCCTTAATTTCTCAAAAAATGCTTAACAAATTTACACCAAATAACAAAAAGAAATCTTTGTGGACATGATCTAGCTTTCTGACAAATGTGGTGTAATTCTGGTTTGCTGTTTTGGCTGTAACTGCGTCTAATTTTCCTCTGGAAAAATTGAAGGGGAAAACGGGTTTTGGCCCCCCTTTTTCTCACCCCATAACTTTCAGGAGAGCAGTTGAGGTGGAAGAAAATGCTTTCACTTACATTACATTTATGAACAAACAAAACATACTCTATCTACCTCATTTCATTAATAAACTATATTTCAGAACTAACATCTGCAAGAAAGAACACTAGACAATTGAAAAATATTTCAGCACAGAAGGCCTTTCACGAAATGAACAATTGAGGTAATTAAGATTCTTACTACATTTTCCTTTTCTATTTTGCCATTTCAACGATATAGCCATATCTACACGGACTAGGGTCTTCTGAAACGTTTCAAATCTTCGCAGTTACAGTACTTTGGGTTTTCATTCATGCTCCGATTTGCATTCTTAGTCACTTAAAACCCATCTGACCCCGAATAACTTTAGGAAAGTTTTAGAGGAACGTGTCAGTGACACACAATTGACAATGAGCATGCTTCCAGCCAGCGCAAAGCGGTCATTTATTTTTCCCCAAAAATAAAAATAAATGAAGAGGCTTTGAATGATGCCTTTCACGGGTTCAAAGTTGGTTAAAATATGGTCCGCCAGAATCAGCTGGCTCATTGAATTTCCAGTGGATGAGCGTGCATTGTGGCAGCAGCATGACTGCTGGACTTTCGGAGATACCGTAAACAGCCCCCAGCGGAGGGATACGAATCACTGGCCAGTCACTTTGACCTCCGAGTGATTAAAAGCGTGCAAAGCAAACCTTCAAAAGAGATTAGCATGTGCAACGGTGTGTGTTGTGTGAGGCAGAAGAACTATGCCCTCCGCTTTTTTTAAATTTGAACTATAACCTTTTCTGTGACACAAACGTTTTTTTACTCAAGTTCAATTAAGTAAAATCATTTAACGTTTCATTAATAAGGGACTAATACTTAATATCAGAAACATATTTTAAAAGATCCACCTTGGTTTATTTTATTTCACAAAGATCCGTAATTGGAGAAGCTCGGAAGTTTTACAAATTGTGCTAAAAGTGCAGTAAATTGACCCCAAAAAAAGTTGTGCAATTTAAAGTAAAGTCAAGTCACTGCTTAGCCTTTGCGGTAATGCTATTCTACGCAAGGGAAAGCAGTGTTTGTCCGCACGAGTGCTAACATTGCAGCTTTAAATGCACAAAGCACTTCTTTTGTATGTTTTACTCCAATTAACTGAAAATTTCCACTTATGTTATGATTATCCATTTCGATAATGCAATTACCAATTCATGGTATTACCGCGAAAAAGACAGTCAACTGTGACAGCACTTTCAAGTGTTGTCGCTTCATGTATTTGAAGGGACATTCTTTTCACTAGCTCGTGTACCCTGTAGAACCACCCTGCTATACCAACCATCGTTTTAATCAAAGAAATATAAAAATAAAAACAGTTTTTCACATGCAAACTGCACCTGAATGTTACTGGGGCGCTTTACACGAGCACCAGTTACATTATACAAGGACACATTAATTATTTATTTTTAATGTTTTATGCAAGGCGAGATGTGGTGATTCGACCAGAATCCAGGTTGTAGAGCAGATGCAGAGACTCAAAGTTGGTTTCCAAACGCCAAAGACTGCAGCTTTGACCGTTTGCAGTATCTTGTCCCGCTCAAAAAGTGCTATTTTGGAACTATACAAAAAACAGCTGTAACGTCGTAGTAGTTGCCTGAGCCGCCGGATTAGACATTTTCGTTCGAATGGTTGCTTTTGTCCCATTACCTTCAGTTCTACCTCCTGTCCAAAGGACACCATACTTGCGTCAAGGGGG
Source organism: Triturus cristatus (assembly GCF_964204655.1). NCBI lineage: Eukaryota > Metazoa > Chordata > Amphibia > Caudata > Salamandridae > Triturus > Triturus cristatus. The sequence continues at coordinate 821,952,622 of NC_140585.1, read as the reverse complement.
TTAAGGACCGATAAAGCTGAAAGTTAGAGGTCATAAGTTGCATCACAGAGCCCTCGCCTGGGCTTTGTCCCACTAGAGCCTGTAACGGACAATCACCTAAGCTCCCAGTAAGTTGATTGGTTCTCCCGCTTGCTTTGAGCACAATGGCCGGCATCCGTCCTTTGCTCTTCGCCCTTGTCGCTAAGGATCAGGGTGATTGACAGGTAGGAACAGATCTGGCGTGGTGCCCCGCTCAGGCCGATTGTCAATGGTGAGCGTCAGTCCCATGACCTCTGCACGCTAAGGGTCACCGAGCAGGTACACAGGTTCGCGAGGGCAGGCTCCGTCACTTACAATGGTGTAAAGAATCAATGCTAGTGCTTGTCTACGGAAGACTACTTGTTGACTCGCAAACACGGTAGCTCACTTGCACTCTCTGTGTTGCTGCAATTTCTGCTACCCCTTTCAAGTTTGCACTTCAGAAGCCGTAGTGTGCCTTGATTTGAAAGAATATATTCATAAACTTTTACTGGAACGATTTGTAAAGGCGTTGGTTCCCTTGGAAAAACTCTGAACTATATGTATTTAAAAAGGCTTTCTTAGTGAAAATATTATTACACACACCTAAACATCAAAGGAAAACTAGAGTGTAAAGCAAAAAAAACAAGTGGGAGGGGTGGGGGGAGTGCACACGCGCATGTGCTGAGTAGCAGTTGTTTGCTCTTTTTCAAAGCACACACTTGTTCTGCGCCGCTGCGCACTCCCGCAAGCTGTATGCCGCCACAAGCACGAGTATGTGCTTGGAAAAAGAGCTGTAAGACGGCTAAAGGTATCCTATGCAACGCATGCGCTCTGCATAGGCGAGACCTAAAAAATAAGGATAATCAATTAATTTTTTACGATAAAAAAAAAAGTTTTGAATTTACCCTTGTGCTCGCAAACAAGCAGGCCAACTACACACTAGTAAATGAACATGCTCTATAAAGATCCTTGATGGTCAGGGGGAGTAACAAACTACCATACAAGGAGCGGAAAGGTTAAGTATTCTTGGTAGTGAATCCATGGAAATTCTGAAACTTACTCACCAGATCTCACCAGTAAAAAGCTTCAAGCCACTCACTAGTTGTGAACCAAACTATCTCCTCAGTGTAAAGGCAAAAGACTTAGAGTCATTCAGGACAGTAAACTCACTTGATAGGTGAACACAATGCTATCTGCTAGACGATAGCTCAGGAATAATGCAATTAAAAAATCTGGTAAAATCTCTTGGGTGAATGATGAGACGAGACCATATCACTCTGGCAAAGTTCCAGTCTAATTTCAGACTGAGGGCCTTATTTAGAGTTTGTCAGACAGTGTACAGACAGTAAATTATACAAATGTTGTGGGGCACCCAGTCTGCCAAACTGACGTCCCACCTGCTCTAACACGGATGGCCCAACAGACTGGAGTCCATTGGTTTAAGTACAAAATTCCCAGGGTGTCAGGTCATTTGCTTTTTAAAAACAAACTCCTGTACAGGCCACCCGTCAACTTTAAATAATCCAGAGTGCCTTCATTTGACAGCAATACTTCTCTCTTGTAGGTTTGAGCAAAGTTTCCTGTTAACAAGTAAGCAGAGGCTATACAAGGGGATGACTGAAAGTTTACTAGGAACCCTAGGCAATAAAGAAGACTTGCTGTGTAAGGAAGCTTTATATGGAGCAAAGGAGATCACAGAACCATCCTTTGAAATTTTGCACAAGTACCCATGCTACAGCACACATTTTATGGCACTATTAAGATAAGCTTAGTTCTCACAAGAGAACCTTGCAGCAACTTTCTAGATTCCATGTAGTCACTGTGAGAAGTTGGCCTGGCATATGCTGTCCACTAGTTATAGTGGGCACCTTGTACCAGTCAAAACAACCCTTATTGATGATAGGTTTAAAGACAACCTTTATTGAAAGCTATCCTAGTGGTAGCTATGGAGAGCAGCCTTCAGGGTCAGTCTTGAAGGAGTGTAAAGCAGCTTGGTTTACCAGATTTTAACCTCTTGAATTACTAAATGAAAGGAGAACCACGCAAGGTATGTATAAAATATATGTATTTATTTCTAAACACTCACTACTAATCTCTTTATGAGATTAGAGTCCAAGATACACACAATAATACAGTTCTAAAACGACAGTAAAGAGCACTATATACAATGGGCCCTAGGGGCGGACTAAACCATATATTAAGAAAGTGGTATAAGAACCACGACTTGACTAGACACAATGCCTAGAGAATGTAGAATCGCTGGGACCCCAAGGAACCACCCAAGGTAGTGACACAGGAGACCCACGGGGGACGTGTGCCGTGTCAGAACACAGCCGCGAGCCCTGTACTATGCTATGGGAAAGTCGCGGTTGGAATTTTAGAAGTTAAGGACACTTAGGAGAGGACTTTGAGCAAACCCCTTTAGACGTAGGGGGTTCTAGGGCCAGCACCCAGGGAAGCACCGGAGTACTCGTGTTACCTCACCCAGGGAAGCCGGGTGCATAGGTGTCAAATGGTGTTGGGAATCGTCATTGATTTCAATGGCGATCTGCTGCAAAGTGCTGCTGCTGGGAAGGAGAAAAAAAGTGTCCGGTGTGATCCAAGCCTGGATCGAAGGTCAGAAGAACCTGAAAGCAGAGGGGACAGAGTCTGGGTCACTAGCCAGTGACCAGGGGCACGATAGACGAATGCCCACCGATGTCTGGTGTTTCAGGTGCGAAGAGGTGAAGCTTGACTCTGCAGCCACGAGGACTAGGAGGCGTCGACGACGGCCAGGAGCTGGATTCGAGCTGTCCCACGAAAGATGTTGAGTGCTGCGGTGTCGGTGCCCGGATTGGACCCAACAAGCCTTGGAAACAGCAAGCCATGCAGGAAGAGAAAAGATGCTTCGGTTGCGGACCAGCAAGTTTCTGGGGACTCCCCAAGCAATGGAGAGTCAGGGCACGTCTGGAGCAACCAGGTAAGCCCAATTAGAAGCAAAGTTGCCTTCACAGAGACCTACCAGTCGACGGACTAGGGCTCGCGAAGGGACCTCGAGCGAAAACACAAAGGGCCAGCTCACGGAACACTCGTGCAGTGTAAACGGGCAATCTTCGGTGCAAATGCTGCTCGGGGTCAGGGCTACAAGTAACCCAAAGCTCCGCTGCAGGAGTCGCTGGAAAGCTGATGCTTCTGCAAATGGTCGCGGTGTCCAGGGTTTCGGCCTGCACGGTCTTCTATAAAAGATACAGGCCTCAGAATTGCTGAACGCACAGATCGACCTCAGAGACCATGGACACCCACCTCCTGTGTTGCAAAATTCTTCGAAGTCCGGCGGGAGCTTCGGAGATGCAAACCGGACAGATGAGTCTTTGGTGCCTGCCTTGCAGGGGAATAACTCCTTTACTCCAAGGGAGATTCTTCAGTCATCTAGTTCAATATAGATCGTCGAAGTTCCAGGATTCAGTATCAGAGTTTCGTCCAGGTGTAATCTAAAGACCTGTAGCCAGGGGTTCCTTTCTTATACCGAAGGAAGGGGTTGGACAAACTCTAGGGACCCACCTATGGGAGGGTCACGAAAGAGGGGTGGCTACACCCATTTCCTTTGTCCAGTTTTGGGCCAGAGCAGGGGCTGGTAGCCCCTGCAACCGGTTTGAGCTAGACTGCATAGGGACACCAAATGTGGCCCCAGTGCTGACTTCAAAGCACTCTTGGAGTGCACCCACCCAGCCCCAATACACGAAAGCCTGTCTGGGAGGTGGTGACACCTCCCTGTGACAGGAAACCTATTGTCAAGGCCTCCCCTGCTGGAGTTTCGTCAAGCAGCAGGAGGGCAGACTCGTGTCTGTGGCTGGCAGAATCGATTTTGTGATGCCAGGGCTCTGTTAGTTGGTACCGGGTATACCAGTGCTGTCATGTCTCTCCCTCTAGAAGGGTGGGATCGTACTTCCACACCAGTTACTGGTGTGGGGGTATGATTCCAAGGTGTTTGACACCAAACACGACATGTTTCCGTGCAGCCATCCCAAAGTTAGCATTTACCGTTTGGTTATAATGCACTTAAGAGTATATGGTTTGGCTACATCACAAACAACCCCGGAATAAAGGTTCAGAAGGCTGCAAAGGGGCTCTGCTCATGCATGGGCACCCTCTCACATAAATCCCATGACCCTGCCTTCAGGATTAGTAAGGCCTGCCATAGGGGTGACTGAAAGGTTTATATGTGCATTGATATTGAGAGATATAGTGAACCTATATCTCTGTAAGGGGTGCATGCACCACCTTACCCAGGTTGCAGTAGCAGTCCTGTGGTGTCATTTTGGATGGCTTCCCAGGGTGGGCATAATACATGCTGCATCCCCTGGTAGGTCTCTGGGGTACCTATGGCCTGTGTACATAGTATACCATATACTAGGGACTTATGAGGATACCCCAGAATCCAATCTGGAGTGTACCTAAAGTACTGGTTATCAATTTAGAGAGGAAGCAGCTAGGCTGGGGTCCAGGTTAACAGGGTCCCAGCCAGACTAAAGTCGAAAAACAGTGAAACATTAGCAAAAAGTGGGGGTAACTGTAAGAAACAGATCCTACTCTCCTACAGTCACTGCATGGAAGTTGAGGAATCTTATACATCAAACCTTGAAGTTAACCAGCAATTCCATGTTGATTTATTTCCATCAAGGTAGGTTATAAGCTGAATCTGTGAGTGCTGAGATGGCATATGCAGCTGGAAGGAGCTTTGTGAAGCACTGAGGGCTTAAAACACACAGAAGGGAAAGTAATGGAAACACTATTTTTGACTGCCCTACTGGAGCATGGGTAATCTGTGTTGTCCTTTTGGATCTGGACCAAGAAAGAAGCATCTTTTAAATCTACAGGCACTATCCATGCTTCAGCAACTTGAATATCTCTGGGATGATGGATGCCCCCCCCATCATGAAAACTTGATAAAAGAACTGTGTTTAGTGAACTGAGATTTATCACCGGGCAAAAGCCTTGGAATTTCTTACGCCTAAGAAAAAGTTGACCGACAAAGCCCATAATGTACAAGCAGGAATTATACTCCATTTTGACCAGTTCTGTCAACTTTAGACGATAGGTTGCATAGGGGTCTGCGGTGTTGAGGGGGGAAGATAATTTTCCTTTGTTTATAAATTAGCCTAGTTATGGAACCTAGAGATAATGAACATTAGAGATCTCAAAATCATTAATGGGAGCAGGATTACGTAGCTGAATGAGCAGGAAGGAGGATGCCTTTGCCTCTTTCACCCACAGCAGTGTCTATAATGTTGGACTGAGGGCTGCAACTGCCACCCCCTCAACAACGGCATCTGAAGAAGTGGCCACGGCTTCAGCTCTCTACCTCATCTATTACCGATGAAGCACCCTTCCTTGCTTGTTTTAAAGAAGACAAGTGTAAATGAATAGCCCTTAGGGATGCAAGGTGGCACCCAAAGAAGCCACCGGACGAATCACACTGATATGTTGGAGTCTTAAGCAATTTTACATTGCATAAGGAGACGGACAGATTTACAGTGCTCAGCAGTAATTGTGGCATTCGCATTACCCAAGAAACATCACTTGCTCTGTGCCCAGCCCTCAAGTGTACAGTTTACAGATTCATCTGGAACAAAAGGTGCTTGCATATGCTGCAACCCTACACATCTAGGAGGTGAGCTTGTCAGCACAGAGGAGCAATCAATACAATCCTAGGGTTTCTTGGGTAAGGCAAGTTTTCCCTTTACTCCTTGGCCTCTGGCACTTAGTCTGGACAGCACATCGTGGGCTCTTAGAGGGCAAGCTAATCAATAATTTATTAAATGTACCACTTCTTTCACCTCCGCGCTGGTTCCCTGATAGGAGTAAGTTAAGACGTCATCTGTTTCAGCTGATGTTCAAGAAGAGAAGGTTATGTTTAAGACTTCACCTATCTTGTTGGGGGGGCGTGTCTCTTTAGCACTAGATAGCAAGTGGAACCTTATTTTTGGGGGGTGGGGCAGAATGGGAGGCAGGTTTGCGTTTGGTACGACAGTTTCAGTACTTGTGCTTTCACATTGTTAATGGGTCTGTGGCTCCAGCACAGACTCAAGAATGTTGCAGCTGGTGGGAGGAGCCTAGCGTGCAACCAAGATGGCCGCATAGGCTTACGGCTCTCGAGGGCCTCCGCAACCTCCCACGTCTATCCTGACTAAATCCTGGTAAACTTGATGGGCTTTTGCATCCGCGCTGAGGTGCCACCCGTTTTCTAAATTCAGATCGGACGCCGGGAACCCGAATGGTCGCCCTCCGAAGATTGCGGCCTGCTGTTGCCTAGGTCCCGATCTCGAGTTGGTGGGGTGCCCGGGTACGAAGTGAACAACAGCGGCATGCTGAGCTTGACTTGCCGTGTACCCCGCACTTTCACTTTCGTTTTCGAGTCTGACTTTTTGAGATCGGCTGAGGGACCTCGGTGTTTCAGAGGAGAGCGGACGGCGGAGTGTCTGGCCTGACTCTCGGGCTACACAAGGACTTCCTGCCCGCGACTGCAGTGTTCGACTGATTTGGCCAACTGGTTCCTGTCCCCGGCTTCGACGAGTGCCAACCTTGGTGGCCTCCGGACGATGGCGACTAGACTAGACGGTGACAAGTTGAAACCCAAGTCAACCCGGAGGGGATCCTATGCACAGGCCAACAATATGGATCAGTATGCGCAGCTGAAGGGATCCCCCAGTGGCTTGCATAAATCGCCTGAGAGGGCTAAAGAGGTTTCGGGCCCATCGTCAGAATTGACCCTGCAGGACGTTATGGGAGCCATTGAGGAGATGAAGGCTGCGGTGGGTCAGCGGTTTGATACCCTGGCGCATAAATTGGACGCGGTCCTTATTGATGTGAATTTGGTCAGGGCAGACCTGTCCAAAACCAACAATCGGGTCGACTCTTTGTCTCAAGCGGCGTCGAGCCTAACTGTGGATGTGGCAGCCCTGCAGACGGAGGTCCGCCGGCTGCGGCTTGCCAGTGACCAGACGGATCGTCGACTTGAGGACTCTGAAAGCAGGGCTAGACGGAATAACGTCCGTATCATCGGAGTGCCGGAAAGATCGGAGGAATCTGCCGCGGATCTATTTGTGGAGGATCTGGTGATCAATCATCTCGCGCCCAAGGGATTGAGCAAGTTCTTTGCGGTGGAGCGGGCCCACAGGATTCCGGGTGGTGCGCCCAAAGTGGGTGCCCCCCCCCCCCGAGGCCTATAATTGCCCGACTTTTCAACTTTCGAAATCGAGATGCTATCCTTCAGGCGTCGAGGGTGGCAGGGCCGCTGAAGTTTGAGAACTCCAATGTCAGCTTTTATCCAGACTTCATGCAAGCGGTCCAGAAACAGCGGCTGGGATTTCTGGGTGTGAAACGGCGCTTGAGGGACATGGAGTTGAAATACGCGATGTTGTTCCCGGCGAGGTTGCGGGTTGAGTTCCAGGGTCGTTCCCACTTTTTTGACCGGCCGGAGGCAGTTGGAGACTGGTTGGATGCCCTGCCGCGGGGGCAGGACCGAGACAGTCGGACGGCAGAAAACGAACGGGATGTGGTGGAGCGGGACTAGAACTTGGTTCCTGGCGATGGACTAGACTGGCGAGGTTTTGTACCTTGGCTCAATTGTACTTAATTTGGTACATCATGCCCTTCAAGTGCCTGGGGGTTGTGGGGAGCTTATTGGGGTCCTTTCCTCCTTCTGGGGTTCTCTTTGTGGTATAGGTTAGGGCGACAGGCACACTGCAAGTTGGGGGGGCTGTTTGGGCTCAAGCAGGGGTGCAGGGAGGGGGGAGTTGTTGTTCTGGGATTGTGGGGGAGGGGGGTTGTTGGGGATGGTGGTTTTCTTGTTTTGCAAGGCAATGTGAAGTTTTCTGCTGAATTCTCCGGGTTGTGCTCTCCGGGATGTGGGTATCATGTGCGGGAGTGGGATGGGGGGTAGGGGATTGAGAATCCTTTCGTGGAATGTGAACGGTCTGGGGGACAAGATCAAGCGCGGGGTGGTGTTGCAGTTCTTGAAACGAACCTCGCCCGACATTGTTTTCCTGCAGGAGACACATTTGATTGGGAACTCCTTCCAGGCCCTAAATAGGAGGGGCTATCGCCTTGCCGCTCACTCTGGTTTCACTTCTGGCTCTAGGGGAGTGGGCATTCTGGTTAGGGCCTCTCTCCCATTGGAAGTGGACGAGGTGCTTCACGATGATAGGGGGCGATATGTGGCGCTGGTGGGGAGATGGGAGGGCAGGACTGTGTCGCTCGTGGCTGTGTATGTACCTCCGGGGTTACAGACGGCTACGTTTGCTGATTTGGGGCGTTTGGTCCTGGGACTCCCTGGGGGGGTTCTGGTGTTGGGTGGTGATTTTAATGCCGTTGTCTCCGGGTCGGAGGACCGTCACCCTCCCAGGGATCTCCCTAGGGCTCAGGCCTGGTTGGGTGGCTTTTTGGACACTTTGGGACTTGTAGATTGCTGGAGATTGATGCATCCGGGACAGGCGCAATACACCTTTCACTCGGGGGCCCATGGGAGTCTCTCGAGACTTGACTATATGCTTATGCCGGCGACCCAAGCTGGAATGATTGGGGAGGTGCGTCATTTAGCCTGAGGTATCTCTGACCATTCCCCTATATGGTTGCAGCTGAGGGATGTCTCTGGGGCAGAGGGGAGAGTGGCACCCATTAGCACCTGGTATCTTCGTAACCCTAAGATCAGCGCGGAGTTGGTCAAGTCCACTGATCACTACTTTACTGATAATGTGGGGTCGGTGTCGTCGGCCGTCTCCCTATGGGAGGCTTATAAAGTGGTGGTCAGGAGGCAGGCCTTGTCCCTTATCTCCCATACTAAGAAGTGCGAGAGAGCGGAGGTGGTCCGCCTGGAAGCGGAAATAGCTGTAATGGAGGAGGACTTGGAGAGTGGGGTTACTGAGGAGAAATTGCATGTTCTCAGCCTCAAACAGTCAGATTACAAAGCGTTAGTCACGGAAGCGGCTAAAGAGATGAGTAGAGAGCAGCAAGGGCGGCTGTATGATGTGGGGGATAAGGCCGGAAAACTGATTGCTTGGTTGGATAGGAAGGAGAGAGCTAGCAGGGTGGTGCCCGTTGTGGAGAGGAGTGATGGAGTGCGTGTGACTGACCCGGTTGAGATCGTTGACTGCTTCGCGGCTCATTTCCGCGGAGTATATTCTCCGGTCTCGGTGCGATCGGAGGAGGATTCCCATAGCTTGCTTAGAGACATTGCATTGCCAACCCTATCGGAGGCAGGCGCGGTGTTGATGGAGGCGAAGTTGTCGTCAGATGAGATCGCTTTGGCCATTCGTTCGATTGCTTCGGGTAAAGCGGTGGGTCCTAATGGTCTTCCCATCGAACTCTACAAGTTGCGTCCCGATAAGATAGCACCACATCTTCGAGACATGTTTGTGGCGGCACGTGCGGCGGCCTTCCTCCCCCTGACCAACGCCTCGCCAGCATAGTGGTGATACACAAAGAGGGGAAACCGCGAGATCGCTGCGCCTCCTATAGGCCCATTTCGCTGTTGAACGCAGAACCCAAAATTCTGGCTAAAGTGTTGGCTAACCGACTGGTTCGGGTCGTGGGCGACTTGATTCATCAGGATCAGTCTGGTTTTATACCCCATCGGAATACCGCTCTAAATCTGAGGCGGTTGCACGGTGTGCTTGCTAGAGTGGACTTCATACGTGAGCCGGCCATCTTGGCATCTTTGGATGCTACTATGGCATTCGACACTTTGGAGTGGCCATATATTTGGGCCGTGTTGGCGAAATTTGGGTTCGGCCCGGAGTTTATTGGTTGGGTAAAATTACTATACGCTGACCCACTGGCTCGGGTGGTGGTGAATGGTAGGGTGTCGGCTCCCTTCGCACTGGGGAGGGGTACGCGGCAGGGGTGTCCGCTATCACCCCTTCTCTTTGCACTTTCTTTGGAGCCTCTCGCCGCCTGGTTGCGTTGGGAGCCGTCGTTGCGAGGCATTAGATGGACGCCGGAATTCGAAGACCGTGTCTCCCTTTACGCGGATGATATCCTTCTGTATCTCACGTCTCCCCGGCGGTCGCTAATTGTCTTGGTGGATGTGCTGAATTTTTTTGGCCGCAACTCCGGCCTGGTCATCAACTGGGCCAAGTCGTGCGTCTACGTCCTCTCGGGGGATGCCCCCCTTCTGCCGCGGGATTGCCCAGTTCAGATGGTTACCCTGGGGTTCAAATATTTGGGAATCTTTATCTCACTGGACCCCGCGGTTCGCTATGAGCGAAACCTTCTACCTCCCCTCCAACGATTGAAGGCCGACGTAGCGAGATGGCGACGACTTCCGCTCTCGCCGCTCGGACGGGCGGCATTGTTTAAAATGAGGTCGCTGCCTCGTTTCTTGTATGCCTTGCAAAATACTCTTGATGTCGTGCCGGCCCGTTATTTCCGGGAGGTGGAGGGTCTTCAGCGCCAACTGTTTTGGGGCGGGCGGCCGCGGATTGCTCTCGCCAAGTTGACGCTCCCTTGGTATGATGGGGGGGGGGGGGGTCGCCCTCCCCGATATTAAACGATACTATTGGGCGTCTCAGTTGGCAGCGGTGAACCACGGGATATATGGTCCTGCCTTAAACCCGGCCTTCGAGATGGATAAACTCCTGCTTCCGGGTGGGGACTATAATAGGGCGCTGTACTCGGTGACCCAGGACACGCGGTTGACGGGACCCACGCGGGTGGCGGGCGTGTGTGGCACGCGGCGAATGCTGCGATGGGGTGGAGAGATCGCTTGACTCGGGCGACGCCGTTGTATGCTTCTGGGCGGTTGGGCTGTTTGTGGAGATCGAAAGGCTTTGAGAAATGGGATATGATTGGTATATGTAAGGTGGGTGATCTGTGGGCGAAGGGATCTTTCAAAACTTTCGAAATGCTTAAAATTGAATATAAATTAAACGATAGAGAGTACTTCCGGTATGCTCAAGTCTACCATGCGCTTTGTTAGGTTTTTCCGGATGCTACTGCTATCCCCGAGTATTCCCCATTGGAGGATAGAGTGTTGGATGGCTACATACCCGACAGCACTATTTCCCTGATTTATAAGAAACTCATTAACGATCGTGCGGACTTGCTGCTCCGTTTGAGGGAGGCGTGGACGGGCGACGGCTTGGAATTGGATGATGAGGACTGGGTATCGGCGGTGGCCTCCCCGAAAGAGGTGGCGATCCCGGCCCGCCTGCGGTTTGTACAGCTGAAGATCCTCCATAGAGTGTATGTCACAGGGCCCGGTTTGCTGCGTATGGGTTATTCGATGGATGGATTGTGTAAGCGTGGGTGTGGCCTGCCGGGCACGTTCCTTCATATCTTGTGGGAATGTTCGGAGGTTGTGCGATTCTGGAACGGTATCCACACCGTAATGGAGGGGGTCACGCACGTGGCCCTGTTGCCAGAGGCTAGGAGGTGTTTGTTGAATGTCTGGGAACCGAATGATTGTAATGCGGCACAGACGCAGTGGGTGACCTTGGGGTACATGGTGGCTAAGCGTAACATTGCACAGCTATGGGGCTCCCCGAGGCCGCCCACGATTGACGTATGGAAGGAGAATATGGACTGGTGTATGTTTAGGGAAAAGACGGCGTATGTGGCGAGAGGTAAGCCAGGGAAATGGACTAGGGTATGGGGTCCGTGGAATTTATATCGGGGACGTATCTGCACCCCGCCTCTGCCATTAGAAGTCGATATTGCTCTGACCCCCTAGCCGCGCGTTCCGCGGGAGGGCTTGAGGTGTGCTCCATGCTTTGTTTTCCCATTGCCGCCCCTCTACGGCTTCCGGACAGGAACTGCTTTGGACGTTATATGTTATTCCCCGTCCCGGGAAGAGCACGCTGCTACTTCGGACTCTCATTGCCTTGAGTGTGTTTTATATTTAATAAAAAATGAAACTGTTGTTTTCAATTGCTCCTGGCCTATGGCCACGGCCTGTTATATGTGCTTGCGAACTGCCGGGCGCCTTGCCTATGGTTCAATGGATTGTGTGGCGTTACATTGCGAGCCCTCGGGCTCTATAGCGGCCGGCCCTGGTGGTTGTAGGCCCTTGTTGTATTTTATGGTGTGCTAACGGTTTCGAATAAAAAATATTAAAAAAAAAAAAAAAAGAATGTTGCAGCTTAAGTTCAGATCAAACTACGATTTATCAAACGTGGTTCTAGAGAGGGGAGGGGAGTAAGGAACGAAGGCCAGGACGCCCCCCAGCATAATTTTCACTATCAAATATAGTAATAAAAAGAGTATGTGGGTGAGCTCATATAGAAAAAAAATAACTTTCATAAGCAGGTTGAGCTCACTCACCCCTGAAGACCTGAAATATTAGTTAAAGTTCAGTTTTGGAAAATATGACATTGGATGCTAGTGGGAGGACTATGTACTTCTGTGCTCAGTATCGGTCTTCCATATGATATCTGCCTCCTAGTCTTTAATAAAATCTTACATTTTAGACAGAGGACCTGTTGGAGGCAGCAGATGTTAAGCAATTGGAACCCTAGTAAATGATACCCCCGGTACCTACTGCATGAAAATTAAAGAGGGTCCCCAAGGGCTTCAGCATGCATTGTGCCACCTTAAGGGACCCATCAGGACCATCATACAAACTGCCATTGCGAAGGTGCATGCCATGGTGCAGAGAAAAGTGAAGACACAACATGCAACACCCAATGTGTGCCATGCGTGCAGACACTGCTTGCAGTATAGGTAAGTCGGCCTTACAGCCCTACGGCAGGGTGCACTATACATATGTGGGCAGATCTACATGAGTAGATATGCCCCTGTGCTGTCTAAGTCGATTCTTAGATATTACAAGTGAACAGGAAAGCCATTTTAAATACTTGTGCTGGACACTGGTAATAACGAATTCCCCAGCAGCATGATGGTTTCACTGAAACTAGAGATATTTAGAATCAATCATCTTGGATTAACAAACACACACTGATTCAAGTGATGGATTTATTAATCCATGCACCCAGAGGGCACTTTAGAGGTGCCCCCTGAAAACCTACAGTGTACTGCCTGACTGGCATAGACCAGCCTGCTACCACAGACAGGTTTATGACCCCTGCAGGTGAGAGCCCACGCTTTCTGGGGCCGGAGGTGGTGTTGTCTCCTTCAAGCAGGATGGCTAAGTAGTCAGCATATCAAGGCAGGCAGCTTCAAAGGCCTCTTACGCCTTTGATATGCGTCCCAAGGCTTCCCCGGATAGGGGAAATGCTATCCCCTGCCTCTGGCCCATTTGGCACCAGTACAGGTGGGAAAATTAGCTAGTCAGGAGGCGTGTTCCCACCATCAGGCTAGCTCCACTCCTAAGGTGGGCTACCTGATGTAAATACAAAACTTAGAATTCCACCATCTTGGTTTGGCAGAATTAGGCTCACTGAGTCAATTTTATGTCCACCTCCCACAAAAAATTATCATATAGAGGGTGTAGACACCTTCATGGTAAGTAGCTCATTTGCTACTACCGGTCACTCCACTTAGCGCCACTAAATTAAGTATTGAGGAGGCCCTCTTGATGTCAGGGCCTCAGACTCAACGGATCCAGAAAAAGAGGACAAAAGAAGAGCTGTGAGTCAACGAAAACTGAAGACTACTGAGGACTTTTGGCATCAAACCCTGCCTGCACCAATCTCAGCAACTGTGACAGAGTGACTTTTCCTGCAGCTGAGCAGCTACCAAGAACCACGCTAGGTTGCCAACCCATCGCAAATTGCCAGCATTGTCCCTTGGAGTAGAGGAGCTACTCTTCTGCAGTCCGCCGGCACTGAAGAAGCAGAGTCCGGTTTACCGTGTTGCAGTTCCCAACCAGCCTGATGCAGCAGCCCCCTAGGAAGAGGTACGTGGGCTCCTGAAGGTAAAATCTGTCCCCTCACCGAGCGAGAGGACACCAGTGTAAGAAAGTGCCCTATTTTTGCATGGTTGCCCCCACTTTTCGCTGCAACCAACCAACAGGCTCTGGCCCCAGCCAAAATTGGGAGTCTGCACCCGATGCCCACGGCCCGAGTTCGAGTGGCCCAACACCACGAGGTCGTCTCTCTGGAAAACCTGACCTGAGATCTGGTGATCTCTGACCTGCCTCAACACTCCAAATGACACCTTCAGTCTCTTTCTAGAGGACCCACACAACCGTGACAGGAGCTGGTAAGAAATCCCGGCACCTAAAGACACCCCTTGCACCCAAAGTCTCACGGCCTTGGATGGCCCAACCGACGGTGTCCCCTCATCCCCGGGCATTCCAACTTACCTCGCCAACCGGTGGTCACCTCCAGAAGATCTTCGTCCCTGAGCCTGCAGTCTTTGTTGCAACCTGAGAATCCCCATTGAAAACACCATTGACGCCAAACCAGCACCCTGCACCCAGCCGCCCCTGCGGGTGTTCTTTGGGTACTAACTCGGATCCCCCTTTGCCCTGAGCCTAACACCAGGAGCCTTGCTCCCACATTCTCGTGGTCTGCTCGTGTGCAGCCACCAACCTGAGGCCCCCCTATACCCCATTGAATAACATTGGGCCTCTGCACCCGGCCGCCCTAGTGCTGCTGAGGGTGCTTTGAGAGTGCATCCTTGACCCTGGGGGGGAACCCTGGTTCTTACCCCTGAATACCAACTCCCACAACCAAGTACCTACCGGTTAACCGATAACTACATTTTCTCCATCGGAATACATTGACTATTTGTCCTTGAAAATTGTTAAGTGTGGAGTAGGTTTTGTATGAGAACTTGAAAAACTGCAAGTAACTAAAAACTGCTTTACTTACCTTTTCTCTAGGAAATGTCCCAGTGTGATATCTAGGCATATCACACTGAGTATAAAAAAGAATCCATAACGCAATCTGTAAAGGAGTCAAAAGTAATCGGACAGTACTTTCCACTGTATTGAAAAGATTTACAAACTGTAACAAAGACATTTTCATTCAGCTTGCTTGAATTGTTCAACCTGCCTTGAAAAGTACCATTTACACTTACCAGCACCAGGCTTGCTTGGTCCTAGAAAATAAATATACCTAAATATAATTTTTTATACAAACAAATTGGTCTGAGTTCAGTCTGAGTGTGTGACATCATTTGCTGCCCGAGTGTGTACAACAAAGGCTTAACACTACCCTCCGATAAAGCCTTACTGCTCGCCCACACTACCACAAATAGAGAGTAAGGTGCGATCTACTTTTACCTCTACCTTTGGGGTTCCACTGGACTCTGTGCACACTATATCTTATTTTGGTATAGCATACAGAGCCAGCTTCCTACAACCACGATCAACTGGAGCCGCACAGGAGCAATATCCGGGGTACCAGACCCCTTGCGGCAGCCAACGCCTGTTTAAATCCAGTCGGGACTTTAACAGCTACCTAGACAGAGCAGCCGTCGAGAGACGTCAGCAGCACAGAGACCCACTTCCAGAGTGGCCCAGCAGTCCTGATTTTTGCACCCGCAACTGGCGAGACCAACAACTGCAAGGCCCCAAGACGCACAGAGCCCAGCTGACCTTTCCACTCTGCACCCAAGCGTGCCAGCCTAGGTACCAACGAACCGGCTGTGCCCCTTTACTCACAGGACCCTTGTGACCCAAGCCCCCCATTGGGAGTTCCCCTCTGCAGCCTATTTCTCGGTGCCCCCCCTGCTTTCCACCAGCGTAGCGTGCAAAGCTACCAAACCGACCAGCACCTCTACACCCAGACGCCCCAGGGCAGGTGACAAGTAACTGCTGGTGGTACTTTGGACCTTGGCCTCCTTCAGCCCCAAGTCCAGAAGGATACCCCAAGAAATGGACCACAAAAAACTGTACGCAACCTATGCCTTTTGTCCCATAGGGAAGCATTGCTGCGTAAAGACGTATTCAAGTTAACTGTTTACTGACCAGTGAAATTCAATATTTTAAAAAGTACTTACTTGACAATGAAGTTCTTGGTATCAAAAATTATATTAAAACACAAGTTATTTTACTAAATTGGTTTCGGGTTTATTCTGGAGTGTGAGTCTCATTTATTGCCTCTGTGAATAAAACAAATGCTTATCACTACCCTCTGATAAGCCTAAACTGCTCACCCACACTGCCACAAAAGAGAGCATTTAGTGTTCTTTTTGCCTCTGTAAATCAATAAAGGTTGACTGGACTCTTTACACAGTGTACCTCATTTTGGTCCACTATATAAAGAGCCAGCTTCCTATACGCTGGAGAATGAACAATTTACTATTATTGGCACAATAAATCTAAATAAAATAATGGCCCTGCTGAGACTACTATCCTCCAAGCCGTCCAAGATGCACCAAAGACATTGTTACATGAGGTACAATCTTTTACACCATCTTTCACCTGAGCCAAAAGCAATTCAAGAATATCTGGTTCCAAGCTCTTTTGTACCGAATGGGCCAGTTGGCCTTACATTTGGCTGTACCACTGAGCAACAAAGCTGCAGTATATGTGGTTATTCAAAGATAAAACTCAGCCATAGATATGGGATATGGAATATGGAATTGCCCTTTTCTAAAATATATACTTAACTGATGTGAAGTTTTTTCAAACAGACAGTCTACATGTAATTCCCTGCCCCAAAGGGAGAAGCGATCTGATATTTGCGGTTATCAGACTAGATAGATTCATCACAAATGGTAATTTTCAACACATATGAGAAATAGCAAGTTACCCACACCACGAAGGACAAAAATACCAATTTGCTGGCAATATGCCATGTGGTTTCTTTGCATTATGTCAATGCTAAAGAAGACTTGAACTTGAGTGATCTATAGCGCAGTGGGAGACTAAGAATCCCAGCGCAGTGGGAGTTGCATGTTCTGAAGGTGAACTAACTGCAGCTTATGGGAATTCAGAATTTCATTAGTAAACCACTAAAGACAACTAAACTCCTGCGAAGTATTTGAATAAGGGCCTTTTGGGAGATTACGCCTTCATAAGAAACTTTTAATGAAGGCTCAAGTAGATCCATCAGACTCTGGCAAAATCCACAGCCAAAACAAAGAATTACATACACTACAGGAAATGAAAGAGGGGAAAAGAGAAAGGGAGAGGGAAAATAAGAGACAGAAAGATACACTGAGAGTTAAAGGCAAAGAGGGCATGTAACAGTTTAGAAACCGGGATTTACAGAATTTACTTTTTGTAATGGTTAGCATGGAAAAGGGATATAGTGAGATTCAGACCTCTGTTTTGATCCTTCTTATTCTCTTTTCAATAACGCTAATTCCACAGGCTGTGTAGTAATTATGCATATCTTTCATTTAATGCATTACACTCTACGCTATCACCACCAGTTATTTTGGCCACCATTTTAGAAGTGGATCCAAAAAGTTGGTCTAAGACTGGAGAAGAAATTATATTTCACTGTAAAAAGCTGTACCCCTGGAACTGCAAAGAAGCATACAACTAGGACACTGTCAATAACTAGATTTGGATCCAACACTTCTATACACCGGGGCTTCAATGAAAATTTAAGAACAGATGTGGTTTTCATTTCTGAGCAAGGTATAAGACAATATTAGAACATGTGTAAAAAGGGAAAAATAACAAAGAACCCTTATTTTACCATTGTACTTCTCCTTTTGGGGGAAGTATTTCATTTATACTCCAACTCTACTTCTTGGAGTCAAAATTATATTTGCCTATCTAAGTCAACTTCTTAAATGTGTCCTGTTTTTAGATTAGAAAAGTTCGATCTTCACTTTCTGAACACAGTAACCAATTATCACAATGGCCCATCATTGCAGACAGTGAACCTAAAACAAACAATATGGGGAGAAATATTATGAACAAATATACATCTACGATTTACAAGACCAATGTAACACGCTAACACAATCTGAAAGATTTGAGAAACATGTGTTAAACTCATACTGTATATCCAGGAAACAGTCATACATGTTCATCCAGGGCTTTCTGCACTAATGGCCAACATTCCTTCAAATAGGCTTCTCTGTATTTTGGAAATAGTGTTGCAAAGCTGCTTTCTTCTAGGAGTCCCTTTGGATTATCTTCCTTGGTAAAGGTTGGTTCTTTCCATCCATCTGGAACCGTTAAAAGTTCAGAATCTGGAACTGGGGAAAGAAAAAGTTGAATTTAGCTTTGTTTTCATGTTTTTAATTTGAATTTTATCAGTGTATTATTCAGGGTTCAGAATATCAAAATCACTGGCAATACAATATAATTCTTTTATAAAGCCTGTAGATACCATAAATGTAGTACTGCATGGTAAACATATGTTTGCTATTTAAAGGTAAAAAATGGAGAGTAGGCACAAAACTCATGTTTTTAATAATTTTGTTTTGCATTTATTCCTAGAAGCTCTCCAAAAATGAAGCTTCCAGGCGGAGAGCTTTGCAGCTTTTTGGTTAGCATCATGTCCCTTTAGAAAAATAAATGACAAACATACATTAACTATAAACTATTTATACACGTTTCACTTTAAAAAATATTCACAAGTTAATTTAGTGCATAACAAATGCAACTGTGTTGTGATTTCAGTATTACAGTAAATCAAAATCAATCATTAGCATTGGTCAAGTTTGATTACAAACGTTCTAATAAGGTTGGCTGATAAATATAACAGCAAGAAACAATATAGAAGTCCCTGTTCTAATATTTCATGTTAAGTTAGAAGGGTTTATATAGCACTAAACTCACCCAAGGGGGTATCCAGCCACTAGAGACTCCCAAAAGGAAATGCAGACACTGACAGCTCAATGTCTATAACAGGAAGGAAACGGGAACAAAAAATACAACTTTTGAGCAGTTTCCTGAGCTCAAAGAAGATAGTTGTGCAATGTATATCCAGAGGAACGTGGGGGGTGGGTGGGTGGGGGGCACTACAAGCTATGGAAATGAATGGCCACCTGATCTGGAAAGACAGACACAGGGTATGAGCCAGAGCCAAAGTGAAGGATTTGAGGATTCCAACAGGTCTATGAAAATTTATTCTTTTACGAATGTAACAAGGGGCAGCAGCATGGATAGCCCTGTGGGACTGGCGTAGGAGTTTCAATGCAGACCACGTACGCACATTTAACCCGTGTAGAGACTTATGGGACGGGACAATAGAGAGCTTGTGGGCAAGATAAGCCACGGATGGGCTGTGGCGTTGTGAATGTTTTTTTCCGTAGAGTATCGGCATTGCCCATGTAAAGACATTACCATAATCCAACCGGACCAGTTATTAGTGCTTGGATGACAGTTTTAGGACAGTGCAAAGGAATTCACTGTAGGATTTTTTTACAACACAAGCAGGATCCCATGGCAGATACAGCACACTGCCATACCTTGCTCTTTCATGGAAGGGAATGGTCAATGATAATTACAAGATTCCTAAATGTGTTAGTGAGTGAAGGAGAGGAGACAAGCTCGTTAGACCACCAATTCAGGGCTCAAATGGTGTTTGCCTTACCAAAAAGAATGACCTCTGTCTTATCTTCATTAAGTCCAGAAAACAATACTATGCATGCAATCTAGAAACCTGTGTCTACTCTCTTCAATGGGATCTGGGATAAAGATAATAAGCTGAGTGCCATTAGCATAAGACAATTTAAAAACCACATGTTCTTATAATGGCGGCCAGTGGTTTCATGTATTGAAAAACATTGAAGCGGGTCGGGCAAAGGGAAGACCATTGGGGGACTCCCTGATTTATTGAAAAAGGGTATGATTTGAAGAGGCAAGATGGATGGATTGAGTTCTATTAGTCAGATAAGCATGCTTTGGATAAGTATGATGTGTGGCAATGACGAACGCTGGAAAGAGATCTAGCTGAATCAGGGCAGCAAGTCTACACTCATTCAAGCAGCACCTGATATCATTAGTGGCTCTCAACAATGCAGATTCGATGCTGAGGCAATCCATAAAGCCAGACTGAGGGGATCTAACAGATTGTTACACTATATTCAGGAGGTCAACTGGGCATTAATATGTTTTCCAGGACTTTAACCTGAAATGGAGGAAGTGATATTGGCCGGTAGTAGGAAAGAATGGAGGGATCAGCAGAAGGTTGTAGCAGACATTATATGTGCGGGGACAGAGGCCATCAGGGGATCCTGAGCTTACCGCACACATTGCAGTTTCGACCTCTGATGTACAAAACTGCTGATACTTAGCCAGGGAGAAAATTGAATTGGGACTTGGAGACCTATAGAGGTGGGAGAGAGTTAAGAGGTTTAATCAGTTTCTGATTTAAACACGAAAGAGAGGATAGACTGCTACACTGTGCCTGTGATGCAGGAATAACTTGGGAGCAGACAGTGATACGGGTACATTATTTTACTATTTCGAAGATTTGACAGGAGAAATATTTGCTTCACTCATCATGTGCCATGAGATAAGCTCTGGCATGACACACAAATATTCTTTTGATAGACATGAAAGGCTATTCTTTAATCTGTTTTGTCAGACTCTAGCTTAGAGCAATGCCAAGTAAGTTCAAGTCACTTGCAGTCTTTTCTTTTCACTTAAGTCTGTAGTACTCCATTTAGCAGCGGTAGATCTCCTGCTTGATTTACAAGTGTTCATAGGAGTTAGAGTTTAGAGTGTCTCGGGCTTCAATAATTGCAGCAATAAATTGAGCAGCCCATGTGATATTATCTGCTGGTCGATATGGTGGTTAAGTGGAAAGCATTAGTCAAATTGTTGTTATTATTATTATTATTTTTTTTTTTTAAACCGTTTATTACAGGACTCAAAAAATTGTACAAGTATGGGCCTACAACCTTCCGGCCGGCCGCTAGCAATAAAAGGAGCATACGGTATACATTTGTGAAACACATGGTGCCGCTGCCGAGCATTTACAGGAGATAACATCGTTGCGTGTCACATTATGCAGCCCCCATCATACGGTTCCATTTTAAATTTAAAGCACAGCAAACACAAACAAACCCACAAGGCAATCCTCAATCGAAATAGCAACACGTGCTCCCCTAGAGGGGGGAATCTAGCCATCCATAGGAATCTCAAGAGGGGGGGGAGAGATCAGAACTAGGATTGGGGACACCCGATGCCCAGGTACCGGGGGGATGAGTTGGCTAAGGGGACGGGGCCGGCGATGGATCAGGCAGTAGGGGTGGAGCACAGATTCCCCCGCGGTAGGCGTTCCAGGGGCCCCACACTTTCACCCATGTCGCAGGCTTACCTCTCGCCACATACACCACCTTTTCCCGAAACATGCACCAGTCCATATGCTCCTTCCAGGCCGAGGCTGTCGGGGGGCTCTGGGATCCCCACAGCTGGGCAATATCACGCTTGGCAACCATATATCCCAGAGTCACCCACCACGTCTGCGGCACCGAGTAATCGGTAGGCTCCCACACATTCAACAGGCATCTCCTCGCTTCGGGCAACAGCGCCACATGCGTGACCACTCGCAGCACCTCATGCACACCTCGCCAGAACCCCTCCACTTGCGGGCACTCCCAAAGGATATGCAGAAAGGTCCCCAGCGCACCACACCCACGCTTACACAAACCGTCCTCAGCATAGCCCATACGCAGGAGCTTTGGCCCCGTCATATAGACCCTGTGGAGTATCTTGAGCTGGACGAAACGAAGGCGAGCCGGTATGGCCACCTCTTTCGGGGAGGCCACCGCGGAGATCCAGTCCTCGTCGTCCAGCTCCAGCCCATCGGCTACCCAAGCCTCACGAAGGGCAGTCAGCAAGTCTGAGCGATCGTTGATTAGTTTTTTATAGATCAGTGAGATCGTGCTGTCAGGGACGTGTCCGTCCAGCACTCTATCCTCCAGGGGGGAGCACTCCGGGATGGAGGCAACGTCCGGAAAGACGGAGCCCAGCGCATGCCGGACCTGCAAGTACCGAAAGTACTCGCTGCCCTGAAACTGAAATTCCGTCTGCAGCATCTCGAACGTTTTAAATCCTCCCCTCGTCCAGAGATCCCCCACTCTGCTGATGCCTATTAAATCCCACTTCTCAAAGCCCTTCGAGGTCCACAAGGAGCCCAACCGCTCAGACGCGTATAGTGGTGACGCCCGGGTCAAACGGTCCTTCCACCCCATTGCAGTATTAGCCGCGTGCCACACTTGCACCATGACACGCGTGGGGCCCGTCAGGCGAGCGTCGGGCGCGCTAGAGTAGAGCGCTCGATTATAGTCACCACCTGGAAGTAGCATCCTATCCATTTCAAACGCAGGGTTTAAGGCTGGCCCATATAGGCCCTGATTAATTGCGGCTAGCTGGGAGGCCCAATAATACCGTTTAATATCCGGGAGGGCAATCCCCCCATCATACCAGGGGAGCGTCAGCTTAGCCAGGGCAATACGTGGCCTCCCGTCCCAGAACAGGCGGCGCTGCAAACTCTCCACTTCCCGGAAGTAGCGCGCTGGGACAAGGTCCATCGTGTTCTGTAACGCGTATAGGAAACGCGGCAACGACATCATTTTAAACAATGCCGCCCGGCCGAGCGGCGAAAGCGGCAAACGCCGCCAGCGCGCGACATCCTCTTTCAGACGCTGGAGGGGGGGAAGCAAGTTCCGATCATACCGAGCCTCCGGGTCCAGAGTAATGAAGACACCCAGGTACCTAAATCCCTGCGGGGCGACCTGGATCGGACAGCCCCGCGGGAGGATAGGAGCCTCCCCAGAGAGAACATACACACACGATTTACAAATTGTTATTATTAATGAGATTCCAGAAATTGAATTGGGTACTAAGAAGTTTAGAAGGGACCTTAATGGCTCTGACTTAGAACTATCGAACTACCGAAGGCGCGCATAAGGCAAGCTCGTCTGCGCTCGTCCGCGCCG
Source organism: Triturus cristatus (assembly GCF_964204655.1). Classification (NCBI taxonomy): domain Eukaryota; kingdom Metazoa; phylum Chordata; class Amphibia; order Caudata; family Salamandridae; genus Triturus; species Triturus cristatus. The sequence goes on along the minus strand of NC_140585.1, from coordinate 821,929,882 downwards.
AGTCCGGGCCAAGGGCCAGTTCCCCTGCCCTCCGAACAACCGACCGCTTATGTTACAGTGCGGACCTCCTTCACAGCCTGAGGGCCTCCACGGTCAATTATAGTTGTCACAAATACTCTGCAGATATTCTACCCCAACTCTGTCCAGAGTGTCACAAGCTCCTTAAGCCTACCACCACTCCCAAACTGCTCCACCACTTTCGGATGTTCTTGCTGAACTGCCGCTCCCTACCTAAACACACAGCTGAAATAATGCTGTTAATAGAAGAACTCTCCCCCGACATTCTGTTTTTGACAGAAACCTGGCTCTCCCCGGCAGCCGATCCAGCCATAATAGCCGCGCTCCCCGCAGGCTTTCAAATCCTGCGCCAGGACCGGTTAAAAGGGAGGGGAGGAGGCCTAGCTATAATACATAAAGAGCAGTTCAACTGCAGAGTGGTCACCGAAACCATTCTAGACTGTGAAAGCCTCACCTTCAAAATTGAACTTTCCCCCAATCAGTGCCTTTCAGGCACTTTGATCTACCGACCTCCAGGGCCCCCGAGGCAGTTCCACGTTAGCCTACCGACTTATGTATCCGAGCGTATTAACACTTCATCCAACTTTATCCTGCTGGGTGATTTTAATTTTCACTTTGACTCGCCCTCTGACCTTACCGCCTCGACTCTAACAGGCGACCTAGCAGCCTTGCTGCTCTCACAACGAGTCACCCTGCCCACACACGAAAAAGGCCATCTGCTCGACCCAGTTTTTAACAACTGCCCCAACCTCCTAACTTGTCCTCCCATACCCCTTCCCTGGACGGACCATTTTCTGATCCCCATCAATTGGACCATTCTCAAACCCCCCGAACCTATCCCCACTACAAGACTCAAGAGAGCCTGGACCCATCTTATGATTGATAATTGGACGACCAATGCACTCACAGAGACCCAACCCTTGGTCACGGATAACCCTGAGCCAGCTTATCAGGCCTACGTCAATTGGATTTCCCAATCTCTTGACATTGCCCTTCCGAAAAAGGTAATCACTCTTAAACGCCTTCACAAAACTGCCCCGTGGTACACGGAGAATCTGAGAAACCAAAAACGATGCTGTAGGAAACTCGAAAGACGCTGGCGAACCGATTATTCATCGGTACATAAAACTCTCTACCGAGAAGCTATCAGCAACTACAAAAGCCAGATAAAGGAAGCCCAGGCCTCCTACTTCTCGGAAAAAATTGTCCTTGCAAAATCCAAACCGAAGGAAATTTTCAAAATCATTAAACAACTAACCAAACCCCCGCCCAGCCTACCAGTGGACAAACCCACTTCTCACTGCAACAAAGTTGCCGAATTTTTCCATCAGAAAATTAGTTCAATCTACTCGGTTTTCCCCCCGATCAACCCACCTCCGTTCATTACACTTTCACACCCCGTTGAACCCGTTCTCAATCCCCAATCACCCACGCTGTCCCATTTTCCCCCACTGGAACTTGTCTTGCTGGAGTCTCTAGCACGCAAAGTCAAATCCGGTTCTCCTAATGACCCTGCCCCCCCAGAGATAATTATGGCCGCTGCACAAACCACTCTACCTATACTAAGGGACGTCCTAAACACCTCCATCTTCACGGGCATAGTTCCCACAGTCTGGAAGCAGGCCATGGTGAAGGCCCTGCTGAAAAAGCCCAGCCTGGACCCCACAGATATGAGCAACTACCGCCCAATATCCCTGCTCCCCTGGGCGAGCAAGGTCCTGGAGAAATACATAAACCTCCAGCTTACCAACTTTTTAGAAACCCATCTGCTCCTGGATCCCACCCAAACCGGATTTAGACCTAAACATGGGACCGAGACCGCCCTCCTCATGGTCACCGAGGAGGCCAGGAAAATCTTAGATCAGGGAGGATCAGTGGCAGTGATCCTCCTTGATCTTAGTGCGGCCTTCGATACGGTCAGCCATGTCACCCTGCTGGACCGTATGGCCCAGGTCGGGATTAAGGGCAAAGCGTGGACCTGGTTCCGGTCCTTCCTGGAAGATAGATCTTTCCAAGTGTTTGATGGTGATTCAGTCTCCACCAGCATCTCCCTGAATTGCGGCGTCCCCCAAGGTTCCTCTCTGAGCCCGGCACTTTTTAACCTGTACATGAGACCACTAGCTGATGTCGTCCGTCCGTTTGGGATTAAGATCATCTCCTACGCGGACGACACGCAGCTGGTGGTCTCCCTGACACAGGAGACCAATCTCCCTGTACAGAGCGGCCTCAGAGAGTGCCTAGAGGAGGTAAAATCCTGGATGTCCCAATCATCTTTAAAATTAAATGGAGATAAGACCGAGCTCATGGTTCTCGGCAACTCGGTCCCCAGCCTCCCGCCCACCCTTTGGCCACCCAGTATGGGCCCCATACCTATTCCCAAAAACAGCATAAAAAGTCTGGGAATACGGATGGACAACTCTCTCTCCTTTGGCGTACAAGCCACCAAACTCTCGGCTACCTGCTTCGGCATCATGAAGATGCTTAGGAAAATTCTCCCCCTCCTTCCCATGGAAGCCAAGCAAGCAGCGGTACAAGGCCTGATTCAATCTCGTCTCGATTTTAATAATGTCCTTTACCTTGGAGCCCTGGAATCCACATTGAGGAGGCTACAGATTGTGCAGAACTGCGCCGCACGTCTGCTACTTGACATCCCTCGCAGACAGTCAGTAAGGTCTGGGTTGGTCTCTCTTCACTGGTTACCAGTACGCCAAAGGGTTTTGTTCAAAGCCATGTGCATATCCCACCAGTCCTTCTGGAACTCTGGCCCCATGATCACACAGGACCTAATCCTTCACTATAGGCCCAATAAGAACCTAAGATCCATCCAGTCCTTCTTGGCAGTCACTCCGAGAGTAAGGAGATCCAGATCTGGAGGTAGGTCTTTCGCCTATAACGCGGCGAGGGCCTGGAACTCCCTCCCATTGCACTTAAGATCCAACTCTAATCACACGACTTTCCGCAAACAACTAAAAACCTTCCTATTTCATCCAGTTTAATTTCCCCTCCCTCTGTTGTGTTTTTTGTTTTTTTTTCTCTCTGGTCGGTTTTGGTGTTTTCAGCGCTTGGACGCCCTCGGGCAACAATTCGCGCTTTACAAATCGACATCCAATCCAATCCAATCCAAATTAAGCAGTTAGTGAACTGACATGGTAGGTGTTGGGGAAATTCTACTGTGACAGCATTAGATTTGGAAAGAAATCTGATCAAGACTATGTCTTGAGTAATAAATGGGGGCTGATATTTTTTTTAAAGTAGCTCAATGTCTCAGGGTCGTCCCAAATCAGTAATGGTTGAAGGGCGAGATGTACGACGGTTTTTAGCATGTGCAAACCGGTTTTAAACCCATTTGTGCACGCTAAAAACCTTGGGCCCATGTAGAAAAACCTATTTTGCGAGTCGCTAATCAACTAGCGACTCACAAAATAGGTTTTGCAACTTGCTATTAGGAAGGGGCGTTCCCTTCCTAATAGCGACTCATGAGGCATGTATGAATGTTTTGCAACCGCAAAACACTCGCAAATTACCACATACTTCAAGTAGGTGGTAATGCAATCGCAAATGGGAAGGGGTCCCCAGGGGACTCCTTCCCCTTTGCAAATGCATGCGAAAATATTTTTAAGGGCAGGCAGCAGTCCCAGGGACCACTGCCTGCCCTTAAAAAATGAGACGAAAACATTTCATTTTAATTCTTTTAAATGCATTCCGTTTTCCTTTAAGGAAAACGGGCTGCATTTTTTTTTTAAAACCTGCTTTATTTAAAAGCTGTCCCAGACATGGTGGTCTGCTGAGCCCAGCAAGCCACCATCCCTGGAAGGGCCAGCCATTCCCAATGGGGTCGCAAAATGAGAGTGCCTCACATTATGCGACCCATTGGGAATCGCAATCAGTGTCTCTGACACTGTAGTACATAGTAAATTGCGACTTGCAATTTACGACTCACAATAGAGCGCAAATTGCGACTCACAATTTACTATGATCGTACATATGGCGCCACCTATCCTACATGTCTTCATAATGGAGGTTGAAGGAACTTGCCGTACTTGGTGGTGGTATAGGAGGTTAATACATCTGCTAGGGTGGAACAAAATATATTTTTTTTTTTTTAGATTGGGGGAAAGGGCGGTTCTGTATATCAAAGAGCCACCCAGAAGGGGCGAGGAGTACAAACACAAAGAAATTCATTGATGCTGATATAAATGGTATCTAGCATAGTACACTGGTATTTATGATCATAGAAAATAGTATCCTCTCTGCCCATTTTGAGTGGACGTCAACCTTAATAATCTTGTAGCCCGGTGGTATGACAATGAAGCTTTTTGGGTTTGTTAAGGCACTAAGGCATAAATCTGGATTGGAAATGTGAACAGTGTACCTCTCTTGTTTATCAAATAGAACACTCTTTTCATCTTTCAAAAATGGTGCCAATCCGTACATACTCTAACAAAATTCATTCTACTTTGATTAATAGCAATTTTCGGTTCCTCCAATAAAAATTATTGTTACGGCAAATCCTTTATAAATGCTGTGAAACTAGTCAAATGATGAGTTAGAGCCCAAGTCAACAGTAGGAACAACTCCAGCCAACAGAATTTTAAATATGTTGCTCCAACACAATATATTTGGGGCTGTGGAACTCTTTAAGTAGAAACTTTTCATTAAATGAATAAATCAGCGGTGCTCCATACACTAACTAGCTCAGTAATCACTGGAGCTCCATTTTTTTTTTGACAGTGGAACCAAATACGAGTGCATGTCACAGAAAAATGTGTGAATTTGTTTTAAGTTGCAGGTGAGAACCTAATGTCACATGTATACAGATGATATCACCAGTTATTTTTTATTCTATGCTTTTGTAGGACAGAGTTTTGCATATTACCTGATGTACACATCCCATGAGCTGTCTAGATCATGAAACAGTGTGACGGAGGGCCAAAATGGCTAGGAAGCATAAAAAATAGTTTTATGATAAAAGGCGAGTAGGGATATGCAGCCTAAAAAGACTACCATAATACTGAAGTAGGAGTATGTAGCTTAAAAAGACTACCATAATACTGAAATCCCATCCTCCTTTCCCTTGGTTTGAAGGAGGACCCCATGACAAGACCATAGCTATTGGGAGAACATTGACACAATGGAGGCTAGTCAACCATATTATCAGGATACCCACTAACAAAGCCAGGACAAGTTTATTCATGCTCAATAACTTAGGTCCACTTCTTTAAAACTGCCCTTAATATTCATCATTTTAATCGAGAGAGAAGCTGCAACTAAACTCAAATCCCAACACTCTCAACCCTTAGCCTTCATTTAGTCTTTGCCCACGCAAAAATGGATACATCTTAAATGTTTTGCAAGTATATGACAGACACAATCATTGCATGCCTTTATCAAACCCACCATTGCCTACACATTAACCATCAAAACTATAAATGCCCTTTTGTATTTTTTTCTATTGCTTAGTATAGCATTTCTTGTCAAAATACTCTTCTTGCGCTCAATAAATGATAAAACACTCATCCTGGTAGAAATCAATGTAAATTAAATTGGGTTCCTGGGGACAAATATCTTGTTCAAGCAAACTTGCATTATTTATAGTGCAACATGCAAAGATATTGCTGCTGAAACAGACAGATTATGCACAAAGGCATTTTCACATGTGTTATTCCCTTTACTTCTCTCCTGTGTGCATATATTCCAACATAATCATGTCAACAGTAAAAGAAAGATAGGCCCTGACAAAGGCAATAGGTCTTGCTTTTTATTAGCTTTGCCAATCCAGACCTATTTATTGGCTTTGTCAATGCTTTCTTTCAATGACATGGGCTTGCCTTCAATTTTCCCGAGGAGGGGCAGCCAGCTCACTACACACCATGGAATTCTAAATGGTGCCAAAACAATCTAAATGAGGGTGTGGCCTACCCTGGCATTGAGCTACACCCCCTCCCCAGAAGGGGCAATACTGTCGTTCTCACCCCCTCGGGAGAGATAGGTTTGTCCCAGTCGGGGAGGTTGCACCAAAAGTGTCCCCTGGTGGGGTAGAAAGTTCACCAGGGACTTTGCCTTTGGGTTAAAAGAAAGGGGTGCAGGTGTCGCATTCTGGCATTGGCCACAACTCCGCTCCAGATAGGACAAACCTGCACTACTTTCTTTTGGCCCAAATACAAAATCCATTGAGTCATGTGGACTTTCTACCGTACCCGGGGGATATATTTGTGCCAACCACCCCAATTGGGGGAAACATCCTACCAGCCCCTAGGGGGGCAGAAAGGAACTATTACCCCCTCTGTGGCAAGGGTATGGCTTGATGCAAGGTTAACCCTGGGTTTTAGTAGACCTTCCTCCATTTTCTTTTTTTTTTAAAAATGTCCTGGCGTCTAGTGAGCTTTCTACCCATCCCCCCGGGACGTGTTGGGGATAACCCCCATCTACCACCCCGAAGGGGGACAGAAAGACTGCTGCTGCATTATTTAGGGGTGTCGGCATGGCTATGCCCATTGAGGCCACCCCCACCCCTGTATGTTTTTCCCCAAAACGTTCCTGGTGCCTAGCGGGCTTTCAAACCCTCCCCCAGGACAGATTGGGGGTATTCACCCCTGGGGGGCAGGGTGCAGAAAGACTGATGGCGCCTTTTTTTGGGTAGGGGAATGGCCATGCCCATGGTGGTCAGCCAACATCCCTGTACATATTTTATTTACAAAATTTCCCTGGTGTTGAGCTTTCTGCACCCCACTGTGCCAAGGGGGCGGGGGAAGACACTGGGGGTAATCACTCCCATCCGCTCCACAGGGGATGGGGGTTGAGAAATACTGTTCATGCTTTTTAGGTCTCGCGCCTAGCGATACAGTGCGCAGCACTGCTCGCGCACCGAGTCCTTTTGTCCGGGGTTCCAAACGGAGCCAGGAATCGCACACGCTTGTGCTTTTCCTTTTGTGCCCCGCTATTGGCCTTTGCGTGCGTGTTTTTTCCAAAGAGAGCGCGCAACAGGCCAAAGGCAGCCGCATTGCTCCGGCCTTGGCCTATTGGTGTCTATTACGTGCACCAAAGGCCATGTGGTTTCAATTATCGTGCCCAGACACTGGCGCGATAATTGAAAACATATGGCTCGCTGTGCCGTGCGTGCACCACTCGCGGGCGCGGTTTGTTTTTTTCCCCTTTCTTTTGGTGAAATTCGTGCCAATGGTGCATTTTACTGACCTGCCATTGGTTGCAATGCTTTGGGGAGGCTTTGACTTCATTTCACCAAGAGAGCAGCAGAGTCCAGCCCGAGTATGTGCGCAAGGAAAACCCACAAGCTTGCGCTTCTAAATGGATGGGGCTCTTCAGTCACTCCTAATTTCTCACCGGCTGAGACAATTTTCTGGACACCTTGGACGTCACCTTGCAGGACGTGCCCATTCGAGGCCTCCTACAGGCACCAGTAGTCGCCAGCATTCTCGAGTAGTGCCTCCCCCAGTGCAGCCCAGGTAGTGCCGACGTCATGCAGGTACAATGCAGACTTCCCCCACCTAGACCGGGCACTGCACAGGCCCTTCACGCTTTCCACAACACAGGACAAGGACAAACGTGAAAACGCCCACCACTTAGACAAGATACAACACCGCCATGCCAGTGTTTGCCCATAAACTGGAAGACGCCTTGTAAGAGTCCCCCAGCACATGCCTGGTGCAGTCCAAGCCTAGAGACCCACAAGGCCGCTTCCTGCTCGGCACATTCGATAGAGGTTCGTTCAAGTGGTTGCACAGCTGTCAGTGTTGTGGGTACCCGGCAACCCACCCAAGCTACCTCACTGTTTCCAACACATCACACTCCTGTGTACAGGTAAACAGCTACCCGTGTGCCCTGTGATGAGCTGCGCTGCAACACGTCTCCCCCCCTTACAAGACGCGAGCCATGCTGAGCACAGCCCTCGTACCAACAAGTCGAGCTGGCAGGGCATGGCCATAGCCCAGTCTCGTTTTAAGGATTTGGAGGGCCACGAGCTAGACATGTTTTTATGGGCCCTGCTTGCAACAACATTTATTGCCCACTCTATGCTCAGACCCCATGACGTCGAACAAAATTAACTCGTACGTTAATGGAGGCATAGACAGATTGACGATACAAAATTAATTCACATTCCCATGGTCTCCTTGGGAGTTGGCAGCCCCATTGGCAACTGCCCACTGCGCATCATGCCTTAAAATGACTGAAATAAACAGGACCAGTGCCTGCCATGCGTATTGCGGGCACAAACCTTCTAGGCCGGCGACGAAGAATTCAACAGCACCACACCCGCGAGTCCTACAACTCCCTTTATGGGCTGCGCTTCAAAACCACCCGCCAGTACCAGCTTCGGAGTGATTACTGGCAGGAGACCCCGCTCAGTCCCACTGCACCAGATGCACCAATGATAGCTACCGTACTAGTACAAGCAGCAGAATCCACACATGACCCGCCTCGGGTTGGTGTCAACACCCACAAGACACCAACGCTCAGGAACCCAGAGGCCCACAGTAATGCTCAATCTGAATTACTGAAATCTCACCCAAACCACCAGCAAAACACAGCCCCCACCATATCAGGCACACCAAGGTCAGTAAACTCGGAGCATCAGGAGCGCTCTGCCGGTATCAGCCATGTTAGATTCCTCCATTGTTACCCAAAGAATAAGACTTTGTGGCGCATTCATTTATAGAGCTCGAAGCAAGACCCTGGGGCCTAGAAAAGCATGGGGCCCAGAAAATGATGACACACCCCTCCCAGAAGGGCCCGACGTCAGTGTTGCTTATCCAACAGAACTTGCTTACTGCCAGTGCTAGCGTTCAAAGAACTTTAGTGTCTTACTACATGAGAGTGAATGTGCAGAAACACTTTTCAAAACAAGCATTGAAAATGCAATAGGTCTCGTCTGGTAAGGTAGAGAGCACAGAAATTATATGTGTCTTAATGATATCATTGAGAAAACAAAATTCCTTTCCACTCAGAAAATCTTAATTTCTGTTCAAGATGCCAGCTCCAAACAATTTAGCATTTGTCGGTTTCATTCTCAGAGGATTCACAAACGTTTTGCATGGTCACTCTCATGACACACCTGATTTCCCAAATCCTAATTCACAAAATTAATGGCAGATTCTCCACTGTAATAATTATGGGGTGGATGTTGAGAACATACGAGCGCCTAGAAGATGACAGAAGGGTGGTTCCAGGGAATGAGGTGGGCAGTTGAAAAGTTTACGTTGTCATTATTAACATATTTTGGCAAAGGCTTTTTACATCCTGCTTATGCATCTAACTTTAGGAGTAAGAAATACTGTACTAAGTGAGCACATTGGACATGAATGTGTCCCAGAGATCCGCATATTTCAGGACATTTAGGGGATTGGATTGATTCTTGTGAACAATTCCATGTTGGTAAGGTTAAAATGTTTTACCACCTTCCCCACAAACTTAACTAGCTGATGCCCTGCTAGTAGAAAACAAAACACTCGAACACCAGTTTTTTTTTGAGTGAACATGGAAACCTGCATTTTGTACACTTCAGTGCTCAAAGGTACATATGTCTTTAAATCCTTCGAACTAGTAACTTTGCACGAGCCTTGGATTTAAAAAAATTACTAACGTTTTGTCTCACATGGTCTGCGTTTCTCTGTACTGTACTCTCCATTCCAACGGCATGGGTGATTAACAAATATATTTATAATTATGTAGCAAACGAGATAATTATATAGATTTCCTAAAGACCTTCAAACCCCTATACATTTGTAATGAATATTAAGCAGGGTAAGGCAATTTGGATATAAGCAAATGAGGTCCCCGTTACATATTTTGCTGTATCTATAACTGTGACCTTACACAGAGTATTTACTGAGTAACAAGACATTAACAGCATGGATTCTGTAAGCCACTCACTGGTAACCTGCTTGTCTTGCTGTTCATTCGATGCTAATAATGTTCCTCTAAATCCTGTATGCTCAAGGGGTTTTAAGGCTTCAGTTTCTAAAAAAAACACAAGCGTTTGCAATGCAATAGGTCTCGCATTATTAAAGTTTGAGCTATTGGCATTGCTAAATAATGCAATACCAATAGCTCAAACTTTAATAATGCAAGACCTATTGCATTGCAAATACTTGTTTATAGGGTGGGGGCATGACTACCTTCTATTTTTATAGATTCCTTGTGTCTAGTGGGCTTTCTGCTGCCCCCCGGGGCGGACGGAAGACTGGGGGCAATCACCCCCATCTGCCCACCGGGGGGGACGAAAAAACGGAATTGGTCAGTGGCGGAAGGGGGAACACAAACCCCGGTGTTCTAGTGGGTGGATCCCAGCTTGGGGAATCGCTTTCCTGTGGCTAACCCCAAGCAGGGATCCACTAGGCAGAGGTACCATTGGAAAGGGGCGATTCTCCCCTTTCCGATACCTCTCTCAAAGCAAGCAGTGCTCAGGGGCTGAGATATGCCCCGAGCACTGATGAAGTTAAAGTAAAACGAGTCCATCGGCTTGTTTCACCTTCACTTTAGTGTAATGATGTCAGCATGCACTGACCCCCCCTGATCGTCATTACACTAAAGAAAGGAAAAAAAGGACTCTCGCTGCTCAGGAAGCTCTTCTTGTACAGCACAAGGATAAAATGACACAAAGGACTCCCTCTGGTGCAGAGCACCAGAGGGGCCTTTATACACCTCCCGTGCCATTTAATAGCCAACAGAAGCTCTGGGGAGGTAGTGCAGGTTTCAGTCATTGGCTAACACCCGCACGGAAGCGGTGAATGAGTTGCCACAAAAGCCTAGACAGTTTTAACAAGTGTAAGAGTGTCTAAATAATTAAGTAATACTATTACAAAATGTGCCACATAATTTGGCTTTTCTTGCTGCACAATTTACTCAATCTTCATGCATAATTTGGCCCTCCTCTGCCTCATAATTTCAGTGGCACAGGGTATAGTTAAAGTAACATCTTCAGGCTAGTTGACAGAATGCTAAACCAATGTATGTGAGCCGGAATAACTTGCACGAGGGCTACTTTGAGGTGAAACTCTTAGACAATATTGTAACTTGGATTAGAGTTGTGCACATGATGGCATCTGGAGCTGCACCCAATACATGTTGTTGGTGTATTGTGAGGTGTGCCTGAAACTTAATATGGGTGTTCAGGTGAGGTGACAAACGCTTAGCTAACTATATGGCTGGGAGTAGTGGCGTGCATGTGATGGGAGTATGGGGCTGTATCTAATCAGTACTGTTGTGGCGATGCCGATGTCATGACTAAAGATCTGCTGGATGTAGGTTTTCTTTGGATAGAAAGGCATAAGGAAAGTAGATGCACATCTTACTTGCAAACACATTGACTTACGACCTACAATAATAATAATAGGTACTGAGTAAGTGAATATCCTGGCATTGGTTGCCCTCTTTTCGATAACAGACCATCTGATGAAACAAGACCGAACGTTATGACTAAACCTACCAGCCCTTTAAAAGTGAAGCCGCTCAGTACTGCCTTTTTTTTCTCCGGTGTCGCATATGTGAGCATGAGGAAAAGCAGGCAATTTAGGGCAGGTATGAAAAGCTACACACATGGAGTGTAAGGAAAATTAACAAAAGGGCAACTTCCAGACTTCGACAGCTGTGTAATGAAGCCTTCCAAGAGCCTACCTATGAGAGGTGCTTTTAGGTACACATGATCCACAGCTTTGTAGAATGTTACTTTTCATCATAGAAGGTAAAACTTGTAAACCCCTTCATATAAAGGATGACGCTGCATCCTAAAACCATATAAAGTACTCCAACACCCTCCGAAGCGTAGTTCACACTCTAGAAAACGTAAAAAAATAATTTATAATACATATACCCAGCCAGCAGTTGCATGAGCATTCTTTGCCACTGAAATCTCAACCACAGTTTATAAATGTGCTGTTAAGTCTGGAACCAAATATATCGAAGGCCCTGGCCATTCTCTGTCGCACGACATTAGATACCTTCCTGGTTTAACACCTATCATATGGAGAACTTGCTGATAGTCAGGAGAATAGTGAGGGACATTCTTGAGAAGTGAGACAGTACAGGCGCACTGAAATGCCTGAATGAAGGACATGAAACATCTTGGCACACAAAAGAAATGTCCTACAGCTAGCTATGTATTTGTCTTAAATCAATCAATCAATCAATCAATCAATCAATCAGTCATTTATATAAAGCATGGCAAATCACCCACGAGGGTTTCAAGGTGTTGGAGTTGCTAGCTGCTGCGTGGTGATCTGTTCATTTGAACTGCCAGGTCTTCAGTCCTTTCCTGAATTGTTGGAGCGAGGAGGCGATCCCGAGGTGCAGGGAAAGGTTGCTCCAAACTTTGGCCACCAGGTGTGTGAAAGACCGTCCACCGATGTTGGTTTAGCAGATCCAGGGGTGCCTGCGAGGGGGGAAGCTAATTGTAGGTGTCTGGTCGGTTGGTGGAAGGTCATATGTTTGTTGATGCATTCTGGTTCTTTGTTGTGTATGGCTTTGCATGCGTATGTCAAAATCTTAACCTGGCATCTCTTCTGGATCGGGAGCCAGTGTAGCTTCTTGAGGTGGGGTGTGATGTGGGTCAACCTGGGAAGATCGAGGGAAAGTTTTGCTGCTGGGTTTTGTATTACCTGTGGTCTCATCAGGAGGCTACAGGCAATACAAAATTACATTCTACATAGAGTGAATTTCTGTAGTCCAGGCTGCTGTTGGCGAGGGCCTGTGTGATGTTCCTTCTGTTGTTGACTGGTAGCCACCTGAAGATCTTGCAGAGCATGCGTAAGGTGTGGAAGCAAGAGGATGAGACTGTGTTTACCTGTTTCTTCGGAGATAGCTTGCTGTTCAAGAAAAATGCTGAGGTTGCAGGTGTTGTCTGTCGGGCACGGGAAGGGCAGAGTTCAACAGGCTACCATGCCTTGTTCCATGGGGAGGTGTTGTTCTCAAAGAAGAGGACCTCAATCTTGTCCGTGTCGAGCTTCAGACAGTTGTCCTTCATCCAGTCAGCAATGTTGATCATACATCTGTGGAAGTTGGCTCTGGTGGTGGTGAAGAGTCTGACAGTGAGAGGATGAGCTGGGTGTCGTCTGTGTAGAAGATGATGTTGAATCTGTGAGATCTGACGATGTTGACCATGAGGGTCAAGTATACATTATAAAGGGTGGGGCAGAGGGACAATCCGTGGGGGTGCTTCAGGAGATCTTCTCGTGTTCCGAGGTAAAGGGTGGGAGACTGATTCTCTGGGTTCCTCAAGTGAGGTATGAGGTGACCCATTTGAGGGCATCTCCCTGGATTCCGATATAGTGAAGTCTGTAGGGCAAGTTGTGATGGAAGATGGTGTCAAAGGCAGCTACAACGTCCAGGAGGAGGACTAACATTCACTGCGGTTCAGGAGGGCCCTGATATGGTCTGTGGCTGCAAACAGGGCTGTCTCTGTGATGTGGTTTGCTCGAAATCCGGATTGACAGGGGTCCAGAAGGTTGGTGCGTTCCAAGTGTTTGGCGAGTTGCTGGTTGATTCTCTTGATCATGGCGTGCTGGGTGGACAACAATAGTGGTGTAAGAGGACAGTAAGAGTGGAACAGAATTAGAGGTCAGGAGAGAGCCAGATGAGGGAAGTACAATGTCAGGAGAAAGAAAAAACTCCAGAGGATCAGAGGGAGCAGGATAAAGTGTGCATCTGAAAGGAAGGTAGGAATAAAAAATGCATTCAGATAAAAAAAATAACTTGGCCAAGAGAAACCACCAGCAATAAAGTGGACAGTACCACAAGAGGCTGAGAAAGCTGGGATCAAAGGAAGAGAGAACGTAGACACACCATCGTGCGTTTTTTTTTTTTAGAGTATACCTTGTCAGGTTCGTGTATGTTACTGGCACTCGAGAAGAAGAAAGAGGAGGACGTGAGAAAACTGGGGAAGGAAGGCAAGGGAAGGGAAGCAAGGGGAGCACAACTCTCAGGTTTGTATTCCTATTACCCCACGACACACTGCAAAGCACACTCAAACGCTTGGATTCCACTCCCTCAAGAGCATCCAGTCTTATCAAAATGATCGCAGAATACCTCTTTCCGCTGCTTTAAACAAGCCCATTCGATAATTCCTACTTTGATCTCTCCACTCACACAAAGCTGAAGCAGTAATAATACATTTCTGAGCATCTTGCACCCGAAGCCTCCTATTTCCGTCAGTAGCGTTGCACTCGCTGATAAATCGCTTCAACGCCTCATCAGGGGTAGTCTGCGCTGTATCATTACAATACAATACCACAATCTCGGTATCCGAGTTTCGGCTACCCTGGGCTACGACCATGCGCAATGATTCAATGAGTGGCAGAGGGACACACTGTGCGAGATGAGAGTCACGCATTTGTAAACATAACTATTGTACTAGCTGTGATTCATAACACATGACCGTATTGTATTTCGCGAAGTTGTTTACCGATATTTCAGAAAAGTATACTGGCCACTCAAGATTCCAGTTCTGCACCTTTTTATGCACTGCGCCAAATAAGGCATTTTGAAACAATGCTTGCGGGGCAGTCAATCTAAGCGGGGACCCTTCCAGTATTATGCCGGTACCTGGTGCATTCTCCTGCTTCTTTCCTTGTTTTCTCTTCCTCTTGCCTTCGCCGTTCTCACTCTCGGGATCCACGGAGGACGCCATGCTGCTTGCAAAAAAGAAACTACTGTAACCTCTGCTCTGACCCCGCGCACATGCGCACTGGTCTGTGCGACTTGAGTAGCCAGTTTCCAGCAAGTATGGGAGGTGCTACAGCTTGCAACAGGCGGACATTTTGAGGTCAGGCAATCAGCTCGCGCGCAACCTGATCAAAATTAAGGTTACAATGTTTACGAGTCTAGACGTTCTCTTTGTGATTTCGCAATTCCACAGTTTAAATCAAATTACTAAATCATCTGCATAACATTCCTGTCTGTTAACAGAAGTTTGACATAACCAAATGGCATGTGGGGAACATCTCTTCAAAATACACATGATCATCCTGAATCAAGGAACGATTTGGTATATGTGTCTTATCCAATGAATGACCTTGTTTTTTTGTGAGTCATACATTTCACATGAAGAATGTTTAGGCTCGACATATATATCCCTGTCAATATTAGGGTCAGATCCAGCGTGTGCAGCTTCCATAAGGTAATGGCCTATAGGCATGTTCATAATTCTGGCATCCCTGAGACTGGACTTGTTTAGTAGCGTATTGATTATCTCACTTGCCAGGGTGTAGGTTTTGGGCTGAATGTACACACATCCCTCTGTACATAATATGTATTCTCATACGCTTGTGTATCGTCCCTTTGATTTGGGATGATATCATGGACGGTTGCACAGCGTCTTTCTGTTTCAAATAGTGGGTTGTTCCAATTATTATAAGGGAATTAGATAAAATAGTAAGGACATTTGCAAGTGGGTGCAGCGTGATTGCAACCCAGAGTAATATCCCTTTGATGCATCGCTGCATTAAATTTTTTGCCCCGGGTTGTGCACCATACCTTTTAATTTTGCTATCTCTCTTCTAAGGCACTCATTGATCTATGTGAAGCTTTTAGGGTAATGTGAAATCTCTTTAAAGTTTGTTTGTGTATCTTTGTTAACCTTAGTTCCGTGAATGGGCTCCGAGATAGCATCTTTGTATGTCATTAACCACAAAAATCAATTCTAACATATTGTTGGGACAAGTTGGAGGTGAGCTGCTTCATTATCAGCCATGTTTTAATTAACTGAGATGGTTTTTAAGGCTACTTTATCATTAAAGCGAATACTCCCACATCTATAAGGGAGCAATAATAACTACCACGAGTTATCCTGGGACTTGGAGCCCCGACCTGGTTTCTCTGTCTCTCGTGCAGCGGAAGAGATGGCGTTGCTTTAAAGCACTTAAAGCTGATGAGTGCCCACATCCTCCTCCTCTCCTTCTGGATTCAAAAGAAGAATCCTAGCCCTTGGGGTCCCTGAGCTTGTCTTTCTGTCTCCCACTATTAGTCAAGGAGATTAGGTTAGGCTGCCCGGTTGGACTGTATTGGCTTTTGAGAATTTGCCTGTTCTGTTCCCTCTATCTGCACAGTCCCTTTTAGCAGTATATTGCCCTGATTACTTACCAGTAATCCTCATTACCTTTAGTCCTACTCATCCTCGATCCAGACATAACAGATGAGGTAACATTCTACTGACAGGAAACAAAACAGGAAACGCTTTTAGGCTCTACCCACCCTTCTTCCAGGGGGGGCTATAACATCATAGCCAGCAGAAAGCACTTCCTGACATACCAAGCACAGCAAAGGCCTGCACCAGGGAGGGTGGGTGGGAAGAATGACAGGGTCGAGGACGAGTAGGATTAAGTGTATTGAGGATTACTGGTAAGTAATCAGAGCATTACCTCTATGTCCCTCGTCCTCGACCCAGTCATAACAAATGAGGTATACCAAAGCAACCAAACACTTGAAGGCCTTTGGAACACCAGCAGAAACAAAACAGAAATCACACAGGGGTGAAGCGCACCACAGTGAAATGTTTAATAGCAGAACAGGTTCAAGTGGGAGCAACAGGCTCCACTGCACGCACCACACTAGAACAAAAAGTCACACGGTCATTCAGGGAGCAATTCACCAGGTAATGCTTAACAAAGGTAGAGTCAGAAGCCCAAGTCCTAGCACCACAGATCTCATCCAGCGACACCCCATGAAAAACAGCCCAGGAAGCCGAGACACCCCTCGTGGATCGGGCCTGCACTCCTGAAGGACAAGGCAAACCAGAGCCATGATGAGCCAAATGAATAACAGACTTCCTCTAACGGCCAAGGGTAAGCCGCGAAGCAGCCTTCCCATGACCAGCCAGCCCAAACGTCACAAACAGACTGTCCGAGGCTCGAAAAGCCACTGACTGGTCCACATATATGGTCAAAGTACGCTTATCATTAAGAATGTGCAATAACTGCTCAGCAGGAGAAGAAGGAGAAGGATAGAAAGAAGACAAGACCAATACCTGATATGTATAAAACCTAGAACGTACTTTAGGCAAAAAACCAGGATCCAAACAGAGGATCACAGCATCGTCCACAAACCACAAAAAGGGAGGGGAACAACGCAATGCTGTGAGCTCACCCAACCTCCAAGCCGAGGTAATGGCCACCAGAAAGGCCACCTTAAAAGTCAAGAATTTAAGATCAACAGACAACAAAGGCTCAAAAGGAGAGGACTGGAGTGCCCGCAGGGCCAGAGAAAGATCCTATGGAGGCACAGAAAGACGAACAACAGAAGACGAGAGAAAAACTCCAGAACAAACGAGACACCAACAGTCAATCCGAAGAGGGCAAATAAACTGGACCAAGAAAAGCTTCAATAGCAGCCCATTGGCCCTTCAGGGTAGACAAAGCATAACGCTTGTGGAACCTGTCCAAAAAAAACAGAATAGCAGAGACAGGACAAGAGATAGAAGACAGATCAAGGCCAGAAAACCAGGAGTCAAAAGAAACCCAATGCTTGGAATAAGAAGACAACGTAAACCTCCTACGGGAGGCCTGCATCACAGTAATAATGTGGTCAGGCAAACCCTGGCCCCCTAAAGACACCCGTTCAACCTCCAGACCGCCAAGGTGAGAGGGACCAGCATGGAAGGGGTGGAAGGCCGTAGGGGAGACGGGCAGCGTGGCAAGGTCCAAGGAGGACCCACCGCCACCACCTGAGCCCCCACCCTCTGAACCCTCAGCAGAAATGCAGGGATGAGAGGAAAAGGAGGGAAGGCATACAGGAACCAGGGGGGCCACATGAGAGACAAGGCCTCCAACCCTCATGCTCCCTGTTCCGGAATCCGGGAACAAAAGAGGGGAAGCAGAGCATTGATCCTGGAAGCAAACAAATCCATCACAGGAGTCCCGCACCTCCTGCAAATCAACCAGAATACCCTGGGAGAGAGACACAAAGTCAGAGAGGACGGAAACCTACGGCTCAGCGCATCCGCCCCCACATTGTCCAAGCCTCAGATGTGCTGAGCTGAAATTGCCTGGAAATGAAGTTCCGCCAAACCTGCAATCGCACAGGCCACCAGATTCAAGGACTGACTGCGAGTACTGCCCAGATGATTGTCATAAGCCACAGTCACAGTGTTTTCGGACCGCACTAGTACATTGCAACCCAGAAGACGATCCTGGAAGAACCGGAGGGCCCTCTCCACAGCAGACAGTTCCTTCCAGTTGGAGGACCTGCTGGACCCTGAGCCCTGCGAATGAGCCTGCACAGTCCACTGACCCCGAGTAGCACACCAACCGGACGCACTGGCATCCGTTGTCAATACCACAGGTGGGTCAGGATGCAACCACATACCCCGGGAGAGATTCGAAGAGTCCATCCACCACTGCAGATCGGTCACCAACTCCAGACACACTGGAACAGTCATGGAGAAATTCAGAACAGGGAAAGGAACAAAGCAGTGAGGATGCCACAGCAGGGGTCGAAGATGCAACCTGGCCCATGGAACAGTGAACACTGATACAGCCATCTGACTCTGCAACTCCAACCACGGAAGCAGGGGTGCCGAAGTCTGTGACAAAAGCTTCCCCAACAAAAACTGCAGACGCAGGATTAAGGAAGGAGGCAGAAACACTTTGCCCAGAACAGAATCGAAGTCCGCTCCTATAAAGGACCTCTGGGTGGCCGGAAGAAGATGGCACTTCGAAAAGTTCAGGAGAAAGCTGTGGCTTTCTAGCGTACGAATGGTCAAATACAGATGCTGAGACGTCACCAGGGCAGAAGGGGCCTGCAGAAGCCAGTTGTCCGGGTAGGGAAAAGCAGTCACTCCCAGGAGGTGAAGATGAGCAACAAGAGGAGCCATCACCTTTGGTGAAGACCCTGGGGGATGAACACAGGCTGAAAGGGAAGACACTAAACTGCCAATGACGACTCTTCAGGTAAAACCTCAGAAACCGCTGGAACTCCAGGGCCACAGGGACATGCAGGTATGAATTCTGAAGATCCAAGGTAGTTATCACTCAGCTAGCCTGAATCAACGGGATCCCAAGCTGCAGGGTTTCCATTTTGAAGGGAATCTTCTGGACAAACCGGTTCAGAGGCTGGAGATTTATCACGATCCGAAAGCCACCTGTGACCTTTGGTACAAGGAAGATGACAGAATAAGTCCCCTGACCCATCTCCGACCGGGTACAGGCACAATCGCCTTCTTCTGAAACAGGGTCTGAACCCTGTCCAGCAGGGCTCGACGATGCGACACCTCCTTCGGCATTGGTGTCCACACTCTACCCGATGCAGGGGGAGGGGACAGGAACTCGATCCGGTAACCCCGTTCCAGGACCTCCAAATCGGTCTGTCATCGAGAGCCCCCAAGCCGCCAAGAAATGGTGTGACCTACCACCAACCTCTGGCAGCACACCAGCCGGAATGAGTCAGGAGGCGGCATAGTCAGGAACACTCGTTACCATGCCCCGCCTCGGGAGGAGGCTTCTTCTGAAATCTCTGTTGGAAATCGTTACCAGGGCACTTCTATGTCCTGAACACATTCCTCTGCAGGCGAGAAGGCTGATGAAAAGATCTAGCATTGGAAAAGAACGACTCCTTACAACGTAGCTGATGCCGGAAGGATAAGGAATGTTTCCGTTCTTTGAACACCTTGTGCAACTTTTCCTCAAGGCCTTTCTCAAAAAGCCAGGGACCAGTAAAAGGCAAACGCAAAGCCACGGATTGTTGAACCGCATCAGTGTTCCATCCCTTCAGCAACAAGTTCTGCCTGACAGCAATAGGCGCACCACAAGACATGGCTGAAGCACACACAGAGTCAAAGGCAATATCAGAAAAGAACTCAACCTGACATTCCATGGACTCCAACAAGTCAGGGCCACTACCACCTTCCTGCATGGTGGTGAACAAGGTCTTAAAGTCGGACAACAGCAACTGAGTGACATAAGCACCATACACCCCAGGAACGTATGGCGAGATGAAACCCCGCATAGGCTTTCTTCAAAGAAGAATCAATCTTCTTATCTGTCCCATCCTTGAGAACATTATCCTCTGCCATGGAAGGAGGCCCCATCAGACGGGCCACAATCGAGTCCACTTGAACCGACTCAGGAATGGTATCCTCCATGTCCTGCAAGGGGTATAGCTTTGACATGAAGCGAGGCATCATAATGTGGTCAGAATCTTTCCATTCCTTCAAAAGTACATCCATCACAAAGGGATGAATGGGCAGAGCTTTTGTAGCCTGCTTCAGAAACTGAGGCAACACTGTATCCCTGGATGTGCTGGCAATCTCCTCATCAGGGAAACCCATGCCATCACTGACATGGGACAGAATGTCCGGCAACATATCCTTAGAAATATATTTTCCCTTCAGGTCCACTGCAGCCAAGGAGGAACCATCAGAAGATTCAGAGCTGGAGTTATCAGAGTAGAGGTCATGACCCCCACCAGAACACACACCAGCAGTCTTTCTGGAGGATTTCATATCAGACAAAGTCTCCAAAATCAGCTTCTTCAAACAAGCGTCATCATCCAATTTATTCCGCTTCAAAGGAGGGGCGGAATCCACACTGTCCCTGTTGAAGAAGGAGAAGTGGCAGGAGAAACATGCCTGCGCTTCTGATGATGATTTCCCAAATTGAAACAAATGCAAATGACCAAGGAACATCCAGTAGCCTCCTAAGTAAGGATTATCTTTTTATCATACAAGCCCAAACTAGCCTTATCGCGTGAAGTGACAGGCGTACCACAAATCAGCTGAAAGCTGACGTGAGAAATGAATAGCATGAAGAGGGCGTGGCGTAGCTCTATACGCCGCAGAAGAAAAGGAAACAGGAAGCGGCTGCCGAAGGCCAGATCCTAAAAGGAGGAGCACCCGCTGCTACACAGACGCGGGCAGAATCATCCCAGAACTGCCTCCTACCACCGGGAGGCCGAACACATGGGAGTCTGAAGAATCACTCAGTACAGGAGTGGAGAGGGGGACTCCATGAGGATGGGCCAAACACGCCGTCCAAGCTGGGATCAACGTGCAACATATGTCGGCACTCTCACCTCGCCCAACAACATCGTGGGAGGTGCCGACACAAACTGGAGAGACACCACGCTCCTTACCACAACAAAAAGGATGGGAGTAGGACAGAACGCCTCTGCAATGGTGAAGATTCCCCACAGCCACGCATGCGACCAGTTAGACGGAAGAGGAAGAGGAAAATGCAACCGAGGCCCAACAAGTGCAGTAACCCAGGCACCCGGAGCCACTGACCGAGTCCAGGAAGCCTTGCGTCCTGCCTCCAGCTGCTCCCATGAAGGTCCAAAGGCACCCCCCAGAGCCCAGCAAAGGAGGTAACCAGAGGACATCATCCAGGTAAGAGCCCGGCAATTACCTCACAACGTCCCACGTCAGGACCACCGACATGAAACAAAACAGGAAGTGCTTTCTGCTGGCTATGATATTATAGCCCCTGGCAGGAGTGTGGGTGGAGCCTAAATGCGTTTCCTGTTTTGTTTCCTGTCAGTGGAATATTACCTCATTTGTTATGACCTGGTCGAGGACGAGGGACGTAGAGGTAGTGTGTGTTTTTGTTGTATCAACAAACCCTCACTGGAGCAGCAAATTACTCATTGTTCTCACCTCACTGTATGAAGACATATTAGACAAGTCAATCATTGACCCATAACAAGCAAGACCTTTTCAAAGACTGTGGCTAAGGGCCTGCGGCTGCTATCACCTCAACGAAAAGAGTGCACTGCCTGTCCATCCTCTCATGTGGTCAGCTTTGGCAGTCGGCATTTGGCTGAAAAGCCGTCGGTGTGAAATACTCAATTACAATTTTCAGTTTGGTTGGTCATTTGCAATTAACATGGAATAAGAGACACTGTGTACACCAATGAAGTTTAATCAAAGTAACACACACAGGCACAACAGGGGGCTACCGCCCTCACTGCGGATTTTGAATCTTAACGTCAGGTCGATCCTTACACATCAACAGAATGTGTACGACCTGATTGAAAATGAAGTCCCGGATATTTTAGCCTTAACCGAAACATGGCTTCAGGAAGCCGACACTGCTATTCCCAATCTCGCTTGTCCTCCCGGCTACTCAATGTATATTGCGAATAGGCTATCTAGAGGCGGAGGCATAGCTCTGATAGTGAGATCTAGTTTTTCCTGTGTGTGGACCATTCTCAAGATCGCTGGCTGTGAAAGTGCCTCTTTTAAAGTCTCTGTCAGCCCAGAATTTACACTCTCTGGGATGGTGGTGTATCGTCCGCCGGGCAGTGATGTGGCGTTCAGGAATGCTCTCCCGGACACTGTCGCCACCTTGGTCACTGACTGTACTAATTTTTCCATCTTGGGCGATTTAAACTTGCATTTTGATGCTCCATCCTGTCTGACAGCACGTAGTATTCTTATGGACTTAGAGGCCTTTCAACTTTTTCAGCTGGTCTCCCAGCCTACTCATTCCGGGGGACATATCCTTGACCCTTTTTTTACCAACTTGACCGAGGCTAAAGTCACGTCGGTGGCTCCTGTAGAGTGGTCTGACCATTCTTTGGTATCCATCTATTGCCCTATGACTACCAACATTTCCACCTCTTCAGCCAAGCGGGTACCCAGGAGACCCTGGAGTAAACTCAGGCTGGATGACTTTTACCATCTTCTGTCAGTGGAACCTCTGGCCCTATCTAACAACGTAGAGGAGGGGTACGATCTCTTCTGCGCTTGGCTCACTAGGGCTCTGGATGCTTTGATACCTGTTGTAACAACGAAGATCAACCCTCGAGTGTCAAGCCCCTGGTATGACGATGCTTTGCGCGCTCTGAAGGGAGCCTGTAGACGGGCGGAGAGGGCCTGGCGGAAGACATATGGGGCTGAGTTAAAAGCTACATATATCGCGTCCGTCAAGCTCTACCACCGGGCCATTTGTCGTGCCCGAGCGGCATTTTATGCCGAGGAATTCCGGAATAGCACTAACCCGTCGAAGGCCATCTTTAAGGCGGTGAAAGATCTTATGTCTAAGCGGGCTATCTCTATGGCTGAGAGTTCAGTCACACATTGTGAATCCCTCGCTTCCTACTTCTTGGGAAAAGTCCAGTCTATATATCGGACTTTCCCGAGCACTGGTATAGCGATGGGTAGCCCTAAGGAGACACCTCACCAGCCCGCCCTGCTCTCACTTCCCCCCCTTACCTTGGAAGGGTTTGACAAACTTGCTACGCAAGTTAAATCTGGGTCTCCATCTGATCCAGTGAGGCCTGCCCTCTTTCGAGACCAGACCTTTGTGGGGCGCGTGGCTATACGCTCTCTTGTCAATCTCTCCTTAGAGACCGGGGTCGTTCCCATCAGTTGGAAGCGGGCGGTGGTGTCTCCGATTATTAAAAAATCATCTCTTGACCCGTCTAAGCCAGAAAGCTACCGTCCCATCTCGCTGCTGCCTTGGCCAGCTAAGTTGACAGAGGCCCATGTCAATCTGGCCCTGTCTGAATACTTAGCCCGGTCCAATGCCCTCGATCCCACACAGAATGGCTTCCGTGCTGGCCACAGCACGGAGACTGCCCTTCTGGTGATGGTGGAACATCTCCGTGCAAGGTTGGATGCTGGTCAGACGGCGGCGCTGATTTTGTTAGATCTCAGCGCCGCATTCGATACTGTATCCCACAGCATCCTCCTTGGGCGGCTCGAGGAGATTGGTATCGGCGGCCTGGCGCTGCAATGGTTCCGCTCCTTCCTAGACAAGCGCTCCTTCTGTGTTTCCATCCCACCCTTCAAGTCCAGGTTCCAGCCTCTGGCCATGGGGGTTCCGCAGGGATCCTCGCTGAGTCCCACGCTGTTCAATCTCTACGTGAGACCGTTGGCTGATGTCGCAAGGCAGTGGGGCCTAACCATGGTCTCATATGCCGACGACACACAGCTGGCGGTTACTCTCAGCGGGGATGCGGAACAGGATGCCCCCAGGTTTCAGTCCGGACTGAAGGCGGTGGCCAGCTGGTTGACAGGTAACTGTCTCCAGCTTAATGCCACAAAAACAGAGGTTATGGTTGTCGGGAAGGGAGTGGAGCTCTGGGGCGATCAGTGGTGGCCTTCGGAGCTGGGCCCCACTCCGACCTTAGTGTCGGAGGTGAAGAACCTTGGGGTCTGGTTAGACGCTGGTCTTACATTTATAGGGCACACCAAAAAAATCGCAGCCTGTTGCTTCGGTCTACTAAGAGGCTTACGGCCGGTGCTTAAGTTCTTCGATGCCCCTACCAGACAGCTTGTGGTCCAGGCAACCATCATCTCCCGTCTGGACTACGCCAGCTCTTTGCTGGTGGGGGCTAACCAGGCTGAGTTAACCCGTCTGCAGCGGGTGCAGAACGCCGCTGCGAGAGCCATTGTTGGACTTCCTAAGTTCTGCCCGGTGTCTCATGTCATCCGCTCCTTGCACTGGCTTCCGGTGAGGAAGCGTATTATCTTCAAGGTCTTGTGTCTGACCTTCAAAATCCTTAGAGGCATAGGCCCTGAGATCCTGGCCAACTCCATCTCTTTTTATGTTCCCACCCGCAATCTTCGATCTCAAGGTCAGGCTCTTGCTGTTGTCCCCAGATTTAGGCTCAGCAGGATGGGGGGCCGGTCCTTCAGGGTGAGAGCCGCGTCAATTTGGAACACCCTCCCAGTTGAAATTCGGCTGATAGAGGACTTGCTGCCGTTTCGTAGAGCCATAAAAACCTTCCTATTTTAGCTCCCTTGTTTTAGTCCTTTTCTGTTGCATCATCTCCATGTTGTGTTATGACTGCTCCTTGTCTTTGCGCCGGGATGCTCCTTTGCTGGAGTCGCTGTGCGCTTAATAAATTGTTATAACATAACATAACATAACATAACATAAGTGCAGTAAACCAAATGGCAATATGTGCAGAGACTCTGTAACCTTTTAAGACAGGGATACTGCCAAAAGAGTGACAAGCCAAATCAGTGGACTATCAATTGGGCAGCAATCAAACTTGGTAACATGAGGAAGAGCAATGCAATTTTTTGAAGGATACCAGATTGAGGGTGGGGCAATGGATCAGGGTAATATGAGAGGCAGACAACAACACAATCTCGTATAGGCATAACCTGGCACTGGAAAGGTACTGAGTTTTGGTGGTGAGGAGAAGAGCAACAACAGCATGAGGGAAAACTCCAGTCAGGGTGGAACTTAATACAATATTTTCAGATGTTTCAACTAGATGGGCAGCAGTGGCTGCAGAATAGAGTAATGGAGGGAGCCAAGCCACTACTGCCTGGAACAGAAGAATAATATGCTACATGCTTTTTCTGGTCCCCCTGATATTGCACCCGTACCCCAAGGGTAAATCCATCATGTTCATGACAATACAGATGGAGTCATTTGGCATAATCAAGGAGCCGCCAAACTGATGCAGTGGCAGGGCTTGTTTCATTTGTACAAATACATGTTTGGCTTCTCTAGAGTACTGCAAATGTTCGGTGGTGTGTTTTCTGATATTCTGCTATGGCTTTGCCATAGCAATGTACCCAGAGATCCACTGTCTACAGTACCCAGCCATATCCCAGAAAGGTTATACCTGGGAGAGGGTCACTGGGCCACATCCAGGGGAGGCAAAAGGCAAAATGTTACCTTGGAAGCACTCCATCCAGGGCTCTGGAATGAGATGCCCATAACGTGGTGGTATGGGTTCACTGCCTGGCTGCCACATGGGCCGTCTGCCGCAAATTACAAAATGAATTGCTGACCCTAGAATGGGAGCTATTTCTTTAGTGAGGGAAGTGGCTGTGACTAACCGCATGGCAGGAATTGAACGACTCCGGCACCTACGTACACAATACAGGTAAGTGGAAACACGCCTAGGCCAACACAATTACAAACGCCGCCTAACCATGATACATGCTGAGGGCAACTGCTTGACAGATTACTGGCATGGCTGGTCTGGTAGGACCAGCAATGTGTCCCTATTGGACCCACCTGTAGCGACAAGGGCTCACTGATCACCACACAGGCTGGTATTGATTACAAGTATTGTGCACTTTATACTTCAGTTACAGCCTTATAGTTTCCTCCTCCTCCCCCACGTTCCGTTTACTCCCCATTCCTACCCACTTTTCCCCTAACCCCACCATCTGATATTTTCTCTCTCTAGTGCTTTGACTGTGGTACTTACCATTTTCTACTCGTTGCCACTCCTGGGATTGATTCTCCCTTCTACAGCCGGGAAGGAATTACAACCGGCGGAGTGGTGAGCTTGACATACTTTCTCTCCTTATACTCATTGTTCACTTTACCCCAGTTGCAACTTTTACACTGATTTCTTTTCACCCCCCCTCTTTTTACAGATTTATTATTCCTGCCCTCTTTGTCCATTGGGTAAGATTTAGTCCGTCTTCCTTTGTCCTATTCCCTTACCTTCACTTTTCAGCTACTTTGCTGTTGATTGGATGTTTCTCTTAAATCTCCATATCGGTTATTGGTTTACTGTCTCCCTTCTCCATATCACCTGAAATATTGTTATGTCTAATAGGTTCTTAAAGCATTTCATGTCACACTGTATTATATATCTTGTACAGTGTAATCTTACCGTGTATGCTTCTACGTTTTTTTCATTTATTTTCTCCTTTTCGTCCTTTTTTTTCCTCCTAAATAATATTGCCTAATACGCACATGCTCTACATATGTTATATTATTTACAAGTGAGATGTTTTCACACCATAATTTGATCCGGGTGCCACTATGTGTCCTGAAAACTGATACTATAGGTTCTGGACATTGGTTGCACTGGTTTTTGTCACATCTTTGTCACAATGTGTCACCTTCCGGTTGTTATGCCATTTTTACCTTGTGGTATACTATGCTAATACTTTGCCATTGTACATCCTGTAGCCCCGAAGAAGTCGTAGGGTTCATACCCTGACGAAACACATGTTGGCTGGGCATTTGATCACCGATTAAATCCACAAAGAAAGAAAATACGCCATCTGATCATTGTTTTATTGATTTCTTTTTTCATTACATACAGTAACTCATACTGCTGATACTTTAAACGTGTGGACAGGTTATCTGTAGAGGGTGCTCCTGACCATGTTTGATCATTCAAATTTTACAGGGGCTGCCGTTTCCCCAGCTATCCCCACGCCAGAGGCCGGAGCTGAATGACCTGAAATAACTTGAGGAGATCTGAGTGGCTGTGGCCCAAATATGTTATGTTATGTTCAAATAATTTTATAACGCGCATAGCTACCCAACAAGGGTTTCCCAGCGCAGGATTAAAGGTCAAAGGAAGAGAAAAGTCAAAAATTTATTGATGAAATAACCAGGTTTTTAGTAATTTGCGAAAATTTGTGTATAATGTACGATCGATCAGGGGATCTCATCCCTTCTGGGGCTCCTGCCCCTTTCCCCAGTGGGACGAGTGGCGATTGCTGAAATGCTGGTTTTACCTAGATTACTGTATTTTTGTGCAGCGCTTCCACTAGTGCTTCCTAAAGTTTTCTTCCAGGAATTAAATGGTCTTCTGTTTGAAGTTGATCTTGGGATCGGGTCGTCGTCGTCGTCATCAGCTGGGCTCGAGCAGAAGATAACACTCTGCATATGTTACGCTCCGGAGAGTGGACAGAGTAGGTGGAGAGAACTGGGATACATATATCCTCAACATAGAGGCCAAAAACGACACCCGTTCACCATGAAGGAACTATGTCAGAAGCCCAGAGAGTGCCCAGTTTAATGTACACCTAGACCCATGTATGTTGTATATCCTCATCATGAGTGGTACCGACTGGTGGCCCGGGCTGTTTATCCCGCAGTGTTCCCTACTGTCCCCTCTTTATCCCTATATACTTATTTTTTCACTATCACATTGTACACCATTTTGGTATTACACGTTACACTGTTCCTGCTGCCCTCTTGCCCTTGTGCTCACTTCATACCTTCATTGGGTTTGCATGGGCACCGACGTAACTGTTTGTGCTTTGGTGTTTTGAAAGAATAAAAATAAATTGAATAAACATGTTAAGCCTAACTGCTCTGTGCCTTGCTACCAGAGGGAGAGCACAAAATAATTTAGGATGTGTTGTGACTTACCCTGACTAGGATTGTAGTTTCTGCTCGGACAGGGCGCATACCTCTACCAACCAGAAACCCAATTTCTAACAATGCTTCATCGGATTGATCCATATTTCTACATGGTCCTACAAGAGATATACCCCTCATTGTTGACTCCAATAGATCAAAACTTGAAGGGCACCTGAGAAAACAAATCAGCTAGGTCGTTTTTTTTTTTTTTTGTAAAAACCTTTATTGACATTTCAACAAAAGACAAGTATGGGCCTACAACCCCCGGGCCGGCCGCTAAGCAGTCAGAGTAACAGAAGCAAATTTTAATCACAGGCAGCACCTCGGGGGGCAGATTCTCCATGCTAGCATACTCTTGGCCACTGAACAGCCCAAATAGGGACCAGGATACAAAAGGTTTTCATTTTATAATAAGGGATAGAAGGATCAGGTGCCAAACAATTTCCCAGCAGCAAAAAATGGCAGGCAGAATAGTAAACGCCAACAATAAACAGCAATCTATCCAGGCAATGGCGCTAAAACAGGAGGTTCAGGATGTGGAGGAATATCATGGCCATTTGCGCCTGCAGTCCCCTGCCCTAAGACCCAGAAATCACCACGGAAATTGAGGCACACATAAAAAAGCAGTGATTGGCAGCAAAGGAGACCTACCGTGCTGACCCCAGAAAAGAAGACAAAGAAGAATAAGAGAAGAAAAAGGAGGCCATAGAAACAAAGTAAAAAACTAAAGAATCCCCTCCTCCAACCCCCCACCCTGCACCTCTGCAGATGAGTACGGCCCCCCCCCCCAGCAGTGTGCCTGTCGCCCCGGAACCAGACCCGAAATATAGAAGAAACAGAGAAAATGTAGTAAGAAAGGAAACCCCACCAGACGGGGGAGTAAAGAGAGTATTAATAAACTGGAGGAGGGCCTTCAAAACATGCCCCCGGCTTCTCCCTCCCGCACAATATGTTCCTCCCCAAAGCAAACAGTAAACAAACACAAAATCGACCATGTCAAAGAAAAAATGGGGAGCATTATGCACCTATTACACTATTAGTTATGTCGTGAGAGCACGCAACCCCTGTGCCCGCCCGCCTGTTAGATGACAATCTCTGAAGGATCAGCCTTATCCTTGGCCACTCTTTGCGAATCCACCCATGCATACCCATCGACCCAGTGCCATGTCCAATGTTACAAGGAAGAGGAGCGTCCAAAAAAGACCAGGAAGCGACACACACATGTAGGGTGGACGTCTCTGAACACCAACACAGTCAACATTATGGAGGACCATCTTTCCCAGTACTGCCCCAGGATCTGTACTGCACACAAGGTCCAGGAAGGCGGAATCAGCCAGAGCAGGCGACTGTTGCTGGAATATTGCCTGGGTCGCCGGAGGTTGCGCGTGGGACAAAGCCACCACCCCCCGCTCAAATCCAAAACCTCCGGAACAGACCGGACCCACAGCCAGCCGATCACACGTTGGCACATTGTCCGAAGTTTCCAGCTTTCCCCTATTCACAGGGGCGGCCACGACACTGTCCTCCTGTGTGAAGTGTGACAAGTCCCTGTGTGCCTGGGGACAGGCAGATCGCAACTGTTTCGACGCTGAAGCAACACTATCAAGCTTTCTCCCCAATACCGAGGCGCCGTGAACCAGGGTGGAATGAAGGGCACCGAGAGCTTCGAGAAGGTCACCGTACCCCAGCCCATCTCCCGGCGCCCGCTCCGCCACGCTCCTCTTAGGCACACACTCCCAATCTTGCTGAGACCCAGTGTACAGGAAGATAGACTCCATCCTAGCAAGATGGCCGCCGGGTAGATTCATCCCAGATTGGGACCGGGACTCAGGCACAGGCGCATCAAGTTCCATGTCACTGGAAACAGGGTTCCGGGGGCAGACAAAAATATATATCCAGTGTGTGGCCACAGGTAACAGTCATCCCCACCACGGACCAGCGCCCGCGAAATCCGGGAGCAGCCCGCGGAAATCGGGACGCGTTACGGGCAGCGTCCGGGCAGCTCACCGGCAAAGGCTCAGGCAATTACCGGAGAATCCTGGAATTGCCACCCCGGGCATGCACTCGTTCCGCTACGCTCAGTGGTAGGAATGACCACAGCGAAATTCAGGCCAATATTCGCACCGCTCCGGTACTCCGACTCCACCCAGTCACCAATGGCCGCTGTTGTTGAACTGCCGCCCGGCCATGTTGTCCACCCGAGGTCCCGGTTCCAGGGTTGCACAGGCCGCAAACTTCAAATGGACATTTCTCCGGCGGTACCGCCGCCAGAAACTTCAGAATCACACGATCGGTTGCCGCTCTCAGCCACCAACACGGGCATATAGCGCAGGCTAAGGATCTCATGCAGGATATCTGTGCGGGATGTGGAGGTTCACGGAGCCGGGAGCCTAAGCTGCCGTCCCGATCGCCATCTTGGCTCCTCCCCATCAGCTAGGTCTTTGAACATTTCATTGTTGTCTGTAACAGGCTGATTATGTTTTTCACATAGCTAGTCAAGGACTTCATTTTTCCTATTTTGAGGTATACTCCATTGCGTGTCCAGAATGCAGTGCAATTGAGCTTGCCTAGAATGTCCTGACTCAATAGATTAGTTTGTGAAGTAGGAATTCATAGGACGGCATATTTACTTGCGATGGGACTGAGGGTGATGGAGACGGGGGGTCAGAAATGTGGTGTGGAACACACTGGTTTGAAATACAGACTGTGTCTAAGGACAAGCCTGAGAGAGGTAATGAAAGGAATTCTGAGATTGTCAAGGTAGAGTGACTTGTGCCTGTATTAATAAGGAACATGATGGACATTTTGTTTATCATACAGTCAACATAGGGATCCTTCTGATATATGGGAATCAGGTTATTTAGGGCACAGTTTCCACCTCTCAGGCTGTACTAGTATTCAGAGTAAGGGTTCCGCATGAACTGGTTAAATTTGCGTGAGCCATTGAGACTGGGTACATTCAATCGATTATTAAGGCAATCCCATTTACAGTTCTTCAACTGCCTACAAGCAAAACAAGACCCTCCCACTCTCCCTCCCTCCATTCTCCCACCTGCCCCCCGTATCAAGGGGCTCCCTGCAATTTACCCATCACATTTTGTTGTATATTTTGTAATTTCCAAGACATCAGTTTTGATTCAACATTCTCTTTCATTCTTGAGAGGTGATTCTGTGGAGTACGACAGCTGCTTACTCAGCCAGCATTTTCATTTGCCCTCCAATGCAAATAGCCATTAGCTGATTTTTGAAAATTCGCTAACATTCCCCATGCAAAAGCAACATCGTCAGCTTTGTGAGCCATCTCTGTCAGCTGGGCAATGCCCTCAGTGGCGTAGCTAGAGCTTGTGGCGCCCGGGGCTATCCCTCAGATTGCCGCCCCCCCCCCGAGGGGGTGGGGGGGGGAATGGGGGGAGGGCATGCACTTCAAAGAGGTCCGAGAGACACGTAGTATCGCCGCTAATAGTTACCTTGATCATGCAAGTTACATGCACATACATGACACGGTCCAAGGCTACACAGTTGAATACACCGGTGACTGGCAGTACAAAAGAGAACACACAGACTGCATGATCTATCTGGGGACTCAGAAAAACCGCATGTGACATCCATCAGAGAGCTGCGTGAACAATTACCTGGTAATCCCCTCAACACAATGCAAACATGCACATACATGACACTGTTCATGTAACCTTCATCTACAGCTGACATTAAATGACCATACATCATGGTCCCCCCCCATTAAAGCAGTGGGGACCTGCACAAACGTGATGTGCTCTGTGGACCCAAAACCAACTTAACAGTGTTGAAGCCTGTGATTCTTTATCTTTCAAAAACAGCAAATTAATTATTCACAGGGAATGACTCACTGTGTGCCCTTAAAACTAAACGCAGCACAAAGGGGTCAGTCAGCTCCACCTTGCCAACACAGACCGGATACAAAGCCCACTCTGGTGGCCCCAAAGGCAATAACCAGGGGTCGCTCCCTGACATTACTTCCAAGCAGCAGCAACCAACTCCTTGGGAATGAAAAGACATGTGCTCTTGGTACCCAAAATCAGCTTGTAATAGTGCATCTCTCCTTCACAGCAGCCTCAGCACACACATGGTGCACAGCCTGCCTGGGGGCCCAAAGCTAAAATACAGGGAGGGGCGACACATTATGATCACAATCCTTAAACACAGTCAAATCGCCCCATGCCACCA
Source organism: Triturus cristatus (assembly GCF_964204655.1). NCBI lineage: Eukaryota > Metazoa > Chordata > Amphibia > Caudata > Salamandridae > Triturus > Triturus cristatus. The sequence continues at coordinate 821,897,639 of NC_140585.1, read as the reverse complement.
AATTGCCATGGTAGGATTTCCTCTCTTTGCCCCTAAAAAACAAAGTACACCATTGGTTGCAGACAAATCGCCCCATGCCACCAAATTGCCATGGTAGGATTTCCTCTCTTTGCAGGACCCCGTGGGTGGGGAAAGGCACCAAACAATATCCAGGGGACTGCATCATCATTACCTTTGAGGACCCATGGGTGGCAGACTATGTCACCTCTTGGGAACAACTGAACCTAAATGGAAGCATTAGAATTAAACCCCTCTCATTTTTCTATCCTCTCATTCAAACCTCAAACAATAACTTCTCGGAGGACCCCGCTTTTCCTTGGGTGGAACCACCTCAGCGCCAACCAACTTTCTATGACAACAGACAATATGGCGCCTCCCGCTTCCGGGAGCAGGAAAACCCTTGGCAAATAGTCAATCCACGTCATCAGGGACTAAACTGGGGAGAATGGGGATACCAACAGCAGAGGATGACTCGCAGAGAACCGCCCAGATGGGATCCCTGGTACAACATTCCAACAACAAATAGATATAGTCCTCTAGAAATGGTGGATTGACCATCAAGGGACCTAGAATATATTACCCCAAACCTGCCACACTTCCCTTTCTTAAGCAACAACATTGTCACGACCCCACCAATTTCAGTCCCGAAAGTGAATCCCCACACAATACCTTTTTTATTTTGGAATGTGGCGGGCCTACGAACAAAGATCGAAGACCCCGTTGCCGTTAATTTCTTAGAACAAGGCAAAATAATTTGCCTTCAAGAGACCTGGGCAACCTCAGAGCTCCATTTATTGGGGTACAAAACTTACTCCTCATTTGCTACTCAAAGCGTAATAGGTAGACCCAAAGGAGGCCTGACAATCTACATCGCCAACACCCTATCACAGTTAAAAGTGACCAATCTTTCCACCGATTCTAACTGTCAGATATTCTCCCTCTCCTTTGCAAATGAGGACACTATTACCCTTGTCAACTCATATAACAACCTAACGGAAAACGATTTCCTGACTTTTGTCCAAGATATGCAGGAGAGACTAAGATCCTTTCAACACAAGGAGGACAACTCTAAAATGATCCATCTTATTTGGGGAGGTGATTTCAATATTCATCCCTGCCAAATGGCAGATACCCAATGTTGCGGATTTGCAGACGACAACGACGTTCCACTAGCCCATTTCGTCCACAATAAATCTGGCAACGCTCTGAATAACACACTGTCAGAGTTTGACTTATTTATCGCTAATTCCCTGAAGGCGGAGAAAAATCAGTTCAATCCAACTTACGTGGCTAGAGGCCACCAGACAACAGTGGACTACATCCTGCTGTCCCATGGTCTCGCTACAAAAGTCACAGATCACCGAGTAATTGGCAACACACTAAGTGATCACTATGCACTAAAGATTGAATTCCATCCATCTGAATACAGATCTAAGGTCACTGATATAGCAACTGCCCTCGCTCAAGACAGCCTGCAACTGCGCAAACATGGTTATTCCATAAAATGGGAAAAGATCGACCCACAAAATCTCACAAAAAAATTAATTAACCAGGCGTACCCATATATTCTTAATTGTTTGGACCTAGCCCTAAATCATACGGAAGTCCTACTGAACTTCGCAGAAATTCTGACAGTAGCCAAGAGACTACTCACGGGGAATACAACCAACAAACATACAGAAAGGAAAGGTTGGTCTAACCACAACTGTACGAGAGCCCTAACTGATCTAAAATCTGCCCTCCACAAAAAACCAAGAGACGTGGGCCTTATTCAATCTCTAAGAAGAAAATACAAACTGGAACGCAAACTAAAACTACAACAAATGAAAGAGAAACTCTGGAATGACCTAGACAAGAGCTCCCAATCAAAAAACAGCAAGGATTTCTGGAGAACGATTAGATCCCCATTCCTCTCGGACAACAACTCTCCCAAGATAGAGGTCGCTATAGATGAGGGAACTTGGATTGCTCACTTCGAAAACATATTCAAAGACCAAGGAACCACAGACCATCCATCTCACTTCCATAATGAAGTACAATATCCAATCCCAATTTCTTTTGACATCTCCGAAATCTTGGCGGCTTTGGAAAAAAGTAAAACAGGGAAAGCCCCGGGGCCTGATGGCGTCCCTGTGGACCTTTTTAAATTTAACCAGGAGCTCTGGGCACCTATCTTGACGAGAGTATGCACAGCAGCAGCCAGTGAGGGCATTTTGGACTCCTGGACCAGATCAATCATGGTCCCCATCTTTAAGAAAGGGGACTGACAGGACCCAAAATGCTATCGTCCCATATCCCTCCTGGACTCCCTTGGCAAACTGGTGGGGAGGGTCATTCTGGAGAGACTACATCAGTGGAGTGAGGAAAAGCGTATCATCTCGGACCTACAATTCGGCTTTAGAGAAGGCCTCGGGACAGTAGAGCAGGCACTTAACCTTAGCCTTATAATGGCCAAATACACGCATGCAAAGAAATCGACGGTATACATGGTCTATGTGGACCTGTCTGCCGCTTTTGACTGCGTCGCACATTCCAAATTATGGACAGTCCTAAGAGCAATGAACGTGGACCCCTCACTGCTGGATCTTCTTAGAGAGCTCTACTCCAGGGCCTCGGCTAGAGTTCGGTTCGGAAAGAACGGTGAGCTGACGGCATCATTTGGCGTGGAGCGTGGAGTTAGGCAGGGCTGTGTTCTGGCCCCCTTCCTTTTCTCGCTCTACACAAATAACCTGGAGGAGGAGATGCTGAGGGGGGCTCAGGACCTCCCAAAAATGAAACAGAGACCGATTCCAGCGCTCCTCTACGCGGATGACGCTGTCATCCTGGCCCGAACGCCGCGCGAACTCCAGCTCTCACTAGATAGATATACCACCTTCATGAACGCCTTGGATCTAAAGGTTAATGTTAAAAAACACGTTCGTCATGATCACGGGGGGGGGGGGGCGAAGAAAGGAAAAAAAAAAAAGTATCTTTCTCGATAGCCAACCATTGGAGGTCACCACACAATACCCATACCTCGGGATCATGATTGATGATAAGCTAACCTGGAAACCAGCAGTGGAAGCGAGATGCCACCTTTTTAAGCGCTCAATAGCAGCCCTGCAGTCCTTCGAGGAAATTGGGAAGGAGGCGGCCAGCAGAACTGCTAAAAATGTACAACGCCAAGTGCCAAGCGATTGCTCTCTATGGAGCAGGGGTCTGGGGCCATATAGATGTTGGAGCCTTACAAAAAATTGAAAATCAATTTATAAGATTCCTTCTTGCTACCCCAAAAGGCTCACCAACCTACGCCTCCCATATGGAACTGGGAATTCCGTATTTGCAGGATCTCCTTAAAATCCAGCCATTGCTTTTGTGGAGGCGTATATGGACTTCGGATGCTAATACGCTATCACAGTCGATAGTGGCTGACACAATGTCACTCGATCACGCCTCTAGTTTAAAATGGCTCCGCTACATCAGAAACTTTTTTACAGATATGGGCCTTGAAAAATATTATCTCCACCCAGAATCGATTGTTGCCCTCCCAAAAAAGGAGCTCAAGGAACTTACATTACGGCATCTGGAAACACTAAGACTGTCAACTGAGGCTGCAAAACCCTCAGTGGTTCACGCGAACACAGTCCAGCTAACTTTTGGCATTCAACCATACCTTACTCTGCATACCAAAACATATGAGAGGATGCTGCTCACCAGGCTCAGACTGAACCTCTTTTTTAGACTGGTTGCTTTTCCTCTAAATAAGGCCTGGGACTCAAAGCTGCCTCCGTGTCCCTGTGATGCGATATCAACTCAATCAAATATCCACGTCATTATCTTTTGTAAATTTTACCAACCACACAGAAAATTTTGGATACTTCTGCTATGCAGGCGATGGGGCCTAAGACAATGTCGACCGGCCTTCCTTAGACTGCAAACCTTAGAGTCCGAAGAAGTCTGTTACCTGGTCCTAAACTTTTTAAAATGTATTATGAACCATAGAAAAAACCTTTAACAAACCGCATTAGGAAAAAACATTGATTCTCAGAAGCAAAAAATTCCTCTTCTTTTTAAACAAATGACAGCTGTTTTTTCTTTTTTACTGTATGATTGTTCTCTTTTATGGTTTTCTTCGTGACAAACCGAATAAAGAATTATTATTATTATTATTATTATTATGATCACAATCCTTAAACACAGTTGTGGGGGCCATGGGAACTTGTTCAACTCTATCCAAGACCCGGGACAAACTGTTCCAGCACTGCGGCACTCCTTGAATATTCAGAAGAAACCAGAAAAATAGGACCAGTAAAACTCACTCTTTTCCAAATCTCTTTCTAAATATTATCACTTTCCATGTAATGTTCCTTTGATGGGAAGAGGAGGTTTCTGAGGCGGGAGTATCAGGCAAGTGATACTACTCAGGCTCCATCTGTTCGAGCCTTCATGGAGGATCCCTCGTCATTACTACCTCCACCTGACCCCGGACTCTGCAACGCACTCCCTTACAGGCTCCCTCTGTGCGAGCCTTCAGGGAGAATCCCTCTTCATTACTACCTCCACCTGACCCCGGACTCGGCAACGCTCTCCCTTACAGGCTCCCTCTGTGCAAGCCTTCAGGGAGAATCCCTCTTCATTACTACCTCCACTTGACCCCGGACTCGGCAACGCTCTCCCTTACAGGCTTGATTATCCACTACTCCTCTCTCCAGTGCACCTTATCTCACAGCTGACCTTGGGCCCCAGCCCCATATCAGGCACCATCGGGCTCCACTTTGCTTTTTCCCGGTAAAAACATTAGTAAAATCACCTTCAAACTTAAAACATTGAATATAGCAGTAAATATAATTACATGCACTTTAAAGTATGTTCCACAGTAGCCCTTATGACCCGACTGCTAATTAAATAAACAAAAACAGAAAGGCCATGACAGGGCTTTAGCGCTGATGCGAAAGTCTTTTTTGGTGCCACACTAATAACCTCTTTCTCCGTAAATACCTTTACTACCACCTTCCAACAGTGCCCCTCATCCCTCCATGGCCCCCCTAGTGACCTCCTCCTCAGACTCCCTCACTACCACCCTCCACCAGTGCTCCTCATCTCACCCTAGCTCCCCCTCCACACCATGACCTCTTCCTCGGATTCCCTCACTGTCACCCAGGGCACAAGTCCTAAAAAAAAAAAGAAGTGGGGGGACGCTGACTTCACAACAGCAAGTGATGTCACGAAAGGTGGCTTGCACCATCAGACTCATTGCCTCCCCTCGCTCACCCCTTACATGCCATTGCATCAGAGAAGCCAGCGCGTGAGCAGCGTTCTGAATGAGCTCCAATCTCGCCCCAGAGAGGCCAAAGAATAAATGTGTGGCTCCATTTGCTCCAGTAATCGAGCTCCCGTTAAAATAAGTGAGGGGACGCCGTCCACCCGCCTGGTACCCCGACTCGAGCCCTGCAGTCACCCTCCACCAGTGCCCCTCATCGCTCCACAGCCCCTCCAACTACCTCCTCCTCAGATTCCCTCACTGCCACCCTCCACCAGTGCCCCTCATCGCTCCGTAGCCCCTCTCTCATATTCATTTGTTGTTTAGCGCTACTCATATCAGTGTAATGTGTCAGCACTTTACACCACGAACACATTATACAGGGACAATGAATCATACAAGTATGTAAATCAGTCTACAGGGAATGTCACATAAGCCAATGAGGATTAAAAGGTGTAGGAATCACATGTCATCCATACTGGTGGGCAGTATATTTTGAGAGGGTTTGGTCTGGGGAAATACAACCTTAGGATTTAAAAGAGTATTCCATGGGGGTCAGCTTTACTGATAAAAACGTATCTCTGCCCAAACAAACATACTCATTTTAGCAACATTAGAATGATGAAAGACTGAGGAAGTTCTAACTATATCACAAAACAAAAAAACTATACCATTCATGTTTGTATTGTATGCAGCTCTTTGGTGACACCTGCTTGCCTGCCAACCTGCGCTGGGCCCCTGGCTGCAGAGAGACATAAAGGCGTCGTGCCAGCGCTATGCAAATCATGAAAATAAAATGAAAACATATACAAAAGCTTTTTTTAAATTCATTAATATGCGTGAAACTTTGCATACATTGAATATATTGATGTGACGCACATCCCTTTATAACTGAACAACACCTCTTTGCCAAGCAGTCCTTTCATTATGCTCTGAAGGTAGGGCCATGCTGACGTGTTACAAAGCCAGCAAAACAAAAAACAGCACGCCACAACAACGACGCGGTTTGTCTCAACCGGATGCCTGTGCCGGTCTCATCGCCTCCAGCATGGCTTGGCGCGGCATAAACGATATGGATTACATTTGCATTGCATGCAATTTAAACGGCTGGCGTCCAGTCATAATTAAACAGACTCACCTGCGGGCCTCTCTTTCCCAGTCCTGTCTCTGGCCTCTGAGATGCCTGCCAGTGCCTTCTCGACCTCGCCTCGGAGTCACGCGCACTTTTTAATGCGCAAGCCCAATGCGCAGGTCATGATGAGAGTCACCAGGCAGCAGAGACCCCACCCTAAGGTAAAACTAACTGTAAAACCCCGGCGCGCAGACGCGGAGGCGGAGACATCTGCGCGCTGCGCGCCTCTACGAACGTCATCATGGTCAGGTCAGGTGGTTTTTAATAAATTGTAATGTGTGTCACTCAGGCCCTGCTGCCTAAATGAAATTGAAATCGGCGGGTCAGCACTGCTCCGAGCGGCCGCCCTAAATATAGTGCCGCCTGGGGCGGTCCGCCCCCACCGCCCCCCCCCAGCTACGCGCCTGAATGCCCTAGTTTCTCAAACCTTAAGCTAGTGTAGCTAATCATTTGGGGAGTCACCTTTATTCTGTTTGAAATTAAAAATGTTAGTCCAATCTGCTTACAATGGACATACATCCGCAAATTCATTCAAAAACACATCCTTTGCTGTATTCAGGGCCCATCATTCCCTAAGTCCATTCATGGCCACAATGACTTTCCAATCAATCAATCTTTCACTTCCCTGAGTACCACTAAATCCAACAAGTGATTCACATAAGCCTAGTACAGTCTGTACACTTCAGAACTACTTTGCATTTTTCATGGAACTGGATGGGATTTTCTTTAAAGTTGTTGAATGTCCATATATTGCCCATTAAGTCAGAAGGAGTCTAGGGGATGTGAATGGTCACTCTACCCCTGTGGGGTGGGGAAATCCATAAAGGAAGAAGGGCATCAGGAATGGGTGGGGTGGGGTCGATGCTGTCTCCATTGCTAGAGTGAGGGGAAGCCCCTACTGTCTCCCTCGTGAGTCCTTTTTCAAGAACGTCAGTCAGCTGTCCTACTTAAACTATCTTGGATAAATATGGGGCTCCACTCACTGCAAACTCTTCACCCATCTTGAACTGAATGCACTTTCAGTCTAAACCAGGTGTCTCCAAATAGTTGAGTGCGAGCTACCAGTAGCCTCCAGACACCTTCAGAGTAGCTCATAGCCTTGAGTCCATTCTTAAATAAGCACCAGTTCATATTTTCCTTTTTAAAGTTACAGGAAGGCTGTGTTTATTTTACATTATTATCATCAGACAGCAGAAAGCAGAGCCTGATAATGATCAGTCAGATGTATGACCCAGTCTGGGGCTAAGGCACAGATTTGAACAACTGAAGCACTGAGGTATTTAACTCTTAATTAAAAGTCCTTGTCAACTCAAAATTAGAGCTGTGAACAAAATGATATTTCTAAAATGCTTTTAAACAAGAGACTATTAAAATGAAAAGTTACCTTAATGATTAAGTTAACGCTTCATTTGAATTTTCTCCCATTTCAAAGTGTTGCATTTACAAACAGCAGGCCTCTTGCTCCCGGTGGCCAAATTTAAATATTTAACTGAGAGAAAACTTATGTGTTGAAAAATGTTCCATACTATGAACATTTTTGCGGGAAACAGCCTTTACAACGCAGTTGTTACATCACGTTACCTTTACAACGCTGTTGTTACAACGACCACGTTGTTACAACGTGCTGCCTTTACATCGCAAGTCATTCGATCGACTTGCTCTAGATGGCGCTCCAACCCAAGGAATAGTATAATTTAGTATTCCAACACCTTCCCTACTGTTGCGCAGGCTGGAGTTGGAATAGTAAATTATACTATTCCTAAGGTTGGAGCGCCAGCTAGAGCAAGTCGATCTAATGACTTGCATTGTAAAGGTATTGCGTTCTAACAACGCGATCCTTGTAACGACCGCGTTGTAATGGAACGCGATGTAATAGCATGCTTTGTCACATGCTAAATTCATTTTTTCAGAACATTTTGTCCTGTGCTGCAAGTACATACAACATAGGCTCTCAGCCAGCCATACAAATATATCCCATTCATACGCATACATGTCCATACATCCCCAAAGACCAATCCTTCACTGACACGCTTGGCAGCCCTATCATAGTGCCACTCGTCAAAGTATTTCGTTCAAACCATAGTATCTGGCTCTATGGACATTAGGGATAAAGTCAATGAAACTGGGCGCTATGTGTTTGGTAACAATGCGCGAGTTGTGTAGACTTCAGTAGCTCATGATGATTTTCACTGATTAGAAGTAGGTGTCACTGCAGAAAAGATTGGAGACCCCTGGTTTAGACCATTCCGCAGAGATAGAGTCTGCATCTTGCCTGGTTATTCATGTTTCTGTCTGGTACTCTACAGTCAGTTGCTTGCACTGTAGTGCTCGCTTGTGTGTTACCTACTTGTGCTGCATCTGCCAGTGGTCACTTTGTTTCCAGGTGTATTTGTAGGTGTACTCACATCAGCCGGCAAGGGGAAAACATTAATCACTTCTCCTCACTGATGCACTCACTCTCTCTCTTTATCTTGTGATCCAGTGATGATGGGAAATAAATCGAAAGGCAGTGGAGCAGTAGGAGCACAAGCCCTAACCGTATACTTGAGGTAGTTTACTTATTTTTCCTGGATCGGTTTCATACCACAGACTTGGGATTCATGTTTGCGTTTGTTGGCTTCCTCATGCCAATTGAAGAGGGTTGGCTGTTGTTCAGCCTCTGTCTTATTTTTCAGATCATTCAAATACCTAACCCCTCTAGATCGAAAGTACTATGTTTTGGAAACTATTTCTTCCCATCCTTTTTAGTGTCCCAACCACTGTTTCAGAAATATACACATTACTTTACTGTGTTGATGGCACATTGTGTGAACAGAAACAGTTTAGGGGGGGGGGTTTGCTTTGTTTAAATTTCTCTGCCCCGTCAGTGCTCCTTCATTCATACACAGTAACCAAGAAAGGGCCTGCCGGCCTTGTGCCCAGCTCACCCCGTGGAGTGGTGGGAGGCTGGAAAGAAACAGAAAGTAGGGTAAGGGCTTGCCTCAGCTATTTTTCTAACTGATCTCATGGAGGAAGGAAAAAGAGGTAATGTACACTCATACACCAAGATCCTTTGTGTTCGGCTGACCTTTGGTTGCACACCTACAGGGGCTAGCGATGGAGCCGGGTTGGCCCGATCAGAGAACCTCTTCCTCACACACATAAATGGCCTGCGCTTCAGGTCCTGGCACTTCTACCTATCTTGCCCATTCCTGCATGATTTCTAGAGCCTGCTAGCTCTACCCCATGGACTGCCCTCACATCATCTTTGATATAGAACTCTTCCCATTTCTGTTTACTCAATCAGTCTATTTTTCTGTTGTTTCCTACTCTGACAGCACCTTCAGTGCACTTTTACACATCACAGATACGGCAAAATAATACATGCAAAGCAAGGCAAGCAACAAATGATAAACACAGACTTCACCTCAGCTTAATTCAGCGTGTTTACACTATCTGGTTTGAGTGGTTTGAATCACCAATCCTGCGCTGGGTCATGCTGGATCCTGTCCCCCGTAAAACTCTCTGCATTACCTCTGGTACCTGGGGGTCCTTGTCTGAAGTCCAGTCCAGTGCATGCCTTTTGTTCACAGAGCAAAACCTTTCCTATCACAAAAACCACCAGGTTCTGTAAAAGAAAACTGAAACTGGGGATAGCTCATAGAAATCTAACACATGTTTATGGCAAAACAGCCAGCATGCGTCAAAAATAAGCTAAGGCAGATCATCATATCAACAGACCAGAGCTTCACCCCGGTCAGTTGGAGCATGTAATTCTAAAATCCATGAATTTTGGAGCAATATTTATACATTTTTTTCAACACAAATGAATGGAGGAAAAAATTATGTGGTAAAGTAGAAACTACACATAGGCACTAATAAGCAGGTGCCAGGCTATTTTCATAGAATGACTGGAGAGTCAATACAGTATGGCGCTGATTACGATGGCGGTCGTAGGCACCTCTGCGGTGCTGGAGGAAAACGTCGATTTAGTTACTCCGGGAAGTGGTCATCGCGACCGCCATATTACAATGGGCAAGGATAGCCCATTTTTCGCCCGTCACGGTGTTTCCGAATCCGCCAGTAATTGCGTTACGCAACGGTGCCGGAGGGAACCAATAGAGAAAGGCAGCCGTGCAGAATGACGTTCCGACCGCCTTCCAGATCATGATGCGTCAATCAGGCCATCAGAACCCGGCGGTAAAACCAGCTCATCGGAGAATGGTGGAAGCACAACTACGGAGCAAGAAACTTGAGTCATCAGAGACACCTCTCCACGTTCATGCATGTAATGGATCACTGCTCTACCTGATCCACTACCAGCAAATACGACGCCTTTGCGGACAACAGCAGAGGTAAGTTCAAAATATCTCACCCATACAACCCCTTGACAACAACAACACACAGCAATCGCTCAGGTATAACTTACCTGTCAACTTCGGACACGCTGATGGACACAGGAAAATATACCACAGTTAAAGTACCCATTCCTCGCACAAAGGTACATTGTCACCTCAGCATCGGGGTCACCCATCTCGATAGAAATGATGCCATCTAGCCTGGTCGTGGCGGTCATGTCACAGCAGCAGTGAAGCGGTGGGCAAACTTGCCCAAATGGTTGTAGGAGTACAGCACATGGTTCCAGGCTAGCAAGATCCCTATACCATCCTCCAGCTCCACCCAATCAAAATGAGCCTCCAATTAGCACAACATAGCTGCTGCAAGGAGTGATGTGCAGGCACAGTGTTTATGGTGACATATCAGTAGGATCATTATAAAATGGATAGCAACAGGAGTGACGGATGAAGCAAGAGTCACCTGAAAGGGACAATAGTGATCATTGAAGTCAAATCAGGGTTAGACCAGATCCAAGGTGGAATAGAGGAGGCAAGAGCAAACAGGATGTGTATGTGGAGTTTACATTAGTACAACAAGGTGTTGGATGAGCCATAGAGCAAAGGCAGATGACATATTGATACCACTGCCACATAATCACAGTTCAGCACACACCCTAAGCAGACATTGCCAGGCTCATCACATAAAATGGCAGACCATACCACATAATGACAGGCCATACCATGCAACACTGTGGAAATTTCCTGACTGAAACTGCAAACTTAATGTAAACACCAGTGTGCATTTGTCTCATGTGTGAACTGCTGCACTAAATGACCCCATGTGAGTATATCCTGTACATCAACAACACTGACTACCCTGCCTCTTCAAGGACCACCTCTAAACCATCACTCCACCTCTCCAAATGTAGCACCAACTAGAAAATATTGAATGCATGCCAAAGTGTCAGGAAGAGGCCATCGTGATGGCAGGAAACTCTGACCTAAGACCCATGACAAACGTCCTCTTCCTCACACCTGCCTTCCACTCATGTGAATAAATGTGAGTAATTGAATAAATAAATAGTAATTGTGCAGATTACAAACCTTGGAACTGGTCATTCTGCATGTCAACTTCTTGATACAGCTCACAAACTCTTACTTTGCCTCCTACACAAACTATAAGTCACCATCACTGTATGAGAAAAAGTAAACTATTCAAAAGTGCAGGGAACATTGCAGGAAATGCATGGAGAAATGAGTGGTAGCATATGTTCATGGAATTTAAGAGGTCCCACATATGACACTACACTTAGGACTTCAATTAATCCATGTGTGGCACAAAGATTCTAATTGCATGAACGATATCACCAGTGCAGTATCACTGTGATCCAGCAATGCAAGTAAGGCATTGGACAAGAATGAGATGACCTGTAATTAGCCATACAGTGACCAGCACCTTATTCGTCTTAACTAATATGTCACGTGTATGCCACTGGCACAACACTCATACCTCACAGTGACATTCCCTAACTGTCAAACTTACTATTAACCTTCACACTTACCCCTCACCTACCCATCTACCACCATCCCTGCTCTACACCTGGGACAATCTCTGATAAAGGTACAAATATACTCCTATGATTTCCCTGCTACACAATGCTCCACCCTGGTGTGTATCTCCAAATCTCTGAGCTTAGGTCAAGGATGTCTGACCTAATGCAGAACTCAACACAGTTGCTAAATACATTTATCACAGACAACACCAAAAGAAGTCCAACAAGCATGGCCATGTGCAGCAAAAGAGTGGATAGCCAATCTGCTCCCAGTCCTTCCTGGCACAGATATGATTTCTCCTGTGGCCAACTGCACAGACTGCAAAATCCATCTAAAGCAAATTCTCCATAAACAAATGACACATAGAACCCCAAAGTGTATGCATCCAGACAAATCTGCCAAGAATGCCATAGACAGTCCACCGGTTATAAAGGGACCATGGTGTCAGTGTGCCGCCCAAGCATTCCCAGGCACAATCCTGACAAGTTACTACTCAAAGATAGGGGGCCATAGCACAATTGTGCACACAAAACCAGCAAATAAACAGGACTCCACATTGCCTTATGTGACATGCACACCAGAAATGCACAGTACCAAATACACACCCATCTGAATGCATTCAAATACACACACTCCTTACACACAATGCCCCGCAAAAACAACATAACACACACATGTACTTGACAGTAGAAAGAGCCAATACAGGCCAAAGACTGCATCCCTCCCCAACAACTTCATAACAAATGCACATCCTAACACATCCCATAGCAATCTAAGCTGGACCACAGGGGGACTCACACCTGTCAAGGACAATGCATCAGCCACTGACAGCAGTGCATGCACAGTAAGCAGTGTGTGAACACCTCTAAAACCAGTAACAGACATACCTGAATTCACCACCATGAACAAGAGCATCACAGCAAACAGATCACTTCACACACAGGATGGGTAGCAGTGCATCAGCAAACACCTACACACTTTTGCTATCACCTACTACTACACAACTCAGGCAAACACATATGCATGGAACAAGACTAGAGGACTGTGTTGTACCCGCAGACAGCTGCTGCAAGATATCTATGGCCTCCACACTGAGGTCAGCAGGGGAGACAGGGGCAGGGGTGCCTGGGGGAAAGGAGAGCCTGCCCTTCTTAGTGCTGCGGGCCCGAATATCAGTTTGGGGAGCAGCAGGATGGGTGGACACAGGACGGAGTGAGGCGTACGAAGGATCAGATGTTGAACTTCCTTTGTCCACCAACACCATGGAGTCACTGCTAAAGTGCGAAGATGTTGAGCTAGGTGTCTCTGGCCCGGACTCTTCCGGGGCACTCCTGTCCCCCTCCAAGGCGCTGGTCCCCTCAGTGTCGCTGTACTCCCGGGGACCACTAATGACAGCTGCTTCCCCAATGGTGTCAGGCCTCTCTCCTTCCTTGCCCTTGATAGATGCGGTAAGAGACAGAGACATAGGTTCAGAAAAATGGCCTCCTCACAAAGATGATATGCAATACAAACAGATATCATTTGAATTAACACCCAAAATTTACTGTACATGTACTGTCTGCAAAAGCCCAATCTTTTTCCTGATCACATGATGCACTGACACATGTTTTAGGACGTTCATGCTCCATGATGCGTTGACACAGACAAATTGCTGTGCATGCATCTACATCTTAACATCACATCCTATTGTGTGTAGACACACCTACATGCCTTTAGTTAAGAGAGCTACACATCCAATTATGTTCTATTTCTCCCACTTGAAGTATGAGTTCACTGAACCCCACAGATACAAACTGAAACATGACAATTGTTAAGTATCCTTACATCCAACTATGTTGGTACTTCTGCACAACAACTGCTGAACATTGTTAACCGATTTGTAGATGCATCAATGACATGGAAGTGCACACCAAAAATATCTCAATGCACCCTAACATGATGCTCACTGCTGTTCACTACCAGTTGATGTGGTTGCTTATGACTGGGATTAATGCAGTCAGTCATGCACCAAGTCACACTTAGACCAATACTCACCTCCAACTTCCTGCTGTTGGGCCCTCAAGCGTCCATCCAGCTCTGGCTGTGTCACTGCCAGGATGCGGGCCAATATGGGGTCATGGTCCACCACGCCAACCTGTCACTTTGAGGGACCAGCCCCAGCATCATTTCTGCAACATTTTTGCTGAGGCAGCAGATGTCATCCAGTCTCTTGTGGCAGTGAGTATGTCACCGGTTGGAGTCCCCCAGGTCCCGCACCTTGCGGGCGATGGCCCTCCATATTGCCTTATGCTGATAGACCTTGAGCTCTAGGCATGAGAGACAAGATGAAAACAGTGTGTTGTGGACCATTGTGTTCCAGTCCAGAAGCATTTATACATATACCACACACACACTGTCTGAATGGACAGCAGAGTCTATAGACCATGTCACATACTATACTCTGACCAAGCTTAATGAGTACAATCTTAACGTCTATGAGAATGGACCGACTATACCTGGGCATCTCATACACATGCAGAGGGCGTGCACTTAAATCAAGGTGAAACTGGGCCTCATCTGTGATGCATAATGTGAGTGAGCCTGACAGACAATACACTGTAATTGATACCTAGTGGTCATACTTACTGTGTCTAACACACACACCCTTTAATGTCCAGGACCATTGCATAGCTACACGTGTCATGGATGTCACTATAAGGTCCCTGACACTACATTCTCTCACTCATGTGACAAGGTGTAGGTCTGTCTTGTGTTCTGTTCATAACTCTATATGCTGTTTCATAAATGGGAGGGTGCACTACTCATATCTCTTGCAAAGTTCATTGTGTGATGTGGGCTTTATACATTGTGAATTTACAGGCCAGGCCTTAGGGGTTTTAACAGACACAAAATGTGGGACATCACAGGTTTCACATGCTTGTAGAATGAGAATGATGACACAGTACATACAAATGTGAAACTCTACACATAATGGCACGAAAAGAAGGATGACATGTCCACTGTACATGTAGCTGATGTGTGAGAGGTGAGTTAACACTCACCTAGACAGATAGAGGCTTTGAACTTTTGTGCAGACTGGACTCATCTCCATAGTGTCACTGTCAAATCATCACAACCACTAATCTGTACACTCTGCCCAATCAACAGGTACCATCTCACTAATGATTTGAAGTAAAAATACTGAGTTTTGCATGACTTTTCACAGTAAATATGTGTACAAAGTGAGAATTGCTCAAGTAATCAGTAGAGCTGTACAACTGCTAAACTTTGTTATGTACAAATCATCATTGCCTGCAGTCAGGGATCAGGGGGAATAAGGCTCGACACACCATTACCGTGAAGTAATTCTGCTAGGCAGAGTCTCACAACTTTACATTACCCATTCAGAGAACAATATGTGTGATGTAAGTGTTTAAAGGAGATGCACCAGTGACAATGGTTCCATTCTCCCCACATGCTCAAGTGCAACAACTTGTACGTCATGTATGGGCCATGCAGATGTCAAAATCTGAATGCATTAACTTTGGCTTGCACTCTGAGGCACATACTAGTGTACAGTTATATAGGGTGAGCATTCTAATCACATAAATTACACATTCACTTACCAGAACCTCTGGAGCACCATATAGCCGCCCGTACTGGCCAAGGACCTGGTCCACCAGGACCTTCAGCTCCTCTGTGGTGAAGGGACGGGCCCTTATGTTCTCAGTATGAGCCGTGACTGGTTCCGGAGATGAAGTACAGCAGCAGTTGGTCGGGATGAATGGCAGAAAGCAGTATCTGTAGGCAAGTGACAAGTGTGGTCATTTGACACACATATATAGGCCCCTAAGGCTGTTTCAATGTCACTTTGCTAATGCCATTGGTCTGTCTCCTTCGCATTATTCAATTCTGACCAATGCTTGTACCCGCAGTTGCGGAGCACACCCACCGCAACATTTAAAAATGAACGGCACTACCGCAATGGCGGTTCCCATTGGCTACTATGTTATCCCCATAGATGGTGTCTCCCTGCGGGGGTCAAGATATCTCCTCCACTACCCTGCATCATTCAATTATGGCCAATTCCTGTACCTGCAAAGGCAGAGCACGACTACCGTGACATTCAAAATTTTAAGGCACTACCATGATGGCGGTTTGCATTGGCTGCTATGTTCTTCGCATAGGCGGTGTCGCACCGCGGGGGTCAAGATATCTCCACCTCTACCCTGCATCATTCAACTAGGGCCAATGCGTGTACCCGCAGTGCGCTAGCACTCCTACCTCGATGTTCAAAATTGTAAGGCACTACTGCGATGGCGGTTCCCATTGGCTGCCATGTTATTCGTATAGGTGGTGTCACATCGTGGGGGGTCAAGATGTCTCCACCGCTACCCTGCTTCATTCAATTGGGGCCAATGCCTGTACCCGCAGTGGCAGAGCACACCTACCGCAACATTCAAAATTGTAAGACACTACCACGATGGCGGTTCCCATTGGCTGTGGTTCACATAGACGTGTCACACCGCGGGGTCAGGATGTCTCCACCGCTACCCTGCATCATTCAGTTGGGGCCATGGCCTGTAGCCGCAGTGGTGGAGCATGCCTACTGCGTATCGCTTAAAATTGGAAGGCGCTGCCGCGATGGCAGTTCCCATTGGCTGCTACGTTATTCGCATAGGACTCCGCGGGGGCCAGGATTCCACCGCTACCCTGCATCATTCAATTGGGGCCAAGCCTGGATCCGCAGTGGCGGAGCACGCCTACCGCGACATTCAAAATTGTAAGCACTACTGCGATGGTGGTTCCCATTGGCTGCTATGTTATTCGCATAGGTGGTGTCACACCGCGGGGGTCAGGATGTCTCCACCGCTACCCTGCATCAGTCAATTGGGGCCAATGCCTATACCCGCAGTGGCTGACTGCTACCACGCCTGTAAACATATTGCGCATTTGCATTCTCGATTTTCAAATTGCATCACTGTTCCCAACACAATTATCAAAAATGAACTACACCTTGTAGAGGGATTGGAGAGTGTGACATTTTACTTTAGCCTTCCCACACATGTAATGGAAGTACACATGGAATAAAATGCATTGGTCTGTCCGTCATCACAGGTCATTTTCATCCATGTGGGCATGTATACACATTTCCTGTGGATTTGTGTTTCATTGTTGGGAACATGGCAATGTGTGTACTGCAAACTCCTTCCACAGTCATGATGGTCTGTCCACGTAATGTGCATATATTTCTGTACACAGTGCTGTATATTTATGGATTCTTGTCCAGCTTACACTCACTTGCAGCATTTTGTTATGATGTTGAGTTTTGTGGGACTCAAGGTGGATTTTGTGCAGTGACAGCAGCCACATACAACTCAACATTGATGCTGTTTGCCACATGTGCTGTGTCATCTACCCACAGGGCTGGGTACGCATGATTTAGCAGTGTACCATATGCCATACACATAGTCTAATTTTGAATTGACAGTAGTTAGTATGTTCACCCTGGCTACCTAATTGACTACAGGGGATCAAGTTGTCTATGCATGTCACTTGTGCATCAAACGGGTTCAACAGTCCTGTCAATGTTGTGGTTGTGTGAGTCATTCTGTTCCCTGTTACCCACATCTCATCTTTGACTCTTTCACACGTGTCCCCTGCCACATTACGTAGGAGAAGACCACCTGTGTATCGGCCTATACCAGACTTGTTCACAATGGAGTCAAACATCATTTCTATTGTGAATCTATTTTATTGAGTTTTAAGTTAAGGTACAGCATTATGCATATAAGATCAGGCAGTGTTGGGGAATACATTCGGCATGTATGGCTCAGTGCATTCAAATATTAGATTAACAGTCCATGTCTAACGTAGCAGGCGAAATTGTCAAGGACAAGGTTTACAGGTACTCTTGCGAGTTTACAGTAGCAACCACGTGCTTGAAGGAAAAGTGGATAATGCAAGTGGGTAAGTACACACAATAATCACATCTTTAGCCTGCACATTAAGAGTCCTCTGAAGCAGGAATATTGGCGAGTGTCTTTTGCCACATGCCACTGCATGTATTGTCGCATAGATCCTGCAGGAATGCTGGTGTTCAGTTACAATCGAGTGCCAATCACAGATTCATTAATTGAGGAGTCATAGATCATAAAGAAATTCCGTTTCAATCGCCTTACCCTTCAAGAGCTATGTGCTCAGTTGGAGCCCCATTTGAGGCCTCACAGAACCTAACCAACAGCTTTGACAGCAACAGTGAAGGTGATGGCTGCCCTGCATTACTTTGCAACCGGTTCGTTACAGTGCATGGTGGCCATCGCAGGTGGGATGTCTCAACCGATGTTCAGCATAGTGTTGCGTGATGTCCTGTCTGCATTGTTAACATACAAGGACAGCTACGTCCATTTTCCAAAGAGATATGAATTGGCAAATGTGAAGGGGGAATTTTATGACCTTGGTCACATCCCAAATGTTGTTGGAGCCATTGACGGCACACACATTGGCCTTGCTCCACCACAAGCACGGGAGCACATCTACCGTAACAGGAAGCATTACCATTCAATAAATGTGCAAGTGGTATGCCAAGCTGATCTGATAATATTCCACATGTGTGCCAAATTTCCTGGATCTGCACGTGACTCCTACATAATGCAGAACAGCATCATCCCTCAATTGATGACAAATCTTCATCCAGAGAGGGCCTGGCTTGTTAGTGAGTGAGCTGTGTCCATTATTGTGGTATATGTGTGACATGCTGGTCTCATCAAATAGTTCAATCACATTGTTGGTCTGTGTTTCTCACAGGTGACTCAGAGTATCCCAACCGGCCTTGGTTGCTGAGCCCACTGACGAATCCAAGGACGCCAGGGGAAGTCAGCTTCAATGATGCCCATGGGAGAACACATCGTGTAGTGGAGTGAGCTTTTGGACTGCTGAAGGCAAGATTTAGGTGTCTGGACAAGAGTGGTGGTGCACTACTCTACTCTTCCCAGAAGGTGTGTCGTATCGTAGTCGCCTGCTGCATGCTCCGCAACCTGGCCTTGCGCAAAGAGATCCCCCTGATTCAGGACAATGATGAGCAGCAGGAGCCCCCTGCTGCTAATCCACACATGCCCAGTGACGATGATAGTGGTGAAGAGGAAGGTCTTGACTTGAGTCAACAGCTCATCAACAACTACTTCCCTTAAGTGTAAGTTAGTATTGAGCAGCTATGACTGTGTCAGTTTGCTTTGCTATTAGGGCAGAAGCATTGATGATGTGTTGGGATGCTGGCTGTTGTTAGCACAATGCTGTGGGGTACTTTGTGCATTGCTGTGTTTATATTTCCACTAACCAGATGTCTATGTTGATGGTGTTGGTCAGTTTTGTATGAAATACATCTTGTACAGTGTTGACCAGTAGTGTATTGTTGCTGTTCTGCCATCATATGACAACTCAATCAAATCTTGTGGTACATTGAAATCTGAGTTTACATTGTACTTACTCTGATAAGTATAGAACACAGACAAAGGCATGGGTGTTAATTGTGTTTATTTTCTATCATATGGTGTTTATTTTAAAGTGAATGAGATGTTAATTGTGCATACAGAGTGTTTTAGTTATCAGTGATCGTAACAGAGACAAATAGAGTACTCACCACAATAGTGGAATTCCGCAGTTCAACAGACTCATGCCATCAATATGGCAATGTGGGACAGGATAGTCAACAAAGTCAATGTTCAGTGCAACACTGGTGACATTATCGCTGGCTCAGCGACCAGGCTTGGCTTAGTGCTTTGCCACGTGATCCTCCCATGGTGTTTCTTGGACGTCCCCCTCTTGCGTTTGGCAGGGCGGCTCTACTGCAGGCTCAGAGGTGTCTGAGGAGTCATCGGCTTTCAGCTCATCCCTCCCTGTGGCTGCTGCTGAGGTGGTGGGAGTATCAGCAGGCTGTCCACTGGGGGAGGGGGGGGAGACGTTATTTGAGCTGAATGTATGTCCCTCAGATCACCCACAAGCTGGCCCATGAGATCTACCAGTTGTCCCATACGGGTGTCCATGGACCTCTGCAGCAGGCGGAGCTCACGCAGTTCATCTACAGCCTGGCCCATCTGTCCTGGGTTCTGCGGGTACGCCCCAAAGACTCTTGCGATGGTGGCCAGGGCTTCAGTCCCAGTGTCTTCCTTGGATTGGCCTACAGTTGCCTTCCCACCTGTCTTGCACACACCGACCTGTGGCCTTAGCTGTACACGCACCCGCACACTGTCCCCAGCATCCTCGGCGTGGGTCGTGGTATTGGTAACAACCGAGACAGTGACAGTGTTGCAGGCAGCTGTGGTGATGGTGGAGGTGGTTGCTACACAGGTAGTTGTTGCAGGGCTCAGTGTTGTTGTTGTTGCTGTTGCTGCTGTGCTGAGAGTTGTGGTGGTGGTGGGGCCAATGAGGCCCTGAGACTGAGCACGCCCTGGCAGGCCTGAAGGGCCAGGCTGGTGCTCCTCATCCAAGAAATTGAGAGAATCTGCGGCTGAGAGTTCATGCTCCGGGGAGGGAGACTGGCTCTGCTGGTTGGTGGTGGTCTCGCCAACTGTTGATTGCAATTCATCTGTTGAACAATGGTTACACTGTCAGCATGTTAAGTACACTCCACAACTTTGGTGACCCTGTTTTTGATGTTTTAGTGGAGAAGACAAACTTGTAGTCATTTGTAACAGTTTATCTGCAGTATGACATGATGTTGAGATACATCCATTACTTGTTAGCGAGGTGACATGGCAATACCAAACATTTAACATGTACAGATAGTGTGTTTCCAAGGACATGTCATCATCTACCAACTTGGTGCTCATCCACTTTAGTTTAGGCAGGGATATTGTAGACTTTTCTAATAATATGTTTCTCCTAAGCAGACAGTTCTTAATTTCTTTAGGTCATTTTGCATTCACATCATGTGGGTTGTGTTCTTTGAATGAGTGTCCATACATGTATTGTGTGCATATGAGCCTTCATGCTTTCCAAAACTGGGACTTACACATTGCATGTTGCGCCTATCATGATTGGGCTCTGCATTTCTTAACATGGGACTTTGTGATTCAAAGTGTGGTTTTGTGGCATATAAGTGAGCTTAGCTGTGTGCGCACTGGATGCGACATATGGAGCATTGAAGAGTTGGCTAACACGTGAGGGATGTGGTGGTCATATTGCTCCATGCTGTTGAGGGTTGAGGTAAGTGAGCATGAGCTTGCTACCTACCTGTAAGGTGAAGCAGATGAGGGAGATGGCTGCCATATGGCACTGGAATGGAGAGGGTGCTCCATGCTGTTTGGGAGTGAGGCCACAGGACATGAGCTGGCTACCTACCTGTAAGGTGAAGCAGAGGAGGGAGATGGCTGCCACATGGCTCTGGAATGAGGAGGCTGCTCCATGCTATTTGGGAGTGAGGCCACATGACATGAGCTGGCTACCTACCTGTAAGGTGAAGCAGAGGAGGGAGATGGCTGCCACATAGCTCTGGAATGAGGAGGCTGCTCCATGCTGTTTGGGAGTGAGGCCACATGACATGAGCTGGCTACCTACCTGTAAGGTGAAGCAGAGGAGGGAGATGGCTGCCACATGGCTCTGGAATGAGGAGGCTGCTCCATGCTATTTGGGAGTGAGGCCACATGACATGAGCTGGCTCCATGCTGTTGAGGGTTGAGGTAAGTGAGGATGAGCTTGCTACCTACCTGTAAGGTGAAGCAGATGAGGGAGATGGCTGCCACATGGCTCTGGAATGGGGAGGGTGCTCCATACTGTTTGGGAGGGAGACCAGAGGGCCTTGTGGGAGTCGTAGTGTTGTTCTCTTGTCCCAACCACCCCCTCCGTAGTAAGATGGCTACCTACCTTTAAGGTGAAGCAGAGGAAGGAAATGCTAGCCATGTGAGACATGTTTTTGAAAGATTACATTGAACATAAGTTATTTTTGTCTGGGAATTGTAGCTCAATGGTTGTGCACAACAGTACATGAAAGTGTGATGTGATAAATTTGTTGGTACTTACCATTCTCCACTCCCCCCTGCTATTCCTGTCAGACTCTCTGGATGCAGGATGGCAAGTACCTTCTCCTCCCATTCAGTGAATGTTAGTGGTGGAATGGGAGGGCCACTGCCAGTTCTCTGAGCGCCTCATGGTTCCTATTCGCGCTATATAAGAACACACATACATACATACATACATACATACATACATACATACATATTGGCACGGTATTTCACCCTGGTCTTTAGGTCATGCCACCTCTTCTTGATATCACGCAGTGTGCGCAGGGTGGTACCTACTGCATTGACTTTGTTGACAAGGCTTTCCCACATTTTATTTTTTCTAACAAGTGGAGTCTGTTGGACCATGGTTCCAAACAAATGTGGTTCTACTCTAATGATCTCATCTACCATCACTGACAACTCAATGTCTGTGAATTTGGGCATTCTTTTCTGTGACATGGTGTATTCTGTGCAAATATAAGACAAGTGCAGAGATTAAGGTGGTGGTGGAGGTGTGTAAGGTGTGTCAGATATGTGGGTGAAAAGTCTTGGTGTCTGGAGATAGGTGGGTGTGAAGGTGTGCTGTGTGATAAGTTGCCTCTCCTAACAGCTGTGGTGTCTGGCCCTTCAATGCTGTTGTTTTGCAAAGGATGGTGGTCAGGGAAGGGGTTGGTTTTATACTCTGCTATGTGGGAGTGTCCGCATGAGGAATGACCATCAAGTGTATTTTTCCGTTATGGCCAGGGCTTTCAGTGGTTTTAAAAAACTGGGGGGTCTATCACTGGGGCATATCAGATGTAATTGAGGACAACGGAGAGTACCAGCCCACTTAAAGGCCTGGTTATGATGTTGCATTCGACCGTCATTCATGTTGCCTTCGCGCGACCGCAGCGGTCATAACGCAATACTCGTTACGACAGCTATGCCATCTAATCCTTATTTGCCGTGCAGTCATACCACTGGTGAATCGGCCTTTTTTTTTTTAACAACAATTTTTATTATGTCAATTGTCACAAACAATGCAGAACCCTGTAATCCAGAGACAGCAACAACATATTACACAAAACATGTTGCATTGACGTTTAGCATATACCTTATGCAGAAACTGAAATAATAAAGAAACAACCCCCCGCACTGTCTTTGCGCCACACCAATATTAACCCTACAGATCCAAAACCACAACTCCTGCCCAGCTTATCCCTCAAGTGCCACATCCCTCACAACAGGGGACTCCAGGTCCAAACCAGGATATACCACCCTCTCTTCCAGATCTTAAAATGCTTCAATGGGCACCCACGTTCCTGAAAAATGGGAGCCTTCAAACCCATGTTAAAATCCAAACCATTTTTCCACGCCGAGAGCAGAGGTGGAGCCCCAGCCTTCCACTTGCGTGCAATGTCCCGTTTAGCCAGCGTAAAGCCCAGTATCATCAAATGGCGCTTATAAATATTCCCTCCCACCCCCTCAATTATATGTAACTGCACCAATTTTGGGGGAGTAAGGGAGCTCCCACCCCAAGACCTCAGCAAGGCAGGCCAAAACTCCTCGCCAGAACCTTTTGAGCGCCGCGCACTGCCAAATTGTGTGAAACAGGGTACCATTCTGCGAGCAGTATCCCCATGCAGGCACACCGGGGTCTCTATCAAGCCCGCCCTCCACAGCCGGACACGAGTATAAAACACACGGTGGAGATAGTTAAATTGGATCAACCGAAGGCGCATGGCTATCGCCGCTCCTCGAGGGGACGCAAACGCTTCCGTCCAGTCCTCCTCATCCAGCGGACCCAGGTCATACTCCCACCTCACTCTAAGATTATTGTACAGATATAATACGTCTTTGTCAGTAAATTTTGATGATCCAGAAGGATATATTTTATACTGATACAGAGCATGTGGCAATTTCTCATATCTCATCATAGATTGTGCAGTGCTGGTATATAATTATCAGAATAAGTTTCACACAGGAATCATAAGACTTAGTTATCCTTAGACGTGAGTCGTATTTGTACTTTATCGTTTTCTTCAACGCTAGTACTAACAATATCATACATAGCGATACCCGCATTTTTATTGTAGAAATGCCACAAATGATTATCATATTAGAATGGTACTGAACAGGACGCTCTAATGATAAGCATAGTGGAAAAAGCTATCAATCTCCCTAAATAACGTCTTGGTTCTCATAAGAACACCGTTACTTTACGATAGTTGCAAATAAACGATGCTTCTGTATTGTTCGAATTAAGAGGAAAGTTATGCTCTATACAAAAGAGCAGGGTTAAAGGTTTAACCATATAGCTGACAAAGTAACTGGGACTGCTGATATTCTTACCTCACGATGTTGAAAACGCTAACGCCATTTCATTCTTGCCTGTTCGAAAAAGCCCGATGGCCATCTTGCTGACGTTTTTTATTTCGTAAAAGTGAGTTCACGTGCCTCTATGTCAGACTTAAGTCCCGATGGTAATGCGCGGCACGAGCGCCGCGAACAAAAGTTGTTACAATTTTCGCCAACAAAACAAATTTAGAGGGTAAGATATTACCTTATTCTGAAGTCAGCTTGGTATAAATAAAAGACTATACATAGAAAACTTAAACTCATTTCTATTTTTGACAACAGAATTTTAGTGAAAAAGTATTTGCCTATTTGATGCGAGTCGTAATACGGATCAGCCCTTCCTGAACTGGATAGTATTCTACGTTACATCACGCATGTAGGCAACTTTTACTTAAATATCTTTTTATTCTTTCGATTTTGTGCATGTTTTCTTGGTAAAATAATGGGTAAATCTTAAATCTGATTCTGATTTCCACTGAGCACTTTATGAAAAGATTGCTTTAACACATGGCACTTTTTCTTTTAGAACACATTCGGAGTATCTAAATCTTGGGAATTACTCTTAATTTTTCTCTCAGATTCTTGGAATATTTGTATTGGAGATGATATAATGATGCTATTTAAATATATGAGAATTTATTTTGGCTGTAGGAGCTCTAATTAATCATGAGCTTCGTAATATAAAAGTTATAACTAAAATTATTCATTTGACATTCCCCAGTCTTATACATATATTTTTTATTATGACACCATTACAGAGAACCCCTGTTTATTGCCGCACAGACGATAAAGACATTTCTAAAAACGTTTTGGTCCTGAGGAAGGAGACACGAAATTTGTATTAAGTCTCCGAAACGTGCGTAGACCAGTGACTACACATCTGATAGATCCACAGAAGAACTATATGTCAATGTGTTGACTAAGACGTTTTATGACCTCTTAAGGCTTTCAAAAATTTATGAACTAGAATTTAAGCAGGATCCTACATCAGATGTGGTGTTTAGCAGAAAAACTTCTTTGTGGTGTGTCTGATTGAATGTGAGAGTAAGAGTGATAGGTGAGAATGATAGTGTGATGGTTGTCTCTATGGGGGTTTCTCCAATGTTTCTTTAAATTGTTTTTTTCAAAATTTAGAAGTTGAGTATAAAACCTTTTATTCAGTGTCTCAATTGTACAGATTGTTATTATCCAATCAATGTGGAAACATTGTTATGGAAATATTTAAATGATATACAAATCATATATAAAAAAGACTAAATGAATGTTTTGTGATATAAAAAATAAAAACAATAAAAAGATGAAAGAGTAAGTTGCTGTGTAATGTAATTTTTCTCTGGGGAATGTCTATATACAAGTAACTACTATTGAAAAATTAGATAGGTCAGATAAGAGGCTTTCTTTCTTTGTTTGCTGATGTGTAATGAACCTGTGCTATGCTTTGTTAGGTGTGTTGTCTGTCTTCCCACATCTGACTGACATTTGCTTACCTGACCTGTGGACTTGTTACCACTAACTGTGGATAGGTGTTGTGGTTGTGCATACGTATGTGCTTCAGGTCAACATCATTGTGTGTGATGAGTAACATGACCGTGGTGTGTATGTGTTGAGTTGCCATAGTGGTGTGTCTCCCTCACATGTATCACATCACCATGACTCACCTAACCTTGGTCACATTGTTGCAGTATTTGGCATGCACTGTGTTGTGTAGCAGATCGACATCTCCATGACACATGACAATTTGGAATCACAACAGAGGCAAGTATGGTGTACTGGTGATTTTATTTTTGAACATGTGTGAGGAAAGTGCACAGGATGGTGGGTGCTGTACATTGGTTTTGGAATCCAAAGTTCACATTTGAGTTGGAAGTGCTGGTAGATGAAATGTCCATAGTAAAGTCCACAGTCATCTGCTACATTGGCCCAACATGAACTCTCCATGTCATGTGGGCGAGTTGTGGGCTATTGAACAAGGTGAACGGGTTGTGCACAAAGAACATTGTTCAGAACTGGTTTAGAGGCCCTGGGGGATGTGCTGGGACATCTGCTTCTCACATGTCCTTCTTCGGACGACCCCTCTTCTTCCTAGGGGTGGATCCTCAGGTGCAGGCCTCTGCGGTGCAAGGGACGCTCTGCCAGAGTCTTCCTCCCTCCCTGTGGTGCTGGCAGATGGTGTTGCAACAAATGTTGTGGCCACACAGGGAGGTGCGGACAGGTTTGTGTTGATCTGGAAGAGGCATTGGAGTATGTCCTGATGCACTGCAGTAAGGGCATCCCACTTGGCCTCCATGCGGGCATGGTGGGCAGCCTGCTCCTGTTGCATGTCCTTGAGGATCTCCACTACCTGGCCAAATCCTCCAATACTATCCTGGTACGCATCTATGATGCGTGCCAGTTGGGGGTCATCATGCAGTCCAGATGCCTCTGCAAGGCGCGCCCTCTGCCTCCCACCCCTCCCAGCACCCCTATCCACACAGGCAGGACACGCGGCGGGATGCACAGTTGAGACTGGGACCCCTTGGGTGGTGTTGCTGGTGGTGTTTGCTGTAGCTTCCGGGGGGTCCTGTGTCCCTGTGCTGTGGGTGTTCAGTGGCCTTGCTCTGTCGGTTTTCAGATGCTGGAGGTGTGGGTACAGGCGGTGCGGATGTTGATGCTGCTGGTGCTGCATGATGACTCACACCGGAGGGGCCAGGTTGGTCATCGTCATCTGAAGAGGACAGAGACAGAGTCAAACCAGAGAGCTGAGTGTCCACCAGAGTCTGGGCTTGGGAATCTTCTTCATTTGGTGCTGGGTCCCAAGCACCACCTGTGTTTGGAAGAGACACACAATGTGAGTTATGTTTCTACAGGCATCAATGGTTCACAAACATGATATTTTCTACTGTACGAACAGATGCCTGCCTGTACACTGCTTTTTAGGTCTCGCGCCCAGCGATACACCGCGCAGCAGTGTTCACGCAGCGAGAGTCCTTTTGTCCGGGTTTTGAAAATCGACCTGGAAAATGTACACGCTTGTGCGTGTGATTTTACCTTTGCGGCCTGCTATTGGCCTTTCCGTGCATGTTCTTTTGTAAAATAGACACCAATAGGCCAGAGGCGGGCGCATAGCTCCGCCCCAGGCCTATTGGTGTCTATTACGCACATTTCCTGCCATATGGTTTCAATTATCGTGCCCAGACACGGGCGCGATAATTGAAAGCATATGGGCGTGCGCGCACCACTCGCAGCTTTGTTTTTCAGAAAGGCGATCGCTTTTGCGATCGCCTTTCTCCTCCCTCCCCTTTGCCCCTTTGTTTTATTTTAACAGCATACCCTCCTACCGGTGGGCTTAAGACAGAAGGACCAGACTGAAAGAAAAGCCACGGGGAACTTTGACAGGGACCGCCTCCTATCCTACTTAGAGAAGGAAGCACTGGAGCAAAAAGACCCTGCGGATTATGTTCCCTTCACTGGAGAAAAAAAGGTGATTTTGCTGGGGAGCTTCAAAGTTGTGAGACACCAAGGATTGGAAACCTGCTAACCTGTTCTTTTGTTGTTTCTTTTTTTGTATAGTGTGTGCATTTGTCTGTCTCCATATTTGTGTGGTTGTGTGCCTAGAGCCTGGAGCGCGCAGGGTGTTTGTGGTTTGCATTAGTTGGAAGATTCATGTAGTCAATCGAGTGCCCTCGGTGTGGCTTTTGGAGACGCAAAAAAGAGAGTGCGATTAATATAACATTCACCTGTGGCTTTATACGTTCCAGTTATTTCAGTACGGAACTGTTCGCATTTCAATACACCGGAAAATGTTTTTGATACAGGTCTCGAAAAGCGCGAGTGTCAAATCACATCAGGGTGCGGCGAGCCTGACGCGACCCCGGAAGCGCCTGCTGCGCTGGTGCCTGCGTCAAAACTTGGCGTGCTCCACTCCTGGGTTCGATATCCGTGGAGCAAGTGCGTGGAGCTGGAGAAGGGCGCGCATGGGGTCAGGAGTCACTGTGTTAATGGGACAGATTCTTTGGGGCCATTGAGGCAAAGCTTGCGGAGAACATCCCTCTTGGGGTCATCCTGACCCCTGCTCTCACCGTTCAGCTGCCTCTTGTCTTCTTCATCTGTAAGGATTTGTTTCTTTTAATCGGTTTTACTCTTGTCTTTGGAGGCCACTGCCGGTGCTGTAGAATGCAGGGACTGCCTAATCTGAGGCTGCCTTGGCCCCACGCCCCCACCCACACCTAGCACCTTCCTCCACCACCCCGCACTTGCTCTGTGCTGCTCATTGGGAGATTCTTTTTCAGCAGCTCTGCACTCTGCCTATTTTCTCTTTTACTATCTGTTGTTCCTCTTTCTTACTCCCTTTTCTGCTTTTCTCTCTCTTGCTCTGGATCAAAATCTCCTTATGGAAAATGCATCCCTGTAGAAAATAGGCCTCAGCTAGGCCTACCAGTGCAAGGGGTTCGCCCTTCTCTGCACAGAGTCCTCAGACTATTGGAAAGAAGTTGGCACAGAAACTGAAATAGAAAATACAGAGTTTAATAAACCTCATGAGGTGGAACTACATTCAGACAGCACCCTTCGGTATTGAATGAAGTAGCACACTGAACAGAAGGGCCATGGTCCTTTTTATACCCACACAGGGGCTAAAAGAAGACGGTACAAGTATACTTGAGAGGAGTTATGCACACATATGGTCATACAGAAACTGCAGAGTCGACAAGTGGGAGGAGTTAACAGTTTGCTAACACTGGTAAACATATCCTGACAGTTACATGATACTAGCAGCTGCAAACTCAACTAAGCATGTGCGGAAGTAGAAGATACTAAATATAGTTGTTTCTAGGTAGATTACAAGAGCAGTCAACGCTAAGGGAGGACAAAGCACATGGTGAGCACATGGCAAACAAGATGGCTGCCAGAAATACAAAATGGATTCTACAACATGGACAAGATAGCCTCTAAATACCAGATGGATTCCGCTAATGCTAATCCAATCGCTGCCAATTTACAACAGAGGACCCTTTTAGCATTAGCTGAAGACATCTGTTCCTCTAGGGTAATCTAAGTATGTATCCCTTACATCTATTAACATTATTTCGGCCACTTCTTTATTCAACATTTGTTGGGCCTTGGTCTCTACAATATTCCTTTTAACAGGTATACAAGCAGAAATGCAAATGGAGCAGAGCATTGGACCACATTGAATACATACGCAGCATGTAAATAAAACAGTAATAATTATACACAAGATAGTTAGTAGCTTCCAGCCCCAAGCAGAAACGAGAGTCCAGAACCATTCAGCTAGAGTCCAAGTACCAGTCTCTGGGTGAATTTCTGCAGCAATCTTATGCAGTTTTGATATTGCGTCATATACTGAAGGCGAGTGATCCGGTATGAATACACAACAACTGCTACCGATGATGCGACATGCACCACCTCGATCAGCCAGAACAACATCTAGAACCATTCTATTCTGGAGAGCTACAATCCTTGCAATTTGCAGCTCCTCTGTAATATTCCCAAGTGCCAGGGCTGTCTGATTGGTAACAGCTTCCACAACTCTAGTCAATCGTCTAATTTTCCTACTATTTAATGCAGCTCCCACAAAGAAGAACAAACCCAGATTAAAATCAACATACTGCTGTAGAGTGGTATCTGTTTGGTCTACTTCGTCAACACTTATTGTCCTTTTATATCTGTTCTTAGAGATATCGGTAAATAACTTAAAGTCTCGGTGGTAGGATGCAGGTGCCAGAAACACAGGGGGCAATAGAAAAGATACATAGCATACGCCTGACCATCCAACAGGTAGGTGATAATATCCGTGGCTACCACAGATAAAGTAAGTATTGGGTGAGGCTATGAAAGTGCTATTATTTGTACCCTCAATAGGCAGAATGACAGTACATTCACTTTTCCCCACTGGAATTCTTCCAACACTGCTTACACATAAATCTGCTTTAGCTCTAGTAACAGAAATCACAAATTGTTTATTACTAGGAAAAGTTCTCATATTTGTGAAGATATATGGCGTTGAAATATTGTCCGGTTGATACTCTTCCCATTCCCATTTAGTCCCGTTGGCTTGAGGATATCCATCCTTGTCTTGGTAGCATACTTTATTGAGGCGAAAAAGAAGCCCGCCTACTGTACGTTTCCCAGATGCAAACAAAAGCGCATACCAGGCTTGGCAAGAACCATTATGAGAAAAGGGAAGAGGAATAAAAGGTGTTCCTCCTTTTTTCTGATGTGCAGGTATCATCCCACACACCCAACGGTTGGTAGTATTCGTGGCATTGTGAGTATGATGCAACATCTGAATGAAGGTATTATTTAAGTAGGATTGTCGATGCTTCCGCTCATGATAGGGAAGCGTGAAGTAGTGGTGTTCAACTGGTACCGGAGTAGTGGCAATCAAAAGTTCTCCAGCAGGAGCCACCTTCTCAATGAACCAAGTTGTTACTGCTACAGCCACCATAGCAATAACAAACCCTATAGTACAAATGATCTTCTTCTTAGAAACAGTGGATCTCATTGTGGACATGATCAGCTTATTTGTCAAAGCAACCGTTGGAGCTCTTATCCCTGGGCAGCCGTTGATTTCTTCACTGAGGGTCAAGACGGGTGTCGCTACACTACACAGAACTGATCCCCCCCCCTTGCCACATCGGCATTCCGTTTCACTAACCCAGGGAGGTTGCTCAACCAGTCTCTTTTGACGATGCAGGCTCTTTCCATGGTCTCAGTTGGTATCGGGATACTCCAGGAATCGTGTGGTCCGGGAAGACTTCCTCAGGTTCGTCAGGTGATATGGCCTGGCCTTTCTCTGTATCCAAGATGTCCCGATGGTCGATCAAAGCAACAGGATCCACCAAGGTAGACGGCACTTTCTTGCAGTGGGTGGAGTGCACCCAATTCCTCCTATTCGTTACTCGAACCGCAGTTCTCGTCGATAGGAGCACCTGCTCCGGGCCGCGCCACCTCGGTTCCAAGCTGCTCGACCTCTTGAACGATCGGATCATCACCTGATCTCCAGGCCGAAGTCCATGTAGAGACCAAACTGTCAGTCAATTGTGCTAAATAGTCACTCATCAATACACACGGTACGTCGTGTAGGGGACGTGGCTTAGGAATTCCCCAAATGTTCATAGGCCTGCCGAACACCACCTCATAGGGAGTAAGGCCAGACCGCGAATGTGGCACTGATCTAATGGACAACAGTGCCAAAGGTAACGCGTCTGGCCATTTCAGGGATGTGGAGGCTAGTATTTTCGCCAATTTTAATTTAAGTGTGGCGTTATACCTCTCCACTAACCCTGCTGATTGTGGATGAAAGGCGGCGTGGAACTTGTGTTTTATTCCTAACCCCTTCAAGACATATTCGACAACTTGCCCAATAAAATGGGGACCGTTATCACTCCATAAAAATTTACAAACACCAAATCTAGGAAAGAATTCCTTCAAAAGCACCTTTGCAGTGGTGAGAGCTGTATTGTCCTTTGTAGGGTATGCCTCAATCCACTTACTGAAGGCGCATACCACTACTAGGACATACTTTAAGTTATTACAGCGCTCAAGCTGGATGTAATCCATTTGCAAGACTTCAAAAGGTGCAGTTGGTGTAGCAAACCCTCCTGTTGGAGTTTGTGTCCCTTTTCCAGGGTTATGCTGAAGACAAATCAGACAGGACTGTACCATCTTTTTAGCTGTGCCGGCAATTTCTGGATGCTCCCAAACTTGCGTAAGCAATTTCGTTATCGAGGAGGCTCCAACATGTGCCGGCCCATGTGCCATATGAATCATAGGTCGTAAATAAGCTGTCGGCAATCTCCACTTACTCATCTCTTTATTTCTCCAACAGCCCTCATCATCCAATGTTCCTTCCTTAGACCATTGCTCAATTTCTTCTGCAGAAGCAGATCTCTGCATATCTAACACTTCCTGCCTAGTATCATGCCAGCGTTCAGCCTGTGACTTCACTACATACATGGAGCTTCGCTGCATGGCAGTTTCACGGGCTGTTTGGTCTGCAAAAGCATTTCCTCGCCCTATCTTATCAACTATTTTCTTATGTGCGCTACATTTAACAATCGCTATTCTCTTCGGGTATGTTAAAGCAGTCAAGAGATTATGCACTAATTCTCCATGCATTATTTGCACCCCATGGGATGTAAGAAAACCCCTCTCCTTCCAGAGTAGCCCAAAATCATGAGCCACTCCGAAGGCATAGCGAAGGTCTGTATAAACGTTCACAGATAAGTCAGTACTGAGTTCACACGCTCGTGTCAATGCTATTAGCTCAGCTGCCTGAGCTGACTTCTGTGGGATACGAGCTGTCCCAACTACCGTCTGAAGTGTTGTAATTGCATATGCAGCTGACGTTGTACCATCTGGTAACTTCAAACAGGACCCATCAACCCATAGCTCCCCATCAACACTTAAAAGGGGCGTGTCTTGCAAATCAACGCGACCCTTTGTCTGTTCCTCAGTAAGGAATATACAATCATGAGATTCCTGTGACTGAGACTGAGTCACCGGGTATGGCAACAAAGTGGCTGGGTTTAATGTCGCACATCTCTTTAGTGTAATGTGAGGGGCCAACAATGTCAATTCATATCCTGTCAGACGAGCGCTAGTTAAATGTTGCGTCTTCGTCTGATTTAAAAGGGCATCACCTGCATGGGGTACTAACACCAACAGCTTATGTGACAAAACTATCCCTTCACTCTGACGTATTGACACAGCTGTTGCTGCAACTGAACGGAAGCACCCAGGTAACGCACGAGCAACAGGATCAAGAACTGCTGAAAAATATGCACAGGGACGCTGTTTGTCTCCGTGTGTCTGCACTAAAACTGACAATGTGCATCCATCTTTCTCGTGTACATATAATGAAAAAGACTTCGTATAATCTGGAGTTCCTAACACTGGTGCTGAACAAAGAGCTTGTTGTAACTGTCGGAAAGCAGTCTCACACTCATCTGTCCATGGAAGGGGCATTGGGGTGTCTTTGGTTAAAAGTGCCAGCAAGGGTTTAACAATATGTGAAAATCCTAATATCCATTGCCTACAAAAAGAAGTAAGGCCAATGAATGCACGGACATCTTTTTGAGGACGGG
This sequence comes from Triturus cristatus, assembly GCF_964204655.1. Lineage (NCBI taxonomy): Eukaryota > Metazoa > Chordata > Amphibia > Caudata > Salamandridae > Triturus > Triturus cristatus. The sequence continues at coordinate 821,863,998 of NC_140585.1, read as the reverse complement.
GCACTGGTGTGTCTAAAATGGCTTGAATGCGATCTGGTGTAAGTGCACGTCCCTCCTTAGACAGAAGGTGACCTAAGTAGGTTACCTTCGGTCTACAATATTGCAATTTCTTTCGTGATACTTTGTGGTGATGGGAAGCAAGAAATGACAGCAAGGACAAAGTACATTTTTCACACTGTTCAGGGGTGTCGGCTGCCAACAAGATGTCATCGACATATTGTACGAGAGCCACTCCTTCAGGCAAAACAAAAGAATCAAGTTGTCTTTTTAATGCTTGACTGTAAATACTAGGACTCTCAGTATAGCCTTGAGGAACTCTACAGAATCTATACGATCGATTATTCAAAGTGAAACCGAACAAATATCGGCTATCAGGATGAATAGGGATCGAAAAGAAAGCATTCTTCAAATCTATCACAGAAAATGTAGTGCAGTTGGGGGGACCAAAGTAAGAAGTGTTGTTATGTCAGAAACCACGGGGTATTGTGGTACTACAATCTTGTTAACTTCTCGCAAATCAATAATGAATCTGTAGACCTTAGTGTCAGTATCTTTTTTCAGAATAGGAAGAATCGGACTGTTACAAATATTGTAGGGAACTTCCTTAACAACCCCCACTGCAATAAGATCACGGACAATACATGTGAGTGCTTCTTCACCTTCCTGTGAAATTTTGTATTGAGGCAAACGTGGCAACACAGCGCCCTCCTTGACACTAATATGTACTGGTGGAATAACCATTTGCCCTACATCAGTATCTGAAGTAGCCCACAAAGTACTAGGAAGTGAGGCTAATGCAATATCCTCTTTAACAAGACAAGCTCTCTCCACCACCGGATGGTTGTCATTCAAGATAACACGGACACCTTCTGGAGAACAGCGTATCGTAGCCCTGAAATACTTAAGCATATCAAGACCCACAATATTGTCTGGTGTATTCGGGGAAAGCAAAAATGGACATGGAGCAGTAAATTTATCCACATGGAATGCAAGTGGTTGCGACAATGGGCTAAGGGAAGGGGTTCCATCGAAGCCTATCGATGTAATGGTTAAGCCAGACAGGGGAGCCCTTGGGACCAATTGTTTAGACAAGGCACTACGAGTAGCTCCTGTATCAACCAGAAACTGATCAGTGGAGCCCAAGACATTTGCTGTAACATAGGGACCCCTCTGATCTACTGGAACTTCAACTGATTCCTTACCCCATCTTAGGCAATCCTATGCATGAGCAGAATCTTGAAAATCAGATGGCACATAATCAGACATTTGATACTGGTTCCTTCTATCAAAAATGTTAAACCCATCCTGCCCACGTATATTAGTATCAAACCTAGCACGATCACCTGTGTTTCCTCTAGGCTCTGAATATCCTGGTCGAGTTCTCATTTGTCCCCGACCACGTGTATACTGTGAAGCACGTAGTGCTGGGCAATCCGAAGCCCAGTGGCCAAATTTCTTACAGTATGCACACTGGTCAGCAGACAAATTCGAACGAGTATAAGAAGCGAAAGATGAACCATAGGACCCACGTCCACCTCTATCGCTACCTCTGAAAGACGGACCATAAGCCTGAGCCAACATAATCTTCGTTTTCAATTCTTTAGTCTTTTTATCCTCATTACCCTTAGCCTCTAGTTCCTGGCGCTCATAATACTGAGCCATAGTCAAAAGGGAGACCGGGGAAGACGTAGTCCATGAACTCTCACTGGCCTTTAGGCGACTAGCTATTCCTGGCAACAGGTTTGCGACATATTTATCGACAAACAGATGTCTGCCTGTGTCATCTGTCAAAGACTGACCGCTAAAATCGTGGAATGCTTCTTCAAAGCGTGTAAAGAAATCAGAGACTGATTCATCTGCCTTTTGCTTACAAGATGCTAAAACAGTCCAATCTATCTTTTTAGGAGGAATAATCGTTTTTAACTTAACTAATATAGCTGCGGGAAGTTCTAAAATTAACTGACATGGCTTTTGTGCGGGTTCCCTTTCGGCATCCATTCGTTCTAAGTCTCTCCATAATGCCCCAAAAGCTGCATGATCATCAATTTTACGAACAGTTCTCCACATATCAGGTGGTAATATCAATCCAAAAAATAAATCAATATCAGGCAAAGTCATAGAGCAAGAGCTAATAGCACCCTCAACTTCCTCATAAAAAGCGGCTGGATTTTTCCGCGGATCAGGCAATGCAGTTTTAAGTGCCATAACATCCGTCCTATTCCAAGGAGTGTAAACCCAATTATAAATAAAATAACCCTTTGCATCAAGAGAGGCCTTATCATCACTTGTACCCTGTCCTTTAGGAGGAACATACAAGGGCGCGGCCTCCCGCATAGGTTTCGCGTGGACTATCATAATCTTATCTGTTCCAGAGGTAGAAGCTTGTGCCATGCCAGTCTGAGATGTCTGTGCAGCCCCGTCTGCAGTCTTTTTCTCCTCTCGCAAACGGACTGCATCAACGCGCAGTTTAACCAAACGCCTGATTGTATCAGCCACCTGGGAGAAAACAAAAAGACCATCACGCATTTGCTTATAATCATCTGTTATGTCCTTAGGCTCTAACTCCTCAGAATATTTCCTAAATAACTCAAGGACCTCTCCGGCAAACACCTCAGTAAAATACAGATGCTCCCTTTCATACCACCCTCTCATACTATCAAGAATTTCAGAAGCGGTGGTAGTTCCATGAGCTGCCTTACGAGCAGCAGATCGAAGCTGAGACGAGCGTGCAGTAGTTAACATAGAACGAGTTTCTCGCGTCTTATCTTCCTCCAAACTAGAGTCCTCATCTAACTCATGGGGGGCAGAAGCAACAGTGTACGGAGGTGGAGGACGATCTAATAATAAGGAATCATCTTGTGGTTTATTAAGTATAGGATAAAGGGGCCTCCGAACAGGGTATTGGCCAGTTACCTGTAAAGTGCGCTCCCTATCTGCTCTCTCCTTCAACTCTTTCATTTCTTTGTTCTTTAACTCTAATGCTTTCACATAAACGTTTTTTCGCTGTTCTTTTCCAATCAAGGCTTGCTCACGTTTCATCCGTTCACGCACTTCTTTCTCCCACATTCGTACACAATCAAACATATCGTGCCTAGTCTTTCGCTTAAACATACATTGCTCCACATACTCAATCTTTCGTAAATCAAATGACCCATACATAGGCCAACGCAACTCAGGATCCTTACGCGTGTATTTATTCCATAATGTGCTGTACATTATAGAAGAAAGACCATACTTAATATACATATCCCTATTAGGCGTCCCCTCCGGGGGGGGCCGGTTGTGCTTCATTAAGACTCAAAATGGTACCATTACAAAAGCAACACATCCTACGAAGTGTGCTAAAGACAGGCATGCCAAAAATAGTGCAGAATATGCAGTATTATAAGCAAAGTAGCACTTAAGGTACCTTTAGTACGATGTGCCGTTCAAATCAATTCAGTTAGAGAAAATTCTCCTCATTACCTGCCTATGTGAATTGCAAGTCACATATGTCAAAACAAACCAAGTTGGCCAACACAAATATACAATACTCAAAGCCACAGTAAGCGTTACTAAACTACCTTACCAATCCCAGGCATCAAAACCAACAGCAAGCGCCGCAGAAGGACACTTACCAATCACTTGGTGTCCAGATTCATCCTGCCAAGTTCTAAAATCGACCAAATGGTCACTGCACGGCGAATCAACAGAAGAGATCTCAGTCGAGGACCGGCGCCACCTGGATGGTCAGATCAGAAAGAAAGGAAAAGCCGCCGCGGATGCCAAGACTCGGGTCTTATCGGGCAGTGATCACGTCCAGAGCGAGATTCCAATCCTTCGTCGCGACCAATCCTTCGGGCATCCGAGTTCTCGATGAGCCCCGAGTTGGGCGCCAATTTGTAGAAAATAGGCCTCAGCTAGGCCTACCAGTGCAAGGGGTTCGCCCTTCTCTGCACAGAGTCCTTAGACTATTGGAAAGAAGTTGGCACAGAAACTGAAATAGAAAATACAGAGTTTAATAAACCTCATGAGGTGGAACTACATTCAGACAGCACCCTTCGGTATTGAATGAAGTAGCACACTGAACAGAAGGGCCATGGTCCTTTTTATACCCACACAGGAGCTAAAAGAAGACGGTACAAGTATACTTGAGAGGAGTTATGCACACATATGGTCATACAGAAACTGCAGAGTCGACAAGTGGGAGGAGTTAACAGTTTGCTAACACTGGTAAACATATCCTGACAGTTACATGATACTAGCAGCTGCAAACTCAACTGAGCATGTGCGGAAGTAGAAGATACTAAATATAGTTGTTTCTAGGTAGATTACAAGAGCAGTCAACACTAAGGGAGGACAAAGCACATGGTGAGCACATGGCAAACAAGATGGCTGCCAGAAATACAAAATGGATTCTACAACATGGACAAGATAGCCTCTAAATACCAGATGGATTCCGCTAATGCTAATCCAATCGCTGCCAATTTACAACATCCCGGTCCCCAAACATGATCGCCAATGGCCACCCCCTGTAACCACCTGCACAAAGTAAGCACCGGCACAGACAGTCTGTGGATGTCGAATAGTGGTCGCAAAGGGCAGTCACTGCTGCCCCCCAGCTCACCGCGTGACACACCTGTCAGGAGGTCGTCGCCCTCCTTGCACTCTTCTCGCCAAACAAGAGAAGTGACTGACAGACTTTAGCCCCATCTATCACCTGCCTTGAAACCCATTCTCAGGTGGAAAGCTTTAGAAAGTGCAGTGGGTGGCGTGGCACCAGGGCCCAGAGAGGTGTAAAGTGCCAGCAGTACACTTATCACATCAGTCTTTCATTACCTACACGAAAGACGAGGGGCCCTTTCCTTTCTTGCATTAAGACCCGTGACTGCCCTACTGACTACCTTCGCTTTTCCAAAACATTTCCACATCCAGTAATCTAAACTTTGTATTAACCCTGGATTTCCCCTTCCTTCTAGACTCTGTTGGTAACAGGTATGCTCCGTCTCCCCTAGCACAGCTCTTGTTCCCCCTGGCCTGATGGGCAATGAAGCAAGAACAGAGACTGAGCAGGCCCTCAGCCTAACTGATGTTGTGCAGTTTCAATGCCTGCCCTTTATCTTGTCGCTCAGCTGAGAACAGAATGTTACTTTGCAATTGAGACCAGAGCCGGCTCCCTTTGTAAATAGTTATTCCTGAGGCCCACCAAGAAGCCAGGGCAACTCTGGTGCCGACCTGATTTTGGGCACATATAATGGTGCTTTGTGTATGTTTCTGAGTACAGATACAAAGGTACACAAGTACAGATACTGGTCATGGTTGTGTAAACTTGGACACCTTCTAGTGATCGATGTGTTACTGTTGATATTTTAATTGTTCATTAGAACAGGTATACAGCACAGTCTGCTAAAAATATTTAATTGCAGAGCCTGTAGATAGTGCATGGTATGAATTTCCAAATGTTTCCTTACAAGACCGAAGTTCGAATCGTTTGTGTTGATGTCTATAGTCACATTTAGTGAATTCTGAGTTTTTTGTGAGGGTTTCACCAGTGGGCTGGACCAAAGCGCTGACATATTTCCTCAATTGATACAGGAGTTCAGTCATTTCCCAGCAAATCTACTTATGTAGTAAGTAGCTAAGGGTAGCAAGTGTTGTTGGACGACTTGATAGCCATTTCATTACATATTCGCACTATGTGATGGTAAATGTGTGATCTTAGCAACAGTATATGTTGGGTACTGTGTAATTCTGGGGTGTATTAATGTATATATTGGTGACAACTTAAGAATGGTGTTTGTTGGTTTCTGTGTAACATCAGGGTATATACATGTGTAAATTGGTGTTCGCTAATGTATGCCTATCTGCCGAGTAACTAGTAGTGAGTGTCTTTTCATACGCTCTTATACTGAAGGACAGTATGCACTTGGGCTCTTATATAAGTGGCCACTGTGGGAGCTACACAGGTGTTTTGGTCACATTGACTGCGGCACTTTGTGGCAATAATATTAGTGTCACTGTGTGACTTCAGTATATATATCATTGACTACTTCGACTTCACCATTTCTTCACTGATGATTGTCAAAGTTCATTATTGGCAGTGGTACTTGAGAAAATGGTTTGTTTTTGTCACTGGATGGTAATGTTTGATCTTACTGGTAGTCCTAAAATTGTGACGGATGTATGTCGTTACAACGCACACTTTTACAACGCATGCACTTACAACGCATTTTTTACAACGCAACATCCACTACAACGCATTCCATTACATAGCATGACACTACAACGCATTTTTAAAAACTACCTTTACAACGCATTCCATTACATCGCATACTACCTTCACAACGCATACCATTACAACGCATAATATTAAATGGCATTTAAGGTAAGTATTGGATAGTATAGGGGTAAAAATTACTATTCTAACGCCAGGGGGTGCAACAGTAGGGTAAGTGTTGGATTGCGTTGTAATGGTATGCGTTGTAAAGGTAGTATGCGATGTAATGGAATGCGTTGTAAAGGTAGTTTTTAAACATGCGTTGTAGTGTCATGCGATGTAATGGAATGCGTTGTAGTGGATGTTGCATTGTAAAAATTTCGTTGTAAGTGTAGTGCGTTGTAATAGTTGCGTTGTAAAGGTTGTTCACCGCTTGCAAGCATTCACCACCAGAGCAGGATTTAATTGGTCCTTTGATCCGTAGGGCAAAAAAACCTTTGTTTTGTTTAAAATGTGCGCCTAGTAACTCTGAAAATATACTCTCGCCAGACATTTTCCAGGTGCGCTATCTTTTTTCTTTACTAAGTCCTACCTAATTTCTTTCTCAAACAATAAAAGTCCTACCTAATTTCTTTCTCAAATAATAAGTTTCCATTAACAAGCTAAAACAAGCATTTGCAATGCAATAGATCTCGCAATGTTCAAAATTAACAAATTTCCCTCATGGATTTACTCAATAGTCTCCAACTGTAAATTTCAGATCAATATATATTGAACCAAAGACAAGGAGTCCATAAGACTTAAACACAACAAAGATAAAGTATATTGTTATTTTATTTAATTTAAAACTTGTTGTATACCTCAGATTGTATTATAACGATATGTCCACAATTATCAAGTACAATGGGGTAAGTATCTTCATAAACAACATACATATGAAAAATTAATAATCAATAAAATAACTCTCAATGATAATTCAAATCAATATTTACACATAATCAAATCAAACAAATCAAACATTCAATATGAAAATCAAGGATGTATTACATACATATAAAATTGGTTTAAAAACACAAATAGGATTTTGTCCTCTTGTCGACGCGTTTCGGTGTAAAGTATGATTTGTAACACCTTCTTCAGGACCAATACATTAAAAACAGCTCTCTCTATCAAGTATAATCAATCTATAAAAAGAGAATATATACAGTTATAATACATACATGTACTCATGGTGTTCAACCCTATCTTTGGTTCGACATACTTGATTTTGGATGACTGAAAACATTAAGAAAGTTTTCTTGATTTATGCAAGGTCTGTTGTGAATTAAAAGGTGCAGAAAACTGCACCAAAAATTGCTATTCTTTGACCTATATTAGGCCTATTCTCTTGTGGCCCATCTGTCGATTTAATCGCTAAGATATAATGTTATTGTACATTTTGTAAGAGGCATGCATTACATAAATCCTCCCGCAATCACATGAGTTTCATCTATTGGCATTGTAAATGACAATACTTTTTATTATGTTTCAGAAACCAAAACATAAATAAAAGGCATTTTCTTTTACTGTGAGGGGGTGTGACAGCAGTGGCAAGATGGCTGACTGTGAAGTCCTGGTGTTTGTTGTTGCCCATTTCCCAGCAGGGCCTTGTGCTCCCCACAACAGAGCCCAGTGTCAGACATCTTGTCAGTCCCTTCCCACTCCCTGTGAGGCAAGCATGGTTCAGTGTATGCTTGCTGGGCCATGTGGGTGGGTGTGGATTGTCTGTGACTGCGACTCCCATCATACTCTTGGCTACACCCCCCTTCCCAGCATGCCCATACTTACTTCCTCTTGACTCTGCTTCCCTGTGAGGTGGTGTGAAGGCAATGGAAAGATGGCTGACTGTGAAATCCTGGTGTTTGTTTGGCTACAAGTCCAAAGAGAGCCCCTGTGTTTCACACAGCAGCACCCAGTACGGGGTATCTTTTGATGATATTTCACAGAGGTGTGGGTCAATGCATTCTACCCGGTGAGTTGTGTGGAGTTTGTGTTGGGGGGGGTGTCTCCACATGCTGGTAAGTATGGTCAGAGCTGTCAGTCCTCCTTCCCACCTGGCCAGACATCCCACCATGAAACATGCTTCCATTGGAGGGCGTGCAAGATGTCTTTCAGGTTGTCAGTCAGTGGTGTCCTGCTTCTGATTTGCGCACATGCCCTACCAGGGCCTTGTGCTCCCCACAGCAGGACTCAGTGTCAGCCATCTTGTCAGTCATTTTCCACTCCCTGTGATGTGGGCATGTTTCAGAGAGGTCTTGATGGGCCAATCAGGAGGGGGAGCATTATCTGTGCCTACAAACCCCATCATGCTTTTGGATATACTCACTTCACCTGCATCCCCACTATTCCTTCCTGTCAGTCAGCTGCACTGTGAGGTAGTGTGTTTGTGGTGGCAAACTGTCTGGCAGTGTTGATTTAGCTTTGTGCCACTGGTTTGCTCTATTTGTTTGTAGGTTGGTGCATGTCATGACACAGTTCCAAGTCACTATGAGATGGCAGGTATTGTGTTTGTCTGACTGGCATACACATCTTGGGATGATTATCTATTGGTTACTGTAGCTTTGCTTGCGGTGCATGGTTTCCCTGTCCCCTTGCCACACAATCTTGGGTATGTTGTTTGTGTACGCACCAGGCTCTGGTATGTCTGTTACCCCATGGACGCTCTCTGGTGGTAGGATATCCCGCTCCTTCTCCTCCCAGGTCCTGATGTAGACTGGTTTGGCAAGAGGTCCATCGCTGGTGCACTGACTCAGGGCGTGATCTTTTTCGATGAGTTTCTTGACCCTCCTGCGCACGTCATACCACCTGTTCTGGATATCGTCCTTTGTGCGCCTTGCTGGTGCTTGAGCGTTCAACTTGTCCACAATCCTCGCCCACATCTTCGCTTTCTGTGACATGGGGGTCCTTTGGACCAATGTACCAAACACATGTGGCTCTACTCTGATGATCTCGTCTAGCAGCACTTCTAACTCACTATCTGTGAACTCTGGATTCTTCTTTGGGGGCATGGTGATGGGTGGTGGTGGTGAGGAATGTGTGTGTGAGGGTGCAAGTGAGGGTGGGTTGGTGTTGGTTTTGCTGGCTGTATGTGTGTGTGCTTTTGGATGAGTTGTGTGATGGGTGAGTTGTGAGTGTGTCTGTGGTTGCTGTGTAATGGTGTTTGCTGCTAGCTGTGTCTTCTGTTTGCAAGGGATCATGGTAGTGATTGTAGTCCTTTATATATTTGGAGTTGTGGGTGTGTCTTTGTCCCAGGTTTTTTTATTTGATATTTATTGGCTTTGTCATTGCTTGTTTGGTCCTTTTTTTGTCTTTTTTCCTTTGGGTTTTGTAGGCATAAAGGAGACGTTCTTCTGACGGAAACGGACACTGATGTTGGCTCGTGCGGGCTTCTCCGCCTTGTTCACGCTGCCTATCTTCTGTGTTTCATACGCGTCGGTCACGGAGATCTCTATTACTTGTGGGCCCGGTTTTCTGTGCGTGCCGGTCATGCGGCTTGGTCTACGTGCGAGTCGGTCTGGGTTTACACGCATTGCATCGTACTGCGTGGATCGGACATCGCGGGTACGGGTCGGTCGGGTTCGTTCCGGGTTTGTGTCGGTCGGTGAAAATCTCGTTAGTTTTCCGGCCGGTTCACTATTTTCCCTACGGCTCGGTCGTACGGCTTGTATTCCGTACGTGTCCATTGTAATTTACACGCGTTGCATCGTACTGCACGGGTTGTACGGCGCTGGTCCGTGTCGGTCGGTATCCGGTCCGGGTCCGTGTCGGTCGGTACGATTTGCGACCGGAATTGGCCCCTGAGTCTTTGATTTTGCATGGATATTTCATGAGTTTTCCGGGTAGGCCCATGGCTTATGTGGTAACCAGGATGGTGAGAAGGGCTTGCTAGAATTCTCCCGTGTTTGTAATTACCTCCGGGTGGAGTCAGCCTCATGATGTAATGACTGTGACAAGGACTAAGTAATGTAATCGTGACAATACCCACTGGTTCTGCAGGTTTGTGGGCTTTCTGTCATAGTATCCCTTGATCCATTCCTTGATCCACCCCTGCACATGGTGAATTCGGTATGCCTCACTTCACTTGACAATAATGCGTTCACGTTACCAGTTTATGGTTCCATGTGCAATGTGAACAGCTGCAGTACCTAATATTTAGCTGCAGAGGGAGGTAACGGCCTAGACATTAACCACTTCTTTCAGTAGTTAGAATACAACCAGAACTGGGATAAGGAAAGCAAATATGCATGGTAGCAAAATGACGAACACAAAGATAACAAATTACAAATTAGCCGCAGATGATTGTTGAGCCTGCCATTTGAGAAGTTCCTATTACATGGACTGAACCTTTTACTAATTTACCCTTTGCGTAACACACGCTCACTCTTACTTATTTTTGTTCATGAGGTACCTTCCTCGAGACACATGTGTAAACGATGCATAGAGTAAACTTCTGCTAACGTATGTGATTTACAGAAGTGGATCACATTTTACACACAACCTCTCAGAGGAGGGGACTTGTACTTGGCTGAGTTGAAGATGAAACTTTTCTTATTTTTGTACTTACTTATTTTTTTTAACATTTGGGACACACTTCCTCTTTTAAGAAAAGCGGTTAAAATATCCATAAATGTTCCTCACATTTGCCCATATAAAATGCCTTCATAACCCTAAACTGAAACAGGAGGATTGCAGAACCAGGTGAAGCAGGAGTAATTCTGCTTCTTCCTTCGTATCCAATTGGACTGCAGTAGAATGCGAGCCTGTCTTGGATGTAAAGTGACCACCACTGGCATTTCCTATCTTTGGTCTCTGGATGGACATTCCCATGTATACCCACACTATCCTCATAAGTCTAAGTTGTGCACGTCCAACTGCAATTGCACTATTTTCTTTTGGAAGTCTGTGTACCTGCCAGGGCCGGCTTTAGGGCGGTGCGACCGGTGCCACTGCACCGGGTGCTGGCTTCCTGGGGGCGATGTGTTTGCAAGTTTATTATGTTTTTGAAGCACCTGCTGCAGCATTTCTTTCCTCCGGCAATTGCCAGGCCTCACAAAAATGTCAAGATAACTCGTGTGATTAATTATCTTCCTGGAGAGACATCAGTGTTTTTTATAGTTGAGGTTTTGACCTCTGTGAAGTTAGTGCAGAGGGTTAATATGCCTGCTGCAAAGAACGTGTACCAAGTTGATTTCAGAGTGCATATAATGTGAACACATCAGCAGGTTACTGCTTTTAAAAGAGACCCTTTGTTACTTGCAATTTATAACTTAAAGTCCTAATATTCAACAGTGAGATATTAACTTTCATCACAGAACTGCATACACACTGCAAAGCATACATTAGAACATTGATTAATGTTGCGTAAAGGGTTAATTTGACTAGAAATCGATTCTTATTATTAAAGAAAACTCCCAACTATGCTGTTTCTTTTTCGAGTGTGTGCTTCTCCACACCAAGCACTCTTAAACTATACTGCCTACCAGTATGGATGACATGTGACTCCTACACTTTTAGTCCTTTGGCTTATGTAAACATTTCCTATACTCTGATTTAAAACATGTATGATTGATTGTCTCTGTGTAATGTGTGTGTGATGCAAAGTGCTCTGACACCATACACTGGTATGAGTGGCGCTATATAACTAATTCAATGTAACTGAGAGAGTGTGGTTATGGAGACTGTTAAAGGGTGCTAGTAAGAGAATCCGTGGTGGACATTGGGGGGGGGGGCGCCAACAAACATTGTCGCACAGGGCGCTACCAGCGCTAAAGCCGGCCCTGGTACCTGCCCCAGTGTGGTAGGTACTACAGAGGCTTGAAGCCTGACCTATACCTCCCACACCAGAGCAGGAGGCAGGAGGGTGGGCACGCCACTGTGCCAGTCTTAGGCCTGGCATCCAAAAAGATGTATTGAGATGTGATTTCCCAAAAGATGTATTGTTCTCACATGCTCCAGATATCTGATGCTCCCCGTTTCTTCGCTCAGCAGGGGAAAGGACATTCATGCACTCCGGTGCATACACTCTGTGCTGGAACTCTCGATGCGGCGCCCGTAGTTATGTGCTACCACCAGTTATTATAGGACGCCACAAAACCGAGGGCTCAAAGGACACAATTGAACGGCATGCAACATCACAGAGGTTGGGAGATGATTGACTGATGGAAGTACTTTTCAAGGTCACATAGGCCTTCATAGCGCCAGGAAGAAAAGAACACCATCATAAAAAGATCTCTGACCAAAAACTGAGAAGATGAGAGGGATCAGACCCATCATACGTAGGAAAAGAAGAAGGGTAACAAGGATTTTCTAAAAGATAAGTAATCACTCATTGGCTGAAGATGAACCAACAAGGCGTTCCTGTGCTGTGGTCCAAGTACTCGGGCGACTGGCCTCTTTATCTGGCATGCTTATGGCATGGAGCCTGGTGTAGAAGGGCAGGATCTGAGCCAGCAGATATCCCATCTCATTTCTGGAGATGCCAACTTAGGGAAAGAGTCCCTGGTGCTGCCTGTTTGGACCCAAGCAAAGAGCATTAAAAAGAACTCTGACGAACGGACAGCCAATGCAGACATCTGCGAGTAGAATACATGTGCTCACATTCCTTTAGCTGGGGACCGTACACACAGTGAAGTTCTGAATTGAGTCGAGTTTTGCTTGTGCACAGTCTGGAAGCACAAGTAAAAGGCACTACTGTCATTGATTCATGGTCGAATGCAGGGGGCTGTGACCACTTCATGTTGTTCTTTGGCAGGCAAGAGGGAGCTTTCTGGCGTGTGGTTGCATAAACCAAGAAACAGAGATCGTCATATTCTTCTGGATGCCATTTTAGGAGACCGTCACTGGTCAGAAGGCGTTTGGGCTCCATCCATCCCGGAATGACTGCTGGCGGCCTGCGACTAGTATCTCAGTCAGGTCAGAACGTGAGTTTATGAAACTGAGTTCCATCCCTTGTGGGATGGTCAAGAGACAATTACTGAGCCCCAAAAAGTGCTGACAGAATGCAAATCTGAATGATCAGATGGGTGTCGGGGCATAGGTCAACGTGCTACACCCAAATGATGGACTCTAGAGGGCAGGTGAATGAATAACAGAATAACATACAGGAAGGATCTCTCTGGGATTCCGTAGGTGACTGGAAAACTGCAAGATCGAAAAGGAAAGAGAGATAGAAACTGAAAACACTCTACTAAAAAAGATTGAAACCATTGACACGCCGTCCCTTTAATGACTCTTGTGGCCAGCCCCTCAGCCTAGAGGGCATGGACCAAGGTGCCAGAGGAGATAGGAACAGTGCTGGCAGAAGAGACCGGCTTTGGACGCAGACTCCACCATCACCTCTCCGAACTGGAGCCAGACTTGTCCAAATAAGGACCATCCTATGAACTAACTTGCATTTCCTTGACTTGAATAGTTGCTGAATTTTCCGGTCAGTCACGTGAGGCAAAATTGGTTACTGACGGATGCAAACACAAACCTGCTAACCTGGAAACATCACATACCACACTGAATATAGAATGATTCTTTGCACGGAGTATTCACGCAGAAAGGCGAGGGAGTGCGGACAAACGATTCTAAAAACATAATGCTCATATTTATTCCGAAGAGTTACTATAGTACACAGGGTTTTGAAAGTTAAGAACTTGGCACGGAATAGGACAAGCCAACATGCATTCAGTAATATATTGTGCTTTCTTTAGTTCAACAGTGCAGCGTTACAACCATTTACTCCATATAAATTGTGATTGCCTGTGTATTTGAAATTATTTCCTTCTTATGGGTAAGCCATGTTTTTTGAGTTTTTGGTTATTATTCTGTTTATCCATATTGTACAAGATCCAGGTGTTTTGTCTTTTTTTCTTTCAGGGCCCCTTTATTGATCACAAGTTATTCTAACTATCCATCCTAACTCCTCTCAATCTAGCAGGTTTTTTTTTTTTTTTTTTTGAAAACCTTTATTTACACATCGAATATTCACAGTCATGGGCCTACAACCGCATGGGCCGGCCGCTAAGGTAGAGAAAAGGGAGGAAGACAATAATACAGCAGTCATAAGAGCCGGAGCGAGCCGCACGCATAACGGCTGCAGCCGCCCACAACTGAACATTGCACTACAGAAAGGTTTCTTATTAGCTATATTATAAAGAAAAACAACAAAAAGAAACTTAGACCAGGCAAAAGAACTCCATTAACAGGGACTTGCTCTCCCATGGGCGGGGGACAACAGCGACGACGCAGCCAATTACACAGTTATTCGTGTGAAAAAGGGGGAGGGGGGGCCGGGAGAGGATCGGTCATCAATCCCGCAAAGCGACCCGGAACATCAAAGTCAAGGGGACATCGTTACGTCTGGTGTGACCACCAGGGGGGGGGCGCAGATATTCCCCCGATAGGAATTCCAGGGACCCCACATCTTACTCCATGCCCTAGGTTTGCCCCTGGCCACGTAAACCGTCTTCTCTCGGAACATGCACCAATCCATATTTTCTTTCCATTTCGTAACTGTGGGGGGCCGACCGGACCCCCAGAGCTGCGCAATGTCCCTTTTAGCGATCATGTTGCCCAAAGTCACCCAGCGTTCTTGTGCCACATCGCAGTCAGTCGGTTCCCATACGTTCAACACACATCGCCGAGCCTGAGGGAGCAGCGTCACACCCGTAACCTCCTCCACCACTGCATGTACACCAGTCCAGAAACGTATCACCTTCGGGCACTCCCACAGAATATGAAGAAAAGTACCAAGCAAGCCACAACCACGCCGACATAAACCATCATCTGTGTAACCCATGCGAAGCAAGCGGGGACCGGTGACATAGACCCTATGTAGTATCTTCAACTGCACAAATCGAAGACGAGCCGGTATAGCAACCTCCCTCGGTGAGGCTACGGCCGCGACCCAGTCCTCATCATCCAACTCTAGGCCATCAGCGACCCAGACCTCTCGCAAATGTGTGAGGAGGTCCGCTCGAGTATTAATCAGTTTTTTGTAGATCAGGGAGATAGTACTATCTGGCAGGTAACCATCAAGCAAACGATCTTCCAACGGGGAGGCTTCGGGGATAGCTGCAGGATTCGGGAAAGCGGAAAGTAGCGCATGGCGCATCTGCGCATAACGAAAGAACTCCCTATCGCTCAGCTTATATTCCGTCTGAAGAGCTTCAAACGATTTAAAAGCGCCCTTCGTCCAAAAATCCCCCACACGACTAATTCCGATCAAATCCCACTTTTCAAAGCCTTTCGAACGCCATAAACCTCCCAACGCATCCGACGCATACAGTGGCGTCGCACGAGACAGACGGCCCGTCCATCCCGTAGCAGCGGTGGCGCAGTGCCAGGCGCGCACCGCATTTTTCGTAGGACCGGTCAATTTAGTACTTTCCTTCGTAGAATAAAGCGCCCTATTGAAATCTCTGCCCGGCAACAGTTGCTTATCCATCTTGTACGCGGGGTTCACCGCCGGGCCGTATGTCCCATGATTCACCGCCACCAACTGGGACGCCCAATAATATCGCCTAATATCAGGGAGAGCTATGCCACCGTCATACCACGGTAGGGTCAGTTTAGCGAGAACAATGCGCGGCTTCCCATCCCAAACTAGCTGCCTCTGTAAGCTCTCTACCTCACTAAAGTATCGGGCGGGCACCACGTCCAGCGTATTCTGCAATGCATACAGAAAGCGTGGAAGAGACGTCATTTTGAATAAGGCTGCCCGGCCAAGCGGCGATAGCGGGAGCCTACGCCAACGAGCTACATCGGCCCGCAGCCGCTGGAGCGGGGGAAACAGATTCAGAGCATAACGGACCGCCGGATCGAGGGACACGTGGATACCTAGATATTTAAATCCAGAATGTGAAATCTGAATTGGACAGCCACGCGGGAGAAGAGGGGGGTCGCCAACCAGCACATAAACACAGGATTTCACCCAATTAATGACAAGCCCTGAATTGCGACCAAAGGAGTTCAGTACATCAAATAGCACTATCAACGATTTCCGCGGGGAGGTGAGATAGAGCAAAATATCATCTGCGTAGAGTGATACGCGATCCTCAAACGTCGGTGTCCACCGAATACCCGTCATGGAGGGTTCCCACCGGAGCCACGCCGCCAGGGGCTCCAACGCAAGAGCAAAAAGAAGCGGGGACAGGGGGCAACCCTGCCACGTGCCCCTGCCAAGCAAAAAGGGGGCAGAGACTCTACCATTCACCACCACCTGCGCCAGTGGTTCCACATATAACAACTTCACCCATCCAATGAACCCAGGTCCAAAACCAAACCTAGCCAGCGCCGCCCAGAGATACGGCCATTCCAGCGTGTCAAACGCCATCGTGGCGTCCAGTGACGCCAAAATGGCAGGCTCCCGAATAGAGTCAACTCTCGCGAGGACTCCATGGAGGCGCCGCAGGTTCAGCGCGGTGTTGCGATGCGGAATAAAACCAGACTGGTCTGGATGTACCAGGTCACCGATGACTTTAATCAGACGATTAGCGAGCACTTTAGCGAGAATCTTAGGTTCAGCATTTAGGAGTGAGATGGGCCTATAAGACGCACAGCAATCACGCGGCTTGCCCTCTTTATGGAGCACCACAATGGTCGCTAGACGTTGATCACGCGGCAGAGCGCCGGCCTCTCGGGATGCAAGAAACATCTCGCGGAGATGGGGTGCCAACCTATCTGCACGAAGCTTGTAAAGCTCGATCGGAAGGCCGTTAGGGCCGAGAGCCTTTCCTGAACGGACCGAGCGAATCGCCGATGCTATCTCATCGTTTGTAAGCGCCGCGTCCAGCATTTCTTTATCATCGACCGAAAGGCACGGCAATGCAATATCTCGCAGCAATTGAAAAGAGTCGTCTTCTGGCCTCTCTGAGACCGGAGAGTAGACGTCCCGCAAATGGTTCGCAAAACAGCTCACAATCTCCCTCGGATCCATAACACTCACACCATCAGCACGCACAATCACCGGGACCACACGACTCGCTCGCTCTCTCCTCTCCAGCCATGCAATCAACCTTCCAGCCTTGTCACCAACATCATACAAGCGCCCCTGTTGCTCCCTACTAGCGAGCTTGGCAGCATCCGTAACCAACGCCCTGTAATCCGCTTGTTTCAGGCAAAGGGCATGGAGTTTGTCCCGTGTGACCCCCCGCCCGAGATCTTCTTCCAAGTCAGTTATGTCCGACTCCAGGCGTACCACCTCCTCAGTTTTACGCCTCTTAGCATGGGAGATCAAAGATAGGGCCTGCCCACGGATGACCACCTTGAAAGCCTCCCACAACGTTACGGCCGATGAGACTGAACCCTGGTTTTCCTCAAAATAACGGTCCAGAGACTTAACCAAAAGGGCACGAGTTGTGGGGTCATGCAAATACCAGGGATTAATCGGGGCCACCCTCCCCTCTGCCCCCATGGCCACATCTAAGTGGAGCAGGACCGGGGAATGGTCAGAGATGCCACGGGCCAGATGTCTGACCTCCCCGATCATTTGGGCTTGGGCGGCCGGCATCAGCACATAGTCCAATCTAGATAAGGAGCCGTGGACGCCAGAGTGAAATGTAAATTGGGCGTGCCCCGGATGCATTGATCTCCAACAGTCCACAAGCCCCATAGTGTCGATAAAGCCACCCAGCCAAGAGTGCGCCCCGGGGAGGTCCCTGGGAGGGTGCCGATCCTCTCTACCCGACACCACAGAATTGAAGTCACCACCCACCAGCAAGAGGCCCTCCGGGAGCCCAAGCAGCAACCCTCCCAAGTCCGCAAAGGTAGTGGTTTGCAACCCCGGGGGGACATAAACTGAAACCAAACACAAAGTCTGTCCTTCCCACCGGCCCACCAACACCACGTAGTGCCCCAGGTCATCATGTATCACCTCATCAATTTCCAGCGGGAGAGAGGATCGAACCAAAATGCCCACCCCTCTGGAGCCGGTTGTAAAACCAGAGTGGGCCACCAAACGGTAGCCCTTTCTATTCATAGCATGGCATGAGTGTCCCACCAAATGCGTCTCCTGCAACAGAACCACATCAGGAGAGAGACGTTTCAAATATTGTAGCACCACCCCTCGCTTCAATCGGTCCCCCAAACCATTGACATTCCATGTTAAAATGCGCAATCCCATACCCCCCATTTCCATAGCAACGGACACCCCACCCACGTTGAGAGCTAAAAACAGCACACTGATTTCCTGGTACAAAACGAACACCACACAAAAACAACACCCCTACCGCCACCCCCCCAACTCCCGCTACAAACCCCCCCACCCTGCACCCCTGCACAAGACCATTAAGCCACCCCAACTCGCAGTGTGCCTGTCGCCCCACCATAAACCTACTCTACAGAAAGAAAGAAAAAAAAAACCAGAGGAGGAAGAGTCTCACCAGATACCCCGCGGCCTCCCAATGATGAAGGAAGGGTAATGCAGTCCTAGAAAAGAAAAACCAGTACATCAAACCCAAGTCGGGGGTGAACACAAAATTGTCAAGGAACCACAAGTCATTCGTTCACCCTTGGTCCGCTGATCCACCACCCACATCCGCAGCTCGTTCCTCCCCGCCGTGCCGACGGTGCAAGGTGTCAAGCCAGTCCTCAACCGCCTCGGGCCGGTCGAAAAAATGAGTCCGTTCTTCCAATTCAATGCGTAACTTGGCTGGGAAAAGCATAGAGTACTTCAAGCCCATGTCCCTCAGCCGCCGCTTGACAGTCATAAAGCCCATTCGCTGTTGTTGCACCGATTGTGTAAAGTCAGGATAGAAACTGATATCCGCATTGTCATATTTCGTCGGGCCATGCACACGGGAGGCCTGCAGGATTGCGTCACGGTCCCTGAACTTGAATATCCTGGCAATGATAGGTCGCGGCGGGGCCCCAGGCCTCGGCCGGCCCCCCGGAACTCTGTGCGCCCGCTCCACCGTAAAGAATTTGCTGAGGCCTTTCGGCGCTAGTTTGGTCAGGATCAGATCTTCCACAAAGAGATCGACCGGCCCATCCTCCGACTGCTCCGGCACACCGATGATGCGTACGTTATTCCGCCGGGCCCTGCTTTCAAAATCCTCCAGTCTCTTGGCAGAGAGGTCGCTGAGGGCCCGCAAACTACGGATCTCCGTCTGCAGTTCCGAGACATCCGTCTTGAGGCCAGATGACGTGAGATCGAGTGATTTGACCTTCTCACTAGTTTTCGACAGATCAGCCTTAAGTAAGTTGATATCGATCAACACGGTGTCCAGCTTGTGGGCCAGCGAGTCGAATTGCTGGCCAACCGAGGCCTTCATGGCGTCGATGGCACCCATGACGTCTTATAGTGTCAATTCCGTCGAGGGTGACGGGCCCCCCTTGGCTGCATCTGAAAGTCCACTCGATCCGGGAGATCCCTTCTGTTGGGCATAGCGGTCCATGTTGTTCGCTTGCACGTAGCTACCCCTCCGGGGAGCTCTAGACTTGTGCTTGTCGCCGTCCAGCCGGGTCATCATCACTCAGCAGGGAGAGCAGATCCAGTATACCTGTTAGGCGCAGCAATCACCCTGGGGAGTCCACCTGACTGATGGACAGCCCCCTTGTCAACGCCACTCGACCGCTGCAGCTCGGTCCCAACGCCGAGCGACTGCGAGTGCCCGCCACCAGACTCGTAGAGGAAAGTCAAAAACGAAAGTGAAACCAGGGGGGGACGCCCGCCCAAGACCCTAGTGCCGTTGTTGTTCGATTGGAGCTCGGGGACAGTGCCAACCCAAGTCCGGGGTGGCGCCACGGAGCAGGCCTCTTTCTGGAGTACAGGATAAGTCGAGTTCCAAAAGTCCGATTTAAGTCCCGAAAACGGGAATCACCTCCGCTTCGGTTCACCAGTAATATTCCTTCAGAATGACAGGATTATAGCCAGGATAGACGTGGGAGGCCGCGAGGGTCCCGGGAGCCCTGTGCCTACGCTTCCATCTTGGTTGCGCGCTAGGCTCCTCCCCCAATCTAGCAGGTTTTGTGGTATGTCCCACACTGTTGTGCCCCAGGTGGTACCCTGCTCAAAAGTTCTCTTGAGGTACCATCATTCTGTACAATTCATTTGAAGCTGAAGTTCTGCTGCAGAGCCCTGGCATGACAGTATGCACTATAGAAAACATGGCGAAAAGGACTACTTTTTACCTCAAACTCTTCCCCAGTGGATGAAAAACGTCAACGTTTTTGTGCATTTATATTTTTGTGCATCAATAACAAAGTGCAGAATGTGGGTTTTCTCTTGATTACACATGTATACATTGGTATAGCGCTATTATATTTGAAACGAAATTCCTATGACATGTAGAAGTGTGTTGTTTTAGCTCTTGTTAACTAGGCCTCAATTTATGTCCGATTTCCATCTTTTCCAAAAGGAATGCTTCCTCCTGCACATTTTACTGTTCATTACTTCTTCAGAACACAATCAAGCGGCGTCATGGTTGTTAATTACCATTAATGTTTTTCCTGCTGTTGTGATGAAAGTGTCCTAGCTTGATCACAATACTGTATTTTTTTCAAGGACATTCCACGAGCTCACTGGGCTCTAGTCATTCACAATAATTTGTTGTTGTTCATGTAACTTAATAGTTCTGCCATCTCCGGATGACATTAGCATAGAGTGGGAAAAGTCAATTTTCATGTAGTGGGATAGTGCTTAGGTGCTAAAACAATATGACCTTTCATACACTGTGCCCTGATTTGCTAATGAGTTAATGCGTTTGCTCATACCAAGAGGAATCTGCACCTTCTATTCTGTTCTATGAGAAGATTTCCCGTGTAAACCCTAGATATTGGGGGGTGGGGGTAACTCACTGAAAACTCTGATGCGACTTGGGATGCTGCCAATTTCTCTATTGCTTTTGCTGCTCATTTGGGACTTGGAATAATTAGATTTTTTGCACTGTTCTATCATTCTTAAGAGCCTTCATGGCAAAGTTCCTATGCTGACTCGGCATTGTATTCTTTTTGAATTTTGTAATAAATCTCTTAAATGTTATTCCTAATCTAGAACTCAGTTATTGTGTGGGCCGAATATTCATTTTACTGTATTTGTGATGCATTGGGAGGTATCCTACTTTAGAGCACACTGCCTCGTTACACTGAGGTTTAACAACATCTCTGATTCACCGACCTGTGGATGTTCTGTTGAGATAAAGGTTTGGGGTGCAAAACGTTAAGGGTTCCCCGCACCCACAGAACAACTGCTACAAATGTAGGTCTGTGCATCAGCAAATGAACATGCGTACTTCCCAGGTTTTTGTTAGTGATTGCCTTAACTAGTCGAAGTGAGTATGTCTCACTGGGGTTGCCCAGGTGTATGAATTCAGGAGTTAAAGTGTATGTAATTTGTTTTATGCAATCCAGATTTCCATTAAGGAACTTGAGGCATAGAGTATCATTTAGGGGTTGGTGGAGCATAAATTGGCGGAGCTCTTGCTCTGCTAAACCCATATTTTTCTGCTCCATTTCATGGTGGAGGACCCACTGGATTGCTGAAGTGGAGCTTCTTTTGGTATTGTCGTTGGAAAAGTTTGCTCACAATGGCTCACATTTATGTTTCTTTTGCATATATCGCCCTAAGTGGGAAGAGTATGCCCAGATGGGGTCCCGTGCTCACTACACCACTGGATTCAAACTAGCCTGGCTGATGAAGGGTAATGCCCTGTAACCGGTCCCAGGAATGCTTGTTTCCGGTCCAGGGAGGACCTAGCTTGGCAGTTCGGGCTGGACTGTTCCCACAAAGAACAGGGTCAAGACTGATTTGCATATGACAGGGTCCAATCTGGGGTGGTGTGGTGAGCAAAAGAATGATGGATTAAACCCAGATTCTTGTGACTGGGGGTGAATGTCTGCATTGTCCAGCATTCCATCCATCAATTGTTTCTTTTTATCTTGTGTACTCAATCCATAGCACACATACAATTATACTTGGTCAATACAAAGATATTCCTTCAAATACACATGATAAGACAACTGAAAGGAAACAAAAAAAGGATAATACTGATCCATCGTCATCAAACGTTAAAGCCAAGATCAAACAATTAGCTCATATGTTGTATCATTGGATCCGATATCTGTCTATCCAGCTTTTGCCGTTTAGGTGACTTCAAAAAATAAAGACTATATTCAAGATTAAAGATATTATCAAATTTAGCCTTCCACATCTCGAAAGAGGGAGCCTCACTCTGTATTTAATCACAAAAAGAACTCCACTGTATGTGTGGAGGAGGGAACCAGAGGCACGGGGTTCTTGGAGCTAGCAGCCTCCAATGTTATATGTTTACCACAAAAGAGCTGCTCCTAGTGTGATAACCCAAATGAGATACAAGAACATCGTGAGTGTGGGCATCTCACAAAAAGTTACGGACTGGTCTCACACACCACCTGGTGTCATGCTGCATCATTGACCAGTCCTCGCCCTCTAAAACCTTTGTTTGATAGAGGGCGGGCATACACTTGACGACAAGGATGCACTTCTAAATAACTAAGTGGGGGCCCGTGAAATTGTGAATGAGGTTAAAAATCATTATAGTAATCAGGAGTGTTTTTAATGTGACTGAAAACTATATGATATTAAAAAATATGTGACAGTGATTGGGGTATTTAGTGTCCCCTAACCGTCTTGTGA
This sequence comes from Triturus cristatus, assembly GCF_964204655.1. Classification (NCBI taxonomy): domain Eukaryota; kingdom Metazoa; phylum Chordata; class Amphibia; order Caudata; family Salamandridae; genus Triturus; species Triturus cristatus. Next base: position 821,841,163 of record NC_140585.1, on the reverse strand, counting down.
ATGGTCGACATGTTTCTGCCTAAGCGGCCCAGTTGGGTCCATGGCATTCATCAGGACCTAGTAATATCAGGGGGGGGCTCCGTTCTTACCAATCGTTGGTAAGATGTTACCACTGTGTGGGTGTGGCGTAGGCCACACTTCACTTCCTAGATTGCTTCCAATGGTGAAGCCTAAAACAAAATGAAAACATTTGAGAAAAGATAGTTAATTCGAACTCGTTGGGTCAACCATACCTGTAAAAGAAAAAGAAGAAAGAAGAACAATGCATGCATTGATTTCTAAGAGTGAAAAAATTGTGCGTGACTTCGTGACACTCTATTTGTGTACACATGTGTGAGATTCCCAAGGTGGTGGCAGATGATGCTGCCAACAGTCTTACCCTAATTATATGGACTACTTGTCCCATGGGGGAAGGGGCGGAGGGAATCCGAATATTTTGTCACCTCTGCAAAAGAGAACATAAAACCATAGTCTTCATCAAGCGTACTGGTGGAGCAAAATCTCCCAAACATTCTGAGCAGCAGTCACTCCAAAACCCTATTGGGTAAAGGAGAAAAAACTTAAACTAAAAAACACACTAGTCTCTCCGTTCATTCATACTCTTACTGTGACATGTATTGGATAGCTCCTGAGTCCTATGCGTCCGCTCCCGATCCTCCCGAATGTGGAAATGGGAGGGAGCGGCCGCCGTCTTTTATAGTGCAGTACGATCGCTTAATTGGTGTAATCGGCGATAAACGCTATCAGGTGTGCGTTTTCCGGTGTCCCAAACAAACATAGCCTGGATCTAAAATGGCGGATGTGGGCGTATCTATGCCAGGGATGCGTGGGACAAAGGGCTTAATTCGTTACAGAGCTGGGGGCGTCCTGTTCGGGTACGTGGTTGGTAGAGATGATGAGGGGGCGGGGACCCGGACAATAAACAAACGCTGTCGGGTGCGCGTTCCCCGGTGTCCCCAACAAACGTGGGACACGGTGCCTTATTAATAATAATAATCAGGCTGGAGGTGTTCTGTGCGGGTGCGTGGTTGGTAAAGCTACTAAGGGGGCGGTGACCCGTGTGTTAGACAGACATCGCAAATGTAAGAAGAGCGGTCCCTACGCACAGGCGCGTACGTATTGTTTACATTGGTATGGTAACGCTGCACATGCCGGGAAGAGATGCGTGAAAGGCAGGTTGGAAGGGGAATAAGATGTGTAAATCACATCACTCACATCACTCCCACTAGAGGCTCATGACACTTCCAACTGAGGCTTGTGTTGTGTATAGGGGCCGTGCACCAGTGTGCATCTTTCAAAGAGTGGCCCGAGTGTTAAAGAGACGTCGCATATGTAAACCAAGGAGCTAACACTGAAGGTGACAACACTCACCTAGTGATGTGGATGCATGCAGAGTGTTTTGTTTGTTGGTCATCTTGGAAAAATATGCTCTGAGAATGTTCACTGAGAGACTATGTGAAATGGAACAAATATAATGTGGGGGTATATTAATGAACCCCCGAGTAAAAGTTTTTTTTATATTGAAGGCGTGTCAATTATAACAGGTTTGCAAAAAGTATAGTGTCGATGTCTTATTACACTAACTTAATGCATGCCGACCATGCTTTACATGTAAATGTAGGTGGTGAGTGAATCATGTACTGGAGGTGGCAGGTGCCATACTTAGGGCCATTTTTCATCGCATTAGCTGCAGCCATGGGATGTCATCATTGAGGCCCTTCTCATGGGAACGTAGGCGGTAAACCCATCGTTGCTCTCTCACATGCAGGGCTCTGGTGAGGTCAAATTTGCTTTTTTTCATGACCTCAAGGACAGTCCAGCTCAGGTCCGTTTCGTTGTGATTTTTTTCAGAGAAGTGCCGTGTAAGCTTCGTATTGGCGGTGTTCATTAATGCGGGTTTTTATCTTTCTTGTTGTCATTCCCACATATTGAAGGTTGCAGGGGCATGTTATCAGATACACAACGTTTTCTGTGTTGCAATTGCTGAATGTTCTGAGCTGCCATGGTTTCCCTGTGCCTATGTCCACTTCTTTGGTGTTTTTTGTGAGATTGCATGAGTTGCACCCGCCACAGGAGAAATGGCCCACTACTCGCGGTTGATCCCAGAGTCTTTGTTGCTCTGTATTCTCCTTCGTGGTCATCTGGGCATGTACTAGTTTGTCCCGTAGGTTTTTATTGCGTTTGAAAGCAAACACAGGGGTTTCCGATTGTTTGCCGGCGCTGTTTAGTATATGCCATCTTTTTCTGATGATTTTTTGGATTGAATTAGATGCTGGTGTAAATGTGGTAACACACACTGGTCTACTTGTCTTTGCTTTCTCTACATCTTCCAAAAGTGCTTCTCTTGAGTTGTTTTTTGCTCTTTTGTTCGCCTTTCTCACCATTTTCCTGGGGTAATGGCGTTCGATGAGTTTCCTCTCAAGGTGTTCTGCCTGTTCTTTGTAGGTATCTTTCTCAGAGCAATTCCTCCTTACTCGGAGGAACTGACCAACCGGTAGATTCTGTTTGAGGGCTTTTGGGTGGTAACTCTCGTACAAGAGTAGGCTGTTCCTGTCCGTAGGTTTATTGTGGACTTTAGTTGTTATCCCCTCATTGGTAAATGTGATGTCCAGGTCCAAAAAGATTGCATGATTCTTATTGATGGTATGTGTGAACTTGAGGTGTCTGTCTTGCGAATTGACCCAAAGAACAAAGGCCATTGCGTCCTCTTCTGTTCCATTTCAAACAATGAGTACGTCGTCTATGTACCGTTTCCAAATTCTTAGGTGATAAATTACTGCATCTTCTCACACCCTAATTTAACCGTTGATACACGAAGTCAAAATTTCAGACGTCCATTCTCAAAACCATAGATACTCCAATACCAATAACTACATACCCACTTATTAACTCTTAGGTCTACATACACCTCCACTCATTCACATGTACAGTCCCTCATACTTACAGTCACTCCGTACAAGACTATCATATGCCTTTATACACCTACATAGACACTCACACACCACCAATCATCCATAGAGGTACTGTCACATCTAGTCAGTCATGCAAATAATTAATCACACTCCCATTTACTCACCTATGCAGTTATACACACTCAAGTTCACTTACTCATAAAAATAGTACCACATTCTTACGCTCTTATACAATCATTGATACAAGCACACACTCATCCATACAGCCACTCTCACAATCACTCACTCTCACATATACCCACTTATATACTCTTACACGCATATATACTGCCTTTCACATATGTAGTTAGTCACAAATGTACCACTGAGATATACATTCAATCCCTAACACACCCATACATACACTCACTCAACCATACAGTTCATCACAGATGCACTCTTAAAACCATGCACCCATAGAATCACCCACTCACACATCTATGCACACACAGCCTACCCACACAAACACTCAGGCAGATACTCAGACAACCAATCGATAACCCATATAGACACTCATATAGCTATTCACAAAACCATGCAGCCACTTATACACAAACAGACAGAAACATACAGACATTCACACAGTTTAGTCACTAGTCTGCAGTAAGATACATTTAATGACTCACTTATAGAGTCAGTTACGCACCTAGAAAATCATCCATTCACACACTTGTACAGCCACTCATTCTTCCACAGGCCTTTCACTATAAATATATAAAACATATTTAAAATTTACAGAAACACACAGTCACTGGATGATGTCATCAGTGATGTCATCAGTGATGTCATTTGAGATGTCATCAGTGATGTCATCAGTGATGTCACTGACCATGTCATGAGTGATGTAATATGTGACGTCATCAGCAGTGCATTGCGGGGGCGCGAGTTATAGTTAGCTGAACTAACTATAACAGGGGAATTTCTAGGGTTTTGTACGAGGGAAATGTCCAGCTAACTATAACACCCCTGAAACCTATGGTTTTTTCAGTGAATTTCTAAGGTTTTTTGAATGCCAATTCCTAACTATAACCCCCCTGAAACCTTTGGTTTTTTCAGTGAATATATATATATATATATATATATGTATATATGAAACATAGATGCCACGTCGTGCACCAACAATCCTTTGTTTAGAAGATCCTCGTCTAAATGAAGGTCTGCTACCACTATTAAAGTGAAAGCGCAACATGGGGGCTTGTAAACAACAAAAAATATTTGCAATGCAATAGGTCTTGCATTTGTGAGAATTTAAGCTATTGTCGTTTACAATGCCAATAGCGTAAACTCTAGTAAATGCGAGACCTATTGTATTGCAAATGCTTGTTCTGAAAGGGTTACTGGTCAATGGGGTCTGGCATATCTCATGATGCCATGGGGCTGAGAAGCGAATCATAAATAATTGAGCTGGGGGCCTTAGTAACCTCTTGATAGGCATATATCAGTGAGGCTGACATCCAAGTGTGACCCTCTTATCACTCCCATGGCCTTTGTGTGTTTCTATGAAGTTTGGAGGCTCTCCTGCCCTGATAAACTGCTTCCTAGATAAAGGAGAGGACCGAGGAGTGAGCACGTCAAAGGTGCAACCCCCACATCGTGAGCTTCAAAGGCTAAGACAGTAAATCTTATCTGTGTCTAGAAATGGATTATAAAAAGGGGAGCTTCCCAAAGTTTTAAAACGACACCATTGAGAATCTCAGCAAGACTTCTACCTGTTGTGATCCATACTGGGGGCTGGGGGCTAAAGTCTGGTAGTCTCCCTACTTTGTGAGGAGACATCACCCAGGAGGAATCATTACTGCTCGCCCTGGAGCACCAGAATCTGCCTGCCTGGCGAGACCAGAGGACCTTGTGAGGAAGAGGATAGCAACTGGAGGGAGCGAGGTCCAGTGGGGATCCTGTTGAATGGATCCCTGAACCAGAGTGTGAGATTCTGTGCCAGTGTTCAGGACTGTTGCGCCGATCAGGCCATGCACCTGAATGCTGTTGATTGCACCCCACGCAGGCCAGGAGAAGGTGCAGTGAAGATTGAGAACCATGGCACTGATCGGGTCATCCATCAGAGTGCTGCTGTTGCAACCCCTGTATGCCAAGTGGGGGCCTTGGTAAAGATAAGGACCTTTGTCCTGGTGCAGTGCTGTGGCAAGAAACTGCTGTCATAATGCAGTGTTGTCACCTCAAGGGGCCCCTTCCTTATGTGTGCTGTTCGTGACCTCCTTCATGTCAGGTGGGGGCCATGGTGACAAAATGTGAGCTATTGCTCTTGCAAGTTTGTGACCAGAAGGGCTGTCACTTGAGTGAGCTGTCCATGATCCACGTATGCCAGTGGAGGTGTGGTGAAGATGTGGACTGTCACCCTGGAGCTGCATGTCCCAGAACAGCGCAGCGGGGTGTGAACTGCAGGAGAAGAGCATTGGTTCAATCCCCTGAACCCAGGAGCACCCAAGACCAACCACCAAACTCAGGAAGCCTCACAATCTGAGGAGCACTGTGGACACTGCTGCTCACCTGCAGCATCCAGACTTTGATCACCATCTGGCCACTGACGCTTACCGTGACTGCCAAAGCGCAGCTCCAGAAAGAACGGATAAGACTGCAGGGCCATTGAGCCTCTGGGGGAGCTTTCCTGAATAAAAGAGCTACGGCGCCAGGACACTTTGACTTTTAAGGTGCCATTGTGGATCTTCTAAGACGAGAGGTTACTAGCGAGGCCTAACCTGAATGGGGACTAACTTCTGTCCTTAGACAGGAAAGTGGGACACAGGTACTTCCCCAGACACTGCTAGTGTACAGGCCTTACAAAGACTATGTATTTTATTTGTCCCCGGATGTATTGTGTTCATATGTAAATACCACTTTTTCAACAAAAGCAAGTATCTGACTGGAGATTCATTTATTGGGTTTGCCGAGAATGTTGTGAGTGGTGAGTATAGGTATCCATTGCCTCTACCTTCCCCCCAAGAATCCTTGGACTGCTTGACCTGCTCTACCATTGAGAGTCAAGTGCTAAAAGGGTAGTACTTTGACCACTTTCTATTTAGTCAGGCCCCGAGACGTCTGGAGTAAAATGCCTCAACCACTCCAGTAACTTCTGCTTGCCTCGTGGCCCTCTGAAAGGGGTTCTGATATCCATCATCACAGACTTTTTGGTCAGAAGCTCAGGGTTCAATTTCAGGTCTCCAAGTTTGACAATCTTTAATTAAAACACTTGACTGTATTTCATTCTATTTCTGTTTTAATTCAGCATGGTTTCACACCATCGATAAGTCTGGTTTAAGATATAAACAGTATCTAGATGGACCCGGGACAAAATCTGTAGTCTGAGTCAATTTGATGGAAACATATATGTGTAAAGGTGTGTTTTAGTCCAGTGTTAATGTTTAGATTCTATACACTTTAGAGAAAACTAAATTTTATGTGGCAATTATTTTAGCACCATCACTGGGCTTGTGTATAATTTAAAATAAATAAATTGAACTTTCCCATAATATCATCCATTTGATCTAAAGTATGAGGAAGCAGTGGGAACACAATGGCCCTAACTGCAAGTTGGGTGGAATAGGTTGGGTATTTAGCATGCCTGCTAAATGCCATCACCTTGTGAAAAGGTATTTTCACCGGGTGTGGTAAAAACCTCTGTTCAGAGTTTTCAACTGGTAAGTGAGGCATTACGTTCAGAATTGCTATTCGACACACCAAATTCGCCTTTATTTCAGGGCTCTTAACACAGTAAATTTTGACAGGTTTCACCTGCCGTAATCTATCAGGGGAAAACTGTGAGGGTGCGATAATTATCACTTTACTTGCAATTCTAATTTCTGTGTCAACATCAGTTTTCACAGAAATCAGGATTTAGCTATTATTACAAATTGTATTTTGAATTTGTAACCAGGGCCTATTTTGTAAATAGCAGCCTAAGGACCTGATAACAAGTGCCCAATTGGAGTAGTTTCTATTTATTTCAACTGATAAAATCCTACTCCCCTGGTGTGTGGGATTTATTGAGTGAGATAAATTACCAGGTGCCTTAACCTCTGCACAACTTGCCTGTACATTTGGTGATGTTTGGTTTTTTGGCTATACAGTGCTGTTGATGGGCAACCCTCAGCAGATATGTCTTATATGAATTTAAGAGTTATCAGTTACAATTTGTTGCCGATCGCTGCGTATTATGGCTGTATTATTATTGTCCGCCATATTTGTTATGTATGGAAGTACATAATTAAATAAGCCCACGGCGAACCATAAGTAATTTTTTTTTTTTGCTTATCGGTATTTCGAACGCAATTGGCTGGTTGAGTTGTTTGAGATTCGTGAGTTGTAAGCTGAAGATTGTGCCTGAGCGTACTACTGATTTCTGGGCTCTGTTGCAGGTTTACAGGTGCTCCAGTTATCTAGGAACTAGCCTGCAATACTGAAACACTTTACTGGTTGAATTGTTTGTGATTCGTGGGTTGTGAGCTGAGGATTTAGCTTGAGGGTGCGACTGTTTTCTGGGCTCTGTTGTAGGAATTTTGGTGCTCTAGTTATCTAGGAAACAGACTAGTTTTCAACTGTCTTTGGAAGTGCATATGCTCCTGGGTGCTTCTAATGCTGGCAGGTAGTGAGTTACAGAACTTGGCGGATTGTACTAAGAAAGCAGTGCCTCCTATGGATTTCATATGGTAAAGTGGTATGATGACTAGTGGTGCAAGTCTGAAGCGCAGCATTCTGATTGGTTTGTATTGCTTGGATTACATTTGTACGTATCAGTAGTGGGTGGTGGGAGGGACAGGAAACAGACAATAAGGAAACATTTTTAAACAATAGTTAAAAAGGAATTACCTGCCGCCCCCCCCACTCTTTCCCATGTCCTCGCTGCAGCACAGGCTCCCTTGTGGCCAATCTTGACACTGTTCCCATGTTTGAAAGCAACGTCAGGATTAGCCGAGTGCTGTGAATTTGCACTCCCAGAAAGACTGGAAAAGGTGTTTTCTCATAAATTTGACCACAGTCATCCTGACACAATTTCTCAGAAAGCCTCAAGCCTTCATATATCACCCAATCAATAACAATATAGTGGAATTCTATTATCTACATGTGTAGGATTTTAGGCATAATTCTTAAAGGCAGCAACGCAGCTGGGTTCGAGACAGCTCCGTGCGCATGTTGGTTTGGTCAGCCTTAGACGACTAGCCAAACCAACATGCGCACTGATCACAGTGCAACCACTCCTTCTGTCACTGGCCCTGCAACCAAGACTCGCCCAGACCTCAGAATCTGAAAAAGAAAACGATAATAAACCCATTTTATTATCGTTTTATTTTTCACGTTTTGTGGTTAGCAAGGGGGACGTCGTCCCTCCGCCATAGCGAAGGAACCACCACTGGTAGGCATAGTGGTCCTTTTCCTTGGGAGCTCTGTGGACAATGCAGAGAGCCTTGAAATTGCCCTTTTAGCGATAGGTACCCAGTGGATCAATTGCAGGACTGGAGTCATTCATTCTCTTGGGGTAAGTCAGAGAAGAAGCCTTGCGGGAGCATTTTGGATGAGTTGTATATAGAGTATAATGAATGTGGTGTGCCTAAATATGAAAGGTATGTCCTATGAGAACCAAAGAAACTGATGTCCCTATCAAATATTTTTCACAGAAAGTAATATGGAATATGTACTCTCTCGGACCAACCCTATAAAAAAATCATTAAATTGTCTTAAAAAGTTATGTCGATGTGCTTCATTAACTTTTTCAATCTATTCTTAACTGGAAATTGTTGGTGGACTTCTAGGATTAAGCTAGATGGGAAATCGTATTGCTTGCCTCACATGCTGGTCTACATTTATGACTACTAGAAGTGTCTTAATTGCGGTGAAAGTGTTGAATATACCTTTGTGTTCATTGCTCCCGGTATAGCTACCTCTCCTATCATCCGTAACTATATGCTTAACTTTGACCCTGGACAGCTCTTCACTGTCTACAATTGCCTTTTAAAGTTAAGGGAATATAAGGCTTGATATTGTGTCATGGTGGACACGTTAATGCATTTGATCTTAAAGAAACAACATTCATAGATATTAAATGATATCCTGTATAAGTGTGGTTTGTATACAATTGTTAAACGTGTGAATAGGCAAACAGGTCTTCTTTCTTATTTCCACTTTGTGTGATATATATAAGAGAGTGAAATGTTTATTAAAGAGTAAATGTATGAAAGCAGATATGTAATTCTGAATTGTATTTTTGCTTAAAGTGATTTATTATGTGAAATTAAAGTTGTTTTTCACTCTGTTCCCATAGATGTGGTGGGGAAATCCCTCCCTAGTCAAAATTCAGAGTTTCCCACTTATCCTTAACTTTTCACTCACTGCTGTAGCAGACAACTCGTGGCACCTCTGTCTTTAAGTATCACTCCCCAGTCTTAGAATGCTCAAAATGATGGCTACCAGCCTTTTACATTCCTAATATACTGCATTTAGGGCTTTGGTGCACCATTAAAAGTGTTTTCACGTGAATGTGACCACAGTCAGCCTGACACAATTTCTCAGAAAGCCTCAAGTCTTCATATATCACCCAATAAATACAAATTGAGTGGACTCTTTAATATACATGTATGGGATTTTAGGCAATAATTCTTAAAGGCAGGGACATATATAGCCTAATTTATTGCAGCTTCTTATTTTACAGTAAAAAGCCTCGTGTAATCCAAGTCCCTGTGGGAAAAAGTTTTAAAAAATAATGATAGTCTCGACCAAATGACATAGTCCTTTACCTTTATTGTATGTATGCACTAGCTCACCACTGTTGTCAATTATGTATTAAAGGGCTGACGTTTATCTTAATAGCAGCAGAATTCTCTAAAGGTGTGTATAGAATTACCTCATTATTCTCTAGTGTAAGGCTTAAAATAGTAATGCCTTACCTGGATGTTGAATCATCTGCAGACCTTTGCTGGAAGGAGTGATGTATGTATTTCCTTGACCTGAAAATAGCACACCCTGCATAACTTACATGCTCTGGAAAGTGCCTCGGGTGTTTTTCCATTGGTGAAAATAAAACCAAAGTGCACATGCCAATTTCGCCTCTGATGACACATATAATTAAATTGTGCAAAAAAAGCCAAATGTAGGTGGAGCAAATATGCACAGGGGTGGGAGCAGGCCTTTTCAACTGCCAGAAGTAAATCTAGGGCATCGGCCATTTTTTGGCACCACACCCATAATGTGTTTGATACCTCCAATATTACTACCGCAAAAAGAACAGATGATGGACGGAATGCTGAATTATTCAAACATTCACCCCCAGTCACAAATATGGGTTAAATCCATCGTTATTTTGCATGCCACGCCATTCCAGTTTAGACCCAGCGATATGCGAATCAGTCTCGACCCTTTTACCCTTGGGAATACTCCAGCACTAACTGCCGGGCCAGATCTTCCCTGGACCAGAAACAAGCATCCTGGGACTGGTTTCGGAGTAGCACCCCTCATCTGCAAGGCTAGCTTGAATCTGGTGGCATAGCGAGCATGGGATCCACATCTGGGCATACCTTCCCCACTTAGGGGGACAATTACAAAAAGAGCATATGATGGACAGAATGCTGAATTAATCAAACATTCATCCCCGGTCACAGATCTGGGATAAATCCATCATTTTTTGGCTTGACACGCCATTCCAGTTTAGGCCAGCCATATGTAAATCAGACTTGACCCTGTTCCCCATGGGAACAGTCTAGCCCGAACTGCCAGGCCAGGTCTTCCTTGAACCAGAAACAAGCATCCTGGGACTGGTTTTGGGGTAACACCCCTCATCATCAAGGCTAGCGTGAATCTGGTGGCATAGCGAGCAAGGGACTACTATTACTGCCAGCCCCACAATCAGAACATCATTGAAATAAGGAATAACTTGGTCACTGCTTTCAACCCTCATCCAGTAAATGTGCCAAACCTTTAAATGGGGAAAATAACAATTCCAATGGCCACGTGCTGAAATGAGCCTTTTCTACGTGGCGTTGGAGAGCCATGATACCCTGACATTGGGAATTTCTGAGTAGCCCCATACATTTTTCCCAGTAAGGTCGACAATCATGCCAGTGTCCTGCGTGTTCTTTTTTTAAAACAACATGAGACATCAGAGCAGTTCTCTGATGCTAGGTGGTCACCCAAACTGTACCTCTCTGTCAGAGGGTGGCTTTTGCTCTTTCTTCCTGGCCTGTGAGAGACAGGCGGTGGTGTCAGCATATCAGACACTTTGGGGACAGACCCTTTTCCTGTATTGCATACGGGGAATGCCTAATGGCTCAAACCAGGTAAAGCTCTATCCAGTCCCATTATAACCAGGATCCTATGCCTCCTTCATCTCCATGACACATAAGGGGTGCTGGTGCACACGTTGTGTGTAGACATGCGGTTAAGAGTGAGACTTGCAAGTCTATCTGACAGTGTTAGTGGTGGAGTCCATTGAGACTGTGGGTTTGTGTGTAGTAGCAAGATTGCGGCTGGCTTTTCGTGAGGCTGCCCACTATTCACGCTGGCCCGGAGAGCCTGCACGCTTATATTGCCTTTGTGGGTGGAGGAGGCTGCTCAGGCCCTCTTTTGAAGTTGCCTCTCTGCTCCTCTACCTAAATGATGCACTCTCTCTCATTCATCTTTCCAGGGATCTGCATTCCTTGGGGTTCTAGCCTATGGTCTGAGACCAATCTGCAAGGTAGCTGGACCGGCTCAAACCAGCCCAACAGAAGCTGCAAGGGGCCATGACTCCTGCCCGAACTTATGATGCTTTGTTCATGCCCTGTCATCATTTTTCAGCAAGATTCAACTGGTGCGAGAAATCATACTGGCCAGGATGGACCACAACGAGTGGGTCACTTAACCATTACTACGCTGCACATTTCTCCACATGTGAGGCAAAGCGGCACCTTGCCTGCAGCAGTTTGGGAGAAATCACACGTTCCTTGGTTCAACGTGGGTGATGCTTATTCCACAGTGTGTCCTCAGGCATGGAAGCACAGACACTGAAAGCGTTCTGTTGTTCTGTCTTCAATTTTACCAGCTGTCACCTCCATCTCTGTATGCTAGTGTCGCAGTCATAACATAATACACATTTCAAAATACTACAAATCATTTAAGGAACATACATGACTCGTAACAGAACAGCAGTCATCATGGGAGTGCTGCTGTGCATATGTACAGAAAGCTACAGACACACAGGTGAAAACCGATAGACTAGAAGACATATTTGTCCTGCGTTTCATCTTTTTAGTTGTCTTGGCCTGCAAGGCTTCTGTTACTTGAGTGTGTAAGTTCTCCCCACATTATTGTCCTTATCATGTTGAAGAGACATAGTACATGACCAGGATACCAACTCTTCCAAGGAACCTTTCCTCCTTTGGTCATAGTCAAGCAAGGAGAACGAGCCTGCCAAAATTGAAACAAGCATTTTCAATGCAATAGGTCTCGCATTTACGCCAGTTTGAGCTATTGACATTGTAAATAACAATGCCTTTTATTTTTGTTTTAGTTTTTAAAACATAAATAAAAGGCATTGTCATTTACAATGCCAATAGCTTAAACTCGCGTAAATGCGAGACCTATTGCATAGCCAATAGGTCTCGCCTTTGGTATCTTGTAAGTGGGTAGTTAGCCAGCAGATATTCTAATGTGCAGTAATATAAAGTGTTGCATGGCTAAAGATTTATAAGGTCCTGAAGTCGATCCCTATTGTTTTTTTTTTATAGCAAATAGACGTAAAGCAAAAACTTTGTATGTGTAGGCGTACATATTTGTAAATGCAACCTACTGTTTTTGTAATAGCATTTTAGCATTTTGTTCCATGATTGTATTACCTTTTTATTAGTATTGTTTATATTTACTTTGCACTATAGTTCCCATACAACTAAAAACAGCAAAAGATAATCCTTCAAGCTGACAGTTCTTCACTGAAATCGCCAAAAGATGGATTCACTTTAAACATACTAAAATTCAGGAGAGAATAAAAGCCTTAGTATTGGAAAATGTATAAAAAATGGATTCTCTAGGTGGTAGCCTCAAGGTTCGAAGACAACGTAACACCACAAATCTAGAACGAGTCCAGGATTCTCCCGTTGAACGCCTGTAATCTGGGCTAATTACCTCTCGCTGGCTCTGAGCTGCAATTACCTATTCCTTATAAGTGTTTAGTTATGCATCACAATATCCTTGGTGCAACAACATCAACTGTTGCATGGCTAAGCACTGATAAGGTCCCAAAGGCGAGACCTATTGGCTATGCCAATGCTTGTTTACTATGGCATTGTAGGATGCACATCAGAGAGAGTGAGCCCTGCAGAAAACTTAATTTCAGCATCAGGAGATGTGTCTAAACCACTAACCTCTTTGAAGGCTACTAACTCTGAGAGGGTAATATCGCTATGGTCATCAGTATCATGCCTGGGGGCATCATCCAATGAGCCAGTCAGTCATGAATTGGTCTTATAGCACACGCTTGTACCCTGAGAATTTAGACAGAGAGTATTGGTGTTCCTCAATCACCCTTTGAGTTTTCACTTTCGGAGCTAGCGATAGGATGACTTTTTTTTAGTCTACAGGCTTGGAGCCGTAAACTGCGCAAGTTGCAGTGCTGCGGGCCCCAGAACCAGAGGCAGTGCCAGGGCATGCAAAAGAAATGGGATTAAGGGAATTGTAGGAAGCCCCGCCGGAGGAAATCCAAATGACACCTGTTGAGGTCCCATGGAGGACGAAGGCACACGAGATGCGAGTGGCCTTGGCCAGTCTAAAATCCTCATAGACTGCATTAAAAAAGAATGCTGGGTCTGAGACCGGAGTCAGAATCTCATGGAACAACTGAAGTACCTGGGGCCCTGGCAATGGCCCCTGCAGAGGAGCAGGGCCTGGCCCCAGAGACAGTGCCTACAGTGCTGGTCCCACAGTGGCTGGTAACAATGAATTCAGGTTCAGAGGAAGTCCCTACAGGGGAAGTAGAACATTGGGACAACTTACTCTTCGAAAACACACAACGCTTTGAGAAGTCCCCGTCCCTCCTCTTTTTCTTGTGCATCTGCAGCTTTTCTTTTAATGACTTAGAGGAAAAGTACTCTGGTGCCCTCGTGTGAGAGCAATATCTGGGGCGACCTCAGCAATTATCCCGGGCTTTAACCAAATACTATTTTGCCCATCTCCTAATGATTTTCAATTTCATGTGGGGAGCTATGATTAGTATAACCTCATGTCATGGTCGGCATTGCTGAAACTAAATACGCAGTAAACCACACAGAATAGCGGAAAAGTCATAACTGCAGTATATGTTGAAGGTATATTCAGGAAGGATTGGACGGAACAAAAGGATTGGCCCCCAGCCTCTAAAGCAGTCTAGTTCCCTAAGGAGTCAAGTTCATTTAACAGACCCTTTGCCATGGCTGCAATAATCCATTTTATGATTATATGAGCATAGGGAGGCATTTGGCCACGTGGAACAAACAGGCTCTGGGTTTACTGTCTGCACCCCATGCCCCTGGTCTTCTAAAAGCACTGCATGGATCTTTTGTCTAGGGGTAGTGGGGCCTGGAAACATGATGCGACCTTTGGTCACACATCATGAACTCGGCCCATACCTGGAACCCAGCCTCTGTATCTACAGAACCACTGTGCATGGGTTGACGCAGGGTGCTGAAATATTTTTTAAAACGAATCTGTGAATCTTAGGTTGGATCCATGGAGGATCCAAAATAGCACAGAGGATCCACACCGGGGATCACGGCTCTCATGTTCAGTGATTCGCACTTTTTAAGTTGTTTGTGTCCTACCAGCTCCCGCCACATCCTCCCACTGGACTATGGGCATGCTCCCCTTTCCTGTTTATATTGCTTGCAATTTTCTGTGACACTTGCGTGCGAATGATTGTAGACAGCTAGCAACACATAATGGTCATGATAAATATATTTTCAGTCATGGCCAGCCAATCATATTGACCTTAACCCCAGTTTCCATTCAAATATGTGGATCCCACAATGAAAGACTGCAAAAAACGCTTCCTTATCTAATCAGATTGGTTTCATTTTCAAATTCCACAACCTCGGACCTGCGGATAATCAGCTATCTGACAGTCAAGATCTCCTTATTCACCTCATGTTTGGAATGCAAATTCAAGTACCTAAAATACTATTGAATGGATTTACAACAAACCACAAACACCTCTTGTTCTGACTAATGTTCTATCTTTATTTCATTTTTGGTGTAATTCCATTCAGGAGTTTTTGGTACTGTGGAGAGCAGAAATGCATGTGGGACTTAAAATGATAACTACCTGTGACGGATCTGCATGAAAATTGAAACAGCAAAACTAAGCAGAATACCCTAATTTTCGGCAAAATTTAATGTAGATTTGGCAAAAGGTGCAAATGTTATTAGCAAATCCGAAATGCTATTTTCAAAGTGTAACATAACCATAACATCCCTACTGCCACTCTGTGCTATTTTCCATGCGCAGCAGTGGTGAGTCAAAACCAGAAGTGCATGGCCTTTGGACAGGCCTTGGGCTTAACCCAGCAAGAGTGGGCATCCCATGCCCTGCGCTTGTGAGCAGTAGGGGTTGGCCGCTGGGACTGGCCTGTGGCTAGGCAGCTAAAACCCACCATCCACGCAACATGTAGTGTACGGCCAACAAGAATGCCTGCAGAAGTAAAATATTCAAGTGTAGAGGACAAGGGTAACACTGCTACATGTTAAAGAAAAATATTTTACAAGCATGCGTAGAGGGAATGTACTCAATGCGCCAGAGTGAGAGACAAAGCATGCTGAGAGGAGACTTGA
Source organism: Triturus cristatus (assembly GCF_964204655.1). Lineage (NCBI taxonomy): Eukaryota > Metazoa > Chordata > Amphibia > Caudata > Salamandridae > Triturus > Triturus cristatus. The sequence continues at coordinate 821,825,435 of NC_140585.1, read as the reverse complement.
CAGAGAAAAAAGGTGGAAGAGACATGAATATTACGTATGTTGATGAAGGGTGCACGTGAACACTAAGAGTCTGTGTTAAGATTCAATGACTGCAATGAAAATATTTGGAAAGCAAGCATGAGATAGAAGGATGCACAAACAGCGTTTGCCTTCTAGAGGTGGGAGTAAAAGCTACTTGCTACTAGATGACTGCGTGACGTGGCAGATCGCAGGATTATGGGGCCTGACACTGGCACATAAAATTGTATTGTACATGTGTCTTTGTGAGACAAAAAGTACTTGCTTCATACATAGGGCTAGATAATACACAGATGATGGGGTGTGTGTATATAAATGGCATATAGGTATCACTAATGTGTACAAAAAGGATAGTTTACAATCTGCACATGCTAGCTTGTGCTGAGAGGTTATCAGTAATGTTACAGACGATGATGCGCGTAATCAAGAGGGGAAAGCAGGAGCCTTGAGGGTCCATGGCTTTGATAACTACTAAATTCTGTAGGCTTAATTCCACTTTAGCTAAACATATTTCATGCTACTTGTATGGTCGTCAACTAACATCACATGACCCTTCTAGTAGTCAGGTAACAAAAGGTTCCCACAAGTATGTTTTTTCAGAGAATAGACATTTACAAAGTTGACTGTCTTGAACCCGACAGTGTATACCTTAGGCCAGACAAGGGGATTTCCAGAGGTTGTTTCCCCATCACATTACATTCTCAACCTTAAAGATGAATATCAATCTGTGGTAGGCCTGTTCAAGTCCAAGGTGTTAAATCTAGCCACAACTGGTCAGTCTCAGTCTCCTCAGCTGCTTAAATTCTCTTGGCCGAACGCTGCGAGCCATGTTGGAATTGCAAACTAATGGAAATTAGTTCTTGCCCAAAAAGAAAGACCTCTATGGTGCCAAATGCCTTATCTGACGGCTGTATGACCAAAATACAACACACTCACCAACTGCCCAGAGATGGCTAACAGGCAAACAATACACATTCTAACCACAAAAACCCAGCACCGCACCACTGTACAACAACGTGACCTAAATATAAACCTTCGCCAACGCACTAAATACCCCATTCTCACCACTTGCAAGCCAGCCAGAGAACCATGAGCAGAGCCAGGCACGCTGCCACAAACCTCAATGCACACCAGTGCCTACCCTGTGGGCAGCACATGCACTCAACAGCACTCGCTCGAAATTCACTAACCTGGTAAGAGCATCTCCTTACTAAGAATTGCGAAGAGGGGTGTAATTACCACCAGAGTCCCTTCGAGAAAGGCTCAGATAGTCCACATTCCAACACCAGAGACTCAGGCAGTGCTCCTGAGTGAGAAAGCGGCCGGCGATAGTGCGGCATCATGGAGGCGCTGCATCTGGGCGGAGGGCTGGCACCGGCTGAAGGATTTCTGCGCACCACGCTCCAACGTTTTCATTTTCACAGCTGTGTCATGTCACATACACTCTCATTGTCTAATCCTTCATGAAAAATAACGAGCCCTAAAAAGCGGCATTAAAACCGATCGCGAAAGTGAAAGCGATCGCTAGCAAAGAAGCCTGCGAGTGGTGCGCTTGCGCCACAGCGAAACATATGGTTTCAATTATCACCAATAGACCATGGGCGGAGCAATGCGCCCGCCTTTGGCTTATTGCATACTGTCTTTGTAAAAAAACACACACGCAAAGGCCAATAGCGTGCCCCAAAAGGAAAAGTACACGCTCGTGTGTGTGCAATTCCTAGGTCAGTTTCTGAAACCCCCTACAAAATGTCTTGTGCTGCGCGAGCAGGGCTGCACACTGCAACGCTAGGCGCGCAACCTAAAAAGTGAAGAAACTATAGCAAAAAGGTGCACCAGCAGCAAAGGAGGGAGGCCCAGATCCATCATAGAGAGACACAGTCTGGTAAACACCAGCAGGTCACAGGGGTCAAGGGAAGAGAGGGGTTCCGGTTGTGACTATCAAGTGCGTACACTTTTGCCTAGGTCAGACATGCATGCCAGAAACCCACATTTAAAATATGTTTGCAGATATTCTCCGCAGATTATTTACTTGGTACCAACCCGCAAGAGAACTGAAATCGCTATATGCATAGCTGACTACTTTTCCGTCGGCTTAAACTGCCAACTTTGGTGCAGGAAACCAGGGTTCCAGCCTCGAGGTCGCGTCCACATCCTGTGATTCTGGGCAAATCACTTAATCTCCCTGTGCCTGAATATGTAATGTAAATACGGTGCTCATGTACAGCGCTCCAATACCTTCGGGTCGAGTTCGCGCTATATAAAAAAAGATGCAAAAAAAAACAAAACAAAAAAAAAACGTCAAAATGGGTGACAGGGGTGACAGCAGAAAATTGGAACTCTCTTCTACTTCTACTGTCACTGCGTTCGGTACAAACTTCCAAGTCCTTTAGTAAGCAGCTCTTTTTCTCCTTTCTGTTTGTGAATAACATCTAGCGTTTCTCCACTTTCTCCCTTAGGCTTTCGGAGCTGCTCTTATCTGTTCCTGTTACCACTTTCTAGCGCCAGGACACTTCGTTCCGAAGTAGCTGATTTTGTAAGCGCTATATAAATACTCATTTAATTCATTAATTCATTCAAATATCTTTTTTTCTCACAATCCTAATAAAAGCGTTATCCACAGCGTGCTTTGTACCTTGTATGGTGACCCTCAGACGTTCCACTGTGCAAATGGCAAGGACAGTCGCGAACAATCCAACGATTTCCCATACGATGAGAGGTCATATAGCGTTGATACGTTTCTTTGTGAATTGCCGGTGGGAAAACGTCCATTTGTTGCATTTTTCCTTTGAATTTCAAAGAATCACAGATTGAAAATCTGAGTGGTAAACACATTTGACACTCTCAATGCCACATTTTGGTCTATCTCCCTTGCAAACTGTCATATTGTGCAAATTGGGCTTTGTGAGAGTGAAAACTAATAATGTGGGCTCTTGCTTACAAAAACGCAGTGTTTTTTACATGTTCTTTCTACTGTTGTAAAACAAATTTGGAATTCTCTGAATAAAGAAAAGTGTTTTGTGATGGAGATCATCATCTGCACTGACCTATCATCTAAATACCAATTTGTACTCACTAGACTCAGTGAAACATTTCACTACTTGGAGAAGTTTGAAAAGTTTCTTCTGTACATTTACAACGTTTGAAAATGAAGCAAAGTCTCAAAATTTGCATATTTTCTCATGAAGAGTCTCTGCTCTTACCAAAGGCGACCTCCATGGTGGATTATAAGCATGTGAGAAAGTGTGTGTGCATTTCATATTTTTGTGCATTATTAACAACGTGCAGAACGTGGATTTACTCTCGAATTTACATGTACATACTGGCATGGTACTATTGCATTTGAAACAAATGTGCTATATTTTGTTAAAATCATTTTTTACCTTATGTTAACTAGACCTTAATTTAGGCCCAGAAGCCATCTTGTTCAAAATAAATGTCTCCTCCTGCATGCTCATTGTACATTATTTCTGCAGCATACAGTCAAGCAGTCATGTTTGTTTATTTCCATTGACATTTTTCTTGCTGTTCTTGGTGAAAACTTTTCAGCACATTCACAGAAATATTGCATTTGCCAAGGCCCTTCCGCTACCTTACTGTGCCTTATTCATTCACAATAGCAAACTGTTGTTCATGCACCCAGTATGCCCTGCTATATCCTGATGACATTATCATAGAGTGGGCAAAATTAATATTCATGTAGTGGGATAGTGCTTAAATGCTAAGGCAATATGACACTTCATAAAATTGGGCTCTGATTTGCTAAGAATGGAATTCTTTTGCTCACACCATGATGATTCTGCAGAACGAATGATTTGCTGTGCTATATGCTGTACCCCCTCTCTTTTGGGGGTGAGCCTGAAGACTTTCCGATGCAACTAGAGATGCTCCTGATCTCTGAATGATTTTGCTGCTCACTTGGGACTTAAGCTATTTCTGGTTTGCTGGTTATTCTGCAGTGCCCTATGTGCTGAGAGGCTTCATGGTGGCTATGACTTCATGCAGATGTGTTTATGAATTTGTGTATTAAATCTTGACTGCATTTTGATATGCAGTGGCCTTATCTTTACACATTACTTTCTGAAATTAGCTTTAACACTGTCGCTGATTCCTCAACCCATGGGCATACTGTTGAGGTAATATTTTGCGACGTACAATTTAGGGGTTCCTCACACCCACACGTGCGTGGATACTTTTGCTGCAAAAGACAAAGTAAGAAACAAATTAGATTACGTCAATTTGATTGTGAGACAAGAGTGACCAACCTGTTATTACTGGCCTTTTCGGTGGCTTAACAGAGCTTTATTCAGACAGGGATCTGCCCATCACACTAGGGCAGTGACAGCGCTTGAGGTCAGTACAGTAGTCTTCTGTTGGAACTGGTTGCTACTGGTTTGATGATCAGGTTGCAGCTCTGTAATTGGCATTGCTGTCAGTCACCAGCCTTGGTGCTGCTCTGGTCTGGCTTTGTTGTGCATGAGCCATGCAGCTCTGAAGGCTGTGCCCTTAACTGAGGCGTGATGCACTTACAACAACAAGCTTCAACGAGCACCCTGCATATCACGGGGCTTCATCTGAGCACTCAGCAGCAGACTCCCCACTATTACCTGCACTTTGACGCTTTCTAAACATGTAATTAACTAAAGAAGTGCTTTAAGCAAATTAAAGCAGGATAATAGCTGATGTATGTTTAGGCAGCAGCTTTCCAAGTTTTAGAGGTAGATGTTTGAGAAAAAAAGCATAGACATATACAGCAATGCGGGTTAACTTTAAAGCAAATCCAGTGACAAGCAGGGCAGCAGACACACATTCAGATGGTAGCTATATTGCCCAATGATGTTAGAGCATCTAGTCACAGAGTACATTTGAGGCAACGCAAATAAAATTCTGCTCAAAACGTGCAAAAGAGGGATTATAAAATGACGTGGGCGGATCATGACATCCACACCTAAAAGTGTATTCATTTCCCCCTTTGCTGATCTGTGCAGAAAGGTTAGCTTGGTGACACAGATATAGGGCCTGATTTGAATATTAAAAAAACAAACAAGATGATGGACGGAATGTTGCACATTGGCAAAACATTCATCCCCAGTCACAGATCTGGGTTTAATCCATCGTTATTTTGCTCACCGAAACCCCGAAACCGGTCCTAGGATGCTTGTTTCCAGTCCAGGGAGGACCTGGCTTGGCAGTTCGGGCTGGACTGTTCCCATGAGGCACAGGGTCAAGGCTGATTTGCATATGGCTGGGTTCAAACTGGAATGGCAGGGTGAGCAAAAAAACAATGGATTTAGGCCCAGATCTCTGTACTGGGGTGAATGTATGACATTGTTCTGCATTCTGTCCATCAACTGTTGTTTTTGCATTTGTCACCCCGAGTGGGACGGGTATGCTCAGACGTGAGTCCCGTGCTCTCCATGCCACTGGAATCAAGCTATCCTGGCTGAAGAGGGGTGAAACCCCGAAACCGGTCCTAGATGCTTGTTTCCAGTCCAGGGGTGAATGTATGACATTGTTCTACATTCAGTCCATCAACTGTTGTTTCTGATTTGAATATTGGCAGTATGGATTTTCTGTTGCAACAGTGACAGAGTATTCATACTGCCAAAATTGTGGTCCACCCAATTGAAATTTGGGTGGAACTTTGGTTTAATCACGGCAGAGAGGTTGAAAACGAGTAAGTGAAGGAGCTCAGTTTTCATAAGAGTGTAACACATAAGATGTCGAATGTTGTTATTGCCAAATACCAACAGTGCTTAGTCTTGTTTCCGTCTCATGCCTCTTTATTACATCATCCTGCACGTCGTGTTTCTTTATCGCACTCATGTGGGATCTATTTCATCCAAGCTTTCAACTTTTGTTGCTGCTTTCCTGTTTTCCCCCCTTTTTTGCTTTTTTTCTCTCTTGCACTGAGGCAAAATCTGATGATGAAACATAAATCTTGGTCTTAAAAATTAGGACAGTGCCAGCAACCTGCACAAATAAAGCTCTGGCACATCCCAGTGAGATTGTATTTCTCCAGTATTGTATCTTTCAGAGATTCACATGCTTAAATCTTCCCCGTCATCATGGTGGGAGTACCACTATAACAGTAAAATAGCAGTACTAAGCTTTAAGCTTAATTCCCTTTGAAAATCAATAGTATACAGTAACAAGTTAACATCATTTTAAAACATCCAAACTTCAGCCAATCAGAGCATAGACCCAGAGTATCCATCCCCTGCAGGGCCACCATACCTCAGATTTCTTACCACATGCCGTGTTTTAGGGTGTCTCCCTGAGCTCTGCTCAGTCACAGTGTTTCTTCTTCACCATTTTGAACTTCCAGCTTGCAGTTCATTTTCTACGTCCATCTCTTCAACTGTTTGGGACCGATGAGTGTACCTTTGTTGTTTTTCTTCAGAATGTCTGAGTCTAAAAAAGGATTGTTTAGGCCCTGCAAGACTTGTGGAAAGTCCAGGTTGTACTCCAAGGATTCTCATAAGGAATGCCTGTATTGTCTGCATTGGACCATAAGCCCAGAGAGTGTAAGTACTGTTGTACTTTCTCTTCAAAAACCCTCAAAGACTGTGAGGGAAGGCTCCTTCTCTGGCTACAAATGAGAAAGTCTGCTAAGGAATCACACTCTGAGAGTGAGGAGAAGACACATACCTCCTCCAAGAAAAGAAAGCAAGAAGATTCTTCTTTTTCCCACAGAGATCCTAAAAAATCCAGATCTCAGAGTAAGGAAAGATCTGAATAGAAGAGGGCTAAGAAAGAGCAGCCTAGCCCCTCTCACGAACAGCAAAGAGCTGGCTCTGCGCCTCCATCTGCGCTGCATACGCCTTTCAAAGAGACTTCTTCAGGAAACATTCGCCCGTCTGAGGAAATATGAATTTTGTGATCAGTTATGTCCCCTATCGTAGACCCCAACGGCTCCATGTGCATGCTATAAGTACATGTATGTTCCCTCCAGTTCCAGTTATGAAGACGCAAATACATGTGCGTCCACCGTCACCATGTCCTCTTTCAGATCCGCCATGAATGGGTCAGATATTCCATTCCTAAGTATGAAAGGCCACCGACTTTATGTGGTTCACTTTCCACATTTTACAGATTCAGGCGAGTAGGCCCTGAATTCTGCCATCAAGCCTTTTCCTGCCTTCTGCCTTTGACAGCTCCAGTCCGAGCCCGCATCTGTACCCATGAACTTTGTCCTACTCCCTGCGCGGCTAACGGTGCCTGATCCGGTCGTTGCCTGCCAAAAACTGTATTTCACCTTCAAGATTATCTGCTTCGCTCCTCATCCGATGCATTCCTGTCTAGTAGTTTAGGTAAACATTCTTCCAGCTACCGAGCAAAGGGCCAGGCCCCACTGTCCTCATGCAAGTAATTCATAGCCCCTGTTACTATGGAGGATTCCTGCCCCCTCGCATCTCATGTAGACACTTAGACGCTTGTACACGCACTAACAGTCAGTATAGAATAGATTCCGCCCGAGAGACCTTTCCTTTTGGATAATACAGTTCTTTAAACATAAGATATTAGATATGATTTGGGATTAGGTTGACATGACCCCTCAGACTTCTGTCTCCACATGTAGAGCTAAATGTCAAGTCCCCTTCACCCTCTAGTTGCACGTCAATCACACGTCATGCGGCTGCGCGCGCATCTCTGCCAAATATTTCTGCTGACATTGCAGGATTCTCTTATGGATCCACCCACTTGTGACATCATGTTTAATGACGTATCTAGTTACGCCGATATGTACGCCTTTTTTCATTACGTATGTGTATCATTATCTGTATTATCAGCTGTTACGCCTCTTACATCTGTCTTAATGTAATACTTTTCATATAAATATCATTACTTGTCAATAATGTATTGCCTTCCCTTCCTGAACCTTCGTGGTGATGGAATTTGAAGCCTACAGTTCGAACTGTAATTCCTTTGTAGAGGAATAAAGCCTTTCAGAACCTCTAATACCACGGATTCTGCCTCTTATTTTTACTGAGTTATTCTTACTAGACTTTACCGCATAAAAAATAGTACCGGTAATGAAATATTTACCACATAAATTGGCGCCCGAACAGGGACACTTTCTCATCTCACGCGCCGGAGGTGCGTTGCAGGCCCGGTCTCCTGCTACAGCTGGACGGACAACAACGCGTTCCCGCAGGATTTCCTGTATCTCCCTCCGGCCGAGGGGGGGTGACTGAGGCTGCGATCAACACCCAGACGAGGCGGTGAGAAGTGCGAAGTATCCCGACCAGAGCCTAGCTGAGAGAACAAGATCCGAGGTATACAGAGGCCCACCAGGTTCCGAAGTTCCGAGTCCAGTCGAGTTGAGTCCAGTCCGGTCCAGTTTCAGTTCAGTTCCGAGGCCTTCCGTTCCGAAGCTACCCGGTGAGTACCGTTGCCGGGGAGGCATTTAGACGTGCACATAGGTTGTGCCGGTCAAGACGGGTTTGGGTACACAAATCCGGTCTGCACTGTTTCAGCAGTGTATCTGTACTGTTTAGCAGTATATCTAGTATGTCTTGCATATAATTCAGTATTATCTAGTGTCAGTATTATGTCAGTAACTAGTTTTCTATTAGTTATTATCGTTTGTTAACTGTTAAATGTTAATTGTTTTAATACGTTCTACATATTGTGGTGTGAATGATTGTTCATTATTGTGTTTATTGTATAAAGTGTGTTCAAGTAATAAGGTCTAAAAATGCCGCTCTTTTCGAAATTAAGTCAGATCAAAACCAGAAAAGGTGTACTCGAAGAAGCTGTTCCCATCCCACCTAGGGACACTCCAGGGTACTTTATGTATCATAAACATGGCCTAGATGCCGTATTATTTCTTGATCTATGGGTAGACTACACCAAGGATTTACCAGAGAGTCAGAGATGGCCCGCAGCGGGGACCTGGGATGCAGATTGCATCATGAGAGTAGAAGAAGAATTATGGAAAAAGAAAGCCAGACAGTCACAGAATGATGCCATTGAATTATGGCGTAAAGAATCATATAGACGTACAGAAAAAGCGCTCAGACAGGATGAGAAAGGTAGGGAGAATTCGAATAAAGCCCGAGAAAATTTATTAATTGAGGAAGGTACCCGAGTAAAAACAGAGCAAGTAGACAGACAACGAAACACTCTTATGAATGGTATGTATCCTCTTCTGGCCGAAGGGTTACCCCAGCCCACCCCGGAAATACCGAAAAACGTGACACCTCCATTACTCCCGATAAAAGCACATCCCAAAACAGCAAAAGACGTTTTCCTTTCCTCCTATTTAGATGATGTAGCTCCTGAATATACTAATGTTCCGCCACACACACCGCCCACCGATGGTGCTCAACGCCAAGATCATCCGTCCGCATCCCCGCAACAACAAACTCCTACGCACATTCCCACAGGTCCATGTGTTTCTACCGCTTTTCCTACCTCTGCATTTTCTATCTTACATCCAACAAATCCTTTCGTGCCTAGCACCTCAGACGGTGCGACAGGAGGTACAACAGAAATCTTTGCCACGCCACCCCGAGGAAATAAATTATCCCTTAGAGATTTAGCATACGAACGTACACCCCAACTAGCAACTTCAGACTTGTTTAAGGAGCATCTAGTGAATTGTAGATATGATCCTGTGCCCGGTAGACGGGACGGTATGCTGCTGTCATCACTACGTATACGACGAGCTTCAAGGTATTTAGCGACGCTACCAGGAATGATGGCACATTTAGATAATATATATCACTTTGTCCAATCAGGGCGAGGCCCTGAAAGTATTGACGAAGCCATGGAATACCAGAAAGTGGATGTACAGAGACAACTGTTACGCTTCTTCATAAACTGTGTGATCAGAAATCAAGACAGGCCCGAGGTAGAGCAGAAGGAAATGCAAGTACTTACCAAATGGGGTCAGAATATATCAGAAGGGAAACATGATAAACAGACATGTATAGTAGTTATGTGCCGAAAGATCCGCAAAGAAGTAGAACGAATACATACAGAAAGATTAGAGTCAGATCAGCATGAATCAGAGGGAGAGGAGAACGAAATGCCTACAGGACACTTAGAAACGATGGCTTATGTAGGTAAAAGAAGATCTTTTAATAATACCAGATGCTTTAATGATCCGATACGCCCGATACGTCCAGAATGTAACAGACATTTTCAAACCCCTATGTTAAATGAAAGGTCTCCTGAACACCTATTCCAAGCTGCTGATAAATTACTCCGAGACCAAAGGGGGTACCATATGCTCGATTCCATGGATGAACAAGAATTAGCCAGGTCAGCAGTACAATGGGCTGACAGTCCCAGCAAATACAGTGAAGATGCGCTAGCACACACGTTTCTGAACCTTACCCCATACGAACAGCGTTTAGCTAGTATATACATGATTCAACACCTCCTTATATTATATAAAAGCCAACACTCCGACCCTGGACCCCTACCAGACATATTGACCGAATTACTCACGAATAAATGGAGAGGTTCAGGTACTGATCTAATTAAAGAAATTCTAGAATTTCGAAACCGGTATATAGTTTTCGTATGCCCAGACCATGATCCAGTTCCCACTATGGGAAGAAAAATGTATCACATAGATAGACAGAATCCCTTACGCGAAGTACACCCAATCAGAGGTGAAGATAATAACTTTACACGCGTGTTTGTGTACACGCCTATAACTAAAATTGAATTATTAGAAATGAAGAAAGTAGTACCCAGCCATGACAAGGATCCAGCAGGTTTCCACCGTGAGATAAAAGACATGTTACTCATGGGAGAGTATACCTACCCCGACATTATGAAAATATTAAAAGTGTTAATGCCTGCCGGTGTTTACGAGAAACTCAAAGAAAAAGAATGGGAGGTGGGAGACCAAAAGATAGATTGGACAGCATTAGAAAACGAAGAAAAGGCCCGAGCTGCAGGATCAGGGCTTGGGGAAAAGACTACAGCACTACCAGGATTACTAGTGCAGGTACTACCTCATTTACTAACTACGAAAAAAGAGGACTGGGGTGCAATCTCAGCCTGTAAACAAAAGCAAGATGAAGACACTAGTGATTACTATTCCCGATTTGAAAAATGTTTTGGTATAAATAGTGGCATAAAAGCAAGTAGCGAGTCATATCCACATCTGTTTGTGACAAAATTAGTTGAAAATTCCCTACCACAAGTTAAGAATAGAGTATTGAAATTTGAGAGTACCTGGCAAGGTAATACCCCGTCACAGATGTTACAGATGTTACAATATCACCACAATAGAATTAGAGAAGAACAAGAACATGAACAAAGACGTATGAAAGATACGAAAATGAAAATGCTTGTTGCCCAGTCAGTTCCAGCTGAGGGTCATAAAAAGGGTGATTCCGCAGGTCCGACGAAAGGGACATGCAACTATTGTAAACAACAAGGTCATTATATACACGATTGTCCAGTTCTGAAACATAATATCGCCACGGGTAGAACCCAGGAAAGACCACGTCCATCTAGACAGGATCAGAATCAACAACAAATCCCTCAGCATGCACAACCTAGGCCAGCTCCGCAACAGGCAGCTCCACAACAGATTGTAGCACCACCACAAGCGCAGCCTATTGCTGCAACACAAGCAACGACACAACAGATGTACCAGTATGCACAAAATGACTATCCCGATTATCAGCGATACACATGAAATAGCCTAGAGAGGGAAGTTGGCTTACCCCTTATCGAGGTTCCTGTAGATCAAGAGGGACCTTATGTGCATAGTGAACTATTAGGGGAAGACAGAAAGTTTTTACTTGATACAGGGGCAAGCAGAACAACTATACGACGTAGTGAAGTTCCAGGGGCACCCCTCTCAGGCTCACAGAATATTTCCCTTGGATTCTCAGGAAAGCCTATCATTAATGAAGTATCGCAACCCCTACCACTTACGGTTGGTCCATTGACACGAACTACAGATTTATTGCTTACTAAATCATGTCCAGAAAACTTGTTAGGTATAAAAACATTGAAAGCTCTAGGAGCTATAATATGTTGTTCTCCGGAAGGAGTACGATTATTTTTACGTGACTTCAAGGGTCACTACGTGTCCAGAGACATGGATCACCGGCTGCAGAATTTACCTACACATTTATGGGCACAAGGCCCCACTGATGTTGGTTGCATGAACATTACACCATATCGAGTCACACTAAAAACAGGAGTAGTACTACCACGAATGCGACAATACAAGTTACCACCAGATGCTGTTGTGGCTTTACTGCAAATCATTGACGAGCTCATTGCACAAGGAGTGGTTGTAGAAACCGACTCCAATGTATGTAATTCCCCGATAATTCCGATTCTTAAGAGAACGGATCCAAAAGCATCACCAGTATATCGATTAGTCATTGATCTGCGCGAATTAAATAAATGTATTGTACCACAATACCCTGTGGTCCCAGATATCTCTTCATTACTAACAGCTATTGATTCAGAAGCAACGTTCTTTACTGTAATTGATCTCAAGAATGCTTTCTTTAGCGTCCCAATAGATCCGGAAAGTCAATATTTGTTCGGATTCAGTTTAAATGGACGAAGTTTTAAATTCACACGCGCTCCTCAAGGATTCACAGAAAGCCCCAGCATCTATAGCCAAGCACTGAAACGAGAACTTGACAGTATCCACATGCCAGTTAACACCGCCTTGCTTCAATATGTCGATGATCTGCTGATCACCGCTCGAAGCGAACCTGAATGTGAAAAAGCGTCACTGACGGTTTTACAATTTCTGGCCGACAAGGGGCACAAGGTGTCCCCTTCTAAGCTGCAATTCTGTGTCCAGCGAGTTGTTTACCTTGGGCACTCGCTGTCCAAGGAGGGAAGACAGCTTACACCTGATCGCATCCAGTTAATTGCTAACATGCTACCACCCAAGACACAAAAGGAGGTGCGGGCCTTTATAGGTCTCACTTCATACTGTAGGCAGTGGATCCCCCAATATGCATTTCTAGCAAAACCACTCATTCAGTTGACAACACAGGAGGCAGCCACATCGACTGTCCTCCCTTGGACTCAAGAACATATACATGCCTTTGAAAGCTTAAAGAAAGCTTTATGCCAAGCACCTGTTTTAGCAACACCATGTTACAGTAAACAGTTTACACTCTTTGTTACAGAACGCGAAGGTACTGCTTTGTCAGTACTCACTCAGGAACAAGCAGGATCACACAAACCATGTGCTTATTTCTCTAGTACATTAGATCCAGTAGCTCAGGCTCTTCCTGCGTGCCTGAAATCAGTGGCAGCAACAGCTTTAGCAATCAGACAAAGCGATGCCATAGTGTTAGGACATCAATTGTTAGTACAAGTACCACACGCAGTAGAGGTTCTCTTGAACCGCACACAAACACAACACTTGACTATAGCAAGACTCACCGGTTATGAATTAACATTGTTTCAGCCACACATAGAAATCAGACGTTGTAATACATTAAATCCTGCCACACTTTTGCCCGTAAATGGAACAGATCCATTAGCACATGATTGTATTGAAGTCATTACTATCACGACGAAACCCAGACAAGACTTGACAGACATCCCTTTATCAGATCCAGACCTGACATTATATGTAGATGGTTCATGTATGAGAACAAGTACAGGAGAGTTAGTGGCCGCTTACGCAGTCACAACAGACACTGAAGTCATTGAAACAAATTGTATTAACACTTTGTCAGCTCAAGCAGCAGAGCTCATCGCTCTGACACAAGCCTGTATTCAAGCCAAAAATAAGAAAGTCAACATATACACAGATTCACGTTATGCATTCGGAGTCGTCCATGACTTTGGCGTACTGTGGCGAGAGAGAGGTTATTTAACTTCTCACGGTGCCCACATCCAACACGGACCCCTCATTCAAGCTCTATTAGACGCGATTCATCTACCTACTGCAATATCGATTATGAAATGCAAAGTCCATACAAAAGTTACCGATATCATTTCTCAGGGTAATGACCTAGCTGACAGAACAGCTAAACAGACTGCTCAGAACCAGACTCACACAACTGACACGACAAAGACAATAGTTCTGACACCAACACATTGCATGACAGTTAAGGATCCCGCCCTTGATGTAATTGACATACAGACACATGCTACACCAGAAGAAATAAAGAAATGGACTGAATTAGGAGGGATCCAAACGGATCAAGGATGGATGACGAAGGAAAAATCTATATGGTTTCTTCCCGACTCCATGGTTCAAGTCATCATTAACACAATACATAGTCCAGCGCACCTAGGAGAAAAAGCTATGCTAGACAGCATTCAACACATTTGGTTCAACAAACACTTGCGTGCAGCAGCCAAACAGAAAGTACGTACCTGTATGATATGTTGTCAGTATAATCCAGGTAAAAGCATTCCCATAGAGCAGGGTGGATTTCAACCTCCCGATCATGCTTTTGAAGTCCTCCAGATGGATTATATCCAGATGGAACGATGTCGAGGATTCAAATATGTTCTCGTAGTTGTCTGTGCTCTTTCCCGTTGGACAGAAGCCTACCCGGTTTCAGATTACACTGCCCCGACTACTGCCAAACAGCTAGTTCGAGAATTCTTCCCACGATTCGGTTTACCACGTGTCGTGTACTCAGATAACGGCCAGCCATTCTCATCCGAACTAATGAAACACGTTTCACTTCTGTTAGGTTACCAATGGAAATTCCACTGTGTCCGACATCCCGAGGCAGCAGGTCTTGTGGAACGTCATAATCAAACTCTGAAAATTAGATTGTCCAAAATATGTAGAGAAAAAGGTGTTGATTGGATAGTAGCCTTACCAGTTGCGCTCTTTTACATGAGAATGGTAGCACATTCTCGAACAGGGCTATCCCCGTATGAAGTGATCTTCGGTAGACCACCAAATATGTGGGGGACGCCTATACCTCGTAAAATCACTGATGTTGACTGTAATATGCTGACAGATTACCTGGCTTCCTTGATGTCTGCACTACAATCTTGTCGTTCACAGGTAGCTGTAGCTTTTCCCGATAACACTGAGGTGAAGCCCCATGACGTGGTTCCAGGTGATCTGGTTCTTGTGAGGAACTTCGACCGAAAGACCCAGCTGGAGCCCAGGTGGAAGTCGCCCAAACTCGTCTTGCTGACAACAAGGACAGCCGTGAAGGTTGAGGGACGTAAAGGGTGGTTGCACTCGAGTCATATCAAGAAATTTCATGGACTACCGTCCGATGTGAACACTCAGCCCTGCATTCCCTCACAGACAGACTCAAAGCTCCCCTTGGTTGAACAAACAAAAAATGAACTCTATAAACTGAAACTAAGGTCTAGCAAGTCAGACAATTTGATTGTTTAAGTCCTCTCCAAGGTGAATCGGTTGAATTTGTCTCTGACATGTATCCTCTGGACCGAAATAGAGAGAGAAATAGACAGATAAAGCTTAAAAAACATGCGTACTGTAAATCGCTTCGTAGTCATTGCATAGTGACATTATTAATTTTGTTTTTTCTAAGTCTTCTGATCATCATTTCTAGTGTATTACTACATATGTATTACCCTATTTCTAAGCGTGCTTACAATGCTTCTGCTGAACATTCTTTTAGCGAATTACCTCCGCATGAGTTGTCTTATAGATTTGCGCTGCGCAACAACACTTTTATTAGTATGTTACATCACTCCCATCAGACCAGCAATGCTACAAATTGTTGGATATGTGGCCGACTCCCTCCCTATCAGAACTATAAGGGAGTTTTGCCCCTCTTTCCGTACCCGTTCACACACAATGGCTCCTGTGGAGCATGGTTTAGTTTGATTAATTCCGTAGATTCAAATTCAGTAGTTTACCAAGACAACTGGGTATGGGGAAACCTGAACCTAGTTTTGCTTAAAGTCTGCTACCCTAACAAGGAGGGACTTCCCAAAAGAACAGGAACTGATCTAGAAAATGAAGTATATGGATTAGGTAACTTTACACTTAACCTCATGATTCTGAATGTTGAATCTGAAGCTACACCAATCTTGCCCACTATGTCAGTATTTCCAGTTAAAGGTGAATTATGTGTAAGAAAGAATGGCTCCATACACATGGGCCATAGTAAATGTACCACTGTAATAAGATTCAGTGATCAAGGCAAGTCTACATTCAGAGCTTCCCGTCATTCCTACTTCATATGTGGCCAGACTGCATATATACGTTTACCTTTAGATTGGGATGGTACCTGTTACATAGCATTCCTTCTGCCACCTGTTTTCCTAGCCCCTCCTGATTATCACAGAAATACCCATTTAGTACACAATAGACAGCAGAGAGATCTCCCGATTGTCGATTACACTGAAACGGCATGGGAGCAATACACAGATTTCAATAAAGGTTTCTTTCCCTATATAGGTACAGTCACTAATAGTAAACTGATACTTAGATTAACTAGAACCCTTGAAGCAGTAGTGAACGAGACTACTTCCGCCTTAGGCAATTTAACAGAGGAGCAGTCTGCGATGCGGATTGTTGTGCTTCAAAATCGTCTTGTCCTTGACGTCATCCTGGCCGATAGGGGCGGAGCTTGTAGGGTCATCGGATCAAGTTGCTGTGTTTTCATACCAGAAAACTCGCCGTCAGTATATAAAGCTATAACTCACCTTCATAAGATTATAAGCCAGATACACCAGAGTCCAGGCACCTGGACTTGGTCCGGTTGGTTCTGGAGCATGTTGTCAGCCTGGGGATGGAGGATCCTATCCTTCCTAGGTATTGGCTTTCTCATACTATTCAGTTGCTGCTTATGTCTACAATGTGGGCCAGCGATTTGTGGTCTGTGTGCCACATCGTGTATCCCGCATCCAAGTTTTCGTTCAAGATCCCGGAAGAAGAAAGAAGAACAAATGATGCTATATGAACAGATCGATGGATTGATGAAGATCGATATCTCCTGAGGGTCCGTAGGGGACAAGGAGGGAATGAGGAAATATGAATTTTGTGATCAGTTATGTCCCCTATCGTAGACCCCAACGGCTCCATGTGCATGCTATAAGTACATGTATGTTCCCTCCAGTTCCAGTTATGAAGACGCAAATACATGTGCGTCCACCGTCACCATGTCCTCTTTCAGATCCGCCATGAATGGGTCAGATATTCCATTCCTAAGTATGAAAGGCCACCGACTTTATGTGGTTCACTTTCCACATTTTACAGATTCAGGCGAGTAGGCCCTGAATTCTGCCATCAAGCCTTTTCCTGCCTTCTGCCTTTGACAGCTCCAGTCCGAGCCCGCATCTGTACCCATGAACTTTGTCCTACTCCCTGCGCGGCTAACGGTGCCTGATCCGGTCGTTGCCTGCCAAAAACTGTATTTCACCTTCAAGATTATCTGCTTCGCTCCTCATCCGATGCATTCCTGTCTAGTAGTTTAGGTAAACATTCTTCCAGCTACCGAGCAAAGGGCCAGGCCCCACTGTCCTCATGCAAGTAATTCATAGCCCCTGTTACTATGGAGGATTCCTGCCCCCTCGCATCTCATGTAGACACTTAGACGCTTGTACACGCACTAACAGTCAGTATAGAATAGATTCCGCCCGAGAGACCTTTCCTTTTGGATAATACAGTTCTTTAAACATAAGATATTAGATATGATTTGGGATTAGGTTGACATGACCCCTCAGACTTCTGTCTCCACATGTAGAGCTAAATGTCAAGTCCCCTTCACCCTCTAGTTGCACGTCAATCACACGTCATGCGGCTGCGCGCGCATCTCTGCCAAATATTTCTGCTGACATTGCAGGATTCTCTTATGGATCCACCCACTTGTGACATCATGTTTAATGACGTATCTAGTTACGCCTATATGTACGCCTTTTTTCATTACGTATGTGTATCATTATCTGTATTATCAGCTGTTACGCCTCTTACATCTGTCTTAATGTAATACTTTTCATATAAATATCATTACTTGTCAATAATGTATTGCCTTCCCTTCCTGAACCTTCGTGGTGATGGAATTTGAAGCCTATAGTTCGAACTGTAATTCCTTTGTAGAGGAATAAAGCCTTTCAGAACCTCTAATACCACGGATTCTGCCTCTTATTTTTACTGAGTTATTCTTACTAGACTTTACCGCATAAAAAATAGTACCGGTAATGAAATATTTACCACACGTCGACTACATCGTCGACAAGACACTCTCCATCTTCGACCTCCATCTCCACTGGATCAGGCACACCATCGACAGTCTGGTGGGCCACTTCTATGATGACGATTGTCAGGCGACGACCGCTGTAGTGTCATCGAAGACGGAAGTGGTGGTGTCATCGGCGGCGGTGCTGGAGCAGAGTTTTCTGTTGAAAATTTATCGGGTTTTTAAGCTCCGGTTTTGTCTATATGTCGAGAATTCAAATACTAATTTGTAATCAGTAATTATTTGTTTTGTGTGAAAATTCTGATTAACCAACATGATTAACAAAGAGAAATTACACGTGGGAATGCATATATGTTGCTTAATAATAATGTGCAGGTTTTATTAAATGAATGTTGCTAAGTGCTGTTTGTTTTAAGCACAAAACGCTTTTGAAATAACGTGTACTAATGCTTAAATATGTTGCAGATGGCTAGTTAATTACATACACATAAGGGTATTAGTGGGAATTAACACTGTTTAATCATTGCAATGATGTAGTAACGTTGTTTGTATTTCTTTCGATTAAGATGGTTCGTTTTGGCCTAAGAGAAAATGGCTGCCGTTTACAGCCTGTGCTCGAGTGAAATGGATGACGAGAGGCCTTGTTGAAAGTCTTCTGACTATGGCTTCTGCTGGAGTTTTGAAAGTTTCCGTGATGACAGCGACTCCAGGCAATCGTCCAAGTAACCTTGGAGGAAAAGAGAGCCACAATGAACTTTGTGATTACAGTAGTGGTTTTCATGATGGTTCCGAGGAAGAACATTTATAAAAGTTACATTTGCAAACTCGAGTTTCCTTCTTCCGTCTTTTTATTTTTGTGATTTTTCTGAGCGGAGATTTTCCAAATGTAGCGATGCTACATCCTTTCCTGCTCGCTCTGCTCAGCGGCTCGACGGAAATTTAGAACATTTTATGTTGCTTTATTTTGTAAGTTTTATGATAAATATACTAGACTAGAGAGGGTCTGTGGTCATTGCCTTCGGGATTTTGAGGCCACTTCTTCCCAAACCTGCGTTGGTGAGGATCGATGCTGTGAGGACGGTGACTTAGGAGACTTCTACTGAGAGACCTGTCCTGACCCATTTATGACATTTAGCTAGAATAGGTAACTATGAGAATAATGATTTTATTTTGATTGCCTTTCCATTTGAATTAATTTTAGATAAAGTACCATTATTTTAAATACAGTGTTGGTGGTTATTTCTTGTCCTTTATTGAGTACTCTATTGTGATTATTGTTGTTTAAATCATGACTCAAGACAGTATCAATTTGGTCTCATTGACCTCACTGTAGATGCAGGGTGTTTAGGAGGTGTTTTCTCCCATGGTTGGTACTGATAGCGTAATCTGAGTGTATGTTAGTGAAATGGGCCCAAGCGTATGGTGAGTGTATGTGCGTGTATCTGTGAAATTACTCTATCCGTGGAAGTAGGGAGAATTTATATGCCCTGATCTGGATCAATTTCCTGGTAGCAGAATTTGATGGTTTTGATTATTGTCTTGATCTGATTAGATTGCTTGTACATTGGCTTTTTGATTTATTGATTATTGATTGATGTTGGTATATGTACTAATACTATGTGTTGGAATTGTCGTGTTGAGTTTTATGCAGTGCTTCTGGAATTTGGGAGCTGGTAGCAGTTCCGTAGTAGGGCAGAGGGAAGTATATACTGCTCTCGGGAAAGACGGGATTGTTGGTCCTGTACGTATGCAGGAAAAACGTGTGACAATTGAAGTTGCGCGTCACATTGTCTGGGTTCGGAATCAGTGACATCGTCGTGTGTTACTATTAGGGATATATTTCTAGTATAAAAGGAGTGTGTATGATAGCGAAGGTTATCTGTGAAACTCTGGTCTTAAGTCCCAGGGATCCGTAAGGTTTGCCGTTAAAGCTTATCACGGGAGGAGTAATAGGTATTCTCTGAGCTTGTCTGAAGGACTGGGCAGAGGTAAGCGCTGCTTGGTTAATGTGTGATATAATTCTGTAGTGGGACAGACTGTTCGCTGTTCTCGGGAAGGCAGGATTCTGTGTGTATGTATTATATTTTCTTGTATGAAAGTGCGTGAATGTATGAGCATTTAGTTGATTGTAAGACTCTTTGGAGCAGTCCTAGAGGAAACAGTTAATGGATGCATGTTAGAAGGGCAGAGTAGAGGGATGTGCTACTGTGTCAACGAGAGTATTAATTCCGTAGTGGAACAGAAGTGAGAACTGTTTCAGGGAAAAGACGGGATTCTTGTGAAATAGACTTTCTTTACTATTCTATGGTTAGCGAAGCAGACAATGGAGATGTTTATATGTTGTAACTAATAGATTTTGTAAAATTTGACACGAAGTCTACTGAGAAGATTTTGTAAAGGAGGGGTAGACGAGTGACAGGAGACAGGAGCAGGAGCGACTGCAGCGACTGCTGACGTCATACAGACCGCGCTCTGATTGGATAGTAGATCAGAACAGTGCTCGCGCTGGGATTGGTGCGTTGGTGTGAGCCGCGCAGGGATTGGAAGGAGTACAGGGTGACGTAGACGCTCCAGGATTGGTGCGTTGGTGTGAGTTGCGCTGTTATTGGATAAAATATCGTATTGTACAGTGGTATTACGGAAGGGATTAGAAAGTTTTGGTAAACGCAGAAATGTATTACCAAGAAGAGAAAAAGAAGAAATCCTTGTTTGGAAAAATAAAAAGATGGTTTGACAAGGATAAAGATGTTAAAACAAGAGAAGGTGAATTGTTACCTCCAACGAAAACGCCTGCATCCTTTATGGTTGCGAGATATGGGTATCATACCTGTATATGGTTGGAGAATTGGGCTAGGTATACTAAGGAAGATGGTGTCTTAGCATTCCCAGAACATGGTTCATTTAATCTGGCCGTGTTGAGAAATTTGCGGGAGAAAATGATGGGTCTAGAGCCTAGACCAAGGCCGACACAGTTTGAGGCTTTGGTGGAATGGGAAGAGGAAGTACATGAGCGAGAAAAACAGAGATCTGGAGGCAACTATAGGTACATGTTTGGGAGGAAACATGATCGTGAAACTCATCATGACCGAATGAGGAGATGGCGAGATGCTAATATGTCAGAGGGATTATATCCTATGAGAACAGTTGACGAGAAGGAAGAAAGGAAGGGTACGGAGAGGGTTCCTGAGGCAGAAGTGAGAAGATATGGAGTTAGCGATTATGAGGATGAGGTCTTGAATGACATGATTTACAAGAGACCACCTCCATATAGACCAGAACCAGAAGAGAGCACACCAGTTGTTTCTCCGATAAGAGATACATTGCGTATCATTGAGACAGAAGTTGTGACACCTGAATTAAGAAGTGGTAACCCTTTTAGAGAAAAAGAGAGAGAGAAAAGATGTGGTGATGAGAATACGAGAGAATTAGCCAGAACTACACCAGAACTGACTGAAAAGATTAGAGAACTGACGAAGAATCTAGAAGCTGTTACGGTGCCTGTAACCATAGGTCCGGTTATGCCTGTTTTTGATAAGCAGAGGACGGGTGAAAATGGTTTGGTGGTTCCATATGTTGGGAATAAGATAACAAGTTTGGCTGGTCCCTCAGGAGACTCAGGAAAAAGGACAGAAAGTAATGATGATTTGAGACAATCCAGACGTGACACATGCAGTGGAGGATTAGAGGTACAGTCTAATTCGAGATTGGATACTAGTGATGCTAGTTGTTCAGGGATGCCAATTTTAGAACCACAGAGGATGCCAGAAAAGGTGGTTCCAGTGAAAAGAACTACTGAAATAACAGCTGAAGATTTGAATGATTGGATGAGAGTCCTTCAAAAGAGGGATAAAGATTCCCAGGCAATTGATGTGGCCAGGTTACGCATAGAATTAGAGGAGCTTGTTATAGGGACAATTCCTACAGACATTCTAAAAAATCATCATGATGGAGAATTGTTATTCATGTGCAAAAACATTACCTGGAGAGCTAAAAATACGCATGACAGGTTAAGAGCAATAGCGAGTGAGCAAGGAGTTGACATTGATAAGGTGAAAGCATTGCAGAGGTCTTATAGGATGGATTTTACGGACAAAGATATTGAAAATCTGAATGGTGCTGGTAGAACAGGACAGATTAAGGAAATGATTGCATTGTTGCGAAAATGGGGTGACGTAGAAAAATGGAAGGATAGGTGGTATAAGAAAAGGGAAGAATCAGTGGACAGGACTTATTCAGCATTTCCTGTGAGAGAAAAAGAGAAAACAGTGGATGCTTATCCTATGAGAGAAATACCTGGAGGAGGATATGTACATGTTTCATGGACCAGACAGGATATTTTATCATTTACGAATGATTTCCCTCGACTGAGAGAAAAGCCCGTCGAGTGGTATAGGCAGGTAGACAGGTTTGTGAAATTGTCAAAGGTGCTGTGGATTGACCTGAATAGTCTGTTTGATATAATTGTTCCAGCAGACTTGTGGGCTGAGTGTAAAATAGTTGTAAGTTGGCCTACTGAGGAATATCCAAGAGATCAGAGAACAGGAGCACCAGATCCAGAGGTAATGAGGAAGTACGATCAGGTGATTGTATACCTGAAAAGTAAAGTACCTCCAAAAGAGACAGACTGGGTTAAGATAGATCGAACACATCAGGAAGCAAAATAATCAGTTCATGCTTTTTATGAGAGGCTGATACTGGCTTTTAAACAATTCAGTGGGGATGAGCACCTGGGTGACAAGGATTTGAGTCATTTTGTATACAGATTTGTATATGGCCTGAGACCTGAGATTAGTGAGAGAATTCGTGAGCATACAGTGGACTGGCAGAGTAAGAAAATAGATGAGATTCTGAGACATGCAAAGTACTTTAGTGATGAAATTGAAGCAAAACAGAGAAAGCTGAAAGAGAAAGCAATGTGGGCACAAGTGAAAGTTGCGGAGAGACAAGAAGCACAGTTGGTGGAACAGGCAAATAATCAAGGGAATAGGCCCAGATATGCAGGAAAAGGAAAGGGGAATCTTGAGGAAGCGAAGAAAAAGTTTCCTTGTCACAACTGTGGCCAACTGGGACATTGGAGATCTGAATGTACCAATCCACCATTAGCGAATAATGAGAGTAAAACCTTAAATCAACAGGTGCAGAACGAGGGGAATAATCAACAGCAGCAACAACAGAAGGTTGTGAGACAGCAGAGCCAAGAGCCAAAACCGCCCTTGCCGCAGAGTAGAGGGTCACAAAAGTACAATCAGGATTCGGGATTCTACAATGAGGAGCAGGTAAATAAACCAAGGCGTTCTAACCAGGTACAACAGTATTTGTTAAAGAATGAAGGGAGTGAGTCTGAAGGTGATTATTGACGGTGCCGAGGAGAGGAGGAAGAGTGCATACTTGGTGCAACTCTATAAATAGACCAGGCAGGACCATTTGTAGATGGGAAAATAAATGAAGAAAGTGTTACTTTTTTAGTAGACACAGGTGCGACGAGATCAACTGTCAGGTCAGCAGATATTAGAAATCTTCCTCTCTCGGATGAAGCAATCCAAGTAGTTGGTGTAGCCAATACACAAATCAAGACACTTCTTACTGAACCAGTAAGGGTACAAATAGGGAAATTTTCAAACATGCACAGATTTGTGGTTTGTGACACTAGTCCAGTGAACTTGTTAGGCAGGGACCTGCTATGCAAGATGAATTGTACAATTTTTTGTACTCCGGATGGAATAGCTTTTGAAACACAAGATGAAGATGTTTTGTACCGAATGACTCTAGATAATAGAGAAAGTGAGATGGTTGGTACATATGCTGTGTTTAATCCAGAGGATTTGCCTCAAGAGCTGAGAGACACAGTGAAAAAGACAGTTTGGGATTTTACTGGAGAGGATGTGGGATTGATGAATAATGTAGATCCTGTGAAAATTTCAGTGAAAGAGGGAATTATTTATCCTAACATTCCCCAGTACAAAATGACACCAGAAATAATTGAAGGAATTACTCCTATAATTGAGAAAATGATTCAGCAAGGAGTTTTGAGAGAATTACTGAGTAGTCCGTGTAATTCACCGATAATGGGGCTAAAGAAACCTAATGGGAAGTTCAGGATTGTACAGGATTTGAGAAAAGTTAACAAAATTGTGGTGGCATGTTGTCCCATTGTGCCAAATCCGTCAGTGATTTTGTATCAGATTCCACATGATGCTGAGTGGTACACAGTGATTGATTTGTGTCATGCTTTCTTTTCAATTCCATTGCATCATGACAGCCAGCCGATTTTTGCATTTAGGTTTGGCCAGCGTATTTTAGCATGGTGTCGAATCCCACAGGGGTATACGGAGAGTCCTTCGATATTCAATCAGTTATTGAAAAAGTAATTGGAGAGTTTGATCATGCCTGAAAACTCAGTACTAGTGCAGTATATTGATGACCTACTTGTGGCATCAAAGACACGTGAAGCTTGTGAAGTAGATACCATAGCTTTACTGAATCATCTGGCAGATGGAGGGTTAAAGGTATCTCCAGCCAAATTGCAATTTTGCAAGAAAGAGGTGCATTATCTTGGACCCAATATTGAAAAGGGTCTGAGAAAGGTGACTGATGACAGGATCAAAATTATCAGGGGAATGAGAGCTCCAAAGACCCAGAGAGAAGTGAGGATGTTTCTGGGGAATGAGGAAATATGAATTTTGTGATCAGTTATGTCCCCTATCGTAGACCCCAACGGCTCCATGTACATGCTATACGTACATGTATGTTCCCTCCTGCTCCAGTTTTGAAGACGCAAATATATGTGCGTCCACCGTCAACATGTCCTCTTTCAGATCCACCATGAATGGGTCAGATATTCCTTTTCTAAGTATGAAAGGCCACCGATTTTATGTGGTTCACTTTCCACATTTTACAGATTCAGGCGAGTAGGCCCGAATTCTGTCATCAAGCCTTTTCCTGCCTTCTGCCTCTGAAAGCTCCAGTCTGAGCCTGCATCTGTGACCATGAACTTTGTCTTACTCCCTGCGCGGCTAACGGTGCCTGATCCAGCCCGTCGCCTGCCAAAAAACTGTATTTCACCTTCAAGATTATCTCCTCCGCCCCTCATCCGATGCATTCCTGTCTAGCAGTTTAGGTAAACATTCCTCCAGCTACCGTGCAAAGGGCCAGGCTTCGCTGTCCTCATGCAAGTAATTCATAGCCCTGTTACCATGGAATATTCCTACCCCCTCGCATCTAGTGTAGACACTTAGACGCTTGTACACGCACTAACAGTCAGTATAGTCAGTATAGAATAAGATTCTATCCTAAGAGACCTCTCTTTTTGGATAACACAGTTCTTTAAACATAGGATATTAGATATGATTTGGGATTAGGTTGACATAACCCCAGACTTCTGTCTCCACATGTAGAGCTAAATGTCAAGTCCCTTTCTCCCTCTAGTTGCACGTCAATCACACGTCATGCGGCTGCGCACGCATCTCTGCCAAATATTTCTGCTGACATTGCAGGATTCTCTTATGGATCCACCCACTTATGACATCATGTATAATGACGTTTTCTAGTTACGCCTATTCTAGTTACGCATGCATAGTTTATTTTGCCTTATCAGTTGATACGCCTACTGCATCTGTTTTACTGTAATGCCTTTTCTATAAAAATGATTACCTGTCAATAATATATGCCCTTCCTTCCTGAACTTTCGTGGTGATGGAATAGAACGCCAACAATTCGAATTGTATTCCTTTGTATAGGAATAAAGCCTTTTTAAACCTCTAATACCACGGATTCTGCCTCTCATTTTACTGAGTTATTCTTAATAGACTTTGCCGCATAAAAAATAGTACCGGTAACGAAATATTTACCACATAAATTGGCGCCCGAATAGGGACACTTTCTCATCTCACGCGCCGGCGGTGCGTTGCAGGCCCGGTCTCCTGCCACAGCTGAACGGAAAAAAAAACGCGTACCCGCAGGATTTCCTGTATCTCCCTCCGGCCAAGCAGGGACGACTGAGGCTGCGATCAACACCCAGACGAGGCGGTGAGAAGTGCGAAGTATCCCGACCAGAGCCTAGCTGAGAGAGCAAGATCCGAGGTATACAGAGACCCGCCAGGTTCCGAAGTTCCGAGTCCAGTCCGGTCCAGTCCAGTTTCAGTTCCGTTCCGAGGCCTTCCGTTCCGAGCTACCCGGTGAGTACCATTACCGGGGAGGCATTTAACGTGCACATAGTCTGTGCCGGTCAAGACGGGTTTGGGTACACAAATCCGGTCTGCACTGTTTTAGCAGTGTATCTGTACTGTTTAGCAGTATATATAGTATGTTTTGCATATAAATTAATATAAATAAGTATTATCTAGTGTCAGTATAATGTCAGTAACTAGTTTTCTATTAGTTATCATTGTTCGTAAAACTGTTAAGTGTTAAATGTTTTAAATACGTTCTATATACTGTGGTGTGAATGACTGTTCATTATTGTGTTTTCTTGTATAAAGTGTGTTCTAGTAATAAGGTTTAAAAATGCCGCTCTTTTCGAAACTTAGACAGATCAAAACTAGAAAAGGTGTACTCGAAGAAGCTGTTCCCATCCCACCGAGGGACACTCCAGGGTACTTTATGTATCATAAGCATGGCCTAGATGCCGTATTATTTCTTGATTTATGGGTGGACTACACCAAAGAATTACCAGAGAGTCAGAGATGGCCCGCAGCAGGGACCTGGGATGCAGATTGCATCATGAGAGTAGAAGAAGAATTATGGAAAAAGAAAGCCAGACAGTCACAGAAAGATGCCATTGAATTATGGCGTAAAGAATCATATAGACGTACAGAAAAAGCACTCAGACAGGAAGAGAAAGGTAGAGAGAATTCAAATAAAACCAGAGAAAATCTATTACTTGAGGAAGGTACCCGAGTAAAATCAGAACAAGTAGACAGACAAAGAAACGCCCTTATGAATGGTATGTATCCACTCCTGGCCGAAGGGTTACCTAAGGCTACTCCGGAAATACCAAAAGACTTGCCACCTCCATTGTTTCCGATAAAAGCACATCCCAAGGGGCATCCCAGAACCGCAGAAGATGTTTTCCTTTCCTCTTATTTAGATGACGCAGCTCCCGAGTATGCTAATACCGCACCGCATAGACCGCTTACCGATGATGCTCATCGCCAAGATTCTCCGTCTGTGCCTCCGCAACAACAAGCTTCGACACACATTCCGACAAGCACATCTGTTTCTACCGCTTTTCCCGCAACGACGGTTGCTGTCTCGCCTTCAACAAATCCTTTCACGTCCAGCACCCCAGACGGTGCTACAGGAGGTACGACAGACATTTTTTCTACACCACCCAGAGGAAATAAATTTTCCCTTAGAGAATTAGCACACCAACGTACGCCCAAACTAGCAACTCCCGACATGCTCAAGGAACTTCTAGTAGATTGTAGATATGATCCTGTGCCCGGTAAACGGGACGAAATGCTGCTGTCATCATTACGTATTCGACGAGCTGCAATATATTTAACGAAGCTACCAGGTATGGCTACACATTTAGAAAATATATATCACTTTGTCCAGTCAGGACGAGGTCCTGAAAGTATTAGTAGAGCTATGGAGTACCAGAAAGCGGAGGTACAGGGACAACTGTTACGTTTCCTCATAAACTGTGTGATCAGAAATCAAGACCGGCCTGGGGTAAATCCGGAAGAAATGCAAAAACTTGTCACTTGGGGCCAGAATATATCAGACGGAAGACATGATAAACAGTTATGTATAGTAGCTATGTACCGAAAGATCCGCAAAGAAGTAGAACGAATGCACGAAGAGAGATTAGAGGTAGAAGCTACTGACCTAAACAGAGAGGAGGGGGAGCAAGAATCAGACCAAGTAGATACAATAGCTTATGTAGGTAGAGGAAGATCCCATAATAATACCAGAGGTTTTAACGACCCAATACGTCCAATACGTCCAGAATGTAATAGACATCTTCCAAACCCTATGCTAAATACAAAATCCCCTGAACACTTATTCCAAGCCGCTGATAAATTACTCCGAGATCGAAGGGGGTACCACGTGCTCGATTCCATGGACGAACAAGAATTAGCCAGGTCAGCAGTACAATGGGCTGACAGTCCCGGCGAATACAATGATGATGTACTTGCACACACGTTTCTGAATCTAGACCCATATGAACAGCGTTTAGCTAGTATATACATGATTCAACACCTCCTTATATTATATAAAGGCCAACACTCCGATCCAGGACCCTTACCTGACATATTGACAGAACTGCTCACGAATATATGGAGAGGGTCAGGTACTGATTTGATTAAGGAAATTCTAGAATCCCGAAACCAATATTTAAATTTCGTATGCCCAGAACACGTTCCAGTTCCCATTATGGGAAGAAAAATGTATCACATAGATAGACAGAACCCGTTACGCGAAGTGCACCCAATTAGAGGTGCCTGTGATAATTTTACACGCGTGTTTGTGTACACGCCTATAACTAAACTGGAATTATTAGAAATGAAGAAAGTAGTACCTAGCCATGACAAGGACCCAGCAGGTTTCCACCGTGAGATAAAAGACATGTTACTCATGGGAGAGTATACTTACCCCGATATTATGAAAATATTAAAGGTCCTATTACCCGCCGGTGTTTATGAGAAACTCAAAGAAAAGGAATGGGAGGTGGGAGACCAAAAGATAGATTGGACAGCATTAGAAAACGAAGAAAAGGCCCGAGCTGCAGGAGCAGGGCTTGGGGAAAAGACTACAGCACTAGCAGGATTACTAATACAGGTACTGCCACGTTTATTAACTACGAAAAAGGAAGACTGGGGTGCAATCTCAGCCTGTAAACAAAAACCAGATGAAGACACTAGTGATTTTTATTCCCGATTTGAAAAATGTTTTAGTATAAATAGTGGTATAAAAGCCAGTAGTGAGTCATATCCACATCTGTTTGTGACAAAATTAGTTGAAAATTCTCTGCTACAAGTCAAGAATAGAGTATTGAAATTCGAAAGTACCTGGCAAGGTAATACCCCATCACAGATGCTACAGATGTTACAATATCACCACAATAGAATTAGAGAAGAACAAGAACACGAACAAAGACGTATGAAAGATACAAAAATGAAAATGCTTGTTGCACAGTCAGTTCCAGCCGATAGTCATCAAAAGGGTGATTCCGCAGGTCCTGCGAAAGGGACATGCAACTATTGTAAACAATCAGGTCATTATATACACGATTGTCCAGTCTTGAAACATAATATTGCCACAGGTAGAACACATGAGAGACCACGTCCACCTAGACAGGATCAGAATCAACAACTAATGCCTCAGCAGGCACAACCTAGGTTAGCTCCGCAACAATTAGCTCCGCAACAGGCAGCTCCACAACAGACCGTAGCACCACCACAAGCGCAGCCTGTCGCTGCAACACAAGCAACAACACAACAGATGTATCAGTACGCACAAACAGATTATCCCGATTATCAACGATACTCATGAGATAGCCTAGAGAGGGAAGTTGGCTTACCCCTTATAGAGATTCCAGTAGACCAAGAGGGACCTTATGTACATAGTGAACTATTAGGGGAAGACAGAAAGTTTTTACTTGATACAGGGGCAAGCAGAACAACTATAAGACGCAGTGAAGTTCCAGGGGCACCCCTCTCAGGCTCACAAAATATTTCCCTTGGATTCTCAGGAAAACCTATAATAAATGACGTAACACAACCTCTCCCACTTACAGTCGGTCCATTAACACGTACTACAGATTTATTGCTTACTAAATCATGTCCAGAAAACTTGTTAGGTATAAAAACATTGAAAGCTTTAGGAGCCATAATATGTTGTTCTCCGGAAGGAGTACGACTATTTTTACGTGACTTTAAAGGTCACTACGTATCCAGAGACATGAATCACCGACTGCAGAATTTACCTACACACTTATGGGCACAAGGCCCCACTGATGTTGGTTGCATGAACATTACACCATATCGAGTCACACTAAAGACAGGAGTGGTACTACCACGAATGCGACAATACAAGTTACCTCCAGATGCTGTAACGGCTTTACTGCAAATCATTGACGAGCTCATTGCACAAGGAGTGGTTGTCGAAACTGACTCCAATGTATGTAATTCCCCGATAATTCCGATTCTTAAAAGAACGGATCCAAAAGCTCCGCCAGTATACCGATTAGTTATTGATCTGCGCGAGTTAAATAAATGCATTGTACCACAATACCCCGTGGTCCCAGACATCTCTTCATTACTCACAGCTATTGACTCAGAAGCAACATTTTTCACTGTAATTGATCTCAAGAATGCTTTCTTCAGCGTCCCAATTGATCCGGAAAGTCAATATCTTTTCGGTTTTAGTTTAAATGGACGAAGTTTTAAATTCACACGCGCACCTCAAGGATTTACAGAAAGCCCCAGCATCTATAGCCAAGCATTAAAACGAGAACTTGACAGTATCCACATGCCAGTTAACACTGCCTTGCTTCAATATGTCGATGATCTGCTGATCACCGCCCGAAGCGAACCTGAATGTGAAAAAGCGTCACTGACGGTTTTAAAATTTCTGGCCGACAAGGGGCACAAGGTGTCCCCTTCTAAGCTGCAATTCTGTGTCCCGCGAGTTGTTTACCTTGGGCACTCGCTGTCCAAGGAGGGAAGGCAGCTTACACCCGATCGCATCCAGTTAATTGCTAACATGCCACCACCCAAGACACAAAAGGAGGTGCGGGCTTTTATAGGCCTCACTTCATACTGTAGGCAGTGGATCCCTCAATATGCATTTCTAGCAAAACCACTCATCCAGTTGACAACACAGGAGGCAGCCACATCGACTGTCCTCCCTTGGACTCCAGAACATACACATGCCTTTGAAAGCTTAAAGAAAGCTTTATGTCAAGCACCTGTCCTAGCAACACCATGTTACAGTAAACAGTTTACACTCTTTGTTACAGAACGCGAAGGTACTGCTTTGTCAGTACTCACTCAGGAACAAGCAGGATCACACAAACCATGTGCTTATTTCTCTAGTACATTAGATCCAGTAGCTCAGGCACTTCCAGCGTGCCTGAAATCAGTGGCAGCAACAGCTTTAGCAATCAGACAAAGCGATGCCATAGTGTTAGGACATCAATTGACAGTACAAGTACCACATGCAGTAGAGGTTCTCTTGAACCGCACACAAACACAACACTTGACTATAGCAAGACTCACCGGTTACGAATTAACATTGTTTCAGCCACACATAGAAATCAGACGTTGTAATACGTTAAATCCTGCCACACTGTTACCAGTAGGCGGAACAGACCCATTGGCACATGATTGTGTCGAAGTCATTACTATCACGACGAAACCCAGACAAGACTTGACAGATATCCCTTTGACAGATCCAGACTTGACATTATATGTAGATGGGTCATGTATGAGAACAAGTACAGGAGAGTTAGTGGCCGCTTACGCAGTCACAACAGACACTGAAGTCATTGAAACAAATTGTATTAACACTTTGTCAGCTCAAGCAGCAGAGCTCATCGCTCTGACACAAGCCTGTATTCAAGCCACAAATAAAAATGTCAACATATACACAGATTCACGTTATGCATTCGGAGTCGTCCATGACTTCGGCGTACTGTGGCGAGAGAGAGGTTATTTAACTTCTCACGGTGCCCATATCCAACACGGACCCCTCATTCAAGCCCTATTAGACGCGATTCATC
Source organism: Triturus cristatus (assembly GCF_964204655.1). Taxonomy (NCBI): domain Eukaryota; kingdom Metazoa; phylum Chordata; class Amphibia; order Caudata; family Salamandridae; genus Triturus; species Triturus cristatus. The sequence continues at coordinate 821,793,587 of NC_140585.1, read as the reverse complement.
TACCTACTGCAATATCGATTATGAAATGCAAAGCCCACACAAAAGTTACCGATATCATTTCTCAGGGTAATGACCTAGCTGACAGAACAGCTAAACAGACTGCTCAGAATCAGACTCACACAACTGACATGACAAAGACAATAGTCCTGACACCAACACATTGCATGACAGTTAAGGATCCCGCCCTTGATGTAATTGACATACAGACACATGCTACACCAGAAGAAATAAAGAAATGGACTGAATTAGGAGGGATCCAAACAGATCAAGGATGGATGACGAAGGAAAAATCTATATGGTTTCTTCCCGATTCAATGGTCCAAGTCATCATTAACACAATACATAGTCCAGCGCACCTAGGAGAAAAAGCTATGCTAGACAGCATTCAACACATTTGGTTCAACAAACACTTGCGAGCCGCAGCGAAACAAAAAGTTCGTACCTGTATGATATGTTGTCAGTTTAATCCAGGTAAAAGCATCCCCGTAGAACAGGGTGGATTTCAAACTCCCGATCATGCTTTTGAAGTCCTCCAGATGGATTATATCCAGATGGAACGATGTCGAGGATTCAAATATGTTCTCGTAGTTGTCTGTGCTCTTTCCCGTTGGACAGAAGCATACCCGGTTTCAGATTACACTGCCCCGACTACTGCCAAACAGCTAGTTCGAGAATTCTTCCCACGGTACGGTTTACCACGTGTTGTCTACTCAGATAACGGCCAGCCGTTCTCATCCGAACTAATGAAACACGTTTCCCTTCTATTAGGATACCAATGGAAATTCCACTGTGTCCGACATCCCGAGGCGGCAGGTCTCGTGGAACGCCATAATCAAACTCTGAAAATTAGATTGTCCAAAATATGTAGAGAGAAAGGAGTCGATTGGATAGTAGCCTTACCAGTTGCGCTCTTTTACATGAGAATGGTAGCACATTCTCGAACAGGGCTATCCCCGTATGAGGTGATCTTCGGTAGACCACCAAATATGTTGGGGACGCCTATACCTCGTAAAATCACTGATGTTGACTGTAATATGCTGACAGATTACCTGGCTTCCTTGATGTCTGCACTACAATCTTGTCGTTCACAGGTATCCGCAGCTTTTCCCGACAATACTGAGGTGAAGCCCCATGACGTGGTTCCTGGTGACCTGGTTTTGGTCAGGAATTTCGATCGAAAGACCCAACTGGATCCTAGGTGGAAGTCACCGAAGTTGGTTCTACTTACCACAAGGACAGCTGTGAAAATCGAGGGAAGGAAAGGGTGGTTGCACTCGAGTCATATCAAGAAATTTTATGGACTACCATCCAGCGTAGAGACTCAACCCTGTATTCCCTCACAAACAGACTCAAAGCTCCCTTTGGCTGAATTAACACAACCAGAACTGTATAAACTAAAATTGAGGTCCAGTAAGTCAGACAATTTGATTGTTTAAGTCCTCTCCAAGGTGAATCGGTTGAATTTGTCTCTGACATGTATCCTCTGGACCGGAATAGAGAAAGAAATAATCAAATGCTGCTCAAGAAGCATGCGTATTGTAAATCATTTCGTAGTCATTGTACAGTAACATTATTAATTTTGTTTTTTCTAAGTCTTTTGATCATCATTGTCAGCATCCTATTGCACATGTATTACCCTATTCCTAAGCGTGCTTATAATATAACTGCAGAACATTCTTTTAGTGAATTACCTCCACATGAATTGTCCTATAGATTTGCGCTGCGCAATAACACTTTCATTAGTATGCTACATCATTCCCATCAAACCAGCAATGCCACAAATTGTTGGATATGTGGCCGACTCCCTCCCTATCAGAACTATAAGGGAGTTTTGCCCCTCTTTCCCTATCCGTTCACACACAATGGCTCCTGTGGAGCATGGTTTAGTTTGATTAATTCCCTAGATTCGAACTCCGCAGTTTATCAAGACAACTGGGTATGGGGAAACCTGAACTTAGTTTTGCTTAAAGTCTGCTACCCTAACAAGGAGGGACTTCCCAAAAGAACAGGAACTGATCTAGAAAATGAAGTATATGGATTAGGTAATTTTACACTTAACCTCATGATCCTGAACGTTGAATCTGAAGCCACACCAATCTTGCCCGCCATGTCCGTATTCCCAGTAAAAGGGGAACTATGTATAAGAAAGAATGGCTCCATACACATGGGCCATAGTAAATGCACCACTGTAATAAAATTCAGTGATCAAGGCAAGTCTACATTTAGAGCTTCTCGTCATTCCTACTTTATATGTGGCCAGACCGCATATATACGCCTACCTTTAGATTGGGATGGTACCTGTTACATAGCATTCCTCCTACCACCTGTTTTCCTAGCTCCTCCTGATTATCATAGAAATACTCATTTAGTACACAATAGACAGCAGAGAGATCTCCCAATTGTCGATTACACTGAAACAGCATGGGAAAAATACACAGATTTCAATAAAGGTTTCTTCCCCTATATAGGTACAGTCACTAATAGTAAGTTGATACGTAGATTAACCAGAACCCTTGAAGCAGTAGTGAACGAAACTATTTCCGCCTTAGGCAATTTAACAGAAGAGCAGTCTGCTATGCGGATTGTTGTGCTTCAAAATCGTCTTGTCCTTGACGTCATCTTGGCCGATAGGGGCGGAGCTTGTAGGGTCATCGGATCAAGTTGTTGCATTTTCATACCAGAAAATTCGCCGTCAGTATATAAAGCCATAACCCGCCTTCATAAGATTGTAAGCCAGATACACCAGAGTCCAGGCACCTGGACTTGGTCCGGTTGGTTCTGGGGCGTGTTGTCAGCCTGGGGATGGAGAATGCTCTCCTTCCTAGGTATTGGCTTTCTCATACTATTCAGTTGCTGCTTATGTCTACAATGTGGGCCAGCGATTTGTGGTCTGTGTGCCACCTCGTGTATCCCACATCCAAGTTTTCGTTCGAGATCCCGGAAGAAGAAAGAAGAACAAATGATGCTATATGAACAGATCGATGGATTGATGAAGATCGATATCTCCTAAGGGTCCGAAGGGGACAAGGAGGGAATGAGGAAATATGAATTTTGTGATCAGTTATGTCCCCTATCGTAGACCCCAACGGCTCCATGTACATGCTATACGTACATGTATGTTCCCTCCTGCTCCAGTTTTGAAGACGCAAATATATGTGCGTCCACCGTCAACATGTCCTCTTTCAGATCCACCATGAATGGGTCAGATATTCCTTTTCTAAGTATGAAAGGCCACCGATTTTATGTGGTTCACTTTCCACATTTTACAGATTCAGGCGAGTAGGCCCGAATTCTGTCATCAAGCCTTTTCCTGCCTTCTGCCTCTGAAAGCTCCAGTCTGAGCCTGCATCTGTGACCATGAACTTTGTCTTACTCCCTGCACGGCTAACGGTGCCTGATCCAGCCCGTCGCCTGCCAAAAAACTGTATTTCACCTTCAAGATTATCTCCTCCGCCCCTCATCCGATGCATTCCTGTCTAGCAGTTTAGGTAAACATTCCTCCAGCTACCGTGCAAAGGGCCAGGCTTCGCTGTCCTCATGCAAGTAATTCATAGCCCTGTTACCATGGAATATTCCTACCCCCTCGCATCTAGTGTAGACACTTAGACGCTTGTACACGCACTAACAGTCAGTATAGTCAGTATAGAATAAGATTCTATCCTAAGAGACCTCTCTTTTTGGATAACACAGTTCTTTAAACATAGGATATTAGATATGATTTGGGATTAGGTTGACATAACCCCAGACTTCTGTCTCCACATGTAGAGCTAAATGTCAAGTCCCTTTCTCCCTCTAGTTGCACGTCAATCACACGTCATGCGGCTGCGCACGCATCTCTGCCAAATATTTCTGCTGACATTGCAGGATTCTCTTATGGATCCACCCACTTATGACATCATGTATAATAACGTTTTCTAGTTACGCCTATTCTAGTTACGCATGCATAGTTTATTTTGCCTTATCAGTTGATACGCCTACTGCATCTGTTTTACTGTAATGCCTTTTCTATAAAAATGATTACCTGTCAATAATATATGCCCTTCCTTCCTGAACTTTCGTGGTGATGGAATAGAACGCCAACAATTCGAATTGTATTCCTTTGTATAGGAATAAAGCCTTTTTAAACCTCTAATACCACGGATTCTGCCTCTCATTTTACTGAGTTATTCTTAATAGACTTTGCCGCATAAAAAATAGTACCGGTAACGAAATATTTACCACAGGATGGTGGGTTATTGTCGTCAGTGGATAATTAATTTCTCCCTGATAGCAAAGCCATTGATTAAGCTGACAAAGAGTGAGATGAAAGACCCATTGGAACTAGATGGAGAACAAATGGCAGCATTTGAGGAGTTGAAGAGCAGAATGTGTGAAGCCCCTGCTTTAGGAATGCCAGACTATGAAAAAGAGTTTGAGTTGTACTGCAGTGAGAGAAATGGATGTGCACTTTCAGTGTTAATCCAGAAGCATGGACAACTGAGAAGGCCTATTGCGTACTTCTCATCGACACTTGACCCTGTAGCTGTGGGTTTACCAGGTTGTCTGAAATCTGTAGCTGCAACATGCAGAAGTCTGGAACAGAGTGAGGGAATCATAATGGGATATCCTGTAAGGGTATTTGTACCTCATAATGTGGCAATTCTTTTGACAAGAAGCAGAACTCAGTATATGTCAAATAGTCGGCTGACTAAATATGAGAAAGTCATTCTGGGAGCATCAAATGTGACTCTTGAGAGATGTGTGAATGTGAATCCAGCAACATTGTTGCCAGATAATGAAAATGTGGGTGTGAAAGAAGATGATCACAATTGTTTGGATGTGCTGGATTACTGTACAAAACCGAGACCAGACATAAGAGATCTTCCATTGCCTGAGAGTGATCATGTGCTGTTTGTGGATGGATCATGTCTGAGAAATGATGATGGTGTGCTGAGTGCAGCATATGCAGTGTGCAAGGTTTCAGAAGTTATGGAAGCATCGCCATTGAAAGGAGTGAAATCTGCACAAGTTGCTGAATTGGTGGCATTGACGAAAGCTTGTGAAATTAGGAAAGATCTGAGAGTGACTGTAATGACTGATAGTCAGTATGGATTTGGAGTTGTGCATGATTTTGGCCAGCTTTGGCTACAGAGAGGTTTCTTGACGTCGAGTGGAACTCCAATAAAGAATGCTGAGGTAATTGGAAAATTACTTGAGGCGATACAGCTGCCTAAAGAATTAGCAGTTGTAAAATGTGCTGCTCATGGACAAGGAGATGATTTTGTGACAATTGGAAATCGTTTCGCGAACGATATAGCACAGTATTGTGCTAAAAATAATCACTCGATTAATAGGGAACGAGAAGGGGAAATGTCTTTTTGTTCTGTGATGTTTACTAATGTCCTAGAAACGTGGGATGAGGTGAAACAGTTGCAGGATGAGGCAGGAAAGGAAGAAAAGAAAGACTGGATCAAGGCAAGTTGTGCCCCAAGAGAAACAGATCATGTCTGGATCTATAGAGATGGTAGACCAGTCATGCCAAACTCTATGCTGTCGACAATGGCAAGGATGTATCATGGCCAGGGACATTTGGGAAGAGATGCGATGATCAGGTCTTTTAAACAGACTTGGTACAATGCAAAGTTCAGGATGATTGCAGAAAGCATTTGTCAAAGATGTTTGATTTGCCAGCAATTTAACACTGGGAAAAAGACAGTGGTGAGTCTAGGAACAATAGGCAGAGAAGGTGGTCCTTTTACGAGAATGCAGATTGATTTCATTGAAATGCCACAAGTGAACAGATTGAGGTATGTTCTAGTGGTAGTCTGTTTGTTCTCAAGATGGGTGGAGGCTTATCCGACTAGGAGAAATGATGGAATAACAGTGGGAAAGTTACTGTTAAGAGAGTTGATTCCTAGGTACGGGTTTCCAGTAACGATTGAGTCTGATAGAGGTGGACACTTCTATAATGAGCTCATGAGTTTGATTTGTGAAGCATTGAGCATACAGCAGAAGCTACATTGTGCTTACAGACCAGAGGCTTCTGGTGTTGTGGAACAGATAAATGGCACAATTAAGAACAGGATTGGTAAGATGTGTTTAGCCACTGGAATGAAATGGCCTGATGTCTTGCCTCTAGTGCTAATGACTATTAGATCTACTCCAGATAGAACTACTGGTTTGAGTCCACATGAGATTTTGATGGGACGTGCAATGCGTCATGCATTTGTGCCTGTCAATAAGTTGATGACAATAACTGATGACATGATTCTGGATTACTGTAAAGGCCTGGCTGACGCAGTTCATTCTGTGTTTCACCAGGTTGGAGAAGACGCTACTACACTTGAGAAGAAGCAAGCTCATGATCTGAGTCCAGGGGACTGGGTGAGGATTAAAGTGCACAGAAGAAGAAATTGCTTGATTCCAAGGTGGGGAAGGCCAAGACAAGTCATTCTGACTACGACAACTGCAGTGAAGTGTGCTGGTGTGAAAAACTGGGTACATGCAAGTCATACTCTGAGAGTTCCAAACCCAAAAGATGGGACTGGTAAGGAGTATTTTGAAGAGTCAGATTCAAGTGATGATGAAGAAACAGAACCAGTGACAAGGAATTGGAATTTTGAAAGAGCTGAAGGAGAAAGAGAGTCAGGTGATTCTTTCTTTCCAGGAGAAGCTTCAAGAGAAACATTGAGAGTTTCAAAAGGGAGATCAGATTCTGTGAGAGAGCCTGAAGTTCCAACAAGCAGTGGAGAAGAAAGAAGAGAAAAGAGCAGTTCCACAGAGACTACTCCTGAATCAGATGAGGAGGTTGAAAATCCACTTGAGATTACATCTGAAGAAGTAGGGTCATAAGAAGATAGAGAGGGACAGATTGCGGAAGACCCCCGAGGAGGTGTAGGGAATATTCCTGATGAGCTAGGTGAAGGGACAAGTAGACAGCAAGAAGATTGCGTGTCGGAGACCCGAGGAGGGAAAGAAATTGGGAAGTCTCAAACAGTGGTGATAAAGAGTGTGGAGCGAAAGAAAACTGCTGAAGAACAAGAGGAATATGAAACAGAATCGGATGAAAGTGAGAATGAAAAATCAGAGGGTCGAGTTCTGAGGAAAAGAACTTGGATTGGAGAAAGAAATAATAAAGAAACAAGACCAAAAAAGGTTGTAAGAGGAGATCTTTGGCCTAACAACAGAGTAAAGAGGCTGAGATACAGACTGATAAGAGCAAATACATCGAAAGCTGAACAAGTGAATGAGGTGTCGAGTCAAAATGAAGTGATGAAAAAGGAGCAAAAGAAATCAAAAGAACCCGAGGAGATAAAGAGAATTAGAAGACCCAACCAAAAGTACAGATCACCGGAATGGTCTTATGTGGCACTGTCTGAAGGAGAAGAAGAAGAAACAGTGAATCGAGATAATCCGGAGGGGATCTTGAGAAAAGTGGTTGAGGAAGAGGAAAAGTCTGTTGGAATCTTAAAAGTTATCCTGACTGACATTGGAGAAGAGTCGGATGCACAGGATGTTGTTGATGATCTAATACAATTTGATGTTGCTGAAGAAGAAGTGAAAAGTGATGAATATCCAAATTGAGTGAACTGAAGAAATCACTTGGAGAAAAGTGAAAAGGAGAAAGTCTGAAATTTAGCTGTCTGAAGTAATCCAGAAATAAAGAATTGCAGTAGTGGAGTAGTAGAGGCTAAGTCAAAAGACACGGTCAAAGTAGTAAAATGGCTAACATAGAGAATAATCAAAGTAGATGTGCCTTCTTTAAAAGATGGTGTAGAATGTGCTGCTGCTGTACTGGATTATTAATGCTATTATGGGGAGTTTTAGCTTTATTAGTTACATTTAGAGTTACAATAGGTACATTTGAGATACATACTGAGAATGAGACTAATGTAGAGAAGAATTCACAGAAAGTAGTCCCAACTAGAATTAGTAATACTTACATGCATAAAGATAGGTCAATTAATGATTTTTCTAGTAATGTTTTTTCAAAATTGCTATATGAATATGTGAAGACAATGGAAGTAAGGGATTGCTACGTATGTATGCAGTTACCTGCATCCGTTTCAGAGGGTGTTACTTATCACCATTTACCAGCTACGTATGGAATTTCTTGTAGTGTGTTAAGTAGTGTTTTTTATTTGCTAGGGAAAATAAATTATGTGATGTCTAACAAAGATAATATTTTTGGGCAATTGCCTATGAATAAAAGGCTGAATCCAGCTAAAGAAGCTAACATTTTTGGTGAGATTTTTATTGAAAAAGAAGAATTAACATTAGATTACATTTTTAAGAACAATTTAACTTGCAGCTTGAAAGAAGAGGAGAAGGCTTTCCTAAACATGGTAGAGGAAAGGAGAATGAGTATGCATGAAAAGGCAGGGAAATACAAAGTGAGTGAGACAATTTGGGACATTGAGATGGGGAAAGAGTTGAGGAATGGGGCTAGTCCAACTTTAGCTCTAGATGCACCACAGAAGGGTAAACTATGCATTACAAGGAAGAAATCCCAATATGATACATATTTTGTTGGGACTAGTGAGTGTCATGATACATACTTCATTGCAACAGGATGGGGTTTCAAAGGAGGAGAGGATCCAGTTTTCCCAGGAGTGTATTATGTTTGTGGGAACAAGGCTTATTACAGGTTGCCTGACCATTGGTATGGCACATGTTATGTGGGCCTGGTCTTTCCAAAGATCTTTCATATAGATAGAATAGAAGATGTAGAACATATTAATTTGCTAACACGTTTTAAGAGAGAGACTTGGTCAGAAATAGTAGGTGATATATTTGGAGCTTTAATTCCAGCAGTGGAAATTTCTTTAAATGCATATGGAATTCGGAAATTGTCAACAGTGGTGGATCGCTTATCGGCAAATACCGCTGGAGGGTTTCTTTTGGTGAATACGGAGATGATTGCCGTACGTGCCATGTCTATGCAAAATCGACTTGCCCTTGATATTTTATTGGCCAAGGAGGGTGGGGTTTGTGGAATGCTGAAAGTTCAACATTGTTGCACTTACATTCCTGACGAAAGCAAGGACCTGAAGGTCTATATCAAAAATATTACTGATTTGCATGAAGAATTAGTACCACTGGAAGCTGAAAGTATCTGGACCAAAATAGCTAATAAAATAGTTGCTGTTAGGAGTTTTATTGCAAAAATAGGTAGTACTATTATAGGTAAGATATTGTTTCCTTTGACCTGTGTAATTGTTGCTTTATTAATACTAAGATTGGGGTGTTTGTGTTGTAAAAACAGGGGAGGGAAAAAGAAATTAATCAAAAGAAATATTGAAATGAGAAATAAAAGGTCAAAAAGAGATCCACAAGAAATAGAATTAGAAGAATTGAGGGAGAGTGTTTACTTGGAAACGAAGAGGGATGATGAAAGGGAGTCTGGTGTGTAGTGTTGTGAAAAAGAAAAAAGACATTTCCAATTTCTCCTAAAATGGGACAAAAAATTTTTTTGGGGTTGTTTATTTGGTAATAATATCACCAAAGGGGGGATTGCTGGAGCAGAGTTTTCTGTTGAAAATTTATCGGGTTTTTAAGCTCCGGTTTTGTCTATATGTCGAGAATTAAAATACTAATTTGTAATCAGTAATTATTTGTTTTGTGTGAAAATTCTGATTAACCAACATGATTAACAAAGAGAAATTACACGTGGGAATGCATATATGTTGCTTAATAATAATGTGCAGGTTTTATTAAATGAATGTTGCTAAGTGCTGTTTGTTTTAAGCACAAAACGCTTTTGAAATAACGTGTACTAATGCTTAAATATGTTGCAGATGGCTAGTTAATTACATACACATAAGGGTATTAGTGGGAATTAACACTGTTTAATCATTGCAATGATGTAGTAACGTTGTTTGTATTTCTTTCGATTAAGATGGTTCGTTTTGGCCTAAGAGAAAATGGCTGCCGTTTACAGCCTGTGCTCGAGTGAAATGGATGACGAGAGGCCTTGTTGAAAGTCATCTGACTATGGCTTCTACTGGAGTTTTGAAAGTTTCCGTGATGACAGCGACTCCAGGCAATCGTCCAAGTAACCTTGGAGGAAAAGAGAGCCACAATGAACTTTGTGATTACAGTAGTGGTTTTCATGATGGTTCCGAGGAAGAACATTTATAAAAGTTACATTTGCAAACTCGAGTTTCCTTCTTCCGTCTTTTTATTTTTGTGATTTTTCTGAGCGGAGATTTTCCAAATGTAGCGATGCTACATCCTTTCCTGCTCGCTCTGCTCAGCGGCTCAACGGAAATTTAGAACATTTTATGTTGCTTTATTTTGTAAGTTTTATTATAAATATACTAGACTAGAGAGGGTCTGTGGTCATTGCCTTCGGGATTTTGAGGCCACTTCTTCCCAAACCTGCGTTGGTGAGGATCGATGCTGTGAGGACGGTGACTTAGGAGACTTCTACTGAGAGACCTGTCCTGACCCATTTATGACATTTAGCTAGAATAGGTAACTATGAGAATAATGATTTTATTTTGATTGCATTTCCATTTGAATTAATTTTAGATAAAGTACCATTATTTTAAATACAGTGTTGGTGGTTATTTCTTGTCCTTTATTGAGTACTCTATTGTGATTATTGTTGTTTAAATCATGATTCAAGACAGTATCAATTTGGTCTCATTGACCTCACTGTAGATGCAGGGTGTTTAGGAGGTGTTTTCTCCCATGGTTGGTACTGATAGCGTAATCTGAGTGTATGTTAGTCAGTTCTACCTTCGACAGGCCCGTCGATGGCCCCGTCCACGAAGGGAAAGGACATGGCTATTCCAAAGGTGATCCCATCCCTTTTATAGGACTTCTCTAAAATCTCTCCATTGTCCCCTACTCGTCTCTTGGACTTCCAGGAATCAGAGGATGAGGGTCCTTATGGTCCTACAAATAGTCAAGTGCCAGGAATCTGAGGATGTGGTAGCACTGGATGATTCTCTACATATCTACAGGGCGAATATTCCTTCTCTGACACAGAATGGCCCAGCGTTCACTGCTTGGGCACATTTCAAGACCATTATCCATATGAGGAACAGGAGGATGAGCATCAGCTGGAGCCTTCCATCAGCATCCCTATTTCCTTGGTCACTGACCTGCGTTTGATGCTCAGGGATTATTACAAGCGTTTTTCTCAGGCCAACTCTAGTCAACAGTCACCTCCTACACAGGAAGTACCTATCGTCATTCCACATCCGCAGGCCATGCCTACACTACCAAAGCACAAAAATCTACCGCCTTTGGAAATTCCTCCCCGGGCACATGACAGTGATGACCAGCAGCTAGAAGAGGGAGAGCTGCAGTTCGACCCAGATGTCTGGGATGAATGGGATGGCCATGTGGCGCACACACCACCTTCTCCTACTCTGCCGATGGTCAATTCTCCACCTGTGGATATCAGCAGTTTTCATGATCTCTTAAAGACAGCATCAAAGCGTTTTGTCCTACTTATGTCCGTCAAGCAGACGGAGTGTTTTTATACGATTGTAAGCCATCCCCCTGTGGCAGGAAGGCCAGAAAATAATGAAGGCGCCAGCCTCCGTTCCTGATGTTATCCCCGAAATTGGCAAACACAAATACAGGACACCTGAAGATTCTCCTGCGTGCCTCATTGGTCATCTCCATCCTGACTCCCTTATTATGTAGGCTGCCCAAAGAAGGTCCAAGAATTCTGCATCTCCAGGTGCTGTCCCACAGGACAAGGAAGGGCGCAGGTTGGATAACATTGGCAAAAGATTCTATGCGCTGGCAGCTACCGCCATCAGGGCCTCCAACGCCATGGATATCCTCGGGAGATATGACTGGCAAATGTGGTCCGACATCTCCCCCTTGCTGGAGTATCTTCCAGAGGATGAGAAGAAGAAGGAGGCAAAAGACATTCTATTAGGAGAAGAGAGAGCCTCTTTGGAGATTATTGATGTGGTACTTAACATTTCTTCTACTGCCTTTAGGCAAATGACGGGGGCAACGGTGTTGAGGCGACAGGGATTGCTTAGAGCAACAACATTCTGCCCTGAGGTTAAGGCTAAAGTGCTGGATATGCCGTTTGACTTGGAATACCTCTTCAGCAAACACGGAGATGAGGTGCTGCAGTCGAGAAAGTCAGACACGGGCACGGCCAAATCGCTAACTAATTTGCAACAAAATAAATGTTCTTCTTTCTGGGGAGAGGTAAAGGTCAGTTTCTTTCTCAACCTCAGCTCCAGCAGCGTATCCAACCATACTACCTGAAAGGGTTTTGAGTGCAATATTCTGTGCCATCTTTTCATCAAACCTGAATGCCAGCATATACTAAAGCATCAGCACGCAGACGTCCCGCGTCCGGAGGGAAATCTCATGATGCCAACAGAAGACAATGAGGATTCACAGGCACCTGTCACCACAGTCCCACTTCAGTTGGCCTTAACTTGCTCCAAATTCTTCACTCAATGGAATATAGTTTCTTCAGACAAATGGGTGATAGACATATTCCATCATGGTCACACCCTGGAATGTCTTCAATATCCTCCAAATTTCCCTCCACAAAATACTGAACATTGTCATCTTGCACTTCTCAAAAAAGAAATCAGTTTGCTTCTCTTATAACAAGCAATCGAGGAGGTGCCATGCAGTCAACGCAACCTGGGCTTCTACTCTCATTTCTTTTTAATCAAGAAGAAGACAGGAATTGGAGGCAAATTATGGACCTTGGAATGTTGAATAAGTTCATCAAAAGTCAACCTTTAAGAATGTCGTCACTTCAAGAGATTTTACTACTCATGGATACGGGAGATTATATGACCTCCCTAGATCTTCTGGATGCATACTTTCACATTCCAACACACCAGAAGCATTAAAGCTTTCTCATGTTCGAGGTGGCAAGGTTCCATTGCCAGTTTAAGGTGCTACCTTTTGGGCTGAAATAATCAGTGGTGCACTATAGTAGATACTTATAGAGTGTCCACCTCATAGCTCATAGCAAAATCAGTACGAAAATGGTACATAAAATACCACTTATATTCACATCACGGCATAGCATAAACTGTGTAGTGAACCAGGTTAGCCCAATACATTTTCCCCATATGCTAACTGCAAACATTGGGCCTCCCCTCTTTCACTGTAAATGCAGGACACAAAAGTACTTTGCACCCCTATTAGAAGATATGCAGCAATTTCCGATCCCAATCGGGACCTCCTATGAGCGTTCCCTTGCTCAACGGGAGGAGCGGGGGCCTCCGTCAAGGTTTCACCATGAGCTGCTCCAAACACCACAATACCCCCTAAGTAGGTGCCGATACAATGGGGAGGAAAGCAATTACTCTGCAACGGTTCAGAGGAAGACCTCCCTTGGTCTCCTGTAGCTAGGAGAAATGAGGGAAAATCAGCACGTGCGCTACCGCTACTAGTACCCAGGAGCTGCCTGACGTCCCCGCACAATAGGGAGACCCCTCTCTGGGTCTCCCTTCACCTCTAGCGGTTTCACGTGCCCCGCTGCCACAACTCCGCCGTAGCCGGACACTTGGTGTCTCCACGGTCTCTCCTGGCCTGGGCCCGAAGTCTTCTGCTGCAGCAGCTGAATAACCCTCGGGTTGTCGGTCGGCTCTCCACTCGCCTCAGCCCTCGAGCTCTGGTAGTCCGGGGGCGTGACATAACGGAAGGGCCTCAGGGGGATGGACCGACCCTGTTGATGAGGTAAACGCGCCTCTTCTCCACTCGGTGTTGTCTCAGTTGGGCTTCCTGCTGCCCCGGCAAGCTGCAGAGTCCTGCTGAGAGCCTCGGCAGCGGCTCTCGGCCCTCGAAAACTGGACTGGAGCGCTTAGCACGTGCTCCACAGAGGCATTGCAATGCTGCATGCGCCTCCCTGAGCCAGCGCTGGGACTGGCAGACAGCGTCCTTCTTGTGTTCCGCAACAATAGGAGGGGGACACAGCCGTGTACCAGGCCCTGACCAGCTCACCTCATGTGCTGTCTCAAATCACAGGGGAGCACAACTCTCTCCATGCACCGCTCCACTTCACCCAGGGCCAGCCACAAAAGGTCTAAATAACAGTGGCAGTCCTTCTTTCTACCCAGCAGGCAGCAGGTCAGCACTCTGATTTAGCAAGTCCCCTGGCAGTTCCTGCTGGCAGTCTGTAGCCTGTTCAGTTCTCGAAGTTCCGAAAGTTCACAAAGTTCAAAAAGCATGGGTTCACAGCCCCAGTACTTATAGCACTACAGTCTTTGTTCTCCCCCTGGCACATGCTCTGAGCCCATTCCAAACCAGTTCTGGGGGGCATTTTGCAAGTGCACAACAACCTCCATTGAAAGTGTAAGGCTTGGCTCCATACACACCACAGGGGGGCGGAGCCATCATTGTGGAAGGCAGGCACAGCCCTATTCAGGTGCAGGTGCTACTCCTCCCACCACTCCAAATGCAGACCAGGACTATCCAGCCTAGCGCTGACTCATCCATACTCTCTGGAGCCACTGCGCCTCTCCTGCCCCTGTCACTCCAAAGCCAGACAGTCAATACACAACAGGCAGGCACTAAGACACATAGCACACAGAAATGCCCACGTCTAAAAGTGGCATTTCTAAAATAGTAATAATAAATCCGCAAACAATAAATACGCAGCATTTATCACCACTATTCCAAACATAGGAAACTTGTTCACGCTACCCTTCTCAAGATCAGGAATTACCACTGAAGCACATATCAGGGAATCCCCAATGCATCCCTATAAGAGTGCAGCCTCACAGCAGTGAGAAACCAAATAGGTTGTGTGTCACTACCAGGACATGCCACACAGTTAAGGCACATGTCCTACCTTTTACCTACACTGCACCCTACCTATAGGGCTTGCTAGGGCCTACCTTAGGGGTGACTGATATGTAGTAAAAGGGGTGTCACAGAAGTGGCAACCACGTTATGTGCCACGTCACGGTGGCAGTAAACTGCACTCGCAGTCCCTGCAGTGGCAGAGGCCTGAGGCAGGTTTGAAAGGCTACTTTGGTGGGTGGCGCAAGCTGCGCTGCAAGCCCTCCCTTGTAGCATTGAATTTACGGGCCCTGGGTATTTGAGATACCACGGTACAAGGGACTGACAGGTAAATTAAATATGCCAAGCAGGTGTAGACCAATCTTACCAAGTTTACCATAGAGAGCACATGCACTTTAGCACTGATCTGCAGTGATAAAGTGCCCAGAGTCATAAAAGGAAGGCAAAAAGTTCTGGGATGACCCTGCAAAAAGGGCCAAGTCCAACAATGCAAAACACCTACACGACGTGTCTTTACAAATTCAATTCTGTTCCGATTTGCAAATGTGAGCCACTTTTTTAGCTATCTGATTCACTAATGAGGGCTATTTTTATATTGGCTCACAGGACTGTTTTCTGTCCTAGTCTGATCCTGTGTGAACCTACTGCCCAGTAGATTGAACCTGGAAGCTTTCCTGTACAGATCATGTCGCAATCCAGCACTGTACAACAAAAATCTCGAAGTTTATGACATGAAGAACTTTTTTCAAATAAACACAACAGAAAGTAATGTTTATAAATTTCCATAAGAAGTGCAATATCTCCCTTATGGTAAGTTAAAATAATTATTTACATGCCATATTTTCTGAATGTGGTATGCAGTAAGGGCAAGCATTCTATACATAATTTAACTTTGTAACCTAAGGGTGCATTCAGAGAGAGAGACAGAGAGGGGTAGACAGCGAGAGGGAGATAGAGAGAGACAGAGAGACTGGAATAGACTGCCAGTCCCATCTAGTCTAATCAGTAGTAAATAACCGAACCAATGACTACCTTTCCTCCATTTTTCTACACCGGCCATTTTTGTACAGCGCCAATCTACCCACCCCCCCTTCCCATAGTTGTCACCCTGCACAAGCTCGAGAACAGCCTTGGGCTCCAGCAAGCCACCTTTGCGCACCACCACCCGGCCATCTACCCCTCGGCCATCACCAGATTGGGGATCCCTCCAGGCCCGAAATCACCACCTGTGAGTGCAACAGCACCCTGAATGCCTGGCTGAATGAGCACCGCAAACCCCCCAGCAATTGTGAGAAGATCATGCTCTGTAAATATGTAATATATATTTGTCCAACCTTAATTGCTACAACTTTTCTGAAAATGTAATCTTGAGTGAATTTGCAACTTGTACATATGTTACTCTAACCACTAGTATCTGTAGTAGACATATGTACTTATTACCATTCTAATGTGCTTAGAGTTTATCTGTTTCGTATCTTTTATGTAATTCATGTACTCTGAAGTCCTTATGTAATGTAACTGGTTCTATTGTAAAGCGTGCTGACACCTTTGGGCAAAGTTTGCGGCATATAAAAATGCATAAATAAATAAATAGGGCTGCCCTAATTAGTCTGCAGAAGAGTTAGAGTTGAGATTAATTAGCAATCACCCAGAACAAATGTTTGCTGTCTCACTGGTGAGGGGGGTGCAGTGAAAAGGCTCCCCATCTGTGGTTGCTTTTGGTACTATAATCACCGATACACCAAGGACTATAGGACCATACTGACATTTATGAGAGCAGTATGCTATCTGGGTTATGTGAACACGCTTGGAAGTGAAATGTATGAGGTGTGGATGACACACTTACCTTTTTTCTCTGACAGGTTAATGCCACTAAACGGATACCAGCAAATGTACGAGGCGTTTTTCCATTTTTTAGCATCCTTTACTACCCTTGTTTGTTAGAGATCAGTTAAGGTGGCAGTGAGATTAGGCTGGTTTGGGGACAGAACCATGGTGACTCATTCAGGGTTTGCATTGAGCAGATCTTTTAGGAATACTTTTTAAAACTATTTATTTAAATTCCTCCTAAGCAACGTTGCCGTCCTAAACCCTTTGCTGAAAGGAAACCTTGCAATCTATGCTCTCTCCCCTCGAGAAGGCACCAAACAGGAGTCAACACAATTATTTTGATAATGTTGCTTTACAGTCACAAAACAAGAGAAATAGCCTCCACCCCATTGAGAGCTCCGAAGGAACCAGCTACTCACCACCGTCACTGATAGTAGGAGGAGGTACCCGGCAATGAAGCATGCAATGGAAGGGGGTGACGGTAACCTTTTAAAGGAGATATCTTTGTATGGGGTAAGAAGAAAAACTTCTCTCTCTGTATCCATCTCTCCATAATAATATTATGTGTACCCATATTTGCTCCTCCCGCTCCCTGATCTCTTGTTGCAGTAATACATGACTTCTGAGACGACCTATCAGGTAATCCCTCATAAGTACCTCTTTTTCAACTTTCTTGGATGAGACCCCCTACTTGGGGAGAAGATGTAGCCTTACGGCTAGAGCGGTAGACCTCGAAGCTGGCAAACCGGGTTCGAGCCTCGGCAACGACGCTCAACATCCTGTGATTCTGGGAAAATCACTTAATATCCCCGTGCCTAGCAAAAAACAAATGAATGTGTTCATCTGTAGGGAAAATGGTGCTCACGTAAAGTGCTCTGATACCCGATGTCTCGGGTCTAGTTCACACTATATCAAACTCTAAAACAAATGTTTAAAGAAAATCGTCTCCAGCTTTACACGACTTGATACACACAATGTCGGGCTATAGGTATTATAGTGATTTGAATAGTTAACAATTATATGTTTGTTACATTGTGGCCCTGCACTGATATGCCAACTTGGACTTATAGATAATTAAAATGGTGCCAGCAGAGGAGGGCATCTCATGAAAGATTTACAGACCAGGTTTCATCTCCATATTTCTCTGTCCTGCAGTATAAACCAAGACCACCTTTGGTATCTAAGAACGCCACACACAGGCTTTGCTAATATACTAGATTCCAAGATCTGCAACAGGTTTGAAGTAAGATTCTTAAAGAAACATCAAGAGCCATTGAAGGCAAAGTGTGTGCTGTGGCCAAGAGTCCCACACATATCTGTGAGCCACCCCTACGAATCCCCACACTCTACACTACCTGACTGCTGACCTTTAGTGCTCCACACTGTAAACGTGACGAGAACCACTGCTGCCCATGGACAGCAATACTGAGCAGTGCAACACCTGTTGGTTCAAGCTGCAGCGAGGTCTCCATGTTTGCCAAATCCTAAGCAGCTGCTGCATGGACGGCTACCACTAAGGGTAATTCACAGTACTGCCTGAGAACCTAGCAGAGAGCTTCATGCCTCCTTGAGACTGCCTTGTAGAGCAGTGCTTGTCAGAAGGGATAGAAAGGAGGATGTAAAAGGATAAGGGAGGAGTCTTGTGGATGGAGTGACGTCCGCTAAAAGGCAAGTATTTTCACCAGCTGGAGCTATAACGCTCTGTGCATGGCTGACCTTGGGCACATGGCCAGCACATTGGGTGGGAGGCAGCAAAAGTAGACCTGGAAGACAACTGGAGCTTAAGAATTATGGAGCTTATTTACAAGGCCCTTGGGCTGCTGGTATGTCACTTTGTATGCCCCTCCAGTGGTGCAGAGCACAGACCCATATCTACCAGGTCACGCAATGCCACTTTGCGTGACTTTCCATGGCCTTGTACATATGGTGTAAGGCATCGCAGCACAAGTTACTGCATTGCCTTACACTGTGTTAGGGGGGCGTTCCATTGTTATTGCATTGGGATTTCCCACACAACACCCATGGGTTTTGACACATTCCCAGATTTACAAAGATCTGTAAACCTGGGGATGCGGCAAAACTGTATGCCTCCCCAGGGGAGGTGTGACGAGGAGAAATACCTTTATTTCTTCTCGTTTTTCCCTCTTTCTGTGTGTGCTGCATTCTACAGTACACATAGAAAGTGGAAAAAGCATCCATGGATTGTTTTTGTGCAGGAAGGTGTCCCGTCCTCCACAAAAGCAATCCTGCCAGCATCGCAGACACTATTGCACCGTGGTGCAAGAGCGCCTCCGTTGGCACTAGGCACCAAATTGTGCACTGACACAAAGGACAGGAATGCACCGTAACTTATAGATACAGTGCATTCCCGCCCTTTCAATTGGCATAGGGCAGTGCAGCAAAAAGACTTGTAGCACTGGCCCACGCCAATTCATTGTAAATGAGCCCCCCAGGTTTTAGTCTTGAGATGACATGTGTGAGGAGTTCTTTGAAGGCCCCACACACTGACATTTTTCAATCCGTAGTAACGGCTTGACAGCTGTTATACCTGAGAAGCAGTGCCTTATGTTCATGGAGTCCAAAAACTTTGCTGGATAATTTTGGTTCCATAAAGTATGAAAAAAAGATATTTCCTATTTTGGGTGTATATGAAAACAAATGAAGAGTCTAATTGACATCCTTGTTTGGTTGGAGTTGTGGGAAAAGATCCTCTCGAAGCAACCTCTCTTTAGCGTCTAATAGTCTGTGCTCTGACGCCATTCTCTAGAACGTCTGTTGTGAGCACGTGCGGGAGTTCACCCGCGCGCAGAAGGCGCAAGACGTCACACAGTCCCACAGCACCACGATGGCTTCCACTGCTAAGCAAGCGGAAACACAACTGCTTTTTTTGCTGTAAACTGGTGGGAACAGTTCCGAAAAGCGGACCGACAAGCAGAAAAGCACACTTCAAATTCTCGTAAACGGGGCTATTCTCGTGGGTGTTACATCCCTTCCCAAAGACATGTTGTCTGTCCTGCTTTGTCTCCGCTCTTGTGCGCTTAGGGCGTGGCCTTTTGGATGGGAACGCAGAAATGTCTTGGTATGTGTCACCATCTGGGGTCTTCTCAACTGATCCACATGACATTTTCCTGCAAATAACCCTCGGGATTCTGTTCTCAGCTCATTTCCCTGAATTGTAAATTCCAAGATTGGTTCTGTCAGTTTGTGGGATTCCGTTGTACACGTCACAAAATTGTGAAATGATGTGAAGCCAATGCCCAGTTCTCAACGCAAAGCATTTCTGCCTCCCTCCGTTCTATCCCTGCCTATCACAGACACAAATCCCCGACACCTACTAGGAACAGAGGCACTGTTAGAGGTTAGGAATATAATTCAGGTTAACATATGACTGCCAAGCACAGGCCACTCAACACTGAGATCGGCTGCTGCTTCCAAACAGGCCCACGGTTCAAGACACAAGCAGGGGGTGCGCTCATGTGCCGTGGAGCTGCAATGTGGAATTCCTTACCCAACCAGATGCTTACAGAATAAGATAATGCTAAATGCATAGGTGGCATGCCGCTCCTTACACATCTAAAACTAGGGGGCATATTATCAAGCACGGCGTTGAAATTATCGCCGCTTTAGCGGCAGAAAACTGCCGCTAAAGCGGCGATAATGGGCTTGATCAGAGGCGCAACTAGAGGCAAATTTCGGGGGGGGGGGGCTAAGAAAAAATTTCGGGGGGGCTGAATCTTTATTTAAAGACCTGTGCAGTGCTCGGGTGCGTCTGTGTTCGTGCCCGGGAAGCTGTCTCATCCCGGGCTGCCACACACGACGGGGGGGGGGGGGGGATGCTGAAGCCCTTTGAGTCCAATGGGTGTTGCGCGCCTGGGCTTGATAATATGCCCGTGAGAATTCCAATAGAAGCCCATGTTGTCACCAAAACATGGGCTTCTATTGGAATTCCCAAGGGCATATTATCAAGCCCATTATCGCCGTTTTAGCGGCGATATTTTTAACGCCGTTTCTTGATAATATGCCCCTAAATGCTTTAACCGTGAGAACCGTATGTCTTTGTACTGCATGTTTCATACAACTCTAAAACTTCAGGAGTCAGAATTTTTTTTACGCTGTGCAACCTTTTCATTTACTGCAAGTGCAAGAAGGTGAAAGTCAATACAACTCTCTTATTCTCCTTCGGGCTGGCTTAACTGACTGGAGAATTTCATACAGGCTGATGCATTTAACAAACCAGCGGAGGCAGGCACACGTCAGCAGCTGCACAGAAGAACCAATGCCGGGCTCAGTGTGATTGGATCAGGGATTTGTGGAGTGCACTATCACCAGCAGTGGCCAATGGGCGCCAGGACAACTGAACCGCATTCACCTGCACCGAATGCTCAAGACTCTTCGGAGGCCCTAATGGTCAGAGGTGACTCTTAAGGTAACAGAAGGGACTTCCATGCCTTAAGAGGAGGGGATGTGGTCCGTCAGCTAGACTGCCGACTTTGGTGCTGGAAACCAGGGTTCGAGCCTCGGGGTCGCGTCCACATCCTGTGATTCTGGGCAAATCACTTAGGGGCATATGTATGAAAGCAAAAATTAGTCGCAAACGCTGCGAATCGCAAAAAACAGCGTTTGCGACTGATTTTTCGCTATTTCATATGTATGACACATTTCCAAACTGAAAAATAAGAAATCGCTAAATTAGCGATTACTTAGGCTGCGAAACAAGAAAACTGCGAATTTCCTAGCGAATACCTATTTTGCGATTCCTTAGCGTTGCGAATATCGCTAACAAGAAATCGCTAGCTAAGAAATCGCAAACACATGTATGAAAAAATTGCAAATTGCGATTTTACGAAATTCGCTAATTAAGAAATCGCTATTAACACCAATTGCTTGCAGGTGGTAAACTGGTGCAAGGTACAAAAACCAGCCCACAATGCAACAAACACACCCACAATGGCTGCAATGTACGTGATAGCCAGGAGGCTGCGTATTCGGGCCCTTGCACACAGGAGAATGAGACAGGAACGTATCTTCAGGCTGCGCATGACCCTGTTACAGAACACTGAAGAGGAGATCTATGACAAGTACAGACTGCACCCACAGACCATAATGGACCTGATTGAGGAGCTGAAACCCCACTTGGAGCACCCTACTCGCAGGACACAAACAATTCCCACACATGTGCAGGTCCTGTGCTCCCTGCACCTCCTCGCGTCAGGGAGTTTTCAACGGGTCATAGCGGAGGTTGGTGGTGTGTCACAGAGTGCACTTTCGCGCTTCTTCCATGCCTTCCTAGATGCAATGCTACTGAGGCTCCCACATCACATTTACTTCCCCACCACCCAACAGGCATTACAACAAACGATACTGGACTTCTACCAGATTGCACGTTTCCCCCACGTCATCGGCTGCATTGACGGGACCCATGTGGCCATCACACCCCCAGCAGAAACTGAATATGTCTACAGGAATCGGAAATGCTACCATTCCCTCAACATACAGATTGTGTGCAACGCTAAGTATCACATCACCGACATCGTAGCCAAATACCCCGGCAGTACACATGACTCCTTCATCTTCCGACACAGTGGAATACACAGACGTCTGAGTGCTGGAGAGTTTGGGGAGGGGTACCTGCTCGGTAAATACATTGCACACATCAATACATCCACTACATCACTTGAGGGGGGGGACATTGACTCACCTATTGTGTTTTTTTCCATGCAGGTGACAGTGCCTATGCAGTGCGCGACTTCATCCTGACCCCATACCTGGATCCTGCAAATGCAAGTGAGAGGAGCTACAACAGGGCACACAGATCTACACGCTGTGTCATTGAGCGAACCTTCGGAATCCTGAAGAGCCGCTTCCGGTGCCTGCATAAGAGTGGAGGCGCACTGCAATACAGCCCTGAGACCTGCTGTAAAATCGTGGCAAGCTGTGCAATGCTACACAACATGGCAATGAGGAAAGGCACCACAATTGATGTGAGCGATACAGACACATCAGATGACGAGCGCCCTGCTCCCCCTGCCAGACCAGCACCAGGAGTTGGGGCAGCTGCTGGACGCCAGAGACGGACTGAGATCACACAAAACTACTTTTAGGTGAGTGTTGAGGAAATGAGACTACAAAGCCTGATGATGTGTCAAGTGTTTAATCACACTTAACATGACAGAAATTGTAATTGTCCCCAGCACATGTTGTACACACAGTGCAGAGAAGGCACAAGAAATAGGGCAAACAGCCTTTTGCGGGTTAATGCACCCGTGTTGCAGTCAGTGTCCCCGCAGATGATCACCTCCGTCGGTGCCGTCCAGGGTGGTTGACCCCCATGGTGCGCCCTTGGCCTGCTACCTGTCTGCCACTGCGGCGTCTTTCACCTGGCAAGGTTGGAGTGATGCTGCTGCGACTCGATGTGTCCTCACTCTCAGCAGAGGCCATTAGTGCGCTGCCACCTGCATTGGCTGTCTGCAGCTGTTCCACAGCAGTGGTCACCTGCGCCAGCCCTCGCGCTATGTCCTGGCAGCAATGTGCCATGTCCACCTGCATGGTGACGCTTCTGCGTGTGAGTGCGCTGGTGGTGGTGCAGAGGCGGTTGACTGCCTTGGTGTAATTGTGTAGCCGTGCATTGGCACGTCGTCCAGCCCTGTCATTGGCAGCTTGGGTGTCCCTCAAAGTGGCACAGAGCTCTCGTATTGCCGCTACCATGCTGCGATTGTCCTGATGTAGGCGGCCTAGCTGGCGACTCATTGACCGCATTGCCTTGCTTTGCAGGCGCTGTTCCTGCAACATGCACTGTTCCAAGCCGGAGAACACGGTGCCTTCTCCTTCTGTTGCAGTGCTGCTCCTGGGCCTTGACCTGGAAATGGCCTGTTCCCTTTGCCTTGGTGTTGGTGCGTCATGACGGGGCATGTCTGTCACACCCTGACTCCCCTCTCTCCTGTCGGTGTCATCGCCTGTTGCTGGGACTTCATCCTCAAATGGAGGCAGTGGGGGCACATGTGCGCGCTTCCTGCGCTGAATTGGCTGCTGCTCTGTCTCATCGCTGGAGTCCGCAGGGTCTGCAGGCTCCTCTCCCTCAGCGCTGTCTTCATGTGGCATGGCGTGTGCTGTGGATGTAAAGGGGACTATATGAGTTTGTGTTACTGTCTGCATGTGGCACTCAATAAAGTTACAAATCTTTGACGGCTAATCTCTGACACATTTCTATTCAATGATCCCCAAAACACATATGTTGCATTTACTTGTGATGGTGTCATGGACACACAGTCAGACACAGTACTACGAGTACCATGATGCATTGCTGGGTGTGCTGTAAGACCTGGGCTGGATTGGCATGTTGGGAGTTAACTATGCGCATTTGGGGGAGTGTGCAAGGGATGGGGAGGAGTGCAGGGTGATTTGGCATGCATCTTACCTTGTCTGCTGGATGAGGGGTCGGAGCTGTCGATTGCAGCCACACCACCAACGCTCTCAGGCAGGAGGGTTGACTCCACAAGCTCCTCATGGGGGGTTGGCTGCTCTGCAGTGGATGGTCCTCCTCCAGTCTGACTGGCATCCTTGAGTCTGGCTGCCACCCTCTCCTTGGACCTCTGGCGCATATCATACCACCGCTTGCGCAGCTCCTCGATGGTGCGTGTGGTGACTCCAACAGCATTCACCTTGCTCTGTATTTCCAGCCAGATTTTCCTCTTCCTGGCCTCTGGGACTTTGAGTGCCTTCTTCCCAAACAGGAGCTCATGGCTGCAGACCATCTCCTCAATGAGGACCTCCTGCTCCTTTTCTGAAAACTTGTGTTTTCTCTTTCTTTTTTCTGCATCTTTGCCCTGCTGGTTTTGTTTGGGATCCATTGCTGGTTGCTGTCTCCAGGAAAGCCTCCTCACACTCCACAAGCAGCCTCTGGGTGTGGCTCAGGTGAGCAGGTGCAGGCAATCACTACAGTTTCCTGTTTGTGATGTCATCAGCCTGCACCAGGCTTGCAGATTCCCGTTTTTGCGATTTCTTATTTAGCGAATTTCGCTATTAAGAAATCGCAATACGGGATTCTGCGAATTATTTGCGATTTTTAAGGAATCGCAAATGATTAGCGATTTATTTTATACATCCCGTTTAGCGAATCTGATTTTGCGAATCGCAAATTCTCGCAATTTGAGATTCGCTAAAGGGGAGTTTGATACATATGCCCCTTAATCTCCCCGTGCCTGAATGTGTAATGTAAATACGGTGCTCATGTAAAGCACTCAATACCTTCGGGTCGAGTTTGCGCTTATAAATATGAAAAAAAACAACAAGCATTGGCATAACCAATAGGTCTCGCCTTTGGGGCCTTATAAGTGTTTAGCCATCCAACAGTTGCATAACTAAACACTTATAAGGTCCCAAAAGTGAGACCTATTGGCTATGCCAATGCTTGTTTTAACTGCTGCAATCTATTGAAGCCTCAAGGAGAACATCAAAGCGGCCGCGCGGCCGTGAAAGTGAAAGTAATAGCGGTAAAGCGCGACGCACGCGCCCGCGCACATGCACTGTAGCTCTAGGCTGGCCTGGTAGCACTTTTTGGAGCCCTCACAAAATGTCTCGCCAGACCAGCGCATGCGCTGGGTCACACGAGACCTAAGAAGCAGCAAGGTGGAGAAATACTGAGCCCCAAACTCGAGCCTGGAAGATTGCAGAACACAAAGAAAGTAACAAAAATCCAATCTTAGAGATGCGCTATGGTGATAGTGAACAATTTAGCCTCTTAGGAAAGTCACTGCTCCTTTATGAGCGATGTACATGCCGTGTAAGATGCTAGTGAAGACCTCAAGAGGCTGAAAAAGATGCTCTCGACTAAAGGTTCAGCATCAATCGGGCAACGCATTCTGCATCAGCTGCAAGTGCTTCACGAGGTAAGACCAGAGTCCCAGTTAGAGAAATGTTCTCTACTCTATGCAGAGATGGAATGTACAATAGTTTTCTAATACTGCTAAAGTGGAAAGAGAAGAGTTTACCTCACTAACCCTTAGTAAAAGAATCTGAAACATCCATTCCCAGTCTGAGGGATCAGAGACAAGTCACTGTCTCTGTAAAGGGCCCACAAAGAGCAGCCAAAGGAACAAGCATTGGCATAGCCAATAGGTCTCGCTTTTGGGACCTTATAAGTAATTAGTTATGCAGCAGAATATCCTTGGTGCAACAACACCAACTGTTGCATGGTTAAACACTTATAAGTGTACACTTATAACACTGGAAGGGTAATAATGCTGGGGAAGGCGGAGGTGGTTTGTGTGGGTGGGGCGGATGGTCAGCGCGGAGCGGCATATTGGGGCTCCACCCCCGGTTTCGCCCGGATGCCACCTTGCCTTTGATTATGACAAATGCATTTGTAAACGGTGATTGGATCAGACGTGGTGTCTTGCTGAACAATGGTGCGGCTGAGCGCAAAACCCATATAGCATCCTCATTCCATTAGCGGTTGGTAGAGGCTTTTGCAAGTGTTGGTTTTACCAATGTATAATGAACGAATACACGGCTCCTAGCGACAATGTGGTTACTCTCTGATGGGTTGCATGCGCGGCCGCCTCTGCTGGTCGGAGGAGTCGGGTGTGGAGTGTGCGCATCTGGTTGCGCGGGGCCGTGGGTGTGGGTGATCGTGGTGCTTGGATGTGGCGTATGAATGCAATCGTTCAGGGATGAAGTGCGACAGATGGATAAGGAGGACCACAGTGAGGTTGGGGGCGAAGTTTTGGATGTGTGGACTCCGGGGTGCACACTGGAATGCTTGGGTGCAGGAAAGGGCGCTCGAGAAAGGGGGTGGGTCACGGGCTGTGGGATGCTCAGTTGAGGGTTGCGGAGGCGTAGATGGTGGGGCTCGGGAGCACAGGGTGGCATAACAAGACAGTGGGGATGGCGGGGTTTCCAGGGCAGGTGGGGGACACCGTGATTGGGCAGCCTGGGGAAGGGGCAGCGAGGGGTTTCATTACGAAGTTAAGGAGAGTGCTGGGAATGCCGGGTGGTAAAGCGGCGGAGCGCAGGAGCAACAGGGGGGGAAGGAAGCGGAGGTTTCAGTGAGCGGGGAGGGGGCTTGGAGGACAAATTAGGAATGGGTGACTCACATGGCTCAGGAGGTGGCGGAAGGGGGGATGGGTACAGGGGGCCTCCCAATAGGGGGGATTGTGTCCCGGACTGCGGGAGGTTTCAATGGAGGGAAAGAATGCTGGGAGGGGGGGGTCGGGTGCAAGAGGTCGTGGAAGCAGGTAACAGTGGGCGGGGTCGCTGTCTCAAGGGAGGAGAGAGCTTGTGGGCAAGGCTGGGTAATCCAAAAACTCAAAAACACATACATGCTGACTAGGGTTATAAGGCGACAAAAGTGCTCCGGGGGCACCGATTTAAGTGGCTAGGGAAGAGGCGGCAACGGGTCGGATTACAGGGTAAAGGAGGGAGGGACCGAATTGGGGGGATGAGGCCGTCCAAGAGGAGGAATTTCTCAATTAAGGAGATCAGGGCAGGCGGGGGATGACCAGTTGGGCAGTCCGTTAAAGCTGGGCAGTAACAAACGCTATGCTTTCCTTCCATGGCAGACGGTCTTGCATTTTAACAATTGTGGCAGAGCATGGTGGCTTTTATAACAACTTCAAGCTCGATTTGTGTTTAATGCTAGATTCGCATTTGCATACTACGGTACGGCTGCATTAAAAATACATGCAGTTACGGTTGGAAGGCAAAGTTGTGGGCCTCAAGCACGGCATGGGGGAAGGCCATGTAGGGGAGTTAGGAAGCCACACCCGTCCGCGTCTGGAATGGTTGGATCCAGCGCGTGAATGGTTGCAATGAATGAGCTTGTCCTCTTAGGCGGGGCCAGGCTTTGTCAGGACAGTGCTGCCAAGTGTTAATGCTGCTGTGTTTGGAAGCCCCTCTAGCAATCCCTCTTATGAAAAAAATTAAGGCTGTTCCACATGTGTAGCGAGGGGGTCATGTCCGATCAGCAGCTGTGTTGAAGCGCGCGCTTGGGAGAGCAAGCCTGCCAGCAATGCAAGGAATGCGCGTGCGGCAGTGAAAGTAAAGGACAAGAAAAGCCCGGCCTCAAAAGTGGTGCACGCGCGAGCACCCGCCGCGGCGAAAGTTGAAGCGCGCGCTAGGGAGAGCAAGCTCACGAGCGATGCGAGGAAACGCGCGCGGCCGTGAACGTAAAAGACAAGACAAGCCCGGCCTGAAAAGTGGTGCACGCGCGAGCGCCCGCCCCGGCGAACGTGAGAGCACCGCGTTTTAATGACCCGTGACGGAGGATAGACAGATGGCGGCTGCGCGTAACCGCAAGCTTGAGGCCACCAAAAGCCTGTGGTAGAACTTTCAAAGCCCATGCGCTGGCTCAGGCAAGACCTAAATAGCCCAGATGGATGAAGGGTGCAACCAATCACAATCTCTCTTTTACCAAAGTGAGCTTTTACCCAATTATAACACGTCCAGTCTGAATTTGTGACTTGCATTGGTTAAGCGATTGGTGGTGGCAACCGACTGGTAGTCCTAGTTTTTTGCTGCCAGCTGCACCAAGCCACGGACACTGAGATTATGTTGTGATGATGAATTACAAGATTTCATCCATCTTGTACAATATTTGATGAATTTTAGCATGCCCCAAAATATTTCAGGATTGGATAGAGTTCGAATAACCAGTAAGCCTCCTGGATTATTTATTGGCGCCTTGCAATTTCTAAATTACTCTAAGACTGGAGGTAGGACACTATTCCAACGTCTGCACAATGTCTGCCACCTTAAGGGCACAGCTCAAGGCACACAGCTAAAGGCATCAAGATCCACCTGAAAATGAAGGGTGCACAAGTGCCATTCGGTACACATCTTGGGCTCTGAATTTTGTTGGCCTACTGGATGTAATGGGTACAAAAATGCATTGGTCGTTTGGCTGTTAGTTGACTATAACTCTTAGGGGAGAGGAGTTGGCCTGACGGCTAGGGCGGTCGACCTCGAATCTGGGGAACTGGGTTTGAGTCTCGGCAATGACGCTGGACATTCTGTGATTCGGGGCAAATCACTTAATCTCCCTGTGCCTAACACAAATGAATGTGTCCTCATGTAATGCAATTGGTGCTATGTAAAGCGCTCTTATACCCGATTCGGGTCCAGTTTAACACAAATAAATGTGTACTCATGTAATGCATCTGGTGCTATGTAAAGCGCTCTGATACCCGATCCGGGTTAAGTTTGCGCTATACAAAACTCTGTAAAATAAAAAAAATCTTTTGAACAAACATACACAGCGGCAGCAGTGTAATCTTCCAGCTGACAATGAGAACTGGTTCTATCAAGGGTGCACCAGCGTAATCGTCCTTTACACACTCAATTCAGTTACAGCCCAAGTAGCAGGAGGACCCACTTCCCCCGCAGACAGAGCACGGATAGCGCAGGCAGCAGCTGTGTATGCTCTGTACACACAGAGCATGAACAGGATTGACAACAGAAGCAAAGGCTCCTCTTACACACATAACAGGTACAGCCTGAGCAGCAGATGTGCAAGATTCCCTTCCACAAAGAGCAGATAGAGCACGGGGACAGCATTGCAAGCTTCCCTCGCACACAATAATGGTGCACCTTCCTCCTTTGATTAATCAGGCAATAGACTAAACTGAACTAAATGTTCTTTGTTTTGTTTCATGTATGATGTATGCCACCAGCCTACACGAATATGTAAATATTCTTAATGTATATTCAACATAGAATAAATATATCACCTATTCATTTATCAGTCGGAATCTATTACGGGTGTTATAACACAAGGTGGGTTGATGAAAAGTACCTTTGAAGGTATCAGGTAGGACTTGCAAGAATTGAATGATGAATTTAACTAAAGAATGTCTCTTTGGAATCCCTTATTGATATCAATAGTATTTTATCACATTGCATTTCTTCATACTGTGTTCTTATGCTGCACGCTAACTTTTTGTACTACAGCCAGTGCACTGCACTATATTGATTTGTTTGTATCTACTGCTCTGCATCTTCCTCTATGCAACAGCAGATGAGATGACAGTAACACATTGTGTCCAGTCCACTGTTGTACTCTATGACCGAGGATACTTTACAATCAGGGCAAAGGTCTGATGATGTATAGGCCGATTTTCATATGTCACGATTACATGTATGTGTAAGCATGATCTTGGAGGACTCCCCCTGTGGTATCACGGTGTAGATGTAAAGTGCTGGCGTGAGCACAACATCCTTTCACGTGTGTCCTCACCTTGAGAAAGATCCACGGTCAGATGCACAAGAAGGAACAGAAACGGTGAGGGGTCCTGTTAGAAAACAAAGGCCACCAGATAATGCTTGTTTCCAGAATCATGATGATAGGTACCATTCTGCCCCCTTCCATTCCTACCAGGCGGAACAATGGTGAGTGAGCAGAATCAGAGAGCAAACTCAAGGGAGATGAGAATTTGCTTTCTTACGTGGCCTGCAGAGGGCCATCAATTTAAGCAAACCCTGCCATTTTCTCCTAAAATCGCCTCTTGTGATCCACACTTGAAGCTATAACTAATTTACCATTACAGAGTGCTTCTTCCCTGTTGAGCAAGCCTCTGTGTATTAGGATGCTAACATTTCGTATTAAAGAGAACGAGTTTCCCTACTGTTGTCACACTGTAAAGTGTCCTAATACCCATTCCATTGCTAGAATAGTGCTAATAAATAAATAATTAATTATTAGGGGTCATACACAAAGAATGCAGAGCCACTCTCTTCCGGCTGGAAACCAGCAGAGAGATCCCAGACACAGATGACCTTACATCGGCAACCTTTTTTTTGCCCTCTCTTGGCACAGCTTTTTCTTTCTTTACCTAAACCCTTGCTAGGGCCTTGCTGCTAGTTCAGTTATGTCAATCGTCACCTTCCACAAAGCCCTATTTATACGTAAGTTGTTGGCAAACAAACTTGACAACAAGTGCACAAGCTATCCCATTGACCTTTTACCTGTGAAGGAAAAAGGTCATGTTAGTCAAATACATACAGTAAATAACTACATTTACTCCACCTGTCTTCATCCACCTTCTCCCCTCCCCTGTCACTGACCAATTCTTGGGTAAAAGAAAAAAATGACAAAACAGGTTACTGGCCCACCACCCACCCACACATCCAGGTAAGGGCAGGGGGACCCCTTTGGGTCCTCAGCTGTAGTTGTTGTCTTCTTCTTTGCCTGAGCCTTCCAGGGCCCCTCCAAGTAAGGGTACAAGGAGGCCCCTTTGGGTCCTCAGGTTTCGTCGTCACTGTCTTCATCTGATCCGTCCAGTGCAGCACAGTCACGCAGGAGGCTGTGGATCATCTTTCGGCACACCAGGGTCGATGTCTCCTTCTTTCCTACTACCAGGCAGTTTCTGGGAAACAGAAGAACATCTTTAACCCCTTCAGCGCGGCGCGGATTACCGCGCTGTGCTGAAGGTTCCGTGCACGGGCGGGGCCATGACGGAGCGGTTCCGTCATGCGCACAGCGCGACCGACGCGCATGACGGAACCGCTCCGTCATACGCATCGAAGGGGTTAAAACAGCACAGGAGCTTCCAGCAGTCCTGGAGGTCACCCAGTGCCTGTGTCCCTGGGAATAGACCATACATCACAAAGTCTGCGTGATAAATGACATGGAGCCCTAAGCTCTGTGCCTATGGCCTTCAGCAGCTCCTGTGTATATGCGCACTCCCAGAAGAGATAGTAGGTCGTCTCGTGCAGTGCACCCTCTCGGGCAGAACTTGTATCGGTTGAGTCCTCTTGCATGCATGAAGACTCTCACTGGAAGTCCTCCTTGGATGGCCATCCAAGGGATGTCTTTGTGCTGGTTGGTCAGGTGTTTCGAGGTGACGTTCTCCCACATGTGATCCACTGTGGCTGAGGGGAGGGTGCTGATCGGTTCCCTGACATCCCTCGCACGTATCTGGCATTGGACGATCTTTGAAGTCCACGGGGCTGGGGCGGCAGCCTCCAGTCCAAACTCCTTGATAAACTTCTCCACTTCTTTGTATTACCACGGCCTCTCCCAGTAGTATGGGACGGCGCTCACCCACTCTGCCCATCTGAGGTGCCTCTACGTCGGCAATAGGAAGAAGCGTGCCATCAGAAAGCCGGCATGGCTCTCATCTTCGTTCCTCAGGGTGCTCCTCACACAGTGGCACACAAAAATTCCCCTCAGGATGGTGGCGATGTCCGGCACTCCCTTGCTTCCCTTGTCATGGGTCTTGAACATCACCTCCATCTTCACTCTGTCCATCTTTGAGCTCCAAATGAAGTAGAAGATCATTCTCATGATGGCCTTGGCTGTACGGGTCTGCAAAGGCCACATTTGCGCAACATCCTGGAGCACTGGCAGGGTCTCGTTCTGCAGGACCAAAGACTTCCCTAAGATCGTCAGCTTCCGGAGGCTCCAGAGTCCCAGCTTCTGCTTCGTCTTCACCAGTCTCTCTTCTCATGTCTTCTCTGCTGCACCTTCTCCTCCGAACCAGACTCCAAGGATCTTCAGGAAATCCTGCTTGATTGGGAATGGCAGGGGGTCTCGGTGGGGGTCCAGTGGTGGAAGAGTAGGGTTTCCGACTTGAGCTGTTGATCTTCTCTCCTGATGCATTCCCAAACTCGATACAAGTCCTCTCTGGCTCTTTCACAGATTGTCAGTCCGTGCAGAAGACCGAGACATCGTCCATGTAGAGGAAGCACTTCACTCCCCCCTTTCCGTTGCTTCCTGGCGCTGTCATTCCTCTAATGTACCTGTTCTGTCTGATGCGTTTGGCGAGGAGCTCTATCATGCAGATGAACAGAAGAGAGGGAGCGGACAGCCTTGCCTAATGCCTGACAGGATGGGAAAGGGGTCAGTTTGCCAGCCATTGACTAACGCCATGCTAGAGATATCTCTATACATTGTGGTCATCACATCGCAGAAGAAGTCTCCCAGCCCCAGTGTACAGTCCATGAACTCATGAGATATGCGGTCAAACAACTTTTCCTGATCCAGGCTGACCAAGGCCGTCGGAACTTTGCGGCTCTTGACATACTCGATCGTGTCCTGGACCAGAGCCAGACTGACACCAGTTTGCCAACCCGGTATCCCACAGGACTGGTCAGGGTGAACTATTTTCACTATCACTTTCTTTAAGAAGTTGGCCATCACCTTCGCGAGAATTTTGTAGTTCACATTAAGGAGATGGATGGGCCTCCAGTTCTTGAGGTCTTCTCTCTCTCCATTCTGCTTTTACAAAAGTCTTATCATACCCTCTTGCAGGGTTTGCGGCATACTGCCCTTGCCCATCATTTCCTTGTAGAGGTCTAGCAAGTCCTGCCTGATCAGGTCCCACAGCTGCCCCATTTGCACAGCTTCGCTGTAGTTGCATGTGCTCCAGGCACTTCTGGCGGCTGCTCTTGTCGAGGGATGTCCTGGGATGCAGAGGCTGCTCCTGGGGATTGGAGGGCTCTTGTAGCAGCTTGTGTTCCTTGTTGTCCTGCACCAATGACACCTTCTATGGCAAATGTCTTCAGTCAGTGTGAACATGGCTGGCATACTGCTGCTGCATTTTCCATGGGCAGAGCAACACAGACCCTGATATTGAGTTTATCCTCTCCTGCCAGGTCCTCTTCCCAGTCGCTTCTGCTTGAACCAGAGGGCTCCCTCGGAGCTGCACATCCTCCGAGCCCAGCCCTCCAGGGCTTGGTGCTGCTGGTGTGGGGTGGCTGGGGGAGTTTGCTGTGTGGGACTGGAGTAGTTCCTGAGACAGCTACAGTGCCCGAGCACTGCTACAGGCGCTCCTGTTCAAACATGGCTGGCAGATGGTTAATGCGAAACATTGATTTACATGAAAAAGGTCAGTTGTTTGTGTCTGAAGCATTGAGAGATATAAAACACTTCAGAGTGAGGCAAGTTTGCGTCATGAGCTTTGCTGCTTTTGTGCCCAGTGTCAACTTTGTTTGTAACACTAATGCAATAGTTCACCCCTATTCACGCTAATGTGACACTGCATAAAAAAAGATAAAGAGGGGTAGGGAGCCTGTCTGTGCACTGTTAGCCGGGAACAAGCTCCAGACAGTTGGGAAGGGGAGACAGCATTTACAACGCAGTCAGTACATCGCAATTCCTTTACAACGCGGTTGTAACAACAACCGTATTGTTAAAACGAGATGCCTTTACAACACAAGTCATTAGATCGACTTGCTGTAGGGGGCGCTCTAACATAAGGAATAGTATAATTTACTATTCCAACACCTTCCCTACTGTTGCGCAGGTTGGAGTTGGAATAGTAAATTATACTATTCCTAAGTCCAGTGTGCCCCCTACAGCAAGTCGATCAAATGACTTGCATTGTAAAGGTATCGTGATCTAACAACGCGATCGTTGTAACGACCGCGTTGTAAAGGAACGTAATGTTATAGCATGGAATGTATCATGCTATATTTCTGGGGAGGGGGTCCTAGTTTAGCGTTTTGGTGAACCAGGACCATAACATTGCATGGTCCACGGTGTCGAGTACCCCTTAAAGATTTGACCTGATCATAGCTTCACAACTGCTGACACTAGTGCTCCTCTGCTAGTCAAATAGGAAGGTCCCCAAGTTTTCATCACCCGTCTGAGTGCATGGTCCACTGATGAGCATGGTTTCCAAACACCTCATAAGTCAGCTTGTGCTCTCTTTCTAATTTGGAATACATATTTGCGTGTCTGAGCTATCTGAAGGGAGTGCGGGTTTCCAGTTTTGTAAACCTAACATGTGACATTGCTTCATTTGAGCCAGTGGATTCAGGGGCTCGGCACCAGCACTTCATTGTCAACACGGGCGCTTGTGACAGTCTGCCAAAAGGTGTCGCTGTCTCGCTAATTTAGAGATGACCACTACAACAGGTAAATATTAATTCAATATACATTAAAAATAACTATTAACTGCTGCCCAATCCATTAGTTCGGATTGTCACACTTGTAGGAGTGTGATGGTTACTCATTGCGTTGTTTCTATGATTGGCAGCATGGCAGGGGCAATGTGTGGTGAAAGCTGCAGTGGCCTCCTGATGAGAGCCCTGGCACTTACTTTTTTACAAATCAAGCACTGCATCATGTGGTAGACTTTGCTCCTGTTCCACAGGCCCTTGATCCTGTCGATAGCTCGCCTCACAAGCGAGCCCAGTATTGTCCCCGCTCACATGAAGTTTTTGCTTCACCAGCCTCCGAATCTGCCTCTCTCTGCATCTCTTTTTCTTTCCCTCGCTCTTGTTTAATTCTGGACCCATCCTCGTTCCTTCTCCTTACTCACTGAATCCCTTCCCCAACCCATAGTGTCTTGTTCTCTCTCTCGCCGTCCTCTCTCCTGATCCCTTTTGTGGTGTCTTCCTAGTTCCCAGACACTCCCTTGCTCCCTCGTTGCCCCTTTCATCCTCTCCCACGGAACTCTCTCCCTCTCTCTGTGCCGTGCTCGCTGATGGGAGGCTGTTCCTAACGTCATATGGGATCTTTCCTAGGACATGCTGCATGTGAGATACAGGGTACAAGATATGCCGTGGACGCGTGTGCGTGAATTGAGGGTTCTGGGAGTTAAATGCAGAATTCTGGGAAATAAGCGCGCTCATTGAAAAGAATGAGTGCTGTCACTCCGCTTCAACGTGTGCCCCGGGGGTCTGCGGAGGTCCCCCATGCTAGAAATCTGCTTTCAGTGTGAGGCGGAAGGAAATACAACACTGCATGGAAACACCGCTGTAAGGCAGACTCTGGCATTGATAAGTCTATACTGGAGCCAGTCCAAACAAGGAAACCTGCACCGGCCCACTCGCTCTCCATAGGTAAGGTTACATGTAATGAGCGATGCATGGTTCACGCTTGACACCATGTGGTAAACAAACAGTGAGTGAATGACGCGCTTGTATCTGCACATGAAAAACTAGATCTATTCCATGGTAGCCTTGGCTGACCAGGAGGAAGACATGGGTTAGACCAATTAAATGTGGTGTTTCGCTTTAGTTGGTTTAGTTCTTTGCCTCAGGATGGGTGATAAGTTAACGAGGGCTCACTTCTCTTTAAAAATACCACAGCTGCAAAATGGTGCCCATCTTCAGAATTACATAAATGATGTTATTAATAACAGTCATTGGAAATATTATGTCATAAGAATTGCCAATAAATAGCTTATTTGTGATGTCATCAGTGATGTTACTGATGATGCAATTTGTAATGTCATCTTTGAAGTAAACTGTGAGGTCATGAGACGTTTGCTGGTGGGGAGAGTTATTGTTGAATACTTAACTGGTTAATTTTCGATCATAACCCTTAACATCCATTCAACACAAGTTGGCTCATACAGTTCCCAACGTGTTACATTTTTATTTACCAAGACACCTTTCTTACCTGGAAGGATTGATTTGACCCACTCAACTATGGAATTTTTTCAGTAAATGTCATGTAGTTTGCAAATGATACACTTTGGCACATTTAATTATGCATTCCTAGACAACACGAGTCACAACCTTTGGCCACCATCTATGTTCCCTGCATCTGCAGGGTACACACAATAACATACTTTCAGTGGCCAAATGATGAGTTTGCAAGTAAGGTACATAAAACGTACCCGGCAGCCTCTACGTATAAACCATGTTTAGTGCATGTACAACGTACACACCATACACTGTTTGTAATTCTGAGATGCATCCAATTCAGCTCTAAGCCTCAGATTGTGGACCCTCTTTAGTGCATGTGTGGGATACAAAGAGTGCGCAGGCTGAGGCTGTGCACACTGTGTATGCTCAACATACACTAAATATGGACTCCTTCCTTCATCAGACTGCTTTAATGAGTGAATATGTTGAGAGCACACAGTGTACGTCTACACCACGCAGTGTGCCACTTATATAAACGAATTGCAGTACTGTTCATTGCATGCACAAGGTGCGAGTAGTAAAAAACCTGTGTAGTGCACTGAATGCACATACTGGATAGACCAGCCATAGTCTGATGGCTATGTTCAGGGTCAACAAAGGTGTTACTATCAATCTTATTCTTTAAACTTATTTTCAACTTTTGGGTCTACAGGTATGTAGCACCGAGATGTGCCAAATGTGGTCCCGAAGCAGTGTCGGCCGGCATTGATCGCAGGTGGCGGGGCGTGGGCGGGCGCGGGGGGGTCATGGACGCAAGGGGAGCTGCGGAGGGGGGATCACAGAAGGATGCGCAAAAACAATTACCTTACCTTTCCACGGGCCCTGCGTCTCTGCCCCATGCTCTCCTCAAGAATCATGAAGCCCAGCCAGGCCCCACTGACCAATCACAACAATGTGGTGGTGTGATTGGTAGGCACCCAGGCTCCCCTAACCAATCACAACTCTGCAGTGCAGCATTGTGATTAGTTTTGAGCGTTCTGGTTTGACGCTCAACCAGGGAATGGGGGCCTGGGCATGTTGTCCGTGCAGGCTGTAATGCAGCCTGCATGGAGAACAGGGAAAGTGCGCATGACTGTTTTGGGCGGCCCCAGAGGGCCGACCAAACAGTCATTGCGCACTTAGGAGTGGGCAACCTACTCCACCCCTGCCCTGCTCCAAGAGCAGAGCAGCCCCGCCCACCCGCCTGCCCACAAAGCAGCCCAAACATAAAATGGTAATAACTAAAGTTATTACCATTTTATGTTTCCTCTTCTCGCACTGCTTGAAAGCAGTGGGGCGACGCTCATCCGCCATAGCAGAGGAGCTGCCAATGCCCTGAAGACTGTTTTTAATTGTTTTAATTATTACTTATAGGAGGATTAAATACAATCATAAACCATAAATAGCTATTAGAAGGAAAAAAGTAAGATACACACAATTCAGATCCACATTTAAATGAATAACAGCACAGTGCTTGCTCTAATGTCTGTGGTACCAGAATATCTTAGTCTGAATATCGCCTGACAATAACATCATGTCCTAAAAGTTGTTGACAAAATTGAGGCTAAAATAGAACATCTACACCCAATGGGACGGACAATATATTTTTTAAAGATATTTAGGACACAATATTTACATCAGCCAATGTTTCTGACTAAATATTCGGACATAACCCACGTTGACCATACGTTAAACGTATCCAGTCTGCCATGCTGGTGATAAATCCAGTGAAAAAGCAGACTAAAGACTCTGTGAACGAGGCCTTCTTCACTCATAAAAATGTCAGTCAAGAGTACCAACAATACATTTTAGTGGGTCAAGCTGGTTGTCCTGCTCTGGAGCCATGGCTAGCATCTCTTAGCCCCGACTGCTTTTCATACTGATGAATGTGCACAAGGCTAGCACATGATCAGGTGCACGAACTCTGCAATATTTCCCTAATTCTGACTTTTTACGTCACTGCCTACCAAACAGCAGAACTGTCTGGTTTCTAAATACTTCTTGGGTAAATTCTGAAAGCTGACCTAGGAATGCATTCTGCCCATTGCTTACCTTTGGCTTTGTAACTTACATTTGCTTGCTTTCTATTTTTTTAAATGTTGTATTTATTTATTTTTTATTAGCCAATAAAATCAACATACATTTGCATTGAGATCACTTAAACCAAGAGAAGACAGAGTAAGAGGGATCATAATACACTATTCATTACCCTGCCATTTTAGACTATTTACAAAAATATACATCATGTCAAAACCAAGCGAATAATATAGTCAGAAGCCTTCTAAGAAGAAAGGAAAAAAAAAAAAAGTAAGAAATTATATGTCGGGGTATGCTAACATGTAGGTTGGACAGAATAATATTTATTTCAAATACTCTACTAACGCCCCCCATATCTTAATACCTAACCTACGTTTCTGTAGTATCGTAAGAGCATAGAGACTATATTCTAGATTGCATATGGAATAAAGTTGCTCCTCCACATTTCAAAGGATGGAGGTTCTTTCTCCCCCCATAGTGACGTTATACATAGTCTAGCCACCGCCACAGCTATTAATATAAAATACCTAAATTCATACATGTCCTGTGTGGCTAATGATTCTTCCAGTACTCCCAGCATCATCCCAGGAGATTTAATAAGAATCTGCACCCCTGTCACCTCTGTCAAGAAAACTTCCATTTTGTTTATAAATTGTCTCAAATCTGGACATTCGAAAAACATGTGAAGGTTATTGGCTTGATCTGTCCCACAACGCGTGCATTTACCCTCATTTTGAACCTCCCAACGTGCAATTTTGGCAGGCGTGTAATACAAATTAAATATAGTTTTATAATGTTGCGATTTGAGACTAGAGGAAACCACAAGCTTTTCTGACACTGCAATTGACTCTTGTAGAGCATTCCCACCCTGATTTAATCTATTATTCCATTTGAGATTCTGTATTTCAAGATCATCCCCTTGCAGTTTCATAAGATTCTGATATAAAATGCCAACCCTTCCATGCTTCCTGATTGCCTCCAACAAGTTAATTTTTGGGCCAAATTTGATATATCTACTCTCTTTTGTAAGTAATCGGGAATTTGTAGATATTTAAAAAAATCAGTTTTGGGGAGATCATATTCGGATACCAGCGTGGAATAAGTCTTAATACCACTGCAGTCAATTAAGTCCCCCAGAGTCATAAGTCCCTTCCATCTACACCTAGCCATAACACTATCAGAAAAAATAAGGGAAGGTAGTGCTAAGGAGGAGGTGGATGTATAAAGATTAAGCTTACCAAGCTTCAAATATTTTCGAACCTGTAGACATACTTTGTAGGTATCTTGAAGCACCTTGAATTGAGGTTTTTTATAGTAGCTGGGCTCTAAGTTTAGAAAGAGATTCCTCTCTGTTTTTGAGCCCAACAGCATCTGAAGGATATTCAGGATCTTTTCTACCTTTCCCTCTCCTTCCCCGACCAGCAGAATACCCATTTGTTGTAACAAACACCCAATAATAAAATAAGAAATTAGGAACAGCCCACCCCCCTCGAGAAAGAGGCAAGGTCATATACCTCATTGCTCGCCGGGGCTTGCCTTGCTCCCACAGGAAGCTACTACAGATAGATTGTAGTTTCTGAAGTTGCTTCATCGTGAGTTCCAAGGGGACACTCCTAAAATAATACAATACTTTGGTCAGAACGTCCATTTTTAAGACATTACATCTCCCAACTATTGAGAGATGTACACCTTCAATTCTGTCCAAATCTTTTGTTGTTTTCTGCACAAGCGGTTCCCAATTAGATAATACCATCTTGTCCAGACATGCATTGATGCGAATCCCCAGATATGTGGCCTCCTCTGTAATCCTGTAATCATTAATACACACTTGCTCTGTGCAGATTATTTGTGTTTTTGTTATATTTAGTTTGAATTCAGATCTTTCCCCAAATACAGCTGCTAATTGTTCAATCTCTTTCAAAGTTTTAATTGG
This sequence comes from Triturus cristatus, assembly GCF_964204655.1. Classification (NCBI taxonomy): domain Eukaryota; kingdom Metazoa; phylum Chordata; class Amphibia; order Caudata; family Salamandridae; genus Triturus; species Triturus cristatus. The sequence continues at coordinate 821,753,707 of NC_140585.1, read as the reverse complement.
CTCTGATGAGATAACCGTAATATCATCTGCATATTCTAGTATAGTAACCTCCAGCCCAGTTCTCACCAGCAAAGCATTCAGCCTATGTTCCAATAAATTCAATAAAGTATTAATATAAAGGGCAAATAATAAAGGGGAGCAGGGACACCCTTGTCGGGTACCTCTAGATATTGTAACAAAATTAGATTCCAAATCAATGTGCATATTTTCGCCTTAGGTGATTGGTACATAGTCTGAAGGGCTTGAATAAATCCAGGTCCAAACCCTTGCCGTCGCATCGTTGCCCATAAAAACTCCCAGGAGACATGGTTAAACACTTTCTCCGCGTCGAGTAGCACCACACCACAGGGTACTTTCCATACATTAGCGGAGTCCAACATGGTGACTACCCGGCTAAGAAGTTGACCGTGCCTCTCCTGGAATAAAGCCATGCTGTCGGACAGAAACTATGGGAGTTAATACTCAGGGGAGACGTATTGCCAAAATATTCGCATATATCTTCCAATCACAGTTTAAAAGAGATTTGGGTCGATATGATCCCGGCAACATAGATGACTTATCTTTAAAAAAAATATAACAATACTTGCTTCATCCCATGATGCTGAAGCGTGCCCTTTCTGTGCCTCTCGAAAGACCGTAAGCATATCTATTTGTATCTAGTTCGAAATTTCTTATAAAATTCAAGCGGAGGCTTATCAGGCCCGGCAGCTTTCCCTGTTGCTAGTAATCTAACTGCCTCTTCTAATTCTTCCAGGGTTATAGGTTCTTCTAAATGTGCACTATCTACCTCACTTAGTATCTTCCTATGTGGGTCCTTATAAATTTCATTAGATAAATCCTGATTCACATACTCTTCTGTATATAATCCTTCATAGAAGGCTCTAAAAACTTCTAGGATCTCTGCCGGTATTTCTACCGTTTTTCCGTTAACGTCTTTAAGTGCAGTAATTACTTTTTTATTTCTTTACTCCTGATTTTCTTAGCCAGGCATTTTCCTGTCTTCTCCCCATACTCATAGCACTCCCTTCTAAATGTTTGATATTTACTAGCATTGTCTTTAGCCCATTCCTCATATATCTTAGCCTTACATCATGGTACCTCGGTTTGTGCCTGAGACCTATCCACCTTCTCCCTTACAGCATGCATTAACACGTATTCTGCTTGTTTAAGGTTATCGTACAATCCCTGAATAAAATGTCTCTGCTGTTTTTGAGCATACAGTCCAAAGCTCAGAATTTCCCATCTGAGTGCGGCCTTTAGCGCATCGCACATAATACAGCTGTTAGTGGAGTTCCGATTTATGGCAAGAAATTGTTTTAACCATTGTCGTATATGGCTGACAAACTGATAGTTTAGCAATAGTTTTCGATCAAAAGGGAAGTTTCCCCTGGGTTCGAACCACTCCTTGCATTTTAATCTTTAATAGTAATGGATTATGATCCAAAGTAATTCTTGGAAAAACCTATATTTACGCTTCAGATAAAAGTGTTTTAGTGACCAAGAAGTAATCGAGCCTTGCTAACTTCTGATGTGGACAAGAAAAGTGAGTGTATCCAGAATCTGGTTGATTTAATCTATGCCAACCCATGCTCATATATAATTTGCTGCAGAGATTTTTAAACCTTGGGTTTTTGACCAAAGTATTTTTCTCCAAAGGGACCCTGAGCAATTTCTTCCAGCTGAATGTTAAGATCCCCACATAGTATCAGGGGAGACACCCAGGAAGCTAATTCTATGTTCAGGTAATCTAATATCTGAGCTTCATCATGGTTTGATCCATAACCCGAGCATATTGTAAACTTTTTATTAGCAACAACACACTTGACAATTACCCAGCGCCCATATTTATCCAACAGGCATTTCCCTACCATTAAGTTGCTTCTTTTAGACAAAATGGCCCCCCCTCTGGTTGTAGTCCCTTGTGAGGTACAAGCCAATAACTCATACCCTAGCTCTGTAAGTACCTTATGTTTAACCCAGGGGATATGAGTCTCTTGAAGACATATCACATCAAGGGACATATTTTTAATTTCTTGTGCTACCCTTTGTCGTTAAGCCCTCTCATTAAGCCCCCGGACATTAAATGAACATATCGAAAACACACTCAACTTTAACTTTCATCAAAATTAAGAAAACATCTCCCTCTCTTCCAACATAACACATCACTTTTTCTCATTTGCATAAACTCATTTATTGGCTTTTTTACCCCATTTTTTATTCCCTGTGCCCCCCCTGCAGCCAACCTCCCCCCTAGTGCCCCACCCTTCCCCACCCCCTTGTCTCTTCTGCCAGCAGAGACCCCCCTCCCCACCCAACAATGGAGGCTACAAGACCCATGAGACTTGGATGATGGAGAGCCCTGCCCCAATGCTGATGGCCCCCCCACTGTTCACCCCACCATTATGCTAGTGAATCAACACTTGGACTCATTCCGACAAGTACTTAAAGAGGCAAAAAAACAAGAAAAAAACAGAGAGAGATGAGAGACATAGTCAAAACCTATACCTATACTTATACTTAAAGACTTGTTCACATGCTATGAGTACATAAATATAGAAAACCTTCTATTATAAATTCAAACTTAGAGTTTGATATCCTGGAGATATTCTTTAGCCTTCATTACAGATGTGGAAAACCTGGTATGGTCTTTATGTATGACGTTGAGTTTGGCAGGATTTGGGAAATTAATTGCCGAAGCTGCCACCCCTATTCCACTGTTTGGTGACAATAATCAGGGCGCACAAAGAATTCAAACCCATTCACCTGTCTCTTCCTATCTGGCCTAGCCAGATCATACAACGCCTGCCTAGATAAAAAGGTAGATAGAGCTATAAGAATTGTTCTAGGTTGAATGGATTTATTGGCCTCTTGATTAAAATGTTGCCAAAAGGGGAACCGATGGGCCCGTTGCACCTCATTGTCCCAATGTGTCAACTCCAGGAAGGCTTTTGTAAGCAGCCCTACTACAAATTTCCATGGATCAGACTCCTCAATGCCTTCATGGATTCCCGAAATTTTTAAGTTACTACAACGGAGTCTATTTTCCATTTCTTCGAGTTTCCAAGCCATATCACTACGCTGCATTGTTAAGTCATCTCTCGCTGCCTTCTGAGCAATCATTTGATCCTCAAGAGTAGAAATTCTGTTCTCAGCTTCTGATATCCGCTCAGCAAATTCATAGTAAGACTTGGCCACTGGTCAAAGCGAATTTTGTAACTTTCGGCACGCTCCCTGCGTTTTCTGACTCTCAGCCCGGGTTTCCTCTTTGTCTGACATTATTGTCTCATAAATGACAGTCAATGAGATTTCTTCCATGCAATCCAATGAGTTATGTTGATCTTGTTGCAGACCATCTGGTGACACAGTTGGACCTAGCTTAGACAGAGAAGGCTGTATCTGATTAGTCACGGTCGCTGCCCCATCCCCTTCTCCAGATGTTGCTACTGATGTTCTTTTCCGTATTGTATCTAAGCCAGATGGCCTAGTCCAATTCCCTGGGATCTCATCTTGATATATACTGCTAGTCTCACTCCATTTCCACCTGGCGAACCGGAAGGACCATCGGACATCTGCACAGATTCATCACCAGATGAGTTAGAATGATCAGAAATTGAGAAAAAAGGTTCGCCCAGGTTAATTTCAGGCTGATCTTGAGATTTGCTCTGATCTACCTGATTGCCCATAGGCTGCTTGTCACTGGTTCTTTTAACCACCCCTGGATTGCCACCCTCTATTTCTGCCACATTTGTACAATGTTCTGGCCCCTCCAAAATTACAGGGTCGGCATCCCCCATCTTCCCTGATTCAGTTTGTTTATTGCTGCCTGCACATTACAGTCAGAGGCCCCTGCATTCCCCTCGCTCACCTCGTCCTGATGTATAGCTACATCTGCCTCTTTCATCACGGATCCATCCAAGTTAGAATTGTTTCCTTTCGTGGCAGTAAGGAAAATAGCAGGTGTAACTTTATTTCCTGGCCCCGTAGATCGACTGCTCCTGGGTTGCGAATCACTTCCTCGGTCAACTGTAGCCGCTCCCTGTCGTTGTTTTCCTTGGGCGTTTTCTGTCTGCTTTGAGGAAGTTGCAGTGGAGTCTCCACCACTCTGCATTACTCCTCGAGCACCTTTAGGAGGCATCTTTGCTCCCACAGCTCCACGCCAGTTCCCAAAGACAGCACGCCAAGCTCCTTGAGATGAAGACAGCACCAGCCGCAAAAACGGAGTTCGGGGACCAAACAACGCCAAGCACCGGTAAGTGAGTATGCTCCAGAGCATCACGAATCTTCACGCGATTACGCTAGCCGACATTGCTCTCCATAGATCTTGGTTTATATAGATCTTGAACCGCATCAGGTCAGTTGTAATTTGGGGGGATACAGGAGGTGGTCAGCTACAGGTACTCACTCGGCCACTGACGCGTCCGCCATCTTGCCTGCTTGCTTTCTATTTGTTGGCTTTATTTGTTTTAGGCTGTCCAGCATGTCTTTGTCCCTCCCATGGAGCATAGCCCGTTTACTGTATTCTTCCAAGGGAGCTTGGTGTTTACTTTTCTTTTTCTGACTTCAAAGTGAGAGGTTTTATCGGACAATCTGGGCGAGTGTAAGGAAAGGCTTTTTCTAGTACACAACAAAATATAAAAGTCTGTAAATGAATTGTGCAAATATTTCAGAATATGTCAGAATTATGAAAGCAATAATGAAGCATTTTTTTTTGTAATTCTGAAGTGTGTTGGAAACAAATATTTTAATATGCTCAAAACAAAGCAATGCACTAGGTGATGCCATTTCCACACATCATCATTTGTACACTGTATAGTTTTATTAATGAAACTGTGTCTGTGCAAATGTAATGGTTATTTCAATTGAAAATGTGTTGTGCAGTGCACCACCACACCATGCATACTCCACTCTATGCCACGCCACACTCCTTCACTATACGACACTCTATGCCACTCCACTCTTTGCCACTCTACTCTACTCCATGTCACTTTACTCTGCTCCACTCTACTCTATGATACCCTGCACCACTCTACTCCACGGTACTTCACCACATTGCACCAAGTGATAGTGGACTTTCTTCATGGTACCGAGTACTAAGACACTATAGACTTCTGGTGAGAGTACAGTTGATGGTTGATGATCCCTCTTCTAGACCTCCAATCCACTGCCAAAGGAAGAGGATGCTTTGTGTCTCCTGAACAACAGAAGTATGTGTTTCTTTTTATTAGGTCTGGCTTGACAGTGCAGCTGTCTGCAATATCTTGCATTACGAGTTCTTTAAAATATACAAACAGTAGGCTATGACCCAGCTCAGAGGAGTATCCCCTCTCACCTCATACTATTTGTTTTTTAATGTATCATTCTCTCTCTATGGAGGTGCTTTCAATACAGTGCATTAGGGACTATTTTGCATTTAAGAAATACACTGAATAATCACACATCATTTATTTATCTCCTAAATGAATTATATGCAGAAAAGAATCTTTTTTTTCACTGTAGTAGCTTTTTATTTATTGTTTTAATGAGGACTGAAAATTAAAGATGTCTTTTAATATTGCCAATACTTGTTTGAACTGTAACAGATATATGGGGGGACGTTATTCGTCTTGTAAGTGCACTGTGGGGACCTGTAAAATATTGCAAAAAACATTTTTTGCACTATGGCACGGCACATTTTCTTTCAGATACTTCATTTATTGAATGTGTAACATATTTTACTAAAATGTATGTAATACGCCTGGAATTGTACGGACACCGAGGCTTTTCGAGGTATTCGCATTTTTGTATGCCAATGTCTCCTGATGATTCGTTGCTATTTTAATCTTTCTTCTCCAAACTTTCTTGTTTATTTTGTCATGACACAAAACAGTTTCTACTTCGTACTGGAATAAGCAGTGATTGGTGGCAGAGAGACTGCGCAGCTTGGAAGCCGTCACTCGAGACGTCCACCCCTCCCGTCAGCCTATAAGAGTGCCTGGCTGGCATCTCTGTCAGGGCCGCACAGAGAGATCAAAGGCACGAAGAACTTCCGCACGCACACACAAGCAGCCTCTGAAGTTCCCGCCTCCAAACACGCTGACGGGAAGACTGCTTGGCGTGGTGTGACTGGCTTTACAAAGGGGCAGTGGAGTCTGCTATTAATGTATGGTTGGTTCCACAGTTAATGTCTCCTGTCGGAGTAAGAAAGATATAGCTCTCATGCTTCCCCTCTACCGCCTCAAGTGCTGGTTGAAGTCTGCCAAAAGCTACGTCTCATCAAACATTAGCAACCAGAATATTTTGTGCATTTCTGTTGACTGTATTCGTAGGTCACAGGAGGTGCATGTCTGTGGCCAGGTGTGTGTTTTAAGGCAACGATAAGTATGGTGCACGTGCATGGGTAGGTATGCTTATTTAGCAGCCCTCACCCATTTATACCGCCTTCTGCTTAACATTTGCTATGACATTTCTGTCACCTCCCTGGTCTTCTGAGACACGGCTGGAAGGAACAGTACAATGTTCATTGTCTGCCTGTGTCTAGCAACAGTAGACACATGATGAAAGGAGTACATTGTTTACAGCCTGCCTGTGCGTCTAATTGCACTAAGCATACAAACAGCACTGTTCACGCCTGTCTTGTGTCTGTCTAGACCACGCGCATTACGCAAGTAACACGGTGTTTACAGCTTGGCTGCGGGTCTGATTGCATTAACCATGTGATACAAACATTTATTTATTAAGATCTACTTGTGCGCCTGCGAAAACAAACACATGATTTGAAAAAACAAAATCATGCTCGTAAAAAATAGAAGCAGAGAAAATCCAGGCCTTGCCTCGGGCATTTTCAATGAGTTTCACACTGGCACATATCGGCGTTAGAAATGCGGGTTTAATCAGGCACTCTTTATCAAACTCACAGTAGCAAACAATTTCTATGTTGCTGCCAGGTGCTGCACTCCAGGGGTCGGGGTGCTGAACCTCCCACACTGGACCTGCAGAATCAAATGCCTCGACAGACACAACCGCTCTTATTATTTAGCAGAAAGTGTTCAAAGGCTCTGATAATGCATGACACAAGTCAAATATTAATGTTATATGGGATAAAGCAACATCTGCCTTACATAAGAAGAATTTTGCAAGTCGCAAAAGAGTTCCGTGACCATACAGAAGAACAAGGCGGAAAGCTGAATTCCTATAAAAGGTCATTGAACTCCGAAATGATATACGACAGAGGGTAATTTATTCCTTATAATACATTTTAACACCATTAATATTGCCTCAAAATTCATAAAACTTTGATCAATTGCTTCTTCACACTTACAAGTACAATTGCAAATATCTAGCGAACTTGTCGTGAGACATCAAACACACTAATATATTTATTTATTTTTATTTAAGAAGTTTTATATAGCGCTTGCCTGACCCGAGGGTATCGGAGCGCTTTACAACAGTTATAATGCAGAGAATCACAAAATACAGAATAGTGTAGGTCGATTAGAGGCGAGTTCGGTTATGGGGCTAGTGGACATAGAGACGCAGCTGTGGGAGGAGTCTGTTTCCGCACTCTGGATGCTCCTATCGGATCCCTAGGGAGCGGTCGAGGAACAGGGATTTGAGCTGGCTTTTGAAATTAGCAAAAGAGGTAATAGTTCTGATGTGGGGGGGAATAGAGTTCCGGATTTTGTGACGCGCTCCCTGCAAAGGAACGAGCCGCAGTTTTTTGTTTACGAGTTTTTAGCCGGATGAGCAGAAGAGAGTTCGAGCTTCTGAGGTTCCTGGTCTGACCGGCTTTTTTAAGTTTGGCCGCCAAATATTCAGGTTTGCCGGTGTGCAACCCTTTGTGTGTGAGGCAGGCTGTTTTGAAGCTAGCCCGCATTTCCACTGGGAGCCATTTAAGTTCTCTGAGTGCGGGAGAAATGTGATCAAATTTCTTGATTCCGGTGACCATTCTGGCTGCCGCGTTGAGCGTTGTTTTGAGGGGGGCAAGATGTGATTTTGCTACTCCTGAGAGGACTGCATTTCCGTAGTCTAGTCTTGACAACACCAGTGCTTGGGTGGCCTGTTTGAGATCACTGGGCGGGATGAAAGGTTTCATTTTGTTCAGTAGTTTTAGGTTGAGGAAGGCCCTCTTGGCTGAGTTCTTGATGTGTGAGGTCTTGTCCAGTTTCGGATCTAGCATGATACCCAGAGATTTGACAGAGTCGGCCAGTGTGAGGGTCCCATTGTGCGCATCAATGGCTTTTAGCCATTCAGCAATTTGGGGGTTCTCCTCTTTGTTCGAGATGAGGAGAACTTCGGTTTTATACGGATTTAGTTTAAGGTGGTTGCTAGACAGCCAGAGTTGGACGTCTCTCAGAATGTCGTTGAGTCTGTCAAGGAGGTCGATGTTGTCCAGGTGTTGGGTTAGTTGATGAAGTACACATCTTTCAAGGATTTTGGACAGAAGAGGAAGGTTAGAGACGGGTCTGAAGTTGTTCAGATCCTTTATGTCAAGGCCGGGTTTTTTCAGCAGTGGCGTGTATTGCCCTACTTTGAGGCAGTCAGGCACAACTCCGTTTTTCAAGGAGCTGTTTATGATCGAGCACCAGTGTGGTCCTAGGGAGAGTTTCAGTTTTTTGGTCAGTTGGGGGGGGTATAGGGTCCAGGGTGTGAGAGGAGGGTTTGGAGGTGGAGATAAGTTTGACTTTTGGTCTTGATAAGATTGTTGTACTTCCTGCGGGCTGTTCTGAGTTGTTCACTGAGGGTAGTTGAAGGATTATTCCTCCAGCGTCTTTCTGTGGCTCTTAGTAGTCTCCTTTCAAAGTTGGTGTCGGTGTTGAACCATGATCTGGAAGGAGTGGCTCGGCTTTTTTTTTGTTTCATGGGGGCTAGTTGGTCAAGCACGGTCATCATATTTGCATTGTAGAGCGAGGTGAGTTCGGTTGTTGTGAGATGGTCATTGGCGCTGGGGAGGAGCAAGTTAATCTTATCTTCAAGGGCAGCGAGGGGGATCTGGGTGAGGTTTCTGGCCCATTTGGGGGGGTCTTGTACGGGCGGCTGAGAGAGCAATTTTTGGTTGAAATGGAATAGAATCATGTGATGGTCCGACCACTCAACGGGGAGTATGTGGTCAATGGTAATTGCGTCATGCTGCGCGATAATGGCATCCAAGGTTGCTCCTTTATTGTGTGTTTCCTCTGAGCAGTGCTGAGATAAGTTATTGTCACTGAGAAGGTTGGATAGCCTTTGAATTAACGGGTTATTCGCTTCATTCCATCGAAGGTTTAGGTCACCAAGAATTAGGTTGTTAGCATCCCCGAGTGCACAGTGAGCAATCAGGTCAGACAGGTGCTCCCCGAATGCTGAGGTGTTGCCTGGAGGGTGATAAAGAAGGTGGCAGAGGAATGATCCATTGTCCTTAGTCTTGATATTGGCGGTAAGACATTCAAAGGTATTGTATTTGCAAGAGTCCAGTTCCATGATGGCAATGTTGTCTCTGTGTATGATAGCTACACCTCCCCCTCGTTGGTCTTTTCTATCTTTGATGATAATGGAGAAACCTGGGGGTACAAGCAAGTCTAAGCATGGTGTGGAGAGGTCATTGAGCCATGTCTCCGTGATGAACGCAATATCTATGTCCTGCGTAAGGATGGCTTCTGCTAGCTCAGTTGCGTGCCTAGAGGCTGATCTGCAGTTAATGAGAATGTAGTTGGTGGAGACCCCCTTTTCGGTGTGGATCTTTGCTGGGGGGCTCTAGGTACGGTGGTGAGGAAGGGAGGGTGTCTAGGGGGTTTCAGAGAGAGGTCGTCTCGTCTGAAACCTGTGATCACATGGATCTTGGATTTGGGGGAGTCTGTAGGAGGGTGGAGTCGTATGTTGAGGCTAGATCAGTCGCTTCTTCTGGGGACATTGCGGCTTTGTATCTCGTGGGTCTTAGTGTCGGGCTCTTGGTGTCCGTATTTGAGAGTCTCTGTAGCCTGGGCGAGGGGGCTTTGGTCCCTCTGGTGTCCTGTGACGGGAACTCACTGTCCTTTCTAGGGGGTCTCTGAGATTGAGTCACGGGGTTGCTAGGGGCCCGGCAGGGTGTTTTAGCTGATTGGAGCAGGTCAGGGGGGGCGCCCTGGGAGGGTATTGCCGGGGTTTTTGGACTTTGTCTAGGTTAGTTAGGATTTCAGTCAGGCCCTTGACTATTGTTTCTAGTAGCCTTTCTAGTGATGCGAGCCGCTGCGCCATGTGATCGTGGGTGGGGGAAATGGAGACTTGGGTAGGGTCTTCTCGAGTGGTGGAGGTCGTGGCTAAGTTAAGAAGCCTGTTGCTCCTTGAGTGTACCAAGTTGTCTCTGTTAGGGACCCTGGTCATGGCTGGGTAATGATGTCTAATGCTCTTAGTGTGGGCCGTGCTGCCTCTGTTAGGGACTCTGGGTAAGGGGAGCATTGGGTCATGTCGTGGTTTCATCCTCCTGGGGACTGCGGCTATGCTAGTGTGGGAGAAGGCCGGCGTCGGCTGGGCCTGGTCAAGGAGTTGGTGTGAGGGGGTCAGGTGAGGCAGTTGGCTTAGTCGCTCCTCTGGGAGTTGTAGATCGCCAATCCTGTGGGCAAAGGGGTGGGAGGAGACTCGGGGGGAGGGAGGTGGGGGCGTTGGGCGTGGTGGTGAGTGTATGCTTCCCCAGGCGGGACAAGTTGTCCGGGGTGAGTGCTGGGTCAAAGAGGATCAAAGCAAGTGGCGGTGGGCGGTTTGGAGGGCGGGGAAGAAGGAGTCGAAGGCCTCTAGGTTCTCATTGTTTGCCTGTATCAGGACTGTGCAGTTCGTGTAGATGGTCACAGACGTGTTCTCACCTCTTGCAGAGCGGTTGGGGAGTGAGGTCGTCAGTTTGGAGCTGTGCGATGTATTCATGGCTTTTGAGATGTAAAGTTGTGTTCTGAGTGTGGCGTTCCAAGTTGTCGGGACTTTCAGTGTGGAAGATGAAATCCATCTTAGTCTGCCCTTTGGAGGAGCAATGATATGTGTCCGCGATTAGTGTTTCAGGGTGCTGTCTAATGAGTCTGTGTTTTAAGTTTATTCTTGCTTTAACGGATAGGTTGGAGGGGAATCTGATAGTAAAGGAGTTTGCGCCATGAGGTTTCAGGTAGGTGGTTGCAAAGACTCCCAAGGGTCAACTGCCGGGTCCACTTTCGTAGTATCCTAACAGGGGTCAGACACTGGGGCCGGTGGTGTGATGCACAGGATATCCTTATACGTTCAGTGACGAGGGGTGGCCGACTTGATGTCAGTCCTGTGGGCAGGAGCTGAAGGAAGTGCTGGTCTCAGTGAGACATGGTCTTCATCCCTTTCAGGCTGTGACAGGATGTAGGTGTTGCTGCCGTACGTTGGTATCACTTGTGTTGGAGGCTAGATTTGCAGTAACCATGTGTATTTAGTGCTGGGGGATGGCCATCTTGAGGTCAGGCGCAGTAGGTAGGGAGCTGAGGGAAGTGATAAGGTCTGTGTGGCAAGTACAGCAACCCTTCTCAGCTACAGCTCGCAGGCCGAAGGTGCGGGCGATATGACAGTGATTAACGTACCGGCTGATGTAAGGTGGGCAGCTCCGTAGTCTCGACGTGTTTTGAAATCAGTCCCAGGGGGCGGCCATCATGAGGTCAGGCATCGGGGGTTCCGGAGCAAGGCTCGTCCGTGGCTCGCGCATTTGGACCGATTCAATGCCAGCTGTACATGGCATAGAGTCGGGGTCTCCGAATCGGAGGCCGGGGCGTCCTAAGATCAGGGCTACCTTGTAGAAATAGAGTGCCATGGATATTCAGGGCCGGGAGCGGCCATCTTGGGGACAGGCACTGGTGGACTTCGGAGCGGGGCTCTTCCTCAGCTCACAATTCAATGCAGTTATCTGGTGATTGCCTGATTGTATCTCGGGTCCAGGGTCTCGTGTTGGAGGGGCACTCGCGGGTCCAATATACTAGTAATGTGTTGCAAAAAACATAATATATGCATTTTAATGTAAGTCACTTTCAAAGACACACATAGTTCATAATGTTCTTCTTTCATGTAATGAACTATAGCAAAATATAAACATGCCCTTTCTGGTAATGACTGTTAACTTATAGAAAACATTTCAGAAGAGATGGAAAGCTTTCTCTCGTTTCCACTATTTAGATATCAGTTGTATTTCTGCTCATTTGCCTTCCCATCATACTATCTGCCGGCAGCAAGCATAGTAAAACCAGAACTAAACCACAATAATGTATTACAGTTGAGCTCTTATGTCATTTTCTTATTATAGATGACTAGTGATGTTACAACTATTTTGAAATAAGCAAATTAGAGACAGGTTTTTAGGTCTCATTTGACAGCACACATGTGGTCAAAAGAAAAAGAGCTTTCAGAAGTACTACTTAGAGAGGGGCGTAGGCTTTGCCCTCATGTTAGCATCCTTGAGTGGACATTTGATTGGGTAGAAGTTATGTTCTTACGCTAGAATGTCTCCTTGTACTGCACTTTTTGCCTTGTGAGAAAGCTTATATTCAATAGAGCATACTGAGTTAGTTATGGTGGCAAGCCAAAGATAAAGGCTATTGGTCTGCTCTCTGTATTAAGAAAAGTTACAATAAAGTCAATAGATCTGATATATTCCTTTTGTAAAGCATATCTTGAAGTCAAAAGGTATTTAAGGGTGGATTGCTCTTACACTATAGGGGGAATTTTACTACATGGAATCTCAAAGTTTACTGTAGTAGGCAAGGATTTTACTTACTATCAAACTCAGTGGTGTTGTCAGTGCATATATACATAAAGATGTAACATCCACTACAGCCTTTTTAAAATGCACCGATGATATTCTATGTGAAGATAATATATTACTGACTACCATGGGTGTTAAATTATTACATACATAGATTGACCACCTCACCAGAATTGATTGTAGGAAAAAGTTCCTCAGTATTAGATTAGCCAGTTTGCTCTTACATAGTAAAATGCTTATTGAACTGGTCGAATTTGTGTTTACCAATAGCTTTTTCTACTATGACAACACATTGCAACAACAAACTCACAGGACAGCTATGGGTTTTCAGTTCGCTCCAATGTATGCCTCTTGATTTACGGGGCAATATCATGGAGAACAAACTGCAAGTCCAGATCTACAACAGTTTGAAACAAACCTCTTGATTTGGCTGCACTATATTGACAACTTCTTCATTATATGCAAAGGTGACGCTAACATTCTTATTAAATTTCAATACGGACTCAATTGCAACACAAAGAACATAAAGTTAACCTTAGAATACTTTCCCTCTTGAATAACATTTATGGATTGTGATATCTATATACGGAACTACCAAATCCAGAGCAGAATTTGTAGAAAAGCGACTTCACTTAAAAGCACACTACATGCAACATCTTCACATCCCAAATATCAGATAAACAGTATCCCTCTTGGGTAACTTCTACAAGCTCGTAGACTTTGCAGTACACAGTCAGACTTTGAAAGTGAATCCAGTCAGGGGCGTAGCACAGGCCCCCGCAGCCCCCGCGGTGCGGGGGGGACCCAAGCTCCAGGGGGCCCCCTCGGCACTGCACTCGGGCCAGAGAGCTCCTGATTGAGCCTGGAGGGGGCTCCTCTTCGTACCGTGCAGGGAGGCCCCCTCATTTTTCATTACGCCAGTGAATCCAGTCAAATTAAAGATTGTTTCTTATAGCGGGGTCACCTGTAGAGTCTTATCAGCAAAGAAAAGACAGTTGCACAAAGTAAAAACAGACATGCTCTCGTCTACAACGTACTAAGACTAAGAAAAAGAGATCTCTGTAAATAAGGTGCAATTTACCACTGACTTTAATCTAGAAAGCAATTTAATCTATACAATCTTTTTAAGGCCCTTGCACCTCCTACATCTTTATCCCAACTTATCATGTCATATCAGTTCAAGACCTGCAATCACTTACAGGTAGGCAGCAAGTTTTAAAGACATTTCTATGCCCTAGTGACAGAGTAAAATACTATAGATCCATAATGAGAACTAACACTTTAATTGATTGAAATGTTTTTTTGAAATGTGGTTCTTGTGTAGTTTGCACTAACACAATGGATAAGCAAAAAACATTTCTCCGACTAATAATAGGGAATTGCCTATATAGGAGTTCATTAATTGTAACGCCACCTACTGTGCTTATGTCATCATATGCACATGTCCTAAAACATATGTGAGATTAACAAAGAGGGCTTTAAAAGAGATAGATGGAAGGAATGTTTGCGAGACTTCAGAAAACTAGATACACGATACCGTCATGTCAGCCCATATTCTTGGTACAGACATTAGAGACAAGATTGAGGATTACACATTTTTGGAAATCTATACTATTAGGATCGAAGAGGTGGTAATAGAGAACAAAAAGTCATGGACAATGAACGTTTTCAGTTCTACAAATTAAAATTGACCATGTTTGGTTTCAATTCAGGTGAGGAACTAAACATCTATCGTAAAGCCACGAGATGATTTATTATGACCTACTCGCTTTTGCTATTTGATTTCTACATGGTGGTATTCCATTGTGTATGCAACACTCAACAGATATTCTAACAGTTGTGAGTTCAGTCTTGCTATTTGATGTTCTTTGCATGGCATTCTAATCAATTTAACAATGTGTAATTTTTCTTCTCTTTGATTTACATGAATGTACAACACTGTGATAAATACAGGTGTGCTGAGATGGCAATTATATTTCAGTTTGATAGCCTGCAACTGTTCCCCCCCTTCATTTGACTTATATGTCTGCACAGTAAACGTCAACAAATATATAATTTACATTCATACATCCCAGACACTAGTTAGCTCTAAATTCATGTCTTCTGTCTTTTAATCCATACCAACAAGGTTTCGATCCTACCGATAGCTTAAATTTTCCTTCCTTATCTTCATTGATTTATTTCTGTGTGTATTGCCTCCTCTACAATCATACAGATATTAATTTCCCTTTGTTCAAACTTGTGTACAAAATATTATCCCAATATGAGGCCTATCATTTGCTTTAATTTTTCAGTCCAGCAGTGAAGCATTTGCATTTCATCTCAATTAAACCAAGTTTTATGAATACTGTTTCATAACAGGGTAAGCTGAGCAATTACATATATCATATATATATCATATATCATATATATATATCATATATCATATATCATATAGTCTTTATTCGAATTTAAAATAATTCATACAAGACACAAACATATACAGAAACAGATAATTATTGCTGAACACATTCACTATAAAATATATAAAATCATCCATTAAATACCTAAAATTTGAATTTAAAAAGAAATTAAACAAGTCAGCAGACTAATGAAATACTGATGGAATAAAACTACGTTTAAAACTGGAAAATTTTTAACCAGTGTCCCCGAAGGGTAAAGCCCTACAGGAGAACTCCCGCAGTTTCCCTGAGAGCCTTGTGCCTTAAGACCCATGCCCAGCCCAGATATTTAGCCAGGGCAATTGAATGGGCTGGAAAAGTGCTTGTGCTTAGAACTCTCAAAGCAACAGCGGAACTCCTTGTGGCCAGTGTTTTGCACAATGGAGACAGCCATGTTCGTCTGGGGTTGGCATATGTTGGGCAAACAAACAGGAAATGGGCAATTGATTCCTCCTGAGCACCACAAACGGGACAGGGTCCTACACTTGCACCAAACCACCCGTTAGTTAGGGCCCTGAGTGGGAGAGAACCTGCTCTAAATTGGAAATATAGTTTCCTATCTCTGGGTTGGGTGATCAAATCCCAGTAGGGTTCGAAAACTGGAGTTACCTTTGCCTCTAAAAATCGGCTAGTCATCGTAGGGGAAATAGAATCACTCCAGACCCGATGGATTACGCGCTCCCAGTAAAGCATTTTCAAAAGCCTCTTTGTGGGAAACCCGGCAGCAACTGGGTCACTCCATAGCCCCTCCAGACCCAGGTCTTTCAGAGTTTCCCGGAGGTTCCTAAGCCACCCAATCTTGTGAAACGTGTCGGCCTGCATTACATCCTTGATGCCCATTGCATAAGGCTGAAGTTCCGGGGTGGTCCAGAGTCTCCTCCAATAAAGTTCCGGGCAGAGTTTGGCTAAATCCTTGATGGCCTTCCTACCTAGATCATAACGCAGTGGTACCATAGGCGTACTCTGCGGGAGACCAACTATACTGCGATAGAATTTATTTTCAGCGACTGTTAAAGATGACAATGCGTCGAAACCCCAGAGCTCTGCCCCGTACAACACTGAGCTTAGGGCCTTTGCCTCATATACTTGGAGCACGGGTTTGACAGGCTTAGTATAGGAATTTTTGTGCTCTCTAATCAAGGTTCCTGTTATCTGCGTGAATTTCAGTGTAGACATTTCCAAATGTCTATTCCACTTGTTATCTTGTGTCACGTGCATGCCCAGATAGACAACATTTTTAACCTCCTCAAGTATTTGCCCGTTCATTATGAGTTTTCCTGCTCTATAACTTGGGTGCGGGTTGAAGGCCATGAGTTTGGTCTTAGTTACATTCACTTCTAGGCCGTGGTTGTTACAGAAATCTTCAAATGCTCTCAGGGCCCTTTGCATGCCCCTCGGGTTTTAGATACTATAAGAGTATCGTCAGCAAACATCAATATTGGAGTGGTCACTCCGGCCAATTTAGGAGCGTCAGTGTTGACTCGGAGCATATAATCTACTACTCCATTGATGTACAGGGAGAAGAGCGTGGGTGCCATGGCACAGCCTTGTCTCACACCTCGCTCCACCGGAAACTCGGGGGTTGTGTCCCCCGGGCCTCCCCACTGAATTTTTGCGAAGTTAGGCTCATGGAGCCGCCTGATTAAGGTCAAGAGTTCCAAGGAAAGCCCAAGCTTTTCAAGGACCCTCCAGAGTTGCTCGTGAGGAACAAGGTCAAAGGCAGCTCTTAAGTCGACAAACGCGACGTAGAGGCTGCCTTTGCCTAACCAGTGCAATTGTACAACGCGGATAACCTGGTCCACAGTGCTGGTAAATTTGCGAAAACCAGCTTGGAAACTGGAAAGTATCCTATTGTCTTCAATCCAGGCCAAAAGCACATTCAATACCATCCTCCCAATGACCTTTTGAATTGTGTCTATTAGGCTGATGGGCCTGTAGTTTCCTGGGAGGGTTTTGTCCCCCTTTTTAAAAATAGGGATTATAATGGCACCCCCCCAAGATTTGGGCACTGGGGCGCCTTCGGCCACCGCGTTAGCCACTAAGGCAATATACTTGCTCCAGCAAGGCTTGTTATTAAGGAAAAGATCAGATGGGACCCCATCCAAACCCGGTGCCCGCCCAGCAGCTACACAGGCCAAGGCAGCTAGAACATCCTTGGTGCTAAAAGGACCATGCAAGTAAAAAACGTGTGATATTGGCCCCGGACATTTGTATAGGGAATTACATGCATATTGGGGTTTGAAATACCCTATCCACTCTTCTTGGGAAACATGATTGGATGGATTTTCAGGGGATCCGCCTCTGTTCCACTTAATCACATTCCAAAACATTCTGGTGTCCCTGGCATGGCAAGCCTCCTTCAGATCTTGCCAGTACAATTCATCCCATCTTTTTTCGCTTGGGCAAGGCACTTCTTGTAGGAGTGTCTGGCTAGTTGTATACTTATTTTGCTCCCACTAGAGAGGGCTTGTGTTAAGTTACCTCTAGCTCGTCTACACTCCCCATCATACCACCTCAATCGCTTAAAGAGAGGCTTGTTGCCCTTGCTTATTGGCTTAAGAAAAAAGCCACGTTGCCACTCAAAGAAGGACTCGTGTAATCTAGTTGCTTGGTCATTGCTTTCTTTAACTCCCACGACATCTTCCAATCTCGCGGTAGTTTGGGAGAGCTCTATTTCAATGCTAGCAATAGCCGTGGCGTTGGTCTTTACCTGTGTCCACTTAAGTCTCCGCATGTCATTTGTAGGGACATAACCAGGGATAGCCAGTTTTGGATCATCTCTCGCCGAACTACTTTCCCCCCACCAAGAATGGGTGACACATATGGGGTTGTGGTCACTCTCAATTCTTGTCTCAACCACCATGTCAATAATGTGCTGCCACAGCCTCATACAACAGAGGACGTAATCGATCCTACTTGCTGAGCGGCCATTATCGAAGGTGGGGGCACCCTTCTTGTCCCCTGAGGTCCTGCCATTCAGGGCCCTTAAGCCTTTCTCATAGAAAAGTGCATTTACCTGCACCGCTACCGTAGACCACCTCTTAATAGGAGAGAGCGGGAGGACTAGTATTCCCCACAACCGATCTTCTTCAGGGTCGAGACTCCATTCTGAGTCCGGGTCTAAAATGGGGTTCAAATGTGACATTGAAGTCTCCTGCAACAATCAGATCCCTATTGCTCGATTTGGTTTCTATGAGGCTGGTCAGAATGTCCAATACCCGCGACTTCTTCCCTTTTGTCCCCCGAAGGTATAAATTGTAAATATCTAATGTGCCCGTAAAACCAAAGGTAAGTCTCACTAATTGAATATCCGGGGAACCCGTATCAATCATGGCAGCACTTGAGAATAAGCCCTGGCGGGCCCAGATGGTTAATCCACCCATAGGACGACCTTTCGGACCTTGAGTCGCTGGGACATGGAGATTCAGATATCCCAAAAGGAACTGAGCCTCACAAATCCACGTTTTCTGAAAGAGGCAAATATCGTATTTATTGACAAAACCGACGCATTCAGGGGAATCTAATTTGGTCTTGATACCAGCTAGGTTCCAGGACAAGAGTGTGCCTGGTCTAATACCAGACTGAGTATAATGGTGGACAGCGGTCTGACTTGGTACATTTGCACTCGCACCCGTCCTTCACTGACTCAACGATGACACCCTGAGGGGAACGGTCACCCCGATGAAACCGCTTTCTATTGCCCTCACAAGCTTGGGAGATGTGATGTTTATTTTACAATGTGATTGTCAATACCGGGGGCCTTGATCATAAAAAAAGTTTAGGTTATGCACCTCTATTCCTGATCTAGGCCCGTGCGGTATATATTCAGTGATGAACCTCGAAATTCGTGTATCTTCGAAATTAACGATAATGCAATCGCCCTGGGTGTTTTTGGGTCTTAAACCTACCCATTGTACTCTTCTGACAAATAGGATCCTCCCGTTCATGTAATTTGGGATTGGCCTGTGTGTATTTAGCCAGTGACTCACTTTATTTTTTAATTCCCGGAAGGATTCAGTTTTGCTATCAGGTAATACGGGAACTCCAGTTAGAACTGCAACGTAGGGGAGGGATTCGGGTGGCAAGTGAATTTGAGCTAAGGGTAATCTAGGGGCATTACCTTGAGTAACTGGATCAGTAGCCACTCTCATGTCCCCAGATTCCTTAATGTTGTTACCCAGAGTTTCTTTGCTAGGCCCTCCAACCCTCCCTGAAGGCTAAATCCAAATGGTCGCACACTGCTGACCTACCTGCGTGTTACCCCAAAGAACTGTGGTCCCTGTAGTCAGCGTCGGCGGATACACCTATGCTCGTGTCGTGAGTGCAAGTGTGAATAGCGTTAGCCATCCCTGGACACGTGTTTCGAGGTTGTTGCCTCTCGTCAGCAGGGAGTAGGAAAGAGTGCAGGGTTGCTGTGTAGGCTGCTAAAATCATTATCAGGTATGTACCTCTCGTAGCAACGCAGGTGCATAACCTGAGCCCGTCGACTCCCCGGCTCAAAGAGCCACTAAATAACTAAATCCAAATGGTCGCACACTGCTGACCTACCTGCGTGTTACCCCAAAGAACTGTGGTCCCTGTAGTCAGCGTCGGCGGATACACCTATGCTCGTGTCGTGAGTGCAAGTGTGAATAGCGTTAGCCATCCCTGGACACGTGTTTCGAGGTTGTTGCCTCTCGTCAGCAGGGAGTAGGAAAGAGTGCAGGGTTGCTGTGTAGGCTGCTAAAATCATTATCAGGTATGTACCTCTCGTAGCAACGCAGGTGCGTAACCTGAGCCCGTCGACTCCCCGGCTCAAAGAGCCACTAAATAACTAAATCCAAATGGTCGCACACTGCTGACCTACCTGCGTGTTACCCCAAAGAACTGTGGTCCCTGTAGTCAGCGTCGGCGGATACACCTATGCTCGTGTCGTGAGTGCAAGTGTGAATAGCGTTAGCCATCCCTGGACACGTGTTTCGAGGTTGTTGCCTCTCGTCAGCAGGGAGTAGGAAAGAGTGCAGGGTTGCTGTGTAGGCTGCTAAAATCATTATCAGGTATGTACCTCTCGTAGCAACGCAGGTGGAGTCGACGGACTCATGGTTACGCACCTGCGCGCTACGAGAGGTACAAGACCTGATAACGATTTTAGCAGCTTACACAGCAACCCCACACATTTTCCTACTCCCTGCTGACGAGAGGCAACTACCTCGAAACACGTGTCCAGGGATGGCACACGCCACGCATACTTGCATTCACACTCGAGCATAGGTGTATCCGCCGACGCTGACCTTCAGGGACCATTTTCATTGGGGGAACACGCCTGGTAGGTGTAGCAGTGTGCGACCAATCTGGTTTAACTTTATATTCAGGCTCCCTTGAGCCGGTGGAGTCGACGGACTCATGGTTACGCACCTGCGCGCTACGAGAGGTACAAGACCTGATAACGATTTTAGCAGCTTACACAGCAACCCCACACATTTTCCTACTCCCTGCTGACGAGAGGCAACTACCTCGAAACACGTGTCCAGGGATGGCACACGCCACGCATACTTGCATTCACACTCGAGCATAGGTGTATCCGCCGACGCTGACCTTCAGGGACCATTTTCATTGGGGGAACACGCCTGGTAGGTGTAGCAGTGTACGACCAATCTGGTTTAACTTTATATTCAGGCTCCCTTGAGCCGGTGGAGTCGACGGACTCATGGTTACGCACCTGCGCGCTACGAGAGGTACAAGACCTGATAACGATTTTAGCAGCTTACACAGCAACCCCACACATTTTCCTACTCCCTGCTGACGAGAGGCAACTACCTCGAAACACGTGTCCAGGGATGGCACACGCCACGCATACTTGCATTCACACTCGAGCATAGGTGTATCCACCGACGCTGACCTTCAGGGACCATTTTCATTGGGGGAACACGCCTGGTAGGTGTAGCAGTGTGCGACCAATCTGGTTTAACTTTATATTCAGGCTCCCTTGAGCCGGTGGAGTCGACGGACTCATGGTTACGCACCTGCGCGCTACGAGAGGTACAAGACCTGATAACGATTTTAGCAGCTTACACAGCAACCCCACACATTTTCCTACTCCCTGCTGACGAGAGGCAACTACCTCGAAACACGTGTCCAGGGATGGCACACGCCACGCATACTTGCATTCACACTCGAGCATAGGTGTATCCGCCGACGCTGACCTTCAGGGACCATTTTCATTGAGGGGAACACGCCTGGTAGGTGTAGCAGTGTGCGACCAATCTGGTTTAACCTCCCTGAAGGCTGATGAGTATTTTTCATTAATATGGGTGGGTCAGTACCTGGACCTATATTAGTTAATATGGGGGGTTTGTCAGTTGGAGGCTGTACAGAGGCCGGAGAATTTCCAGCGTGCAGGCAGTTGGTTTTGCCAATGTCCTTAGTGGACAATTTGACAACATTCTTTAATGAACAAAAGTTGTCCAGAGTGGTTTGTTCCAGCCTGTCAACTTTTTTAGTGACTATTTTAACCCTTTCTAATAATGGTAAAATTAATGAACGAACTGCCTGTTCTAGCTTGGGGATCAAGTCACTACTAATTAACAGGGGGGAGGTTCTCATACTGGCATCGCCCACAATTGGGCAAGCCGGGGGGCTTAAAGTATCGGGGTTTGCAATGTTTTTGGATACCTTTGATATTTTCGCCTGCCTAACACCATCAACAGCCCCACCCCTTTTTTCCTTTTCTGATTGGCGGATCTGGAAAGTTTAGTCCCGGCCCTTGTTTGGGGGCGAGTGGCTTTAGACTTGGGTGGGGCCATTTCTTCCACTACAAGTGCACCATCTAACATGTCAGAGCCTTCTGGCAACCCCTCTGAAGATGTTGTCACATTATACAGTGATTCAGACTCTGCAAGCGAAGGTACGTCCCCCCGTGTGAGGGCTCTAGATTTGTTTGGCGATTTAGACAATGCTAGTGGGCCCAGTGAAGAGCGTCTCGAGTGCATGGGGTCAATTGAGAGACGTCTTTCGGTAATGGCAATTTCGTGTTCCAATACCGAGACAGCTCTAGTGATGAATTGGTCCATGGTGCCAGACACAGTTGTAGGAGCCATGACGCGCTTCCCCTTCCCAGCCATGTGACACAATGTTAGTAGGGACTCAATGTATAGAGAACTAGCAGCGTAATGCAAGCAACAAAGTGCAAGTAATAAGTCCACAGCCACTTTACTTCTAATGCTCACTGAAAGAGGGGCTGCCCAGCCCAGCCTTGGCCAGCCCCGGACGGCCACAGACGGCCCGCCCTTTGTCCGGGCTTCGTCCGGCGCGTCCCGCTCGCGTACCACGTAGCGGTTGCCGGCAAGACTTAAATAAAGCGTCAACTCTCTACAGCGAGTGGGCGGGGGGAAGCACAGGTGGTGCGCCGCACGGACTGCTGGGAGCCTGAGTCCCGTGAAGCTCCTTCTCCCCTCGCTGTAATCTCCTCACCCGGCAACAGACAGCAAGCTGAGCCCCTCCTAGGGCAACAACACAACGGGTAACAGACAGAGTCCTGGTGAGTGTAATGGCGAAGCGGGACCCGCGCCAGCGGGTTCCGCGAGTCGTTTTCAGTTCTCTGCGGCGAGTGGGCGGGAGGAAGCACAGGTGGTGCGCCGCACGGACTGCTGGGAGCCTGAGTCCCGTGAAGCTCCTTCTCCCCTCGCTGTAATCTCCTCACCCGGCAACAGACAGCAAGCTGAGCCCCTCCCAGGGCAACAACACAACGGGTAACAGACAGAGTCTTGCTGAGTGTAATGGCGAAGCGGGACCCGCGCCAGCGGGTTCCGCGAGTCGTTTTCAGTTCTCTGCGGCAAGTGGGCGGGGGAAGCACAGGTGGTGCGCCGCATGGACTGCTGGGAGCCTGAGTCCCGTGAAGCTCCTTCTCCCCTCGCTGTAATCTCCTCACCCGGCAACAGACAGCAAGCTGAGCCCCTCCCAGGGCAACAACACAACGGGTAACAGACAGAGTCCTGGTGAGTGTAATGGCGAAGCGGGACCCGCGCCAGCGGGTTCCGCGAGTCGTTTTCTGTTCTCTGCGGCGAGTGGGCGGGGGGAAGCACAGGTGGTGCGCCGCACGGACTGCTGGGAGCCTGAGTCCCGTGAAGCTCCTTCTCCCCTCGCTGTAATCTCCTCACCCGGCAACAGACAGCAAGCTGAGCCCCTCCTAGGGCAACAACACAACGGGTAACAGACAGAGTCCTGGTGAGTGTAATGGCGAAGCGGGACAATTCTAGTTCCCTGTGAATGTACTGTCAATGAAAACGTTTATGTTAACTGCTTTCTTTGTAAAAAAAACAATATATGCTCAGCAAGTCTAATTCTGTGTTTATTTGCAGATATTCACTAACATTTGAGCTGAACTGTAATTGAACCCTTTGCTTGCAAAAAGCTTTGTTAATTTATTCCTCGGGCAGTTATATCCATTACCAGGAATGCCGAATTTGTCTTTAAAATTTATGGCCAGAATGACATTATAATTCTTATTCTTAAGAAGGCCCACACAAGGGTCTATGATTCTGTCTTCATTAAAAATGTTGTTAGAAGCTTTAGAATTATGATGATCAACATTATCAATATGTCATCACATGATTTTAAGTCAAGCATTTTAAATCACTGTTCAGTTGCTGTTTCGCACAGAAATTCGATCATGACTTTTTTTGGTAACTTTTTTTCTTTTTGTTTCTTCTATTGTCCCTTTAATGTTTTCATCTTAATAAGGCTTTCTCTAATGTACTCCTTGCTTCTTTTCCTTTTGTGCTATATGTTAAAGCCATATAGCTTTTATTGTAATGGTGATTGTAAATTGTAACTAAATAGTGGTTACTACCCCTCATAAGGCGTTGAAGAGCTTCTTGGTGAATAGCATGCTACTCAGGAGCCCAAGATTAGAGTTTAATACTCAGTAGATTAGTAATATGTGTGTTTTAATCCGTGAGCATTAGTTGTGTTAGGTTTGTGCTCTAGATTTCTTGTGTGTTTAACCCCTTCGACGCTCATGACGGAGCGGTTCCGTCATGAGCGTCGGTTGCGCTGTGCGCATGACGGAACCGCTCCGTCATGGCCCCGCCCGCGCTCAGAACCTTCAGCACCGCGCGGAAATCCGCGCAGCGCTGAAGGGGTTAATAGAGTTTAGAGTAGGGATAGAATGATGAGAATGGATTTGAAAGGGAAAATATTAAACTGTTTTTGTAAGAAGTAGTTGTGTGTGCCTGTTAGTTGAGTGACATTGATATAAAAGGAGAGTGACGTTTGAGAAGGATGTTTGGGAGTTCATAATAGTCAGAAAGGTTAGGGATGAGTCAGATGGAGGGGGGATGGGACAAAGGTTGAAGGGAGGATTTTGTTTTAGAACAAAACTGAAATTAACTTTTACATACATATATACACATGCCATTTGTTAAAGTTTTAGGGGCTTGAATAAATCTCTCTATATATTTATGTGTTCATAGTACCAGCAATATTTATATAGTACATTTATCTTGTGGTGAAATATGCAAATGTTTTCAAATAACTGTATTTAACTTATGCATACAAAACTACACATGACACTTCTTAAAGTTTTAGTAGCAGGTATAAACCCATCTATAAATGCACCTATATACACACTGAAGATGCACGCTTGACATGGAATGACATACACATATATCTTGTGGTGTAATATACATTTTCCCCTATATAAATGTACCACCTTATAACAGGAAGCATAGTTCAATGTACAATGACACGTATAATGACAATCTCATGTTCATACCATAAGAAGCATAGTTTTCTATGTCTGAGTATACTGTTTAGTACACTGTTGTGTTGTGAGTATAGCCGTCATGGGGGGGGGGGGAGGGGGGGGAGCCAGCTCTTGAATAATCTTTTGAAGTGGAAATGGTTGTCAGCGGATCTTACATTTTTGGCTTATAAATTCCATAGTTTGGCTGCTTGAACAGAGTAAGATGTTCCTACCATAATGTGTTAATTGTGTGTCGGATTTGGGGACGCGCTACCGGGCAGTCTTGAAAGCCAGCATCAGCTCTGCAGCCACACTTTGGCGAGGCCCTGCTAGGGTGGGACTCAGTCTCAAACATTCATCCTGCTATCAAGAGGGGCCAGCATTGTCAGCGCTACCTGGCAGTCATGAAAGCCCGCATCAGCTCTCCAGGCACTGTTTGAGGAGGCACTGCTGGGTTGGGACTCAGTACCCCAGCATTCACCCTGCTATCAGGAGGGGCCAGCATCATCAGCGCTACTAAAGCGCCACAGATGTTCTGCGGCGTGGGACATGCTACCGGGCAATCTTGGAGGCCTGCATCAGCTCTGCAGCTATAGTTTGAGCAGGCCCAGCGGTGATGGGACTCAGTCCCCCAGCATTCACCCTGCTATCAGGAGGGACCAGCATTGTCAGTGCTACTAAAGCACCACAGGTAGTCTGCGGGCCGGGAAGCGCCCGGGCGCGTTTCTGGGCAAAGATTGGGCCAACAGCTGGCCAGTCTGCGCCCGTCCACGGCCGTTCAAGGCTGGGCTGGGCCACCCCTCTTTCTCGTGGAGCCTCAAGCCTTTTTGCATGTAACTTTCTTTCGGTATTTGTGATTTGTGTAGAAGTATTCTGACCTAGCCCCATTACAATCTGTTTGTCCTTT
Source organism: Triturus cristatus (assembly GCF_964204655.1). Classification (NCBI taxonomy): domain Eukaryota; kingdom Metazoa; phylum Chordata; class Amphibia; order Caudata; family Salamandridae; genus Triturus; species Triturus cristatus. Next base: position 821,727,950 of record NC_140585.1, on the reverse strand, counting down.
TCTCAGGACTGTTCAGTGAAACATTGGGTGATTATGGGCAAGAGGAAAAGAACTGACTGGTGTTGTGAATGAGTGGTGAGGTTGGCGGGGGAATGATTGTCATAGGGATGGCGGGTGGGCAAAATAAAAGAAAAATAATAGTAAATGCACCTACAGCTGGCCACATCGCGCTCTTCTGCTCCTCTTCTCCAGGCACAGGCTCCCAGACTGGCCTGCGGCCAATACTGAAGCTGCTCTCATGCTTGAGAGCAGCTTCAGGAATGGCCTGAGCACCCTTGATTGACACTCACAGACATACTGTGAGTCTGTGAATGCTCTCTCTAACCCAGCAACTCAGCTCGGTTGGAAAAAGCTACACAGCGCATGGTGGTTGGGCTGGCCATCAATCCATCATGCGCACTGAAGGCAGTGCCCACAACTCCTCCTGCCATCCCTCTGGCTGGCCCCCAAGACTCATCAGGAAAGGAAAAATAAAACAAGTGTTTACTATTGTTTTATTTTTCCTTCCCTGCCATATTTGGGGGAGCAACGCTCCTACAGAGAAGCCACAGCTTAAGAGGAAACTACAAGGCTCAAGTCGGGTAGAGGAAAAAATCACCGCTTTTAGGAGGCGCTCTCTGTCCCTACCTGTTCAGCAAGTTGCAACTCTCCAGTTGATGGCCTCTGAGAGGGTGACTTCTCCACGGGGAAACCAGCCGAGCACTAGTAGGCAGCTGGGGCCAGCGTTGCTAAGTAAGTCCCTTCCCTTTAGCCCAGTTGCGCTCAGAAATGGCATTGACACTATGGTTAACTTGGCAGATAGCTCTGTGCATGCACTTGGAGAGGGTTCAAATTTTCCTGGTAATTTTATGACACATTTAGCAGCAGCTGATTCCTGCGCTAACTCCGATTCACCACCACCAAAGCAGAGCAAGCCTACCAATTAGCATCTTCTCTCAAAGAAGAATTGTAAACAGCCTCTGAATCTGGATGTTTTAAGTGTTTCCTCATCCAATACGGGTCCAAATGATAAACTGATGGCACAGCTAGGTGCCTTAGTCAAATCCAGAAAAGACGATCTTTTTAACAGGGTTTTTAACAGTCCTAGCCCTAAAAAAGGATTTGTTTACGAAATTTGAACAGTGCCTGGAAACAAATCACCTACCTGCGTGACCAGCACTTACCAAATTTTCAGAGGGCCTGACGCACTGAAAATGACCCGTTTTAAAGTATTGACTTGGAATATCCCGGGGATATGGTTGAAACTTGACAATGTAGACTGGCTGAAACTCATCCGGGATCATGAGTTAGTCTGCCTTCAAGAAACATGGCCCCTTACAGACTTTCATATTAATGGGTTTAGCTTCTTCTGTAACCCCGCTCTGCCTGTCTCCTCGTGGTGGGTGAGGGGTGGCACAGCGATCCTGATATCTCTCAATTGTAACGGGGTAAAAGTTAAGATGTTAGATTCTACACCATGGTTTCAATTAATACTGTTAACCGGCTTAGAACCTGTTGATGTTTCGTTGATTAACTTTTATAATTATGTTTTTGATCAGAATAACAAACATGCTATTGATATGTTCAGCAAGGCAATCCTGAAGAGAAATACTGCAGGACGCGTTCCATGTATTTTATTGGTAGGGGATTTTAATTCCCCCCTGTGATCTCAGCAATACAAGGGTGTGTGGTTTGGTAAATGAGGCTGGTCAACCTGTAGCCAAGTTTAGACACTCCAAGCAGGGTGATGCCAAAAATATCATTGCCTTCGCAAACGACTTAATCTTTTTGTCAGATGACTAAAGAGGATCTTATTACTTATCCTACCTTTTATGGTGGATTGAAACCAAGCACAACAGATTTTATGCTATTAACCAGAAACTAGTCATTTGGTTAGTGATTTTAAGGTGATACCGAACTGCGTCAGTGATCATAACCCCTTGGCAACAAGTTTGAAGTTGAAGTACAAGGAAGAAACCCACAACCCATACAAACTCCCATTACGTACATTCAAAATCAAGGTGTTAGACTCAAATGGGAGCAGGTTGATTTGTTGGCCTTTGAAGCCAACCTAGTAGGGCAAAATGCCAGCTTGATTGATAACTGCCTGTTAGACGAGTCTTCCCCTGATACTTTGATAAGGGACTTTGAGCGGTTGTGCCAAGCTATCTCATCAGACCTGATGGAGAAACCTCCCACCCAGTCTGTTAAGCCTTCCCGCTGGTTTAATAGTGCTGTGCTTGCAGTCAAGCACATAAACATCTTAAAGCTGCATTAAAGGAAGCCCCAGAAACAGGTACTCAGTCAGGATAGCACAGAAAAATTATAAAGGTATTCTTGATGCAAGAAAGGAAGAACTTAGGGCCAAAGCCTGGTATGATCTTTTGGCCGCCGGGCACTACTAAGATTAAAAACACTTGAGGGACGTTATCAATTGCCCAATATTTACAGAGGGTCCCCAAACTAGAATCGAAAGGGCAGCATGGATGGTGCACTTTTCTTGTATTTTTAATTCCCTGGTTAAGGCAGTTGCAGACAGGGAGGGTGATACCATCACCTCCACAAACCAGATTCTAGCTTCTCAATTCAGCTGCACAATTTCAGTCGAGGGGGTAGAATCAGCCATTAAGCTGGGTATAGGGAGGAAAGCGCCAGGCCCAGATGGGATTCCACTAGACCTCTTTAAAAACAACCTCACTCTGTGGGCCCCGCTCCTCACTAACATCTTTAGGACAGTTTTTCTTGGTTTACTTCCAGTTTTGTGGAAAGAGGCCATAGTGGTACTCAGCTTTAAAAAAGGAGAAAAACGATCCAGTGTGCTACAGACTGATCTCCCTGATGGATGCCACGGCTAAGGTCCTAGGTATAGTCCTTTTAGTCCGATTAGAAACATGGGCTGCTGAAAAAAATGTATTACCTAGGACCCAATATGGTTTCAGAGCTGGTCGTGGGACAGTTAAGCAGTGTCTGAACATAACGCTAATTGTCAGCAAGTCCATGAAGATCTCAATACATCTGGCCTTTATTAACCTGTTGAGTGCTTTTGACACTGTAAATCGGGAGATATTATGGAGTATGATGGATGACATGGGGGTGGAGAAAGTCCTAGTGAACATCCTTAGGAGGCTCCAGTGGAACACCACAGTGAAAATGCGCTATGGCCCTGACGATAAATGCACTAAATCATTACTCTCAACTGAGGGTGTTTGTCAGGGCTGCATCCTAGCCCCATTCTTGTTCCATGTCTATATAAATGGCCTTGTAGTAAAGCTCTTAGTAGGTGCACATACGGGGATGGGGAATGGGGTTATTTTATTCCTGAGGCCCTACAAGTCAGAAAATACATTTTTAAATAGATTATTAGGGACCTCAAAGACCACCCCAAGTTTTATTACCCATAATGAGCTGGACGTGGAGTTTTTGGAAGATAAGGTAGGCATGGCCCCCATTCAATTATGGCACAAAAGTTGGAACACACTGGAACTGGGCTTCACCAGCAATATAATAAAAGATTGCCTTGTGTAGAGTAATATGATTTCAATACTGTGGATCAAGTACATTAAGAACACTTTACGTAACCTGGAACTGAGTGACTTTTTTGTAGAATCAGATAAGAATTTAATAAAATAAAAATATATTGCATATAGTGAGGAAGCTAGGCTCATGAAGGTACTAGACCTGGTCACGGTTCAATCATATGTGCCACTTTCTACATCAAAAGGTATGGAGCCCTATTTGACCTGGGTAAATGTATCCGAGCTAAGGTTTTACCTGACTAGATTATGCTGGAATAAGATTCACCTTTTAGCGGCTTTCCCATTGCCCCGTACTTGTGTTCCATCATTACCTTACTGTCCTTGTGACATCACATCAATCTACGAAGCACTTTATGCTCTTTAGCATGCTATATTCCTCTCTCAGCTTCCAGTTTCTGTGCCCAATTTAAAGAGAGAGATTTTTTAATAATCACCAGGTTGGTTTGTGTTTCCTCCAGCGCTTAGAGTCAAAAACTGTATGCTGCTCAGTCTTAAATTGTATTACTCAAGCACTGAAACTGAGAAGGAGATAGGCATTTTTGCTCATGGTTATTAGTTTGTAAGGACTTTTATATGTGAGCCCAAAAATCTATCATGAAATTTTGTAATTCTCTGGGATTTTAAAATATTTCTTTAAGTACTCTTACTTTTCTTTTAAATGTGGGAGACAGTTGATATTTGCATGATTTTATGGTTTTGATGGTTTTAAACTGTGTTTTGATTGTGCTTTTATGGTCTTTGTGGCCGAATAAAGCTAGATGATGATGAGGAAATGGCCTTGAGTCCTTCCTTTTGCAGAAGAACTTGGATTTTCCTAAGGTTGGCAATCACTTTGTGTCCACTCTTCTTTATGCAGACAACGCTGTCCTCTTGGCAAGGACAGCTAACAACCTGCAAAAAGCCCTTGACGCTTTTGTGGAATTCATGTCTTCCATGGATTTAAAAGTAAATCTTAAAAAGTCCCATAGAATGGTTTGCGGCCCAAAAAGAAGACTTTTTATTTCCAAGGAAATGCTGTGGGAACAGCTTAAAATTTCTGTTACCATGGGGTTCTTTTTAATAAGCAGCTTAAGTGGGATCCTCTTTAACTTTGAAGGTGCAGCAAGTTTATACAGCGGTTGAGGCTATTTTTCAATTTGCAGCTAAGATCTGGCAGAAACCAATCGGAGAAATGTTGATGATTAATAAGGCAAAGGTGCATTTCCATAGCAAACTATGGTGCTGTGGTATGGGGTTATAGGGATTGCTCTAAGCTCCAAGTCATCAAGAACACCTTCCTCAAGAGACTCTTGGTGGTCCCTTAGGGGTCCTCAACTTCGTTTTGTCACTCTGAAGTGGGGCTTACTTACTTATAAGGAAGCATTGAGCTTTCACCCCTACTTCTTTGGGTAAAAATCTGGGCCACGGATGATTAGGGCCTCACCAGGCAAATTTAAAACAGATTGCTTGACCATGAGTAACCATAAGAATATCCCATGGTTTGTTCAATATGCCCTTGAAGATCTTGGCATTAATGATCTTTTTTTACATCCAGCTAGCATTTTGCCCGAGGCCAAAGTACAAATCAAGGCAGCTTATAGAGAAAAGGCATTGACAAGTCGCGATAGAACAACTCCTTGCCAAATTTGTATGTATCTTAACCTGATGGATGATTCTCTTATACCAACAACACAATTTTATTTGACGCTTATTCTAAAACCTCAGCATGGGTTCAGACTAGGCAGGGTGCACTTTTTGGTGGCATTCTCTACCCCCCTTCTCCTTATTCTTCAAAACAATCCACCATACATTTTTAATTTTTTTGTGCCTTTTACCACTCTGTGAGGAGAACTTTTTTACTCCTGTTTTTAAGATTGCATAGCCCTAGTTCCCTTAAGAATGGCTTTAAAATCCTATATTCATTGGGACCTTTTAAAATTTGCCTAGCTGTTCTTAATTTTATTACAGGGACTGTCAGTATTAGAAAGCGTTATGGTTAGTGTGTCTTTTTTTATTTTTTAAAACCTGTTTGTCATTTGTTTGCTGCTATAATTTCATCACGTAGCACTGCATTTTTGCACTTTCTCTCAAATGTAACAAGCTATTATTCTGTAAGACTTCCTTGCAAAGTTGTAACATTTTTGAATTGTTGTTCGAAATATATTTGTGTTTCTTTTATGATTCATTGAACTCAAATAAATTTTTTATGACTGACTGAGTTGGAATTTTGAGGTAGGGAGCCATTCTTGAGCGCAGTTCCTTTATTGTATGCATTTGATTTTTTCCTGCCAAAGAGTGGTCCTTTTCCATGTATTGCTTTGTGTATGATACAAAGTTGCTGAAGGTGGATTTTCTGGCAACGGGTAACCAGCGTAGGGCCCTCAAAGAAGGGGAGATGTGTGCTTGTGGGTTTACATGTAGGAGAAGTCTAGCTGCAGCATTTTTAATTTTCTGTAATCTCATAGTTGACAAAGGTGAGCCATTAAACAGATCATTAGCATAATCCAGCTTTGATAGCGCAAGAGAGATAGTAGCTTGAACCTTGTGGGGGAATCCTTGGTGCAGGAAGATGCGTCGCTTTGTTTTCATTGGCAGTAAGCTTGGTTTTGCAACCTTATCCACTCATTCCTTCACAGCTTGGTGTCCATGGTAATTCAAAGGTTTCTCACCTCCTTAGATATTTTTGGTGGTGGTCATCAGGCCAGGCTCATAGAGTGTCATAGATTTACCAGTTACCACTGGTAAGTATTTCGGTTTGGAGGCATTCATTTTGAGGTGGTTCTATGTCATCTGTTGCTCAATGGCCCAGACGCAACTGAGACTTTTGATTTTCCAATATCCTTGGCTTTCTAATTTCAGAAGTATCTCTAAGAAAATGAAGGCAGAAACGCCATTCTAATCTACTGTGTTTCAAGTTCATCCCAGATAGAGATTGGGGCTGATTAGGTTCCCCTTTCTGGACAGAATCCAATTTGGAAGTTGGTATGTATGTAACTGTCTTCAGTACATTTTTACATGTTGACGAAAGCTGTTATTTCTATAAGTTTACCTAGCAATGGTGCATTTGCTATGGGTCTGTTTTCGTTTTTTTTTAGAAATGGGATTCCAGGTTGGCTGGGGTATGCACCCAGGCTAGGCAGGAACCACCACTCTAGTCACAGTAAGCTAGATACGAACTAAAGGATAACCTGTTCTCACCCTCTGGTAGCTTGGCACAGAGCAGTCAGGTTTATCTAAAGAGGTAACGTGTAAAGTATTTATGCAACACACACACACAGTAACACAATGAATACACCACAAAAAGACTCTACACAGGTTTATACAAATAGAGTATTATATTCTAAACAAAAGAAGACCAAAACAACAAAAATCCAATGGATATAAGTTATTATTGAATTTTAAAAGAATAAATGCAGTAAAGTGCTTAGCAGTAAATAGAGCTAAAAAGGTTACTTTAGGTCACTCTGGACTGGGGCAAAGTCAAAGTTTGGGTTGACTGTGATGGAGTGCCGGCTGGCTACAGGACCCACGCAGGCCCTGGTGAACAAAGTACCTGTCCTGGTTGCAAGCAACAAGATGCATTGAACTTCTCCATGCAGTGAAGGCGATGCATTACTTCTGAAGATAGGTGCCAAAGTCAAGAGGTGGCGAGTGATACACTGGATTCTGCCATGCAGTCCAGGGGATGTGTCAATCTCACCAAGCTGCAGCGGCAGTGATACGCTGTCTGAAGCATCAATCTCAGGAGGCAAATTGCTGGTTCCGATGCGATGCACCGATTTTACTCCCGCAACTGGGTCAGAGCACAGGTCTGTTACCCACAGACAGGAGATGTGTTGAAACCCGTGTTGCAAGTATATGGACCACTTCCAGTGAGCCAGGCATAGGAACAGGGGTAGAGACTTTGAAATCCCTGAGTCTCAAGCACCATGAAGCAAGCCAACAAGCCATTGGAGATCACTGGGAGGGAAGGCAGAGTCTAGCTCTCCTTCAGCTGAATCAGAGAGCAGCAGGCAGCAGGACAACATAAGAGAAAAGCAGGCCTTCCAAGTCTGCAGTCCAAAGATGAGTCCTTTTAGCAGCACAGCAGTCCTTCTGATTGAGTTTCAGTTCAAGATCGAGAAGTGTCTGATTTTAGGGGTTCGGAGACCCAGTACTTATACCCAAAATGCCTTTGATGGGGGAGGGAGGATAATGTCACAGCAGCTCTCTGAAGTGCACTCTTATACCCTTCAAACCCTGTCCTGTCTGCCAGGCTATCTGTGGAGGATAATCAGTCCTTTGTGTGGGGATATGACACAGCCTATTCAAGTGAAGTGTAACCCCTACCTTCCATCTTGCCCAGGCAAGCCCATCAGAATGCAGATGTATGTAGATGGACACAAAGTGTAGCTGTCACCCAGCCCAGATGTGTATTGGAGACAGACTGTCAGGCACACAAGCAGTAAGTGCAGAGAAATGTCCACTTTCTAAAAGTAAGAAGGTAAAAGTGCCAACAAGGGATTGATTCAATGATTATTGTTCAAAATGACTATAAATTCGTTTTGGTAACATTTGATGGCAACCATCAGAATATCTCAAGATAATTCAAAAGATTTTTTTTTTAAAAACATCAATTTCAACAACCGGGTATATCAAAATGGTAATCAATTTTATATTTCAACAACATTAAAGGCTTGCTAACTTGTTTAGATCGAGCACCATGATCGTATCATGAATGCTGCTGCGTTTTCAAAATAAAATGTTCAATCTTTCTCTCTGTGTCAAGAGGCCAAATGATCGATATCTATTGCTCTATTCTGTGAACTGGAGACTTTCCTTTATGAATTTGAGTCTCTTCCTAAGTTATTCAACTAAGGGATCAAGATATTTCAAACGATCCACCTTTGTCCTGACGATGGTCTCACTGATTTAATGCTGCAGAGACCAAAACGTCAACGCCAAACACATTCCTCTTCGTCCCTTAGTTATTGTTAATTGATTTAACCTAAGGTCTGAGTCCTATGTATAGGTCAGACTCATTGTTTAGAACCAAAGTAGATGGGTTTTTATACATTGAGGAACAGTATATTTTTGTATGTCTCATATATATGTTTTCTGTTGTCAATTATGATTTGAATACTGTTATTTCGGCACCCCCTCTTTAATGTTGTTGAAATATAAAATTGATTACCTTTTTGATATACCCGGTTGTTGAACTTGATTTTCTTTTAAAAAATCTTTTGAATTATCATTATCATTAGATGTCACCGAAATGAAGATATAGTCATTTTGAGCAATAATCATTAAATAAATCCCTTGTAGGCACTTTTACTTTCTTACTTTATTACCCAAGCTCACAAGGGTCGTTTGGGTTGGCCATTACCGTGTCACTTTCTAAAAGTGGCATTTCTAAAACAGTAATGGTAAATCCAAATTCACCAGTGAGGAGGATTTATCATTACCATTCCAAAGATATGAAACATCGGAAAATCGAGTCATCTCTGATCGGGAATTTACAGCTTAAATGATTATTAAGGAATTCCCGATGCTAGCCTATGAGAGGTATAGGCCTAGCATTAGTGGAATATGAAATAGGCGGTATGTCACTACCAGGAAATGCAAAACTTGAAGATACATGTCCTACATTTTACTTGCACAGCACCATGCCCCTCGGGCTACCTAGGGCCTACCTTAGGAGTGACTTATATGTAATAAAAGGGGAGCTTAAGGCTTGGCAAGTAGTTTTAAATTCTAAGTCAAAGTGGCAGTAAGCAGCACACACAGGCACTGCAATGGCCGGCCTGAGAAAAGTTTGAGAGGCTACTTATATGGGTAGCAAAATCAGCGCTGCTGGCCCACTAGTAGCATTTGACTTGCAAGCCCTGGTGTTAAACCACTTTACAAGGCACATATCAGTAAATCAAATATGCCAATCAGGTATACACCAATGTCACCATGTTTCGAGAAGAAGCACATGCACTTTAGCACTGATTAGCAGTGGTAAAGTGCTCAGAGTCCTAAGGCCAACAAAAAAAATTCAGCAAATAGAGGAGGGGGAGGAAGGCAGAAAAGTTTGGGGTGACTCTTCAGAGAAGGCCATTTTTCAATAGTGGTCTTAATTGTCTAGGTTATTTTACTATTATTATTATTATTATTATTATTTAGAAATTTGTAAAGCTCTCAGCTACCCCCAACGGGGGTGTCCCGGCGCTGACAACAAGAGAATAAAAAGGTCCGGGAGGGTGAACTGAAGAGGATCGATGAGGCTAGGTGCGAGAGAAGAGCCAGGTCTTCAGTTTCCTTCGAAACAGAGGCTCTGATGTCAAAAATCTGAGTTCCACTGGTAGAAGATTCCACAATCTGGAGGTGGCCACGGCAAAAGCCCTGCCACCCATACGTGCCAGACGGAATCGTGGGCAGAACATAAGGCGAAGATGGTTGGATCTCAGATCCCGCGTCGCATGAGTCAGCCTGAGTCTATGCATTAGGTATGCTGGGCCTCGGCCATTGAGAGCTCTGAAGGCGAGGACTAGAGCCTTAAACTGAATGCGATATCTCACTGGTAACCAGTGCAGTTTGGCCAGATAAGGTGAAATCGAGTGGCGATAAGGAATGTTACAGATCAGCCTGGCAGCTGAATTCTGCACTGTTTGCAGACGATTGATGAGGTACGCTGGGGCCCCAACGTACAGACTGTTTGCGTAGTCCAGGTGGGACGTTATTAAGGCATGGACTACTGTTCTGCGGGACTCAAGAGGCAAAAAAGGAATGATTTTTTTAATCATTCGGCGTTTTCCAAAGCAGGATGATGAGACTTTATTAATTTGGATTTTGCAGGAAAGAGCTGTGTCAAATTGGAAGCCTAAATTACGGGCAGCTTGAACTGGCGCCGGGGGAGGATTAAGTTCAGATGGCCACCAGATGTTGGGAGGGATGGAAGATTTCTGGTTAAAAAATAGGACCTCCGTTTTATCAGCATTCAATTTTAAGTTGTTGATGGACATCCAGGAGGCGATGTTTACCAGGCAGTGGCGAAAATTAGCCAAAGAGCTTTCAGAGTGATCCTTAAATGAAAACACAAGCTGAGTATCATCAGCGTAAAAGATAACTCTGACGCCCCAAGATTCGATCACCTTCGCCAACGGCATCAGGTACACATTGAATAGGAGGGGGCTCAGGGCAGATCCTTGCGGAACCCCCCATGTTAATGGTTTCTCCGTGGAAACAAAAGGGCCAAGGGCGACCTGTTGGAATCTGCCCGTCAGAAATGATTTAACCCGTGCCAGCGGGATCCCTCCAATACCCACCTCCTGAAGGCGATTTAGCAAAATGTCATGGGAGATGGTGTCGAATGCTGCGGATAGGTCGAGGAGGACCAGCATGGCCTCCTCTCCCCATCCACACATTCGCGAATTGACTCAGTCGCTTCCAGCAGGGCTGATTCAGTGCTAAAGTTCGGCCTGAATCCTGACTGGGTGTCATGAAGCAGGTGGTTAGTTTCTAGGTATTCGGACAATTGCTCTTGTACCACCTTCTCTAACACTTTTGCTGGCTTAGGGAGAAGTGAGATGGGCCTATAGTTACTAAAACATAATGGGTCAGCACTCGTTTTTTTCAAGATTGGTAACAACAGCGCATGTTTCCGCAAAGAGGGAAAGAGGCCCGATTGCAGGGAGGAGTTCCAGATTTGTAACAGAGGTTTAATCAGTAGCGGAGCTATTTCATTCAGAATCTGAGCCGTGGCTGGATCGAGCGGGGATCCGGATTTACATTTTAGAAACAAGGACAAGGCGTAATCTTCAGACAGAGGTTTAAATGAGGTAAATACTTCAGCACAAGTGGTGTCATGGACTGAAGTAACTGCTATGGGAATCTGTTGAATAGTTGCCGTGATGTTCACGACTTTCTCATAAAAGAAGTCAGACAGGCCATCGCTAAGCAATTGGCTGGGGGTGACAGGGTATGCCAAAGCAGAGGGGTTTGTGAACTCCTTAACAATGTTAAAGAGGGCCTTGGTGGAATTTTCTTCTCTTTTAATTTTATCCGTAAAGTACTGTTTCATGACAATGCGTTTGAGTTTATGAAACTCTTTGAGAGCTGATCTGTAAAGGGCTTTGGCCACCGGATCGTATGATCGGCGCCATATACGCTCCAGTTTTTTGCATTTACTTCTATTTTCCCGTAGTATCGTTGAGAACCATGGGGCTGAGGGTTTAGATCGTAAAGAAGAAAGGTTCTGCATAGGGGCAATTTGCTCAATGGCAGCAGAGAGATCTTTATTAAAAGTAGATATTACTACATTAAGATCAGCATCGAGAGGATCTATGATACTTTCTATAAGTACCGCGCTCTGATGAAGCAACATATTTAATGTTTTTGTCTTTTTCATCCAGATATAGAGCTACAATGGGGCAGCTTAATATGTTTAAATGGCACTCCTTTCAGTAGGCTTTACTAGCCTCTATGGAGAAATCCTCTTTGCCATCCTATGCAGAGCCAATTTAAGGTTGTGGATAGGGTTCTTAGATGATTGAAGGTTGTATTTACAATACCCTTAAGCCCCAGGCATGCAGGTAGCCTGGGATGTGAGCTGATCAGTCATTTGGTTGGTACCGGTAAGTACTTTTGACTCGTGGCTGAGCGGTAAGAAGCCAGCGCTGCTTTAAGAGTGAGATCTTCAATGGTCTGACTGTGGTAGAGCACTGAAGCACAACTGTGGTGATGTGCAACACAGGGGATCGCTGAGTCTTTGTCCCTGGAGGAGCTGGGGTAGAAATAAATGGAGAGTAGAGGACAGAGGAGAAAATGGTTAATGAAGGTTAGAGAGAAGGAAAATCAGATATCAGACGATTCTGTGAAAATGGAAAGCTAAGGGGGCAGTGGGTTGGGCCGAGGTGAGGAACAGAAGGGTAAAGTTAAGATTGGAGGAAAATAAAGGTCAGAAGATTAAGGAGAAAATTTGACTAGAGAGACTAAGAGGGGAAACAGTGAGTGAATGTCTGAGACAAATGTGTAAAGAACTTAAGGGTGAAGGATGAGGTGAGTGTAATAGAGTGTATGGGGAGATTTACTACTTTTTCACACAGCGCAGTGCAGCAGCCGAAAATGCTGCGCTGGGCAGCACTGCGTAAAAAGGAGAAAGGAAGAGAGAGCCAAATTTACTAAAATAAGGCACTCTTCTCCTCTCTCCCTAGCACAGACCCTGAATTCAGCTGCCATGAGCCACGGAGACACCTTTGCGCCAGGGTGCAAGGGTATCTCTGGAAACAGGGTGCAAGGGTATCTCTGGATACCCTTCATGTACAAAATATTATGCTGAGACTCTCTTCAACCCTTTTCCCTCTTTGTATGCATGCTGTACAGTGCAGCACACATGCAAAGTCAGAAAAGTAAGGAGAAATGAAAGCATTTCTTCTTCCTTGCGGCCTACTTTAAAAGGGACCAGGTTTTGTTATGCTAAACCCAGTCTATTTTGTTTAGTAAATTGGGTTTAGTGTGAGAAAACTTGGGTGGTTGCAAGGGAATGCCCATGCTCCACCCATGGTACATCCCCTCGAAGCTAAGTAATGCAAAGCAGAGCTATGTGTTGCTTTGCGTTACTTTCACGTTATTTCCTGCTCTTAACAAGTTTAGCGCTGGAAAGTAAATCATGAAAAAGAGATTTCGCACAGAATTGCGTTTTGTGACGCAAACACGGTGCAAAATCTTCGTAAATCTCCCCTTACGTTTGTGTGCATCTGTGTAAGCCCATGTGTGAATGAAGGAGGGAGAGGACAATCTCTGAATAGTTGTGAAAAAAAAATTTATTAGATCTGTTGCCTTCTCCATCCTGATGCTGCCAAGATTCTCTTCCTGCGTTCTATAGAAATAGATGCGAGATTGGGTCTGGTGATCATTGAAACAGAGGATGAACTGGCCTATGACCCCCAAGCCTCTCCTCTATTTATTTAGCTGCCAATCTCAGCCTTTCCCAGTGGCATGTCGAGACATGAATTTTAGGGGGGCACACATTGGGCCACAGAAAAAGCCGGTGGGGCCACCTATAAATGTCACTTTAACCATTGCTTAAAGGGCCTGATTCCTAAAGGTAAACACACTTTGGTGTAAGTTTATGACTGTTTGATATTCACAAAGGTATTTTACTAGCAGTATCTTTACGACTGCAGAGTTTACGCACATAAAAAGCTAGGACAGTCCTATGTTTTTATGTGTGGAGACTCTGTAGTCGTACATAAACTGCTAGTCCCATTTTCAGACAAAAAAATGGCTTCATATTGCCTGTCTCCCTCCTGAAATTGTCTCTGCCTCACTAGAAGTCAACGGGGGAAATACATTCTCCCGGTTATTTTTTTAAATCTCAAATTTTTCTCTTCTATAATGTTGGCAAGGATGCTTTTGCACAGGGCATGATTTTGATCATTGGTACTATTTATTTGTGGTGGAAATACACCATCGGTAACCTGAAAATGAGCTATTTGCCTGTCTTTTTAATGATAGTCGCTAACACTGTACTGTGCTGTGTTTGTATTGTGCAAGATATTCCTGAAAGCAGTAAAAGTATCAACGTTACCTAACCGTGGGGGAAGGAAGGGTGGGGGGGGGGGGATCTCTTCCCCGCTTCGTCATTCTTCGTCATCACTTAATTGTAGAGTGACTACAATGTCAGACATGCTGAACAGAACCAAAGTAACAGATGTTGTTGTAACAGGCACTAAACCCCCTGCCGAGCTCTAAAAATGCCTTATGAGTGATTGCAGTTGACAGGGGATTACTCACTACAGGTGAGTGGTGAGTGCCCGGGGCTTTCCTAGAACGCATCTTTTATACTCACTGTATCCAGGCTTCTATGTGACATTATAGGTTTCCCTTCACTTTTCACAAAAATATACCAGTGTGACCGTTGTTTAATGCCTGGTTTTTGATGTTTAACCTGACATTATTTACTTAGGGTCTGTTAATAGCTGGTCCCAAAATCTGACTTTGGAAAGAGCGTGCAGTGCATACTTGAGTTGTATGTGCTGTACATCCAGAAAGACTTGACTCAAATAAGGAGCATGAGTATAGCAAGGGAGCCGGCAGGTCTACACATCTAATTTGTGTGTGCAATGGGGAATATATATTTCCCCCTGTACATTAAAATAGAGGTTTTGTGCATTTGTGTTCCCTCGCCATACATGTGGAATATCATATACCTCATTATTTTGGGATGACATGCCCTATTCTGCTGGCCTACAAACCATCTGTCCAAGATTAAAGGATTTTACAACTCTCTTATGCCACTGAGTTGCTGATCTCCAGACTAAGGGGGAGATTTACTAAGATTTTGTGCCGTGTTTGCATCACAAAAGTGGCGCAAACCGGCGCAAAATCTTTTTTCCCAATTTACTTTCCAGCACTAAACTTGTTTAGTGCTGGAAATAACGTAAAAGTAATGCGAAGCAGCGCCTAGTGCTGCTTCGCATTACTTTGCGCCATGGGGGCGTACCAAGGTTGGCGCATTGGTGTTCCAACTAGGTGCAAGGAAGGAGAAATGCTTTCATTTCTCCTTCATTTTCTGACTTTGCATGTGAGCTGCACTGTGCAACACGCATACAAAGTGGGAAAAGCTTTCCATCTTGTCTAGGCCTAGCATTTTGTACAGGAAGGGTATCCTTCCTGTACAAAACCTATGACTCAAACACACACCCTAGCGCTATGGCGCTAAGGTGGTGCGCGGCGCATGGCAGCTCTAATCAGCGCAGGCGCAAGGGAAAGGGGAGGAGAGAACCATATCTGAAGATATGGCGCTCTTCTGCTCCCTCCCTGTTGCGCAATGCAGTGCATCCTCGCGGGGGCTGTGCTTCATTGCGTGGAGATTTTTTTAATCTCCCCCTCAGTCTGAAGTTTAAATGCTGATAAAACCGTGCTATGAGAGAGGCCCTTTTCGTTACTGATTCTAAATAAATACTTCATTCATTTATCTTTCCCAGCAGAATGGCAAGAAATAGCCTTGAACCAAATTCTTAATCTTTAGACAGCTGTTGAAGCCCATATATACATCCTGTTCCTGCTGTGGCTCTGGCTAAACTCAACTAAGAAATTAGGAAGTTGTAGGACAAGAATGAGAGCCCCAGAAGATCCAAGCAACCCTGCAAGAGGGGAGTGCAATTGGGTGATAGATTGGATGCTTTGATAGAAAGGTAATATCCCACAGGAAGGCCAATTCTCTACCTAGTCATTGTGTTTTGACTGATTCCCAGATGCAGCAATCTTTAGAATCTCAGGGAGCAGGACAGCACTCCTCCCGCTGTTGTTTGAGGACATATTCGGGTCCCCTTTACAACTTCTTGCACAGTCCCAACTATCACACAAGGGCCTATCCACAAAAGAAAATTCTGTCATAAACATATGTTTACAATCAAGTGGACCTTTTTTAGGCCTGAAAAGTTTTTTCAAAGGGATTCCAGGAAGTGTAATATGTATTTACTATGGTGGATGTTTCCACTGCAAGTCCATAGAAATCCCCAATAGTAAATCACAAGGGATGGAAAGTGGGTAGTTCAAGGCGGGGTTTACTTTGGAAGTTTGAGAATACTCACCAGCATGTACGTTTGTGGGCATTCTAAACCTTATTTTTTGTCCCCTTCCCACCCTTGAAATGGTCCGGATTACTCCCATTCCAGGATGGAAAGAGGAATTGATCAGTCCCATATTTGGTGGGAGTGTAGGGTAAGGACTCTCTCCAAAGCAAATCATATTTGTTCCTGCTTGCAGAGGAGGCTCCGTCCCCTATGTGGAATTTCTGTTAAGGAGAACTTACACACTGAGTGAAAAGGAGCCTTCAAAAAACTTCATTGCTTCTCAGCCGTACTTCTGAGAATGAAAGACTCAAATGTCTCAGGTGAAGGCATAAATCTCTGCCTGCATTTTTCCATTTATTTTTTTAAGGGGTGAATAGAGTCACATGCTCTAGAAATAGACTCCAAAAATATCTACTGGTAAATTCTCCAGCTTCCATAAATATCCCCCAACAACAATTTTTTGAGTGTTTTCAAATTCCTAAGTCCTGCTCAATTCCCTTTCCACCTATTAGACCGTTTAAATATTCTCAAAACTCCTCTTTGTAGGGCCTTTGACTCCTCTAAACTGGCCAACTATTTTACGAAGACGAAGCAAAGACTGCCTCACGGGGAAATTATAAATTCCTGTATACGATATGCCTCCACATCCCCAAGGCAAAGTTAAAACCCTAGAATCTATCTTTTCATACAGGCACATACGTAGTCTCTCGTGTCGTGAAATCTTTACTGTGATAAGCCAATTTCTTTGCAATAGGGACTGCAATAAGACAACTAGAGCCAAAACCACCTAAGACAAAGGTAAATAAATTAAGCCTTGTTATAGCTAAAAAATGTTGCTTTAAGTGATACTGCGAGAAGTATTTTGGATGTGGCTGATTGCACTCTCACATGGCAGCACTCAAACTTTTCATGGGGGTTGCCACTTAGGCCCTCATTATGAGTGGCTGTATTGACCCCGGGAGCATTAAGTATGAGAAGAATGCATCTCTAAGCCATTATAAGTTGGGTGATTTTTTGGGGGGGAGCATATTTATATAGCGCGAACTCTACCCGAAGGTACTGGAGCGCTTTACATGAGCACCGTATTTACATTACACATTCAGGCATGGGGAGATTGTGATTTGCCCAGAATCACAGGATGTGGACGCGACCCCGAGGCTCGAACCCTGGTTTCCAGCACCAAAGTCGGCAGTCTAGCCGACGGACCACATCCTCTCCCACATCCACATGTTTCTGGTCTGGACCCGAACCTTTCCAGACCACCGACACAGTGTCCAGTTTCAATGGCTGCGGATGTACCCCCAGTGAAACGACTGCTGGGACAGAGGCATGGGCTGCAGACAGAAGCTCAGCACCGCCCGTGCCTGACAGATGCGGCACCACAGGTGATCATACTCCCCCAGACTAACAATATCCCCGCCCAGACATCCCAGCCTCCTTCCCACACACCCTAGCACTTCCAGCTCTCCTGTTCACATTATCCACCTGCTCTGACCAGGTGGTAAATGTCAGCTAGTTTGGTCCCAGTATCACAGCATAACTTCCAGAAACAAGCATTTGTAATGCAATCGGTCTCGCCTTTGGGACCTTATATGTATTTAGCAATGTAGTATATTAGCCTGGGTGCTGAAACATCTACTATTCTTTAATATAAAGGGAAAGTAAGCACCAAACTGCGTGACACGCCAGGTATGGGAACAAATGTAGAGAAATATTGCCTTTTAGCGGGAAACATCGCGCTCTGCTCATAGTCGGGCAAAGCTTAAGTATTTAGATGGCAGTGAGATAAGCAGTCCGCGGGGGTTTTATGACCCTGGGATGAAAGCTACGGTGTACACACAAAGTTATCATACTTTACAAAGGAAACGAGAACGTGGAGAACACAGCATCGCTAAAGATGGCATTGTCATGAAGGTGGACTATTACTTGTGGAGGATGTGGCGTTATGGCCAGAGCTGCCAAGTAAAAGCAATGTCAAAATGGCGTGTAAACTGGAGTTCTGTTACACAAAATCTGGCCCTGCAATGGATGCACACCGTCGCTATTGCAGGGTGGAACTAAGGCTGTTCTTGGTGTACTGCTGCCCTCTGACTGAGAGCCTGGCCTTTTCAGAGTGTAGAAATGTCATGGCAACAGTAATGGTGAAAGTAACAAAGGTGCTGCTCCGCTTTGCACCACGAAAGCCCTCCATGAGAATTAAGATAAAGCGGTGCTCTTAAAAATTGTGCCCGGCACAATAAGCCCCCCAAAAAACAGCTGGAAGCAAGAGGAGGATATATTGCTTACTGCTGCGATGATGTTTTGTCCCTCAAGTGCACCTTTGTGGTTAGCCTGTGAAGTGCTGATGTACGTTAGCACGTGTGCTTCCATGCTGGTTCACTAGCGCTAATCAGCCAATCAGTCAGCCCTTTTCCACTGTGACCTCCCTGCAAGCTGTGAACTCGGGAGAGGGAGATCGGTGTTCAAGCCTCAGTGTCGGCTCAAAAATGCAGTACTGTAATAACAAAATTAAAAAACAGGGATCGCAACTGTAGATGTACAAATGTAATTACAAAAAAACCCAAGCTGATCCTCGAGCACGCGAAGAGTCATTCACATTGTGATACAACACCACACAGCCAGAGAGCTCGGTTGCGATCTCTTCCTGGGAGATGTAGTCCGTCAGAAAGGTTTTGCTGTTGAGTACCAGCTTACAGTAAACTACAGCCTCCAGGGGCCAAAGCGTGCCAACACCAGACCCTCCCTTTCCCAACATCCCACTTCTGCACCCGACCAGTCCAATGGAAACACACGGGATGTTAATGCCGTTCTGTGTTCACTGTTTCTCACCAATAGCGCACGGGCCAAGTGTGGAAAGGGAGGAGTCTAGGTACAATCATACCACCACGTGGGGACAGTACTGCCTCCTTCCAACACCTACAACGTAGCGTATCAGCGTATTGGAACAGCGTGCGAATCAGTGACGTCGGTGGCTCTGGGGCATCAGAACAGAGGAGTACTTTAAAAAAACAAGCATTTGCAATGCAATACAACTCGCATTTACACGAGACGTATTGCATTACAAATGGGAGCTTCCGTGTTTCAGAAGGCACGAACAGAAGTTAGGGGGTTGGGGGGGGAATCTGCTTACTGCGATAGGGGTGGGGGCGTAACAGGGCAGCAAATAGTGTTCGAGTAAAGGGGCTGATAGCCTCGGAAGGAGCAAAATTACGACATAGGCGTCAGGAGGCGGGACTAACAAGCCAAACACCAACCACAATGCAGAATTTATGATTAAAGCCAATCAAAAAGATGGGCGAAAGTGGGTGGAGCTTCTCCCAATATAGTGTATACAGCATCTCTCGACGAGACAGCGCATGCGCTGCCTAGGCGAGACCTAAAAAGATCCAGAACTAGATTTACAAACATTTTGCGCTTTAGTCGCATCACAAAAGTGATGCAATACTGCACAAAATGTGTTTATTTTATTTACTTTTTTATGCAGATAAAAGTAAGACAAAGCGTTACACTGCGCCCAGGGGGTATTCCATAGACGATACATGGGTGTTCCAGTACAACCACCCATGGTTTTTGATTGAAAACCATATCTACAAAGGTTTGAAAACAAGGTTTGCACAAAAAATAATGCCACTTGAAAGCAGGTGCTAAAAAGGAGAAATAATTGTATTTCTTCTAACGTTTCCCACTTTTGCATCTGTGTTGCACAGTACAGGACACATCCAACGTGAAAAAGGTGTTAAAGTTTGTCTAGGCATAGTATTTTGTACTGGAAGGGTACCCTTCAAGCACATAACTTATGCTAGACTCACACAGACACCTTTGCACCAGTGCTTAATTCGAGCTGGTGATTTCCAGTGCTCAGCACCGGCACCTATTTGCCAAAACAGCACTTATCTCAGTTTGCGACATGGTGGCGTTGTTTGTCTAATTTAGAGATGAACACAACAACAGGTATTTCTTAACGCAATATAAAATATATTAATAAAAAGTACTAATACATGCCTCTCAAGCCATTCTTATAACTTTGGGGGGGGGGGCTGGGCTAGTCTGAATTGTCATACTCCTAGGAGTGTGATGGTTAGTAGCTGTGTTGGTACCTCACTTGGTCTGAAGTACCCAGAGTTTTTTTTTTACCTTTCTTGTCTTTGTCTTTTTACTCTCCTATAATGTTCTATAGGATAGAGAGTACCCTGAGCCCCACGCCATGGCCCACGTTGAGGCACCACACCCAACAATTGCGGGTAAGCCTCACTTATGGATTTATTGTATGTAAGCCTGTCTTGTTATATGAAGTACTCACCTGATCATGTTGTACCTCACTCAACTGTGGTAATGGGTTTGCTTTATTTATGTCAAGAATGGGTTCATTACACACCACTGTGTCAGGGACTAGGGTTGCTTAAATCCAGCACTACCCCCTGTTGAAACTATAACCTAGTTATTCCTGTAATAGATATGTATTTTTATATCTTGCCTTTGCAGGTGACTGCCAGTGGATCTCTCCCTTGGATTCACAGAGGTCCACTGGATGGATTTGTATTAAATTACATTATTATATTTTGAGCACAACGTTGAAGCAGAAACCCTATCACTATAGGTGCTGACGAATGCCGCAACACCTCACCTGAGGGTTATTGGATAAAACATGTAGACCTACCCTGGAACACACCACAGCAGGTTTAATCCTTCCTGCAGAGTCCTTCGTTTTAATCCTGACCTAAAGGCGCATGAATAAAAGTGTTCGCGAAACCCTGTACCCAGTTTCTAATTATCATATTATCTTTCTGCACGCTCTGCTTTTCTCACTGATTCCAGCTCGTTAAAGGGTTTTTATTATACCTTTAAAAGCATCCGCCGTGCTCCTCTCTCTGAGTGAGGGGGTTGTAGCCAGCACCATGACTAGGCATCACAGTGCGAGGAGGTTCCTGATGATGAACATGCCATCACATGGTGGGTGAGGGACATCTTTCTTTGAAATGACTTCTCCATTTCAGCTAGGCTATCTTATTTCAATTTTCTCTTGTTTAGACCCAGGTGTTCTAATGTGTTATGTAATGTCAAATTGGGGAGTCAACTCCTGTTTGTTTTTTAAATCTCCTCTCGCCCTCCTTTTGTGCTTCAGCTAGAAAGTAGTAACAGGAAAAAACAGGAGCAGCTCCAAAAGCCCAAGTGAGAAAGTGTAATAAAATTAGATGTTAATAACAAACAGAAAGAAGAAAGAGCTGCTTACTAAATGACTTGAAATTTTGTTCCAAATGCAATGAAAGTGGAAAAGAGTTTCAATTTTTTGCTGTCACCGCTGACAGAGAACGACCACCCATTTGAACGCTTTTATATTCGGAATTTTAGTCAGGTATGCATATTGGAATTTCAATTGTCTTACGGGTTGGTACCAAGCAAATAATCTGCAGACAATATCTGTAAAAATATTTTAAATTTGAGTTTCTGACATGCATGTATGACCTGGGCGAAGGTTCATGTACTTGATATTCAGAGCTGGAACTCCTCTCTTCCCTCGACTCCTTTGACCTGCTTGTGTTAGCCTAACTGTGTCTCCCTATGATGGACATGGGCCTTCCTCCTTTGCTGCTGGTCTATTTTTTTGCTATAGCTTTGTGACCCAAGACTCCCAAAAAGATCTACTTAATCGGTGGTCACCTGTGTGTCAGTATGCTTTCTGTAAACTTGCATGGCAGTCCTCACATGAGGACTGCTGTTCTGTTACGAATCATGTAAGTTTCTTAAATGATTTGTAGTATTGGAAATGTGCATTATGTTTTGACTGCGACGCTAGCATACAGAGATGGAGGTGACAGCTGGTAAAAATGAAGACAGAGCAATAGAATGGGAGCCTGGGGGGCAGCCGAGCACAGCGAGGTCTGCCTCCCGGGCAGATTGGGAGGGGGGAGGGGGGGAGTGGCTGAACGGCCATTTTGTAATAATTGGGCTACATTTGGGAATAGCCCAAATGTAGCCCAAATCCAGGGAAGTAGCCCAAGGGGTATTTAGGGAGTTTGCGCGCCCGCCCAGCCACCTTTTTAGGCTTGGTGACCTGGTGGCTGGGAGTGCTAGTTAAAAAGTTTTGTTGCTGTAGGGTAGGCCTTGAGTAAGGAAAAGCGTACCTGTAGAGATGGCAGGCGGCGATTACCGGGTGTTGGAGGCCAACCGATTGTTGAGCGAGGCGGGAAGGATGGATCTCCTGGTCCAGGACGCGAATTGGACGAAGCGCGCGGGGGTGGCGGCCGCCGTCGCGGCGTGTTCGCCCCCAGGGAGGTCGTTAGGCAGAGCGGTGAGTGGCAGGGGCGGCGCGTATGCCAGGAGCGCTGCCCCTGGGTCAGCGGTGTCGGCGGGGGAGGGCGCGGCGGGAATGGAGGCGGTGAGGGGGCGGGGACGAGCTCCGCGGCGGGGGAGAGCGTCGGGTGCCTCCCTGCAGAGGCCTAGATCTTACGCGGGCCGCTCCTCAGGCCGGGGAGCGGCTGTAGTCACGGCAACGGCGGGGGCGCGGGGACGCTCCTGGGAGGGCCGGGCCTCGGATCGGGGAGTGATGCGGGGAGCGCTGGGGTGGGCGGAGCAGCAGGAGGGGGACGAGGGGCTCTGGGGAATGACTGGGTTGGGAGTGTTGCCGGCGGAGGTATCTCGGGGCGGCGCGGGGCGGAGCCTCGCTGCCTCGCTGTCTGGGGACGGAAGGGAGGTGGTGGGCGGACAGGGGCCACGGGAAGCGGGGGCGGGCGGGTCGGAGCGGGGAGCGAGGCGGGATGCGCAGCATGGTCAGACGGCAGCGGGGGGCCACGCGAGGTAGGGTGGCACGGGCCCCAGCGGGGAGTCAATCGCGTTTGGGCAAGAGGCGTCCGGGGAAGTGACGGGGAAGGGTGGGGGGGCGCAGTGCGGGCGGACCGGGGAGGGACGAAAGGGCCATGGGGTTGGCGGTGCCCGGCGGAGGCGGGAGGGGCCAGGCGGAAGGAGGGATGGGAGAGGGAGCAGCAGGGGAGGAATCCCCGGTGCTGTTTGAGTCGGAAGGTAGTGAGAGAGACTGGGACGGCCTGGACATATTTGAATCCTGGGCGGAGGGTTTGGGGGGGCGTCGGGGGCTAGGGAAGGTGGCGTAGGGGCGGGGGGGACAGCGCCGGGGATGGGCGGCGCGGGGAGCGGAGGGGCGACGGAGGGTAGGGGGAGGGGGGCTGGGAGGGGAGCGCGGAAGGGGTTGGGGCGAGCGGACAAGGGGTGGGGGGGCGGGGAGTGGGAGTGGAGTGACGGTGACGACGGAGATGGTGGGGAAGAGGACGTCGTGGATTTGAGCGCGGTGGAAAAGGCGTGGGTCGCGGGGGCGTTGGGAGCCGGTAAGCGGGGATGGGATGGTAGTAGGAAAGGAGGTAGGCCCAGCACACCAGACCATTCCTTTTCTTTTCAGGTAGCGGAGCGACAGCGGGAACATCGCGGGGTGCCGGACTTGGCAGGGCTGGGAGCGGCCCGTCGACGCCAAGGAGAAGGGAGGGTGGAGCCTTGGGCGGCGTGCCCAGTACCAGCGAGGGATCCCGGCGTGGCTGGCACAAGTAGGCCCGTGACGGGCTCGCCAGCCCCAACACCCACGGGGTCACAGCGCCCCGGGGGCATCGACGGAGGAGCCCCGTAGGGGAGAATGTTGTTTTACCGAGAAAGCAGGTGGCACCACCAGCGGAAAGCGCTGGGGATGCAGGGCAGGAGGAATTGGACTATGAGGAAGACAGTATGGAGGAAGGGGAGTTGCGTGAGGTGGGGGACAGTAGGGACGGGGGGCCGAGTAATGTTGTGGCTAGTTTCTTGCAGGTGTCACGACGCCAGGCACAGCCCACGGGTCGGACATCGAGGTGGGAAAGCAGCTCGGCCCCCAGGACAGGACACCGGGAGGAGCGACGGACGGAGACACTGGCGCCAGGTAAGACACATTTGCTCGGGCGCCCAGTGATGGTTTCAAGAGGAGTGAGGGCGGCTGGGGAGGAGGGGGGGTAGGAGAACGGTTGCGCAAGGGGGCGTACGTGGTGGATGTGGCAGTGGGCACGGAAGGCACGGAAAAGGGGGAACGAGGTAAGAACAATAAGGAGGTGACGGACGAGAAAGTGACAGGTGACTCAAAGGCAGGGGAGACCAAATTGGAGAGTAAGGAGTTAAAGATCAAACGGTTACCGTATATGGGGGTAACCAAGCCCTTGGGGGCGCACTTGATGTTGGCAACAAAGGAAAGGATTTGGAAAGGGTAGTATGTGGAGATGCTCAAACTCTTGCACAGGGAGGTCAGAGCGAAGGAGGGCTCTAAGGAGGAGGAATTCGAGCTGGCAAAGAGGCCTAAGGTACCTCTGACAATAGAGAACTGGACAGCGGCCTTTCTTATATATGCCAGTGTGTACTGTGAGAAGTTTCCGGAGAGGTCAGTGGCCATGTTTAAATACATGGACGTCATTCGGAAAGCGCAGATTACAGGGGGTGGATATGCCTGGGCTCAGTATGATGAGGAATTCCGGGCGCACATGGCATGGGACACGGAAGCGAAGTGGGGAGAGCTGGATACGGACCTGTGGCAGCATACCATGGGACTTGCCGGGTCGGGGAAGACTATTTTTATGGCCAGCGGGCTGCCGCTCGTGTATCAGCCCTTTCGAGGGGGTCCCACCCGAGGGGGGGTGGGTGGAGCCGGCAAGGGGACGCCAGGAGACAAGGGTGCTTGCTGGGACTATAACAAAGGACTATGCACGAGGGAGTATTGCAAGTTTAGGCACGAATGCTCGGGCTGCGGCAAGCGACATCCGTTGGTCAAGTGTTGGGGGGCTCAAGGTCAGGCGCACACCAGTCAGCAGTGGCAGTCCGGAGCCCCTAAGGCTGGGGCCCATCAGCAGTCACAGCAGGCGGGAGGGGGGAGGGGGGCTAAGGGGCCTGGGCCAAAGGGCTCATACTCCGGTTAGAGTGGAGAAGTTGGTAGGGGCTCTCGGGGGGTTATCCGGACAGGGAGGCGGCGGAGCAGCTGCGTTTGGGGTTTCGGGACGGGTTCAGGTTGGGGTACGAGGGTCCGAGGGTACGGAGGTGGGCGGACAATTTGAGATTGGCACAGTAACACCCACAAGTAGTACAAGCGAAACTGGACAAGGAGGTGCAGGAGGGTCGCATGGCAGGACCCTTTCAGGATTGGCCGTTGCCTAATTTGATTGTGTCACCCGTTGGAGTGGTGCCCAAGAAAGAGGTGGGGCAGTTTCGCCTGATACAGCATTTGTCGTGGCCAGAAGGTGGGTCGGTCAATGACTTTATTGCTGAAAGTGCGGCCACTGTCTCTTACTCATCCGTTGACGTGGCTATGTCACTGGTGGTGACCGCGGGCGCAACGGCGCAGATGGCAAAGTGCGACATAAAGTCGGCTTTCCGGCTGCTGCCAGTTCATCCAGATGACTGGGATTTGTTGGGCATACAATTCGGCGGTCACTGGTATGTGGACAAGGCATTGCCGATGGGCTGCTCAATGTCTTGCGCACTTTTTGAGTGTTTCAGCACGTTCCTACAATGGTTGTTTACGGAACAGACGGGTCACCAAGGCGTGACGCATTACTTGGATGACTTCTTTTTTGTCGGCACCTCAGACTCCGCGGACTGCCAGAAGGCTCTGGACAGTTTCCATGAGATCATGGGGGACATGGGCGTGCCACTGGCCCCGGAGAAAACACAGGGTCCCAGTACGGCATTGGCTTTTCTAGGTATTGAACTGGATTCCGTCTGATGGAGGCGCGCCTCCCGGCGGATAAAAAGCAAAACATGTTGGGTCTGCTGACAAGTGTGTTGGCACGACAGAAGGTGACGGTCAGAGACATCCAAGTGTTGCTAGGACATCTCAATTTTGCCTGTAGGGTGGTCAGAGTAGGGCGGACTTTCTGTAGGCGACTGGGGAGAGCGTTGGAGGGGCAGAGGCCTCCACACCATCATGTGCGGCTGTCGGCCGGGGTGAGAGAGGACTTGAGGATGTGGCAGTTTTTCCTGCACCAGTTTAACGGGGTGCCTTTGATGAGAGAGGTGGACATGGTGTGGGACGTGCAGATTTTCTCGGATGCAGCGGGGAGCAAGGGGTTTGGACTCTATTGGCAGGGGAGGTGGTGTGCAGAGCCCTGGCCCGCGGAATGGTTGGAGGGCGGCAGGAGCATTACGTTCTTGGAATTCTTCCCCTTAGTGGTGGCGGTCACGCTGTGGGGGGTGTTGTTAGCCCACAAGAAGGTCACGTTCAGGATCGACAACATGGCAGTGGTGCAGGTGGTTAACAGGCAGTCGGCGCGGGACGCGCAGGTGCTCAAGCTGTTGAGGGTCTTTGTGCTGGGGTCTTTGAGACATGATATTGCGTTTCGCGCGGTGCATGTGCCAGGAGTGGACAATGACATTGCGGATGCCTTGTCTCGTTCACAGTGGGGGAGATTCCGTGGGCTCGCCAAGGACGCGGACGTGAACCCGACCAGAATGCCGAACCAACTATGGGAAGTAGGCAACACAGAATGCTACAATTGGTTCTAGGCTCTTTAGCGCAGTCGACGAGGCTTGCATATCGGGCGGCGTGGGAAGAGTTTGTCCGTTCTGGGGCGAGGTGGCGGGCTTCCGGGGTGGAGAGACGGGAGGACGTCGTGCAATTCATACTGGACCTGGTGGAAAAAGGGTTGACGAAGGTGACGATAGTGGGCAAGTTGGCAGGGGTCACTTTCGTCGGGAAGTTGTTGTGGGGCTACGCGCCATCCGCGGGGGAGCTGGGGGCTCGGATTTTGGAAGGCTGGGCGCGGGAATGTGGGAGGCGGGCCCGGGTGAGGAAACCACTGTCTTGGGAGCTGTTAGACAGGGTGCTGGGGGTCCTGCCCGAGGTGTGCTGGGATGTAGGGGAGGCCGCGCTGTTCGCCACGCTCATGTCTTGGATGTTTTTCGGGGCCTTTCGGGTGTCGGAATTGCTGGGGTCCAAAGGGGAGCGGGGTCTGACTTGGGGTGAGGTCTCATTCGGGGAGCAGGTAGTGAGAATTTGGCTTCGGAAGGCGAAAACAGACCAAAAAGGTCGGGGGAAATGGGTTGCTCTGAAGAGAGGGCGCTCACCGACGGTTTGTCCTTTTCGGTGGGGTCGGCGGTGGAAATCATGCTCTGGGGGGCTGGGGGTACTGGTTTTTGCCCATAGGCAGGGGCGGGGCGTTAAAGCTTCGCAATTGCTGTCAGTGCTGCGTAAAGCACTTAGGAGATTGGGGGTCGAGGAGAAGGGTTTTGGCACGCATTCTTTCCGAATTGGGGCAGCGTCGGAGGCGCATGCGAGGGGTTGGGACAGTGGGGATATCATGAAGTTGGGGAGGTGGTCATCGAATTGCTATCGGCGTTATGTGCGCAGCGAGACAGGGGGCGGGGTACTTTAAAAAAAAAAAAAAAAGGGGGAAAGCAGAGAGAAGTAGGTTTCAGTGGGAGTTCTTGCTTGGTTTTCATTCTTGTTTTTCTTTTCAGGTTCGGTCATGGGACCCCTCGCTAGAGAAATGTCCATTTGGATTGTGGGGCATTCGTTTGTGCGGAGGGCGCAAATCCAGGCGCAGGAGAGCTATTTTGAGGAAAGTTTGGGGTTTAATAAAGATTTGTTCTCTGTGGGATGGAGGGGTAGAGGAGGTATGCGCTGAAAGGAGTTGGTACCGGTGTTGAACGGGATTTTGAGGGCAGGACGGTGCCCAGATGTGTTGGTGCTCCATTTGGGAGAGAACGACATGGTTAGGGAGACGGGTTTGACGCTGATGCGGGCAATGAAAAAGGACTTGGCTTTGATTAAGGAGAAATGGGCAGGTTGTTCTGTTGTATGGACGGAATTTGTCCCCCGGAGGAGTTGGAGGGGGGCGGTCAACCCGGGTGCAGTGGACAAGGCGCGGAGAAAGCTTAACACGGAGATGGTGAGGTTTGGCCGACATTTGGGGATCGGCCGCTTGGCACATAGGGACATTCGCTATGACGCGCAGGAAATGTTCAGGGACGATGGGGTGCACTTGTCACGGATGGGGATGGACCTGTATCTCTTGGAGTTGCGGCAAGTATTGGCACGGCTGTTGGGGGTTTGCAGGCGTTAAGTTTTCACGCGCGGCGGTGGGGGGGGGGGGGGCAGAAAAAAGGGAGGAAGAGGCGTAGCCGCCGACACTTCCCCCTTTTTTCTGGGTGGCGGGGTGGTGGACAGTTGGACGGGATTGGCTAGAGTTTGTTGTTATAGGTTTGATAATTTGGGTCCAGGGACAGGTAAAGGGTATACAGGTTGGATAAGTTTAGATTAAAGGTTGGATAGTTACAGTTGCACAGAAGGCAGGTAGGGGTTACGGTCAGGGGAGTTTGGGAGTTGGGAAAGGCTACATGGTGTAGGTTTGGGTTATATGTTGGTTATGGAATGTTATGTTGTATTTTGGGGGATGGGGGAAATTATGTGGGGATCGTAGGGGTGGGGGGAAGACACAAGGGGTCAGGAAGTTATTGTATAGCGAGGTGGTAGTTTTGTGAGGCAGTGGCCAAGGAGTTTAAATTGTGATATGCACCTGTTTCAATAAAGCGGCCTTTTTCACACACAATAAAGTGTTCTGGTGTCGGCTTGCCCCCCCACTACCCCCTTAATCTCCCAATGGGAGCCTGGGGGGCAGCCGAGCACAGCGAGGTCTGCCTCCCGGGCAGATTGGGAGGGGGGGGGGGGAGTGGCCGAACGGCCATTTTGTAATAATTGGGCTACATTTGGGAATAGCCCAAATCCAGGGAAGTAGCCCAAGGGGTATTTAGGGAGTTTGCGCGCCCGCCCAGCCACCATTTTAGGCTTGGTGACCTGGTGGCTGGGAACGCTAGTTAAAAAGTTTTCCCTCCCGCCCACCCTAAGGTTAGGGGTAAGGGGGCCATGAGTTCGCGGGGTTCTGGATTGAAATTGGGAGGCTTGGTGGGCAGCATTTGTTGGAACAGGTACATAGGGGCAGTCTGATGTATTGTCGCTTGGAACAGGTGCAAGCGGGGTGGTGGACAGTTGGCCGGGATTGGCTAGAGTTTGTTGTTATTGGTTTGATAATTTGGGTCCAGGGACAGGTAAAGGGTATACAGGTTGGATAAGTTTAGATTAAAGGTTGGATAGTTACAGTTGCACAGAAGGCAGGTAGGGGTTACGGTCAGGGGAGTTTGGGAGTTGGGAAAGGCTACATGGTGTAGGTTTGGGTTATATGTTGGTTATGGAATGTTATGTTGTATTTTGGGGGATGGGGGAAATGATGTGGGGATCGTAGGGGTGGGGGGAAGACACAAGGGGTCAGGAAGTTATTGTATAGCGAGGTGGTAGTTTTGTGAGGCAGTGGCCAAGGAGTTTAAATTGTGATATGCACCTGTTTCAATAAAGCGGCCTTTTTCACACACAATAAAGTGGTCTGGTGTCGGCTTGCCCCCCCACTCCCCCCTTAATCTCCCAACGCTTTCAGTGTCTGTGCTCCTATGCAGTGGCGTAACGATAATTGAGGGGCCCCCCCTGCAAGGTATGTGGAGGGGCCCCCTCCGGACTCTATCAGGAGCTCCCCGGCCGAAGTGCAGTGCTGAGGGAGCCCCCTGGAGCTTGGGGGCTCCCCCGCACTGCAGGGGATGCGGGGGCCTGTGTTACGCCCCTGCTCCCATGTCTGAGGACACACTGTGGCTGGCGTAACCACCACCCACGTTGAACCAAATAATTTGATTTCTCACAAACTTCTCCGGACATGTTGCCTCCCTGACCTGGATGTAGAGAAATGTGCAACGCACTATTGGTTATGCGACCCAGTAGTTGCAGCCCATCCTGGCCAGTCTGATTTCTTGCACCATGTAAATCTTGGAGGACCCTCTAATGCTGAAAGAGCATGATCAAAGCATCATAAGTTTGGGCAGGGGTCGTGGCTAACTGTCGCTTCTGTTGGGCTGGTTTGAGCTGGTCCAGCTATGTAGTAGATTGCCCTCAGAGCATTTGATAGATCCCCAAGGCTTGCAGATCCCTGGATCGATGAAGGAGAGAGAGTGCATCATTTAGGTAGAGGAACGGAGGCTACTTCAAAAGAGGGCATGAGCAGCCTCCTCCACCCACAAAGACAATGCAAGCGTGCAGGCTCTCAGGCCAGAGTGAATACTGGGCAGCCTCACGAAAAGCCAGCCACCATCTTGCTACTACACACAAACCTATAGTCTCAATAAACACCACCACTCACACAGTCAGATAGACGTGCAAGCCTCACTCTTGAAGCAGCGTAATTTCGGCTCCACCCTTTCACATCATAAATACGCAATATGTTTGTGCACTGCATACTTTGGGTGTCCCAACATTATTAATGTAAAGTGCTGCACCTGAAGTCAATACTGAAATGCATTCACTATAGAACTGAAGATTCATATATACTATGTTGCTTCACCTTATTAAAATGAAATGTAGTGTTCCGAGACTGGTTAAGGCCATTCTTACACTATTAAAATGTGTTTACTTCAGAAACGAGAAAGACTTATGTGAATGTGTGCACTAATGTTTTCACATTTGAATTTAAACTGTAATCCACACTTAAATGTATGTTCATGTATGACCAGTTACATTACATTTTCTTCAACTACAACATGAATCTAATATTGAATGTATGTACTGACATTTTCATGTTATTTGAAGTTATATGTGCACATATGACAAGTATTAGATGTGCACCATTGAACCATGCATTTAAGCTTGACATATGTACGCTGGTATTTCTTTCTGCATAAAAAACTGCTTGAATGCATTTACCTTGCAGGTGCGTTCACATGGTTTATTACTTTGAAAATAGATGTAACACTGTACTAGTGATAAAGAGCTTGGGGCCGATTCACAGAACTAACTTAAGACAAAATCCTAAACTTACAACTTTTGGTATTCACAGAAGTTAGGATTTTGTCTTAAGTTTGTCTTACGGCAGACTTAAAACAGACTTAAGACAGTCTTAAGACAGACTTAAGACAGACTTAAGACAGACTTAAGACAAACTTAAGACAAACTTAAGACAACATCCTAACTTAAGTCTGTCTTAAGTCTGTCTTAAGTCTGTCTTAAGTTTGTCTTAAGTCTGTCTTAATTCTGTCTTAAGTTTGTCTTAAGTCTGTCTTAAGTCTGTCTTAAGTCTCAAAATCCTAACTTCTGTGAATACCAAAAGTAGTAAGTTTAAGATTTTGTCTTAAGTTAGTTCTGTGTATCGGGCCCCTTGAGAAGAAGACCTGGACAAAGTACATGGAGAGCCAGAGCGTTAGCTGACAGTCCCTATTCAGTAACGTATCCAGGAGTTGCAAATGCCGAAGGTTGATATAGTTCCCAGGACTCGTCTGGGAAAACTTCTGGGAAAACTTGCTAATGTTGCAGCTCACAACATGAGAATGGAAAGGACAATTGAACCCCTGATGTGTTGAATACGAGGTGTTACTCAGAAGATTTGTGTGGTATTGACAGGTGTTCTCACAGGTTGATGTTTGCCACTATTACTTTGGACTTTGAGGGGTACAGACTTCTATGCTTTCCCTTTGACTCTTTTGTTAAGTGTGGCTTAGGCTAACACTTATTTCCCTATCCCTTGAAGACTCTTGACCAAGCTTCTGAAATGCTGACACCTTCCTGCATATTTTGACAAGCTTCTGAAATGCTGACAATTTCCCGCATATTTTTCTCTTTTTCTGCAATCCTAACTTTTTTAGACCTTTTGAGACTTAGGGCTTGATTTATATCTCGGCCGATGGGTTACTCTGTCACAACGGTGAAGGATATGCTGTCCGCCAAAATATAAATGCCATTGTATCCTATGGGATTTATATTTTGACGGACGGGATGTCCATCACCATTGTGACAAAGCAACCCCTCCGCTGAGACCTAAATCAGACCCTTAATCACCCTTTGATGGAGTAGACCCTAAATTGTATGACTCATGTTTAGGAGAGAGGATTGGAGACTCTTCTCTGAGCAGCAGATTTTATTATTTTCCAGTAATGCTGTGACAGAAATTCTTGTTTGTCTCATGCTGATGCACTTGAACTTCTTTAGGAGGTTTGGCTATCCTGTTGTAGGAGATCTGCGGAAAGAGAAACGGCGGTAAGAGTGCAATGGGGGATATAAGGCAGCCGCCCAAAGTGCAGCCGGCGCAAAGGAAAATGTGCAAGCACCTAGCGGAGATACACACAAGATCTGATGCAGGCACAAATTGCACTAGACACAAACACCGTGGTGGTGGTTAAAATAGTGCACGCATAAGAGACGGGAGTGGGCGAGGTGCAACCGCGAGTGTACTTAAAGCTAAGTCATAACTCGCCCGGAGACAGGAAGAGACCAAGAATTGGTTTACCTTTTTTTTTTTTTTTAAGTTTTTTTATTTTTCAATGCAGAAGATACATAGATTTGACTTTATACCAACTCCCACCCCCCCACCCCCTCTTACTGTAAATATGACAAATTTCAAGGACACAGAGAAAATGTACAGTTTAAGAATAATAAGTACAAAATCGTCAAGGAAACTTTGAGCAAAGTGAAAAGAGAAAGCAAAAAAAGAAATACAAAAAAGGAAGAAAAGGCAGTCCGATTAAACATATGGTCCCGACTGATCTGGTTTACCGTTGCAACTTTCCACAAGATACGGAGCAGTCACCACCCTCATAACCTAAAGGAGGTGGGATTGGAAGGAATGCATTGCACACATCATTGACGTTGCATGGGATGACAGGAAAGATATAGTGGGCAATGCCGATGGTACTGCAACATTGTGGATGTAAACAGTGCTGAGACCACCACCGCAGCTGAGAAACGGGACCTCATAGCCACAGAGCCTCTTTACTTCTGGCCTTCACGAATGCCACTGTTGGAGCTGTGGGTGGAAGAAGTCTACAATTAGCACCGCTGACAGACAAGGTCAAAACTGCAGAGCAAAAGACCACTCACAGGGGCGAGACGCTATTGGGAGACTGCACTACAGTTGAGCACCCACATAGGTGACATCGAGGAGAAAGGGCTGAGAGAGCATTGCTTAGCAACATCTTCAAACACGCACCAGTCGATACCTAGGCCAACATAATGGGCAAGCCGGAAAGAAATCAGCCCAAACTCCACTTCAAAAAGTCATAAAAACAAGCGGAAAGTGCCATAGATGACCAGCAGTCGACATCGCAGACGACAGCATCCACTAGCAGCAGCACAGGCGACGATGTGCCGGCCATGTTCAACACAATTCAAGCTGCCCTTACTTGCATTGACGGCAAGATTGACTCTCTGACATATAGAATGGACCGTATGTCCGTACGTATGGACCGGCACACAGAGAGAATAGATATGGCCGAATGTCGCATATCTGAAGCTGAGGACGCCCATAACCAAATGGAAATCAAACAGGGAAAGATAGAGAAACAAATGGAGAAGCAAACAGCCAAGGCGGAGGATTTGGAAGCGAGATCCCGAAGAAACAACATACGCCTGGGAATAGCAGAAACAACAAATACAGGACTCATGGAACGGTATATGGAGCAGCTGCTCATCACTCTACTAGGAAGAGACACTTTTTCTGAAGTTTTTATAGTGGAACGGGCGCATAGATCACTGGCCCCATGACCACCCACAGGTGCAAGACCGCGAACGACAATAGCCAAAATATTAAACTACAGGGATCGTGACGCAGCGCTCCACAAGGCTCGTGAAATTGGAACTCTAAAACATGAAGGAATGGAGCTCTCTCTGTATCCAGATTTTACGCCATCCGTCCAGGAAGCCAGGAAAAAATGTGATCTCATCAAAAGGAAGCTAAGAGAGCTCAATATTCAATATGCTATGTTGTACCCCGCCAGACTCAAAGTCATGGAAGATGGCAAATCCACAATCTACAATGACCCAAAAGACATTCTGAAGTTTCTCCAACAGAAAGGGTCGCAGAATGCACGCAGAAAGTCACCGAGAGACAGACAGGAGAGCCAGGCATCTGTGTCAGATGTGGAGTGAACCAAACAGTTGGCAGGACAGTAACTATAATGTCTATTTTTCACAATATTTTTTTTTGTAATGTAACTGTTACTAAATTAGACATTGGGAAGTACGACTAGGCGGGTTGTGCCATATAGTGTTTGCCCGAACCCTCCTACCTGGAGGTAAACCAAAACCAAAAGGGAAACTGTATATGCCGGTGCATTGTGCAGCACAGTGGTGACCACTGGGGCACATATGTGTAATGAATAATTGGTCATATATAGGCCACTGCTGCGGTAACGCACATAGTAAAAGTGTCAAGATAGAGCACGGAACACGCTGCCAACCGGTCTATTCCCACAAATAGCTGATTCACTGATGTGGAAATATGTAAAAGTTGATAGTTGTTAAAGATATGGTATGCTTAGATGTGCATTATTAACACTGAGAAATGGCGTCCCCCCTGAATCACCACGGGGGTATTCGAGTAGGCAGCTCTCCCCCCTCTGTGTGTACCACACCAGTTAGTTTGTTTATTTATGTATTTATTTTTTCATAGTAAGGAAGGGTGGGCAGATATATGTTCTATTTGCTGGGAAATATCTCCACCACCAAGGTCATGGTGGAGTGGGAGGGAGAGGGGAGAAAACACAACCAGTAGCGGTAATGTAGACACAAGTGGGTATGGCGTTATGCAATGTAACAGATGTACGACATTCATGACTGAAATTAACCTCCTAGATGGTGAACAACCCAGAACACCATAGTCAACTGACGCTCCTGACCTGGAATATCCGAGGACTCCAGAATCCACAAAAAATACGCAAAGTATTTGCATATTTGGACAGACACAAGATAGATGTTGCGTGTTTACAAGAAACTCACTTAACAAATATTAGGGAAGGCAAAATTGGCAATAGATGGGCAACATATAGAATGGCATCCTCCTACTCATCCTACGGTAGAGGGGTATTAGTAATGGTGAAACGAAACATCCCCTTCACATCTATTACAGCTATCAAAGATGACCAGGGAAGGTATGTGGTAATACAGGGCAACTTTGGGGGCACTGTCCTAACGCTGTTCACGGTTTTTGGCCCAAATAACGACGATCCGAACTTCTACACACACCTCTGGGCCAAGATAAGAGATCTGCAACCTGCAGCTATTATTTGGTGCGGAGATTTTAACACATGCCTAGACCCGGCTCTAGACAGATCCACGGTAAACGAAAGATATGGTAAGCAATCAGCCAAGGTTTTAAGAGACGGGATGGCAGAATGGGATATGGTAGACATCTGGAGATTAAGGTATCCAGGCCGCAGTGAAGGTACTTGCACGTCATCCGCACATCATACCTGGTCCAGACTAGATTACTGGCTAACCACACAGGAGATTAGCACGTGGACGACTGCAGTGGAACATCTGCCCAAAACATTGTCAGACCATGCCCCAGTGTGCCTGTCCTTGAGTATACCTACCCATACTCCAAGACAATTCACCTGGAGGATGCACCCAACTGCTCTCTTAGATCAAGTATACCACAGTGAATTACACCAGGCGTTTGTGGAATACTTTGACCATAACTACAAAACAGTAGACAGCGCAGGGACGTTGTGGGAGGCCTTTAAGGTCACCATTAGAGGACACTGCATCGGGAAACGGGCGGGCATACTGCGGGATATACATCAACTGAAGAAGACAGAAGATGATATTAGGAAACTTGAGGCAGAATACACAACGACACAAAATGACGAAATATTAGTGGACATTCGACAAAAGATAGATATATAACACATTTGCAGAGGATGAGATAAAATACGTTTCACGCAGATACACGGCTAGAACACATGGAGAGGGTGGGCGGCCTGGCAGAGCGCTACCGTACAAAATCAAACCTGCACACACCACAAATTACATAACACAGTTAATGGACGAGAAACAACAGCCAGTGTATGACACTCCAGCTATACTGGACTGCTTCACTAAGTACAACACAAATGTATACACTACCCAGTCAACAGTGACCACAGCTGAAATACAGGACTACTTAGACGACATAGCACTTGCATGGTTATCTGATGACCACCGCAAGTATTTTGGACATTATATTACAGAAGATGAGATTAGAAAGGCGATTAAATCTCTCCCAAATAATAGGGCACCTGGAATAGATGGCCTACCGGGAGAGTTTTATAAAGAATACTGTGACCTACTGCTTCCGCACTTGACAGAAATGTACGAAGAAGCCTATGAGTCAGGACAACTTTCCATATCCTTACGTGAAGCGCTCCTTATACCACTCCCCAAAACAGACAAAGACTTAACTAAATGTGACTCCTACCGGCCACTATCTCTAATAAATACAGACGCCAAAATATTAGCAAAAATTATAGCTACACGAATACAACCTTTACTATGTAATCTAGTACTGCCAGATCAAGCAGGATTTATGCCGACGCGGTCCACCTCGCAAATATACGAACGATATTTCAATGTATCATCATTTAGACCCAGGTATACCGGCAGCTGCAGCCCTACTCGACGCAGCAAAGGCCTTTGACTCGATATAGTGGGTCTTTATGTTTACAATATTGCGCAGGATGGGCTTTCCTGAACCATTTATCGGGTGATAGCACTGTTATATGTAGAACCCAAGGCAGGAGTCAGATCCAATTGACATACACCGCGGGACGAGACAAGGCTGCCCGCTATTGCCAATACTATTAGCGCTCACTTTAGAACCCTAAGCCTGTAGAGTCTGCCAAAAACATCAAAATTCAGCCCTACAATTTCAACTCCGTCCGATAGCCATATCATTGTACGCAGATGACATGGTCCTATA
The DNA here is from genome assembly GCF_964204655.1 of Triturus cristatus. Taxonomy (NCBI): domain Eukaryota; kingdom Metazoa; phylum Chordata; class Amphibia; order Caudata; family Salamandridae; genus Triturus; species Triturus cristatus. Next base: position 821,691,143 of record NC_140585.1, on the reverse strand, counting down.
CACAAGATACCCTGACATAAATCTTAACCCACTCATTATAGAGTATGTCAGATTTGAACATTGCTCAGGACTTCGAATCAATTGGGACAAATCAGTAGTTATCCCCCGCACAACAGTAACTTCACAACCTAGCCTAGAGTACCCCTTAAAATGGCAAACAGAGGCGGTAAAATACTTAGGCGAATGGATACATAGGGACCCAGATATAGTTATAAGGGAAAACTATGGGAGGGCACTGCTCAAACTTGAAGACCAAGTAGAAAAATTTATTAAAATGCCCCTATCGTTAGCGGACAGAATAGCGCTACAGAAGATGATTGTGTTAACAAGGTTTTTGTATTTGTTCTGGAACATACCGATCTGGCTCACACAGGCAACATTTGCTAGAATAAGATCTGCACTACAACGCTTGACATGGGCAGGGAAGCAGGCAAGAATTGGTTGGAAAACACTTACACAACCATACCACCAGGGGGGTTCGAGGCCCCAGACCTCCAACTATATTTTCTTTGTGCACAGGCGCAACACGCTCACTACTGGGGGAGACCTCATGCATATATACCACACATAGCAGTAGAACATGATAGTGTACACCCTCGACCGCTGACAACTTTTATTTTTTGACCCTAGGACGTTCACGCCACAAATTGGCACATAGGGCGAACAAACTTCCGATATATGTCAAGGCTCTTCCATTGGCTCAGCATCCCAAAATCACAGTCACTCAGGAAAAGAAAATGTTGTCACTGCTAGAAGAGATGGGACTGTCCACAATGATGCGGTGGTCCCACACAGTCAGTTCATTTCACTAGAGGACCCTGCACTCTGCGTACATCAATCGCCACTAAAGCGGTTTGCATATCTGCCATTATGCATGGCCATAAAAGAACTGTACATCTCATTACCCGATGACCCTACCCAACTGAACGCACTGCAAATACTATTGTCAGCACCAACACAAAAGAACTTAGTAACAAGACTGTACAATGCAGCACAAGAGGAGCAGGACAGAGGGCCAAATATAGCGATACAAAGATGGGAAACATCAATTGGCGAACCCATCACTGCACAGGACTGGAAATACAGCTGCATGCAATTACATCTCCTTACCTCTAATTGCAACCTACGCATTATCCACTTTAAGTTCTTGCATCAAATATATTACACCCCGGCCAAACTATATAAATATGGACTTCGAGACAATGATAAATGTCAGAGATGCAATACATCAAATGCGGACTTCCTACACATGTTATGGGCATGCCCAAAATTACTTACCTACTGGCATGAAATTACTGACACACTCACTGCCATGTTGGCAGAGCAGATACCAAACACACCATTGGTCTGCAGGCGACGTAAATTATTGACTGTCGCTTTATTACTCGCAAAGCGTCGCATAGCTATTAGATGGGGGAGCAAGAGGCCTCCGAGACTCAAAGATTGGACTGTCGATATGACATACTGCAGAATGACACTAGAGGTTTATGCTGAAGAAATACCACAAGCATCACGACCTAAAGATTTCTGGGACCCGTTAGTGCACTATCTGCAGGCCACACAGGATGAGGAAGAGCTAACACAGGGGCTCTAGATCACTTAGTATACTATGAATACACACAAGGGAGATTGAGTATTACACAGAGGGGACGCTCTTGAATGGGAAGAACCAGTTTGAGATAGTCACAGGCTATTCCACTGTGGTAGGGGTTGGTGAAATAGTCTATCACAGGAGTATGAGTAACTGGGTTGTACGAACTGAGCTGATGCAAATGCCATGTAAATGCAATGTCTACAATGTGCACGCTTGATATATGTTTGTAACTGCTACTGGTTGGACAAAAAATAAAATAATTAAAAAAAAACTTTATTCCCTGATCCCGAGTCCTTATTGTGTAGCCGAATGGGTTACACTGTTAATTAAGTGTGTTTGACGTATGCTAACTCCCTTCCACCTCTTAGTCAACAAGAAAGGATCACCAGATCATTAATGGTAAAAGGTTGGCCCAGTGCTGGATTGACTGGTAGTTTGTCGGATGGTTTGTCACTGAAGTGAGGGAGTTTGAGTTTCCTATTCAGATTTTACAAACCGAGTCCAAACCTCTAAAGGCCATGGTTTGTGCAGGGCTTGATGGAGTTCCAGCAGTTCGGGAATGAGTTGTAGCAGTGGAGGGGTGAGTATTAATAGGGTTGCACGTGGCAATTGCTTATGCTTAGCTGGCAGTGTTTTTCAGGGATTGTGTGGTGTTCTGCAGAGATGTTTTAAGTTGTGGTGAGAATGTGGCAATTAATGCAGAGAAATTGAAGTGGTTATCAGGTCTGACGTGGCCTAAGATTCCGGGATGGTATTAGAAAGTGTAGAATACACTATATATTGTATTTGTCTGCTGTGTTGCGGTGCTAGTCATGAGATGTTGTCAACAGCACAATTGAGATAGGTACTTTATTTTTGCGTGATTTGTGAATTTTGCATATTTGGGCTGAAAATGATTTTCTTTAAAGCACTACAAAGTCTAATGAAGGAAGTTGTGACTATACCTGTTAGAAAGGGAGAAAGATCACCACCGAAGGTACACAGGGTCATTATATGGCAATAAATGTGGGTCTTCACACATGTATTTGGCTTGAACAACGGCATAGGATCTTTGAGAAAGAGGGCACACTGATGTTTCTCTGATATGGCACACAAAATATGAGAATCATCAAACATTTAAGGAGGATGTTGTATGACATGAAACAGCCTCCTAGACCTGCATAATACAAAGCACTTAGGGCCTCATTTATGAAAACTGTTGCATCGCTGTGTGAAAACAGCAATGCAACAGTTTTCACTGTGCCCTCCTTGCGACACCATGGATGAGCCGTATTTAATGTACGGTGCTCCATGTCGCAATGAGTTACAGATATGTCAGTATTACTGACGTGGGCTGTGTCGGAAAACAGAGGCAACTCCAGCAATGTGTCCTTTCATATGGGACAAGCCCTATGTGAAAGGGCCTGCATCAGTCTTATGCCTGCTGTGAAGCAGGCGTAAGCTATTGATGCAATAGAGTCCTAGAAGTGTCGCAGTGAAATTTCATAAATTTCACTGCGCCACTTCTACGACCCTTTATTGTGGGGGAATGCCCACCCTGCATACATTATACCTGACACAAGTATAATGTAGCGCAGGCCTTTACAATGTGACGCATCTGCTTAGATGCATCACTTTGTAAATATGGCGCAACGTAGCTCATTATTTATGCCGCTGCAGTGTCACAAAAAGTGACAAAACGGCAGCGTAAAAGTGTTGCAGGCCTTCATAAATAAGGCCCTTAATGCTTTGAAAACACTTAGCTCACCTTAGACACAAGGAAAGATACGAAGGAAAGATCAAAAAGGCAATACGCACGTGTGCGGATGCTATGTGAAACACCGAACAGAAGACATGGAGAACTGACATGATCGAAGGAGCTAGACTGTACACTGCACTGACGAGTGAGGAAGATGGGAAAGATAAAAAAAAGAAAAGAAAAAGAGGGAAGAGATAGATGACACAGAGAATGGAGATGAGGACAGTTATAGTGAGCCAGATGAGTATTTCATGGATAAACTATTGTTAAATCGTCCACCACCATACAATGTGACTCAAGCTGGAGGACTGAGTACCACAAGTACTAGTGAGAATTCTGATGTGTCTACAGCACCAGTAGATGTAAATTCTAATTCGATGGGACAGGGTTCAGGGATGAGCATCCCTCCAAATTTGTTTGTCTTAAATTTCCCAGATGCACTGACCATTCCTGTCACAGTTGGTCCTGTAGTTCCTTTGTGTAAACCTGGACTGGCAGCTAATACTGCACATGCTTTGCTGTTCCTACTGGAATGGGTAGCCCAGGTAACAATCCTGTGAGCTCGATAATGAGAAAATCCCTATGGTCCCGACACAAGTGAATACTCCATGTGCTGCAAGTGCTGATCCAACATTAAATCAGGCAGGGTTTTCCCTGAATGGAAGGTTTCCCCAAAGATCGCCACACTTTTTTATCTCCAACACAAATGCACCTCCTAGTGCCTATTTTAGTACCCCCAGGACAGTATTACCTATCGGTTCACCAAATTCTGACATGTACATTTGGAATTCACCAGCCAATGCAAAAGCTAGTATCTTTAGAGGAGAGATACTAATTAATATCCCTGCAGAGCAACCTGGTTGTAGTGCCCAAGAATTAGATGATTCATTTAACGCTATAGGGCCACATGTATCATTATTTAAAGTAGCGGTTACCTAATTGCAATTTTCTCCAATCTGCAATTGGGTAATTGCTATTCCTAATGTATGAAACTCTTCTGAGTTTCATCAGCAAATCCTAGAGGGTCACAAATAGACCTACCTCATGCATATTAGTGAGTTAGGTCGCAATTTGCGACCCATTAGGAATCTACGCCATCACAGGGTTGGTGGCCTGCTGAAGGTCAGTAGACCACCATGTCTGTGATTGCTTTTAAATAAAGCAATCTTTTTTTTGTAAAGCATCCCATTTTCCTTAAAGGAAAACGGGATGCTTTGCAAAAAGAAAAATGAAAAGTTTTTCACTGCCTACTCCTTGGGGACCTCATCCTGTTTGCAGTGGGTAACCACCAACTTGAAGTTGGTGGTAAAATGTGAATGATTTGCAACAGCATTCACGGTCACAAAACATTCATACATACTGTTACGATTTGGTATTTGGCAGGGACGCCATAAACATGCCCCTTCCAAATACCGAATCGCAAACCCATTTTGTGATTCGATAACAGGTTACCAAATTGCAAAATAGGGTTTGATACATGTAAAATATATTTTTTTGCTTTCACAAACGGCCCGATTCTGTGAATCCGCCCATTTCCGAACACAAAATTGGTTGATACATGTGGCCCATAGACGTTCCAAGTGAAAGTGAAGGTTCGGAAACAAGTGGAAGGACTGTACAAACCCTGATGAGGGAAAAGACAGTAGACATGGATAAATTACAACTAGTATTAAATAAAATGAACCTTTGAATTCTTGACATGTCCCAATTAGATACCTGCCAAGATAATTAGCTCTTGTTTATGTGTAAAGATATTACCAGATGTGCTCTACCGGCTCATCAAAGGTTGGCTGCATTAACTCATAATTGATTTGAATTGATTCAACGCCTTACAGAGAAGCTATACGTTTTAATTACTTTGATCTCACCAACATGAGACCGTTAGGAATGAAATTACAGATCAGGGAATTCATTGGCTCTATCTGAAAGTGGAGTAAACTGGATAGATGGGAAGTCAGGTGGGAAAAGAAGAAAGAACTAAATAAAGTCAGACTAGATATGCCTCTGTCCGGAGCAGAGGAAAAGGAGGAGGATATACACATTCTTCCCATGAGAGAAGTGTCTGGTGGAAGCTATGTCCACATGCCCTAGAACAGTAGTAATGTTGTGTAATTCGCAAATGATTTTCCAAAATTGAGGGAAAAACCAGTGGAATCGTACAGACAGGTTGGCTGGTGTTTGATACTATCACAGGTTCTGTGGATAGAGTTGAATACGTTGTTTGAGTTTGTGGTCCAAAATGATTTGTGGGTTGAATTCAAAATAGCTGTGGATTTGCCTGAGAAGGAACCTATGAGACATCCAATATCGAGGGGTCCGTCACCAGTAGTGATGAGAAAGTATCACCAGGTGATTGCATATTTGTAATCAAAAGTATCTCCAAAAGACATTGAACGGGCAAGATTGGCAGAACGACCCGAGTCCAAAGAGACAATACACTCCTATTGTGAAAGACTGCTGCAAGCGTTTAAGCTGTACAGCGGGACAGAGACCATCGACACCAAATATATGGTACCTTTTGCCTTTTAGGTTTGTGCATGGGCTGAGATTTGTCATTAGCATGATGATTCAGCAGCATCTAATTTGTTGGCAGAGTAAGTCAATTGATGAAATCTTGAGGTATGCAAAATATTGTAGTGATGAATTAGAGATGAAGCAGAAGAAATAGATAGAGAAGTTGATGGTTGTACAGATGAAAGCTGTACAACAAAGTCAGAATCAGCAGTTTGTCAGGAATATTGGTTCTATGAAGGGAGTGTATCAACAGGGAGTTCCGGCAATGCAATGTGGCCATGGGTTTCAAAAACAGGGTAGAGGTTGTGGTGTCCCCATTGATCGGACTACTGGAGTTGATGTGGCGAGTTTGAAGAAGTAGAATCCTTGTCACGTTTGCGGCAAGTTAGGGCATTGGAAGCGGGAATGTTGTCTTAATGTTGGGAATCAGGCTGAGAATAATGGATTTGTGCAACCCCAAAATTATAACTCGGTTCAGACACAGTATGTACAGAGGCAAAGGACACAAAATGTTCATGTTCCCCACCCTCAGGTAATGGAGGTTCCACAAGCGCCAATGCCGAAACCAAATACATATGCTTCTAGATTTAACCCGAATCAGGTCCCCAATGCAAACAACCACCCTTTTGTGAATCAGGGTATGTTTCAACAGGATCCTATGATATAAGCACACAAGGATTATAGTTCAAATTTGTTGCAATGATGGTACCTAGGGGAAGAAAGAGTATTGCGTGCTTGGAGAAACATTAGAGTTACACCAGAGTGGTCCATTTGTGGATGGTGAGGTGAATGGCCATTTCGTATCATTCTTGATTAATACTGGTGCTATCAGCTCTACTCTTAGAACAGCAGAGGTTCCCAACCTACTCCTCTCTAGAAAAAGAATCCAAGTTGTAGGAGTTGCCAATAAACAATTGACTCGCCCTGTCACTGAAGCAGTACCTGTTAAAATATGGTCCTTTGAGGAGAATCACCGATTTGTGATGTGTTATTCAAGTCCTGTATGTCTGCTTGGATGAGATCTTTTGTGCGAACTAAATTGTTCCATTTACTGTACCCTGAGGGGCATAGAGTTCCAAACTCATGATGAAGATGTTGTCTTCAAATGTGTAAGTCAGAGTTCAGGTGTGAAACAATACCCTATTTTGACTAGCAATTATTTGCTCCCAACACTGGGAGATACAGTGCAACCTGAAGTCTGAGACTTTTTAGGGAAAGACATAGGTTTCATCAAAGATGTTGAACTTGTTCGCATAACAGTGAAACCTAATATTGAATATCTGAGAATCCTACAGTATAATCTGATCCCCAAAACCACTGCTGGGATTACTCCTGTGATTGACTCAATGATTCAACAAGGCATTCTGACAAGATTATGGGGAGTCCAAGTAACTCACCCATTATGGGCTTAATGAAACCCAATGGCAAGTATCACATAGTGCAGGACCTGAGAAAGATTAATGTAATGTAATGTAATGAGGTGCTAATATAGCGCTCTATCACCCGATGGGTATCCTGGCGCTTAAAAAGGAGAGTCCCCACCAGAAGTTAATAGGGGCAGCCGAGGTGTGAAACAGGAAGGGAGGAAAAGAGAGATAATATCATAAGGAAAAATTACTCCAGCCCAGGGAATAAAAAGGTTTTCAACTTTTTCCTGAAATCCATAAGACTTTGGACCTGACGTAGATCCAAAGGGAGAGTGTTCCATAGCCGAGAAGCAACGGCAGAGAAAGATCTGCCACCTGTTCTGGACCGCCTGAATCTGACTACATTCATCAGAAATGCAGAAGCAGAACGAAGGTTTCTAGTTGGAGAATACCAGCTGAATTTTCTTTGCAGGTTCTTAGGGCCCATTCCATGAGCTGCCCTAAAGACAGTGCATAGAGCTTTGAATTGAATTCGCTGGTGGATCGGCAGCCAATGCAAATCTCGCATGGCTAATGTGGTTGAGGTCCCTCGCTGCCTATTTAAAACAAGTTTCGCTGCAATGGCCTGTATTCTGTACAGCTTCCCGAGAAGGGTGTTAGGCGCAGCCAGATATAGAGAGTTGCAGTAATCAAGTCTGCTGAGAATTACGCATCTCGCAACCTGCGTTCTAGCAGAGTTAGGCAAAGAAGGGAGGATCTTTCTCAGCACTCGGATTAGCGAGAAGCAAGTGCCAACCGTTTTGGTAACCTGAGAATTCAGTTGAAGGTCCTGATCCACCATCACCCCCAGATTGCGTACTGTGCTAGAAGGGGTAATAGGAGCGCCAGTAGGGGACAGCTGAAAGATGGGTAAAACAGGCTGATCAGATCTTCTGGAAGAACACAGGACCACTTCCGTTTTAGAGCTGTTAAATTGTAACCAGTTCTTCTTAAGCCACTTCGTGGTGCTAGTCATACACTCGTGAAATCTTTCCAAGGAAATGGAATCATTCCCTTCCAAGGAAAACATGAGCTGGGTATCGTCCGCGTAATTCACCACCTCCACTCCAAAAGATCTAATAAGCGGAATGAGAGGCTGCAAATAGATGTTAAAGAGCACAGGACTAATCCCTGAGCCCTGCGGGACCCCCTGTCGTAAAGAAGACTTCTTAGCGGAGAACGGCTGAATTAATACCATAGTAGTTCCCTGTTGTCCTGTTGTACTGAATCCAGCTGTGATTTTATTTCAGATTCCATGTGAGGCCAAGTTGTTCACTGTCATTGACCTTTGTCAAGCATTTTTTTCCATACCGTTGCATGAGGACAGTCAGATTCTCTTCACATTTCGGTTCAGCAGCCGTGTTTTGGCATGGTGCCAAGTCCCACAAGGATATACAGAGCATCTGTCTACCTTCAACCAGATCCTTAAAAATAATCTGGAATCCCTGGTAATGCCCTATCACTCTGTCTTAGTCCAATACATCGCTGACCTATTGGTGGTGTCAAATACACAGGAAGCTTGCAGACAAGATACTGTTGCCCTGCTGAACCATTTAGCTGAAAATGGACATAAAGTATCCCCGAACAAGATGCAGTATTGTATGAGAGAAGTCATGTACATCGGACATCACATTGAGAAAGGAGCGAGGAAGGTGTCACAAGCGAGAATCTTGCTGATTCTGAGAATTAATATTCCAACTACTCAGAAAAAAGTTAGGATCTTCCTGGAAATGGTGGGCTACTGTTGACAGTGGATTCCCAACTTATCCTTAATGGCTAAGCCTTTACAAAGGCTGACACACAAGGATGTGCCAAATCTGATACCTTGAGATAACATTTGCATTCATGCCTTCTCAGAACGCATGCCTGATTACAATATGTGCTTCACTTTGTTTTGAAGTGAGAGGGTGGAATGTGCTCTCTCAGTGCTTACCCAGATGCACTGGAATGCTCACAGACCCTTTGCTTATTTTTTAGCTACACTTGACCCAGTAGCTGCTGCTTTGCTCAGCTGTATCAAAGCCGTAGCCTCAACTGGTTTCAGTATTGAGCAGTGTGAAAGCATTGTTATGGGTCATCCTTTGAATCCTTTTGTCCCCCACTCTGTGTAAATATTGTTGGCCCGCACCAGAACTTAACTTCTCACAAATAGCCGTTTGATTAAGTATGAACAAGTCATACTTGCTGTCAACAATATTACTCTCAAAAGATGTACTACATGAAATCCTGTAAATCTATTTCCAATTCCTGGAAATTATGTTATTGAAGGTGAAGTTTAGCATAACTGTCTTAATGATACTGAAATGTGCAGCAAGCTAAGACCTGAAATACAATATGTGCCACTATCTGAATCAGATAATGTAATGTTGGTTGATGGCTTCTGTTTATGAGTCCATGAAGGAACCCTGAGAGCTGCCTACACAGTCTGTACTGTCTCAGGTGTGATTGAAGCCACAAGTTGTCAAATCAATTGCTCTTACTTACCAGCTGAAAGTTACTATTTTCACTGAAAGTATGGCTTTGGTGTCATCCACGACGTCGGACATTTATTGTCACAATGGGGACTTATGAGCTCTTCAAGGTCCCCGATCAGAAATGGAGAAAGCGTGCATAACTTGTTAGAAGCACTACAGTAACCTGCCCAGATTGTGTTCGTGAAATGCTCCACACACAGCAAAGGAGATGATTATGGAACTGTGGGCAACAGGTATGCTGATGAGATTGCCAGATATTGTGCCTTAAATGCTTGTACTTTCAACGGTGAATTTCAAAATGAGGGAACAAATGAGACCAATTACAACCTTTTGCTAACCGCAGCTGATACATGGGAGGACATTAAGAGACTGCAGGAGGAAGTGTCAGAAGCAGAACAACTAGGCTGAGTTAGAGCAGGTTGTGTCAAGAGAGACGAGGATGACATTTATGTTTCACGAGCTAGAAGAACTGTGTTGCCAGTTTGTTACCCCCAATGGCGAGACACTATCATGGACCTAGTCATGTAGGTAGAGATGCCATGATGCATTTGTTTCAGCAACTGTGGTTTTGTCCTAGGTTCGGACTGATTGCTGAAAGGTTGTGTCACAGATGTGTTTTGTGTCAGCAGATGAATGCAGGAAGAAGAACTGCAGTCACACTGAGTCACGTGGGCAGATCAGGTGGACCCGTCAACAGGATGCAGTTAGATTTCACTGAGATGCCTGTGTACAATGGGCTGAGATATGTCCTGGTGATTGTGTGCATCTTCTGGCGCTGGGTTGAAACCTACCTGACCAGGAGAACTGACAATCTCACAGTAGCTAAGTTGTTATTGAGGGCGTTAATTCCAAGATTCTGGTTCCCGACTTCTTTTGAATCAGACTGAGGAACGCATTTTAATAATGAGATCCTGCAGATGTTGTATGCAGCATTGGAAGTGGAGCAGAGGCTACAATGTGGTTACTGACCTGAGGCTTCAGGCATCTTGGAGCATGTCAATGGGACGTTGAAATCCAGATTTGCTAAGGTATGTGCGTTGACATCTCTGAAGCGGCCTGACGCATTGCCCCTATTGTTGATGAGTCTATTCAGTACCCTCGATAGGAGGACAGGATTATCTCCTCATGAGATAATCATGGGCAGAGCCATGAGATTGCCAGTTGTGCCTGCAAATGCCCTTGTGAACATTACAGATGACATGGTTCTTGATTACTGCAAAGGACTGGATGATAAGGTGTATTCTGTGTCTCACCAGGACTAAAGCCCCACCTCAACTAGAGCAGTGCCTTGACCTCAGTCCCAACGACTGGGTTATGGTGGAGAAGTACATGCTCAAAATGAACTTGGAGCCTTGGTGGTAAGGGCCCTACCAAGTCATCTTGAGCACTACAACAGCTGTGAAGTACGGAGTCTCCAACTGGGTGCATGCCACACATACTCACAGAGTCCTGTGTCCCTTTGATGATGTAACAGCACCTCTCCCTGATGTGCAGGTGGTTACAGTGGGACAAATGGAGCAGGTTAGTCAAGCTGTTGGGGATCAACAGTTGAAGTCGGTACAAGAGAGTCCCATCCCGTAGTGTTGACTGCATCAGAATAAGACCCTGGTGAAGAGCCTAGCGCTGCAGCAACAGGAGTAGTGGCTGGAGACCAATGGCCAAGAGAACAGGCAAGAGGATAACAGAGCTTGCCTGAATTGCGTGTGCCATACCCTTTTCCAGGAAACACTGAGGAATCTGACCTAAGTGGTAGTGATGATGAAAGGCCAGTGGTAAGAAAATCAAAGAGAACAAGAGTATCCTGTTGAAGGTACTCCTCACCTGAATGGACATACCTTGTTGCCAATTACTGGGAGAGAACATTTTGGAGATGTTGTTGTAACAATTCATTTCCAACTGATCCTCCTTGAACTGAACTTTGTGACTAAGCTGAGCTTCGAAATTGCATTGCCACTAAACCGACTGAGACACTTTATTCTGGATGTGATCATTAGTGAATTTGAACTGTGCATTTATTAGAGACAATTAAATAGATTTTGTACAGAAGAAAGAAGAGCACCTAGGCCTGAGACTGCCGAAGAAGCATAAGATTATCACTTAGAAGAACATGTAGTAGGGCTAAGGAAGACTCACAAAGACCTTATAAATACCACAATTGCATTTCATTGCTCGGACATTATATGGCACTCTTGCACAAGTGGAAATCATTGGAGAAGAGTTTTCCTGCTGCTTCGTTTCACCCAATTGGTCTGATTTTAGAAAAGTCATGGAACCTAGTAACAATAGTGGTAGGCATAAATCCATAGTAACAGGAGTGTTAGCTGTTACAGCTATAGTATTAATTGATTTGCTAGCAGGATTGAGCTTACTTACACATTCTAGTACAGGAGAGAATAGGTCCACAATTGTTCCTAAAGCACCACTTCCTACTGACAACAGCTTTACTTCATTTGATGAGAAAGACTTACATGTAGATACAGCTAGAAGAAATTAGTCACTGAATGTTTATTCTAAATTTCTTTATGAGGATCTTGATACTATAGATGCTAGGGATTGCTATGTGTGTTTACAATTAACTGCCTCCACTGTAGAAGGTATCACGTATCAGCATATTCCTCTAACCTATGGTGTGCCCTGTAGATTGCTGATGAGCCTTTTCTGTGGAAAGGGGCATCTCCAATATTATTACTCAAACTATGACTTGGTTTTCTCAGAAATTCCTTTGCTGAAACACTTGAATCGCCAACCTGATACTAAAATACTAGAAATAGTTGGAGACTTCTTTAAACCTACAATGACATTAGACATTGCTTATGCTCATGGACACAACTTGACTTGCATAGTGACAGATGTTGAGAAGAAATGTATAAATTCAGTGGAAGAAAGGAGAAGAAATATAATGGTCATAGCAGCAAAGCATGCAAGTTCACCAAATTAGGCATAGGAGGAGCTTGATCATAAGGCAGCAGGAAACATAGCAGCTTTAGCATTACATTGGCAACATCATGGGAAATTGTGTGTGTATATTCTAGAAAATCTAATTTAGATACACATTTTGTGGGCAAGAGTGAATGTGATCACTCTTGCCCACAACCTGTAAAATTAGGGATTAGATTTGGAGGGAAGGGATCCTATTATTCCTGGAGTTTACAATATATGTGGGGAAAAACACTTGTTACAGGTTACCCAGGAGATTGTATAGTACATGTTATAGTGGTATCGTTTTTACAAAAATTCATCATGTGGAACTTACTGATGACTCAACAGGGGAAGAACATGTTAGAACCAAAAGAGGTGGCAGAGCTAGTGAAATTGTTGGAGACATTTTTGGTGCCATTATTCCATTAGTAGGAGTGATACTGAAATCTCATAAGATAGGAAAGCTGTCTACTGTGTTGTCTAATTCAGATGGAGCATTTTTAGTTGCAGATACTGAGATGGTAGCTCCTTAGATGCATGGTTTTGCAAAACCGACTTGCATGAGACGTTCTCCTCGCTAAAGAGGGCAGCGTCTGCAGGATTTCAAAAGCTCAGCAGTGTTGTACTTACATTCCTGATAAGAGTAAGGACTTGAAGAAATATATTAAGAACATTACTGACCTGAAGAAAGATTTGAAATGATTGGAAACAACAGGTGCATGGAAGTAATAGGGAATGGATTTTCTGCCGTAGACAGATTGTTTGGGAACTTAGGGAGTGGAACTGTTGGAAGTATCTTGAGACCCCTATTGATATTTGCTCTTTGTGAATTGTTCCTGTTTGCAATCTATAAGTGATACAAACATGCACAAGTGAAGAAAGAAACAGAGAGAAAAAGAGCACACACAGAACTAAAAGACAGACAGAGTAGATGATGACATGAAAAATCTGAAGGAATCCAGATGATCATTTATGAAACCTATGAGTTTTAACTGGTCCATTGAATAAGAGATTTATATCTTGATTTGATTGTTTGATTTGCCATCAAAGGGGGGATTGGAGCAGTGATATGTTGGCTCCGCTCTTACCCGTCACAAATACACAATATATATGTGCACTTAGCTCTACATACTTTGGAAGTCCTAACTTTATTAATGCAAAGTGTTGTACTTGAACTCAATACTGAAGTGCATTCACTATAGAACTAAAGATTCATATACACTATGTGCCTTAACCTTATTAAAATGAAATGTAGTATTCAGAGACTGGATAAGACCATACTTACACTATTAAATATGCTAAATTTAGAAACAAGAAGTATTTATGTGAACATGCTCACTAATGTTTTCACATTTGAATTTAGATGTAGTTCACAGTTACATTTATGTTCATGTATTCTCAGTTACATTACATTTACTTAAACTACAACATGAATCTCATATTGAATATATGTACTGACATTTTCATGTATTTGTAATTATATGTGCACATATGACACATATTAAATGTGCACTATTGAACCATGCATTTAAGCTTGACATATGTAGGCTGGTATTTCTTTCTGCCTAAAATACTGCTTTCCATTTCTGGTTGCATGTCTTTTCCCTGCAGGTACATTCTCGTGGTTTGCTAGTTTGAGAATAGATGTAACACTGTACTAGTGATAGAGAGCTTGAGAAGAGAACCTTGACAAAGACCATTGAGTGCCAGAGCGTTAACTGCCAGTCCCTTTTCAGTAATGAATTGAGAAGTTCCAGATGCCCAAGTTCGATATCGTTCACAGGACTGGGCTGGGAAAACTGGCTAATAATGCAGCTCAAAGCCTGAGAATGGTAAGGACAACAGAGCCCCTGATGGCGTGAATAAGGGGTGTTACTCAGGAGATGTGTGTGGTAATAACTGGTGCTAGTCTGGCCCTGTTTTGGGCCTTTTCCCTTCTGGGCTCCCCCCTCCTCCGGGGTATTGATCCTAGAACTACGAGTAGTTCCACAGCTATTAGTACGACTACTGTCATCTTGAACCATGGCAGAGTCACTGGGAAAGGCGGTAGAGGCCGTGGGGGTGGGGCCAGTACAAAGGCTCAGATCTCAGGGGCGCTGGGGCGACTTAAGGGGGCAGCGAGTACCACAAAAGTGGGCCCGTGAGTGAACCCACTACGGAAATGGGTCTCATCAAAGGGTGAAGTAAGATCAATTGTTTCTAGGCTATCTAACTCAGGAGCATTTGGCCCTATCTCAGTTACCTCTATCTCGAATAGTCAGCTAGATCCTGCTGCCACTTCACCGGTTAATATCCCCGAGGTCTTGCAGGCTTCTGAAACAGCCAATACGCCTACTGCTAATATGCCGGCTCCAGGCAGCTCTCAGAATGGGTCTCAGGAGACACCTGTGGAGTATACTCACACGAAAGGATCTGCATTTGCTATAACTTGCAACCAATCTACAATGTCCAAATCCCTATCATCAACTATTGGGTCACTGTCTACAGAAGCTTTTGGTGCCGAGTGTAATCCTGATTTGAATCCACAGGATGAAGGGGCTGGTAGGGTTGAAGAGCCATCTCTGTCTAGAATTATGCAGGTACTCAATATTCAAAGAGCAGAAGCACAACTCTATTATCAACAGGCATGGGCTGATAGTACCGAAATTAAAAAGTCGCTTTTGGAAGTTACTGCCAAAGTGTCTCACCTTGTCTCTGAGGTTTCTGATCTCCAACACCGGGTGGCAGCCATGGAGGAGGCCAATACTCAAACCACGAAACAGGTAACATCACATGAGTCACAGATGGCTCTGATGCAGTCTAAAATTGAGGATCTTGAAAATCGGCAGCAACGCCATAATCTGAGGATTTTTGGGATCCCGGAAGGGAGGGAAGGGTCGGACCCTCGTGCATTTATTGTTGAGTTGTTTCAAAAGGCATTTCCTGATTTAGATGATTGGGACATGGACACACAAGTTCAGAGGGCGCATAGGTTGCCACTATTTCTTTCACAAGGTACTCAGTCCAAAAGAAACTTTGCTAGGCCTATTCTTGTTTTTTTGGGCAATTTTTTGCTTCGTCAGGCAATTTTCTTTAAGGTCCGGACAACGGCTCCTGTTAAAGTGGATACTCTGTCAATTTTTGTGCGATCTGATCTATCTAAGCCTACTATGGAAAAGCGTTTGCAGCTCCGTCAACTTATGGATTGTCTTAAGGCTGTTTGCTCACAGGTTTTTTTACAGGAGTCTGCCCGTTTAAAAGTTATCAAAGATGGTCACACATATTTTTTCTTTAATGAGCAGGAAGTGAGAAAAGCACTTTTAAGTGGCAATCTACTCCTAATGCTTGATTTGTTGTTTCACTATAGTATATTGTGAACAGGGTTGAACGGGGTTGATAGTTACTGTCAATAATGACCTGATGAAGCTGCCCGTGGTGGTACTTTATAGAAACAGGGCTCTCTTAATTTAGTGCTGTTTTCTGTGTGTAATATCTTTCTCTTTGTTAAAACATGTTGTATTACTATGTTTCTATGGCTGGCACGGGAGGGGTGTGGGGTGGTGAGTGCGGTGGGTGCTCTGGGGGGCGGGGGTGGGGCGCTCTCAAAATGCTGTCACATCAGGACAGTTAAGTAGGGGGGTGATTCCTTTTCTAAGATACAGGGTGGGGGGGATTGGCAGTATCAGGGGTGGGAGGAGCTGGAATGGGTCATAGTGGAAGGTGGGGGTTAAATGGTCACGTCACAATTAGAACAGCACAGAAAGTGTACAAACAGATTTTTTTTGATTATAGGTTCGGGGGGGGGAAAAAATTTTTTTGTTACAGATAGAGATCGATGCGATATTTTAAATACACTTAATGCCGAATGTTAAATTTATGAGTTGGAATGTTTGCGGGCTGAACCAAGCCAGTAAAAGACGATTGGTAGCGGAAGAGTTGAAGGTGTTTAAGCCCGATATAGTGGGACTTGCTGAAACCCATTTGGCCTTTAAAGACAGAAAATATTTGAAACAGCTAGGCTATGAGCTGATTGTGTGCACTTCGCAGTCGGCATCCATCCGGGGGGTTGCACTGTTGAAGAGTAAGCACTCTGAGGTAAGGGTTCTACGCACACAGGATGACTCCAAGGGAAGATGGGCAATTGCTCAGCTTTCTGTTTTTGGCCATAAAATGACAGTATGCATGATTTATGGTCCTAATGATGACTGCCCTGATGTTATTTCTTATCTTAGTTCAGAATTGTTGGAATGGGCTGGGGATCTTATTGTAATGGGTGATTTTAATTGTATATTAGATAAAAAAATTGATACCACAAATATGACTGCAAGAGGTAGAATGGCTCAGGTGAGGGAAGCTATACAAGACTTGCTTTATTTACATCAATTGGAGGACGCGTGGAGAATGCTGTACCCCACAACGCCGGGTTTCACCTTTTTTTCTCATCCGCATAAACAATATTCTCGAATTGATATGATTTTTACTAATTATGCTCTGTTGGATAACTCTTCTATGGTGGTATGTCCTAAGATTACATTGGACCATAATCCCATTATTCTTACTGTTCATCTCGGTCTTGATGTGGTAGTACAAGCCAGGGAATTTTCGTTTCCTAGGCACCTTCTTAGTGACTCAGGCTATGTAACCTACATGCAAGGGGTTCTTAAGGAATATATAGCAAATAATCTTCATACTACATCCCTTGCTATAGTCTGGGATTTCTTAAAGGCATATGTGAGGGGGGCTACACTTCAGTATATTGTTAAGCAGAATCGGTCTAATTTTAGTCAGCTTAAAAACGATCATAGGGTATATACGGATTTAGAGCAGCAACATGCCCTAGCAATTGCTTTGAAGGATACTGATGAACAACGAATATACTTACAGATTATTGATATAAGAGCGAAGCTTAGTAGAAGGTTAAAAGATAAAGCTGCCAGTAACTTTCTTAAGTTTAGAACTAGGCAGTATGAGTATGGAGAACGGGTGGGACGGGTTTTGGCCTATCAACTAGCCGACCAAAGGGCTAAGGTACATATCAAGAAAATTAATGGTGTGAATGGCGCTACTTTCACTAAACCCAAATAAATTGTGGAGCAGTTTAGGATTTTCTATGCTGATTTGTATAATGAGGCAAGTAGTTTTAATTTACAATTGGTTATAGATTACTTACAAGAAAGTGGGCTACCTGTTTTAGATCCCTCTCAAACTTCGATATTGGAAGGAAATGCTGACTTAGTAGAACTTAATCTAGCAATTGGGGCATTACCCTCTGGTAAAGCAGTGGGCGAAGACACTATCCCACATGAATTCTATAAAATATTTAGGGATGTACTGACTCCAGTATTTCTCGAGCTGGTTAATGAGATACTGCAAGGAGGGGATTCGCCCCCCTCTTGGAACAAAACTAACATCATTGTTTTTCCAAAACAAGGCAAACCAGTGGAAAACATGAGCTCATACAGACCAATATCCTTAATTAACTCAGATGCTAAAATCTTCTCAAAACTTCTAGCGTCCCGTTTAGCCCCATTGATTCATTTGTTAGTATCAGAGGAACAGCATGGTCTTGTTCAAGGTAGGGACACTGCTTCGCATATAAATACTGCTATTGCTGCATTCAATATTGCCAATCACTTGGATCAGCGGGTTGGGATGCTGATGCTGGACGCCGAGAAGGCCTTCGACCGAGTGGCCTGGGGATCACTGTGGTGTACAATGATATCTCTAGGTCTTGGTCGGAGGTTTGTCTCGGTGGTACAGAAACTTTATTGTAAACCAACCGCTATAATTAAGCATAGTGGCTTTGTTTCTTCCTCCTTTAGTATTTATTGGGGTACGCGGCAGGGATGCCCGCTCTCTCCTTTACTATTCGCTTTATATATCGAGCCGTTTATTAGACACCTGCTCCACAATGTGTCTATTTCACCAGTGCTCCTTAATGGTATGTCTCTAAAAGTCACTGCGTATGCAGATGACATCGCAGTATTTACCACTGGGCCAGTGGAAGCTATAACAGAGATAACCCAAGAGGCACAACGTTTTGGGTCTTTTTCTGGATACAAGCTTAACTTAAACAAGACACAGTAAATTCTTAATTTTATTCCTATATTAGCCCCACCTTCGCTAGGTATTACCGCGTCTGCTACGTATCTAGGTGTGTGTCTTAGTTCTCGTGCTGACGATCTTATTGACTTAAACTATGAACCACTGCTGAAAAAAGTTACTCTTGATCTGCGTAGGTGGCATAGGCTACCATTGACTATTATTGGGAGGTGTAATATAGTTAAAATGAATATATTACCCAAATTTCTTTATCTATTTCGCACCATCCCATTAAGAGTTCCGATGACTTTTTTCAAGCGGCTTGATAGTGTTATTGGAAGCTTTATTTGGGGCTATCGGAGGGCGAGGAGAGCTCTTAGATATATCAAGCTGTCTTTTGAACAAGGTGGTTTTAAACTCCCGGATTTCAGAGCCTATTTTAGGGCTGCCTTTGTTAGTCGGATCCAGTGATTACTTAAGGGACCTGATGTGGGTAAACCCTGGTTCGCATATCAGTTGGCCTTTGGCTTGAATACGGGATTTTTATTACATCACATGTCTGACCCGAACTACTACAAGAGAGTTCGATTTAAGATCAGTCGACATATCTCCCGTATTTGGCAGGACATATGTAAAGCATTTATTTTGCCAGATTGGCACGAATTTATTTTCTTATGGGGCAATCCGAGGCTCCCTGGTATATTCTCTGATTCAGTGGGGAGAATATGGCAACAACATGGCATAACACTGCTGGGGCATCTTTATGACGAACACGGCTTTAAGTCATTCTTATCACTGACAGAGGAATTTAGGGTAGCCCATAATTCATTTTTCAAATACTTACAAATTAGGAACTTTTTTACCCAAGGCGAAGGCCTGTTAGCTCTTCCCTCTACAACAGAGGTACTTTGGGTAATCTTTAAAACTTCGGGGCGAGGCCTTATAGGGAAAGTATATCGGTGCTTTCTAGCTGTATCGGAAGATGATGTTATACAGGTTACAGCCAAATTGAAACGCATTTTTGAAGTTGAGGTGACTACTGATGAGGTTTTGGAATCATTGGCTATAATTAGTTCTTCAGTCACCTCAATTAATTTAAAGCTGCAACATCATCGTATCATGTTTATGTTGTATTACACTCCAAAGGTTATTTCTAAATGGGCTGTGTCTCATATCTCTTCTAAGTCCTATTGCCCTAAGTGTAATGAATATGCTGTGGATTAGCGACATATGTTTGTTACATGCCCAAAGCTAACTATATATTGGTATGAGGTTGCTCGTGAGTTGAGTAAGCTAATAGGTAAGGATACTTTATTATCTGAGAAATAAATTTTACTGGGGGCAATATCGGATACTGGCAATATATCGAATTCCCTAGTGTCAATTTTCATTGCTTGTGCTCGTCTATGTATTGCTAGGGCATGGATTGAATAATGTAGTCCTAAGATTACAGATTTTTGGTTGTTACTGAGGGGGGTTTATGAAATGGAACTGGCACTCGTCAAAGCAAGGGGATTGCGATCTAGGGTAAAGTTTGGGAGGATCTGGTCCAGCCTTCAATGGGATTAGCAGTATCTACTTTTGTATTTTATTACTTACTATATTGTTTGTAGTAAGTGTTATATCTATCTGTAATTATTGTCTGTGATGATGACATGTATATTTCCCGTCTGTGCTCTGAATGTTCTTTTTTTTTTATTTCCTCTTTCTCTGTACAAGTGGCCAATAAAATTATCAAAAAAAAAATAATAATTAAAAGGTAATAACTGGTGCTCTCTGTCAGGCTCTCATAAACCATGAGATGAAAACTCCACAGAATCCGGGTGATGCATCAAAATGTCCACCTCTTGACATCCCCAACTCTGATAGTAGGGGAGGAGCCAAGATGGCGACCGGGACGGCAGCGTAGGCTCCCGGCTCCGTGAACCTCCGCACCCCGCACAGATATCCTGCATGGGATCCTTGGCCTGCGCTATCTGCCCGTGTTGGTGAACAAGAGCGGCAACCGATCGTGTGACCCCGAAGTTTCTGGCAGCGGTACCGCCGGAGAAATGTCCGTCTGAAGTTTGCGGCCTGTGCAACCCTGGAACCGGGACCTCGAGTGGACACCATGGCCGGGCGGCAGTTCAACAATAGCGGCCGTTGGTGACTGGGTGGAGTCGGACTACCGGAGCGGTGCGAATACCGGCCTACGTTTCGCCGTGGTCGTTCCTACCACTGAGAGTGGCGGAACGAGTGCGTGCCCGAGGTGGCAACTCCAAGACTCTCCGGTGATTGCCTCAGCCTTCGCCGGTGAGCTGCCCGGACGCCGCCCGTAACTCGCCCCGATTCTTGCGGGCTGCTCCCGGATTTTCGCGGGCGCTGGTCCGTGGTGGGGATGATTGTGGCCCGTGACCGCACACCGGACACATTATTTGCCTACCCCCGGAACCCTGTTTCCAGTGACATGGAACCCGAGGCGTTTGTGCCTGAGTCCCGGTCCCGATCTGGGTTGGACCTACCCAGCGGCCATTTTGGTAGGACAGAGTCCACCATCCTGTACACTGGGTTGCAGCAGGATTGGGAGGGTGCGACTCTGAGGAGCGTAGAGGAGCGAGCGCCGGGAGCTGTACTGGGGTACGGTGACCTTCTCGAAGCTCTCGGTGCCCTTCATTCCACCTTGGTTCACGGCGCCTGGGTGTTGGGGAGTAAGCTCGATGGAGTGACATCAGCGTCGGAGCAGTTGCGGCCTGCCTGTCCCCAGGTATGCTGGGACTTCTTACACTGCACACGGGAGGACAGTGTCGTGGCCGCCCCTGTGCATAGTGCACACCTGGACACTCCGGACAGTATACTAACGTGCGATCAGCTGGCTGTGGATCTGGTCTGTTCCGGAGGTTTTGGACCTGAGTGGGGGGTGGTGGCCTTGTCCCGTGCGCGGCCTCCGGCGACTCAGGCAATATCCAAGCAACGGTCGCCTGCTCTGGCTGATTCCGCCTTCCTGGACCTGGTGTGCAGTGTAAATCCTGGGGCAGCACTGGGAAAGACGACCCTCCATAGAGCTGACTGTGTCGATTTTCAGAGCCTTCTACCCTACCTGTGTGTGTCGCTTCCTGATCTTTATTGGCCGCTTCTCTTCCTTGTAACATTGGACATGGCACTGGGTCGATGGGTATGCATGGGTAGGTTTGCAAAGAGTGGCCAAGGATAAGGCTGATCCTTCAGAGGTGGTCATCTAATAGGCGGGCGGGCTCGGGAGTTGCGTGCTCTCACGGCATAACGGTCGTGTACTAAGTGCGTAATGCTCCTTACTTTTCTTTGACAGGGTCTATTTTGTGTTGTTTATTGTATGCTTTGCGGGGAAATATATGGTGCGGGAGGGAGAAGCCGGGGGCATGTTTTGCAGGCCCTCCTCCAGTCTATTAATACTCTCTCTACCCCCCCGTCTGGTGGGGGCTTTTTTCCTACTCCTTTTTCTCTGTTTCTTCTATATTTCGGGTCTGGTTCCGGGGCGACAGGCACACTGCTGGGGGGGGGGGCCGTACTCATCTGCAGAGGTGCAGGGTGGGGGGTTGGGGGAGGGGATTCTTTAGTCTTTAAGCCCTTTTTTTCCATGGCCTCCTTTTCTTCTCTTATTCTTCTTTGTCTTTTTCTGGGATCAGCCTGGTAGAACTCCTTTGTTGTTAATCACTGCTGTTTCCTGAGTGCCATAATTTCCGTGGTGTTTCCTGGGTCTTAGGGCAGGGGGTTGCAGGCGCAAATGGCCGTGATATTTCCCCACATCCTGAACTTCCTGTTTCAGCGCCATTGCTTAGATAGACTGCTGTTTATTGTTTACGTTCATCATTCTGCCTGCCATTTTTCGCTGCTGGGAAACTGTTTGGCACCTGATCCTTCGATCCTCCTCTATTATAAAATGTAAACCTTTATTATCCTGGTCTCCTACTTGGGCTGTTCAGAGACTGAGAGTATGCTAGCATTGAGATTCTGCTCCCCGAGGTGCTGACTGTGATAAAATTGCTTTTCGTTATTCTGACTGTTTAGCGGCCGGCCCCGGGGATTGTAGGCCCATACGTGTAATTGATTGAAATATCAATAAAGGTTTTTCAAAAAAAAAAAAAAAAAACTCTGATAGTAATTTCACAGGGGATCAGAGTGATCAAGTGAGGGAAGGGACAGCGGAGAATAGGAGACCTGGAAAACAAAGAATAATACAATGAAGAATTTCATACACAATAGCTACTCTGATATGGTCTCACTAAGAGCAAACTATACCTCTATAAAACAACATTTCACACCTGGCCTTTCATTCACATTGAAGGCTACAATTCCTCCTGGTTAATACTCCAAATTCATAACGAACAGCAATAGGATGTCTTGGCTATCCTGTTATCTTGTATCTTTACAGCATGGTATTGAAATTCATTTACATTAATTTGACTGCTAACTTTTAATAAAGCTTCTTATATTTATACCTTGATTCGGAGTCCTTACTGTATAGCCAAATGGGTTATACTGTTAATGAAATTTGTTTCACTAATTCTAACACCCTTCCACCTATCAGTCCACAAGAAAAGGCCACTGGATAATTAATGTTAAGAGGTTAGCTCAGCGCTGGATCACTCTCTACTGCATGTCTACACACATGTCTGCACGCCGGCCCCTTACGTGTCATGGTGATGAAGGAGGCATAGGATCCTGGTTCTAATGGAACTGGATAGAGCTTCACCTAGTTTGAGCCTTTAGGCATTCCCCGAATGGAATACAGGAAAAGGGTTTGTTCCCAAAGTATCTGATATGCTGACGAAGAGCATAAGACACCTTCCGACAGAGAGGTACACTTTAGGTGACGACCTAGCATCAGAGAACTGCTCTGATGTCTCATGTTGTTTAAATAAAAGAACCCTTACTAATAAAAAGTGTACAGGGTCACTCAGAGATGTCCAAGTGTAGTGTAGCAGCTCTCCAAAGCCATGCAAAAAAAATTAATTTCAGCATGTAGCCACTGCAATTGTTATTCTCCACATTTAAAGGTTTTCCACATTTACTGGATGAGGGAACAGTGACCAAGTTATCCTTATTTCAATGATGTTTTGACTGTGGGGCTTGTAGTAATATTGGAGGTATCAAACACATTATGGGTGTGGTGCTAGAAAATGGCCGGTGCCCTAGATTTACTTCGGCAGTTGAAAAGGCCTGTTCCCACCACTGTGTAGATTTGCCCCACCTACATTTGACTTTGTCACCAGAGGCGAAATTGGTATGTGCACCGTATTTTTATTTTCATGCTTGGAAAAAACCCCGAGGCACTCTCCGGAGCATTGTAGTACAACAGGGTGTGCTACTTTCAGGTCACGGAAATAAATACACACTGCTTCCAGCAAAAGTCTGCAGAAGATTCAACATCCAGGCCAAGTATTATTTTTTTAAGCCTTACACTAGAGAGTGATGGGTAATTCTATACACACCTTTAATGAATTCTACTCTTATTAAGGTATACGTTAGCCCTTTTACATATAATTGACAGCATTTTTGGCACAGAGACTTGGATTACACAAGGCTTTTTACTATAAAATATGAAGCCAAATTAAATGAGGCTACATATGTCCCTGCCTTTAAGAATTATTGCCTAAAATCCTATACACGTATGGGTGATATATGAAGACTTGAGGCGTTCTGAGAAATTGTGCCAGGCTGACTGTGGTCAAATTGACGAGAAAACACTTTTAAGGGTACACCGAAGCCCTAAATACAGTGTATTAGGATTTTAAAAGGCCAAAAGGCATGATTTTGAGCTACACTGAGCATTCCAAGACTGGGTGCCACGTGTTGTGTGTGTACAAGCAGTGCTTAATTTTAGATAATGGTTTCTGGTGCTCAGCACTGGCACTTGATTATCAACACTGGCACTTATGACAGTCTGCCACATGGTGGTACTGCTTTTCCAAATCAGAGATAAGCACAACAACAATAGTTTATTAATTCAATTCACATTAAAAACAAATAATTCTTGCTTCCCAAGCCATTATTATAGCTTTGAAGGCCTCGAATGGTCTGAACAGTCACACCTGTAGCAGTGTGATGGTTATCAGTTGTGCTGGGACAGTTATTGGCAATGCTGGCAGGTGCAAGCTGAAGTGGTCCCCTGACGAATGCCCTGACACTTATTTCTTTTTACGAATCAAACATTGCTTTGCACTATGGTGCAAAGGTGTGTGCGTGGCACTCGACAGTCTGATTGTGCTCCAGATCAAGACATAGAGAGCAAGACAGTGCCATAATTCTATAGATATGGTGCTTTCTTGTTGTCTCCTTCTCTTCCTCTTATTCAACTCAGCTCAGCAACCTTGGTTGCTGTGCTGCATCGTGTGAGAGTTTTGTAAATCTGGGATGCTGTATTTCCAGGTCTGTGCAGCTATTCCTATTCCAGTGAGAAATCTTGTAATTGTGGACATTTTGGTGCAGGTACACTTACCGGGATCAAATCTGCCAAATTGATAATGAGAGCCTTAGCATGACCTTGCCAGTGCATGATAGTTCTTTAAGTCTTCAAAAGCAGCTGCAGTGTTTTCCACGCGCCCACCCCACACCTTCCACCCCTGCGGTCGACCCGACTCAATTGCCAGGGCCGGTTTGCGTTCGCAGTCCGACCCTGGCTCTTAAACAAGATTCAGTCCTGTTTACACTTCTGCAGAATATTCAATGGTATTGAAGAGGTGGCTTACCATATCCTTTCAACATTGCTGGCTTCTGGGATAGGTCTCATGTTAACTGCGAGGCAGTTCCAGATGCTGGGGGTGCAAATTGGAAAGGTCTATCTTCGATAATATTCTGAAACAGGTTGCCTCGAAAATAGCCCCCAACATGACGGACCCGATTAATGCCTCACTGTCTACAGCAATAGATCTCACCAACTGGAAAGGGGCCATGGTGAAAGCCCTACTTAAGAAACCCAATCTGGACCCGGCAGATCTGGGCAACCCCCGCCCTATCTCCCTTCTGCCAGGAATAGGTAAGATGGCAGAGAAATATGTTAATCAAACCCTCTCCGGATTCCTCGAAACCCACAACCTGCTCCTCTCCTCTCAAACAGGGTTCAAACCGCGCCAGAGTACCGAAACGGCTTTGCTAGCAGTGGTGGAGGAAAGTAGGAAAATTCTAGACTCAGGAGGTTCGTCAGCCATCATACTCCTCGACCTGAGCGCAGCGTTTGACACGGTGAACCATAGGATTCTGGCTCATCGTCTCAGGAGTATAGGAGTAACAGGCACAGTGCTTCAATGGCTGTGCTCTTTTCTGGAGGGTAGAACCTTTCAGGTATTTGAGGAGAATATTGTATCCAAACCCTCCTCTCTGCTGAGCGGAGTCCCGCAGGGCTCGTCGCTTAGCCCAACCCTTTTCAATGTATATATGGCCCCTCTGGCAGCCATTGTAGCCTCCTCTGGAATCCGGATGGTTACCTATGCCGACGATACGCAACTGGTGGTTGCGTTAAACCATGCAGATCAAAAAACCAATGGCCTCTATACTTGTTTAGAGGACATCTCAAACTGGATGGATGCATCTATACTCAAGCTTAATGGCGGTAAAACCGAGATCATGATATTGGGCAACCCCCTTAGTCTTAAGTCCAGTTCCATGTGGCCAGCTGGCATAGGGCCACCCCCGGTCCCGAAGTCAGAAATTAAGAGCCTAGGCATCTGGTTGGACCAGGACCTGAACTTTAGGACACAGGCCAGGAAGACGGCAGCCCTCTGCTATGACCTGCTTAGAATGTCCCGTAAAGTCCTGCCTCTCCTTCCCTCCCAAGCAAAGAAAGTACTGGTCCAATCACTTATACCTTCCAGACCGGACTACGGGAATGCACTATATTTGGGCTCCCCCACTACAGTAGTCTCTAAACTACAGTCTGTTCAAAACAGCGCTGCCAGACTTCTGACTGGAGCCACCAACAGACCATCGGCAAAACCTGTACTCCGCTCCTTCCACTGGCTCCCAGTGCAGGAACGTATTAGATTCAAGGCCTTGTGCCTGGTACAGAAATCGATGCAGGGGATCAGGACCTATCAACTCAGCCATGATCCGCCCTTACAAAGCGAATAGGAAACTGCGGTCAGATGAACTGCATCTAGCCGAGGTCCCCAGGATCAAGAAGGCCAGAAGTGGTGGACGGCTCTTTTCTTATAATGCCGCCAAACTCTGGAACTCTCTGCCACTACATCTTCGCATGGTCCCCAATCATCTGGCTTTCCGTAAACAACTGAAGACCTTTCTGTTTCCCTATCTCTTCTGCTTCCCTCGGTTCTCAGCGCTGGGACGCTTCCAGGTAGCCATGCGCTTTACAAATGTCTTTCCATTCCATTCCATTCTGGTTTCTACTGTCTTGCATTTTTTTTCCATTTCTAGTCAGGCAATTTCCTGGTCTCCAGGGTGTCTTTTAAGGTCCTGCTTGCACTTTGAAGAGTGCTGTGACCATTCATTGAAATTTCATGTCTTAAATGCTCACACATTCACTAAAAAGAGACACATCATTACTCATTCATCTAACTGTAAATCACCACAGTACCAACCAGACTTGATGTGTTGGAAACTTAGCGGCTGCCTGGAAAGTCAGCCAGAGACTACTAGCAACAGATATAAGCAGTGGGCAATGGCCTCGGGTTCATTGTTTAGCAATAACTTCAGATTTAAAAGCCTGCGTCAGAGTTTCTTGTGCGTCCAGCTTTTAGGCAGCAATAAAAATGTCAAGATAACTTTTGTAGCTGATGTTTCTGCTAGAGAGTTAAATCAAAGTTGTGTCTAGTGGCAGTTTTGACTCACCATAAAGCAGCACAGATGGTTAATATGCCTGTCGCAAAGAACAAATCTGTATTTTATGTGGATAGCTGAGTGAACTAGTCAAGCCAGCCTTTACCAGCGCTTTAAAACAAATTAAATATATGTGAGTGTGTGGCTGTGGAGAGATGAGGCAGGGGCTCTTGGGTGCTAGTGAGGGAATCCGAGGAGGAGGTAATGGGGGGAGGGCACCCAAAAAGATTGTTGGACGTTTAATGCGTGGATGTATTTGGAGATTTTAACCCGGTAAAAACTATGCTACAAGCCACCGGAGCTTCAGAATGCAAGGGTTTTTACTTAACATAGAAATATGATCTAGGACATTCTTCCGAGTGTATGGCGTGATGACAGAGGCTACTACACTGAAAACCACGGGATGAATAGTCATTAGACACTTGGTGTTGTGTCCTGCTCCAGGCACCACGCCACAAGCAGCCGCTTGCACAACTCTACATTCTGAAGTTGCATCTAAGGGCCTTATGAAAAAAGCCACAGTGGCACTGGGCCAATTAATGCTAGATTTCAAGATGTACCTCAACTTTGTAATTACTTCATCATAAACAATAGTGACAACACATGACGCAAATCCCCCACACATTAACTGAGGCAACCTGATGGGCGTCACTGTTTTATTAAAAGTCGGAAGGCGTGCCTCTGAGGGATGGCCTATGAATGTTGTGAACGCAGTCCAGTGCTTCTGCGAGGCGGCTTGAAGTAGTGCTGTCTGACATTGTCATCATGTCCGTCACTACGGCGCAGCTACTGCCAGCGCCTGGACGATTGCCACAGGGGAAAGCACTACACAGGCGCTGATCGCTGCAGAATTAGCGTGCAGGCCCAGGTAGCACCTCAGATGAACAGCATAGGGCCATTGTGACAGCGCGGGCATTTCTTTCATGACCTTCAAAGCGCTTGAACTGAAGGGGGCTGACAGACACAGAATAGCCTGACGTGTGAGGTGGCAGCGCATAGGGGCTGTGCGGGAGGGGCGGGCAGGGTGCAACAGTGATGTCAGGGTGTAGAAAGAAATAGGAAAAGAATGTGTCCAGGGTACTGACAGATCTGTGTTTCTCTCTGCTAGTTTCTTTGCTATTCAGAATGTTATTGTTTAATTGTCATGGGTGACGCGTCTCTAGGCAGTGCAGTAATGTTCTGTCTCTGCAAGCCCGATAAGTGCTTGCAATTCAAGGTGGGCTTAATTTGCGGAATTCAGTGTAGTGTAATCACTCGGATTTACCTTAAAATTCTGCGGGATTAAGCATAATTATGCAAGAAGAGTAATTCTGAGTTTAGCACTATTTCTTAACACAAAAATGCCCCCTCGCGTCCAACATGCATTGAGAATGCATTTTACGCTACGAAATGGCGGGAATGCAACAAAAGACAAACAGCAAGTGCGAGGATTCAAAACAATTTATTATAGACCGTAGAGATTGTGTATTGTCGCTTTTAAATGTGTGTACAATATCTAGCCAATCCTGATCAAATTGTGCCCTTTTTGCATCCCAGACTTCTATTTTGTAAGGCTTTTGTAGTTCACAGGATTTTCAGTGTCTGGTAGAGATTTAATTGCCTTCAATTAGTTGTGTGGCACCTGGCGCTGTAGCTTGAGTGAACCTGAATACCATTTTTTAAAACTCTTTTTATTATTGAAGTTACACACAGTTAATTGCAACAGTATTGTGTACCACATCCCATCTAACCATCAAATCGTCTTTCCCGCTGACAGGCTAGGGTAAATTTGTTAGGTTACATTTCAATACACCCTCCTGCTGGATGTTCATTATAGGGTCTCTTCCTCTCGGGGACAGTTGGGGCACATATCTGTCCTCTATAAATGTTCCATTTATTCCAAATTTGTTCCCATTTCTTGGGGCACCCCCTTTTTTCATTGACGGATTCTTCTGCCATCATTGCCCAGTCCATGTCTCTCTCCCATTCTGCCACAGTGGGCGGTGTTTCCACTCCCCATTTCCTCGCGGTGTTACGTTTGCCTAATGTACAGCCTAGTGCAATCAAGAGGCGCTCCTTACCATTGAGATCTGTTGGTCCCCATACATTGAGCAGGCATAGTTGTGGTGTTTGTTGCAGTTGCTTGCCTAATACTGTTTGTAGTTATGTCATTATTGCGCTACAGTATCTCTGAATGAGGGAGAAACCCCAAATGATATGATAGAACGTACCCTCCTCCCCGCTTTGTCGTCTGCATGATGCGTCCTCTTTTCATTTATCTGTGTAGGACTTTGAGTTGTATTAGTTTCAATCTGGAGCTTATGACAACCTCTCTGGGCGATGCAAGCGCTTCCTGCCAGTCCTCTTCTTCTAATTTGCCCAAATTACTCTGCCATTTCTCCAGTTTTGTAAGGGGGTCCGGCATAGCATTCAGTAACTTTCGGTAAATCTTTGATATGGCCTTACCATCAATTTGGTCACTTAGTAGTCTGTCTTCTAACGGAGTTGATTCTGGAACCGACATTATAGCATGTCTAATTTGTCAATATCGGTAAGTCTCGGATGGCGGCATCTCGAATTCCTCTCTTAACGTATCAAAAGACTTAATTTTGCCCTTTGCCCACAAGTCCCCCACTGTTGAGATATCCATCAAGTCCTTTTGTCAAAACCTAGATGTCCAATCAGTTCACCAAGTATCTGAACATCCCACAATGGTGTCATCTGTGTTATTTTATGTTCCCATCCTAGCTGCTTTGTTATCTTATGCCAGAGATGGACAGTTTTATGTATTGGCCCTGTTAACACCTGCCGCCTGGGACTAATGTAGAGTGCCCGTCTATAACCTCTCCGACCCACCACAAATTTGTACATTTGGTATGCAGGGTCTGCTTGTGGGCCGTATATCCATTGGTTGATTACTGCCAATTGAGTTGCCCAATAGTACAACTGGATATCTGGAAGGGCTACACCACCCTCGTACCATCTCTTCCCGAGCTTGCGCGTGGCTATCCTCGGGGGTTTACCCTCCCACAGCAATGATCTGACTTTGTTCTCAATCTGGAAAAATATGTGTCTGCTATGGGGAATAGTGTATTTTGCAGGACGTACAAGAACCTAGGAAGTGCCATCATTTTAAAGAGACCCGCTCGGCCCACAAGGGACAGCAGCAGAGTTCTACAATGTCTTGCATTGTCCTGTAATCGTTTAAGGGGTCCAAGAAGATTGAGTGTGTTAAAGAGTGAGGGGTCTCTGGTAACATAGATCCCTAAATATCAGAATCCTTCCTCTGTCACTGTCACAGCGAAGTCTGAAGGCAATTTGGGTATACGGCCCTGAAGAATAAATAATATTGATTTGTACCAGTTAATGGTGTGTCCAGAATATTTCAGAAAATTATTGAAAATTTGTATAATCCTGCTTATTGATGAATGGGGTGATGCCATGTAAAGGAGGATATCGTCCACGTAGAGAGAAATTCAGAATACCATTTGTTTCTTAGGTCAGTTTGTTGGGTAAGGCAAACATTTAGAAATTGAAATGTCCTTTCTTAGTTCTTCCTGGGAGTTCCACCATGCTAGCATTCATGAGTAACACTCTATATTTTAAAATCTTTTTGCACATTTTCCATGATTGTTAGATGAACTATTTATGAGTAAAACTGCATACTTTTATACAAATCTCTTTTAACAATTAACTTTCTATGTATGTAACGATTGCAATGATTTTAAGTAATTGTGAAACAAATACATTCATTCTAATTCCACCATGCTAAAATGATATCTTCAAGGTGCCCCGGAGGGAATCGAGTTGATTCGTTTCCACTCTTCATATTTATCCAGCATGTGGACATTTCATCGGTCCCTGGGCCAGTGACTATCTACAGCCTGAGCGTTGTTGTCTCTGATGTTGATTATCTGCGGCGAGTGATCACTCTCACATCTTGAGGCTATGATGAATCTCTCAATTTTCTTAAAGAGTTAGAGGGACACAAACACAAAAGCGGAGTCCAAAACTGATTCTGCTTTAGTTGTTTGTTGTGTGGCCATCATTGGAATAACCTCCAAAATTTGCCCATGAAATGCACGGACACCAACGGCCTCCAAAGTGCACAAAATTAATGATCAAGTTTATTGATAGCACTACATTTTGAGATTTGAATCGAGATCCCCAGCTTATGTTCACTCTTGTTCAGGTACTGCTTCTTCTCAGGTGATTAGCCAGGTTAAGATTGAAATCTCTAGTGAGGATTTGAGGGATTCCTCCATTGGTGGCTTCTAATTCCATGAGGAGGGTGTTCTATCAACTTTAGATTTGACTGTTTTTTAGATTAATTTGGGTTAATATGCATGTTGAGGATAAAGACTGGGCATGTGCAGTCTCCAAAGCTCCAGTTATAAAATATTGTACCTACCATATGTGGTGAGCTTAGTTCTAGACGAGTTGGATTGAAGGTCCCATACGTAGAGAGACCACCCTTAGGATGACCGTTTTTCTTGGGTTCCTCGACTGGGGTGAACATTTTAACATACCCCCCCCCCTCCCCCGCACCTCCCTGCCCAGCGGCAGTTCTCCCTCTTTACAGGTTTCCTATATGCATACGATGTAGACACTCCTCAGATAATGTTTTAACTCAGGGTCTGAGTTAACTTTTTTCCTGTCCACTATGTATCACTAGATCATTGATGTTATCGAGGGTGTCTTGGATGGGGATGTGCCGGGCATAGTGTTATTGGGTTGGAAAAGTCATTTCTTGTAGACTTGTTGGCCTGAAATCTTTCCATAGGCGGGTATAGTGAGATTTTCATAGATGTGTTGTCAGTCTAATTTGTTGGGGTTCAGGGTGGTGAATAACCAGGTCCACTTGTGAATTTGAAGGTGTCAGGAGTCGGCAAGTGCGGCCTTGAGTTTGTTTAATGAGATAGTCACAGAATCTATTAGGGGGGGGGGGGGGTCTACTTATTGCACTTACTCCTATCGCATCTTTTAAAAACAGAGGGGCAGATTGATGAGCCCCTTGCGCCACTTTTGCGTCACTTTTCCCATGTTAAAAGTGACGCAAAAGTGGCGCAAGGGGCTCATAAATCTGCCCCAGAGTTGCTGGCGTGTATCCCTGCGCAGCATATTGTGCCCTGTTCATTGAGCGATTAATGCTGTTTTCATCAGTTAGTAATAGTGAAGGGTATCTTTTTCAGCCATGCATGCGACCATTATTTTCCAGTCAGCAAAGAGTTTTCATGTTTCGACAAAACCAGCTTTGCTATTGCTGCTGTTGACCAGGTTACTATGGGTGCTTAGTGAGGCTTTCTTGGCTCAAATTCTATTGCTTCAATATTTGAGGAGGATAAATGGCTAAGGGCTCCCTCCGTAGTTAGAAGTCTCAATATATTGTGTCTCAATAGCGGCTCCTCGAGGGAGTGCTGCGGGGCTGTGGGGCGGGGAAGGGGCAGGCTGGAGGGTAGTAAACTCCGGCATACGGCCGAACGGAGGTAAGCAAATAAATAAATAACTAAAACGAATTATAATGCGCGCGCTGCAAGGCCAAATGGCGATACAGCGCGCACAATGTAATTCGTTTTATTTATTTACTTACCTCCGTTCGGCCATATGCCGGTGTTTACTACCCCCCACCCTGCCCCTGCCCCGCCGCCATGCAGCACTTCCTCGAGGAGCCGCTACTGTTGTGTCTGTGTAACATGTCTCTGGTGCTGCAGGATTTATATTGAGGTTAGAACACTATTTTAGTTTCTTCCCTTGATACCACTTCGCTCCCATTTTGTACTTGAAGAGGACTGGCAGGGGGGGCTCGCCCATTCGGCAAGGTTGAGGCTGTGATCTTACATTTGTAGCTCCAATTGAGCCACTTGAGGAAGTAGTGCATGGCGCATGTCCGCTGCCCCGAAGGTCAGGTGTACTGTATCGCTCGCCACACCATCTGCTGTTTGAGAAAGTAAAGGTGTTTTATTAAGCGTAGAGCCCTGTTGGGCTCTGTTTCTGTCGTCATGCCATTTGATGCATTCTTTTGTAGTGGTTGAATGAGCGATGCATTCTTTTGGAGTTGTTGGCTGGGGAAGGATTGCAGGATTGAGAGAATTATCATGAACCTCACATATCATCTTTGTTTCTCGTGGCTCTGCGTCACAGTGTGGAAGTTCTCTTCGTTTAAAAATGGGAAAGAATTTAGCAGTAGTTTCTTTTCATTTCTGTGCTTTAGCATTTTGCTCCTTTCTATTGTTCTGTTTTCTAACTTTTTCCATTTGCTCCTTGGGGAGGTATAAATCTTGTTTTGTGTAGCAATTATTTTATTATCATACTTGAAGTACCAAAAAATAACAGCAAATACAGTTCCATGCAAGTCCGGCATAAATCCATATTGAGATACAAATGCTGTTTGCAATATATGCACCAATACCAAACAATACTAAAATATAAGAAAGGAAGAAAATGATGGCGAGGGGAGAGACAATAAGCTATAGATGGAGAAATGAAAAGAAAACAATAGAAAAGAAAAGAAGGGGAAAAAGGGCAGGAAGAAAAGAAGGGAGGGAAGATGAAAGTATTAAGAAGGCAAGAGAGGGCAGGGAGATGGGCCGCTCAGGCAAAGCCCAAGTATATTAATGCTGGGAGGGTGGTGCAGTGATGGTGACGAGGTAGAATCAAGAGTCATGGTGAATTGGGGGTGGGCATCCTGCTGAAAGGGGGAACACATGAATAGAGAAATATGTGCTTTGTCCATTACATTTTAAATGACCTTTTCATAGGACACTGTCTTGTATATCGATGCGAGCCATTCCTCATGCGGCGGCAGTTGTGGAGAACTCCAAAGTCTCAGAATGCAGATCTTGGCAGCTGTAAGGGCAGTGACGAGCAGGCGACTGGCATGGAGAGTCAGCTTGGAAAGGTCTGATAAGTCATGGAGAAGAATTAGATGGTCTGGAAGTGGCGAGGGCAAATCCATAGATTCCCAGAATGTAGACCCCACTGCTGTCCAAAAGGAACGAATAACAGAATAATCCAGTAAAATATGAACTACATCACAGGGTGCATGATCACATTGCCAGCAGGCAGAGTGAGGGAGCGAGCCCGCAACCTAAAACTGTGCCAGGGTCCAGTGCCAGGCCTGAAGGATCTTAAAAAGACTGAGCTTTATCAGTGCCTCCCGCACTACCCATTCCAGGGCTTCCAAGAGATCTGCCCAATCCTCGTCATCATATCCCACCTGCAGGCGATCCTGCCAGGTCGTCCGGAGGCTAACCAATTGTGCTGAGATGAAAGGTGGTGAATCAGGAGATTGTAGAATCCGGACATCACATCTTTAAACTTACCCCAGTTGTTAGATAATATAGCACCGGAGAGCAAGGGATGGTCCCGGGTTGGGGATCCAGTTTGCTCAGCAAGCATTGTCATAGTTGTGTGATGAGTATGCAGCAGGCCAAATTTGTCCAGTAGCATCTCAAAGGACTTGAATTTGCAGAGGAAATCAGGTGTATGAGGGTTAGAATCCCAGCTCTGCACCAGGGGCCCCAGTCAAGCATGGCCCCCATGCCAATACCAGTATTTTTCTAGCCTGCATTTGATCGTGACTCATAACGGGGGCCTTGGCCTAGGGGGTGCATGTATGCCATTTGTGCCAAATATAAAGCTAGACAGTAATGCTCCACAGAGGGCAGGCCCAGTCCCCCTGCTGATCTATGTGCAATACGTTTCTGAGTTGCCATGCAAGGTCTCGCCGAATCCCAGATCAAGGCCTTAATATTCTTGTTTATCTGAAGGAGGGTTGAGCGGGGTATTAATTGGAGAAGCAAGCTCAACATGTACGTGATTCAGGGAAGGGTAACCATTTCCACCGCTTGAGTCTGTCCCCAGAGAGAGAGATTCAGGTGGGGCCACTTTGCGAAGTACAATTTAATTCGCTCCCTAAGTGGGTCCAGGTTATCCACCACCATGCGCTATAGGCACCTGTTACCTAGGATGCCCAGATACTTGAGACAGGAAATTCTTCCACTGGAATGGATAACCGGCGATAGTGGCACATGTGGTGATTCACGCAGCGGCAAGGCCTCGCTCTTTCCCAGTTCACCTTGTAGCTGGATATTGCTGCAAAATCGCCAATGATCTCTAGCACCGCTGGAATGGAGGAGGGTATGGCCGATAGGGTGGGTAAGATGTAATCTGCGTATAGATACAATGTTGAGTGTCCTCTGGGCATGGGAAAAGCTATGATCCAGTCCGATGTGCTCAGGGACACTGCTAAAGGTTCCATTGCAAGGAGAAATAGCAGGGTTGAGAAAGGACAGTCCTGATGGGTACCCCTACACACGGAGAGGGGTCAGTAACCTTTTCGGGGAGCTTGGAATTGATTTTTTGCATGGTAGAGTCACTGATTTTGGTCTTTTATACTAGTTGAGTATGATAGGTGGCTTCTGCTACCATCCGCAAAGTCCCAATTTCTATGTACTTCTCTAAACACACACAAATTTGTGTAAGGTTGTGCCCAATTGGAGTTGGCTGTGGAGGTTTTTCTTGATGTGTACATATAAAGTCCATGAGAGGCAATGATCCAGAATGTATGTTTTTAGCAAAGGTGTGGAGATGGAGCTTTATAGATTTTATTTCCTCGACCAACGAGGACACTATAGAAGGGAACTCCTGTAGTTTTTCTATTTTAGGGCTGCAGGCGCATTTTTGATTAGATACAAGTATGGATGGTTTAGTGTCCCTGAGTAGTTCCTTTATCGTGAGGTGCAGGCGTTCAAAGTGCTTGTCTATGGCAGCTGTATACAGAGCCAAGGATTCTAATAAGGCGATTGGATGTTGAATTTATTCGACTGAAATTCCAATGCTTTTGAATTAGCACCCAGCGTTTGAAATAGACATAGCCAAATGCCTTGCTCCATTGTTCCGCTGTGTTTGCATGGTGTTTGTGGCCCTTTGGCTATGAGAATTGAGCCAGATGAGCAACGAATGATGTACCAGTTGCCAGATGTGCTATATTTGGCCAACCATTTGTTGTGGTAGTGGCAGGGGTAGGGGAAGGGGATAAGAGATTACTGAAGAAGGATAAGAAATGCTCAAGTGAAGATGCCTTTGAAGACGCAAGAATTGCGATCAATGGCAGAGATGAGTCTGTTGCAAGGGGCGATGCTAAGCAGTGTTGCGTGGCCAATGAGTTCTAGTTGTTCCTCGCGCACCACATGCTGGTGCATAGTATTGGAGATCTTCATCTCAATGTATGAATAATGAGGTTTGTCTCTTTTTTTCATCTCTCAGTTCTGGTATTTTTTTCCTACGTGTTTTATTGAGAGTTAAGGTGTTTTGAGTTCTTTAGTGCTTTCATACTATTATGCTACGGAACCGCTAATGCAATAGTGGGCCAAGTCATAATAGTGTAGTAGTTAGCGGTGCAGGAGCTGCAAGGCAGCCTGATAAGAGAATGGTACTATATCTTATATATCTTATGTATTTGTATTTCCTGCAGATCCTGATTTCCAATCCTAATCCAACTCGACCTTTGAAGGGGAATTGCATCACTTCCCTCCAAATGCTCTAAGTGCTGATCCGTAGGGGAAATAAATGCTGCTGTTGGGTGCTACCTTGTGGCAATGACGCAGTGATTCAGCCCCTAGTGTTTGCGGGATTTGCTACAGGGGCTGGCTGTAGACTGTGGACAGGATCAAAGGATCCGATGCAGAGGCAGATGGATTAAGCTACTTAGTGCCTTGAAAGTTCTCACTGTAATCCACAGGGGCTCACAAGGCATTGCAAGGGGCTAAAATGGGTGAACAGACTCTACACAAGTGCTGCCACAAGCTGCACTGAAGCTGCCTTCTCTCAGCACTCCACATCGCACCAGAGGAGGACACTGGCACTGCCCTCTGGCAAAGTGACGTGCCCTCACTCAGTGACAACAGCACAAGCAGCAAGAGGGCACGAGCCCTGCTAGCCACGTCTGTGGTGCTGTGCACCTCTACGCACACACACCCCCGCCTCACCAAGCCTCTTTGCTGCACGCCTCATGCCGATTGAAATCGAGAACCCGTTGCCAACTCTCCAGCATGATCCATCATCTTCGGCGGCTGCTGCGGCTTCTGCGTGTGTACGTCACAGAGGCAGATCTCTGAACAACCCTCACATCCTTATACCCCATAATTCATCAAACCCATTTGCCTAATACATTATCTAATCCCTTGCCTTAACCCTCACTCACCTCATTGAGGGCGTTATCCAAATGTTTCCTCGTGGCACATCCTCACTACTTCAAAACAATTGTAGCTATTGGATTACAGAAGAAACCCATTGATTTCTCCATCAGATCTTTCAGCTTCTGGCCAGTCTCTTTACTTCTCTTCTTCGCCAAGTCCATAAGGTAGCAAGTCTTCAACACATACCTTCTCGCTTCCACCCACAACCTTGTCAAGCACCCGCAGTCATGATTCTGTTATCTCCTCTGAATTTTGTTAACTCTCATCCAAATCTCCAAATTTCGAGACATAACCCAGCATAACAACCTTTTAAGTCTTGCCTACCAGACAGTTTTTAGCTATCTGGTAGAGAAAGACATTTTAAACAATACCAAGAACTTACAGTGGGCTTAGCGTCCATCCACTGCTTCTATTGATTAGCTTTATTATTGTTCTCATTTGCTTGCTTCTTATTTGATTGCTTCCATCATTCTTCCTTCGTCTTCTTGCATTTGTCCCTCCCCAAGAACATAGCCTCTTCACCATCCTTTTGATTGACTGACTTGTATACTTCCACTGCTCATTTTTATGGAACTACTTTTTTCTGAAGGTACTTCATGAGGGTGCATGTGTTTTCTAGCTCTCTCCCTTGTGTGCTTCTCGTCCGCCCTCTGTATTGCTCTCTACCTTAGGTGCTGCTCTCTCTCTCATGTGCTCCTCTCCCTTTCCAACCCCTCACACCCATGCCTTGTGTTGCTTCCTCCCTTGTGTGCTGCCTTCCCCTCCTTTATTCCCCACTTCCAACTTTATTTTCATTATATTTAAACTGGCTGTGTCCTGCTCTTTTATTGTGCAACAACCCCTTGCAGTCCTGTATTTTAAAAAACTTTTTTTTTTAATTCTTAGAGAGCCCATGCTACCAGGGTGCTCTGCTTGGCCAAATGTGTTTGAGCAATTTTTTTATTTTATTATTTACCACAACTAGTGGCATTCTCAATCTTGGATCAGGAAATTAGCAAATAAAGTAGCACTTGAGACATTCAGTATATGCTCACATGCATTATGACGCATACATGCTCATACGTCATCGCTCATGCGCATGCAAATGTCATCACAGATGTGTGCACCTACTGAATAGCGCTGTTAGTGGCGTCATGACACATAGGCACTGTGCATAAGTTGAATAATGATTTAGTTGTTCTTTTTCTTAGGTTTTTTTGCAGATCCAAACATTCTTGGCCAAGCCTGTAGATCACAAAGGAGACGCCAATTTATTTGTCATTGCTTAGTAATGTTTTCTTTGTCCTTGACTGCTCATAGCTGTTGAAGCAGTTAACCACTGTATGAAGCTGGCTCTATGTAAACTATACCAAAGTAAGGTATAGTGTGCACAGAGTCCAGGTAGTTCCTAGATGTATAGCAGAGGCTAAATTAGGTAAGTACTAACAGCTCTCTTTGTGGTAATGTGGGCGAGCAGTTAGGTTTATTCAGAGAGTGTGTTAAGGATCTATTGTATTCACTCAATCAAGACTGATGCACGCCCTGAGCGATTGAATCCAGACCAATTGGGTAAGTATAAAAAAGGTATACTTGTATTTTAATTCTAGAACCAAGCAGGACTTGGTACATGTAGGTAAAATATACTTTCAATTGTAAACATTTAAACAGAAATGCAATTGAGGATGGATTTGCAGTTTTTATAGGTTTGTATCACTTTAAAATGCAATTTGAATTACACAGTAATTACTTTCAGAATAAGTTTTAGTTACCTTTGGATTACTTTGAGTACTGGGGGTGGTCTGCCTAGATACCACACCCTAGGATCTCACAATACAAGGTAAGTAAGACTTTTTACACTTTGCAGTTTTAGTTCTTTTTTCACCATACAAACATCAGTTCACCACAAAACATTTTAGGCCCAACATCTCATAACATGGGTTCCTGTGGGAGAAAAAGTGTTAGCGGCTTCTCAGGTAAGCACACAACTTACGAGTGGGAGTTTTGGGGGTTAGGACCATGGTTCCCCAAAGTCCAGATGGGCAATCAAGTTGGACCACCAACGACATTATGGCGGCACGGTGCAAAGTGTAGGGGCCAATGTTAGCCAATGGGGCTACTGAGGCCTCCGGTTAGGGTCTGCTGACGAGCAGACCACTTGGGATGGGAGCAAAGCTCCTGAAGTTAAGGCCAGTACTGCGGGGACCAATGATCAGCACAGATGCTTCACCACCAGCGGCACTGGGGCGGCCTGGTGCAGAGTGCCAAAAAGATGTCGGGACCCTGTGCTTTTCAATGGAGACCTTCGGTTTGGAGAAGTTGCAGGAGGCTCGGGCAGGGAGGCTTCCTGAAGGTGACGCCAGCTGTAGAGGTAAGTTGGAATCTTGGGGGATGCCTGGACACTGTTGGTTGGGCCACCCAGGTCCGTGGGGCGTCAGGTGCAGGGGTGTCTTCTGGCATCGGGTTTTCTTACCAGCTCCAGTTGCGGTTGGGGGGACCCTTCAGGTTGAGGCTGCAGGTGTCGTCTTGAAGCTTGAGGAAGGAGCCAAGGTCAGGATCACAGGGAGACCTCCTCATGGTGTTGGGCCACTTGAACTCGGGCCACGGGCGTTAGATGCAGAGTGGTGCAGAATCGCAGAGTCGCCAGAACCCGGATTCTGGTCTTGGAGTCTTTGTTGAGCAAATGTGGTGCTCATGGGAGACAGAGTCTCTAAGGTGAGTGCAGGTCCTCCGGGCTCTGGGTGGCTGCTGGACATGCCAGTTTCTTCGCTGTAGGCAGGTCAGAGACGGACAGGCCTTTAGGGCTGGGGTCAAAGCTGTAATTGTCCTCTTCTTCATGGTCAGCGCAGCTTTTTGTCCTTCTTCTTTTTCCTCGAATCTGAGGAGACAAGGTTCAGGGTTACCACTAAATACTCGATTTAGGAGTGTTTAAAAGAGTGTACAGGTTGGGACCAATGGATCCTTTCCTTGGGGTGGGTACAACCCCTATATGGCCACCCTTCATTGGGAGGGGGCATGAGCTTCTCTCTAATTGGCTGAGTCCCCTCATCTTCAAGATGGAGGGGACTGAAATGTGTGCTTCACCTTGCCTTCCCCACCTGAGGGGTGGGCTTGGCCCAGGTGGGCACACCTCTCTTTCTAGCTTGGGTTTCCTGCCAATTCTCCTGCTCAAAGTGGGGGGCAGAACCAGTGGGAGCCAGTTGCGGAGGGCAGCAAAAGGCAGGGTCAGCTTCCAAAGGCGGCAGGCCTTTGAAGTTTCCCCTTCGTGGATCCAGCTCATCCTGGGAGAGGGGAGGCATGACACCTCTTCCCAGGATGGGCTTTGTCTCTGGACCCAGAGAGTGGAGACTCTCTAACCAGGGGCCCAGAAAACTGTCTGATGGTGGCAAATGGCGGGCAGCCATTCAGGAACCACACCAGGGCTGGTCGTTTTTCAGGGGGCATCTCTAAGATGCCCTCTAAGTGCATTTTACATTAATTCCACACTGGTATCAGTGTGGGTTTAATGTGCTCAGAAGTTTGCTACCAAATTTCCCAGGTTTTAGGAAAGCCATTATAGAGCTGTGGGGTTCGTAATGACCAACTCCCAGACCGTATACTCTTTATGGCTTTACTAAACTTACAATGTCTAAGAATGGACTTAGACATTGTAGGGGCACAGGGCTAATGGCACTGTACCCTCACCTGAGGGCCAGTGCACCCTGCTAAAGGGATGACATACCTAGGCCTCAGGCAGTGGGTTGTAGGCATGGCACATAGGTATGTGTGGCATGTCGACTCTTCGCTTTTCTCTGCAGCAAAACACACAGCCTACAATGGCAGTGTGTGGGTGTTAAGGTACTGGGCCTCTAAGGGTGGCACGATAGGTGCTGCAGCCCATAGAGGCCTTCCCTGGTCACAGTGTCCTTGGTACCCATGGTACCTTTTACAAGGGGATTACCTGTGGCCAGGGATGTGCCAATTGTGAGTACAAAGGTAGTGTTTTGGGAAAGAACACAGGCCCTGGGAACCTGATTTGCAGGGACCCAGGGCACATTAGTGCAGGTTGCATCAGATGTCAGGCAAGAAGTGGGGGGTAATCATGCATAAAGGGGCACTTTCCTACAACTATTACACTTGGGCAACTCCAACAAAGCTTTCCCCATTTGGCCCTATGTAACATTTCCTTAACCACTGTCTTGTCTCCTCTATCCCCTCTGGCCCCCCAAAATTCCCCAAAACGATTTCCATATGTTTTGATCATCACTATTCTTCATGGCACATGAGTGGTATCATATTGAATTTGTTTGCATTTTGGTTTGCAAACAGTAGCCATATACTCTTTGCATGTTGTCCTCTTTACCCTGACTCCACGCTGCATGAAAACAGAAATAGCCTATTATCTGATCTACCACAACCATGCTCCTGTCACTTCTAATCTCCTTTCCCTCAGACATCAATGACCCCTCACTTCCTGTTAGGAATCTCATATTCCACTGCCATGACCACACACTTCCACCTCCTCAAAATCTGTATATTCCATCTTCACATGTCTTTCTACTCAGCCTGGCCAACACTTTGGTCCTGAACCAAACTAATTCAGAACAATTGCCTTCTTGACTCTACCCTGCATTACTGTTCTTCCTCACTTGTAAAAGTCTGTAACTTGAAACTGCTCCGACCACCACCACCTCATGCTAGTAGCTCTTTGCATGTTAGTTGTAGGCACAAAACAATGACCTCTTCACATTTCTTACACTACTCATCTTCAAAACAACCCATGGCCACCCCACAGCCTCTCGCACAATGTTGACGCATTTAGGGAACTGTAATGACCCTTGTGTACCATCTAGGATCTGAGCATTTGATCTGCTAGACTTGTGACACTGGAACTCTCTCCGACTAAAACTACAAGCCACACCCTCGGGGTAAATGTTCATTGCATTCAGGATCACATTGTTCTACTCAGTTTTGGCACAATAAATTATAAGTGGAACCAACTACAAATCTGTAGGCACCTGCAGTTGCTTTTCAGCTGGGATCACATGGCTGCCTTTTCACACTAAGACTCTGCAAACTTCCATTTAGTCTTTTTCCTAAGGCCTAAAATCCTTCAGCATGGAGAGCAGCCATCAGTGGCTGACGAGGGCTCCACAATGCTGGAACGTTGGTTTGAAGTTCATTGGGATCATCCTATTTCCTTGGTTCTGTTTCTCTCTCTCTCTCTCCTTTTCAATATAGTCACTTTTTTGGAGCAAGATATCCTCCAGCAGAGCACGCTGTGAAAAATGACCAAGAAGGGGTGCTCAAGACCAAATATTTTCTCCATGAAGTCCCACTGAAACTTTGTTCCTTGCAGCAAAATGCTCTGAATGGAATAAACTAGGAAATCTTGCCCATCTATGTTGCA
This sequence comes from Triturus cristatus, assembly GCF_964204655.1. Taxonomy (NCBI): domain Eukaryota; kingdom Metazoa; phylum Chordata; class Amphibia; order Caudata; family Salamandridae; genus Triturus; species Triturus cristatus. Next base: position 821,648,147 of record NC_140585.1, on the reverse strand, counting down.
CCTTTCTTCGGTATCCTCACTACTTTATCGTGGTCCTCTGCAAGTTGAAAACTATTCTGATTCCAAATTTCGCAATCTGTTAGGTATCACTCCTAAAACACGCAGACTGCTAGAAGCACTTTCTAAATTACCAGGTCACATGGGCAGTGGAAGGGATTCTCAACCGCTCACTCCATCCAAAACCCACCCAAAGTCTAGACCCAAATGTTAAGCTGGTTCTTCTTTGAAGATGCCATTCTTTCTCCTTATCGCGCTGAAGCAACCGTAGGCCAGTTAGTTCGAGGGCTAATGTCACAGAGCACCGTCGTTCTTTCACTATATTTAATTTCACTTTTTTCTTCAATTGAATTGTTGACAGCCATTTCATAGAATGCACAATAATGCTCCAAGTAAATACGTTTGACGCAGTGCATAATTGTCGGTCTTTTGTGTTCCAACCTAATCACTAAAAGCAATTTTGACTATAAACTAAAATGTATGTTTTTTGATTCATTTCTTGAAATTCTAAGCAATTGTCACTACCCGACAGAACCATTTGTAGCTTTTACACAGATACCCAGGAATTGAATGACACAGGGTTACCCAATTGTGACTATACAAAAACCACTTCCAAAGCATGAGTACAAAGGAGGTCCTTTTCCTGGCAGGTTTCTCGTTTTACATTTCTTGGAAGTCAGTTGCATTTGGATGTCTTCTGGGTGGAAGCCTTTGTTCTAATAATCACTGTCAAGCAATTGGTGATGTGACATAAGCTTAACCTAAGAAAATTTTCACATTCAACTTAACCCTCTTTTGTTGCACTTCCTATACTTTTTATCCAAAACAGTCACAATAAGCACTACTAGGTCTTCCATGGATCACATGATGCCAACTTCTATTCTGAAGCACGTTTTGCCCTCCCTTGAACTGGCCTATAACCAGAGCAGGGCAATAATACAATTCGAAATGAAATCCGTAGATAACTAAAGGTCAATACCAATCAACAGACCATATCAATTAAACGCATGATATAGTAAACTCAGTGTAAACGAAGATGATCTTTAAAAATTAATTTCCTTAATTCAATTTAGTTAAAAACATTTCTAAGCATATATCATGCAGACAGTTAATTCATAGTACATAAAGACACTAATTATTGAAATACAACTGAACGAAATACAAAACGTTCATACATACACATACAGTACAAACAACAGATAATTTCGGATTAATACAAATTCCAAGAAACATATACAAAAATATTAAACAGATAGTGGCTGCTAGATGGATCTTCTACGCGTGTTTCGGCGCACCCTGTGCCATCATCAGGAAAGCCGCAAAGTTTCTCAGCCTTGGTCATATAGCAGGATCCGTGGAGAAAACGATCAAGAGGCAACCAGCTCACAGTGAATGTGTGTCCAGGTCCTGTGCGAGGAATACGGATGTGTATACTTCGAAGGTAGTCCTGTCAGTATCAATACGCCTGTGCGCAATACAAACTGATCTGATAAAAACTAAGGGGCATATTAACAAGGTAGTATTACAACAAAGAGACCCAATCTACTTGGTACGGAAACTCTTTACACACTATGTGAAAAAGGACTGAGAAGTATAAACTTAACTTCTTCTGACCAACTCCCCACCATCTAGATTTGTAAGAGGGGTCCCTAATTAACAAGATTCCGTACTGATATAAAATCTGCAAGAACCTTATCCAAATGTAGCTGTCACTATGTTCAAAAAACCAATTTGTGAAAAAAAAACGTGAAATCACAGAGGTAAACAACCCACACCGTGTATATCAGTGAAAAAATGAAAAAATGTGTGCAAAACAAGGTAGAACCTCACGTGCGCAACACCACAGCGGGTTGACACTGGTTAGATTATCACCAGTACTGCCACGTTTCTCATCATAGATTACTACCTTGGGCAAGAACTGGACAAATGTACCAGAAAAGGTTAATCAACGAAGGTGAACATTTGTGAATATCACACACAGCAGTCCCAAGTTAAAATTGATAAAGAACCATGGCCACCATAATTTTATTCTTAGCTCGTGGGTCAGTTCAAAAATAAAAAGTACTGTATCTTGACAGACCAAATGCCGTTAAGCCGACATGTTTCATTGCCTTACTCTTATGGCAATTTCTTCAGGGCACCAGGACTTCGTCCACCTTATCAGCACACTTGTGGCGAACTATCTGTGACTGCATAAAACAAAAGGACAGGTTCTTGCCATTACACACTGAACGCCATAACGGAACACCTCCACACCACACTATATTCATACAATCTTTGTTTAAAAATACGTCAAATACCATTATTACCCGATGTCAGCCAAGGTTTCTCATACCAGCTCGACACCGCATCACACAGGCACTGCCATCTTTTCAGTAGTCCTGTATCTCAAAACCTTTTGCAATATGGTAGTTCTGTGGGGGAAATAATTCAAATCAAAGTTTACCCAAATGGCACTAACATCGAGAGCACTTCGTAAATTAGTTACAAGGTGATGGTTTCCACAATTTCACACCCCTTTACTTCTGTGGGGTGTTCGAACCTGTTATTAAATGTGAAAATCTGTTGCCTTTCTCTGCTACAAATCCATCTTTAAAACCCCCTTTCATTTCAAACTACACTCGTGCAGATTTCAATAGCAATCGGCACCTCACTTGCCATAACGGGCGCTCGACTGCCTCAATGTTCAGCCAGTGCTTTAATGACCGCCCGGCTAACAAAGCAACCCACTCAAACACGACTTCACGTAAAGAGTATCAGTAATCACTCCTGCACCGCCGACCATTATTGCCTAGATCTTACCGCGTGTCAGTCGCGTCCCGAGCTTTGTCTCAGCCGCGCAAAGCCTTCCACACGCCTCGCCATTATACACGCCGGCTCTTACGCGGGTCACGTTTTTCTTCCGTGTCACGTGACCTACGAAAAAAGAGTTAGTGCCATCTTTAAACAGGCAATAACTTGTTGCCTTTCTCCTTATATTATCATAATTCAACTCGTTCAACTAAAACAATGAGTCATCAATGTCATATCTCAAACGAATATTTGCAACAACAAAAAAAACGCAACTCATGTTTGGTGTCAACAAATAACCCAGTTTTGTACTCACATAGGGGGAAGAAGAATCAAAAAACAAACACGGGGCTCCCATCTAATATTCTGAGTTAGTAAAAGCCATCATCTATAGTACAATTTACTGCTTTCACTATCAACTTTTAGGTAACTTTATTGAGACATATTTATATCTCAGTTAATCAAAGATTGTCTCTCCCATCATATTTGACATCTCTCCCACTGGGCATACTTAAAATCTACTTGATATTTACAACATTCGCTGTATTCGCTGCCCTACATTGTGCCCCACTACCCAATCATTTTAGCTGAGGTGCAACAACCGGGTTTGTATTCAGGAATACATACACACTCGCTTGACACATAGGGACGGCCGTCCATTTCATACAGAAATTCTATTCCATTCAATACAGTCGTTCAATCCAACTTTATCTGCTCTTTCAGAAAAAATCCAACGCGCTTCCTTACTGGCTAGTACTCTATCCATATTGGAGACCTCACCTTTTATTCTCTCCAATACTGTCCATGTCAAGGATCTAGCATCATGCCTCTCAGTGATAAAATGCTGTACAAGTCTCGTGGTCAATTTTCCTATCCTGATGGTACTCAAATGTTCCTGTATACGCATCTTGACTTTCCTCGATGTTAAGCCAATGTAATGCAGCCCGCATCCACACGTAATACGATAGATAACGTTGGCTGTATTACAATTGGTAAATTGGGTCAAATGCCAGATTTTACCATCCGTCAATGTTACTCTGTTGGATTTTGAAGTCAGATCGCATACAGAATAAGACCCACACGGATAGTGGCCTGCAGGTAGAGTGGATGTTGTTTTTTCAATTTTCGAGCGTGAATGCACTAATTTGTCCTTCACATTACATGCTCTTTTAAATGCAAATCTAGGAGGGGGCATCTTAAAGTCTGCTGTCGACAATAGATCCCAATGTTTACGCATCATCTGTCTTAATTTACTGGCTAACGGATCGTACGTCATAACCACTGGTACACACTCACTTTTCAATCTTTGGTTCTTTTCCAATCAAACACTCCAGGGAGTATTCAAAGCTCTTTTTCTTGCATTTTTTACCACTGTTCTTGGATACTGTCTCTGAATCAATTTATCACAAAGGACCTCAGATTGTTGCATAAAATCAACCGTGGAAGAACAGTTTCTCCTATACCGAAGAAATTGGCCCACTGGCAAATTATCTCTGAGGGCCCGGGGATGGAATGAATTAAAATGCAACAAAGAATTTCTATCCGTTGCTTTTTGATGGACCGTCGTTCTTAATTGGCCCTGTTCAGCATGGATATCAAGATCCAAATAGACAGCAGAATGTCGGCTATACGCCCAAGTAAATCTAAGACTTTCATCTAGCGTATTCAGCCGATTGAGAAACAACAACAACTCATCCTCAGTACCTGCCCAAATACATAGAACATCATCAATATACCGCTTCCAGAGGCGAATACTCCTCTGGAAGGGGTTGGCTGGATGGTGAATGTGATGCTCTTCAAACTGGCCCACATAAATGCAGGTCAGACTGGGCGCAAAAGTTGCACCCATTGAAGTACCCGAGACTTGTAAGAACAAGTCATTCTTGTAACAAAAATAGGTCCTAGTAAGCGCAATTTCAATGCATTGTAATACAAACGACAGTGGCGTGTTGTAGAACCATTCTTGTTCACCCAGGGCACGTGCTGCTGCCACCAGCGTCGCATCCTGGGGTATACAAGTATATAATGACTCAATATCAATAGTCACTAAAAATTCAGATCGTATATCATAACTGATAGTCTCTAGTACATTCAGGATATCTCTAGTATCCTGCACAAAAGAAGTCTATTTGATCACTGACTCTCTGAGAAAAAACTCCGCAAATTGCGAAAGGGGCTCAAGAACTGATTGCACTCCCGAGACAATAGAGCGTCAGGGGGGTGTCCGAGTGGCCTTGTGAATTTTGGGTAAATTATAGAACACCGGTGTCCTTGGTTTAACATTAACAAGAAACTCGGCTTCTTTAACCGTGATCCATTTCTTTTCTTTTGCTGCAGATACCATAGTTTTAATGATATCGAATAGTTCATTCACAGGATCACGGGCCAAGGGTTGATAGTTTTCACGTTTACCCAAAAGCCTCAGCACCTCTCCTTCATAATCCTTAGTATTCATTACAACTATTGCACCCCCCTTGTCTGCCGATTTTATAGTGACAAGGGGGTTGTCCTGCAGACTTTTGACCTCAAGCCAATCTTTTTTACTCATGTTGTTAAAGGTATGATTGTCAACAGTATTCTCCAAGGTATTAATTTCCTCAAGAATTTTATTCTCAAAAGCCGCCACCTCCGGACCAACACTCGCTGCTGGAGGACAGAAACGCGAAGGACAACGTAAATCAGAAGAAAACAAAGAGGTGGGACCTTGTATCTTGTTAGCAAAGAATTTTTTGATTTTAATTTTTCTCATTGTTTCAAGGAATTCAATGCGGCATTTGAATTTGTCATGTACCGGTGTGGGAACAAATCCCAACCCTTTGTTCAAAACTCGTATTTCATCATCCGACAAATTATAGTTGGATAAATTCACTACAATCGCATATTAACAAGGGCCAGCGATAATTATCGCTGGCCCCACATAGCGGTAGAAATATTATCGCCGGCTATCGCTGAAAATGATCGCCATGATAACGCTATATTCACAAAACATAGAGCTATGGCGATAATATTTCAGCGATAGCGGTGTTTACCATAGAACATCGATGGTTTTCCAGCGATGTTCCATGGAAAACAGCGATAACATTGCTGATACGACCCTGTGGTCGTATCGGTATAATCCACCTACCATTATTAGTATGCCTTAGTCTGGAATTTAACAGACGTTAAATTCCAGCGTTAAGGCCGAGGAAGCATGATTTTTTTTATCGCTGCACCTCCTTGTTAATATCGCGAAGATGCCTTCGCGATATTTTCATGTGTTGTTTTCACAGCCACGCCTTCTTTGCATCTCATTAGCGATGCGAGGCGAGGCTGTGAAAAAACGGGCTCTACATCAAAGAAACACGCGCTAGCGTGTCCTTGATGATATTGCGATATAATTATCGCCGCTTATCTCTCGAAAACGGACTCTAAAGCGGCGATAATTATATCACCAGCCCTTGCTAATATGCCCCTTGGTGTAGTGTTCAGGTTCCGATGATTCCTGATTCAAAACGAATGAAGGTAAAATCCGAAAGTAGATAAGGTAAAGACGTGTGTGTACATGGCGGGCGTCTCTATACAATAAAACCCTGCTGTAGGATTATAAGCCGGGATAAGATCGGGCCGCACTCGTAAACAGGGCGGCCGGGTGGGAGAGAACAAGCCACACTATGGACAGTGGGAGGAGGAGAACACATCCACCGTTATAGAGGGCACCCAAGAAATGTAAAAAAAAAAAGTACCTCCAAAAGCGAGCAGCAATTGGAAGGACACTGCTGCAGACCTGATGCTAAACTTCATTCAAACTCCATGAAATAAACAGCCCGACAGAAGTTAAAGGAGGATGTGAAAGCTGGAGGCCCGACCAGAAAGAAGCAATGAAATGAGAGTGCCCTAGAAGCCAACCAATGGTACGCAATGGCCTGGCTCCAAGCCCTTAGGTTTTTTTTTAAATTTACAAGAGTGTTCGCAAGTGCCGTACAGGCGAAACCTACAAAGGGAACACCATGAAACAAGACCGACTTTCCTGCTGTCTCCTAAAATCTCACTTATATTGGCTACGTCACAGATGAGCAAATGCTTTTGGCTGGGTGTTGATCTCCTCGTGGGTGGGTTCTATGCACCTAAGGCACTGTAGGGGCAAACGTTACACCCCTGCCCATCCCTCTATTTCTAATTATATATTCCATCTTGTGTAATGCCCTCTATATGACTCTTGATACAGCATTTGTTAAAGATACCTATGTGTTCTGTAAGCTAATATACTAAATCAATGAAACAGAGTTACACCTAGAAAGAGATAGGGCATGAGAAGCTGTCCAGTCAGGTAGAGGTGAGCTGTTTTGCCTTGGTGACCGCAGGCGATGTTACCTGTCTCTGCATGAGAGAAGTGAAATTGCTTTGACCCAATGATGGACCAATTTCTTTATCATGAGATGTCTCTGTGGTGGCACATTCTGCGTGTCCTACCGGTGTCCCACTTAGTGTATGCGCTCTTTCCACATTACTCTTCCCATTCCGCTTCCAACACCTTATTTATGAACTCCTAATGATAAGGTGAGTGACATACGTTTAAAAAATCTGCCCTTCTAGCAAACACTAAGATAAAGACTTGGGGCCCGATTCACAGAACTAACTTAAGACAAAATCCTAAACTTACTACCAATTTGGTATTCACAGAATGCACTTACTCATTTTGGTATTCACAGAAGACACTTACTCACTTCGGTATTCACAGAAGTTAGGAGTCCTAACTTTAGGACTCCTAAATGCCTTCTGTGAATACCGAAAGTCTTAAAATTAGGATTTTTCTCAGTTTAGGAGTCCTAAAGTTAGGACTCCTAACTTTACTACTACTAAACTGAGAAAAATCCTAATTTGAAGGCTTTCAGTATTCACAGAAGGCATTTAGGAGTCCTAAAGTTAGGAGTCCTAACTTTACTACTACTAAATTGAGAAAAATCCTAATTTTAAGACTTTCGGTATTCACAGAAGGCATTTAGGAGTCCTAAAGTTAGGAGTCTTAACTATACTGCTACTAAACTGAGACAAATCCTAATTTTAAGACTTTTGGCATTCACAGAAGGCATTTAGGAGTCCTAAAGTTAGGACTCCTAACTTCTGTGAACATTGGCGCAAGGGAAATAAATGTCCCTACATTCATCCACACATGCATACATGACTGATGAAAGACATGACACAGCAGTGCGTCACTGGATGCTTATTGCACGTCCTGTGCACTTCTGCAGCTGGAGTGGTACAGGGCAATGCCGAGCACACTACACAATATGGGCCTGTGGAGGGCCAGCCAGAGTCCATCCGGGGATGACTAGTCCTGCGGAAGGGAAGGGTATAGTCCGCAGTCTGTCCGCCGTCTCATTGGTGGTCGAACAGGATGTGACTGTCCATGTCGCTGTCCAAGGTGAGTGCATCGGAGTGTCTCGGGGATCAGTGGAAGGTCATGAGGCCATGTGCGGCACCAAGCAGAAACAGGCCAAGTGGCGGAAATGAATGCTAGTGCTTCCTGATTACAAACTCATCCAAGTCCTCATCCCCGGATGTGTGCTCTGCCCCACCTGTGGGTGTTGCAGTACCGGCTGCAGCACTGTGTGGCAGTGACACATCAGGTGCCTGAGTGGATGCGCCTGCCACACTCAGAGGCACTGACACACCAGGGAGCAGGGATGTGGATGGTGTGGGGGCAGCAGCATTCATCATCACCACGCCTAGTGGCAGCAATGCCATGATGGAGATCTGCAGGGCATGATAGATCCCAGCTACATTTCGATGATGTACAGCGGTGGCTGCCATCCTTTCCGCCTCTATCCGCACCATGTCCTCCATGAGCTTTTGCATGTGTGCCAGCTCACGGCTGGCATCGCTGGAGCCACTCTCTGTGTCATGACTCCAGTGATGTCAGTCAGGGCTCGTTGGAGACCATGGGGCGGACATAGACACCCAAGGATGGCATCCAGTTTGGCAGCCATGATGCTGAAGCCCATCCGCACATGCTCAGCTGTCTCCCTTTGGCCCTCCAGCACACGTTGGAAGGGCATGTGTTGTTCCTGGGGGTCTTGGGAGAGTGCCGGGTCAGTGGGTGCCTCCTGCTGGGTGGTTTGGGTGGTGGGTGGGGTCTCATCGATGTAGCTGGGCTGCCCTGATTCTGGAGTGAGTGGTGGATGAGGTCAATGATGTCTTGGATGGTTTGGGTGTCGATGCTGGCGTTGTCCTCCTCGTCATCAGTGAAGAGTGGCTGGGACTGCTCTGCAGGAGGTGTTGACGATGCCCCTGCGATGTGAAGGGGAGATGGTGTGTTACAATGTGTCCACCTGTATGTAGCCGCATGGTACATGTTGACATTCAGACAGCATGGCATTGTACATTGTGACAGTCTGTAGGTCTGGTCAAGGAGCCAGGGTCATTGTGGGTGTGTACTGTGCACTGCTTGATTGTGCATGTGTGCCATTGTGCCCATCTCCACCCGTCCCCCTAGTACCTGGTGGTCACTCACCCTGTTGCGGTTGTGTTGTGTCCTGTCGAGCAGTGTCCGCTCCTCCGACTCCAGCCACAGTCTCCACACTCATGACTGTCGACACCAGCTCCTCCATATCATCCAGCTCCAGCTGTGGCGCTGGGCCCCCACCTCCGATCTGCGTTGCTGCCTTCTGGTTGGCGGAGAGTTTCTCCTTGGTCTTCCGCTTGATGTTATTCCATCGCCTCTTGACCTCGTCCATTGTCCGCTTGTGCTCTACGACGGCATTCACCTTGTCAACGATGTCCCGCCATATTCCAGTTTTGGTGCCCAATGACACGTTGGAGGTGACGAAGAGTTGTTGATGGTGTTCCATCACCTCCGTGACTATGATCCTGTTCGCCTGTGGACTGAACTTCGTCTTCTTGTCCTTGCCCTTCCCTGTCCCCGCGGTCCCAGGCTGGTCGTCAGGGGTGCTTGTGGGATTGTGCTCGTCCTCTGCGCCTGCTCCGGCTGCCTCCATGGTGCTTGGGTGTTGGTCAGTTTGTGTTTGGGTGTTTTTTCTATTTTTATGGTGATTTTTCGCGTCTGCCATGTGTATGTCTCAGGCCTGGCGCTGCTTATCGTTGATCTCCTCATTACGCTTTGGCCCATTGCGTGTTTTTTGGTGTTGTGGTTTGTGGTTTTATCGCCGTCGTGGTGGTTGGATCGCAGACATTGTCTGCGGTTTCGGCAGACTATCGCTTGCTACCGCCTTGTTGTGAATTCCACGTTGTCACGGGGTTATTTTCCTGTGATGGGCTGCGATATTGAAAGTTGCGTTACGCTACTCTTGTGGTAGTTATCACACGCTCTTGTGAATATGCCCCACAATGGTTCAAATGGGCAGATCCAGACCCCTCTCTGTGTGTATTGCAAACAACAAGTCTGTCTGATAGCTGTGGTGCCAAAAACCGGTACCTGAAAAGTTATGGGTGGAGTGCATTAATCTCAATCAATGATAACTGCTCGGGTCGCATTCCAGTATCACCAGTGATTGAGATGAAATCGAGCATTCACCTGTCACTTTTTATTTCTTCAGATTAGCGTTCCTAATTGATAGGAAATCATTAACATTTGCAAAGCACAAGACCAAGAAAGGTGACAACCTTTAAGGACATGTACGGGTGCCTGAGGTGAAAGAGTTAACAGAAGCCAATTGTAGGTTGAAGGTGTAGCTGCTGATCCTTCCAACAGTTCTTGCCTGAATAGTACATGTTGCACAGCAGTTGAGCTGCTGTGCAGCATGGCTTAACGTAAAAAGAAAAACAGTATGATGCAGCCCGCATTGACCGCGTCATAGTGCTTGTTTTTTGTTGAAGACATGTTGCACAGCAGCTCAACTGCACTGCAACAGGTAAAAAAACCTTTGAAAAAGCCAATAGATTTCGCAGAGGCAAAACCTATTGGCTTTTCCAATGCTTGTTTTTGTAGGCACGGGTAGATTAAGCGGTTTGCCTAGAATGACAGGAGGTTGAGCAGACACTGAGACTCGTAAACAGGGGACCCTATGTACAAAACCTATTTTGTGGTTTGTTTGCAATCGCAAATGAAGGTTTTTAAAATGTACATAAGCCAAATTGCAATTCCTTAACCTTTTACTAAATCGCAATTTGTATCTTCAATTCGGTATGTATGAGTGTTTTGGAACCAAATTAAGGTCGCAAAACATTCATTTTTTACTGCACCTCGAGGGTGGTGGTAACCTTTTACAAATGGGAAGGGGTCCCAGGGAACCTCTTTGACTGCCAATGCTGAAACAAACATTTTTTAGCAGGAGGCAGTGGTCCAAGGGACCACTGCCTTCCCTCAATAAATGAAAACTCAACGTTTATTTTTTTTTCTTCTAAACGCATCTTGTTTTCCTTTATGAAAAACGGGCTGTATTTAAAAAAAAAAAAAAAGTTTGTTTTAATAACAAGCAATCACAAACATAGTGGTCTCTGACACCAGCAGGCCACCATCCCTGTTATGGCCGCGATTCATAATGGGTCCCAAATTGCGACCTACCCCATTATTATTAATGAGGTAGGTTGATTGCAAGCCTATTAAGAATTGCTAGATGAAGCTCAATGGGTTTCATACATTTGGAATTGCAATTTACTAATTGTGATTCACAAAGAATAGCAATTAGCAAATCCCACTCCCTAAAATGTTTACACTGGCCCTAGGTCCTCCAGTTTCAAAGTCGGCAGCTCCAGTCGTTAGGGCACATCCTCTCCTTCTGAAATCGCTCTGAGATCAGGGGACTCGTGGATTCTTCTTGCATACATCCAATGATGCCATTTATGAAGACAATGGGTTTGGTTGTTCGTAATGCAGAGTTTTGTGAGATCCCGGTTTAGCTGGGAGTCGTCAGGCGCAATTTAGGATACCCCGATTCCACTCAAGGCTTCCGCTACTTGGGGTATGTTGCTCGGCAAGCCTAGAGCAGAGCGCCTAGACAAATGTTCTCACGTCATTGAAACTCCATCATTTTTCTTCCTACTAGTTCCTAGATGCTACAATATTAATCATATTTAGAAACGTGTGGAACTAAACATAACCGACCCTTTATAATCACAACCAGAGGCACAAACAAAGATGCACACTCAAAGATGCACAGAAAAAGGCACGTGTGCCCAAGTGTGTACACGCACAGACACAGTGACAGAGGCAAGTGTGCACGGACAGACTGAGGGGAAAAAAGAGTACCTCAAGGAGCCTGCAGTGAAAGGATACTGGCCACCAAAAGCAGTAGTTGGTCTAGGATCCATGGGAGGATGAAGACTCGAAGCCCGAGAGGAAGACGTAGGCGAGGTGGAGGAGCTGACCAATTGAAAGCAAGGAAATGAGAGTGATGTTAGAGCCACGTGGGAGCCAGTCAATGGTAAGTAAAGTGACGTGGGAGCCAGCCAATTGTAAGTAACAGTAAGTAATGGGCAGGCTTAAGCCCCTTTTAAGATTTGTTTTGTTTAAATACAAGAGATTTCGTAACGCTGTGCAGTCAAAATCTAAAAACACAAGCATTTTTCATCTCCTGTGGGCACTGGAAGCTCATTTGGCAGGACAGACCTTCAGCCTCCCGTCTGAAAATGATAACCTTGCAAGCGTAAATTCACAAATCAATTTAGGATCAATCTGAGTGAACTTAAATAACTTTCCTTATACCCTTGATTAATTCAGAATACAGAGTGCAGCGGCTTCAAACAAGGCCTCTCTCTCTGCCACAGCATGGAACAGAGAACAAACCAATAAGCTTAATTAACCAACTACCTCTACACTTAAAGACCACTGACCGGGGTTTGATTCTAGAAAAGGATCATCAAAAGCATGTGCACAAGACATTCCTTAGACTTTCTCCCATACAGATAAAGGTCATGTCAGAATGTGTAAAGTTAGGTATGTGCCATCCTCCATGTGATCGGTTGGTCTCTTGATGCTGTAGTAGTATGCCAGGAGGTCATCTTGGGGCAGACTTCAGTTGTCATGTGCTTCATTCTCAACCCAACTGCTTCTTGGAAAACAAGAAGACATTCTTTCTACAAATGCAAAAAGAGCATGTGAAGATCTGGGCTTAAATCCATCTTTTTTTTGCTCCTCAAGCCATTCCAGTTTAAACCCAGCCATATGTAAATCCGTCTTGACCCTGTTCCCCATGGGAACAGTTCAGCCCGAAATGCCAGGCCAGGTTCTCCCTGGACTGGAAAACAAGCATCCTAGGACCGGTTTTCGGGGATTCACCCCTCATCAGCCAGGCTTGCTTGACCCCAGTGGCATGGCAAGCACTGGACCCACGTCTGGGCATACCCTTCCCACTCTGGGTGATCTGTGACTGGGGGTGAGTGTCTGAAAAGTTTCAGTGCTCCGTCCATCATCTCCTTGTGTTTGCTTTGTTCTTCCCAAGTTGGCAAGGTATGCACAGACATGGGTCCTTTGCTCACTTTGCCACTGGATTCGAGCTAGCCTGGCTGATGAGGGGTGTTACCTCAAAACCGGTCCCAAGATGCTTGTTTCCAGTCTGGGGAAGACCTGGTTTTGCAGTCCGGGCTGGACTGTTCGCATAAGGAACAGGGTCAACATTGATTTGCAGATGCCTGGGTCTAAACTGGGGTGGTGAAGTGAGCTAAAGAACAATGCTGGATTAAACCTAGATCTGTGACTGGGGGTGAATGTCTGAAATGTTTCAGTGCTCCGTCCATCATCTCCTCGTGTTTGCTTTGTTCGCCCTAAGTTGGCAGGGTATGCCCAGACATGGGTCCTTTGCTCACTTTGCCACTGGATTCGAGCAAGGCTATTGAGGAGTGTTACCTGGAAACTGGTCCCATGATGCTTGTTTCCAGGACAGGTTAGACCTGGCTTGGCACTTCGGGCTGGATTGTTCCCATGAGAACAGGGTCAAGACTGATTTGCATATAGCTGGGTCTGAACTGGGGTGGCGAAGTGAGCTAAAGAACAATGATAGATTAAACCCAGATCTGTGACTGGGGGTGAGTGTCTGGAAAGTGTCAGTGCTCTGTCCATCATCTTCTTGTGTTTGCGACATTCTCTCTACAGCAGAGGATTCTCCAGCAGTTTGTTTTGGCTCCCAGCTTCTCCGTTTCTCGGTGTAGACCCACAAGAACCCACTGAAAATTGTTTGGAAGAGTCAGTCTTGAAAGCTCCTTACAGTCTTCACTAGTGTATTCATACACTGCGCATTTGTGCTGAAGCCATCGTCCATGTCGCATGAAGACTTCACCAGTGGTTCACAGTTGTTTCCTAGTGCTGTATTCACTTTGACGTACAGCTGTCGCTGTTCTTCTGCCAGGTGGTCTATAACAAGGGGTGCTTGAATTTTGCGATTCTGCTGCAGTGGAGTTTTTCAGATCGTTATGAATTTGCTGCATTTATCACACAATCCACCGTCTGCTGTATAATTTGAAGACTTTAAGGGAAAAAAATGGGTTGACACCTCAAAAGGAACAAAAGTTACTAAAATGTGCTGACTGTGTTGTTCGGTGAAAGGTTTTTCGCAAAGGCTGACTGTTCACCCCTTTCAATTGCATATTGCTGTATTCGTGTGTTAAACTATTACCAATCCTGACTTCAAGATTTTGCGATTTAGTGATTTGCAAAAACTATCACTATATTGGTAGCTGTGTAAAACGCCCACAATGTTTTAAAACGTGCCTGGGAAATTGGAAGAATGCGACCACATGCTTGTATTAGTCCAGCTCTTACCACTGGGCCAATACAACGAGGGTCAGCAGGCAGGCAGGGTATTTATTTATTAACTCCTCACCTGCATGCCTGTTCTTCAGCATTCTTCTGTAGCACTCCTGGAGGGCCTACCACCCCTCGGGCACGCGGCTGGCCCAGGATGCCAAAACAATTAACGTTCGGCCTACCACCCATGGTGCAAGCGGCATGTCAGGGTGTGCAAGAATTTTATGCAGATTGTACCTGCTGCCCACTGGTCTTGGGCAATTGTGCGGCACCACAACGGAAATATCGATCCCACCACCGCAAAAATACAGTGAAATTTCCATATTTGTACACTGGTGCCACAAAATACGCTTAGCTGTGCCGGAATTTCCTGAAGAGTCTGACTAATTAGGTGAATTCTTTGTCCAGACAGTATTCAACATGTGTCAAAATGACAAAATATCAAACTGATACTATCACAAAATGTGACGCTTTATGGCGCATTATTTGCATTTTCTTGCTGCATAATTTAGTCAATCTTGGAGCATAATTTAGTCCTCCCTTGAAGCATAATGCCAGTAGCCCTGTCTATAAAAATCATAGAACAAACAGGGAGACAGGGCACCATTGTCTCAGCCCTGATATTAATTGGGAGGGATGCATTTTCTATCCAGTTGCAATGGGAAAACTTAGACATTACCCTGATATTACACTTACAAACCTCTGTTAGCTCTACGTACCAGACAGAACAAACTGTGTTAAGATGTTGGGTCTTTTGCTTGACTGTGTAGTACAGCATCTATAAGAAACTACTAGAATTGCATTCTAAACCGGAGAGAAACACGTGGATACATACATAGATACAAACATACATACATAGTATGACATTACGATTCACCTTCAATCAGTGTTCTGGGTTCTCCACTGGAACCAAAGGTGAAACTCCAGCTCTAGGCTGATTGCCAACCTTTTTTAATGAGTTTATGAAAAATCTTTAAAAATGATTTCCAAATCAGATTACATTTTGCAAACTCTGATGTCAGGACAACACTCAATTGAAGATAATGTACAAATGTATATGATTTCAGATCCAAATCGCCGTCTGGCTTCTGATTATGCGCCTGCCAGAAGTCTGAAGTCGGAACGAAGCGTAAGTGAAGGTAACAAAAAGATAAAAACACCCGTCCATGAACACTGAGTGTTGTGGTCATACCTGTGCCTTGATTTTGAGGTACATATTCTAGAGACCTGCACATGAAGCGAAAATGATCGTCTGGTGTGCATGAACGTCAATTCACCAAAAAGCCAGGGCTAGAGGAAGTGACGTCAGACGCCATTTCACCTTTCCATTCGCTCACATACACATGCTTACACATGCACGCGCGCACAATCACACACTCTCTCACATAAACATAATGTCACCTGCAGGCATGCGTACAATATAAATTTAAAATCATTTTGTACTTACCTCAGCTGCTTGGGAGGGTCATATTCCAGCTAATTGTACACCATTTCTATTACACTATAGTGTGTAATGTATTCACTAATAGTGTAATAAAATTGACAAAAAAAACGAGGCGATTGCAGCACTACTGGATGTCATACGGACGAGCTGCCTCTGTGCTTCTGGCACTGAATGTGCCATCTGTGAGGCCAGGGGTCGCAGATGCAGTGCAAGGGGCCGCTAGGGGCACGCCAGGTGTGTGCTCTCCGATGTTTATTGTCAGGGGCGCTGCAGGAGCACTGGAGGGCGGGGGCATTGTTCTCTGCTAATCCCACCGCCACTCGTCAGGAGCCCGCGCCTTCCACCCCTCCTGCCCTGAGGACAAATTCCAGTCGCTCGCAAGGTCAAGCCAGTCCCCACTTGTCTTACTTCAGCTTCGTGCCAAGATTTGGACTCCTCTTCTCTGCCACAAAAAAAGGTACCTCCAGGCGCGAAAACGCAATGCTTGGCTCACTTTGTTATTTGTAAAATGACTTAAATTGCAGATCTCAAAGTGACTTCCAAATTCCTCACGGGAACAGAAGCTCTTCTGTCTCCACTGCAGAAGGGTGTTCAATATACAGGGGTTGAGCAACATTAGACACAGGGAGTCATATCCTAAAATGATTCTTCTGTAAGCCGAGCACTCCATTGCACAAACAACAATTGGCTGCTATAATTGACTCGTGTTGGAGCGTAATAACCACATATAGGCTTTGTCATTTGGTAATTAAAAAAATTTAAAAAAGCGGTCTTTTTGTTGCAAAGACATCATTATTAGAAATATGTTTGTACCCAAATAACGTACACTGTTGTGGGATATAATGGAATAAGTTACTCTCGTATAATTTTGTTCAGAAAATGCATGGTGCATGAGTCATCCAACAGTGGAACAGTGTATAATAGAACATATTTGGCAAAGTTGTAGTGTCTGTTGTACCAAAGGGTTTTAGCAATTCTGTGTCAATGTGGAAGTGCTTCGATACATAAGGGCTGTAGTTCACAGTTAGGCATTCAAGTAAATGTTGTTATAGACCATGAATACATGTTGAAAAACAGCCAGAGCATAAACCTAAAGTAAACATCCAACACATTCTTCGTCGGACAAGGTAGTCACAGTAAACAAACAAAAGGATGGTAAAATATGCTTCTGTGTCATGTCACTATTACGGTCATGCTTTCTGAACAGTATTCCATTCCAGCATTTTAGCTTGCCCATGCCACAACATGGCAGAAGGTGAACATACTGGGCCCTATTACGATGTGATTCGGAAAGTCTCCGACCTTAGGTAGGAGGCTTTCTGACTCCCATCTTGGTTACGCTTCCGACCGCCGAATTCTAGGTGGTCGAAAGTGAAACTGGCCAGTCATTCCAGCTGGATTCCAACGGGCTCCAGGAGCCTGTTGGCCAATTGGAGACCGCAATATAATTCCATATGACAGTGTTTCTGCCATCAAGATTACGATGTCGGTTTCCGACAGGCTTTCCATGCTGGGCTTTCCGACATGGAAAGTCTGTCAGAAAGTGAATTTGGGGGCCCCTAGCAGGGCCCCCTTCTCCCTGTGGCCTCTGGTTGGGGGCCGAAGGGGCACCTATTGTGCTCCCCTGAAAATTCTTGCACCGTGTGGCAAGCACCATGAGGTGCCTGCCACACGGTGCAGGGATTTGCACAAGCTTCCATTTCTCCATGGGAGCTTGTGCTACGGCCGGTTTATGGAAGCAGCACAAGCTCCCATGGAGAAATGGGAGTATGCCACCGCACCATGTGTGGCCGCTTTGTGATTGCGGTGTCAGGACCACTGACCGGAGGTCGGTCGGTCCTGAGACCGCAACGGTCCAACTGACATCGAAAACGAACCCACTGTATTCAGTTAAGTCTGGAACACCCACAATTAGCAGTGATGTCTGCACAGAATGAAAGGAGTTCTGTTGTGTGGTATATCAAGCAACCCAAATGCATATCTGCTCAATGGACTTTGTGAACGAGTAGTTGGTTGGTCACAAATGGACCTTTCAGTTTCTCTTTAAAAGACATAACAGAGACTTGTCATGCAAATGGGCGTGTTTAAGTGTAGACCCTATAGCATTTGTGCTGAAGGACTCGATGAATACCACACTGAAGAAACCCATTAAAATAGAAACAAGTCTGGAGTTACATCTTATCCTTAAACTATAAGCTGTGTTAGCCGCTGTGTACCCACAACTAGTCTGCATTTGAGCAGTAGAGGCCGACCTCCTCTCTGCCCACAGATAAAGAACAGCAGCTGTACTCTAGCACGAGGAATAAAACCCATGCTGAAAAGCAGTTATCACAGCACTGTCCCAGTGTGAGTGGGTGTTATTTGTATGGCTAGCATGACAGAGCCGCTGTTACCAATTATTTGAAATATACATAAACAGTCATGTGCTCCTCTCTCAGGAGAATCTCTCTCACCTCTTGCTTTTGGCTGTTTGGTGTACTATGCCACCTTCTATTGATTGTTTGCATTACATGAGGGACCATTTTACATCCTAAAAGTATACTACATCATCACACATATTTTTTATTAAACCATGCAAATATTGAATAAAAATTGCTTTATTATTTTGCCTTTTAACTGCAGCACATTTTTTTATGTTTTAGTCAGGATTCAGAATACAAGGAAAGCGTATTGGCTTTGCAAATGTATGTTTGATATTATCTTCACTTTTGTCCTTTTCTATATCAGACCTGGATGTCTGACAAAATATCGATCCTACAAATATCGATTTATACATTTATCAAATTTTAACATCACTTAGAAAAATATCGCTGCCCTATACATAACTATTATAATCACTAATATCAAACACACAAATATCATTTACAATAAAGTAGATTTTTACATTTATCGATAACTAAAATATCGGAAACACTAATATCGTTGACGATATTTAAACATATACCATATCATAAATATTGATTAACACAATATCGATATTATCGACATTATCAATCACAAAATTCAAACTTTACTAAACCAACCAATAAAATATCACTAAAAACAACTTAACCAATAAAATCAAACAAACAATTGAGCCAACAATATAAAAGGCACACTAATTAAAACAACTAAGGGCCTGATTATGAGTTTGGCGGTAGCAATGGATTCACTGCTGCCGACTAAGCGGTCTGCCATCCATATTACGATGCTGTCGGATTGCTCTTTGAAAGACCAATGGAACACCGCTGACAGTCATTCACCGACAGCATCAGTCGTGGGGGCGCAGCTGTCATAGGGCGGTAACGAGAAGTTTCTCCGCTGTCTGAATTACGAGTTGGCTTTCTGACGAGCAGACTGTGGTGCTAGGTATGCCTGTTTCAGTGTCGTCAGAAATGAAGGATTTGGGGTGCATACTCATCAATTTCCCTTTCTTCCTTTCAGTCTCTGACTTGACCACCTTCCTCCAGGTCTCCCTTCACAGCAGCATCATGATCTTGAAGAAAATAACTCCTTTAATGCCGTAATCCAGGTAAGTCCATTTTGTACCATTTAACCATTGACTAGAGTGGGCACACATGGTCCAGACTCCAGCAGTGGACAGTATGTATTTTTTTCACATGTGTCATGCATAGTGTACATTCGACACTTGTGCAGGCAAAATATACACACAAGCATTGACAAAAATGAAATAATATTCACTGCTGTAAGAAAGACCACTGCCGGCCCATCAGAAACATTGTAATACAGTGGGTGGGAGACTGCTGCCGCTGTGGTCTTCTTCCGACCGCTGCAATGGCAGTACAGCAGTCGGATTGCTAAACTTGGAATCAGGCCCTAAGAACTCCAAAAATGATAAACACTGCTAGAAGAGGAAACTCTGTCAGATTCTCGCAAGAAACGCTTAATACATACTAACTCATCTAAAAAAACTACAATTTCAAGCAAGTAATACATATATTTAAACTAATGATGAACTGTTATTAAAGTGAAATATATAATTTATTAAATACATTGTAACACACTCTGTAACTTTTATCTTTTTACAAAGACTTCCTAAAGGAAAAGAAAACAAACTTCCACCCAACAAACTACTTGGAAATATCAGTCTTAACAAAGTACCAAGTATATATAATAAAGTATGCATATATATTAATTTTAAAACTCTCTCAACCAATGACCAAAAATAAAGCTAATTCTCTAAACCTCGACAAGCTTGCAAAAAAAATACCATCTCTAATTAATACTAAAAAAATTCTCTTACAACAGAAAATTTAGCACCGCTCCACGTTAAAACGAGATTTAAAAAAAGGCTTCAAAACTGTGCGAAACATCTCAACAATACGTATGTCAATTTATAATATATTTAGACTGTGCAACTATTTACAGATACGACAGAAGAGGCTAAATATATAACTTCACAGAAAGGGAAGCAATTATTAAACCATATGAGCTACAGCTACAGCCAGAAACCATAAACTGGAAATGTACTAAATATTATTCAAATGTATGCTATGGGAGTATAACTACAAAAGATAATTTTGTAATAAATGAGCACAACCACACCCCCCCCAAATGTTACAGAAGAGAGTCAAGCGTTAGCTCCCAGGAACCTTCAGACAAAATCCTGAATGACTTACCATTCAAAGTTCCCATGCATGTAACAGGCCACCTACCACCTTTTCACGCTTTAAAACACTTAATTGCATGCACTATTAAAGCCATCAATGATATCCCACCTGCCCCTACAACATACCAAGACATAGAGATACTCGACCATTGAAAACCATTCACACAAATATATACCATACATGGTGAATATGAAAATACCAGTGTCCCTTTCGTATATGTCTTACTACCAAGCAAAGCAGCACCTGTTATGAACTCCTAAATAATGTAAAACAACATATAAATAACTACGACCACAAAAAAAAATCATAGACTGTGAACAAGCTCCGACTCAAGCAATTCTAAAAATATTCTCCCAAACAGCCATACAATCATTTTAATCAAAGTAAATGGAGACACCTCAGAATATCTAAACGAGTGTAGAATACTCGACTAACAGTGACTACACTGGGAGGAGGAGCCTAGCGCGCATCCAAGATGGTCGCGTGAGCACAGGGCTCCCCGGACCCTCGCTGCTCCTCGGAATTTATCCTGACAATATCCTGATTTGGTTTATGGAATCTGGGAGATGACGACCGGCTGAGCACGTATCTCCTTTCAGAAATTTAATCGGACCCGGGAATCCTGAGTTATCGTTGTTTGAACTTTTGGGACCCACCCGACGGAGGTGCCCGGGGCGAAGGTGAGCCGTGGGGCCGTGTCGCAGTTGAACAACAACGGCTGCGGCGCGGTGCCAGGGGCCGCTCGGCCACTTTCGGTTTCACTTTCAGACCTCAGGGGGCTGGCCGGTGGAGCGATTGAGGTGGCGGGGTGTTTCCCTGACCTCTGCACAAAGCTTTGTCACCACCTGCCACTAGAGTGCCTATCGCCTTGGGTCCCCCCGCACCGCCATACTGTGGCCTCGGGTGAGGCGCTGGTTTCCAGGGCCGGTATCCCAACTACTTTTGTTCGGCGGTCCCCCTCGAAGTCCGTGGCCGCATGGGGGGCAAGGGGGGCCCCGAGGGGCGCAAGACTAAATCCTCCCTCCGTGGAGGATCGGTCCAGACCAACAACATGGACCGCTATACTCAGGGCAGAGGCTCTCCTGGAACGGCCGGTCCCCCCTCAGACGTCGCCGGTGGTGGCACATCCGTCTCTTCGGAACTTTCCCTACAGGACATCATGGGCGCCATTGATGGCATCAGGGAGACCATCGCCACGCAATACGAGGCCCTGGCCCGCAAGATCGATACGGTGGCGATTGATGTCACCTTAATACGGGCGGACCTCTCCAAAACAAACGAGAGGGTTCAAACTCTCGATGCGCGGACCTCCACCCTGGGTGCGGATGTGGCGGACCTGCAGGCCGCGCTCGGCGACATCAAGGTGGTCAATGATCAGATGGCCCGGCGGCTGGAGGACTTCGAGGGACGGGCCCGACGCAACAACATCCGTGTCATCGGCGTACCGGAGTCCTCCGACGACCGCCCGGTTGACCTCCTGGTCGAGGAACTCATCCTCCAACAGCTGACCCCTGCGGGCTTGAGTAAATTTTTTGCCGTTGAACGGGCTCATCGAGTTCCGGGCGGGCGGCCACGGCCGGGGGCCCCCCCGAGGCCTATCGTGGCCAAACTGTTTTACTACAGAGACCGGGATGCGATTCTGCAGGCCTCGCGGGTCCATGGCCCGGTTCGATATGAGAACTCATCCATTAACTTTTATCCGGACTTTACTCAACTTGTCCAGAAACAGCGGATGGGATTCCAGGGGGTGAAACGTCGTCTTCGTGAGCTGGGCCTAAAGTACTCTATGCTCTACCCTGCCAGACTCCGAGTGGAACATGAGGATCGGACTGCCTTCTTTGACTCTCCTGTGGCCGTGAGTGACTGGTTGGACTCGCTGCCGGACAGAGGTGGCCGTCCCGGGCCCTCTGCGGGTGCCAACGGTGACGGGTCCCCTTTGGAGTGACTCTTGGTCCTTGATTTTGCCAATTTGCACTGCTCAGCTGGGTTGTACTTCTTTGGTTCAGTGTGTTTTGCTAGTACCTGTATGGGGGGCGGGCGGGGACGGGTCCCTTTCCTCCTCCGGGGTCTTTTTGTAGACTGGGGTTAGTTGGGCGACAGGCACACTGCAATTTGGGGGGGTTTTTTGGCCCGCAGGGGTGCAGGGTGGGGGGAGTTGGGTGTTGGGGGGGGTGGGGGGGAAGGAGGGGTTGTTTTGTAGTGTGGTTTTTGTTTGCAGGGCGAGGTATTGATTTTCTGCCACCTTTGGGACTTGTGCTACTTGCGGGGGGACCGTGGATCTATTGGAGGGGATGGGGGGGGACGGGTTGAAGCTGATGTCATGGAACGTCAATGGGTTGGGGGACCGTATCAAATGGGGTGTAGTTCTGCAGTATTTGCGTCGTCTGACTCCTGATGTGGTGTTTATCCAGGAGACGCATTTGGTTGGCAATGTCTGCCATGCAATGAACAGGGGGGGATACCGCCTCGTGGCTCACTCTGGTTTCACAACTGGCTCCAGGGGGGTGGGCATTCTCCTGCGATCCTCACTTCCGTTGGAGATCACGAGGGTGGTCTCAGATGACAGAGGGCGTTATGTTTGTCTGACTGGGAGGTGGGAGGGGCATCCCCTTGCCCTGGTCTCAATTTACGTCCCACCGGGCCTGCAGAACTCCACCTTCGCGGACTTGGGTCGAATGCTGCTTGAACTTCCGGATGGCCTTTTGCTTATGGGCGGGGATTTTAACTCGGTGGTTTCGGGGGACCTGGATCGTCACCCACCCAGGGCCCTCCCCGCTGCCCAGGCTTGGCTAGGTGGTCTGTTGGAGACCTTCGGCCTGGTGGATAGTTGGCGATTAATGCATCCGACCCAATGTCAATACACCTTTCACTCTGGGGCACATGGGAGTCTTTCTAGGTTAGACTATTTCCTTATGCCCGCGGCGCAGACGGGTCGAATTCGAGAGGTCAGGCACCTGGCGAGGGGTATCTCCGATCATTCCCCGCTGTGGCTTCTCCTTGACACCGAGTCGCGGTCTGCAGGTCGGATCGCTCCCATTAACCCGTGGTACCTGCGAGACCCTACGACCCGCGAGAGTCTGGTTAAGGCTATGGACCAATACTTTCTTGAAAACGAGGGGTCTGTGTTGTCTGCAATGTCCCTGTGGGAAGCCTTTAAAACCGTAATCCGCGGACACGCCCTCTCCCAGATAGTGGTGGCCAAGAAGCTCAGGAGTGAGGCGGTGGTGAAGCTGGAGACTGACATCTCGGGGCTGGAGTCGGCCTTGGAGGCGGGTGTCACTCCGGACGGGCTCCATGCCCTCAGCCTGAAACAGTTTGAATACAGGTCTCTTGTCACCGACGCTGCCAAAACTATGTATAGGGAGCAGCAGGGTCGGTTGTATGATGCCGGGGACAAGGCGGGAAAGCTGATTGCGTGGCTGGACAAGAAGGAGAGAGTGAATCGTGTGGTCCCGGAGTTGCGTGTCTCGGATGGAGTGTGTGTGACTGAGCCTGGTGAGATTGTGGAATGTTTTGCCGACCACCTCCGGACTGTGTACTCCCCGGTGACTGATAGGGATGAGGAAGATTCTCGCCTTCTCCTGAGGGACATTGCTTTGCCTGGCCTTTCTGCCGAGGACCGTGAGCAGCTGGACGCTCCCTTGTCGGTGGATGAAATCGCGACTGCGATTCGGTCCCTTCGCTCGGGCAAGGCCATGGGTCCCAACGGTCTACCTATCGAATTATATAAGTTGCGCCCGGATAAACTAGCTCCCTTCCTCAGTCGTATGTTTCAGGAGTCCCTTGAGGCCGGTTCCCTTCCGGTCGACCAGCGACTGGCCACGATAGTCGTGATCCCCAAGGAAGGTAAGCCACGGGACCGCTGTGCCTCTTACAGGCCTATCTCACTGCTAAATGCAGAACCTAAAATCCTGGCTAAAGTCCTTGCCAATCGTTTGTTGAGCGTCATCTGCGATCTGATTCATCCTGATCAATGCGGCTTCATCCCACATCGCAACACCGCCCTCAACTTGCGGCGTCTCCATGGCGCCCTCGCCAGGGCAGAGTACCTCTCCGAACCGGCCGTGCTGGTTTCTTTAGATGCCACGATGGCCTTTGACACCATCGAGTGGCCATTCCTCTGGGCTGTCTTGACCAAATTCGGCTTTGGGGAGGGATTTCTTGGCTGGGTGAAGCTTCTCTACACGGGACCCATGGCTCAGGTGGTGGTTAATGGGCGGGTCTCTCGGCCCTTCGCTCTCGGTAGGGGTACGAGGCAGGGGTGCCCGTTGTCCCCTCTGCTCTTTGCTCTCGCCCTGGAGCCACTCGCCGCTTGGCTCCGCTGGGAGCCCTCGATCAGGGGGATCCGGTGGGCCCCGGGCTTTGAGGATCGGGTCTCGTTATATGCTGACGATATCCTCCTGTATCTTACCTCGCCGCGACAGTCGCTTAACGTTCTCTTCGATGTTCTGACTTCCTACGGGAGAAATTCGGGTCTCACGATTAACTGGTCTAAATCCTGTGTCTATCCTATCTCCGGTGGCCCCCCTCTCCTGCCGCCTCGGCTTCCGATCCAAATATCTCTGTCCGGCTTTAAATACCTGGGGATACACATCTCGCTGGACCCGGTAGCTCGCTATGAGCACAATCTCCTGCTTCCACTTCGGCGTTTGAGGGAAGACACGGCTCGGTGGTGTAGGCTGCCCCTGTCCCCACTGGGTCGGGCCGCATTGTTTAAAATGATGTCCCTTCCCAGGTTCCTCTATGCACTTCAGAACTCCTTCGACATCATTCCAGTGGCCTACTTTCGGGAAGTAGAGAGCCTGCAGAGGAGACTGGTGTGGGACGGACGGGCGCGTATCGCCCTGGCCAAACTCACTCTCCCCTGG
Organism: Triturus cristatus; assembly: GCF_964204655.1. NCBI lineage: Eukaryota > Metazoa > Chordata > Amphibia > Caudata > Salamandridae > Triturus > Triturus cristatus. The sequence goes on along the minus strand of NC_140585.1, from coordinate 821,622,761 downwards.
TACGACGGGGGCATCGCGCTTCCCGACATTCGCAGGTATTATTGGGCCTCACAGCTATCAGCCATTAACCATGCCACGTATGCGCCTGGCTTGAACCCGGCGTATGAGATGGATAAATTCCTGCTTCCCGGCGGTAACTATAACAGGGCGCTTTACTCCCGCTCGGCTGGACGGACCCTGACGGGCCCCACTAAGATCGCGGTACGGATTTGGAAGGCGGCCAATGTAGCCATGGGCTGGAGTGAGCGACTGACATGCGCTACTCCTTTATTTGCCTCCGACCGACTGGGAAGCCTCTGGACATCGAAGGGGTTTGACCGTTGGGACACGATTGGCATCAGTAGAGTGGGAGACTTATGGATGAAGGGCGCGGTTAAGACCTTCGCGGCGCTCCAGAGCGAATACGAACTCACGGAAAAGGAGTTCTTCCGATACGCCCAGGTTCGGCATGCCCTGCTCTCTGTCTTTGGGGAGGGGACCAAGATCCCGGCCTCTTCGCCCCTCGAGGACCGCATACTTGATGGTCATGTCCCCGACAGTACTATCTCCTTAATCTATAAAAAACTCATTAATAATCGGGCTGACCTATTGGTGCGCCTTCGGGAGACGTGGACGGGGGACGGGGTGGAATTAGACGACGAGGACTGGCAGTCCGCACTATCGTCCCCCAAGGAAGTCGCCATTCCAGCCCGTCTCCGCCTGGTCCAGTTAAAGATTCTCCACCGGGTGTATGTGACGGGCCCCCGTCTGGTCTCGATGGGATTCTCGGAAGATGGGCTCTGCAGGCGGGGGTGTGGGCTCAGTGCCACCTTTCTCCATATCCTTTGGGAGTGCCGGGAGGTGGCGGAATACTGGCGTCGGGTTCATGGGGTCATGGGACAAGTCACCGGGGTGGCGCTGCTGCCGGAGGTGCGTCGCTGTGTCTTGAATGTGTGGGAGCCCAATGACTATAACGCGGCGCAGACTCGGTGGGCGGCCCTGGGCTACATGATTGCTAAGAGGGATATAGCGCAGCTTTGGGGCTCCCAGCGGCCACCCACCGTGTCAGTATGGAAGGAAAACATGGACTGGTGTATGTTCAGGGAGAAGACGGTATATGTGGCCCGCGGTAAACCCGGGGCATGGGGTAGAATTTGGGGGCAATGGAACGTGTATCGTGGGGGTATCTGTACGCCCCCCCTAGTGGACACCGATATTGCCTTGTCCCCCTGACCCTTGATGGTTCCTTGCAACTGATTGTAATAATCGAATATAGATGTTCCTTTCCCGTTACCCCCCTCCGATCTTTCAGTACTCCCTCCTGTTGATACCTAATTGAAGGTTTGGAGTAAAAGTCCCCCGGATGTAGCCTGACCCACGCTTTTTGCCCGTATGCCTCGCCTTTTGTTTTTTGTTGTTATTTATGTTAAATGTATGTCTCCTGCTTCTCTCGAGCTATCCTGAGCCATTTACGGGGCTGGGCCCCAGGTGTCGCCTACTGCTTTACCTAATGTACGATCCTTTCTGAGTCTAGCGGCCGGCCCTGGTGGTTGTAGGCCCATGCTTGTAACTGCTTTATTGTTTTAATAAAAATTTTTGAAAAAAAAAAAAAAAAAAAAAAAAAAACAGTGACTACACTTTTGAAATAAAAAAATTATAGCCCTAGCCTACGTCCCTGTCACAGAGGTAGTCAACCACTACAACCTACTAATAGAAAGCCATTTCTACTAACAAAATGAAGACATATTTAGTCTCCTGATGGACTATTTTGAAGGTACAAGGTTGTCAGACTGCATCACTCAGGACATAGGGGCTGATTATGAGACTGGCAGTCCATGAACCGCCAGACTCGTGGTGGCGGTGGTCCAACCCCCGGATTACAACTTTCTAGGTCGTTCCGGCTGTGGACCACCAGCTGCGCCCGGGAACTGCTGTTGTCTGACAGTGGGGCGCCACAGGGGTAATACAATATGCTGAACAGGACTAGCGCAGTTCCGCCAAGCATATTTCGAGTTCCTCCACCGCCAGCCTTTAAATGCCGGTGAGACTGCCACGAAAAGGCTGGCAGTGGAGAAACAATGCTCCCCAGCCATTCAGGAGGCCCAACATGTGCACATCTGTCTACTTGCACCCCCTGTGCAAGCATACAGCTGTGCACATTTTTGCTGTTCCCATTGCGGTGCCCTTTTTCAGAGTACTGCCGTGGGAAAGTCAAGAGGGCCATCTGCCAGCATGAGTACAACTCGTAATCAGGCGGGCGGTCCTTGCGCTGCTTTGGCAGTGCTGTGCTGGCGCAAAACCGGGGCAACACCGCCAAAGTCCTAATCAGACCTATAGACGTCAATCCAAGTACCAGATATCATGGTGGAATATTTATGATAGCATCTTGGCACAGGAAGCCAAACCAAACAATGCAGTGGAAGAATGGCACAATGCCTTCCATTCCACACTAGGCAGAACTCCACCTACATTATACAAATTTATTGAAGCATGACAAAAAGAACAAAGCTACTAAGTATAAAACAATTTGTTACTCAAATTGGCTCTAAACTAAGCAAACAAACCAAAAGAATGTACGACATGCTACAGTTTAAAGTTAAACTCTTCATTAGCAATAAAGGACTACGGGGCACATGCATCAACCAAACCAAAAGCGATTCCTTAATAGCGAGAAATAAGGAATCGTTATTAAGGAATCGCTTTTGAGCATGCATCAACAGATTCGGTAAATTTTAGCGATTCCTTAAAAATCGCTATATTTACCGAATAATCAATAGCGGGGCATGCAAACTCCGATTAGCTATTTGCGAGTTCGGTAATACCGAATTAGCTATTAGCGAATTCGGTATTTAGCGAATCGGTATATTTGCATGTTGGTTAATTGCGATTCGGTATTTTACCGGATTTCAATTAGCGATTCGTTATTTGGTCACAGTTTTGGTTGATGCATTGGGATTCGTTTTTTTTTAATCGCTAACGGGTGTTATTAGCGATTCGGTATTTTACCGACTGGATATGGGCTTGATGCATGAGGCTGTACATTACTTAGAAATTATAGTCAAACGCATATTATAAGTTAAATATAAGCCAACCAAAAACAGCAACAACTACAACAAAGTCTAAACCACCAAATCAAAACCTTTAATTTTTTTAATTATGAACATAAGTATTTTAGTGAATCAGTGAAACAAAAATATAAAATCACCAAGTTGGTAAACACTCATATAATAAAATATATCTTAGTGGCGGGTAATGGAGGCGGTGCCAGCATCAACACTGTCATGCCCATAACGACCTGTCTTTCTCCTGAGCCTTTCATGGCAGGGACACCACCATGAAACAGTTGGTGAAAAGGCAGTTTTTGGGGGTGAATTCATTTCTCCATGGCGAGTGTACCTTAGAGACATGTTCATGGTGACACCTATGTGTGCCCCCATGCCATCTGCACGGTTGCTCACACTGTTTCTCCTGCAGACCGTGCTGCATGGAAATAGTGCACCTGACCGCCCAGGTGCATTGCAGCATGGCAGGCACTGACTGCAGCTCTTTCTTAAAGCTGCAGCTTGCTGCCGCCATGAATGTGATGAGACAAAACTGCCAGCTCTGAGGTTCACTTGCAATGAGGCAGTCGGACCGCCAATTTCAGAATCAGGTCTATAATAAATATGTTAAAACGAATATAACAACAATCCACCAACCAGCGTAACAAATTCCAATACATAACATCAAATAAATGCTACACATATTCAAAACAATTGCATATAATAATAACATACGTATAGCATAAACAATATAATATCACATTTCCCACCCACACAATTTACGTAAAAAATAAAACTCACAGTTTTGTAGCTGCAGATCTTTTCCCATCCCCACAAAATATAAAATAGGAATCCATAAAAACAATAATATTTATATATACATATAGCATAAACAATATAATATCACATTTCAAACCCACACAAAATATGTAAAAAAAAAACTTATAGTTTTGTAGCTACAGATCTTTTTCAATCCCCACAAACTATAAAATAGGAATCCACAAAAGCAATAATAGTTGAACAATCCAATCGAAATCCTTCAAAGCAACCTAAAATCTGCAGGTTCCATAAAAAACCTGAATAAAATTTTTTAGAACTGCTCCAGAAAACCCGAAAACAAAGAAATTCTAGTAAAACCCATTGGTGTATAATAAATCAAAACAGCTTTCCTTAAAAAAAAAACCATAAACTCTAAACTCCCATAGGAATCGTTTGAGGACAAAAACCTGTAAAACAAACATTAAACACCCACCTGCATTATAGATCATAGTCCCAAATATGCAAGGACACAACATTTAATCATCAAAATACACATAACAGTGCAGAACGTAACATAAAACATTCATACATTTACATCACATTTAAATAAATATGAAAAACTCTCAAAAACACATCTAAGGGGCTCATTACGATGTCGGGTGGAATTGGGGAACAACACCGTCTCGGACTCAGGACCGACCGACACGCGGTTGGCGCTTCTGGCCGCCAGATTACAATGTGACCGAACTCTGTTCGGTCGGAGTCCCATTGTTCCTTATAGGAGCTCGTGTTACGTCCGACAACCGGCCATAACACAGGCTCCTATGGGGAAATGGGGTGTGTGCAGAAAACCCTGCACCCAGTCGCAGGCACTCTATGGTGCCTGCCACACAGTGCTGTATTTTACAGGGGGGTCCCTTAGATACCCACTCGGCCATCAACCGTAGGCCACTAGGGCTACGGGGCCCCGCCAGGGGCTCCCTAATTTACTTTCTGACAGCCTTTCCGTGTCAGAAAAGCCGATGCGGAAAGGCACTTGGAAATTGACATCGTAATCCCGACGGTGGAAACGCTATCCCTAGGGGTGTATGATGCACTTCCTACCGACACAAATAATCTTCGCGTCAGTCCAAACTGAGTAGGAATGACCATACGGATTACGTTCCAACCGCGAACATCGTATTCGGGTGGTTGGTCTGTAAACTGACCGAGTTATATGCAGATCCAAATGCTTACAATATTCTCTCAAACTGCAAACTTACACTTTATATTGCCATACTGTGAAACATGAGCCTTGTGTGGTGCGTCGTGCAAGAGGTGATTTTCTTTGTAGCCTCTCAATATTGCCACATACGCACTAAAGAGTATTGCACTTGGTTGAAGCAGGTCCTTGTGAGAGGACAGGGCCGGACTGGCCGTAGCGGGCACCGGGCATTTCACCGGTGGGCCGCCAGGGTGGGGGCCGGTTTTAGGCCCCAGGGGGGCCGTTTTTGTTATAGGGCCATTTTTGCAGCATAGCTGCTATATCGGCCCCTGTAACAAAATCGGCCGAAACGGGCCATGTCAAGTAGCTCGGCCGCACCCCCAACGCCCCGGGGGGCCGGCCTTGCACTTTGCCAGGGCCAGTTTTGGTTCCCAGTCTGGCCCTGTTAGAGGGAGCAAACAAGAAATCATAAAAAACCTTCCCACAAAGCCACCCTTACGTGCAAGATCACCTACAGACTCACTGAAAATCTCTTCACTATATTGGAGATGCTATACCACAATGCATTGCTGAATGAAATGAAATCATCAAAATATAAGGGGTCAATGTGAAAATGCTTGAAGTTTCGAGAAATATGAATGAAACAAAGTCGCATGTTATGTTATTTTATTTTTTATTACAGTTTATTACCAATGGATGACCTAATGGACTTAGACCTTCTGAGCAATATTTTAGTGCAAAATGTAAAACACTTGAAGGATACCGAAAGTGCTGCAATGACATTTTAAGGCGCTATAAATATAGTGAATTGCAGCAACAGTATCAGTCAGTATTCAGTAAATAATTCCTCAAAATTCAGTCAGCAAACCACTGAGGCAGCAAAGAACACCAACTGATGTGTGCAGTTGCTTTTCTTTAATTGCATATCAACCACAAAATAGATTTTTGCACTGTTGCAATTTACTCTGAATTGGTGTCCCAAAGAGGACAAAAATTAACAAGAATACCAAAACCGAGTAACAAGGCTCAATCTCAATCTGAGAAAAAATAATCACATCACTCCTGACCCTAATGTAACTTCCCTGGGTCCCAGTGGAACAAAGGATAACATTCAAAGTGCTGTGGATAGTTTTCAATTCCTTTTGCAGTGACTACAACCTGGGAGAGGACCTCAGATCCAGCCATATAAATATTGTCGCCCCACAAATTAAAGAGAAATGTTCATTGCAGAAATACCACTTGAACAATGGGAACCCCTGCCTGGAGCTCAGTGTATACACATCAGAGATCAATGATCACCTTAACAGCTCTCAAAAAGCTCTGAAAATGACTTTTTAAAAGACTCTGCAGCTGACTTCAGTAGGATCACTCATTCCTCTTTCCCCAAAAAACGTATGTTTTTTCACGTCTTTCCCTTTTATTGATTTGCATGCAAATTGGGTCTTTCTCACCGAATTAAGGGGCTCATTATGATGGCGGGGGACATCAGTCCGCCCGCCATCATAACTGGGATGGGACCAACCGCCAGACGTGCGGCAGTCCCACCGGCCCAATTAGGATGCGCCCGCCATACTGGCAGGTGCATCCTGGCCTTTTACCATTGACGACGGTGCTGCTGGCTGCAGCACCATCCGCAATGGTAAAAGGACATGCACAGCATTTCCCTGCACCACGTGGTAGGCACCACGCGGTGCCTGCAACCTGGTGCAGGGAGCTGCAAGGGGGTACCATGGGTATCCCCCAAGTGCACCCCCAACTTCCCAGGGGCCAGCAACAGACCCTCAAAGCCAATCCCCGCCAGCATTTCCATGGAGGCATCGCCGCCATGGAAAGGCCTTGAAACCACCCACATCATAATACGGCTGGCAGGGCCTGCTAGGCACCACCACCATATTACTGGCCCAACTCCACCCGGCCAGCAATCGTAACGATTGCCGACCTGCGGAAAAGTGGCAGACGGACTTTGCGTCCGCCACGGTACCCACCGCCATCATAATATGGCGGGGGTATTTCTTGTTACGATGGCGTAACAGTCGCCACCGCCTGCTCAGCGGTGGCGATCGTTACGCCATTATAATTAGCCCCTAATTTCTGAGGTTCTCATCTGCTTACACACCACTGAGAAGTGGTCTTCCCAACATGTTAGTTTGATGCAAATCAACTAAATACATAGCTGTGTCAAACAAAGCATTTACAGATACATGGGCTTTGCAGGTTAAGTCAGATTTTATTTTGGGCTAAGAAGCCTGACTGATTAATGAAATCTATTAATTATGTTTAAATTGTATTCCTGCCCAGAAATATACCACAAAGAACTCCCAACCAGTTTGCCAATATCTTCCAGGGGCTACTGAAGGCTGGAAAAGTTTACTGTACTTTTCATGAAACAAACAATTCAGTCGCAATTGTGTTATCACATTTATGAAAGGGGTCCACACTAAATGGTATTTGTGGAGGCAAGAAGGGATGACGCTACCCTCGCCTTCAAAGGAGTTTATGGTGGGGTCAGTTAATTTACATGTATCCGGGAAGGTGTAAGCAGGACTGAGTAAAGCTGGTGTTGTATATCGAACACATCATCTGAATGTGTTAGAAATCTGTTTGTCCAAAGGAGACCAAGGATTCATCTTGCAAGACCTAGTGAAAAACAAATTCGATCACCAAGAAAGACACTTTATGCACAGCCTTTTTAGCCTACTCTTCAGTGTTTGATATGGTGAACTGGAACACAATTGTGGTACAAGCTGGAAAATCTTGAAATCAGCCCTTGCTTTTTGTGGCTGTTGAGTGAACTTTCTGCCAATTTAACCTAACAAGATCAATATCAGACAAACAAAGAACTACTGGGAAAACTTACAACAACCTCTGCCATCAAATAATGGTGTTTATTGGCCCCAGTAGTTTTCACACTTTACATTAACTATATGGCAGAGAAAGTGAAAATAGCCATTGATGATATTCCAGTGATAGGAGTCAGGTAGGGTAGGCTGCACCTTTCATTTATGCAGTTGATTTTCTCCTCTTGGCAAACTCCCTTCAAAGCCCTTCAATCATTGCTGAAGGTGAAGAAAATAACATCACAATGAACATGGCAGAGACAGGAATGGTGGCATTGAGACACTTAAGCACCCATAACATCTTAAGTGGGGCAACTATCTAAGAACTCGACTGACCTTTGCTTGCTGCCCAATCCAACTGGGACATCTACATAGCACAGGTGATAAAGAGAGAAGCACATGGAGTGGCAAGATTCTGGAAACTCAGTGGAGTAGCAATCCTGGCACTCAACTCCAAAATGTGAAGTGGGAAAATAGAAAGCACATTGCTGTATGGAGCCAAACATGTAAGGAATACACCAGATAAAACACCAGCCCAGAGAGCTCCTCAGAAATTTCTGGAAAGCTACTCTCTAGTTTTCTTACTGTGGAGCTCTCTTGGTAGCCAACAATGGCACCTCTTGAAATGACACGCTGCAGAGCAGTGATATGAAAGGCAGACTTTAGGAGATCAGCAACAACAATCAATCTCGTGAATTACGGGCTTTGAACGACTTCCCATATCTACACAAGAAAAGGACTGAAGGAAGGCTCAAGCTAGAGACCTCCTATTAGAATCTTTATAGGAGCAATAATGGAGAATAAAGTCTCTCTTGGACAGTAAAATCCTTCAAAGAAATGTACAGTAAATATGAAGACAAATCCCTGCAGGACTCAACATGCTCGACCTACATGACTGCAGAATCAGATGGAAAGCTGTATCCAACATCAGAATCTACGGGGAAATGACGACATTCCCGCTTAGCAATGCCCCCGTTGATTTCTAATCGCCCCTTACCACCACACTTCTCTTATTTCTACATCTCTGATGATAGGTGGTTGCCCACTGTGAGACTACAAACAATTTGAAGGACACAGGAAGCAGAACGCTTGCTAATCACCTCAGGACATCGCATGCAGAAAAACACAATTAACCATGAACTCTGTTTCTCCCTTAAGTTTATACTCACTCTGTTCTCCCTCATATAACCATGCACACTAACGCAATCTATACTAACAATCACTCGTCCCATGTAGAGACACCGGTGTTTCTTTGTTCCGTAACTCTTCTCCACTCTTTTTCTTTCACTCCCATATTAATATTCCTTCCCTACTCTCTGTATTTGAATTCTATAAAAATACCTAAATTAAGGTGAATGCGCAATAAAATTAGAAATTGAAACCATGTTAACATTTTTTATTAAATGCCATCGTACATATTTCACCAACGAAGCACATTGGCAAAGAATTATAAATTATATAAGAACATTTTCTCAGCTGTGCCACCATGATTCCCTGCAGCATAACAATTAAGTGGCCATTTCTAAGCGCGTTCTAAAATAGTTTACTTAATGCCCAGCGAAATATTGAATATAATATACAGCAAGAAAGGACTAGTGAGGCCAATGAATTGCTTTGTGACTGTTTAAGAGAGAGATATTCAATCATCATGGCTTAGGATAGAGTTTACATCTTGTACATGCTAGTTCAGTATCTCTTGTTTTTCATTGGTTGGCCACTGGTGCTTGTAAAAAAACGTCTGCATATGCAGAGACAATTTAGAGGCAGCATGTCGTCTACAACCTACATGATTCATATCAATGGTTTGTTTATAGACCCAGCCTGTCGTTCTGCTGTCAGATGCAACTGTCAGCAAGGAAATAAACAGATGCAGATGGCTTGTCATGGTAAGGGAATTCAGATAAATTATGAAGCGTTGCATATGAAAAAAAACATTTAACTGTCTTGGAAGTAGGACTACGAAAATAAGATATCACAAACAGCAAATGTACATTTAGCGCAGGAAACATACTCAAATGTACAATCTATATGTGTTTTCGGTTGGAAATGACAACATGCACTTTAATCAGAAATTCATAAATCAGTTGATTTTTAGCTAGCTTGCTAACTCCATATATGGCAGGCACACTGTTTCTGGTCCTAAGCTCTTATTTGACAGTTCCATGCATTCTGGGAGATGTAGTGTTCATTTGTTTCAATTAACCTGTGCACTTAATAAGTGATTTGTGAAGGGAAAGTCAAGGATGTAGGCCACATTTTTGGTTTAGATGCAACGATCTGGATGACCTACATATGTCATATGTTATTATTTTTTTTTAAAAAACAACTAAGGAACTGAATAGCAGTGTTACATGTGTATGATAGCAAAGAGGAAAATAATGGAATGGGCATGTAGGTAGCACTGATAATGACAAAGAGGGCAATTATCGAATATATTCCAAAACTAGAACATTACACCACTCACTAAAAATGATTTCCTTGTGGAGAGGCCAAGGATTAATTAGGCATTGACACCAATCATTTCTATATCTCAAATTTGATTTTATCATCAAATAATGGAAGAATTAAATGCACGTAAATCAATAAGGGAAGGTAGAGGAGATGGACAAAAGGGCTCGTCATCCTATTGAACCATAGTGTAAACAAAGAGAGCCTGACCGTCTCTGGGCACTTCCTTTCCACTTCAGGTTTTTTAAAAAACAGAACGTTTTCTTTAGATAACCCGCACCCTTGGTGTCATGCTTCACCATTGGGTTCTTCCCGTTCCGCTGAAGAACAGTGCGTGCTACAACCTACAAGTTACGTGGGAGCACTTTGGGGGGCTGTTTCTAATAGATGAAGAGAAAAATAGGTGTGGAGTGGTGTTTGTGGAAGATGTAAAATATCTGGCTAATAGGAAAAATATTTTTAATCCGGCCTATATCCAGTATGGTTAAAAAGTGAGGGGGGGGAAGCGAAACTCTATGGACTTATGTTCCTGAGTTTCATAGGTCTACATGTTTCAAACCCTACCCCAAGGCTAGTCATCAGGACCAAGTGTTGCTGCTCCCTGATACCACGCCTGTCAACACTTAGGGTCTCATTACGATGTCGATCAGAAAGCATTCGGACCGACTTGGTTTCAGAATGGTTTCTGACAGACTCGGGTTTGGGGAGTCCAACCTACGCATTACGTTGTTTCCGAACACCGTTCGGACGGACTCCCATTGACTTCAATGGGAGGCTAAGTTCCGACCAACAACACAAGTTCCCATTGAAGCAAGGGGTGGTCACTGAAAACCTTGCACCCTGTGGTGAGCACCCCTTGGAGCCTGCCACACTTTGCATGGTTGGAAAGGGGGTCCCCTTGGGTACCCCCAAGGGTCCTAACCGGAGTGCTCTGGGTGAAGGTGGGCCTTCTACGGGCCCCCAAAGTTGGATTCCAACAGCCGATCCGTGTCGGACAGACCGATACGGAAAGGCTGTCCAAATCCGACATCGTAATCGCTCGGTCGGAAACGCAGTCCGTAGAGACGTACGAGTCGGCTCCGACCGACTCAGAGTCTCTGAATACCGTTCGGACGTGAGTCGGAACTGAGTCGGACAGTCCTATGGTTTCCAACTATCGACAGAGAGGCAGAACCTTGAAGAGAAACCCAAATCCAGTGAGCCCCAGAACAGGAAAAAATCGGGGTATCGACCAGGAGCATGACAAGTTCGAACAACAACCAGACAAGTCCGAGCAGTTGGCCAGCCTGATTCTAGTCCTTACACAATGAACACCCCACTACAAATACAGGTACTTGAGAAAAGCCTGGGTTTCGTCCCCACAGAAAATCTAAACAAATTCAAATTGAGCTGTGAAGTCAATGAGTTCATTAGAAAACTTAAACAGAGGTCCTATTTCACAGACAAACCAATGGAGATTGACCTACAAGGCGACGCAGGTCTCACAGTAAAATCATCTTTTACTCCACCAATCACAGCTAACCCAGTTGAAAAACAGCTTTTTAAAAAAGCTGCCCTACAAGAGATTGGAGAAATCAATCCTGAGACATTAAGAACGTACCATAACAATCCCAGAGAACAAAAGCTAGCTATAAAAGAGCTTACAGAGGACAAAAACCTGGTGATAATACCCTCTGGCAAAGGAAGGGAAGTGGACATACAAACAACAGAGGCATACCGGACGGAGTCCCTTCATTTACTTAACAAAAGACACACAATTGATGGACGGAATGCAGAACAAATCAAAACATTCACCCCCAGTCAAGAGATCTGGGTTAAATCCATCATTCCTTTGCTCACCATGCCACCCCAGTTTAGACCTCACTATATGCAAATCAGTCTTGACCCTGTGCCTCATGGGAACAGTCCAGCCCGAACTGCCAAGCCAGGTCCTCCCTGGACCGGAAACAAGCATCCTAGGACTGGTTTCGGGGTTTCACCCCTCTTCAGCCAGGATAGCTTGATTCCAGTGGCACAGTGAGCCCAGGACTCACGTCTGAGCATACCTGGCACACTTAGGGCGAGAAAGCAAAAGACACACAATTGATGGACGGAATGCAGAACAAATCAAAACATTCACCCCCAGTCAAGAGATCTGGATTAAATCCATCATTCCTTTGCTCACCATGCCACCCCAGTTTAGACCTGGCTATATGCAAATCAGTCTTGACCCTGTGCCTCATGGGAACAATCCAGCCCGAACTGCCAAGCCAGGTCCTCCCTGGACCGGAAACAAGCATCCTAGGACCGGTTTCGGGGTTTCAGCCCTCTTCAGCCAGGATAGCTTGATTCCAGTGGCACAGTGAGCCCGGGACTCACGTCTGAGCATACCTGGCGCACTTAGGGCGACAAAGCAAAAGACACACAATTGGTGGACGGAATGCAGAACAAATCAAAACATTCACCTCCAGTCAAGAGATCTGGGTTAAATCCATCATTCTTTTGCTCACCATGCCACCCCAGTTAAGACCTGGCTATATGCAAATCAGTCTTGACCCTGTGCCTCATGGGAACAGTCCAGCCCGAACTGCCAAGCCAGGTCCTCCCTGATGATGGATTTAACCCAGATCTCTTGACTGGGGGTGAATGTTTTGATTTGTTCTGCATTCCGTCCATCAATTGTGTGTCTTTTGCCTTCATTTACTTAACGACACTACAAACTATGAACCACTGACACAAGACCCTACCGATTCACTCAGAGTTCACATACTGAGCATGACAGAGGAAGCACTTGCACACAATTGGATATCTCGGAAAGAAAGTGATTTCCTAGTCAATAAGTCTCCTATCACTCCGTATTTCTATACCATCCTGAAGATACACAAGAACCTAGAAAACCCTCCAGGGCGACCAATAGTTTCTGGGATAGGCTCACTACTGGAACCCTTATCTGGTATGCAGACGCTTTTCTAAGACTGTTCATACAGAACACAGATACCTATCTAAAAGGCACTAAAGATGTACTAAGGCTACTACAAAACATTGTGGCACATGCATCAAGGTAGGCAATTGCGAATCCATAATTGCGAGTATTAAGTAATCGCAATTATGGAATCGCAATTGCCAATGCATTTAGGTTTCGCTAAAATATTAGCGATTCCTACATATTCCTTAATTGTGAATAGCAAATTACGATTTGCAATTAACAATAAGCTTCCTATTCATTCCTATAGGCCTAGAGGCCAAATAGCTACGCGCAAATTGCGCATGCAATTTCAAGGTTGCAAGGGGGCCAAAAGGCCACCCTGATGCCCCCCCGAAATTGGCATGTGTGCACATGTGCCGCACACACATGTCCTAAGGGCATGTGTGTGTGCCGCATGGCATTTTGAAAATTGCACTTTTGTGCATTTTTCAAAGTTTTTGCAAATTACCATCAACTTGCAGTTGATGGTAATTAGTGTTTCCTAAATGCGAAGTCGCATGTAGGAAAGGCTTGTTGCATTCTAAATAGGGAATCGCAATTTGTGATACCCTAAAAATTTTTGCAATTTAGGTAATCGCATATTTTGCGATTACATATTTTGCGAATTTGCATCATCTCACTAAAAGGGTTGCCTTAGTTCACATCTCCCGGACAGAAGAGAACGCGCGTACGATTCCGTTACTCTGGAGAAGTTTTCAGTATATCGAGGCCAGAGCGTAAGGAGGCAAGAAATGTTTAGCCCCTTGTAACTGACGTGACGTTCGATTGGGGAGAATGAATACATTTCTACCACGGCCCATTACAAAGTTCAGACATATTAAAGCCGAAAAGCGTCAAATTAGGAGGATCTTGGAATATACCTAAAATCAAGATACCCCGCAAGAACTAGCCTGTATTTGGGATCGTTTTAAGAGGCTGTCCAAAGCTGCAATAGTTCACTGCAGATTTTTAAGAAAGACTGTTTGATATTTACATCAGTGTCCAATACTAACAGGAGTTAGAAGCCTAATAAAGCAGGATAATTGTAGGGATCAATCAATGATGAACAACAGAGAGACTTGAAATGTTAGTCTTGAAAAAGATGGAATGATAAAGAAAAACCTTTGAAACGTATCGACGCCTTTTCTGTGGCATAATCTATGGGAACACTCTGTCCTGTATATAGCAAAATAGAGCATACCCAGTCCTAGTGAGGAGATTGTCCTATGTGATATACTTGACTAATGACAAACTTTAGTGTCTAATGATATTTTTTCTCTCTTTGTTAATGCAATTCTGTTTTTGTATAATAATTCTGTTCTGTATAATGTTTTTATGTATTTTTTTATATATATGAAATTTGTTTTTATATAAAAGATTGTGTCACATATTTGATGTGACTTTTATATGTTCATAAACTTGTACGAGAAAGTGTAATAAAATAACATGATCTAATTGTTGGTTGTAATAGAGACATTTCTTAAATATAAAGTAGGGTGTGTATATAATACTTGAAATGAGGATGGGATTGATTTAAACAACTATATTGTTTTAATTAGCAACTAAGTGATAACTCATTTTCAAACTTAGTTAGGGTCCAACACTGATTGTGCCACCCACATGAGTAGCAAATATGTCTCAGACATGTCACTGCAGTGTCTGTGTCCGCAGTTTTAAACTGCCATTTCAACCTGGCAAGTGCAGCCACTTGCCAGACCCAGACCTTTGCTTTTACTTCATGGGAGTCACCCCTGAGGTAGGCCTAAGGCAGCCCATGGGCAGGGTGCAGAGTATTTAAAAGGTAGGGCATGTACTAATGTGTTTTACGTGTCCTGATAGAGAAATACTGCTAATCTCATTTTTCAGTATTGCAAGGACTATCTCTCCCATAGAGAACCATGAGGATTACCTTGAAATATCTTTTAAGAGTAATTTTCCATTGGGAGCTGAGAGAGACTTGCAGTTTGGGGTCACTGAACTCACAAATAAAAAAATAATTTTTTTGGTGAAGTTGGTATTTAAATTGTGTGTTTGAAAATGCCACTTTTAGAAAGTGGTACAAAAGGGGGTGGTGATGGACGCAGCATCAGAACCAATCAAACACTCACACCCAATCAACAGATCTGGGTTTGATCCATCACCGTTCTTTAGCCCACTCTGCCACCCCAGTTCAGACATGGCCATATGCAAATCAGTCTGACCCTGTGCCTCATGGGAACAGTCCAGCCCGAACTGCCAAGCCATGCCTTCCCTGGACCGGAAACAAGCTTCCTGGGACCGGTTTCTGGCATTTCAGCCGTCTTCAGCCAGGCTTGCTTGAATCCAGTGGCAAAGTGAGCAAGGGACTCATGTCTGAGCATACCCTGCCAACTTATGGCGAACAAAGCGGTACAAAAGGGGGTGGTGATGGACGGAGCATCATAACCAATCAAACACTCACACCCAATCAACAGATCTGGGTTTGATCCATCACCGTTCTTTAGCCCACTCTGCCACCCCAGTTCAGACATGGCCATATGCAAATCAGTCTGACCCTGTGCCTCATGGGAACAGTCCAGCCCGAACTGCCAAGCCATGCCTTCCCTGGACCGGAAACAAGCTTCCTAGGACCGGTTTCTGGCATTTCAGCCGTCTTCAGCCTGGCTTGCTTGAATCCAGTGGCAAAGTGAGCAAGGGACTCACGTCTGAGCATACCCTGCCAACTTAAGGCGAACAAAGCGGTACAAAAGGGGGTGGTGATGGACGGAGCATCAGAACCAATCAAACACTCACACCCAATCAACAGATCTGGGTTTGATCCATCACCGTTCTTTAGCCCACTCTGCCACCCCAGTTCAGACATGGCCATTTGCAAATCAGTCTGACCCTGTGCCTCATGGGAACAGTCCAGCCCGAACTGCCAAGCCATGCCTTCCCTGGACCGGAAACAAGCTTCCTAGGACCGGTTTCTGGCATTTCAGCCGTCTTCAGCCTGGCTTGCTTGAATCCAGTGGCAAAGTGAGCAAGGGACTCACGTCTGAGCATACCCTGCCAACTTATGGCGAACAAAGCGGTACAAAAGGGGATGGTGATGGACGGAGCATCAGAACCAATCAAACACTCACACCCAATCAACAGATCTGGGTTTGATCCATCACCGTTCTTTAGCCCACTCTGCCACCCCAGTTCAGACATGGCCATATGCAAATCAGTCTGACCCTGTGCCTCATGGGAACAGTCCAGCCCGAACTGCCAAGCCATGCCTTCCCTGGACCGGAAACAAGCTTCCTAGGACCGGTTTGTGGCATTTCAGCTGTCTTCAGCCAGGCTTGCTTGAATCCAGTGGCAAAGTGAGCAAGGGACTCACGTCTGAGCATACCCTGCCAACTTATGGCGAACAAAGCGGTACAAAAGGGGGTGGTGATGGACGGAGCATCAGAACCAATCAAACACTCTGCCACCCCAGTTCAGACATGGCCATATGCAAATCAGTCTGACCCAGCCCCTCCAGACTGAGCCAGGAACCCTGTTGGGGAGATGTACAAGGGGCGGGGTGCTGCGGTTTATGCCCAGGGTCTTCACCGGGGGTTGAGCCTAGCACAGGACTTTCTGAAGAGTCAGAAGGAGACGATGCTAGCGCCAAAGCTGGTAAAACAAGCTTTGAAAATGCAATAGGTCTCACCTTTGATTAAGTTAAAGCCAATTGCTTTGCTAATGGTATTGTATAGCAAAGCAAATGGCTTTAACTTAATGAAAGGCGAGACCTATTGCATTTTTAATGCTTGTTTGTATAGCATATAATATAGATTTAGATACACATACACACACACAAAATGTGTATGCACCAAAAGACAGACTTACAAGGCAATGTTTATGTACCCTTAGCAATCATAGGACCTCCACCTTGCGCCCCCGCCTAACCCTACTCCCCACTCTGTCTTTGCTGGGAGCAAGCAGTGACCTACTCCTGTGATGCCTGATAGAAGCAAGTAAATTATTTCATACTTCAGAGGCGCCTGAAAAGAGAATATACCTATAGATTCTGCTGCATAGAAGACTTGACCTTAGTCCAAAAAACTGGGACATGTATTTAAAATTGTAAAAAACATGTCGGGACACCAGGGCAGTCCTCTGAAAACCGGGAGTGCCCCCCCCCCCGAGAAATCCGGGCTTCTGGTCACCCTATTTTAATGTATATAGAATTAATAAACAACTGTTGTTGTACTCATCTCTAAATTAGACAATCAACGCCACCGCGTGGCAGACTGTAATAAGTACTGTTGTTGGCAATTAAGTGCCGGTGCCGAGCCCCAGACACCACCGGCTAAAATTAAGCACTATGGTTAACCTGTAAGCATGCGAATGATGCGCTAGGTGAGTATTGTAGACGTGGGGCAAGGCACTGGGTAAACTACAAATCAACAAGGACCGTCTGTGGGTATCCTTGCAAAAATTACAGATTGGATGCAGCTCTGTAAGACGGGCGAGGAGAGGTGGTCATGCCAGCAAATTCACAGGGAGAACCAGAGTAAAGTAAAGCCAAATTGGTTAGGCAATGAGTGATTTCACAGGACGGGATATCAGAGGATGTGATGTCATATTCCTGCAATAGCCCCTCTTGGCTATTTTTGTATTATTATGTTCTAAAATTAGTGTGGGGGGGGGTGAGTGAGGGCAAACTCCGCCCCACCCATTCTCTGCAGACAATAGTCAAAATCATGGCAGGGGTCTAGTGTATGACCCTTACAGCCTCAGCACGACCTGTTAAACGATTTGCCATGTAAATCATAGCAAACGTCATGTAAAGTATGACTAAACTCCTAAAGTTCAAAAAGTTTATTTCCTTAAGATTTATAAGAATTTCAACCTAATTAAATTAGAACACCACACAGTGATCGATATGTTTCAAATATAATAGTTTCCAAGCATGAACTTGGAAACGTTCAAGCATGCCAGCCCTTCCCCATTCCAACATTGCGATGAGTGAACCAAGAGTTGGTTTGCGTAGGGTGCCGTATGAAGTGGGCAATATTGTTATTATATATGAATCAACATTGTATACTACATTTGTGTGACGTTTTTGAATTGCACTTATCCTGAATGGATATTTGACAGTCAAGGTAAATGCAATATAGTGCCTAGGATCACACAATTTGGTGAAGTGCCGAAGGACTCATTTAATCACAAATTCCACACTTAGTCGCAGGGCAGACTTCTCCTCTTCTCTTCAGTTCAGCACCAAAACAATGTCTTTCAAGAGCACACCGTGTGCAATAAAGCTGGTTTAAAATCAACCTGATGCCGTATAAAACATGTTTGTAGAAGATTTACACATAGTTTACCATCAAAATGGGACATACAGAGAAAGGGGATTCTGGGAACACAACGCAATCCAGCAAACGACGAGGACTGAGAACTGCGCATTATGAGGATTACAATTGGTGCATTATGTGCTGGGGCAGGCAGGGTGCCCTATATTTTAATCTAATGCCCAATCAAAGAGACCATGAGGATTAAGCATAATTTATTCTTTGGCTCTAAGTTTTCAGTGGCCACATGGGTTGACATAGTTCACTGTGATTTTCTGCGCTTGCGTCCAAGTCCAGATGTAAATATTCAAGGAGAAAAGCAATATTTCTGATTTTATGTATTCCCATTTGGAGTATACATTACTGCTGCTTTTGGATAAGCATAAAGGCACTTTTTTGTTCTTCCTAAACTGCATTTGGCGGAGTATCGTCTGGTTCCGCTTCTGCACCCTGAAAAGCGCGAGCGCCGAGAATGCTGCACAATAAAAAGCCCGAGCAAGGCTCGCGAAGTCTCCAGTCTGGGTGGGCGGGGCCTAATGCCAACAGGGCGGACACCAACCCCGCTTCCACAGAAGCCGGGCACAAAAGCAACAACAATAGATCTCGCCAATGCGAAGCAGTGCATGCGCTGCATCCCAGGTGAGACCTAAAAAGCAATAAATCTACCCCACCCCAAATTCACTCCCAGTACCATGCTAATAACCCTCCTAATTAACCCTTCTCTGTGTATGTAAACTTTCCTTTTTAGGGGAGGTTTTCTGATATTGCAGCCTATAAAGTTCACGTTTCATGTTTTGCTGCTTCTCTCCTCAAAAAAAGCCATATTGTAATTTACCTTCACAAGAATCCCCCACCCCCCCATCCGATTATTTTTTCTATGGGAACAATTTCCCTTGTAAAACACTTCCCCTAACTTTTTCCGAAAAGCATCCTTCTCATCATGGACTCATATATTGTATGACTGATTAACTGAGTGGTGATTCAGCTTTGTTTATTTCCAGTTACCCAGATGTATGCAATACACACAGGCATCTATGAGAAGCTGCCTTTCGCCTATCCTCCAGCTGTCTTTTATACAGTCATTCTTGCATTGACCATAAGCAAACACATAATTCCACTCCACAACACAGTTCTCCTACACACCACATATATCCAATTCACAGCACCGTATTAAACATCATGCCACAATATTCAACACCACACCACATAATTCCACTCCACTACATGCCACTCCACGATACCACTCCACATAATTATACTCCATGATACACAATCCCACTCCACATAAACACGGTACACTCTATACCACAAAATTACTATCCACATAATTCCACTGAACATAACTCCACTCAACACCACTCAATTCTATGCCACACAATTCCAAAACAAGCAATTTCAATCCAACCCACATAATTCCACTTCTCACCACACCACATACATCCACTCCACTCCATAACACATGGCTAAAAGACATGGACATTAACAACGCCAATAGCTCTTGGATTGGGAGTCAATTTGAGATATGACTGCATCATCGTTCCTTGTGCTTTTTGCGGTGGTCGGGGGAAGTTTGGTTTCCTCTCTAGTTTATGTATGCAGCGAGTGCTATGCGCAGAGTTTGCTGTGTGCATCTCGTGTACAGTGTGCTTTTCATTAGATTCAGCTGGAATACTGATATCAGTGTATGTTGTGTGCAGAGTAAAATACATGGCCAAGGTGTTGCAATGGTAAATAAAGTTTAGTGTGCGTCATCTACCTTCCGTGCACTGCATTGTGAGAACCGCATGGTGCACGCAGTGTTTCCTCTGTGCAGAACATTCAGTATGCGAAGGGCACGATCTGAGTCGAGTTTGTGAACAGCATTTCGTTGTGCAGACATTACCATAAATTATGGTCTCTTCAGTGTGTGCATTATGTGTACATTATGATCTGTTCAATAGAAGCGTATGGTGCCCTGTGCTCTGTCTTTTGTAGTGTGTCTGTCCCTTCCCTCTCCAGCCTCTGAGAGCGATATTCTGGCTCGCCTCATGCTGCGGATGAGTGTTCACTTTTCAATCATACACTAAACATTTTTTATATTGAATATTTTTCTAGTGAGGTCATTCAATGATACATAATCTCATCTGAATTATAGACAGGGTAACAAAAATGTTTATAACACTTTTTTTATTATAACTTTGCGGCATGCTGCACACAAGCCATACTACTCTACAGCACAGCTTAAACACATTAGCAAAGCTGATAGCTCTGGCTAAAAACGTATAAGGTCCCAAAGGTGAGACCTATCGGCTTTGCCAATGCTTGTTCTAAACTGGTGTAGTCTCCTTTTGCAGTGTTTTCACTGTGTTACTGTGTGTATGTACAAATGCTTTACACACTGCCTCTGAGATAATCCTGACTGCTCGTGCCACGCTACCAAGGGGGTGAGCAGGGGTTAGCTTAGCTGTGTGATCCCCTTACCCTGACTAGAGTGAGGGTTCCTACTTGGACAGGGCGAATACAGACTGCCAACTAGTGACCCCATTTCTAACATCTGCATGCAAAGCTGTCACTCCACTGCAATTTTCATTAATTTGTTGAAGACTTATGTTTTCAAAGACAGATTACATGTTATATTTAAAAGCTTTAAGGCCATTCCAGGATATGGTTATCTTGGCACCTACTGAACTGGTAACTTAGATCTTGCAGCCACAGACTGCGTATTCCATGTCAATTGAGGTATTTTGTCCTGAGTGAGCCAAGCGTTTCTTGGTAACACTACTATTAAAATGAAAACACATGACCTCAAAGAATTCTTTTATGTTCTTCCAGTACGTTTAAGTCATGTTTACCTTGTTCTGTCCTATTCTTTGTATATTTATCTGCTAAAGCCGTAGCGGGAAAAGCTTTTTTGTGATCTGAGTGAAAGGTGAAAACTTCACCCATCACTACTAAGTACAAATGTGATGCATACCTCCATGAAACGCGTCCAAGAATCTACCACCACCAATAAATATTTATATACATTTATTGGTTTAAAACAGGCTTTTCCAACAGGTCATTTGTGAGTTACCAGTAGTTCGGTGGCTGTCTCTGAGTCTCTCGCTGCTTGCCAGCTGGTTTCAAGGCCTTGCATATTTCCTGACTCCAAGGGTGAACTTTGAAGAACTGCTTGCCTGTTTATGACAGTGCAGGACGAGCAAGTACTAGTAGGCTACACTTTTGTGGAAAATTGTTGTGCCTCTGCTGGGCAAGAAGCCTGAAAAAAGTAAATGCATTGGCTTAGACTACGCTGTTTTCAAACTTTCAAGATGGAAAGTATTGCTTCCAAGAACTGAATAACCTTCTAATGTCACATATTATGTTTGCATTACCTTTACATTTCTACTTTCTTTGTCTTTTTCCCCTTCATTCTTTCTTTCGCTCTTTCATGTCTTTCTCTTTGCTCCTTTAATTCTTTTTATTATTTTATTGTTTGTTTTTCTCCTTTCTCTTTCCTCACATTAATTCTCTTCTCTCTCTCTTTTTTTCTCACTTTTAAAGATTTTGGCCTAGGGCAGAAAAAACCTGGCAGGCCTTACTGATAATCCTCGAGCCATTCCTACCACGAGGAAACATTACTCTTAATCATGGGTTACTAAGGCAAGGCAGTTTTTGTTTTATATTAATCCATGAAATCAGGGCATCGGTGAGGTAATAGAAGTCGTTTGGACTCTAGCTCTCGAGTTTAAAGCTATTTCATCCCCTGTATTTTTGGCAAAGAAGCAACAAGCTTCAAGGACAAATTCGGCTCTCAGAGGTGATTGCTAAACAAGACTAAAGGGACAGCACTGGTCCTTGAGGGCCCCACAGGGAAATCCTTTGCCTGATACACACCTTGCGTCCTTATATTATATGCTCGTTTCAACAGGGCTTGGGTACTCCAGGGGCGACACATAATCCCAGTATGAGGCAATAGATCCAGATGGATTTCATTCATCAGAAGTACCTCTCACAGAAGCAAAGGATGGAGACTCCTGGATTACAGACAGATGTAATCCAGTCAAACCACGCGGAGGGGTTGCGCTTCTATATCTCGGGGAGTTTGCGGTCGCCGCACTGTGGCTGAATATTTCATTAGCTGCAAATCTCACATTGTAAAATACATTTTTCAGTTTGTCTAGACATTAATGACCTCCAATAACTCCCCTGCAATGTAGTAGCTGAAACTCCTGCTTGCTTTGATTCGGCTCTATCGGTTTGATATGGTTGGGTATTTCTTGATCACCAATTATTTGAACAGCAACTTTAGGGGGCCCATCTTATCCCAGGAAGTAGTGGTGCTTCTCTGGAAAGCCAGGAGATGGAGCTACTTGTGTGATGGTTGATGTGCTGAGGATATGCCTGGGTTGATCTTAGGTTGCAATCGTATTGCGGCTGCTTTGTTGCTTATGTGCACTTCTACAGCTTTCGCAGCCTGCAGCTGATCGAACTGCAAAATGGGCTTTAGAGCGGATGCCCTGATCCTGGTAGGGTTGCGTGACCTGAACTTCCACCAAGGGATGCTGTCTTTGAAAGCCAGCTCTCTGTGCCCAGAGCTCTTTAGTGCTTATCATCCTACCTCATGAGTCTTTTTAACCATTGGATTTCTAATGTGTTCATTCTACATTGTACCCTGGAACACTACATGACCAGTTGGATATTCTTAGAGTGGGATCAGAAGGGTCGGATATCTGTAAAGATAATAGGAGAGCATTTAGTTCTGTTTTTTGTGCAGTTGTGTCACCCACGGACATTAGATGTACATGCTTTATTTAGAATTTTGAGTCCTCAAAAGCCACTTGCACACTGAGTTAGCTGCCGGGCCGTACCGCGGTTTAGTGCCCACCACAGGCTGCGCGGATCTCTTCGTGCAGAATCATCCTGATATATAGGTAATTAACTGTTTGCTGATATTGGAGAAACTCGGCTCATATGCAGGTTGGATGCTTGACATGGTCTTCCTCATGGCCCAGAGCACCCGGCGCACGTGACCAGCGTGAGCATTCAGTGCGCTTGCGTCAGTGGCTGCCTCCAGGGAGGGTGGTGGCAACACCACAACCATTCCCGCCCCTTGTGTGGAGGGTCATTCTTTAATAATGGCCGTCTGTATTTCTGTGAGGACGTTCAATGGTGGAGTGAAAAGCTCCTCTGCTGCAGAATATCAATGTGGCATGTACACAAATGGTATAGTTTCACCTTCAGTATATATGACATATACATCCTGACTGGCTCAGAATTAGGCTGAATCTGTTGTCTTGTGATTGCAACTGTACAGTTTTTATCATATCTGTTTTTTTTAAATGTTGAAGGGTTTGAGTTCCTCCTTCCTGTCTACTCCCTTAAATGTTGAGGTGATCAACTGGTACAAGGATTTTATCCTCTGGCACATGTAGGACATCTGCTTGCCCCAAGCTCAAGAATTCCATTAATGTGTTTTTTTTGTTAGAATTGCAGGGCTCTAATGGCCCACCTTTTCCCCGGGATCACAATACAAGTCCATTTCCACCACTGGATAATTCATACACCAGAAAGATTATGTTTTGGATTCTCTGAAATTCGGTTTATTAACTGCCTGAGAACGTATTGCGACTATTCTGTCTACATGTTCAATGTGCCTGTAATGAGAAATACGCGACCACACTGAGATCATCGTATGTCGATGACAAATACCTCACAGGTGATGAACTAGACATACACATTGAACATGCAGACAGGATAGTTACAGTTCGATCCCTTCCTGAAGTCTAAATCCATAGTTACAGCTGGGGTGGCGAGCCAGCTTCGAAGCCTTGCGGCTGGGCCAGCGGGTCCACTGACACACCAGGCCCCAGAAGAAGACTGTCAGTGCCGTCCTGAGTAGGGACCTGTCGACCGGACACAGGACCAGAGTAATGGAAGGGCTGTGGTCCGAGGGAGACATAGAGGTCGGCACGGCTCAGGGTGCAGACCCCAGACGAGAAGACCTTTGACTCAGAGCGGCCTTCGTGGAGGGCCGGGACGGGTGCCTGCATTGCACTCAGGGCTAGCTCTACATTGAAGGAGTGAACAGCAGCCGCTCCACCAGCAGGTGGCCTAGCAGGTGAGCTAGAGGTGAATGGACCTGAAGTGGTGGGCTCAACCTCATAAGAAAAGGAGAAGTCCGATGCACCACCTGTTCAGGGCCCTAGGGAAAGGTCACGGGTGGACCCCAGTGAAGGTATTAAGGAGCGCACTAGCCCCACATGGACCCCACTGTACAAAAAGGATTCTGCAAAGCTCTACATGCTCCATAATGATTTGCAGAGAACCCTGTTAATGCAAGAGTTGAAAGAATAGAGGCAACTTGGCAGTTTGGCACACTTGGCAATAAAGTGGCAGTGCAGGCCTCTGCCCGGGGAACAACAAACAAGTTACATATATGAGCCTTTGGAAGATCCAGAGTGGACAAATACCATCATTAAAAGACCTTTGGTGGTGAACTCATCTCTCAAGCAGAGTCTTGTTGGGTCTGGGGGGCTTGGAGGGATGGTCAACACACAGACACCTGCCTTCCCAAGGATGCCCTGGGGCATTTGCCCATGGGAGACTGCCTGGTAGCACTGCATGGCAGTCTCCTGACTCCAACAACGGGGGCAATTGACAGGTAGTTAAGATGCCCGAGGGCGCCTAAGGGGTGCCCTCCTATTAGTGACAGCAACAGCCACCAAACCCCATGCTTTTGCCCTACCTCAAGTAGTATGGGACGCCTTAGGTCCATCAAAGAGGTGGGAAGACCAGACTTCATGAAAAACGTTCACTAATAAGATGGACCAAATCACTATATACCAGCTTATTTGCTGGATTTATGACCGGGAAAACATTCTTAGAGTATATTAAAATCCAGACAGGTACTGGACATGTTACCCTGTCAACATTGCCGTTTGCCCTGGAGATGGACCCCCTAGAGCTGTGATTCCGTGCTGAGAGAGGCACACTGGAAATAGGGTAGCATACACACATAATATCACTATATCCAGATGACATTTTGATATACCAGGGGGACTCTGCAAGGGTACTACCACATGCAAAGGGATTATTGGAAGAGTTTGAGCACATATCAGGACTCCAAGTCAACTCGGCAACATCATGTATGTTCTCAATCAGGTTGTATGGCCCAGAGATACTTGCAGAGTATCAGGGTTGGCAATTGAGATGGGAACCACAATACTTTAAATACTTAGGTGTAAAAGGATTCTGCAATGCACAAGACACTAAGGAGGCCAATGTGGGAAGAGCGACTAAATCCCTGAAAAATAGTATTGAGCTGTAGAAGAAATTACCTCTGAGCATAATGGGGAGTGTGGTGCTCACAAAGATAGTGATGCTACCCAGGATAGTCTATTACCATCCCAATTTGCCATACAAAATACCCGAAAAATGACGAATATAGGGAGACGGGAAGTTGCTTTGGGTACACTACGGCTCCCAGCGACTAAGGGATGGTTAGGTGTCCCGAACTTTGAATACTATCACATAGCATCACTGGGCTGCGAGGTGGCAGGCTGACACTCCCTGAGGAGGCTGTCTGGACGTGGCCAAATAATAGCCCAGATGATATACTGAACCTCCTCTCATCTTTGGCAAAATATAAGGAGAAGGACTTGCCTGTCCTTATAGTAGCATTAGTACAGCACTGGAGGGTGTATCAGCATGGCTGTCACACTCACCCAACATATTCCCCAAAACATTTCAGTAAGAATGCTGATGGGTGTGATGGATTTCCACGCCACAAGACTGGTAGAAATACCGTCTATCCACAGTGGGGACCTCAATGATGGTGCAGTTGAGGCAATTCGCAGAGATTATGGATACGTAGGGGTTCCCAGCCAGACTCTTTTAGACGCATGGAAGGCTGGATGTCATCGTCCACAAGAAGTGAAGCCCAACAATTGTCACAGAGCCAAATAGTAATACGTTACATCCACTATTAACGCTGGGCAAGGGCGAAAGCTATTACCCAGTTATATGGGGCCTTGCATGTGGATCATGATGGGGACATATGCAACTTAAGAGCCAAATGGGTTCAAGATTTGGGATGAGACTTTAGCAACAAGGAGTAGGAAAATACACTAGAATGCCCCACCTGGGTCTCTAACAACGCCAGATTTCAATTTTAGCAATTCCACCTCTTACAAAGAGCATACCTAACCCCTAGAAGGCTCAGCCTGATCCATCATCACACAAATAAACAATTACCTATGTGCGGCGCAGATAACGCTGGCTTCTGTCTCATGATGTGGTCCTGCCGGAGGACAGTGGATTACTGGGGCGTGCTGATACCCACTTGAAGTGTGCCACAGCTAAAATTGGCTCTATTTAAACCAAAGTGCTGCTTGCTGGGTCTGTTCCCTTACCTAATAAGGGAATAATGAGTAAAACACGTTTGTGCCTAAATTCCTTGTTCCTCTTTCCCTCCTGCCTAATCTAATTGTTTTTTCCCCCTGCCATTTCCTTCTGTACACTGTTTTGCCTTTGTTTCCCCCGCCGCACTCCACCCATTTTTCTCCCGCCGCTGCGTCCCTGCGGCCCCGCCCCCCTGTTTGCCCATGCATCGCCCATCAGCCAGCTGCTCCTCCCTCCCACCTCCCCTCATATGGAGGCTGCGCAGCAGGTGCGTGCAGCGGGCACGCAGCTAGTGCGCCGCAGGCACGCCTAAGGCAAGCCCGTCCGCGCCTGGACCGCGTCCAGCGCCAGAACCCCTGGCCCCCGCAAACACCACGACACCCGTCTCCGCTACGACTCCAGCACCCTCCCCGCACTCAACGCAGGACGATCACGCACCTGCTGCCTGGCCGCCCCGAAGCGCACCCAAGGACCCTTCTCCTGCCGGAACTGCAGCTTCACCAGCATCCGGCCCGCCAACCCACCTACCAAAGCACCCAACTACCTCAGATGCATCCTTCTCAACACCCGCTCCGCCTGCAAACACGCTATTGAACTCTGGGACCTACTCGACACCAACACCCCAGACGTCGCCTTCCTGACAGAGACCTGGCTGAACCTCTCCTTGGCACCCGACATCGCCATAGCCATCCCGGACGGTTACAAGATCACCCGCAAGGACCGAACCAATGGAGTGGGAAGAAGAATTGCCATCGTCCACAGGAACACTCTCAAAATCTCGACATACACCGATGACACCCTCAGCACCGCCGAACACCTGCACTTCCAGATCCCAACACCACCCTCAGAGGAACCCTCGTCTACAGACCCCCCGGACCCCGACCACAGTTCAGCGACTCCATTGCTGACTTCGTCAGCACACACGCCCTCGCTACCACGGACTACATCCTCCTCGGGGACCTGAACTTCCACCTCGAGAACAACAACAACTCCAACTCTTCCACCCTGATCGACAACCTTGCCAACCTCGGACTCAGACAACTCGTCACAACACCCACCCACTCCGTCAGCCACACGCTGGACCCCATTTTCTCAGCAAGCTCCCACATCTTCTTCAATCACACCACTAACTCCACTGGACCGACCACCGTTGCATCCACTTCGCTTTCCGGAAACCCACCACTCACCACCGCACCCAGCAGATGCCTCGCCGCTGCTGGCGCAAAGTCACCGAAGACCAGCTAACCACCGCCCTTGCCCGAAGCCCACTCGCAGACCCGACCAACCCCGACACCGCATCCCGCAACCTTAGGCAGTGGATAGACGACTGTGCCAACACCCTTGCCCCGCTCAAGAAACCCTCCAACAGCCACACCAGAAAGAAAGCAAGATGGTTTTCCGAAGATCTCCAGACCTCCAAGCAAACCTACCGAAAGCTAGAGAAGAACTGGATCCGCGAACGAACACCGGAAAGCTACACAGCCCACATGAACGCCACCCGCAGACACCACCACCTCATCAGATCCGCCAAAAGGACCTCCTTCAAAGACCGACTAGACAACAATGCACACAACAGCAAAGAGCTCTTCAACATCGTGAAGGAACTCTCCAACCCCAGCTCCAACACCAACGACATCGACCCTCGCAAGACCTGTGCGAATCGCTGGCCACCTTCTTCCACCGCAAGATCGCAGACATCCACGACAGCTTCAATGCTGCGACCGCCCCAGCAACCACCGAGACCTCCACCCCCACGCCCACCACCCCCACCAACCGCCTGATCTCCTGGACCAACATCAACGACGATGACACCATCAAGATCATGAACTCCATCCACTCCGGATCCCCGTCAGACCCATGCCCACATCACATCTTCAACAAAACTGGCACCACCATCACACTCCATCTCCGGAAAGCCATCAACATCTCCTTCGATACAGCAACCTTCCCAGAGAGCTGGAAGCACTCCGAGATCAACGCCCTACTCAAGAAACCCAAGGCGGACCCCAAGGACCTCAAGAACTTCCGACCCATCTCCCTGCTTCTGTTCCCGGCAAAGGTCATCGAGAAGGCCGTCAACAAACAACTGACCAGATTCCTCGAGGAGAACAGCATTTTGGACCCGTCCCAGAGCGCGTTCCGCAGCAACCACAGCACCGAAACTGCCCTCATCGCAGCCACGACGACGTCAGGACTCTGCTAGACAGCGGAGAAACCGCGGCCCTCATCCTCCTGGACCTGTCAGCCGCCTTTGACACGGTCTGCCACAGCACACTACGAACACGCCTCCTCCACGCCGGGATCTAAGAGAAGTCACTAGACTGGACCTCCTCCTTCCTCTTCAGCAGAACACAGAGTGTCTGCCTCCCCCCCATCCGCTCCGAAGCCACCAAGATCATCTGCGGCGTACCCCAGGGCTCATCCCTCAGCCCAACGCTGTTCAAAATCTACATGGCACCACTCGCCCACGTCGCCCGACTGCACGACCTCAACATCATCTCTTACGCTGATGATACCCAGCTGATCCTCTCCCTCACCAAAGATCCCCACACCGCCAAAACCAACCTCCATGAGGGAATGAAGGCTGTCGCCAACTGGATGAGAAACAGCCGACTGAAGCTGACCTCGGACAAGACAGAGGTCCTCATCCTCGGATCCACCCTCTTGGCCTGGGACGACTCCTGGTGGCCGACCGCACTAGGAACAGCTCCAATGCCCACCGACCACGTACGCAACCTAGGGGTCATCCTCGACTCCACCCTCTCCATGACGAAGCAGGTCAACGCCGTCTCTTCCTCCTGCTTCAACACCCTCCGCATGCTCCGCAGGATCTACAAGTGCATCCCCACTGAAACGAGAAGGACGGTCAGCCAGGCCCTCGCCAGCAGCAGACTAGACTACGGAAACGCCCTCTACGCAGGAGCCTCGGCCAAACTCCTGAAACTGCTCAAACGCATCCAGAATGCCTCTGCATGCCTGATCCTCGACATCCCTCGCCGCAGCCACATCACACCCCAACTGAGAGACCTGCACTGGCTCCCCGTCAACAGGAGGATAACCTTCAAACTCCTCAACCACACACACAAAGCACTCCACAACACCGGACCAAGTTACCTCAACAGCCGACTCAGCTTCTACACCCCCACCCGGCAGCTCCGCTCCGCCAACCACGCCCTCGCCACTGTACCCCGTATCCGAAGAGTGACCGCCGGCGGCAAATCATTCTCCCACCTCGCTGCCAAGACATGGAACACCCTCCCCATCCACCTACGGCAGACCCAAGACCTACTGACCTTCAGAAGACTCCTCAAGACCTGGCTCATCGAACAGTAGCAGCATTCCCCCACCCCTCAGCACCTTGAGACCCTCACGGGTAAGTAGTGCGCTCTACAAATGCTTTGATTGATTGATTGATTGATTGATTGATTGATTGATTGGTTGATTGATTGATTGATAAGAACATGCACAGAGATGGGAAGAGTGCTTGGTAGCATTTCGCCCCAACAACAGTAATGAGGCAGAAGCAACAACATGTGGCGCTACCATTGGGAAATGTAGGTGGGTGCACACTGACTCAGGGGGGTTACCACAATTGTTGGCCAACATTCCCTGGCTGACTGGTATTTTACTAAGGTGCAGGTTCGACATGACTTGGAACAATCAGAGATAATCCTGACAATAGCCTCCCTACTGGGTAAGGAATCAAAGACACATCCAGATTTCTATTGTAAATCTGTACATTTGTAAGTCTATAAATGTTCTTGATGCCAGAAAACGTACAGGGTCAACCTGTTTCTAGCAAGTTTCTGTTGTAAGTTTTGAAATACTTCCCTGTTAAGGCCATTGGTGGACAAATACTCCAAGCGGCAACATGAAATATGTTGAATTACTTGTAAGCCAATGAATGAAATATGTTTTAATATATTTGTGACCAATTGATGATACTGGCATTGTTGTTTGTTGTTATTGTCATAAAACAAATCAATGTTATTTGCTTAAAAAAAGAGGCTAAGCATGAAAGAAGAAAATGCTCCAATTATAACCTCCTCCCTTAGGAGACTGTCGATTATAATTTGTGGAGGCCAATCTTCTTCTGCAAGTAGTTTATCATTAGAATCAGTCAATGAAGTCCAGAAAATCCTTGGGACAGTGCACTCAATATTCCCTTCAATTTGAACCTAAACATTGTAAAGTAAATCTAGTTCATTCAAATGCCCTTCAAGTGTTTCTGACTGAACAAAGTCATTAGTCCTCTCCACATTCAGGAGGGGCTCAGACATGAGGTGGGCTATTGTTATTCCTGTGGCACTGTCTTCAACAGAGCCCCCTTTCTGTGAGGTATCCTGTTTCCGTGAAGCTGCTACCTTTTTCCTTGGAAAGTGCTGCTTGGGCAGTCCTGATCCCCGGCTGACCCATCACCACTGCTGATAGGTCTGTCCCTTGTCAGGTACATGGGAAGAGTGGGCCCCTTTACTTGGATCCAATTTCTTACCACCACCATCCTGTGAAGAATGAGAATAATACTCATCAAAGGATTGATATCTCTGAGGAGCCCTAATTCCCCTCCTATCTCTCAAGTTATAGCCTCCCCTGTTCTTCATCTGGATGATAACATTGGTATCGTTTTCCCAAATCCACTCCATGTTTTCACACTCTCCCTTAGAGATCATGGCATCTCCTGATTCTTTTCTTTTTGATCAGTCTCATTTTCTTATCTAAGTTTTAACTGGAGGTTCTGAGGCATTGTGTTGAGAGTGTCTCCATGGAGAAAAAAAACTTCAAAGATAAATCAAGAGTTTAATTAGGAATATGAGCTACTGGTTATTCTTGACATTGAATCATTATATATAAATATTCCGAAAACATCAGCTCTTCTAGGGGCATATTATCAAGAAACTGCGTTAAAATTATCGCCGCTTTAGTGGCAGAAAACTGCCGCTAAAGTGGCGATAATGGGCTTGATAATATGCCACAGAGAATTCCCATAAAAGCCCATGTTCTGGTGTCAACATGGGCTTCTATGGGAATTCTCTGCGGCATATTATCAATCCCCTTATCGCCGCTTTAGCGGCAGTTTTCTGCCGCTAAAGCGGCGATAATTTTAACGCCGTGCTTGATAATATGCCCCATAGTTCTTTTTGAGGCACTATGCACATGCACACATCTGAATAGAATGCCAGTTTGCACTACCAAACAATCATAGGAACTAGATATGTGGGTAATTTTAAACTACAAACCATTTGCTCTAATAACAACGTATGTCTGCCCAACATTACCCTGTGGTGAAGAAACATCAATGATTTTTATGATTTCGCATGGGTCTGAAATTCAATTACATGAATTTGTGCTCTGGCTTATTAATCAAGGTTCAGATTTGGAATTTGCATTATATTTCCATAAAATACAGATTAACTATTTGGATCTGTTAATTAAATACAAGGCAAACAAACTTTGTACCACTTTGTTGAAAAAATCTGTCGAATGAACTGTATTGTTACATTACAATAGTTACCATTCTCATGTCACATAAGAAAATTTGCCGAATGGGCAATTCCTAAGAATCATAAGAAAATTCGATGAGGCCAACATACAGACTAGTAGGGAGGTGCTATTCAAAACATCTTGGCCCACATTTTCTAATGCTTTGTGTCAGGCTTATGTTACTTTTCTAACACAAACCCAACACAAAGTGTCATGTCGGGATTTAGTTTCCAATGCAAACCAGGATTTACGTTGGGAAGATTACCAAAGTTGTGCAATGCGGTGATTTGCATTACAGTGTGTGAAGAGGCCATTCCATGGGTTGTGCATGGGCATTCCCATGCAAGCACCCAGGGGTTTTGACACAAATCCCTTTTTTCCAACAATCACAGGAAGGGATTTTTCCTAATTTTTTCCTACTGTGCGTGGGTTCTGCATTGTACAGCATACATAAAAAGTAGCAAAAGAATAGTTTTTGTACAGATATAAGACACACACCTTTGCACTATGGTGCGAGGGTGTGCGCATTGCCCACAGCGCAGGTGAGGAAACAGGGCCACACCTTATTAGATATGGTGCTGTTCCGCTCGCTCCCTATGCCTCAACACAACACAGCAACTTTACTTTTTAGTAAATCTGGACCCTGGTGTGCCATGTCATGAAAAGAGCTTAGTATTGCTCAAAGGACATTTTACTCCAACCTACAAATAAGAATTCAATTACGGACACAATTATCAGCGTGAGCATCTTCACTACTCCAAGCAATCATAGGCAGACTATCATAACAAAGAATTGACATTTTGTAAATAATAGGAACCTTTCTACTCCATTATTTTCTTAGTAACACAGAAATAAGGTCAGCACGAACATAATCACCTCTGCATGGGGTTTGACACTGACTGCATGTCATTATCAAAGTGGACAATGCCAAGCATTTAAATTCGCCAAGAACACTAAAGCTTTCGAGTTTACAGACCAGAATCATGAGTTAACTTCCTTCTTGAAGGGGGCGCTAGGTGGCGCGCAACCAAGATGGCCGCACGCCCGTGAGGCTCTGGACACTTGGCTACTTGATTTGCCTTTTATCCTGATCGAATGACCGCAGCTTTCTACCTTTGGAATGGGAATGGCCTGCTGATGTCGCCAGCTACCTGTCGCTCTAAACCCAACTCCTGAGAGCATCCGCCGGCGCTGATATCGACTGGGGCAGCCTGCCCGGGATGGTGGTGAGACCCTGCGGCGATCCACGGACGGCTGTGCCAGCTATGAGAGGGCCGGGGCTTCACACGTGGCGACTGGGCCGCACAGCCTGAGATATTGCCGCCCCCTTCGCTGCAGACGATCGCCGTAGCTGCCGGTAACCCTACCTGACATACCAGTCTTCGCGGCGGTGACATCCAGCTTCTTGGCACCAGGACGAGAAATCACACGTGGTGAGGCGGCTTGGGCTCGCACGCTCTCCCTGGCACAATGACCCCTTTTCCAGCTGACTTGGCGCTCACGGCGGCTGCTCTCTGACTCCTCGGCTTCAACGTTGTGTGCCGCAGCTCCTGACATCCCGCTCCCTCCCCGCCCTGTGCGGTTGCTGTGTCGCCCTCGCTGGAGTCATTCCGGACGATTGAAGTGGGCGCGGGACACCTCCACCCACAATACGGGGCAGCGCATCTGCCGTTGTTGACTCCTGCTGCGCCAGCCAGCGCCAT
Source organism: Triturus cristatus (assembly GCF_964204655.1). Classification (NCBI taxonomy): domain Eukaryota; kingdom Metazoa; phylum Chordata; class Amphibia; order Caudata; family Salamandridae; genus Triturus; species Triturus cristatus. Next base: position 821,588,716 of record NC_140585.1, on the reverse strand, counting down.
TGTCTGTGATTGGCGCCGGGCACTTCCATTCTGGCTGGCACACAGATCTCGCACATTACCGCCTTTGCTGGGAGCTTGCTGGGACCATTTTATGCCAGCGGGCTGCGCCACCACACTGGCGCGGAACCTACGGATACTCCTGCCTGAGCCTCAGCCTTTTGCCAACCTGGGCCCTATACCTTGGTGAGGGGAACCTGAGCTGGCCCTGGGCACGGGTCTGCACGAGGGTGGAACACGCCACTCCCCTCTCTATCTTTCTTCTGCGGAGTGCTGCCTGCCTGATCCACTGAGGTTGCTATCTGGGCGCTGCCCTAGATACACTACACTACACTTTGAAACTGCTCCAGAGACCGGTCAGTTGGCACTTCACGGTTGAGATCCCTTGCTCCTTCCAACCTGCGGATGACATTATAACAGAACCTCTGCCTCTGCCACCTTGCGCCGTGCTGCTGACCCTTTGCTTTTCTCTGCCTGGATTTGGCTTGGCTTCCCTCACCTTTATCACCACACTGCCCTCCCCCCACACCAGGTCACTCTATCCGACGCGCAGTCAGCATGGGCAAACCTGAGGGCCGACAGACCAAACTCCCCTTCGATGCCAAGAGATCTGTCACGCGATCTTGCGCTGAGGATGCAGTTCAGTTGGCTAGCACGTCCGCCTCTGTCCCTCCGCCGGCTACGGAAGACGAGGTCAAATCCCTACTATTGGACATGCGACGCAGCCTGACCGACCTCTCCACAAAAATAGATTCAATGAACACGCGCATTGACTACATAGTCCAAAAGGTGGAGAAGCCTGATGAACGGATCAAAGAGGCAGAGAAGCGTATTTCGGATACGGAGGACACCACCTCGCAGATGACCCGCTAAATGACTCAGATGGATAAGCTCTAAAAAGTGATCGCTGCCAAGAACGAGGACTTGGAGGCTAGGAGCCGGCGCAACAACATCTGCGTTACTGGAATTCCTGAGAGCACGAATACTGGCAGGATGGAGGACTTCTTTGAATGACTCCTGCGCACCACCTTCGGAGCAGACGCCTTCTCCTCTCAGTTCATAGTGGAGCGGGTGCATCGATCCCTCGGCCAGCGCCCGGCTCCGGGAGCCACCCCGAGGCCGATAATTGCACGCCTCCTAAATTACAGAGATCGGGATGCTGCGCTAAAGATGGCCAGAGACCACCAAAACTTACAATTTGAGGGCACCAGCTTCTCAATATACCCTGATTTCACGATGGCGGTGCATGAGACCCGCCGTAAATTTCTCCCGGCTAACCAAAACTCAGCAAACTCCAGATTAAGTATGCTCTACTATATCCAGCTCGTTTGAGAGTCACCTACCGGGAGAAACAGCACTTCTTTACAACTGAACAGCAGGTGGATAACTTCCTTCGTACCGTCAAAAAAAACACCCAGATGAAAGAGTCTCCGATCGCCTCTCCCAATCGCCATCATTGAGTGCTGACTGAACTTCACCATTTTGTCTTTCTGGCCGTAAATTGACTCCCTTTTCCTCTCCCATGAAGAGCCTCGTAACACAGTTGCTGACTGTCCTCATACTTCTGAGACATACCCGATCTGTCGCCAACCCGGCCCTGCTGCTGGGAGCTCTGGAGGCGATGTGAGGCTGTATGCACTCTCACCGTACCCTGCTGGTTTCGGACTAAACCGCCCTACGCTCTTCTCTCAAGCCACAGATAAGTGCTGATGCTGAATATGTACTGACTGTATCATCTCACTGTTGCGTGTTATCACCTTTATAATGCATATGTTGGCACAAACTGCTTCCCAACTGCTGATCCCCCCCTTATTTTTCCGAATGTGTCATGCGGTTGTGGCTGGCGGTTGTTTGATCATCCCACCATGCTCGTCAAGTACCCCCCCTTTGACCAGCAACATTGGGGGAGGCACTTGTTGCACACTGGCATACCCCCACATGGGAGATCCCCTTAGATCACTCTTTTTGCATGATGACTCTTCCCTTATTGCACTGTTGCAATCAGTTAGTTGTGTTGGGTGATGGTAGTACTGCCGGCACATTTGGGGTGCTGCTGTGGGTGGGGGAGGGGATTTTGCTCATTGTTGGTATTGTTTTTTACACCAATTGACAGGCACAGACTCTGTACGACGATACGCATGGTATTATAATTCCCGCAGGCCACTTCTAAACCTTAATAACATAGTCCTTCCCATTACAACACGCTGAGCCCTTACGTCTTAATGTAATCTCCTGGAATGTTAGGGGCATTCGGGATCCTCGGAAATGTAGGCAGATCCTCTCCTACTTGGACAGACATCATGTACACATAGCAGTCCTGCAGGAAACCTACCTCGACCCCTCCCGCTCTCCCGCGTTTGCTTGTAAGTGGGCCATGACGCGGGTTTTTTACTCTTACTCCACATACTCCAGGGGGGTGGCAATCCTGGTTAAGCGCAACTCACCCTTCATCCTGGGGGGCCCACAGCAAGACCACATGGGGCGCAGTTGTATACTTTGGGGCACGCTTGGGACTCAATCAGTCACGATAGTGTGTAGCTACGGCCCAAACACAGATGACACGGATTTTTACACCACATTATGGGGTCGAATTCTGCAAGTTGGCTCTACTCATATTATTTGGGGGGGAGATTTTAACTCTGCTTTTAATCCGGCGATGGACAGATCTAACCCCCTCCCCATTCATTATACCAAAACACAGGCAACTATACAGGGAATTCTTACAGCCCATGAGCTCACTGATGTTTGGCGCCACCTCCATCCCGGAGATAGGGAGGGTACCCATTACACCGCTCTTCATGCCTCATGGGCCAGACTGGACTACTGGGTGGTTTCCCGAGGTGCTGTTTCCTGGACTGAATGTGCCACCGACCTTGCCAGGACCTATTCGGATCACGCGACAGGACTTATAACTATTGCCCCACCAGATATGCGATCCACTCCCCGACTGTGGCGGCTTGCTCCGGAGGCCCTGCTTGACACAGTGTTCAGAGCAGAGATTGGAGAGGAAATTACCTCCTTCTTCCAGACCAATATTGACTCCGTCTCTTCGGTGGGGGTAGTGTGGGAAGCTTTAAAGGTCACAATACGTGGGGCTTTTATGGCCAAAAGCTTTGGGGTTTTGCGTGATCTGCGCCGTACCCTTCATAACCTAGAGAACAAACTCAAACAGCTAGAGGCTAAACTCTGGGGACCTAACTCAGGCCAGAACCTTTCGACATTTAGAGATAAACTCACGGAATATAACGAAACAGCTGCATCTGAGGCACGATTTCACGGGAAATACCACACTGTGCGCAGATACGGTGAGGCCGAACGCCCCGGCAGGCAGTTAGCGTAATTGATACGGCGCCCTAGATTCGCCAATTATGTCCTCGAGATTAAAGACTCAGAGGGAATAAAGCACAGAGACAGCCAGGACATTCTGCGCCCTTTTGCTGACTTCTATGCCACATTATACAGCACCTGCAGAACCGAACCCCCTGACTTTACCCCCTTCCTGCAAGATATCACCCTGGGCTGGTTGGGCGATACACAGTGGGAGTTCCTTGTAGCTCCCTTTGAAAATGATGAAATACACGAGGCAATAATGCAAATGCAGTCTGGAAAGGCCCCAGGCTCTGATGGCCTTCCTGTAGATTTATATATAAAGCTTATATAGCCCAGTTGCTTCCCATTCTTAGAATCGACCTTAAATGAAGCTCTGGAAATTGGCTGCCTGCCCCCCTCCATGAGGTTAGCATTGATTTTGTCCCTTCTCAAGCCTGGCAAAGCGGCAGACTGCTGTGACTCACATAGACCCTTATCCTTACTCAATACGGACACCAAAATCCTTGCAAAACTTCTAACTAATCACCTCAGCCTGCTAATGGACAAGCTGGTGCTCCCCGACCAAGCTGGCTTCGTCCCTGGCCGGGCGACCTCACATAATCTCTGCACGCTCTTCTCCACTCTTCATACGATAGACCCAAAGATACCCCTGGCCGCTGTACACCTCGACGCCTCAAAAGCGTTCGACTCGGTGGAATGGGACTAACCTCTTTGTGATTTTACAAAACATGGGCTTCCCGCGGGGGTTTATATCCTGGGTTCGCCTCCTCTATACCAAGCCCGTACCCAAGGTCCTTATTAATGGCCATTCCTCATTTTTCATCCCAATATCTCGCGGGACCCGGCAGGGGCGCCCGCTGTCGCCACTCCTGTTTGCCTTGGCGATCGAACCCCTTGCAGCTAAAGTAAGACAATACCATCAAGATAAGGCCCTCCGCTGCCCACTCCGACATATCCTGATTTCTCTGTATGCGAATGATATCACGTTATACGTCAGAGAACCCCAGACGAATCTCAAACTACTGCTCCAAGAATTCGTGAGATTTGGGGGTCTATCTGGGATCCATATTAACTGGTCCAAATCTCAACCCTTCCCCCTCACCTCATGGAATTCGCCCCGGACTTCCCAATTGAGTGGTGCCCTGATGAGGTTAAATACCACGGTATCTGGATATCCGCTAATCACGACGAATTGATGCGCCTGAACTAAGGCCGTACCCTCAATGGGATAAGGGACAATGTTACGCTTTGGATCGCTCTCCCGCTATCCATTGCAGGCCGCATATCCTTAATTAAAATGGTTATCCTTCCTAAACTCCTTTATCTATTCACAAACATACCTTATAACTAGGGCTCCCGGTTTTATGGTATTTATTTTTTTGCCATTTCCGTCTGTATTTATCCATATTTATTTTTTGGGCTTTTTTTCTGTATTTATCCATATTTATTTTTGCCACAAGCAAAAGGCGACGCTACAGCTAGTATTTTTCCACATTTATTTACACCATACTGCCCCACTGAGAGAAACTCGCACTGCCTTCAGCACAACTCAATTGTGCTGCGACTAAATTCAAATTATGCACTAGACAACAGTAAAATGCTGTCTGAAAAAAAATGAATAACACCCTGGAAAAAGCAAACACTCATAGGGAATGCAAGAATAAGCAAAGCATGTGAACTGTAATCAGAAAAAAACATGGTTACCTTAACGGTTTTAAACTCATTATTCAGAAATCAGTAAGTGATTTTGCCTGAAAAGTTCAAGACATGGCTACAGGACCAGGAAGGGACCCCTTTCAATGTCAATTGCTTATATCCTTTCAAAATGTATGCAGTTTGGTTTAAAAAAGACCACATCCCCAAACACAGAGCCGCATTTTATAAGCTAAAATAATTAAAAAGTTGAAAACGATCATATTAAACGTTTGCACTCTACCCATCAACCAGGTATTGCAGTCCCTTTAGGAATGGCGCACTTACCCACCCTGGGAAAACATTGTTGTTCAAAGAAAGAAGATAAAAAGAAAGTAGCGCTTTCACTGGCAAACTCTGTAAAGTGGCGCTAATGTGGGTGGGTGTAAATAACAGTCTGACCTGTCTGCTGTCCACTCTGTATTGTTTTATTTAGGTATTTAACTATTTTTTCTCTCCATTCCGAGGTTTTTCTTTTCAATAGAAAACGGTCAGAAAATGAGGACATTTACAGCCAAAGTGTTCAGCCTTTTTTGGATCAATTTCACAGGGGAACAAATAAAGAAAAGGAGAGGCAAGAGAGAGTACCTTAAGAGCTGCCTCTTGAAATCAGCACGTAAGCAGGAGCGAGACAGAGACAGAAAGAGATGGAGGAATAAAGAGAGGAGGGCAGCCGCCAGAGGCAGATCAGGAGTAGTGGACACGGTCCTTGCCATGAAGGAAAAGAGACAGCGTTTATTTTTTCTTCGTTCTCTGCCCTTCCCAGAACGGCTGAGCCTTCCTGCAGCATAACAAAAGGCAGAGGGCGGGTGGCCTCTGACTCCAGGCAGGTCAAGTGCAGGGCCATTAGGTAGCGCTTTCGCGTGCTAATGGCCCTGCGATAACAGCAGGGAGAGGGGAAATTATTTTGTCCCCTCGTCCCCCCACCCTTTTCCCCCACTCCAAAATCTGGGGGGGATATATCCCCCACGTCCCCCACACTTCCTACGCCCATGAGGCACACACATATAATTGCAGACTTTTTTCTATCTATTTTACGCGTCCTGACTAATAGGAAAAGTTAATTCATAACACACAGAGTGCTACGACATTTTTCTAATGCTTAAACCACATGAAGCTGTGCCTGGCTGAAAAAAGCATTTAACCTTTGAGCAGTAATAGCATTAGAAACTCACGTTCAAACAGCTAGAGGCTTTATCAAAAACAAAAGCATGCCCCTCACCAGTAGTAATGAGGCTTTGTTGGTTTTTCACCCCTTCTAGAGCCCCTGCATCGCCACTCCGACTATTGCTGGAAGAATTAGCACGTTACACAATACTGCCCTGTCAGCTGAAACCCAGAGGCATCGGGTTTTTGCTTGCAGGAATCGGGAGGCGGGAGACTAGCGCGGCAACATTTACTCGTATTTTACCGTTTATAAATATAAATACAGACAAAGGAATTATCGATTTCCGTCTGTATTTATATGTATAAATCCGTAAATACGGAAAACCGGGAGCCCTACTTATAACCCAGGTAGAGGTTTTTTCTCGATGCTCCGGACAAAGCTCATTCGCCTCACTTGGGGTGGTAGGCAGCCCAGAGTATGGTGGGACATCCTCACCCGCCCCTACGCACAAGGGGGTTCGATATTCCCAATTTCGAACTCTGTTATATCTGTGCGCAGGCCCATTATGCACATTTCTGGTTTCACCCCCCCAGATACATGCCTCAAGTCGCAGCCGAACAATGGCTATCAGTTCCTATTCCGATTGACGGCGGTATCTTCGCTGCTGGGGCTGGCCGTGTGGATGCTCAGACCCCGATCACTACCACTGTTAAGGCTTTGCAACATATTGTTACAAGTACACGGACCCCTATGCTGTACTCGCCCTTGCTTCCCTTGTCATACCACCCGAAGATGCCAGTCCTACAGGAGGGAGTATTTAAGATAACCCTAGCTAAATATGGGATTAAAACTTGGGGGGAAATCCCAAACATCGCAACAGCTCTTCGCCACGCTACCCCCCGCCCCCATGGACCTTTTTTTATATATCCGTTTGCGGCAGGGACTCTAGGAACATACTCCTTCCTTCCCTCGTGAGCCAGCAGAAGTCGCCACGCTTCGCCTTATACTGGCTGGAGATGCAGCACCTCATCTAGTTTCATCCCTCTATCACTCTCTGTACACCACTCAGTGCACTTCACAAAACACCTCCAAGAATAAATGGTCTGTAGAATTGGGGCAGGCTATAACTGAGGAGCAGTGGACCTTATGCTGCAGGCAAACGGAGCACAGCACATCCAGTAGCTGCCTCCGGTTCCTCCACTATAAATACCTACACCGTACATATTATACACCAGCTAAACTCTATTGTTTTCAGCTGCGTGATGATGAGAAGTGCGATAAGAGGGAAGAGGTGTGGCGCCGCGGCCAGGGTGACTGACTCCGGAATCTGGGGATCACGGTTCGATCCCCGGCGCCGGCGGCAGATTAGCCCAGCACCATGTGACTCTGGGCAATAGCTTGCCCCCAGCGCCTAGAGACCCTTATGGGTGATTGTTCGCGCTTTACAAATGTGGATTATTATTATTATTATTGGTGTGGGGCCACAGGGGGTGACCTCCTTCACCTGGCATGGGACTGCGCTGCTGTACAGGGGTATTGGCTCCAGGTCTTGGAAGCCCTGGAACAGATGACATTGCTACACCTCCCACATACTCCCCTTTTCGCTCTCCTTGATTACACCGCAACCATAGCAGTGACATACAGAAAATTTGTTTCATTCAGCCTCCTCCTCACCAAACGGAGTATTGCATGCCGATCGGGCCGGGGTCAGGCACCTAGATTTAAGGAATGGATCCGAGATATGGTATTCTGGCAGGACCAAATGTGCGCATTTGCTGAACTACTCCCACTGTCCTCCCGCCCCCGAGACAATTGGGGACCCCTCACAAAATATCTGCTCACACATCCTGTTGCTGATTTTGATGACACACAGCATGACACTGTGGCAACCACATGAACCCCCCAGATCCTTGACAGGTTGATACGCGATCCCCAACCCCCCCCACACCCCCTCTCCTGAACTCGTCCTACGACTGAATACTGCTATTATGTGTATTATTTGGTTTCTCTCATTATGTTGCCCCTAATGCCCTACTGTATGGATCATTTGCTCACCGTATTTCCCTAGCCCTCAGCTCAACTTTGCTGGTTTACAGTACCTGTTTCATCTGTACACCTGCAATGATACCCTGTCTGTACCTTTGTCTGCCTGCTTTGTATTTTTTCGAAACAGTATAAATAAAATGTAAAAAAAAACAACAACAAAAACTTCCTTCCTGAATTGTAGGACTCACATTATGACTTATGTGATTGCCTGCCATTGCCTCTTACTGTCTGCAGGACAGACCATGAAAATGATAAAACAAGGCTTTAGTGGGCCCATTGTGGAGTAATAACAGCACATATCAAGTGAACATTTTAAAAGCCACCACCACACAGGCGAAGCACCTGGCAGGTTCTTGAAGTAGTCAAGCAGGATTCTAGAGGCGATAACTTGAACAATTAGGCCTTCATTACGAGTTAAGGGCTATACACTGATCCCTGTGTAAGCCTGTTTGCACAGACATTGGAAGTACCAGTTGTGTGATAATTATCACAGCATCCCAGTTTTCACCTGATTAATTTCGGCAAGTCAGACCTGCCAAAAAGTATCAGAGGGGAAGGCCCAGAAAAAAGCAAAACATGCAGAGTGTGGTGTGTTGAAAATCGACTTGCATGTTATTCCTTATTTTATAGTTGAAACTTGAAAAAGGAAGGAGATATTTGACATACGTGGTAAATACCTCGCCCTGAGGTAATGGTATCTACCACATATTCCGACAAACTTGTATTGAGGGTCTTACTGTCGAGGGCAGGGGGGGCTGGTATTCATGGTCGAAAGGGGCGGTTTTCGGCCAGTTATGGGATGAGAAGGGAGAAGGAGAGTGGCAGGAGCGGCTCAGCACTGCTGCCTGCACCGGAGCGTGATATCAAAAATCATGCGTTTTGGGGGCGAGATGAGTGGAAGTGCGCCTGTGCAGAGTGGCATTATATTCGGTTTTGATGCTTAGGTTAGGATATTTGTGTCATCAGTGGGGCTTTGTTATATTTCAGCAGCTCAGTAATCTGCTCTAGGGTGCTGAATTATGTGGCCCAGGGCGGAGTCAGGGTATCCTTTGTTAGTTAAGGGAATGGGGCATGGAAGCATTTGGCTTTGTGACAACACCCACTTTATGGTTTTCTTTCAGACAAGCTGGAGGGCCTGGGGTTAAGCCTGACAGGCAGCAGCTGCGCACAAAATTAGTTCTGGGTGTATTTATTTATTTTTTTGCATATTTATATAGCGCGAACTCGACCCGAAGGTATTGGAGCGCTTTACATGAGCACCGTATTTACATTACACATTCAGGCACGGGGAGATTAAGTGATTTGCCCAGAATCACAGGATGTGGACGCGACCCCGAGGCTCGAACCCTGGTTTCCAGCACCAAAGTCGGCAGTCTAGCAGACGGACCACATCCTCTCCCCATTCTTGGGATATGTACTGTTTTTCAAAGATTTGCATCCTTGGAATGCTGCGAGGCCCGTGTTACTCTGTTGCAGCGGCGTCTCCTCTGCTATGGCAAAAAAAGTCACACCCCCCACCACCAGCACCCTCAAAAACGTGAAAAATAAAATGCGTTCAAAACCCGTTTTATTATCGTTTTATTTTTCTTCTAAGTGACTGTGTGCACAATCTTGGGGGTGGGGCTAGGGGGAGTGACAATACTGGAGAAGCAGGAAATGGGCAAGGCAAGCGCTACCTAGCGTGTGCCACCATTATGGCGGTCGCGCCAGACCCCGGCAGTAAACCGGAAGCAAAGTGCTTCCGGTTCACACGAACGCCGGACGTTTGGGGGAGACTGGTTTAGACCAGCCTCCTGCCTGGTGGTCCCACTGCCCCGCTTTAAAAGGGGGCGGTGGGCGCAGGAACAGTCTCTTGTTCCTTGCGCCCCCACCAGGAACGCACCCGGGCCGGCGGCGGCCCGTAACTCGTTTTCCCTTTGTCTTTTTACAGGTGTTTGGTGGGACGAAGGCATCGTCGAGGGCTGCATTGGCGGCAGGTTTCACCTTGTTCAGAGGCGTTCTGCGAACATTCGGCACAGATTCTGCTCACCCAGCTGATCAGGGAGTGGGGGCAGTGTATCAAGAGCCTGTTATGGAGGAACAGTCGGCGGTGGCCGGTGCGGGCTCGGGACCACGGCTGGTCTGGCGCGCCATCGTTATTGATAGGTGAGCAAAGGCGCAAATTTGAGGGCGTTTATTACAGCGGCGGCTCTGAGTTATCTCGCAAATTCCTATGTTGTGCGGGATGGCTCTGTGGTGTCTGTTATTGTTTCTGTTGTGAAGATCGGCCCGGGGGAGCTAGTGCGGACTACGGTTCCATCTGCGACCTCCAGCGCTCCCCATTCCTAGCCCGTAAGTCATGGGGAACCAGTAACATGCCCGTGATATGCCCGAGCTCTGTGGTTTATTGTTTCTGTTGTGGAGATCGGCACGGGGGAGCTAGTGCGGACTACGGGTCGATCTGCGACATCCAACGCTCCCCATTCCTAGCCCGTAAGTCAGGGGAATCCAAACACGACTGTGATATGCGTGTTTAAAACAGCACGACACGGTGATTCCCTGAGGTGTACATCTTATGCGACCAGCAATGGGTGGAGCGCAAGCAATTTCTATGTAGCACACCTGTAGGGTCGGTCATGACTGGAGGGCAGCCAAATGTGGCGTATTGATGGCGTATTTGTTGTATGGGTGTGTGGCTGCATGGAGATGTGATTGTTACATGTGGCAGTAATTTTCATGTTTTGCAGTGATGTCGGGGCAATGGCGAAGTGGTTTGGTATTTAGTTTATCGGCCCGTGGGCCCAGTCATGCAGGGATCAGGTGCTCTATATTTAGATATAGTTGCTCAGGGGTGTTGTACATTAATGGCGGTTCTGAGTTCGGCAAGTTGCTGGTGCGGGGCGACAGTTGGCCATCCTAGCCTTACCCAAGTAAAGATGTAAAGGTGGTGTTGTATATCATTTGGATGCGTTACTTCATGCGCTGGTTTGCTGGTGGCTTTAACTATGAAGGGAGCTATGGTGTGTTTTTGTGTGTGATTTCCCCCCAACTTAATACACCACGTCATTTTTTCATTTCCTGGGTAGTGCCAACAGGCCACGACGCATGACTTGTGGATGGCGTTCCTTTCAGTGTGAGGCGCTAATATTGGTGATGCACAACAGGTTAAGGTTCCTGAATGGTGTCTTTTCAGTATCTCGATTACATGACGATATGCCGTGTTATTTACCTGTTACTCAGGTTTAATGCCACAGAAACGAGCCATGTGAACAACCTTATTTTTTCGATTAATCAGTTTGCTTATCAGGCTGGGTAGAAGGTTCTAATGCTGTCAGGTGATGCCGGGCCAAAAAATAGTATGGGGAACAAACCTTGTTTGCGGGTGTTGTCAGTGTTAGAATGATTTTGGTGCAATATAATGCACCCAGTGTGTGCAGAAAGGGGAGGCCGTATGAGGAAGATACTTTTTATGAGCCAAGTGCCAATTTCTCCAGCTGGGACACGCTCACAGGTGAGGGACACTGTCTGGGGATGGACAGTGGAACACCAACCCTCCCCTCCTTTCCAAAGGCCAAGAATTTCAAGGCGGTATGACGCCAAGCACTTACTGAAAAGGTGAGCAGACCCAGTAGTGGGGCACGAGGCACACCACAAGCACCTTTTGTGGAGCACATTTTGCATACAAGGGGTCAAAATATCGACAAAAATCTCCTTTGATTCCGGGTTTAATGGTAATCTGCACTGTCCTAGGTTATACACACAGGTATATTTGAACAGGTTGACTTGAGAACCTAGGAGCATTTATGGTGTTTGGTGTATATATATATATATATATATATATATATATATATATATATATATATATATATATATATATATATATATATATATATATATATATATATATATATATATATATTTTCCCCAAATGCCACCTGTGCCGCTGAACTCCTTCCGTGACGGGTGCCTCCTTACGTGCAGGTAGCATGCACGTGTAAAATAAACCACCAAAAATGCCCCTACTTCAAGGAACATACGAGGAGCACTATGGGTCTTCAAGCTTTTATTTCACTTAGCATGACGCGTTTCGTCAAGACTGACTTTTTCAAATGCTAATAGATGTGAAAAAAGGGTTCTTTGGCTTGTCAATGTCTTTTAAGCCTCACGGGGCTCCTCCTTCGCAGTTTCAGCAAGGAAGGACTGCATTAGCAAGCAGTACCTCCTCGAAGTTCTTGGCCGCCATCTTTGAATGTGAATATCGTTGTCATTGTACCCCCGTAGTAGTATTATCAGGGTAATTGTTTTTTTGTAAACTTCCATCTAATGATGGGAAATGAAGGATGCATCAAAGATCGCGCTTAGCCACTGCAAGTTACATCCGGGAGTCCCAGTTCTTCGTATCAGCCCATTCGTCAACCGCTGTGCGTGTTACTGGAGATTTCTGTGTCTGAGGGCACAAAATATAGTAATCTGTGCACTTTCATGTGGTCATGAACCAGTTTCATGGCAGATGCATTATTCTCTCAATTGCGGCGGTTCGGGCAGCACCATTTCAAACTTTCCCCAAATGCCACCTGTGCCGCTAAACTCCTTCCGTGACGGGTGCCTCACGGGGCTCCTCCTTCGCAGTTTTGTGCCCTCAGACACAGAAATCTCCAGTAACACGCACAGCGGTTGACGAATGGGCTGATACGAAGAACTGGGACTCCCGGATGTAACTTGCAGTGGCTAAGCGCGATCTTTGATGCATCCTTCATTTCCCATCATTAGATGGAAGTTTACAAAAAACCAAATACCCTGATAATACTACTACGGGGGTACAATGACAACGATATTCACATTGAAAGATGGCGGCCAAGAACTTCGAGGAGGTACTGCTTGCTAATGCAGTCCTTCCTTGCTGAAACTGCGAAGGAGGAGCCCCGTGAGGCTTAAAAGACATTGACAAGCCAAAGAAACCTTTTTTTCACATCTATTAGCATTTGAAAAAGTCAGTCTTGACGAAACCCGTCATGCTAAGTGAAACAAAAGCTTGCAGACCCAGAGTGCTCCTCATATGTTCCTTGAAGTAGGGGCATTTTTGTTGGCTTATATATATATATATATATATATATAAATAAATATATATATATATATATATATATATATATATATATATATATATATATATATATATATAGCAAACACACGGTGACTCACTCGAGAAGCACTCGGGAAGCGTGCAAGGTCAACAGCCTAAAATAAAGAGATATTGACAAGTTCAGGAGCTGGTACGTGATTGGCAGCCTTTCTTTTAGCCTGACGCGTTTCAAAAATTTCTTCCTCAGAGGCTCAAGAAGGTAGGTGCTATTTCTCCTCCCCCAGCAGCATTTATAACATGTCCCGCCCTTGAATAGGGCAATCGTCATTCTTTGCCATTCTGGGAGTTGGAGTACTAAATCTTTCAATATTTTCATGCACAATTACTGCTTGCGATAAAGCCCAGATTGGGCCCCAGCTGCTGATCAAAGTCATAATTCTGCAACGTTTCCCCGCATATGCGGAGGGTGAATCACTCCACGCTGCCCCCTCTGGATACTGGGATGGTGCATCCTCAGCGGCTTAGCAGCCGCTTTTCAATGGCAAACACACGGTGACTAACTCGAGAAGCACTCGGGAAGCGTGCAGGGTCACCAGCCTAAAATAAAAAGATATTGACAAGTTCAGGAGCTGGTACGTACATTTTCCATTGAAATATCCCCGTTATAGTTAGTTCAGCTAACTATAACTCGCGCGCCCGCAATGCACTGCTGATGACGTCACATATTACATCACTCATGACATGGTCAGTGACATCACTCATGACATGGTTTTTTCTGTGAATTTCAAAGGTTTTTTAAATGCTAATTTCTAACTATGCCTACAGAGATAGGACATGTGAAGAAAGAAGAAAAAATGCACAGAAAGAAAAAAAAGAAGTGCAGAAAGAAGCAACAGAAGTCCTCAAAGACGAAGAAAAGTGCAGGAAGAAGGATAACGTGCAGAAAGAACAAAAAGAAGAGCAGAAAGAAGCCTTGTTGCAAAATCATCCTGTACCCTCAACTTTTTCAGACGGATACTGGTGGTAACTGAGTCTGACTAACCAGTCCTAGAGCCAGTGCTATGTTAAAAGACACTTAGAATACAGTGAAAACACCTACATACACTAGGGAACATTATGCGTTGGGGTCCTCCTGTGATTAGCATGACCTCCTCTGTAAGCCCCTAGTATATAATAGGGCAGGGGGATTAAAACTACCTCTTAAACAGGCCACAGGGCGTTTTTGCACACGTTAACTCAGGCCCCGTCCCCTTCCTTCACTACTGTGTAAACACTCCCTGTGTCCGTTTTTAGTTGGGAGATTAAGTTCATTTGAATCCTGAGGGTATCTAGGGTCCAACTAGCCCACTAGGTACCTCCAGTAAGTGCCACATAGCTGCGTTGCAGAGAGGTGTAAAAAGTGACACGGCCTGGACCACCTCTCTGCAATGCAGCTCAGTGGCGCTTACTGGAAGCACTTGGTGGGCTAGTTAGCCCCCAGGGGCCCTCAGTATTGAAGGAAAATTATATCCCCAATTTAAAACGTGCCATAGTGCGTGTTTGCACACGTCACCTCAGGCCCCGTCCCCTCCCTTCACCACTGTGTAAACGCGCCCTGTGGCTGTTCTAAGTTGAGAGATTAAGTCCCCTTGAATCCTAAGGGTCCCTAGGGTCAAACTAGACCACTAGGTACCTCCAGTAAGCGCCACAGAGCTGCGTTGCAGAGAGGTGTAAAAAAGGGCTTGGCCTCAGAACACCTGTCTGCAGCGCAGCTCCCTGGTGCATACTGGAGATGCCTGTTGGGCTAGTTGGCCCTCAGGGACCCTCAGTATTGAAGAGGAATTAATTCCCCAACTTACAACTCGCCAGGGGGCGCGTTTGCAGAGTGCTGCAAGGAGGGGGCGTGGCCTCCGGCACGATGCCAGTCTTTTATTTATTTTAATTTTTTAAGAAGGGGGGCTGTGTGGTTCCCCTTCTTATTCTAATTTATTGGCCCTGATGACCCCATCCCCCAGGGCCTGTCTCCTAATTATATTTTTTTGACCCCAATCCCCAGGGCCGGCCACTGTTTTTTATTATTTTTAAAAAATATATATTTATAGACACACCTAGGACATGCTGGACAAACCGTACGTACCTATCACCATGACGATTTGCGTGATATTCATTAAAAGGCGACTATGCATTCAATGAATCCACGTGGAATGTATTTACACCACTAGTGAAGCTCTGACATGTCTGATGCCCTACCGTGCCTAATCCCGGTAGACACCGTTGTCGTTTATTTATACAAACATGGGTAGCTATTGACGGGCACATTTAATTCACATGCACACCAAGCCATTCAAAGGGGATTCGACAAAAATTCGACCAAAACTATGCAAGAACCCCCCCTCACGGTTAATAAAACACACATCCACTGCCGGATGTGTAATACTTTTTATTTTACTCTCTGGAAAGGGGACGAACATCACTTGAGAGTCACAGCGCGCTCCTGGCAGAGCCCAATGCTGTGCTACACCCACCATTGCCTGCTGAGTGCCACACACCTCTGTGTTGTATTCCACTAGCTAGTGCATATGCTATGACACTCTCTAGCCCATGTGCACTGTAACACCACCCCGTGAATACGTCATGCCACACTTGTCTTCGCACGGGTTATATTGCCCCATCTAACGTGCCTTCCTCGATGCCTATGTTATAACGCACAGTGCTATGCCATACATATTACAATCTGGGATCCATATCTTTGTCACAGTGCATATGCAACGTTACACTCCCCAGCACATATTTTATATTACAACTTTAGAGACTAGTTAGGTTACACAACACTGCCCTGTGCATATTACACTCCAAGGCGCATATTGCATAGCACACGCTAGTGCCTGTGCTATCTCGCGCTCTCCAATTAATCTGTCATTGCGCACAATGTATTGCATATTATATTTCACGCCCGGTTCATCTTATATCACACTTTTTGGTGCATAGTTTATACCATACACTATATCTAGTTTTCATTTTCAATCGTGCTCTCAGGACTATGTTCTATATAACACTGTGTTCACCTACCCTTTTCACGGGTATTACATTTTGCGATAGGGGGTGGAGAGTCAGGGGGTGTGTCTGCCAAGTGAGCCCGGAGTCACAGTCACAAACGTCCTCTTCTTCCTGAATAAAAGTGAGATTATGCTGCATACTTGTTCATATTTTAAGTAGTTCGCACAGACACACGTTTTAAAAACAATAAAGTTCCTAATACCCACCATCTCTGAACAGTTAGCTTGCTGCCCCATCCCCCTCCTCCCTATCCTCTGTTGTGTGAATCCATGGACTAGCCTCCTCCCTCCTGCCATGCATGGTCTGATGTGCTGCCACTGCCCTCAATTTAGTATGATGTACCAGTCCACTCCTCCTGCCCTCCATTGCCCAATTCTATGCCCCATCATTGACCTCCTGCTTAAACTCTGTGCTTAGCTTGCTGCCCCTATTCTCCTTCCCCCTGCCCTCCGATGTCTTTGTGTATGCCCCTGCTCCATCCTTTTTGCCCACCATGTTCCATGGACCTGCCACTCCTATCTACTCTGAGTGTTCTGTTGAGCTGCCACTCCCCTCCCACCTGCCTAGCATTGTCAGATGACTGTAACCTGTCCCTGCCACCTCCACCCTGCCTGTCCACATGCCATGCCCCTATCCTCTTCCTCCTGTCCTATATGGTCCATTGTATTGCCACACCCTTCTGCCCTCCCTGGTCTGTTGTGCTGCAACTGCTCCTCCTGCCTGCCCCGTGCGGTCTGTTGTGAGGCCCCTTCCCCTGAACTTTCTTGTCTGTGCACAGGTCCTGACCCTCCCTTCTATCCTCCATCGTCCTTTGTGCATGCCCCTGCACCCTCCTTCTTGCCCATCATAGCCATTGTGCTACCACTAACCCTCCCACTTGCCATGCATGGTCTTCTGTGCTGCCATGGCCCCTCCCACCTGTCCTGTGTGGTCAGTTAGCTGCCCCTGACCCCCTCCCACCTTCCCTCCTTGGTCTGTGTGTATGCCATCACAGTCTCACTGTTGCTCTTCATGGTGTGTCTTGCTTCTAGTGCCCATCCTGCCTGACCTCCATGGATATCTTGCTGCTCCTGCCCTGCCCCCTTGCCCCCAGCCCTCTGTTTACATGTGCAGACCCCTACTCCCTCCCTCCTGGCTTGTCTGTTCCATTGTAATGCTCCTGATCCATCCCTCCTGCCCTTTATGGTCTGTTATGCTGCAGCTTTCTCTCCTGTCTGTCCATTATGGTCCTGCCTCTTGCCCCTCTGTTCTCTGTTGTCCATGTGCATGGTCCTGTCCCCTCCCTCTTGCTTTCTATGGATTGTTGTGCTGCACTACCGTCCCGCATGCCCTGTGTGGTGTATTGTGCTGCTGCAAACCCTGATGCCTGCCCTGCAGGGTCAGTTTGGTGCACCTCTCCATATCCCTCCTGTCCTCTGTTATCCAAGTCCATGTCCCTACCCCATTTCCTTCCATGATCCAATGTACCATACTTGCGAACATTTTGAACTCGGTAAGAGGGAGATTTTGAAAAAAAACTGGGGTATTGATTTTCCCCTTTGAGTTACATTGAAAAAGAGGAGATTGTAGACAGGAGACAGATCAAATAAAGCCCATTTGAGCTTAAAAACATTGGACGTTTCCTGGCTGAATCGGGTCTGTTGGCATGTATGGTTGTACTACCATTGCCTCTTCCTTCTGCCCACAATGGTCTATTACATTGCCACAGCCTCTCTTGCAAGTCCTGTATTGTTGGTTTGTTGCCCCTGCCCCCCTTTCCACTGCCCTCCATAGTCTGTTGTGCTGCCACGGCCCTTCCTGCCTGCTCAGTGTGGTTAAATTGTTGTCTTTGCACCCTCCTACCTGCCTTCAATTTTCAGAGTCCGTGCCCCTGGCCTCTGCCTCTCAACAGTATCCTAATGAACAACTAGATTGCTAACATTCTATATTTATTACAAAAGTGTGGAACGCCTGACGTCATCTTGATGTAATCAAAACTGTAATACCTAGAGCATTTCCTTTAGAAATTACATATATGAGAGGGTCTTATTGGCATCAAAATTATGGTTAGTGCTCTAAAAGACTAAAATAGGGACATATTTTCTGAGTTTTCAAATAGCGAGAAAGCACTTTTAAATTATATGTTACCGTTATGTTTTTTTTATCCAGTTGACCACTTGATTAAATGTTTCACTTAGGGGAGAGGATGTGGTGTTACTTCCAGAACTGCAGACTTTGCAACTGGGGAACCAGGTTGGAGTTTCTGCTTCAGCTCGACATTCTGTGATTCTGGTCAAATCACTTAGTCTCCCCATGTCTACAACCAAAATGAATTTGTTCTTGTGTGATGTAACCAATGCTCATGTAAAGCACTCCAATACCTGACAAGTCTGCACTATATAACACTGCAAACACACAAAATAATAAGTGTTTTGCACACTTCTGTCATTGGGCTATATTTGGGCTACATCTGGGTGATTTTGGGCTACAATTGGGCTCTTTTGTCTCCGGTGGCCATCTTGGGAGATTTATTTGTTATGAAGTTTCCTAATTTCCTCATGTACTGCAGTCTCCTCAGTAGGAAATGCTTTCAGTTTTTTACTTTGATTCCATCATGAAGGTATTCAGATATGTCACACATTTGCCATAAATTCTGAATGTTAGCACTCTAGTTGCTCATTAGATCACTGTAGTAAAACTACTGTTCACCATGGAAGTCTGCTCCTGGTATTAAAAGTGCATGTTTCAGTCTGCATGTCAGAATTTTTTAATGAAATAGAAGAGGATTTGAGAAGTCACTCAAAATGTGCCCTCATTTTCTTTCTTCAGCATTAATCATAATTTCTATGACAAAATGAACCCCCTCATTGTGTTCCTTTTTAAATTAAATGTTTTAAGTGTTACCAGTTTATTCCAATCAAGATGGCTTCAGGTGTGCCATACTTTTGCCATAATGAAGACAGTAAGCGCTCTAGTTGTTTTTAAGAACTCTCTGGGACATTCTGTCATTGTGCTATACTTGGGCTACATCTGGGTGATATTTGGGCTACATTTGGGCTCTTTTGTCTCTGGTGGCCATCTTGGCAGACTTATTTGTTATGAAGTTTCCTAATTCCCTCGTTTACTGCAGTCTCCTCAGTAGGAAATACTTTCAGTTTTTTACTTTGATTCCAAAGGCATTCAGATGTGTCACACATTTGCCATCAATTCAGAATGTTAGCACTCTTTTTGCTCATTAGATCACTGTAGTAAAGCTACTGCTCACCAGGGAAAACTGCTGCTGGTATTGAAAGTGCATGTTTCAGTCTGCATGTCAGAATTTTTTAATGAAATAGAAGAGGATTTGAGAAGTCACTGAACGACTGAACAGAATTACTTGAAATTTGGCAGAGAGGTAGTCCTCAGGTCAGGGATGTGACTTTTGCAGGTCTGGTGTCAATCTGTTGATTGTTCCTGAGAAAATCAAAAGTAAAATCATATATATATGTGGGCGGAGCCTAACCACACATCTCATCCTGAGATCTGATTGGCTGTCAGCACTTCATCCAAGAAGTGTTGGCAGCCATCTTGGGACCAATATACATGATAGCACCTCATTAAAAAGCATTGCAGTTAATAGAAGGTTTTAAGACTTTAGTTACATTATAAATCATTTGTTGATGGTACCATACTCATTTTAGGAATTGTGGTATGTTCTAAGGTGATTTCACCATGTGAAAAAGCCTTCTGCTGAGATATCATGATTGAGAGAAAAATATTTTCTTATGCTTTTCCCACAGAGGTTTGGAAGGTGATCTATAAGCTAAACTGAGAGCTTATTTTCTGTAAATTCACATTATCTTTCTCAGTCATGTGAGAATGAAGTCTGACATTCTCAGTAAAACATGTACATCCAACAAGGGCAGAGACTGTCAGTTGATTCCTTTGTGTTCTACTGCAGCTTCCCAGAGTGCTCCAAAGAACAACTAGAGCGCTAACTGTCCTACTTATGATAAACATATGGCACACCTGAAGCCATCTTGCTTGGATTAAAGTGGTAACTCTTAAAACATTTAATTTAAAAAGGAACAAAATGAGGGGGTTCATTTTTCCATAAAAAGTGTGATTAGTGCTGCAGAAAGAAAAATTAAGGCACATTTTGAGTGACTTCTCAAATCCTCTTCTATTTCATTAAAAAATTCTGACATGCAGACTGAAACATGCACTTTCAATACCAGCAGCAGTTTTCCCTGGTGAGCAGTAGCTTTACTACAGTGATCTAATGAGCAAAAATTGTGCTAACATTCTGAATGTATGGCAAATGTGTGACACATCTGAATGCCTTCTTGATGGAATCAAAGTAAAAAACTGAAAGTATTTGCTACTGAGGAGACTGCAGTACATGAGGAAATTAGGAAACTTGATAACAAATAAGTCTCCCAAGATGGCCACCAGAGACAAAAGAGCCCAAATGTAGCCCAAATATCACCCAGATGTAGCCCAAGTATAGCCCAATGACAGAATGTCCCAGAGTGTTCTTAAAAACAACTAGAGCGCTTACTGTCTTCATTATGACAAAAGTATGGCACACCTGAAGCCATCTTGATTGGAATAAACTGGTAACACTTAAAACATTTAATTTAAAAAGGAACACAATGAGGGGGTTCATTTTGCCATAGAAATTATGATTAATGCTGAAGAAAGAAAATGAGGGCACATTTTGAGTGACTTCTCAAATCCTCTTCTATTTCGTTAAAAAATTCTGACATGCAGACTGAAACATGCACTTTTAATACCAGGAGCAGACTTCCATGGTGAACAGTAGTTTTACTACAGTCATCTAATGAGCAACTAGAGTGCTAACATTCAGAATTTATGGCAAATGTGTGACATATCTGAATACCTTCATGATGGAATCAAAGTAAAAAACTGAAAGCATTTCCTACTGAGGAGACTGCACTACATGAGGAAATTAGGAAACCTCAAAACAAATAAATCTCCCAAGATGGCCACCGGAGACAAAAGAGCCCAAATGTAGCCCAAAATCACCCAGATGTAGCCCAAATATAGCCCAATGACAGAAGTGTGCAAAACACTTATTATTTTGTGTTTTTGCAGTGTTATATAGTGCAGACTTGTCAGGTATTGGAGTGCTTTACATGAGCATTGGTTACATCTCACAAGAACAAATTCATTTTGGTTGTAGACATGGGGAGACTAAGTGATTTGACCAGAATCACAGAATGTCGAGCTGAAGCAGAAACTCCAACCTGGTTCCCCAGTTGCAAAGTCTGCAGTTCTGGAAGTAACACCACATCCTCTCCCCTAAGTGCAACATTTAATCAAGTGGTCAACTGGATAAAAAAACATAACGATAACAAATAATTTAAAAGTGCTTTGTCGCTATTTGAAAACTAAGAAAATATGTCCTTATTTTAGTCTTTTAGAGCACTAACCATAATTGTGATGCCAATAAGACCCTCTCATATATGTAATTTCTAAAGGAAATGCTCTAGGTATTACAGTTTTGATTACATCAAGATGACGTCAGGCGTTCCACACTTTTGTAATAAATATAGAATGTTAGCAATCGAGTTGTTCATTAGGATACTGTTGAGAGGCAGAGGCCAGGGGCACGGACTCTAAAAAATGAAGGCAGGTAGGAGGGTGCAAAGGCAACAATTTAACCACACTGAGCAGGCAGGAAGGGCCGTGGCAGCACAACAGACTATGGAGGGCAGTGGGAAGGGGGGCAGGGGCAACAAACCAACAATACAGGACTTGCAAGAGAGGCTGTGGCAATGTAATAGACCATTGTGGGCAGAAGGAAGAGGCAATGGTAGTACAACCATACATGCCAACAGACCCGATTCAGCCAGGAAACGTCCAATGTTTTTAAGCTCAAATGGGCTTTATTTGATCTGTCTCCTGTCTACAATCTCCTCTTTTTCAATGTAACTCAAAGGGGAAAATCAATACCCCAGTTTTTTTTCAAAATCTCCCTCTTACCAAGTTCAAAATGTTCGCAAGTATGGTACATTGGATCATGGAAGGAAATGGGGTAGGGACATGGACTTGGATAACAGAGGACAGGAGGGACATGGAGAGGTGCACCAAACTGACCCTGCAGGGCAGGCATCAGGGCTTGCAGCAGCACAATACACCACACAGGGCATTCGGGACGGGAGACATGAGTCATGAGTGATGTAATATGTGACGTCATCAGCAGTGCATTGCGGGCGCGCGAGTTATAGTTAGCTGAACTAACTATAACAGGGGAATTTCAATGGTTTTGTACAAGTGAAAAGTCCAGCTAACTATAACACCCCTGAAACCTATGGTTTTTTCAGTGAATATATATATATATATATATATATATATATATATATATATATATCGACTCGTCAAACGGCCCCAAGGGAGATTGGTGACTATTTGCACGGAAGAATAAAATCCCTGAATCACATAACCTCCTTGGTGTGCAGTGTTTCCTTTCTGAGGAAATTGGTGAAAAAAAAAAATATATATATATATATATATATATATATAATATATATATATATATACGTATATATATATATTCACTTAAAAAACCATAGGTTTCACACATGTTATAGTTAGCTGGACATTTCCCTCGTAAAAAACCAATGAAATTCCCCCGTTATAGTTAGTGCAGGCAACTATAACTCACGCGACCGCAATCCTCTGCTGATGACGTCAGATATTACATCACTGATTAAATATGTGTCTTTCTGAAAAATAAATATTTGTAATATATGTATAGCTAAAGATTAATGGAAGAAGACATGGGTAAATAGGTGTCTAAATACAGTGATGTAATATCTGACGTCATCAGCAGAGGATTGCGGTCGCGTGAGTTATAGTTGCCTTCACTAACTATAACGGGGGAATTTCATTGGTTTCTTATGAGGGAAATGTCCAGCTAACTATAACATGTGTGAAACCTATGGTTTTTTAAGTGAATTTGCAAGGTTTTTTAAATACTAATTCCTAACTATAACGTGTGTGAAACCTATGGTTTTTTAAGTGAATTTGTACAGTTTTTTAAATGCTAAGTTATGTATTTATTAATATATATTTTTTCAGGTTTTTCACCATGCGCGCACCGTGTGCGCGCTGTGGGCGCTCTGTGCGCTTCGCGCACCAAGCACCCACGATGCATTGTGCGTGCCGTGCGCGCGCCGTGCGCGCACCCCGCGCTTTTTCGTCAAAAAAATATATGTTTTTTTCACCCTTGGGGGTCCTTCAGTGACCCCCTGACAAAGGCTAGGGGGTCAGGAACTGTCCACCCTGCCCCCTTTTCACGTTCTCCACCTTTGTTTTTCACTGCCTCAGACTGCGAGAGACAAAATGGCGGCCGACACTTCCTGATTTCGCCCGATTCGAATGTTTACTGACATCTAACAACCAATCAGAATTGCGCTCGCGCACGTCACCGTGCGCGCAACGTGAGCCCATGGTGCGCGCCTATAGATATATATGTACTTTTAACTAAAATTTTCTCAGGAACTACTGAACAGATTGACTCCAGATATTCAAAAGGCACATCCCTTACCTGAGGACTACCTCTCTGCCAAATTTCAATTAATTCTGTTCAGCCGTTCGGGCTGTACCTTGGACTAAAGGTCCCATTGGAAAAATGCATGGGGAAAACGCGTTTTGGGACCCCCCTTTTTTCTCGGCCCCCGCTTGACTAATCACCCCGAGACTTTCAGGGTAGGAGCGGAGCGGAGGGCCCCACCTATTTTGAAAAATTCGCAAGGATTCGTCAACCGGCGCCAAAGTTATTCAAAATAGAATTTTCAGATTTCCTATGGAAACACGGTCCTAACTATAACTATCTACTGGCGACAGCCAGTAGATAATATATATATATATCCAAAAGCACTCTTCTTCCTCGTATTTTCCACAGCCGGAACAGAAAGACCACAGACCACAGGATTCTTGTTAAATACCGGTCTGTTTATCCCGGATGGTTGCACAGACAAACGGCAGCCATAACGCGTTTCATCCCTCCCTGGGGACTTGATCTCATATATATATATATATATATAAATGGCTACGCATGCAATTAAGTAGTGCATTGTCTGCAGTTTGACAATGTTGCTCAGGTAATGAAACTGTTACTATGCTTAGCGCACTCAAAGTCTAACTGAAAATCTGATTTCAATGTTATTCATGTAATACAACTGGATATGCTAGGCGCACTTAATGGGTTTGATTTCAATGTTCCTCACTTAATGGAACTGGCAGGGAAATGCAACTGGTGTTATGCTAGGCGCTATTAAGTGGTAATATAATTTTCACTTTTCCTCACTTAATGCAAATGGCGCGATGCTAGGCGCTCTTATTGAAAGGCACATGCAATGTTCCCTATGTAGTCTATGCGAAGCGGTCAGAATTGAAAGTCTGATTTCAAATGTTCCTCAGGTAAATGCAACTGGTGGTATGCTAGGCGCTCGTAATTGGTAATATGATTTTCAATGTGCCTCACCTAATGCAAATGGCGCTATGCTAGGCGCTCTTGTTGAAAGTCACATTCAATGTTCCTTATGTAATGGAACTGAAGCTAAGCTAAGAGGTCAGAATTGGAAGTCTGATGTCAATGTAAAGTTTTAAAAGCCCTGCTTCGGGTCAGCCAGCACGGTATATATACGGTATATTACCCGTTATTCTGTAGTTCCACAAACAAAGCCTTGCGAATGCGAGCATATCCCTGCTTGTTAAAGCGTGAAGACAGCCTGGTCAGCTCGCTCTAATTTCATATCACATATTTGTGGTAGAACTTACTCGTGGGGTACGAATATGTCTAGTCAATCTGAAGCGCGAGGTGCCCAATGTTGCTCATCCATGGAGGGTCCATTATTTTGCAACTACTGCTTACTATGGGCATTGCATCAAGACATTTCAAGCCAGGGTGATGTCACGTCAATATACTCCAAGTCTTTGATGTCAGTCTCGCGAGGCGCATGCCTCTGTGGGATCACTTACTTGCATTATCAGTACTTAGGATGTCACTACATCCCAGGCCTCGTCGTCACACCTGTTGCAAATATGAATTATGAGTCTGTTGTCAAGTACCCATAGGCACATGGGAGCTGTTACAAAAAATTATTATGAATTAGGAGTCTGTTGTCAAGTAGCATCTATGCACCCACCGCAGGTACACGTATGCATTGGAAGCTGGTTATGTCACACTATAGCTCTGCACCTGTGTGCTGGTACACGTCTGCAAGATATGCCTGTGGTTGGTCACACAGTACCTATGTACTTTTTGTGCTCATACACTATGAGGAGTTATGTATTGTATCACACAATATCTCAGCACCCTTGTGCCGGAACGCAGTGGCGTAACGAAACTTGAGGGGGCCCCCCTGCAAAGCACATGGAGGGGGGCCCCGCCTCCCCCAGCGGCGCGGCCCACCATCTACCACTTTTCTCTACCACCCAGAAATCTAGCATATTTTGATTTGAAACCTCCAACATTTAAATGAAATGCCTCTATATTGTCTTTCTCTAAGTTCTAATGAAAAAGTGGGAAACGCTCTTAACATACAAGCTATGCCATTTGTATTAATACTGTCAAAAGCAGATTATTTAACTGAGGCAGCAATCAGAACAGTGCCAAGGGGAGTGATCCTATTGTCTCAGGAACTGCCTATGGCTGAAGAACAAAGAACAACTATGAAGGGTCTGAAATGGAATTGCCAATACCTTGGAACTTTGAAAGACCAACCCAAACCTGCAATTCCATAAAAACTCGACTGACAATATACATGAGAAGTACACAAGCTATAACTCCATATCCTGCGAACGTCAAGAGAAATAGACTGGTGAATTATCTGCATGCCACACACTAGCGACTGTCAAGGGTTGGGCATGATAACGTGAACTGAGGAAGAAATTTCAATCATAATGTCTTTATTAATAAGCACTGCAAAATAGGCAGGCAAACAAGGCTGAGGAAGAAAACTGTTTGGATGCTTCAGAACATTGATGCAGATGTTTGTCTGTTTTAATTTATCATTTTTGTAGTGTAAACAATGCTAAATACAAGATTTAAGGTACACGCATTATAGACAAGCGCAAGCAACACCATAAATAACACTGCCTGTAGGATAAAACCAAACCATATCAGCAAGTACCTAATGACAATCTATACAAACTGTAGTTGGCAAAGCAAAATAAAAAGTGCAAATACTTTCAAAGTGCAAAATAAAGCAATCACCAGTCCAGCAATATACAAAAATCAAGCATGTTTTGTAAAACAATCCAAATTTCTTCTTGCATCAAGGTGAAAATACTTTCGAAGTGCATGGTAAAAACAAGTCCAGCAGCTTCCCTCACAAGGACTGACCTGAACCACCAGACTGGGCCTTACTTCATAACAAACAGAGGCCTCAGATCTCAGTGTGTCAAGACTGGCGGTTTTTACAATTTACTAAGATTATAGACACGCCTGCTAAATTACAGATTCACCATTGCCTCCAAAAGGCTCTATCGTCACGTGTGACACTGCCAGCCAGGCCTGGATTTTAAGCCAACAGCGCCTTGCATTCTGGGAGTTGTGCTGTGACCATCTAAGTAAGGGGTTAAACATTCCAGCATGCAAAGTGTTGTTGGATATAAGCTACGAATGGACACAACATGGTGCCAATGACACTTGGCAGCTATGTTTTATACAAGCACAAGGGGATGTTTAATTTCCTCAACATGCTACAGAAGTCTGGCGTCAAATAGCAAACACGTTGTGTGGAGAAACCAGAAACGTGCTGTATTTAGCTCCCGTGTATAGACCCGAGGTGTCATTCTCTAAGAGACCCAGTGGTAAAAGCCCACAGTGGTCTCTAATGCATGTTAGTGTCAGGCAGTGGTCGAAGTGGGGGAAAAAAGTAGGGGAACTGTGGGAGGAGAATCAGAGGGCGGGAATAACCAATGGATTGGGTCAGTGGGCGTAGTGAGAGGTGTGGCAGAAAGAGCAAAATATCCCAAATTTTAGTATTTGTTTCCCATTTGACTAACCGGTTACAGCTTATTACATTATTTAATTTGACCAATAGATACACATGTTTATGTAAGGTTGAATATGTGTTATTGACATTAAAATACATTCACAAAGTGGGATTCTTTTCCAATCACAGAATGTCCCAAATATCCTTAAAAGTGGAATCGCAAGCCATTTGTCTCCCAGCCATGGAGTTTCTGTCATCAGCACTTCTCCTCCCTTTTTCCACAAGAACAGTTCAAACATGAATGGCAAAATATCCTAGTTTGCAAATGTTTTCCACATAACTATGGCTTTGCCATATTTGCCACATAATACATCATCTGCTGCATAATCTGATGATTTTAACTAATAAATTGTTTATAGCTCAAACACATCAAAAGTTACTAAAAATGTGACTTGTACTGCTGTGAAGTGGAGGGCCCTTTGCAAACGTTGACTGGTCACCTTTCTCATTGCTGCAGTTGTATGTTCCACTAGTACTAATAAGGAAAAATCTTTGCAGAGACTGTTAGCATGTGTAAAAATTTCAAAATAATAAAGTATCAGAAAATTTACAGCACCACTAATACCAGTGTAGGGTGTCAGAGCACTTTACATCACACATATTACACAGAGACAATCATTCATATGTGTGCAAATCACTGTGTAGGAAAGACAAAGGACTACAAAGTGTAGGAGTCACATGACAACCATACTAGTAGGCAGCACAGTTTAATAGTGATTGGTCTGCAGAAACACAAACTCAGAATTAAAAACATAATACCATGGGTGGGGGTTTTCTTTAATAATCAGAATTGATTTCTACCCAAATTAACCCTTTTTTGCAACATTAGGATAATCAAAGACTGGGGAAAAAACATAATGCTCTAATTTATACCTAGGAGTTTGCATACAGCTCTTCTTACATGACAGTTAATAGCTCACTGTCCTATGTTAGGATTTTAACTTATTAACTGCAAGTAACAATAGGGTCTCTCTGACAAAAGCAGTAACCCACTGACCTATTCACATTATGTGCACTTTGTGATCTGCATGGCAGATGTTCTTAGCAGCATGCACATTACACCTCTGCCATTCCTTTTCATGATTCAAACCTTCCACTAGACAAAACACCATCTCTCTCTACTAAGAACATTAATCACTGGAGTTATCAAGACATTTTTATTGTTGCCCAAAAATGTTGGAGGCCAGGAAGGAGGCAGCAATTGCTTTTGAAACAATATTATACTTACAAACACGAAGGCCCCACCTGAAGTTAGCGCCCGGTGCTGTCACACTGCCCTAGAGCCACCCTGCTCAAGGGTACTGTGACCTCAGTGACAGAGTCACTGCCACTCTATGGTGTGCTGCTTCATAGGTCTGTCCCCAAGACTCGAGGTGAACTTCATGGATAGTGGTGGACAGGCCTTCAATGTTAATCCACACTTGCCACCGCTAGGGTCCACCAGCTGGTGCTAAGACACCAGGGCTTTTAAGATCTTGCGGCGCCTTCTAAGGTGTAGCACAGGAATGTGCTCCCTCAGGAGAGTGGTCTGGGAGCCTGGTCATTAAGGCTGAACCTGGTTCACCAGTTCCACTTCAGCAGCTCTGACCATAGCGCCAAATCCTCTCCCCCACTGAACACCATACTGCCCCACTTAGAGAAACTTGCACTGCACTGACCTGCTATAAACACCTGGATGTGACTCAATTCTAATTACGCACTAGAAAAGAGCAATATGCTGCCTAAAAAAAATAAACAACATCCTAGAAAAAGCAAACAGTCATAGGGAATGCAAGATTAAGTAAAGCATGTGAAATTTAAGCAGGAACAACATGGTTACCTTTTTCCTTATACACTCATTATTCTGAAATTAGTGAGTGCTTTTGCATGAAAAGGTAAGGCCATGACTACAGGGCCCGGAAGGGACCCGTTTCAGTGCCCATTGCTTATATCCTTTCAAAACATAGGCAGTATGGTTTAAAAAGACCACGGGGCATATTATCAAGGACGATGTTAAAATTATCGCCGCTTTAACGGCAGGAAACTGCGACTAAAAGCGTCAATAATGGGCATGATAATATGCCGCAGAGAATTCCAATAGGAGCCCATGTTCTGGTGTGAACATGGGCTTCTATTGGAATTCTCTGCGGCATATTACCAAGCCCATTATCGCCACTTTAGCGGCAGTTTCCTGCCGCTAAAGCGGTGATCATTTTAACGCCGTCCTTGATAATATGCCCTCAAGGGGCATATCAGCAACAGCTGGCGATAACTATCGCTAAGCGCGCTTAGCGCGAGGATAATTATCGCCGGCTATCGCTGGATTTTATCGCGGAGATAGCGTGCTATCAGCAACGCTTATCTCCAAAGTAATAAAAATCCAAGCGATAGCTGCAAAATGTGCGATTATCGCTGGAAATCCAGCGATAATCGCACAGCGATAGGCGATTCCTTGTTAATAGAGGAGGGTGTGCTTATGCCCACAATCCACCTACCATAGGTTTATATGGCTTAGTAAGAATAATAGCAGGCGTAATGTAACCTGCGATAAGCGTGGTTAGCGCTACTTTTCTCGTCGCTAGGAAGGTTAGCGACGAGATTGTTGATAGGAGATAGGTCAGTTTGCGCCCTTTCCCACGTTATTATACTCGGGTACGCCCACTTTGCATATCATTGGCGTTACTATGATAGTCGTTAAGGAAACCGGCGAAGTGGCATTGGAACACGCGTTAGCGTGTCCTTGCTGATGGTGCGATAAAATTATTGCCGCTTTTCACCCGAAAACGGACGCTAAAGCGGCGATCATTTTATCGCTTCGCCTTGATGATATGCCCCCGAATTCGTAAACACACAGTCGCTGTACACATTTTGTTTTCCAATTCACCCATCAAGCAGGTATTTCAGTACCTCCAGGCAAGTTGCACTTTCCCACACAGAGAAAACAATATTGTTCAAAGAGAGAGGAGAAAACAAAAGTATCACTTCACTGGCAAACACTGTAAAGTGGCGCTAATGTGTTTAGGTGTAAATAAATCAATCTGACCACCTTGCAACCACTATGTCTTGCTTTAATTCGTTATTTATTCTTCACATTTGTTATGTTTTATTTGACTCCACCCTGAGGCTGCACTTGTGTCAGAAAAAGACGTTTCCAACAAAAATGTTTTTCTTTTTTGGATCCATTTCACAGAGGAGCAAATAAACGAAAGGAGGAAAGAGAGGGTAATACCCATTTCTTGAAGTCTCGGTTTTCACTAACTGAGGAGCGAGACAGAAAGAGAGGGAAGACTGGAGAGGCCGTCACCGTGGCATCGCATGCGTGCACAGTTTAATTTATGGGGACTTGGGGAGGCCATGCGCGCAGGATCACCTTTTTATTTGCGAAAACTGAAGAGGCTTGCTTGCAGGCGCAGCCATCTTCCTCCGCTGAGAATGAGGGGGCCCCTGCAGCGTGGGGGCCCCCCCGCACTGCGGGGGCTGTGGGGGCCTGTGTTACGCCCCTGCCGGAACGCTTGGGCATTGGGATGTCTGTGTCGTGTCACACGGTACCTATGCACCCTTTGTGCTGGTGCAATCAAGCTTTATATGCCTGGGGTTCGTCACTTACTTTGTGCTCGTACACTTATACTATTAATGAAGTGTGCCACACAGTACCTCGGCGCCCTGGTGCCTGAGCACTTATGCAGTGGGTGTCCATGTTTGTGTCACGGTACCTATGCTTGGGCGCATGCCGGCGTTAGATGCCTAGGTCGTATCATACAATACCTACGCACCCTGTGTTTTTTACACTTTTCACACTAGATACGAATGGGGTGGCGAACAGTACCTATGCATCCGTTTCGCTTGGGCATTCGATGACCACATTGTCACACCGTACCTCTGCAATCTGGGCCGAGGGTGGGAGTGGAAAAAGGGGGGTACAGTCTCATGAGGTAGTCGATGGGCCTGGCATGCAAACCGAATCTTTTGCCCAAAGGCAAGGAGCACTAATCATCTGTGTTTTATCTTACTTTATGTATGGTGGATCCATGGAGGTGACATAGTGAGGTGACCCACAACGCAATGACGGCGAGCTGTCGGGGCCACTTCTGCTACGTGGCGATGGGTCCAGCCTCACTATCTTTCAGTTCAAGAGTCATGGGTTTTGCCAGCCAAGACACCGGGTTGGATTCGGCTGACTTACATATGAATTGCAAGTTTCTTTATCCTGTGACTCGGGGAGAAGTTTGCATCAGTACACTGTTACATAGGTTCATGTGCAATGGTGTAGGTTTTGGCCTGTCAGTAGGGCAATACGCTGACTGATGTTCTACTTTCATGTTTGCCTGCAGTTTTACGAGCCCAGGTTGCGTAAGTTGGGAACAAGTATAGAGTTTCATGGACAGGGCAGACTGTGCGTGGGGCAAAGAAATTAAGGGACCACCAGCAATCCGGATCCTACTCCTAGGGGGTAACGACCTGGCTCGCCTGGGACGAAGGGTTTTAGTTGAGTCCAGGGGCAGGTGAGTTACAGGGCATGACCTTCCTAGTGGGCTGTGGGGGAGGACAGATAGTCGGGCAACTATGCTGTCCTGTGGCGGTAAGGTCATGGTTGGTAAGCATAGTCTTCGGCCCTTAGCGGCCAGCACCATGTAATTCCAGGGGCAGTGACAGCTGGTCAGTAGGCTGTTGGGGTGCGGGGGCCAGGGGAGTCACTCTTTCCAGTAGGCCAGTGGCCACCCACGCATGCGCATCACGGTGCAAGTATGCAGAATTGCAGCCCCCGTTATGGAGTTTAAGGCTTAGGGCGTAGGGGGGGGCCCAGGGGAAAGTATCCATCCGATAAGCTGTACCCCCTACGCAAGCTTACTCTGGGGAGTAGTATTTATAATTCTACCGGGATCTGTGGGCTGCCAGTGCCCCCGTTATGGAGTTTAAGGCTTAGGGCGTTGGGGGGGCCCGGGGGAAAGTATCCATCCGATAAACTGTACCCCCTACGCAAGCTTACTCTGGTGGAGTAGTATTTATAGTTCAACTGGGATCTGGGGGCTGCCAGTGCCCCCCTTGTGAAGTTTAAGTCCGGTAGACTAGCATTTGTAGTTCCCCAGGATCTAATCTGGGGCTCCCAGTCATTGACCTTACCATAGGCTCTAGAGGGGACATGCAGAAAGTAAAGTATATACATTTGTAGATTACGTTAGGAGTGGAATTTGTATAAGCAGCAGATCCATCCAAGGGCAGATTTGGGGGTTTCTTCTTTAAAAGGGGTCGTAGGCAAGTACCAGGCCATATGAGCTCATGTGATCAGGATGAGAGTCTAGAGAAGAACGGACAGGGTATTCAGAGGTGTAACACAGGCCCCCGCAGCCCCCGCGTTGCGGGGGGATCCCCGCGCTCCAGGGGCCCCCTCACTTCATCAAGGAGAATTAAAACATGCCCGGCCTCTTAATAAATTAAATGGTGCACTGCACACGGCACGTACGCATGCCTGAGCCTCTCTCTCATTATAATTAAATGGTGCGCAAGTTACAGCAGCGCAGTGCGCACGAGCGTGCCCCCGGCCGGGCCTCTGCCCTGCTCTGACCTCTGAGCCTCTTCATTCAGGAATAGGTGCCCGGGCGCTGTGAGGATCTGCTGCTGCTCTTTATAATGGATTAAATAAATGGTGTGGGCAGGTGCGCGCGGCACGCATTTGTGTCCGCGACGCGTCTGCGCCGTGCACGGTCTCTGGGCTGGTGACCAATGAATGAACTGCCTTTCTGGCCCCTGATTAAATTTATCGTGCGCAATGCGGGGGCGCGATACTAAAAGTGCGGCGTGCGCGTGAGACTTGGGTGTGGCACATCCGATCCCAGGACCCAGCCACTGACGCTACTACGCTGAGAAGGACCATCCCGTCCCGACCATAATAATAATTTAAATTATTATTAGCCCTGGCCTGCCTGGCTAGCCTTGCCCTGCTGCCAGTGCCTAGGGAGTGCTCAGGGTAGTGGTCCGCTTGGATAAAAAATGCAGTATGGATGAATGTAAACATCATAGGGCTGGTGTTATTTATAGGCTTATGTTCCCGCCGGAACGTGGGGACCCAATCACTCCTCTCGCATGATAGCGCATGGCATGTCTTCTCTCTTTTTTGATTCCACAGCTTCCGGGGTCCTGACGCATCTGGGTAGTGGGGGGGTCGCATAAGTGGGGCTACATAAAAAGCTGGGGAATGAGCTCATGGTATAGATTTGCTGGCCGCAGCAGAGACTTGTCAGCGGCCTTCCAATTGTTTGTGCCCTCGAGGTGCAGCTTGGGGTTGAGGGCCGGGGGTATTGAGTGGGGGGATGCAGAGATGAGACCAGGTAATAGTTTTTTGCGTAAGGAAGAGAGATTAGAATGGAGAGTGGTGCGATACAAAGCAACAGTGAAGAGTAAGAAAAGAAAGTGGGAGACACGACAGAAAAAGAGAAGGAAAAGTTGAGATATAAGTAAGTGGGAGGGGAAAAGACAGACCAATGAGAGAGATCCATAGAAAGGAAATATGGTAGGAGAGACGTGGAGACTGACAGAAAATAAGATTGAGAGGCGTGAGGTGAGGTCGGAGATGGGTGAAAAAAGTAGAATGAAAGGAGAAAGAGAGAAAGGAGTGATGAAGATAGAGGAAAGAAGGAAGGGTGAGAGGCAAGTGCAAGCAACTTTATTTTAAAACGCTGCAATAGCTTTGGAAGAACGTTGATTTAAAACGCTGCAAGACGTTTATATAAAAAAAAAGTGGCAAGATATTGGAGAGACCGTCTATCAAGCATGCAGCAATAACTTAGACACTGGCGTCTCTTACATTGCCATTGGATTTAATTTGATTGTGAGGGCCTGGAAATGGAGGGGGTAGAGAAGAAATGGGTGAAGTCATCGTTTCTTATCTGAAAACATTCAACTTCGCTCCTAGAACATACAAACGTTTAAAATTAAAGGCTGCACATTGTCCACAATGTCCACAGAAGTAGCATATACTCTACCTCTCTCTCCCTCTATCTCCTTCTCCCTCCCTCTACCTCCCACTCCCTTTCCCTCCCTTTCCCTCTCCCTCCCTCTCCTGCTCTGTCTCTACCTCCCTCTCCCCCTACCTCTCTGTCCCTCCCTCTACCTCCCTCTCTCTCAACCTCCCTCTCCTTCTACCTCGCTCTCCTTCTACCTCCCTCTCCCTCCCTCTCCCTCCCTCTATCTCCCTCTATCTCCCTCTACCTCCCTCCCTCTCCCTCCCTCTACCTCCCTCTCCCCTTCCCTCCCTCTACCTCTCTGTCCCTCCCTCTCCCTCTACCTCCCTCCCTCTCCACCTCCCTCCCTCTACCACCCTCTCCCTCTAACTCTCTGTCCCTCCCTCTACCTCTACCTCCCTCTACCTCCCTCTCCCTCCCTCTACCTCTACCCCCTCTACCTACCTCCCTCCCTCTACCTCTACCTTCCTCTCCCTTCCTCTCCCTCCCTCTCCCTTTCCCTCCTCTACCTCCCTTTCCCTCCCTCTTCTTCTACCTCCCTCTTCCTCTCCCTCCCTCTACCTCTCTGTCCCTCCCTCTCCCTCTAACTCCCACTCCCTCCCTTTCTCTCCCTCTCCTGCTCTGTCTCTACCTCCCTCTCCCTCTACAGCTCTGTCCCTCCCTCTACCTCCCTCTCCCTCCCTCTACCTCCCTGTCCCTCCCTCTCCCTCACTCCCCATCTACCTTTCTGTCCCTCCCTCTACCTCTACCTCTACCTCCCTCTCCCTCTGCCTCCTTCTACCTCCTTCTTGCTTTCCCTCTCTCTACCTCTATGTCCCTTCCTCTCCCTCTCCCACCCTTCCTCCCTCTCCCTCTCCCTCCCTCTCCCTTTACCTCCCTCCCTCCCTCCCTCTCCCTCCCTCCCTCTACCTCCCTCTTCCTCTCTCTACCTCTACCTCTACCTCCCTCCCTCTACCTTCCTCTCCTCCCCCTCTACCTTGCTCTCCCTGCCTCTACCTCCCTCTCATTTTACCTCCTCTACCTCCCTCTCCCTCCCTCTCCTTCTACCTCTCTCTAGCCCTCCCTCCCCCTCTCTGTCCCTCCCTCTAGCTCCCTCTCCCTCTAGCTGCCTCTCCCTCTCCCTCTACCCCTACCTCCCTTTCCCTCCCTCTACCTCCCTCTACCTTCCTCTACCTCTCTGTCCCTGCCTCTCCCTCTCTGTCCCTCCCTCTCCGTCCCTCTGTCCCCCCCTCTCCCTCTCCGTCCCTCTGTCCCTCCCTCTCCCTCTCTCTCTCTACCTCCTTCTACCTCTACCTCCCTCTCCATCCCTCTGTCCCTCCCTCTCTCTCTACCTCCTCTGCCTCTACCTCCCTCTCCCTCCCTCTCCATTTACCTCCTCTCCCTCTACCTCCCTCTCTTTCTACCTCCCTTACCTCCCTCTCCTTCCCTCCACCTCCCTCCCTCTACCTTCGTCTCTCTCTCTCTCTACCTCTCTGTCTCTATCTGTCTGTCTCTGTCCCTATCTGTCTGTATCTGAATGTGCTTACATCCCGTCGCGCAACGCCCATTGGGTTCAAAGGGCTTCCGCCCCAGCCCCCCCCCCACTTACCCCGTCGTGTGTGGCAGCCTGGGCTGAGACAGCTTCCCGGCAGGGGCCTAACACAGGCCCCCACATCCCCCGCGGTGCGGGGGGCACCCAAGCTCCAGGGGGCCCCTCAGCACAATGCTCCAGCCCGGGAGCTCCTGATTGAGACCCGAGGGGTCCCTCCACAAACCTTGTAGGGGGGCCCCCTCAAGTTTCGTTACGCCACTGCTTCCTGGGCGTGCACACAGCCGCACCTGAGTACTTCACAGGTCTTCCATTTGTTTGTTAATGAGGCTTTGTTGTTTTTTCACCCCTTCTTACAGCCCCTGCCTCTCCACTCTGCCTAGAAACGACAAGGCAAGGTCCGTGGGCCGCCAATGAAGGCCTTCCGGCCGCTGGCGGCCTGCGGGCCGTACTATGAGTACCACCGATGTAATTAGTTTACACAACTTTAAAATACTTTTTAAGTGCTTTGAATTTGTATTTGCTATTTTGTCAGCTAGAAATTTTGGCAAACCTAACCACACAACACAGTATGGTTTACTCCCATCCAAGATGAACAACAACAGAGGAGCGCCCGATGCCTCTGACCTTTCCTTCCCCACAAAAGACCTTCTCAGATTCTCACAAGCAGAAGCGCTCGCTCTCCCGCCCCCGCTCCCAGGCCCAACACTTTCACTTTCCATATTATTATTTGGATTGATACTATTTATCTGACATGGGGTTTGACTTCCTTTCGCCTTGCACCAGAGAATCTGGCAAACAAAGCAGACAGAACCAGCAGCAACCCTGTCTACACGGTACCTGCTGCACCCTCTGCTTGAGTGGCTCCCCTCCCCGGATTGTGACACTGCCTGGGCCCAGCACACGCCAGAGGTGCAACTGTAGGGCAGGAAGGCCCCACACTCGAAATCGGTGAAACTGCGTCATCAGAGGAAAGCTGTGTGAGGCTGTTCATGTTTTAAAGCAGAAAGCATGGACGCCAATGCCCAAAAATGCCAGGGATAGTGAAAGTGACATCAGACGCCCTTTGACCGTGTGGTATCACAGTGTTTACCCGCATTCCTAGATACTGTGGCTGACCCTCAACACCCCCTATTTGCTGCTGGTGAGCGCAGATAGGCTGTCTGTGGCAACAGTACCCTGCGGCCAGCCTATGCGCACAAGAATGCACGGAGAGACCTAAGCCCTAAGCGCAGAATGCACAGGATGCAATATTTATCTTATGCACAGCACTGACTTCTCATTATGTAATGCACCACTGCATACCTTTGTAAACTGGATTCAGAGGCTTCGTTTTTTCTGGTTCCAGGCAGTACCCCCTGGGCCTATTCCTTACACTTGAAATTTACATTTACTGCAGTAGTGCGAGAAGGCATTTCATGAAAAAAGAATGAATATAAAGTAGGGTTGCCAAAAGAAAAATACAGCCATGTGTTTAAAGACACTGAAAGACCTCGTCTTGACACTAAATAGGGTTATAAATAAAAATGTATGTATTCATTTGTAATGTGACTTTTCTGTCTTTGTTTCCTTTAATTATCAGTCATGAATCATTCAGGCAGCCCTAAAACACAATTAAAAGTGTTTTCTATTTATATTTGCTGTTCGAAGTATGCACAGATAAGTGCTGAAAATACGGCTTTAGGTGACTGTTTATTTTTGTCCCGTATGGAGCATTAAAATGAGCTGGCAACCCTAATCATAAGCCTGGAAGTTTGTTGCAGGATCAGCACATTATTTCCTACACCCTCGATCCCTATTAATGCCAGAATAACAATAGTTTAATTTTTTTTTCTGCTGTACCAGCCTTCAAATACTGCAATTAATTTCACCAAGCTCCTGCAAGTACTGTTCCTACTCATAGTCTGATTATATGTATCAGTCCTTTGAATCACGAGGAAGCAGTAAGTAATATGATATTCTGCCAGTATATCATACTTTAAATATTGTTCGCTTATATATAGGCTATCTCAATATTCTGAACATACGTTTATAGAGGCAAGAAGAAATGTATTCAGTTTAACCTGCCTATATGCACCCCCTTGACACTTTATTTTGCACAGACAAAAGGGGCATCATTTGAGTAAACAGCTTTGTTTATTTTGCTGCTGAGCTTGTTATTGTTTTGCCGGTCACTTAAATATTTGTGCCTTTATGCACAAACTAAAGGGGCATACTTTGTCGACTTGTTTAATGTTCATGCTGCTAAACTTGTTTTCGTTTTTACCACTCGCGTTGAAATATTTGCACCTTTATGCACAAATAAAGGGGCATTGTTTGACTAGACGGGTTTGTTTATGTTGCTAAATTGTTATTACTTTACCAGGCACTTTGAAATATTTATGCCTTCATGCACAAACAAAAGGGGAATTAGTCTGACTAAATAGGTTTGATTTCTGTATGCTGGTGCTTGCTGTACTTGTTGTTTTACCAGTAAGTTTGAAATATTCGCACCTTCATACACAAACCAAGAGGCATTGGTTGGCTTAAGTGGTTTGATTTTTGTATGCTGCTGCCTGCTGCACTTGTTACTGTTTTGCTAGTCACTTTGAAATATTTGGACCTTCAAAAAGGGAATTGTTAATTTAAACTGGTTTGATTATTGTATGGTGCTGTAGTTGTTGTTTACCAGTTGCTTTGAAATATATGTGCCTTTATGCACACACCAAACGGGGAGTTGTTTGACTAACCTGGCTAAATTTTTGCATACTGCTGGACTTGTTTTTACCATGCACTTTGAAAGTATTTTCACCTTGATGCAAGAAGAAAGTCGATTGTTTTACAAAACATGCTTGATTTCTGTAAACTGCTAGGCTGGTGACTGCTTTATTATGCACTTTGAAAGTATTTGCACTTTTTCTGTTGCTTTACCAACTACAATTTGTATAGGTTGTCATTAGGTACTTGCTGATATGGTTTGTTTTTATTCTACAGGCAGTGTTATTTATGGTGTTGCTTGCACTTGTCTGTAATACGTGTGCCTTAAATCTTGTATTTAGCATTGTTTACACTACAGAAATGATAAATTAAAACAAACATCTGCATCAATATTCTGAAGCATCCGAACAGTTTTCTTCCTCAGCCTTCTTTGCCTGCCTGTTTTGAAATGCTTATTAATAAAGACATAATGATAGAAATTGAAATTGCTTCCTCAGTTCACGTTATCATGCACAACCCTTGACAGTCGCTAGTGCGTGGCATGCAGATAATTCAGCAGGCTATTTCTCTTGACTTTCGCAGGATACTGAGTTATATCTTGTGTACTTCTCATGTATATTGTCAGTCGAGTTTTTATGGAATTGCAGGTTTGGGTTTGTCTTTCAAAGTTTCAAGGTATTGTCCATTAATGTCAATTCTATTTCAGACCCTTCATAGTTATTCTTCAGCCAGAGGCAGTTCCTGAGAGAATAGGATTGCTTCTTGGCATTGTTCTGATTACTGCCTCAGTTAAATAATCTGCTTTTGACAGTATTGTTACAAATGGCAAAGCTTGTATGTTACGAGTATTTCCCCTTTTCTCATTAGAACATAGAGAAAGACAATATAGAGGCATTTCATTTAAATGTTGAAGGTTTCAAATCGAAATATACTAGATATCTGGGTGGTAGGGCAAAGTGGTAGGTGGTGGGCCGAGCCGCCAGGGGGGCCCCCTCCATGTGCTTTGCAGGGCCCCCCCCCCTCAAGTGTCGTTACGCCACTGATGGTATTATGTGAGCTTCAGCCCATTTGATCTCATTCAGAGTTATCTGGCTTCACTGTGGACCAACCACCACAGCGTCATACATCAAGCCTTCAATTTGCAGAGTTGTCATTTATTTACGGAAGGACATGTCCGGAGACACATGTCTCAGTGCCCTGTGCCCAAACTCCGGTGCCAAGCCGAAATTCTGCAGCATTAAAGGGGCTGGGAGCTTCAGTAATAAGTATGTGTGCTTGAAGGTCGGTGGTTACTTGTTTTACCCCACTGTGCAGGTGCTTACAAGACATGACACTATGCTGAAGGCTATGTTCAGTGGGAGAATGGAAGTGCTGACCGACAAAGAAGGTTGGATTCTTATAGATCGATGTGGAAAACATTTCGGAACCATTCTGAACTACTTGCGCGATTACACTATTACACTTCCAAACACTGGACAGGAGATCAAAGAACTAATGGCAGAAGCAAAATTTTACCTGATCCAGGGCCTCGTGGAGATATGCAAGGCAGCCTTACAGGACAAGAAAGAAACTTATACTCTAGTATGTAACATCCCTATAATCAGATCTCCAAAGGAGGAAGAGAAACTAGTAGAATCATCTACCAAGCCTGTGGTTAAGTTACTGTAAAATAGGAGCAACAATAAATATTCCTACACTAGCAACTCTGATGATCATTTGCTAAAGAACATTGAGCTCTTCGACAAGCTTTCATTGCACTTCAATGGGCGAGATCTGTTCATTAAGGATGTGATTGGAGATGAGATCAGCTGCTGGTCGTTCTATGGACAGGGGGGGAAGCTGGCCAAGGTCTGCTGGATGTCCATCGTCTACGCCACTGAACGGAAGCAAACTAAGGTGGAGTTTCCCGAAGCTTGAATCCATGAGGAAACATTGAACGTTCTTATGTATGAGAGTCCTCGAGTACAGGATAACTCCCTATTGGAGGCTACCAGCCACAGTCGAAGCCAGGCATTGCATAGCGAGGAGGACGAAGGCCTGGAAATTCGAGACCGGGTGCGCCGGATCCACGCGAAGATACAGCACATACGATGACAGACAACTCAGTCACCAGTCTGCCCATAGGGACTAACAGGCACTGGCTTATTTTTTTTGTTTAGCTGTTTTATTCACCTATGCACAATCTGTTTTAGAACACTAAGGCTGATTTTTGGTAGCTTTCAGGCTGTGTGCCAAATCAGAGTCTTTTTGGTGCTTTCTGGTTTTCAGTTGCATCCTCTCCTGAAAAGTAACTGCTGCCTGTGCCTGGATCCATCTAATTAACTTGGCCCATTTAACTCACCCCGCTGCAAATATTTGACCCGTGTGCAATAGGGTGCACAAATTGACAGACCTCCTTCATTAGTGACCCTTTGATCTGTTGCAATTTCTCAATTGTTCACCTTGGTCTTCGTTTGTTGAGGTAGCCGTGTGATCGGCAGTCAAGATGGTGCCCAACACATGGTGAGACTACCCTTGACCTACGGCAGTCTTTCCTACAGCATTTGATGCATTATATTAGTGGGATCCCATGAAACTAACCCAGCGTTCCACCAAACTCCTGTGTCCTTAATGCCTTGTAGCTGCACCTGAATCGTAGTCATTGGATGCGGCTACGCACCGTCCATCTACATACAATACACCCCTCTGAGCTTGACGTTTCCACTACTTCCGTCGCAAGGGAACCTTTTTCCTTTGACTTCGCCAGTGATCTCTCCCTACGTCCTCCGACCTGGGGGTGAGATGGAGGACAAGGCGGATGGCGCCTCCCAGTAACACTTGGACTGATGCCTTCTAGGGAACTATGACGATGCCCCACGGGCTGAAACTAAAACTGTTTGTACTTACCGCGGAGCCTGAGTACCCTTGGCCGCTGCCCGGTGGA
Organism: Triturus cristatus; assembly: GCF_964204655.1. NCBI lineage: Eukaryota > Metazoa > Chordata > Amphibia > Caudata > Salamandridae > Triturus > Triturus cristatus. The sequence goes on along the minus strand of NC_140585.1, from coordinate 821,547,371 downwards.
GCTGTCCTATGCAGCTATAGCGGAGTCTGGCTCTGGGTCACCCCATCGGCCGTCACCTACCCAGCCGGACATCGGACATTGTTTTTCACCGTTCCTCACGATTTTGGATAGATGGATGGACGGGTGAATGGATAGCAATGTAAAGGGATGGATGGGTAGGTGGATGGACAGGTGAAAGGGTGGCAGAGTGAAGGGATGAATAGGTGGATGGACAAGTGAAAAGATGGTATAGTTGGGGGATGGATGTGTTGGTAAAAGATCGAATGGATAGATCAGTGAGTGAATGAATGGCAGAATGGATGGATGGTAAAGTGGAAGGGTGCCGCTTCGCATTTGGTTGCTACCTGTCTTTCTGCTGACGCTGTCCCAGGAGGGGCTGTGCTCTTTTCGTTTTGGCTGGAGCTGCTGTTGTGGGGAGAGGGGCCTCTGCACGGGACTCCAGCTCCCAGGAGTCCGTGCGTTACACCAGCTGGGCTCCTCCCCGCCCATCTGCCATCAATTGCTTAAAAGACCTTGTGGAACCCGCTGGCGCGGGTCCCGCTTCGCATTTGGTTGCTACCTGTCTTTCTGCTGACGCTGTCTCAGGAGGGGCTGTGCTCTTTTCGTTTTGGCTGGAGCTGCTGTTGTGGGGAGAGGGGCCTCTGCACGGGACTCCAGCTCCCAGGAGTCCGTGCATTACACCAGCTGGGCTCCTCCCCACCTACCTGCCTATTGGTTAACGCCCCTTTATTACTTAGTCTTCATCCGCTGCGCGGGACGCGCGCGGGACGCGCGCGGGACGTGCTGGACGAAGCCTGGGCAAAGGGCGGGCCGTTTGTGGCCGTCAGGGGCCGGCAGAGGCTGGGCCGGGCCACCCCCCTATCTGCACGAGGTCCGACATTCAGTCTGGTGCTATTGACTTTTTGCCGCCCAGTGAGGACTGTGTTGCCCAGGACGTTCTGAGTCAGGTTTTGTTGGTGCAGCACGTTAGGCGCCTGGAAGGTGCTTATTACCACGCCAGTTTTTGGATGAGGTTAAAGAGGTTGCTCTTGTCCTAGGGTTTGAACGCTAAGTTTATATTGGCTGTGTGTTATTTGTTGTTGCTATGGCTAAAAGTAATATTAAAGGTTCTGTAATGGGGGGTATGGGGACATTAGATGCCTTTTTGAAAAAAGCCGAAACTATTGTTCCTAGAGAGATTGAAATGGTGGAAAGGAGGCTATCTTTGGAGCCATTATCCCAGCCTAACTTTGTGAATCGATCTGGTGATCCTATCTTAGGTTCAGGTGTTAGTCAGGCTGGGTGTCTCTTTTCTGTGGAGTCTGTGTCAGAGTCTAGTTCTGCTATCCCTCCAGTTTCTGTGAATATTTCTAGTCCTCTTCTTTCACCGCCAGCCACACGCACTAGGCAGTCACGTGCCCTCCCTGTCGCTACTACTAAAGTAGTTAAGGGTAAAAGAAAAGCGAATAAAGGCCCTAAAGGAAGTTGTCAACAAGCAAAACAACCCAGGAACTTAGAGCCCGCTTATGGGTTGGTTTCCCAGGAACGTACTGCGGCCATCCAGGCCTCGGTTGACAAGAGCCATGGGCTGAATGAGAAGAGCGTCCAGGGGGATACAATTACTACTGGAGTTAAGATGGCCGATCTATTACAGCTCATTGACGAGAGATTGAGAGCAACCTTACTGCCAGTTATGGACAGACTTAACAAAATTGATGATAGACTTGCTCTCATCGAACGTCACATAGCGGGCCAGGAAGTATTACTGCCAAGGAGTAAATCAACTGAGAGGCTCCCCCTAAGTGGAATAGTATCCAGATTTTTCGATTTAGCTGAGTCTATGACGACCACTATCGCAGGTCCCACTAATCCACTTCCAGCCCATTCGGGATCTAATGGTGGTCTTAATTCGAGGCTTAGGGACACGATAGGGAGTATAAGCCCGCTTCCTGTGCAGTCGTTAAGGGAACGTTCTTTGCATTTGCCGCCGGAGGCCTGTCCGTATACTGTTATTTTGGCAAATGTTCCGAAACCCAGCGACGGGAGGGAAGAGCATTGGTCTTCTTTAAAAAATAAAGCCCTCCATTTTTTGGCTGGAAAGACAGTACTGGGGAGTCACCTTTTTGAAAGTTTTAAGATGGTTAGAAGGGTTCCATGGGTTGGGAAGTCCAATAAGACGTTGAAGGGTGACTGCGTTGTAGTGAGCTTTAGTTCTCCTGATTTAGTAGCTAATATCTTTAGACAGGCAGGGTCGTTTAGATTACATCAGGACTATGTCAATGTTCTCCCGCTGGTTTTTTTTTATCCACCTCACACTCTGAGGACCACTGGAAACGGTGGACACTTCCCTAACTTCGTCCCTGCGAGTAGGACATTGGCCCTTAGTAACAGATTTGAGGTCCTTAGCTCATTAGATGTCAATGATTGACTTAGTATAGTTAATATTCAGGTCCCTCATAATGATCCTAGTCTGATTCTCTCCGAAGAACCATGGATGGTGATGAGCGTGGAACACAATATCGACACTTATGGCTCTGGTGATAGTACTCCACCCCCAAAGGCAGCTCATTGTGTTGGAACTAACCAGATAACCACCGATGTGGTCCATGTAGACGAGAGTGAAATAGTTCCTCCTGGTATAACTAGTAACGTGATTGTCACGGTTCCCGTAGTTGGTGAGACTGGTGATTTTCATCTCTGCTCATTAAATCAGGTGAACTTTGCGCCAGAAGAGAGGGGGCCGGGGGGGGGGGGTAACCTCATCGACAAATAAGATCATGACTTTGTCATGGAATATTGCTGGCCTGAGGTTGAAAAGAGGCGATACGAGCTGGAAGTCTTTCCTTTCTACTTTCCATATAATTGCGCTTCAAGAGACGTGGGAGGCTAAGGATCCCTACTATTTGGACGGGTATCAGTCTTTTAATAAAAATGCAGTCTCCTCCTTGTTGGGGAGACCACGGGGGGGTCTCCTGTTACTATTTAGCCTTAAGCTATTGTATAGCACAGAACTAGTAGTGACGAGTTCTCCAAATATTATGGCGGTTAAACTTGAAGGTGCCAATCTCCCGTCATTATTAGTTGTGAATTTTTATAACTCATTCACTATGTTGGATGAATTGGAGCATCTAAAAGCATTGTTTACTTTCTTGGACGAGTTTGATGCAAGTAATGTTACACCTTATTTTTTGTTACTTTTTGGCGATTTTAATATTCATGTATGTCAACTCAATTGTTTTGAAAATTTTAATTACGACTATTGCCCTCAAGTGGTAACTCACTTTGAACACTCTAAGGGTGGGATGTACCTAGAGTGTATGGTATCTGCCCTTCATTTATTTACTCCTGCACAAGATTCTTTATCTCCTGTCCCTACGTTTACTGGACAGGGCCATTATAGTACTATTGATTATATTTTTATCTCTTGTCTTTTGAAGGAATTTATAGGTTCTTTTTGTGTCACTCATAATGCCTTAAGTGATCATAATCCTCTGACTATGGAAATCAATATAAATGCTGTGACTAGGTCAAATCCTTTGTCTGCGATTGCTAATTTAAACCTTGTCCCTATTAATCAGGGAAGACGTTTGAGATGGGACGTCATTACCCCGACTGATTTCCTTGAGAATTTGTACTATAGTAATATGGTGGATTTAGGTATATGCTTGGCAATAGAGTCTCAACCAGTGGAAATCCTTGGTGCTTTCGAGAGAATAACAAAACAGGTAGGGGATAACCTAACCCACCACGGAAGACCAAGGCCTAAGAAGTTAAAAAACTGGTTTGATCAAGCATGCTCTAGTGCGCATTTTGCACTTTTATCGGCATTAAAAGAAAGTGGGAAAGACACAAGTAAGATTGTGGAGGCAAGAAGGACCTATAAAAAAGCTATAAAGGCAAGGAAAACTCAGTTAAAGAATATGGCCTGGGAGGAATTGTCAGAAGCAAGTGTTTTAAAAAATAGTACCCAATTTTGGAAAGTGATTAATAGCCCACTATCTAATGAATTGGAGAACACAAACAAAGACTGTCTTATTCCTCCAGATAAATGGGTAGCTCATTTTAGTGGTCTCTATTCTGAAATTCTTCATCCCAACCCAGTAAACTATGGGGATATAAACCAGGCTTCGAAAATTTATTTTAATAATGACGAAGTCCAGGAGGCTACTGAGTCAATGGCAACAGGCAAAGCACCAGGTCCGGATGGTGTCCCCGCGGACCTTTATAGGGCAGATTCAAGGTATTGGGCGAAGCTTTTAACTTCTGTTTTTAATGCTGTATCTAAGGCGGGTACTCCCAGTTCTTGGGGCAAAGCAGTAATAGTGCCATTATTTAAAAAAGGCTCAAGAGAGGATCCGGCATGTTATTGGCCTATCTCTCTCTTGGATTCCGCCATGAAGGTAATGGGTAAAGTGGTCCTCGCTAGATTAACAACTTGGCTGGAGGATAAATCCATTATTTCGGATCTACAATATGGGTTTAAACAGGGAAAGGGCACTGTGGGTCAATGCCTCAATTTACATCTTATCATTGGGAAGTACACGGTCGCTAAGCAGGGGGTTTTACATTTAGCGTTTATGGATTTGTCCACTGCTTTCGACCTTGTAAATCGTCAAAAATTATTGGCCTCCCTAGTGGTATTGGGGCTTGACCCGGTGCTGATTGCCTTTTTGGCACTCATTCACAAGGATACTTCTGCTGTCGTCCGCTACAGTGATGACAGGAGCTTGTCAGAAGCTTGGCAGGTGAAGCGAGGGGTAAGACAAGGGTGCATTTTTGCTCCCCTGCTTTTCTCGCTTTACATTAATAATCTTGGTGATGCTTTATTTCGTCTAGTAAGGATATCCCCAGAGCCGGCATAAAATTGATCCCTGCATTATTGTATGCGGACGACACTGTCCTGCTGGCAAGAGAGGCCTACAAGCCCTTTTAAATGGATTTAATGATTTTATGATCTCTTTGGATTTATTAATAATTTTTAAAAAATCACACTCCATGTCAATCGGTGGTGGGGGGGCAAAAAAGGCTAAATTCTACTGTAATGGGCAGGAGCTTACAAAAGTGCAGACCTTCCCATATTTGGGGATCATCTTTGATGATAGGAGAACTTGGGTCATGCAACGTGCCCAGAAAAAGAATATTCTTGCCAGGGCTACAGGAGCCCTGTTGGGCTTTGCAAAACGTCTGGGTTGTAAACCCCTGCCCGCGCTTATGAAGATATATAGCGCTAAGTGTGTGCCCATGGCCCTATATGGTAGCAAGGTATGGGGTTTCAAGGCTTCGACAGAGATCCAATCAGTAGAAAATGCCTTTTTCCGTAAATTGTTGTCACTCCCCACATCTGCTTCTATTTTTAACATTCATGAAGACTTGGGGGTAGGGTACCTTACTGATCAAATTTCTGTGGCTCCATTATTAGGCTGGTTGAGAGTTTGGGCGCAGCATCCTCCGAACTTAAATCAAATTATTATTCAAGACTGTTTGTCTCTTGATAAAGCCATGTGTATTCCTTGGCTGCGATATATTAAATCTAATTTGGAGTCACTTGGCTACCTCGATCTATTTAATAAACCAAGTGCGATGAGTAAATTAGAAATAAAAGCCTTTAAGTCTCAGTTCGTGAGCAGAGCAATGTTGCAGAGGGAAGGAGGGGAAATGGGTAAGCCGACAGTCAGGAGATTTGTCATGTTAAGTACAGGCAGAGAGATTCAGCCATACCTGACCTATATAAGCAAACCATTCCATCTGTTTTTGTTAATAAGGTTCAAGCATGGCATGCTTCCCTGGCTTTTAGCTTACCCGAAGGGTTTCTTTAAAGAGGGTACCCTGGGGCCCTGTCCCTGTGATAACACCTCAGAACAACATACGCTGCATATGGGTTTTTTCTGTAAATTTTACACCTTGCAGCGCAAGAAATTTATCTGTCCTATTTTCAAGAACCGTCATTTTGAGCAAGTGAGGCCCGCATTGGTTTATTTGCAAATGCTAGGGTCACCACTGGTATGTTTCGGGGTAGCCAGCTACATCACAGGGGCTATTAGGTGTAGAAATCGGGTGTAGCTTTATGGAACCCTCCTTAATTTTTAACTTTGTTGGACAGTTGGAGAATGTGGATTAATCTATTAATTTTGATCTTATGAAGATGTAAATATTGTAGATTCATTGGGATGACATACTTTTTATTGTGATTGTCTGCCAATTATATTGTGTGAGTAATTTTTTATGATATATTGTTAATTGTGTTTATTTGGTTTTGCCTGAATGGATTTTTTAGATTATTGTAATTGTAACGATTTGTTGTTGAAATTTCGTTGTATGCTTTGATGGTTTTAAAATTTTTAACCGAATAAAGCTTTTGTTGCCTGACTGACTGGAAGGGTGGATGGCTGGCAGAGTGGTGGATAGATCGATCAGTGGCAGAGTGGATGGATGGACTGAGAAAAGTATGAATGATGGATGAATGAATTATTGGATGACAGACAGTAAATGTGAAATAGTAAATGGAGAGGTGAAAGGATAAATAGATAGATGCTTGGGTGGAAGTGACAATGGTGCTTTTCTAAGGAGGGTTGAATACACTTGAGTCAAATGCTTGGGGTGATCAGATCTGTTTTTTTTTTAAACCTTTATTTTTCAGTTTTACAATATAACACAATATGAACAAGTCAGCAGACAGATGTTTGCATGATGAGAGGCACTGTACATGTGACACAACGCAATTTTAACACAGATAATTCCAGGGATACAGAACAATCAATATCCCCCAGGTATCAACTGGGTGCTCCTTACATGTGTGTCACAGAGCTCTGTTTTTGCTCAGGTCATTGGAACCACTGTCAGGGTATCACCCACCCCTCATCATCCGTGCCGTCATTGTCAGTTGAGGTTGTATACAAGTCTAGGAGATTGTCGACCAGGTCCCTCCAGTCAGCTGGGTCATCAATCACTTTGTCGTCCCATCTATTGAGCTTCATGTGGGTTTCCTCTGCCATTCCGAAACATCTTTATGCCACAGTGTAATCTCAGGTGCTCTCTGCTCTATCCAGGTGATGGTGACCCTCTGTCGTGCTAAAACTAAGACCAACTGTAGGAATTTGTATGGTATCTTCCTGCCCTCTGGTCGCTTTATGTTAACTAAAAGGCAACAATGAGCGGAAAGCATCATGTTCAAGTGCGTGTTTCTGGTAATGTCGTCTACCAACTGTCTCCACAAGTACTGTACTAATCGGCACTGCCAAGCTAAATCCATAAAGCCTGACCCACTGGTGCCACAGCGCAGCAAACTATTGAGTCCTATCAGGTCCATACGGTGCATGTCCCTGGGGTTAAGATAAGTTTTTTTTTCTTTCTGTAAAGGATACTTGCCATAATTTTCCCAGCGCTGCTCCTGGCAAGTCCATCTCCCATAACTTTTGTGGTTGGGTAAACTCCCCCTACAACTCCTCCATCATTCGCCAGTACCAATATGATGTTTCCTTCTTCCTAGGGTCGTCCAAAATCAGCATTTCCTCCAGTTCATTGGCTCCTCCTATCTTATTTTCTGATGCTTGGACCCAACTTTGGATTTGGAGATACTTAAATCTTGAAACACGATGTTTTGTTTTATTTTGAAAATTCTCCCATGAAATCATCCTTTTTCCTTCTAATAGATCCTCCCATCTTTCCACTCCAGCTTTCCTTAATGCCCCGGCAAGATTGTCCTTTGTCCATTCCGGTGATCCGGGCTCGTCCCAAATAGGAGCCAAGTTACTATAATACATCCACTTCATTCTCCTTCTAATCCTGTACCAGGTTTCTGCCATTCCTCTGAGAATCTTCAGCCTAACTTTTTTGAAGTATCTAGGATCTGCATATTTCATCATAAACCCCGAGGCCCCTCCTGCTACCTCTTTTAGTAGTCCCGTAAACAACCTACCAATTTCTGAATCCGATGGCCTATCTAGAAGCATCCTATTATTCTTAACTTGGAACGCCCATGCATATAGTTGCAAATCTGGCAGGGTCAGGCCTCCTTTCTCTTTTCTCCTCCACAGCTTTTTCCACGATATTCGGGGACCTTTTGCTGCCCAGATGAAGGACCCAATATTACCCTGCAACTTCATGAGCCCTGCTTCTTTAAATGGCAAAGGTATGGCATTAAAAAGGAAAGTCAACTTTGGTAATAAAATAATTATCACTAAATTCACTCTACCAAAGATAGTCAGTGGTAAATGCATCCAACTTAACATTAGATCACAGATTTCTTTTTTCACCCTGTTAAAAATAGTTTCTGCTAGTTTGTTGATATCTTGAGTCACTCTCACTCCCAAATATCTCATTTCAGTTGTGATTTTTTCTACCCATCCATCTAGGTTCCACACCATCATCTCTGATTGATCTCTGTTTATTTCGTACCCTGATACTTTCCCAAAATCACCTGCAATTTTTACTACATACTTCATTGTATTCTCAAGATCCGCCGTATATATCAACAGATCATCAGCATATAATGCCAGCTTTTTAACCCAATCATTGCATTGGAAAGGAATTATCTGCGGGTTAAGATAAGTCTTATGTGGTTAACAAATCTGAGCCCAGACTTTTAACTTTGGAGACTGAAGAAAGGGAGGCTGCCATACCTGACGGGTAGAAAGAGAGGTCCCAAATGTTATGATGACATGCGATCAACACATTCATTTTTAGATGCGTTCATGTGCAAGCTGTTCTTACTCATTCAAATTTAAATGGATAACACATGCATTGAGGGTGTCCTGGAGCAGGGACAGTGGTTTGTCGAATCCCAGGATCCCTTAGATGTCATCTGCTAATGACACTCTAGCCAGCACACAAGCTTGAATAATATTGGCTTGAGAATGCATATCCATGTTAAAAAGAATGGGTGAAATGAAGACACACAGATCAACTCTAGAAGGAACTGCATGAAACCTGGAGCAGTCTGATGAAAGTGTCTGGTACCACAATGCAACAGCGTACTCAGAATATTGTCTAACATAAATATTGTGTCTTAACTATTACTTGCAAAAATATCTCCCTCTTGGCATTGACAATTGAAAATCTACATCTATGAAACAATATGTTAATAAACAATATTTAAGACATGCAATTTATATCAGACAACGTTTCTGAATATGGTATTCTGACTTTCAACTCTATGTACTTCTCCAATTACATGTTCTTGCATTTCTGAAAGTCTATGAGCCTTCATGCTGGAGTGCATGCTTCAAATCAATCAATGATTCCGTAAAAGCAAAAAATGCACTTCAACTGTCATCCTCCCATAGAATGCTCTGCCAAACCCAGAGCCAAGAATGTGGCGTGATGGCATTTCTGTCTGATAGGTAATATGCTACAGTACATACTGTAACAATATATTGCTCATAAACTAGCCCCAAAAAGGACACATAACTATCTCTGGAGCAACTGTTACTGTATAAACTACAGTCTTTTTGGCTAAACTGCTTCTAAAACTATTGTGCAAGCTCCTCTTGAGTGACACCCAACTTCTGACATCTCTAGTCGACTGACGTATCAAACTGATTCTAATCTCTTTTTGCAACTAATACCTAACTGCTTTTTGGCTTATTTAGTTGTTCACTAGATATTGTAACTTCGTTCTTCATGTTTACAAACATCCTATCTCTTTCATATGAAACTAATTCACAAATGTAAGTTGTTTGTGGGAAGGGTGATGATGTGACCAAGTATTATAATGAATAAAGTATGCTCTTCCATACATTACAAGGATATTTCAAGTTACCTTGGAGTTCCATCACCTTGGAGTTCCATGATTGTCTTCTGCCTCGCTCTTCTGTATGGTTCGTCTGTATGGTCACAGAACGCCTCGGTGATTTGCAATAGCCTTATGTACGGCAGGGGTTACTTTACCCCATATATATGTGAAGTGTATTTATACCACAGTGGAGTCAGGAAAGAAGCAGAAAGGATTATTTGAGCCACAATTAACAAAAATGCTTGCATTGAAATATTCCAGCCAACTCTCCTTTTCCTTAGCTAAAATTCAACCACAAAGTGGTGGCTTGCAGGGTGTTCCGTGTCACATAAGGTATGATCATTTTTGTTAAATGAAAACGGCTGATAAGACAGGCAAGTGTTGGCACCTTTATTTCCCAAGTTTTAAAATCCAGACACACATGACTCATTCCTAACCTTAAAGGCTAGTAATCAAATGACCAGATTATAAAATGCTTGGATACCTAAGAGTCTGATCACTGAACAGGATCCTAGTTATTGTTCCTGGCAATCATATTTTGCTCTATAACAAGGTTTTAGTGACTAATTATTTCAAAGTTGAAAATATTTTCAGTGCTGTATAACCTAGAAGGCACATGTGACTGAGACATGTGCAGCCGGTGCAGCGGGTGCAGTGAGAGCATTCCAATTTACTGTCATGTCAGAAAACAAACTTGAATATGGGTGCCTGAGAATGGTGGCAGGTGATTGAAGAACTTGGAAGCTGGCTGCTGGTTCTTGGGCAGGCGTAGGCTATAGTCCATGAGAGACTACAGGAAGATTACTTCATAAAAGCTGAGAGATGGTTAAGACAAAGAAATAGCAGACCTGAGAGAGCATTCAACAGTCGTTTCATTGAAAAACTCTATATATTTTCCTGGGCTACACTTGTTGGTACTCTATAAGTTTCCCTTGCCTCTGGAGTGTGGCTTCCTGCCATGAAGCTATAGGAGGAAGAGAAACCAACCACAGAATTCTGTGTAAACTCCAGGATTATTTTGGAAACCAGAGTTTATGAAGAAGGCTGGTCACCAACTGGACTAGGTAGAATTGTTTATAATGATTGGATGTATGAGAAGCTGGATTTAGTGTAAGCTGTCTGTGAGTAGTCGAAGTTCATACAGGTCCATCAGATATTCACTTATAAAAAACGTATATCAAGTAATTGCTAAAATATTTACACATAGTACAAAAGACAGGCGTTATCTAAGTCCTATGTTTTCGCTTACATTATTTCCTCTTAGTTTTTTTTATAATCCACCCAAATCCATTTAGTCCATTTGTACCGTCACAACGAATAGGAAAGGTAGATTTCATCAATAAATAATTAAAAGACCTGGAAGTCTATATTTGTTCATACTAATAAAATATTAACTTCATCTAGACAATACGACTTTTTAAGAAGCGATTAAGAAACAGTTAAAGAACCGTGGTTGTCCGTTCTAATTTAGTATCTACTAAGGCCACAGGGCAAGACATTAGTCATTTAAGAGTTAATGGCCAATACCACTGACAGTGCAATTCCATTTATATGGTAAAATCCCTGCATACAATAATTTAAAGGTTCCAGAGATGCACAAGAAAGCTAAATAATCTGTGTGCAAAAGGCCGTAATCAACTGCTGTTGAGTGGTACGGGGGAATGGGTAAATCAACAAAACAACGTTGGACTTGATCCTCCCTTTTATGATTAACAGTTGATGACTTGCTGGCTCTCACTATTTATAAATCTTCTTGCTGTTCTTGTAGCGAACTTGGTGAACTGGATATTAAGCAATGGATTATCCGGGTTCATTGATGCAAGGATAGCTTGTCAACATGTGCGAATGCCAAGTTTGTTCCATTCGCTCTTTGGCAACATCTTTCGGTCATCAAGGAGTGCAGGTCAAAGACAAACCACATGCTTGATTATTTCCTTGCTACTCCCGCACCCCCTGCACATTATGTTGGTATTTGCGCGACGCCAACTTGGCAAATGATACAGGAATAGCCATTCATCCATTCTGAGGGCCAAAAATCTTTTTCCACAATACTGAATAGGTACATGACAAATAGGGTGCCATGATCCCTGGCTTAAACCCTGCAATGATTGCCCAGGCGTGCTTACATTGTGCCAGTTGGGCTCTATCCAAGTGGAAAGACCAGAGGCGAACGTTTCTTTTGATGTGGATTTTAAGTGCCTGCTGTGATGGATTGGTGCTCCAGATTTCTTCTGTGTCCAGGAGTTTTAGAGAGTCTTGTAGATAACGCCGGTATGATCTGCCAAACTGACCGGCTGAGATTTCCTGCCACAAAAGGGCCTCCATGCTTTCTTCTCTGGAGGTACGTAACTTGTTGCACAGCCTGATGAATGCTCCAGCCCCTATTGCGTGGTGATCTTGGAGACCAAATTCAAGACGTATTTGAGCGGAGTATGAGGTTTTTGGAAGGCTCAGCACTTGTTTGAATAGTCTTGTTATTATTCTGTTCACGTGGCTGTTGTCTTTCCCTTGCATGATCTCCTGGCTATAGGTGAGGAAGTTGATGATTTTTGCCTTCATGACAGTTATAAGTGGGGTCAGGCTTGGACCGGACAGTTGCCTTGCAAGGGTCTTAAATGCCACCTGGATTGTCAAGGCTTTGGCTTCTGCCTCGTCTCTATGTTTAGAGAATGAGCCCCTTCTATCCATGTGGACCCCCAGGTACTTATATGAAACGGCTCTGCCAATGCTTTTGCCATTGTATTGCCAACCGCCACCTTGGTATTTCCTTAGCCCAAAGGTGATTGCCCTTGTCTTTGTTAAATTCAGTTCCAGTCGTTTTCAGTGGTGTAAAGGGACAGCCAATTGAGTAGTGTCTGCAAGCCGACCCTGGTGTGACTAAGCAGGACAAGGTCATCCGCATACAGTAGATTGCTAACTCTTACCCCAGCGAGTTTTGGAGGATGAGAGTTAACTTCATTGAGCGACTCCGACAGATCGGAAATGAAGAGATTGAAAAGAAGGGGCGCCAGCACACAACCTTGTTTCACTCCGCGAGATGTTTGTATTTTCCTTGAGATATACGATCCGTCCCCAAGTTTTATGCGGATCCATGAGTTAGTGTGTAGCGCAATTATGGCTTGTAGAAGCACTGGTGGAATCCCCCATTTCCACAATTTGAGCCTTAATCGGCTTCGGGGTACGCGGTCAAAAGTTGCCTTAAAGTCAACGAAACAGCCATGCTTTAACATTCCTGAGGCTGCCACTTTGTCCAACCGGACAGATATTGCAAGCAGGTTTGTTATGGTGCCTGATTTTTGCACAAATCCAGTCTGGTTAAAGGGTATAAGATGGTTTTTCGTGGCCCAAGACGCCAGATCTTGAAGGAGCAGTTTGGCATAGTATTTCGATTCCACATCCAGTAGAGTAATCATCCTGTAGTTTTTTGGGTCTGATCTCTTGCCACCTTTATAAATTGGATGTATAATGGCACCATGCCACGATTCCAGTAATACCTGGTTGGTCCAGCAATAAGAAAAAAGGGGTGCCAGTTGATTGGCCCAGAATTTTGTATCCTGTTTATACAGAGACTGGGGTAGACCATTTGGCCCTGGGGCTCCATCTGAGCGACCCACAGTTATAATTCAAGCTGTTTTCTCCGTAATAGTTTCCAATGTTGTGGGTGCACATTGGGGCGGTTCTGGGAGCTGGAGCAGAGATTTCGTATCAGTTGCCGATAGCATCCTTATGTTTGATTCAGCGTATCTCTCTGGTGTCTCTACATCTGTTGTACCTATCAGTTGGCATAAATTGAGTTGTGGGGCCATAGCTGGAGGTTTGACCAGTGGACCATCTGCTTTTTCTGGTTCTTCAAAATGGGTTGTTAGATAGGATACCCATTCGGCTGCAGAGATGTTGGCACTACTTTGTCCTCCTAGTTTATGTATTTTGGAATTAACAAGCGACCAGAAAGATTTTGGGTTATGATTTTTACTTGCGTATATCAATTTTAACCAGAACTGCTCGGAGCGTTTGTTTTTCTCAAGAAATATTGCTTGTCGAAGTGCTTTTTGAGCTTGCTTATCTTTATTGAATTTATGATCTTCTCCTGGGTGCCTACGTACTTGTCTTAGCACACTATTACGTATTGATTTTAATTTCTTAATTTCAGCTGTTATTATTATTGAATTACCTTTTTTGGTTTTTCGTATAGTACGTGCAAAGTTTTTAAGCAGCTCCCGGGAGAAGAGTTCCCATGCTATAGTAGGCGGGAATACATCAATGCTCCTTCAATCTTGCAGGGCTCTACATTTGCTCATTATTGCATGTATAATTGGATCTGACCATTTCAACCTTTTGAGGTTTTCAATATAATTTCCTCCTGAAGTCAGGCTTGTCACGGCATGATGTGCTAGGTGAAATGACATGATAATCAATTGGGGACGATGATCTCTGTCTCCTCGAGCAGCTATAGTGCAATTCTTGATCAAGGGGAGAATTTACTTATTACAGATGGTGTAGTCTAGTAAGGAGTAAGTATGACCGTTTGATCTTGTCCAGTTTCGTGGATTATCCTTAGGGAAACGACCATTCAAAATTGTGCAGCTCAGGACACTGAGTTGTAGCACCATATATTCACCGAGTTTGCTATGTTTGTTACCGGTGGGTTTTGTTTGTTCCAGAATATCTGGCCACGTCATACTCTTCAGGAGGTTCTTAGAAAAGGTTTGTGTTATAGTCGCCAGATACTTAGCAGGCTGGTCTTTTGTAATTACTTTGTAAATTACACAAGATCTGAATTAGGTGATTGAACTTCGGTTTTTTCTCCCTGATGCTTGGTGAAATATAGACGTTGATCAGAATCAGTTGTTCAGTCTGTTTGGGATTATCAATCCTTATGCCGGAAATCCAGTCTTCCTCAAATGTTAATCGAGCTATATTAACGTTTAACTTGGCTGAAATGTAAATTGAGAGACCGCCGCTGGGTCGGCCAGACTTGTGCAGCCTCTGAGCGGGTGTTCTATATTCCAAGTATCCTTCTATTGGAAGACTATTGGAAGACTAACCAAGGACCATGTTTCTTGCAATAATATAACCTTGTGGTTTTTTTAAAACTTTATCACGTCTGGAGATTGAAGTTTTGGGGTAAGACCATTGATATTCCACGAACATACTGAGAGACCGGGTTGAGTACCAGTTCAATTTTAATTTCCCCCGTCCAGGGCCGCTGGCAGCCAAGCCCAGTCAATCTCCGTGATTTTGGGCTCCTCTATTCAGGGCGGGTAGCCCTTCCGGCGGATCGGCCTTTAGCTGATCTTAGTATTGAGAGGGATGGTGGTCCTGGTTTATCTAATGAGGCCGGGGATTTTGCAAGAACCGATGGGTACCATGGTTCAGCTTGGGGAACTATTTTGATGCCCCATTTGTTAAATAAGTCAGACCTTGATAATACATGCTCCTTGATTACTACAGTTGAAAAAGTGATTAACGTTGGTTTAGAGAGTTGATTACTTCCGATGGGTTTAAATTCGATTGAAATTATATCATTGGATTCAATATGACGCAGTTCAGAAGTACATTTAAAGAGTTTCAAAATGTTCCCTCTATTCAAGATATCATGTGGTCTTTGGGTGTGGAATTCAGTGATAAATAACAATTTGGCTTTTCGGTTTATTGTTGTGGGGTCCTGGCCGAGGGTCTTGTGGTTATTTTTATCCATTGTCTGGGGTAGGTCGATTCTCCTTTGAATATAGGATAATCGTTGCTTATGTCCCGCTTGTTCACCTTGGGGTTGATGGTCCACTATGTTGGAGGGATGTTTGCCCATTTGTATTATGTCCGGGTTCTTAAGTTGTGTTATCTGAAAATTCTCCTTGCCTCTTGACCTATACTCATCCTTGTACTATTCTATGATTTCCCTGTTTTGGTATTCTGTTAGTGTATTTACCATATTTCAAAAGCAGCTCAGCACACTTATAAATATCAAATGTAAACTATCCACAGTGAGATAAATTCATAACACAATTGTTTTCCCAAGAAGAGTCGATATGGTCTTTTGATTTTTGCAATTTATCCTTTATTCACACATTTTTTTGCAACCGCCAACGTGTTTCGTCCACAATCGGACTTCTTCAGGGCTCACAATGTAAGCTTTGTGTATTTTCATATATCCGTTGCCAATGTGTTTTACCAATTGATTTGGGAATACGTGTATCCAAACACTGTATATGTACTGATTCAAAAAGGCTCAATTAGTGTGTCAGTGAATAAATGCACCCGTCTCTGCGCGATCGTCTGGCTCGAAAGGAAGTTCTCTTGTCGGATCTTCTGGTCCGGTCTTAACAGTGTGAGATAATGTTTCTGACTTAGTGACCTTTCCCGGCTCATCTAAAATCAAAGGCTGTGGAGACTTTGCTGAAACCTCTCCCCTGGCCCCAGATGGATCCTTATAGTTTTTGCAATGGGCGGGTGCTGATGGCACCTTACTGATTGACTCTGTGATTAATTGTGAGGGTGATTTTTGTAATGATGAAAAGATGCTATCAAAACTTGCAGAGCTGTTTGAACCAAGTTGTGTGTTACCCTTTTCAATATGGGGGGGATCACTGGTCATGTTTTGAGTCATTGTGCTGCGTTTATTGCGTTTTTTCCGTAGTCTCTTTCTTTCCCTTTTGCTCAGATGTTGGTTTTGAGGGGATGTATTCATTAATCCCATCCCTGGTCCGACATCTCTGATGTCGGTACTTTGCGTTGTCTCGGACGCAAATAATGTATCTATTTTTTACATCATTTTATTCTTATTATTTGGTTTGGAAAATACCGTACTCCTTGGGTGCCACTTGATTGTCTGGAGACGGAACTACTACTAAGACGTTGATCGGTCGAATATCGATTTTTGCTGGTGAAACCTTATGACCTTTGCTAGTTTTATTATGATTTATGCTTTGGTCTTTGACTTTCTGACTGGTTACATTAAGTGAGTGTGAGATTGAGGGATGTGGTTGGTTTTGCTGACCTGATGGTAATTTCCTCATTTCTGTCAGGACCAAGGCGAGGAACCGTGGAAGCGTAGACAAGCTATCGGTTATTGGCGAGCAGCACCATATCGCTTCGGTCAGATTGACTTTAGATTGAGCTTTTGTGATTAAGATGTTCAAGCCTTCCAGTTTATTGTCAATCCCTGCCGTGTATACTGCTAGTGTATTTAGAAGGTCGACTTGTAAATCAAGTTTATCTGAATGGTAATTTAATGCAGACACTGTGGATTGTAGAGTTTGTAAAAGATGGGGCCAGACGGTAGTGGATTCAAACGCTGCTGAGTCATGACATTCGATCGCATCTTTTGTTTTATTGAATTCTGTCTTAAAGAAAGATAAATCCAAGAGGGAGTGATCATTGGGCTCTCCTGACTTTATTTTGGGAGATTCATAATGGACCAAGGCAGGAGGCGTCGTTGGCATTAGAGTTTTGATGTTACCTGGGGTGGTCCTGGTCCATTGTGCTGCTTGAGGGGTAGAGTTTATTTTGTTTCCAGGAGAGCCCTTGTTGTCTATGTGAGGGTTGATTTCCTGCTGCAAGGGTGATCTAAGGTTGAAGGGAGAGTCGTCACTTGAAATGGATTTTGGCAATGAGCTTTGTTCCTTATTTAATTGGTGAACTTGTTGTGAAGGTACAGACGTGTCTCCTGACCGAATAACTGATCTTGGCCTATTTTTTCCAGGAGTAAAGAGTTCGTCCCTTGTAGAGTGGCCATCTGGGGATATGGTGGTGACCTGGTTATAGAGCTGTTCGTGAATCAAGGCCTGCACTTTAATCTGAACTGAGTCAATATTAAGAAGAATTTGAGGGGGCTGGACTGATGGGGACGATGTTTTGTTGGGGTTGGTTAGAGCTTGAACTTTGGTTCCCTGCTTCTTAAATAAATCTCTGAGAGTCCTCTTTTTTTACGTCATTGATTGTTTCGTCTTGCATATTATGCTGTTGGGTTGAGGGCACTAGGGATGTTGTTGTTTCCATCTTGGTAGTGCGGCCTGAGGGGCCAGATACATGTAAATGGTGCTACAGATGGGGTGGGGATGGCACCAAGGGGTGGGGTTGCACCGTCTCCAGTTTTTGCTGTTTCTTTCCTAAGCCTTCTGGACCGCATTGTGGTATAACTGTGACTTGGGGTGGCTACTCCCCCTTTCTTTGGCGCTTTGACTTCCTTATGAGGCAAAACATCTCGCCTTTACTCTTGTTTATAGAACAGGCTACATGTCAGAATGTCAATAAAACCATACTGTCTGACTTAAGTATTACTGCCTCAATATAGTGCACAAAAATGTCTCCTTTGAGTGTGGATTTTACATTATTGACTCAAACAGACTGATATTTCTGTAAACAATACTTAGGGCACTATATTTTTGACCAGCAGTATTTAGGCCACATTATTCTGGTACAATACCATAGAAGATTCCACTCCTGCTTGTCTAAGAGAGGATAGGCTATCTTTGGGTAAGGTTTAGGAAATCCTTGAGCATCTGAAGACCATTTCTAATGGCACCATGGGAAACAGCCTGCCGCCCCATGCCCTCTACATTTGATGGATTCCCCTATTGTAAGAGTGTATGAGGGATCTCCATAACGTTTAGAGAAGTTATAATCTAGAACAAAGCCAGCATTGTCATGTTCTGGTGGCACATTGGACCTCTGTGCAATCTGGTAGGGTCAATCAGGTGAACTACAAGTGGGACACAGGACACTCTCTCAGTACCATGGCTATGATCAACTATGTGGGGCACGATTAAGGTCACAAGAGAGGAGACTATGCCCCCCACAAGAAAATTCACACTAGTAACGGGTAATCCGCTTACCAGGCAGAATTGTCATTGTTGACTTTGTGCTCCAACAATTTTGGAATCTATTTCTGGGTGTCCTAGAAGTATATTCTGTGAGTCTGATGGGGTGATCACATGAGCAGCAGAGGGATCATCAGGAGAACTACTGCCAGTCTCTTTTTACTGCACTTTGTTCGGGATGCATGTGGCACAGCAGAAGCGTATCTGCCAGAGCTAACTCACAGTTTCATTGTTTATGAATGGCCAATGCAAGGGCCACACAAATGCCAATTTGAGAATTAAAAGTTTTAAAGTACTTGCTTAAAGCGCTTGCTATGTTTCCCATTTGAGTATCCAATCAGTAGCGGAAGTTTAATTGACTTTTCTTCTAGGTTGTGCTCCAGAAAATAATTTGGACTTTAGTAAGAAATAGATTCCAGGTTCACATTATATACAAAAACCTACTCTTTGTGGAGTTTGTTCCTCTGTGTTTTTGCAGGCTTTTCCCATTCTTTGGAGAAGGTTAGCTGGACGGGAAGTTGCATGAACTGCTTGACCCAGACCAGGCATTCATCCACCCAGCCCTTTACTATGCCATCCTTACACCTGTCCATCCACCTATCATGCTCTTATCCTTTTACTCATTCAGGGCTTTAAGTGGGATGAAAAAATTGGGGGGTCTCTCGGAGGGGCGTGGCCAATGTAATTAAGGGCGTGGGTTAAAAACATGTAAGCTAAAAATCTGTGTTTAGCATAGTGTGCCGCCTGACTTGTATTTTGCTGTTCCTGTCATTGCATCCAGATATATGATACAACAAGTAGCATCATACCTACAACCAGTCAGGACTATTGGCTTTGTCAATGCTTGTTAGTTGCATAAGATAAATAAGCAGCAACTATGGCTTGTATATAATATTGAAAAAGCTTCCACTTAAAGCCCTGGTGACACCACGACGATGTTGCGGCTCCTGCGTTTCAAAAAGAGAAGGGAAATCCAGAGAGAAAATTACTCTTTAATGGATTTCCCCTCCCCTACAATGCTCACCTGGCATGACGTCATGATGTAACTTCTCCACTAGTGAGAAGATATCAGTGTGAGCACGTGCACATCGATGTGCCTGCTGTCACTGCAGTCCGGAAAAAAACGGACCGCCTGTGCCAGGGCACAAAACAGTGCCCGATAGAGGCCCGTTTTGAGCTCCCCCTTTAAAAAACTGCCGGTG
The DNA here is from genome assembly GCF_964204655.1 of Triturus cristatus. NCBI lineage: Eukaryota > Metazoa > Chordata > Amphibia > Caudata > Salamandridae > Triturus > Triturus cristatus. The sequence continues at coordinate 821,527,644 of NC_140585.1, read as the reverse complement.
CTCAGCACCGGTGAGACCCGGCCCACTTAAAGTCATGCACTCATTCACTCACATTCTCAAACATCCACCGCATTCATCTATACATCGTTCTTTTCATCCTTCCATCCAATTTTCCTTGTTCTGTTTACCGGTTTTGTTTTACTTGCCCCTGCTTTCTCTTCTATTGACGGTGTATTCTAGTGTTAATGAAGAGCTTTTGCCTGCCAAGTTTCAGACAGAAGAGGCCTAAAAAAGAGCACCACCCCCGCTGTAGCAGCTAAAGTGGGGGTTCACCATGCCCTGTTCACCATGCCCTGTTCACCATGCCCTGTTCTAACCATGAAAAAAGATCTTTATTGATGAAATTTTTAGTTCAACATGTGTACCTGGCAGTAATTCCAAAACGTCCTAGCTATATGAATTCGGGCTAGGCAAAGTGACTTATGCCGTGTTCTTGCATCACAACCTAAATGTATTTGAAATTAAGACATAACAATCAGGCTTTTGTTTGGTAGAAACCGAGAGAATGGTGCATGTATGTATGTATGTGTGTAGTGCACCCATTTATATAGCGCAGATTGTGGATGAAAAATAAATATTCGCCTTAACATAACCATAACTTTTGCGGCCACGTGTCTTGTTCGTGCTAACTATGCCCACAAAGAAGTGCTAGTTTATGACGTATCAGCCTCTCTCACATCTTGGCTCTTGAGATAATGTTAATTAGCTTGCTCAGCTAAAAAAACCTTTTTCACGGTGCCATGTGATTTTCATTAAAAGCCTGTATTCAAAACTCTACGGGGTAGATTTAAAAGAAAGTGACGCATCTGTAGAGATGCGTCCCTTTCCCTGCGCCAAAATGCAAAACTCTTGCATCACCATGGGTGCGCCGGCGCACCCTGGCGCAAGGATTGACAGATGCGTCAGAAATTCTGACGCATCTGTTGACGATAAAGTCACGCATTGCTGGAGTTGTGTCGCAAGCACGGCGCAACTCCAGCAATGCTCTGGGGTGCCCTATGCCTAACATGCTGTGTCACTCCTTACGCCTGCTTCAAGCAGGCGCAGGGTTTTGACGCAGCATGGATGGAAAAGTGACTCAGTGAAATCTTGTAGATTTGACTGCGGCACTTTACGGGGCTTCCTGCGACGGAACGCCCACCCTGCATACGTTAAACCTGACGCAGGTATAATGTGGTGCAGGGCTTCACAACGTGACGCATCTCCCTAGATGCGTCATGTTGTAAATGGGCCGCAGATTTTACGCTGCCGCTGCATCACAAAAGTGAGACAACGACGGTGCAAAAGTGGCGCAAGGGGCTTGTAAATCTGCCCCTACATATTTTTGATTTTTTTTTGCATAGTAAATTTGCTTTTTACAGTTTCTCGAGGACCCTCTGTGTGACCGCATTATGCACATCACAGATGATGTGTTTTTTTGTCTAGGCCAATCCAACTCTCAATGGCATGAGTGCAGATTGACTTTAGCAAACCCAGTAGGAGGTCGAGTGAGTGTAAAGCTGTTCAAGAGGCACGGTCACCATTCAACGCTTTACACGTCTCTGTTAACATAAGATCACATAACATAACAAACATGCATTCGACTGAGCCATTAACTGGCAATATTACATGCCTGGTGAGCATAACTTTACTTTACATAACTAAATAAAAGAAACACAGGCACTGTATATTAAACAAGTTCTCTCTCCTCTGCACGGCACCAGTCTCCCTGCAAAGAGCAGTTCCTGCATCTTCGTGCCCTGCTGTGCGCCCTTCGTACGTGCGTGCCTCGTGCAGTTGTTAAATGACCTTGTTCTTTTTATTCAAAAGCCAATAAATAGAACACGGTCATGAAGTACAAACATGAATGGGCAAACCCGTTACAGCAAACAAAGCCATCTGGATACCCGAGCCCGAACCACCCAGCGAGTTTCAAGAAAGCAGCACAAATAAACGCTGGGGTGTTTATGTGACCTCGCTGCCTTGTGTAAACCCATGGATCAAGACATGCCGAATTTTATCAGCTGGCTGGGGTTGAGAAGAACGATTTCTGGAAACCTGGGGCCATATTATCAAGGAACAGGAAAAGCTTTAGCGCCAGGAAACTGCAGCTAAAGCGGCAATAATGGGCTTGATAATATGCCCTTGAGAATTCCCATAGAAGCACATGGTCACACCGGAACCTGGGCTTCTATGGGAATTTCATTACAAGACCGGAGGCGAACACTATGCATACATTCTTTTAATGCCACTCCTGAGCAGCTCCTTTAAAGAACACGAAATGCAACAATCCAGAATTAGAACCACTCAAAATCCAATAAATGTCTCCTTCTTAGAATGCTCATCCCCTTTTAAATGCTGCTCCATAACAGATAAGTTCTCTTTTATTTAAATTTCTAAAGCGTGATTTGTTGAGATGAAAGAGAGTGCTGAATAGCTTCTAATTTTCAGAAGCGGTATGGATTGAATGTTGAATAATAATTTATTTTGGGAAGTATGTTTAGTTTTTAACTTTCGTTTAATGTAGGAAATGTTTAGTTGAAGAAAAGGATTTATTTAGAGTATTTGCGGGTTATGAAAGGAATTTCGGCGTATTTACTTTATGTTAATTTGTCCGCGTGCAGGATAAAGCAAATTTATTCTTTTAGAGGCGCGTGAGGAGTTAGCGATAACGCGCGCATGTTACCTTTGATCAATAGCGGTTGGCGCGAGGAGTCTTCCTTCTAGTGCATGCTGTCTTTGTTTACCGTTGTGGGATAAATGGAATTGGAGTCATCACGCAAGAGCGTGTATGTATCACGGAGTAGGCTTGACAGATTATTGGCCGCCGAAATCTCGGGGGAGATCGGCGGCCATTTTGGATTGAGAAGAATAGCATGAATTAGAATGAAGGATGCGTTATTTTGTTAGCGAGTGGTAATAACAATTTTTTTAAAAAGATTTGTTATCGGAGGAGCGTCTGGAGTCAGCTGTCGGTTTTTTAGTGAGTTGGATTAGGCATTGGTGTTTCGTTTTTATAAGGGATTTAAAATGAATACAGAGGAGTCAAGTGTTTCACAGAATGTGAATGTAGTTGAAGGGAGAGTCAGTGAAGAGAACCTCAGGAAATTAATTCAGTCTGAGGTAAAGAGTTCTATGAGGGAAGTGATTCAGATTGTAATGGATAGGAAAAGGAAAGATAATAGGTCAGATGAAGATTTTTGGCCTTCTTCAGATGATGAAGATGTTGTAAGGGAGAAGAAGGGATATAAAAAAGTTAAAAAGAGTAAACATCTGAATAAGGATGGGAAAGATGGATTAAATGCCATAAGAAAGAGTGGCACCCTTGGTGGTACAAAAGGGAAAGGTGTCCGTAGCGGCACAAAAGATTACTCAGATGATGAGTTTACAATGGCCGTGGATGAAAGAGAAGAAGAAAGAGACGACAAGTTTATTCACGAATATGTATTAGATGTGGATCAAGATGATGATCTCAATGATGATATTAAAAATGACCAACCATCAACTTCAAAGGTTGTTTTAAAGGATCCATTAGGTAGAGAGATGTTTAATCCATATGAGATAAGGCACCCAAGAAGTGCAGATTGTTGACCGCATGAACATGTTGGCAAGTTCATGAAACATTGGATTAGAAAACCTCTGGATAGAGAGGTGAGGAGGGTTTTGAGAGCGGAATGCTCGAGACCGCAGATAGATTACAAGGTATGCCGAACACCAAATCTAGATCCTGATTTAATATCGTACCTTTTTAAATTGGGAAAGGATCCTAGGAAGGGTTTGGAACGCTCTTTGAAGATTTGTCAGGATCGGTTACTGGACGTTTTAGAGAAGGATGTCAAATAGTTCTGGTTACACCTTTTTGGATTACTCAGGCTTGGTTTCCGGCGGTGTTGGAATTGGTGTGCGATATTCCTCTTTTAATAAAGATAGAAGAGGATTTGTTGATAAACGAGCAGGGAGAAGTTCATCCTCTAATTTTGAATGGGGGGTTGGACCTTCTTGTCTGGGAAGTGTCAGGGGATCCAGTTGCGTCGAGGTACTTTCGAATGAGGCTGCAGAGTTGCTTGAGGAATCTAGGGCTCCAGGGACACGGAGAAGGTATAAGGGAGTATGGAGAATTGGATGTGTTGGTGCTTGGAGAGATGTTTGGATCTTGTGGAGGACGTTCTCAAGGGCATATTAGCAAGCCCATTATCGCCGCTTTAGCAGAAGTTTTCTGCCGCTAAAGCGGCGATAATGTTATCGCCGTTCCTTGATAATATGGCCCGTAGAGTCTTGTGGCCCTTGGATAGGGAGGGGGCGAGGGAGGTCACGTGGCTCATCTCCAGTTAATGTAAAAAAACAAACAATGAAAAATGGGGAGAATGAAATGTCTTCCCTGTGAAGCACCCGTTTAAAAAAAAATATATATATATATATAATTTTCTAGTCAGATTTTGATAACATTCTATTTGTGAGAAGAGTTAACTGGGTGGGTCCACTACGCAAATCTCATTCTGGTGATTGTATTGTTATAAATTGTAGATCTCCACATATCACAGGTCGACTGTTGGGGTGGGGGACTTTTTCACCCTATCACAGGCAGGACAAAGCGATAACTATTTTACCGTTAGGGTTCTTTTATAGACATTGCGATAGTAGAGGGAGGAATTTTGACGCTACAAAAAAGGATAGCGCTGTGCTCCGCGCTTCTATCGAGGCACCACCCCTGGAATAGAGTAATAGGTTTTATCCCCTGAGTGGTTTAGATTAACAGGAGTGACTGGGCAGTGTACTCCCCTTTTCGCCACAGCTACATGAGGTTGGTTCTGCTTCGGAATTTACTGCTGTCCCTGGTACTACTTCCGTATCATGCAATCAAGATAGTTCAGGTTCTAGTGACCAAGATACAAATACTTTGCTCCTGTCCCAATATTATGATCATGAAGGGCCAATAGCTCCAACAGGTCACTCACAGGAAAATGTTTCTGGCTGCTGTGATCTAAAGTTTTTATCCTGGAATGCAGCGGGCCTAAACTCAAAGATAAATGACCCAGATTGGGGTAAATTCATAGACTCCTTTGATTTCTGCCTATTACAGGAAGCCTGGGCAGTAGGGTGTGTCCATAGGGCTGGCTTCACCACGTATAATATTGAAGCAATACAGCCCCCGGGTGGTCGCCCAGCCGGTGGCCTTTTGATCTGGGCGAAAAACTCACTTGTCTATGAAGTAAATCTCTTGCACCTAGGTTGTCCCGAATTACTTGGTCTGGAACTGTCCTCAGAAAAGGGGACCGCAAAAATCTTACTTTTTTATATATATAATCAGGTTGCAAGCCCACACAAACTTTCTGGGACATTAACATCGCTAGCTAACTACCTTGATTCGACCATGGGAAATCACAGGTTGATTGTCGCCGGAGATTTTAACACAACCTTTGAACCGGTGAACTATATACAGGACCTTACCCTGGAGGGGGATAAAGCTAGGGGGATTGCGAAACTTCAGATCCCTCCCATTAAGAAAACCACAAGGGTGGGGCAACAAGTACTATCATTTACTATTGCCCATGGTGTCAGAGCCTGTAATGGTCAAAATGATTTTGATAGAGCAGCAGGTCACACATTCAAGAGGGGGGCATCGAAGACACGGATTGACTATATCCTTGTCGACTTAGATCTGTGGCCTTTAGTTAAGGATATGGTCATCATTGCCCGGAAAGACAGTGATCATAACACTCTGTCACTGACGATGACGGGGTTAGTTACCCAGCGCAGTCACCCCAGGGCTGAGTCCATACAGGTCATCACAAATAACAACAATAAGAGAGTTAAGTGGCCAATGATCCTAGCCGACCCAAACTCTCTTCCCCAAATATATTCTGTGGTGGAGCGGTCTCTTATAGATCTAAGTATGCCTACCACCGGGTTGGAGGCTGTCATGAGTACCTTCCAGGAACTAACTGCAAAATTAAAACCAGTCTTTTATAGACAAATAAATAGAGTCAAGCAGCAAACAGCACCCTGGTTCAACAATGCATGCAAAAGGGCTAGGAATGAGCTAATGGTGACGGTAAAATCGAAATCTCCTGCAGAAATTGCGAACAGTCGGAGGTTATACAAACTAGCCCAAAACAAAGCAAAAAGGGACTTGGAGTGTGAAAGTTGGAAATTGCTCTTAGATGCCACTAAACATAAGAACAGCGAATATTTTTGGCATCTATTGGCAAAGAGATCACCAAATCTGGTAGCACAAACTGATTTCTATATTCAGCCCCACGTATGGGAAGAATATTTTGGTGCTTTGTTTGCAGACCAAGGCCCGTCATTGGCGCCAGCCTTAAGCATGAATCCTTGTGAATAGGTAGTAGTTGATGCTGAAAACATCACTCTTGCGGAAACAATTACGGCCATTAAGCTCCTGCAGAGTGGCAAAGCACCGAGTCTTGACAAACTTCCAGGAGACTTGTTTAGGGCTGAACCGACCATTTGGGGCCCACTGCTTCAAAGGGTTTACAATAGTATCCTGAAGGGGGGTGCTATACCAGAGACTTGGCGGGGTGCCGAAATCATTCCCATTCATAAGAAGGATGATGAAGGGTCACCGGGGAATTATAGGCCCATCAGTCTTAAAGATGTATCGCAAAAAAAAATTTGCTAAATTATTCTAACCAGAATCCAAAACTGGATAGAGGAAAACAAAGTTTTGTCAAACCTACAGGCAGGTTTTAGGGCTGCAACCAGTACCACAGACCAAGTTTTTAGGTTCCTCGTGCTAATTTGGAAAGAAGTCACAATCAGAGGAGGTCACCTATATGTAGTGTTCGTGGACTTAAAGACTGCCTTCGATTCCATTGATCGGTTCCAACTCTGGCAAGCGCTGAGCACATTGGGATTACCATCTTATTTTCTCAGAATTCTCGTCAGGCTACATATAGACACTTTTGCCAGAGTCAGGTGGAATACTGAAGGCACTCTGACAAATGCCATAGCTGTTCAGAAGGGCGTTCGTCAAGGATGCGTTCTTGCCCCCACACTGTTTATCCTTTATATCAATGGCTGAATAGGAGAACTTTTTAACTGCGGTGGCGACCCTCCAAAATTGGCTGGCAAGGTAGTGACATTGCCTGCTTTTTGCATATGACACACTGCTTATTGCCAGAACACCCAGTGGTATTCAAAATCTCCTAAATAAATTTCCCTTAGTTTGTAAAGATAAGGGTTTAGAAATAAATGGGCTTAAAACTAAATATATGATTTTTAACCCATATAAATCAAATAAGAGAAAACTTACCCTGGGCACGCACAGTTTGGAGCGGGTTAGTTCCTTTGACTACCTGGGTATCCGTATTAACGATAGGCTGGCTTGGACTCCGCAGATAGAAAAGAGCATCACGACTCTCCAGCATGTTGACTGTGCTATAGTTCAGAGGGCTAGAGCTTTCCCCTTTCGGCCAATATCCCCCATTATTGAAATCCATAGGGCTAAGGGCCTAGGTGCGGCCCTGTATGGGGCCGAACTGTGGGGGCTGGAAAACCTGACAGACTTAATTTGTGCTGAAAATAAATTTATCAGAGCCATTTTGAACCTCCCAGTGAATACACCACTCTTGCCACTTAGACTTGATCTTGGCTTAAAACCTATAGATCATTATGCCACTTTGAGGTCAATCTTATTTTGGATCAGGGTGTGGATAAGTAAAACTCAGGTGCCGCTGAGGGAGGCAATGGTAGAGCTGATTGCCTTGCATAATCAAACAGGCCACATCAAGTGGTTTAGTAAGATCAAGCTCTGGTTTTCAAAAATTGGAATGGTGCAACTCTGGGAGGATCCAGGATCTATGACCAAACTCACGGTCCCCCTTGTTAAAAAAAGGTTTTGGGATCTAATGATCTCAGAAAGGGTTGACCGGTTTGCACATGGCACTTTGACTGTGGGGTTCTTGAATGTCAAAGGAGTATTTGCCTTTGAAGGGTTTTTGGATGATATTGAACCGCCCTAGGCACGAGCCTTGTATGTTCAGTTCAGATATGGAACCCTCCCTTTGAATGCATGGAAGAGCTCTTGGGGAAACATGTCTGTAAATCCTTTGTGTCCTCTATGCCATATTTCCCCCGAAACCATCGAGCATTTTTTTTTTATGTTGTTCCTTTTATGCTGAACTTAGGAAAACTTGGCTGGCCCCTGTATGTCGTATTTTATCGTTTAATTGTCCACTGGAAGCAATACGTATATTTAAATCAGATACTACAAGCTGGCTAGTATTTGCTGTCTCGAGGTTTTTAATGTTTGCAAGGTGGAAAAGGCTAAAAATGAGCAAACATGTTCTTGTGATATAACTTTAATTAGGTTAAGTGGTATTTCTCAGACGCATGTACAGTGATTTAAAAAAAAAAAAAACAAGAATCTAGTAGCCTGTTTTACTGTATTGTAAACATTTTTTATGGTTTTTATATTGATGCACATTTTATTATTGTTTTTAATGATAATGTATTGTATTTGAAATGTGAATGATCATATTTTTGATCGATTGAATAAATATATATATATATATATATTTTATATATATTTCCAATTGGCAAATATTGAGCAAACAAATTAAAGGGTTCATTATGGAGCACAGTAAATATAAATTATAAATCTAGGGGGCTGATTCAGCCAGAGGATGCCGAACTTCGATGCTGGTGGCGTGGCTGCCAAATCTAAACCATGCGACTGTTTGCATGGACATCTTGCTCCCACATACATGACTTGAGCTGCTTTGGTCTTCTCCAGTGGCAGTGCCAGCATGGTAGACCTGTTATGTGTTATTCTACAACACGGGCCTCCAGAGGGGGCAGCCATCTTCCCACACACATAGCTAATGTTTCCCACTTAACCACAGGCCTATACATCACACATCATTGCCACCCTTGCTGTGCTTGCCATAAGGAGGTCTTCATGCCAGGGGGAACTCGTCCTTTCTTCGCATTCAAAATGAGGCAAAGGAAAGAAGAGCGCGGCATATGGGGCATCTACCTTTTTTTGGGAAATATCTCTTTACTTCCTTCTTCTAAATGAGGCCCTATATTTTGTACAGCTCCTGTTTCAGTAATACTATTTATTCCACTTAATAGCTTTAGAAGGTTGAGATTTTGATGTCTCCTCATCAGAATTCAAATTTAAGATTTAGGAAATACCAAGACAATTCAGCAGCTGGGAAGGTAACCAAATAAATTATTTCAAAAGAACCTAAAGGGTTGATTTAGTGTTTGGCGGACAAGGTACTCCGTCACAAATGCAACAAAGTACCAAATTGCCAAACTGCCTGCTTCATTAAGAGATGAGTGGATCATCAACTTTCTGTTAATGGAGCCCCCATTGGCTGCGTCAACGGACAATGACTTCTGATGGCCCGATGGCGTAAGAGCCATCAAAGTTGAGGCATCACACTGCCCACTTCATTTAGAGTTATGACACCACACTCTATATGTGGAGTGGGGGGTTTTCTATCTGCCGCTGCCGGGAAAAACCTGTTGGTGAGGGCCAGAAAAAAAATATCGACCCCCACACTGTGAGAGAAAGCTCCAATGGTGCTGGAGTCATTTTTCTTTTCAGTAACAAACCCCTAGTTTATTTTTGAAAAACAAAAGCTTTGTGAACGTTTGGGGATAGTTGTCTACCAAGCTTTCTGTACCTTCTGTAAATTACATACAGGACTCCTGAACTGGCAGTCATCTCTAACAAGGACAAAGTACTGTGCATCAGAGTGATGGACGTTAAGTCCTCCTCCCTTCTTATACACAATGCTCTGTCCCTTATGGGCTAAATCTATCCCTAAGTGCGCTACTTAATACTTAATGAAATCACATGGTGGGTTGCAACAGAACATTCTCAATCTGTAATGCTGCTGGGCTTGTGCAAACCGTGACACCACGTGTTACTAACAGCATGACACATGCATGTGTGTGCTTCAGAATGGAGGCATCTGTCAAGTATAGGCTGTCTGGAACAGAAGACATATATTTTGAAGGTACCACACAATCTGCACCTTTCTATATTCAACACAATTTCCTCTTTCCCATGGAATGCCACCACTGAGACTGCAGGTCAATTTAGTGTAATGCAAATCTGGTCCATCAGCCCCTTCTGGCCAAAGCAATGCCAGTGTCCATGTGTATGGAGCACTCTATGTCTCTGCAACAGCTTCAGAGCTTCTCTGTGAAGTATGGCAGGCGGGGAGAAAATGACTAGGACTGTTGTGCACGGTGTCTAAAAGTCCCAAATGAATTTCGCCTTAACTGTTACATTGTAAAAAGCAATGGTACAAACAGCAGGGCTTGCGTCTAATTGAAGGTGCATCTTAATTTATTGTTTCCGTATGGAGTCTTAGACGCCTGTTCTGCGATTACCTAACCGCTGGACCACAAATAAAGGTATACAACATAGAAAAAAGACCCAATGCTCGAAGATAGCCTCAAATTCCTCCTTCATAAACTTTACGAGCTGGATATTAAAACTCACATTTTCGGGGGCGTGGCTTGCTGCCGACGGGAATAGCCGCGCAGTAGCGAAGCTCTGCAGCGCCACTCCCGAATTATCCTGATTATCTAAGCCCTGAGGTCCCGACCCGTGCGGAGAGTTTACGCTGGTGGTGCTGGAGCCCCCGCTGACCGAGTGGCGAAGTTTGGGAGCGATCAGAGGTGGGGCCGAGACGGGGCTCCACTCCCCGGGAGCTGGTGTGCTGTCAGGCGGTCGAGGGGCGCTGCCATGCCGGACGCGGCGGTTACGTGAGGCCGCGGGTGCGGCCTGGGACTTCCGGAGCGGAGTGTGCTGGAGCTCGACGCCCCGGGCGACTCGAGGGCTGGTTCGGAGAGGCCCTCTGATCTGCCTGACTCATCAGAAGCCCCAGTGGAGGCTGCATGGCGCTCAAATAAAGAAAGAAGCCAGCGGAGCTTTGGGCCCGGTGGTGTGGCCGGATCGCGGCCCGTGGTTGCTAAGCCCCGGTGGAGAAGGCGACTGAAGCGGTACTGTGGTGCACGATTGCCGCGCTGAGAGGTGGGAACGGGGGGCCTGCTGACTCCTGGCCCCGAGTGCTGAAAATCACCAGTCCGACAGAAGCGTGACCCAGGCGGGCGCGGGGATACGCGAGGCTGCGGTGGTGGCCTAATCTACCTGGAGAAAGGCAACTGGGGGCACGGCGCCTCCAGCGGGATGACAGCTTCTCCCGAGTGCTTCAGTGCCCCCCCCCCCTGCACCTCAGCAACCCTGCAGGAGCCAAGGTGTGATTTGCGGCACAATCGAGGTGGGGGATCGGCGGCGTTCCGAACCGGATGACCGGACCGCCGCGCTGTTGGTGAGAGGTGCGCCCACACAACAGTTACAGGAGGGCGGCGGTGGAGGTGGTCGGACGTTCGCAGGGGTGGTGCAGGAGGGCTCAGAGCTTCCATTTCTGCCGTGGGGTGCGTTGGGGCCTGCGGACGACCGCACCGCCGGCCTGGACTTAAAACTCTGGCGGCAACAGCGTGGGCCCAGGGGAGGATTTGGCTGCTGGATTGCTACCTGATAACGACCTGGCCACGGTGTTGTGAAGACTCGCCCGGGAGGTTGGATGTCCCCCTGAGGGGCTGAGGACGGCGGTGTGGGCGCAGATGACGTGCTTGCCTCCGTGGGGAGGGGGTGATTCCCCTGCTCCCCGGCCCCGGTAGTCCGCTAGGGGTGAAAGGATTACACCCGACAGAGGCGAGAGCGATTGAGGGACGCCCACCACCTACACAGAATTAACGGAGAGTGGGGTGAGAGACCGGACGGGGAGCCATTGGTTTCCCGCCTCTGCGGCGGAGTGGGATTGGGCCGCTGGTGCTTCACATACGATGACCGGCTGCGAGAGCTGGGGTGCGGCCTTATTGAGTGGCGGGACCCAGAGGCCGCTCTGCGAACTTCGACGCCGGGTTTCCCTGGGTAGGGGCGCCTGGCTGACGGGCGACTATCCTGCTGAGGTGACGCAGTGACGGGGTGGACGGAGACCGGCCCTAACCGCGGTCCATTGCGGGAGCTTGAAGCCGAGTGGGGTGCCCTGCCGACTGGGGTGCAGCCTGCGAAAACCGACAGGCCGGGTGGAGGTCTCCACCGCAGGCGGCGGGGATTAGCGGCAGCGCCTCATAGCTGAGGAGTGCCCACTGAAGGGTGATCATGCCGACCGGGCGGCACAACAAAACTGCGACACAGGCCAAGCTAGAGAAGTTCGCATGGCACCAGCAACTGGGCGGCGATTGGGCTGAGACACCGGCCTTGGCCGGTAGGATCGACCCGACGAACAAAGACCTCCTGGACTCCATCACTGCCGTCAAGACGTCCCTTGAACATCGGATCGACGCTGTGGCCGCCGATGTTGGTCTGATTCGCGAGGATGTGAGAAAGATCGCCGACCGGGTGGGGGCAGTGGAAACGGCCACCAAAGAACTGTCAAACGATACCAGCCTCCTTAAGCGTGAAGTCACTGACCTGCGAGCCTCCCACGAGGTACTTGCCCGGCAGCTGGACGACTATGAAGGCAGGATGCACCGGAATAATGTTCGTATTATTGGTGTTCCGGAGTGGGCAGAGGGGCAGGCGGTGGACCTCTTTGTTGAAGACCTGGTCCTCACTCACTTACAGCCTAGGGGACTCTCCAAGTGTTTTTCCATTGAAAAAGCCCATCGGGTGCCGGGGGGTCGCCCCAGGCCGGGGGCCCCTCCCAGACCAATTCTGGCCCGAGTGTTTAACTTCCGTGACCGAGACATTATCCTTCAAATGGCGAGGGCGGCTCCACCCGTCACTGTGGAAAACAGCAACATTACCTTTTTTCCGGACTTTACCCTACGGGTCCAGAAACAAAGACGCAGCTTCCAGGAGGTGAAAAAGGCCCTTCGCGACCATGACGTCAAGTACGCAATGATGTTCCCTGCCAAGTTGCGAGTGGAGGCCAAGGGCAAATCGTGGTTCTTCACGCGCCCGGAGGATGCTTGGGACTGGCTAGAGGGTTGGCGCACTGTAGACAAACGGAAGAAAAAGGGACCTTCGGCTGCGGATGCGGCCGATGATTGGCGCCAGCGGAGCCGCTCTCCTGCACTTTCGGATTCTGAGGCCCCTGGCCCTGTGAGTGAACATTAACTCTGGACACTGGTAAGAAGGTATATGCTCTAACATGGCCGCACCGAACCCCCCTGTAGATGTCAAGAGGTGGACTACTATCCTCATGGTGACATTACTCATTGTATAGATGGAACTCATGAGGGGAGTGCGTAGCACCTTTTGTTACATTGCTAACGGGGTCCACCACTATAGGCATTGGAGGGGCGTGCGCCGAGCCCACACAAACATAGATGGCCTCCCCTTAATGGGGCGGGTGTTGATAGAATTGTTTGATGGATTTTTGTGGTGAAGTTTAACCCATTCACGTAGCTACGGGTTGGAGTGGGGCTCTGGCAATCTGGGCAATGCTTATGCGGAATTCTCTGGCTTGTCGAGAATAGGGTTGGGGGGAGGGGCAGGTTTTTGTAAGTTGTCAGTTGTTCTGATGGGAGTGGGGCAGTGCACGTTTCCTCGCAATGTTTATGGGGGGGCGACAGGCACTCTGCATGTTGGGGGAGGCGGGCGGTTTTAGTCCCGTTCTGCAGGGGAGCAGGGAGGGTGGGGTATTTCATTGGATTGAGTTTGTTGGGGGGGTTGTTATTTATTGTTTTTTTGCAGCAGTCCTCCACGGCACCTTTTGTCACTGCAGGGCACGAACTAGCTGCCTACGGATCTCTGATCTCTTCTCCGTCATCTTTGGGAAGGGCAATGGGCGGCGGGTAACGTTACTGAGTGTGATGGCTATGGGGCCCCTATGCACTGGTCACACCGACCGTTTCTGCATGTTGCTATCAAGATCTTATGGCTATGGCTCAGCGACTTAGTCTAATGACCTGGAACGTTAATGGGCTGGGCGATAAAATTAAACGGAGCATAGTGCAACAATATATACACCGACATTGTCTAGACGTGGTGCTACTCCAAGAAACACATCTCATAGGTAACTCCTGTCAGGCCCTAGACCGGAAAGGGTATCGTATCATTGCGCACTCCGGCTTTACCTCGGGATCCAGAGGGGTGGGGATCCTCCTAAGAAAGGGCTGCCCCTACGTGATTCACACCACTCACACCGAGCCTTAGGGTAGATATGTGGTTTGCTCAGGTAGCTGGGAGGGGAGAGCCCTCAATTTGATCTCGGTATATGCGCCACCTGGCCTTCAGCGCCAGACCCTGACGGACGTAGGGACAATCCTATTGGCCCTTCCGGAGGGTGCTGTGGTTATGGGTGGCAATTTTAACCTGACTATGGACGAGACGATAGACCGCACTCCACCCCGTAGGGGCGACCCGCGGGGATTGTAACTGAGTAATTTTCAAGACGCATTCGGCTTGGTAGACATTTGGAGATGGTCACACCCCCGAGACACGTCTTACACTTTTCAATCGGGAGTGCACGGCAGTCACTCACGGCTTGATTATCTATTCACACAAGCGCAAGATATCCAATGCTTTACCGATTCCTCCAGCTTGGCACGGGGGATTTCTGATTACTCCCCGATAATATCTTTCTTTGGAGCCAGTATCATGCGTCAACCTGGTCCCATCCGGATTCAGCCGTGGCTGCTGAAAATCCCACACATTAGAGACTCCTTGCGACGAGACACTGATTATTACTTTGAGGAAAATGTGGGGTCGGTGGCTTCGGCGACAACATTATGGGGTGCGTACGGGGCGGTTATCAAGGGACGTGCGTTGTCCCTGATGGTGGGACACAAAACTGAACGTAGGCGACGGGTGACAGAACTGGAGGCGGAGATATTACATCTCGAGCAAGAGACTTCACTCACCCCAGCCCACGGGGCCCAACATTTACTTGACATTAAGAGACGGGACTATAAACAACTGCTCAGTGAGGAGGCCAGCCGCCGAACCCTCGCCACCCGACATAGAATTTATGAGCTGGGGGAACGCACTGGCAAATTGTTGGCCTGGCTGGAGCGTAAAGAATTGGCTGCGCGATGGGTGGGGGCGGTCAAAGGGCCGGATGGGGTGCTGACCACGGACCCTCAAAACATTGCCGAAGTATTTGCAAAGTATTATGAGCAAATCTACACCCCGCCACAGAACTCGCAGGCGGGTTGGGCGGCAGACCTCCTGGCCACCATAGAAATGCGGTGTCTCTCCCAGCAAGACCGAGAGACTCTGGAGGCAGACATCTTGCTCGAGGAAATTCAGACTGCTATCCGGGATACTCGCTCCGGAAAAGCCATGGGACCTAACGGAATCCCGATAGAATTCATGAAATCTATGACTCTGAAACTGGCACCCCACCTGCTCAACTTGTATAAGGAATGCTATGAGACCGGCCAAAATCCGCAATGCCACAATAGTGGTGATCCGCAAACCCGGCAAGCCAGCAGATGAATGTGCATCTTACAGGCCTATCTCGTTGATCGCAGTGGAGGCCAAAATCCTGGCTAAGCTGCTGGCCAACCGACTACTTCCATATCTAGCGGCCTTGATCCACCCGGATCAGTCCGGTTTTATGCCAGGCCGAAATACCGCCCGTAATCTGCGTCGGGTACACGGGGCCCTGGGTCGGGCGGCCACTCTCCAAGAGGAGGCGCTATTGCTTGCTCTCGACGCTAAGATGGCGTTCGATACGGTGGCATGGGAATATCTCTTCGCTGTCCTGGCCCGTGTGGGGTTGGGTCCTCGGTTGATAGGATGGATTCGACTACTATATACCTTGCCCACGGCTCATGTATCAGTTAATAACCACCGTTCGACCTCCGTCTCCCTCGGCCGCGGCACGCGGCATGGCTGCCCCCTGTAGCCGCTCCTTTTTGCCTTGGCGCTCGAGCCACTTGCGGTCTGGATTCGGAATGACCCAGAAATCAGGGGCCTTAAATGGACGGCGGACCATGAAGACCGCATCTCTCTATATGCGGACGACATTTTGTTATACCTGGCCTCCCCGGCGCGTTCGATCCGTCGAGTACTACATATTTTTCATATATTTGGGGCCCACTCTGGGTACCAGATCAACTGGTCCAAATCCCAGATGTATCCCCTCTGGGGTGACCCGCCACTTAGCCCTAGGGGTTATAATATACCGGTAGCGCTACAGGGTTTCCAATATTTGGGCATTTTCATAACAGTGGACTCAGCCTTATTCTATGAGCGAAATCTAGGGGGCCCACTACAGCGGTTTAAATCCGACGTGATCCATTGGAAAACGCTGCCCCTTACCCTCCTGGGAAGGGCAGCCCTTTTTAAGATGCTGGCCCTCCCCCGTTTTCTCTATTCCCTTCAGAACACACCCATCCCGATCCCAGAGTCCTACTTCTTGAAGATTGACGCAGCATTGCGTGGGTTGTTGTGGGATACCAGGCCGCCGCGCATCGCCATGCAAAAATTGACGATGGGCTGGTATGACGGTGGGATTGGACTGCCGGACCTACGCCTTTATTACCAAGCAACGCAATTGATTGCAATCAACCAATGGGTGTTCGGGTCTCATGACGACCCTAGCTTCCGAACGGACCGTTGGCTCATGGGGAAGGGAGGATATAACCGAGCGTTGTACTCAAACCCGAAGAAATTAGGTTTGACTGGCCCCACGGCCAGAACGGTGGAAATTTGGCACCTGCTCCAGAGGCGGATGGGGTGGTGTGGACGACTGACTAAGGCCACTTCACTCTGGGAACCTGATTGTCTAGGCCGGCTGAGTGCCTGCGCCGGATTCGATAAATGGGATCTTATTGGCATCTCTACGGTGGGGGACGTATGGGTTAACGGCAAGAAGGCGTCCTTCACTGAGCTTCAACTGAAGTACCAGCTTGCACCCTCTGAGCACTTTCGCTACCTTCAAATAAGCCATGCTATCGACCGCGCCCTGCCCGCTGATACTCCCCTTCCAGATTACTCGCCTTTGGAAGACAGATTGCTGCTGGATCCAATCCAAAGGGCTATCTCCTTAACGTATAGAAAGTTAATTAATAACCGCGCTGACACAATGCAGAAAGTACGGGCCAGGTGGGAAACGGATGTGGGCGACCTGTCTGACGAAGACTGGAGGGACGCGCTGGCCTCCCCTCGGGAAGTGGCGATACCAATGCGGCTCCGCCTGGTTCAGCTCAAAGTTCTGCACCGTGTGTATTTTGATGCAACCCTGTTGTGTAAACTAGGTAGGAGTCCAGATGAACTCTGCCTTCGGAAATGTCATCACGTAGGTACATTTACACATATTTTGTGGGCCTGCCCCCCCATACAGCACTATTGGATAGAAGTCACCCGTCAGATGGCGCGGGCCCTCGGTAAAGCAGTCGCCCCTCTCCTCAGCTGTGCCTCCTAAATGTGTGGGATGCCACGGACCTCACCCAAGCGGAGCAGGAGTGGGCGGCGTTAGGTTGGGTTATAGCTAAAAGGAATATTGTCCAGAAGTGGGGGGTAGCCGCTGTGCCATCGTTGCGCGCATGGGCCAATGATATGGATTTGTCGATGGTGGCGGAGAAAACGGTCTACAAGGGTCGAGGCTGCCCTAAAAAATGGGATCACAAATGGGGGCGGTGGAACAAATATCGGGGGGACAGCTGCATTTCTCCCACAATAGAACTCCGACGAGAGAGACAGGCTATACTGGACAATTTGGGAGTAGGTGCGCTGACCTGAACTCTTGGAGTGACCTAGCCTAAAGGGCGTGTGTGGGGACCCCCCTGGTCCTAACCTGTTCCGGGAATTACCTCCATAATGTGTCAATGCTTGTTTTGTTTCAGTGCTAAACGCCCTTGATGTACGGCTTATTGTCTCTAATGCCCAACATGTGTTCTGTTTAGGTAGGTGCTACTTGAGTGTCATGACTGCTGTAATGCTGCGGATTTCGCTGTTAATAAAAAGTTATTTTTAAAAAAAAAACTCACATTTTCATGCAGGGTTCTTAGCTGTTAATGTCTGGATCCCCACAGCACCTGCACCTTTGCCCGCTCGTTATGCTATAGCCTAAATTGAACCTGGCCTGACTTTACTGCTTTGGCATCGGTTATGTTTTTCTAACACCTTTCCACCTATTAACTTTTAATAAGCAGTCTCTTTCTCTCACACCCAAAGGACCGACAATTCATGGCACATTCAATGCAGTGTGTGTACAGATGAAATGTTTAGCAACAATCTGAGCAACCCAATAAAACCGGAGCTCCCCTCTCACCTACAAGCTGAGCAGAGCATCCATGGGCCCAAGGCAGTAACAGGCTATTAATAACACTCGTGTTATTGCTCCTTTTGAAACAAATGTGCAGACACTTTACACACCAGATGAGTCCTAATCCAGCTAAACGTTGCGTATAAATGACCCAAGAGAAGCACACTGCCTGTTGGAAGGCATGAACCCACTCATACACTGGCGTTAACGCAAAGTGATGGGGACCCCCTGCAGAACGTCATGTGGGGCCTCGACTCTCCCATATCCTACAGATATTCATTGGCTCTGGGCCAGGGCTGGAGTGTACAGTGCAGGGGGCTCACGGGCCAGCGTTACCCTCATACACTCTTAGAAGTCTTCGCAAGGCTATCCCACACAATGAGCAGAGTAGACTGTGGAAGCAGTGACACGCCCCCTAGCAATGAGCATCTATTGCAAACCACGCCCCCATGTGCATGACCTAGATGTTTCCTACATATATTGCTCGAAGGAGGCACGCATAACAGAAACCAAAATTTAGATTAGCAGATGCACAGTCTTCTCCTGAAAAGAAAAAACAATAACTTTGAAAAAGATACAAAGAATATAAAGTCTCAGATGCTGACCTAGTCATTTCTGAAACCTCGCTCAGAGACGCCAGATATGAGAAGGAGGCTGTCAACACCAGAAGGGAGACAGCTGAGCAGGCCTGTGTATAACATGGACACAATCCACAACAGGATGACGACTAATGAGGCATCACGGTGTCGGCTATTGCAGTGGTTTTAAAGTAAAATATACATTGTTAATGCTTTTTCATGTTAATAAGGAAGGGAATGTCAGGAAGACGTACTCGTCAGTCAAGGAGCCATAACTTCATATCTCAATTTCCATAAGCTTCCTTTAATGTAGACAGAATTCCAGTTGAGAGCGCGCCAACTGTACATAACAAAATCCAAGATGCCTAAACATCCTGCAAGAATAAAGCCAGTTTTAGTTTAAGCTATAGTGACTGGTCGACAGCTGAATAACACATATATTCCCATAAAATGTATGAAAACCACTTCACCAGCAAAGGTTAGTCAGCATAACTCAGGGGTTCATCGTACCAGTAATAGACCCAGAAAAATAAATTTACCCTTCCAACGCATGCCCTCAGACAATAAGTTTATCATGCAGACCCATATGCCAGGGGACCAAGTGAGGAGCAAGATGCGGTGTCTACTAAATGCCCCATCCATGGTTCCGTGGTTAAAGCAACTGACAGAGCTCCCTCTCAGGCTAATATGGCGGGTTCAAGCTCCGTACATATCGCGTATTACCACTACTACCTAATTTAATGGCGCTCAGGTTTACTCACTTCAGAAGCGTGGAAGGTTAAGTAGGTTTTGTCAAGACTGGAGCTCGTGACCAACAGCACTGGGACCTTTTAGTTCTGATAGTCTACCTCACTGAGCCATTCTCTTAGCATCTCGCACTACAATAGCCATCCTCTATAGAAGGTTGATCTGTGCCAAATATTTACAGGACTAATAAATAAGTATTTAGGAATGGACATTGAGACATGCTCTACTATGATAACAGTTTGTATCTTTGGCATACTGCCTATTACTTTGTGAAAACGTGTAAAATTTTATATTAGCATAAGCAACAGCAATTTTGGCTGTGGTGTCCATTTCGTTTCCTTCGAAATTCTTTCGTCCTCTGATGTTCGCCTTTTCACCCTGCTTGTGTCATCTATTTTAGTTGACCTCCTTCAACATGGCTCAGCAATGTACGTGCTGGGGGGTTTGTAGTTGCCGGTTCACCTGGTCTTAGATTTTATTTGTTGACTGTTTACTGCCGCTATAAGCATTCCTGCTCCCACTCTCTATTTGCTAACCAAGTAGTCATCCACCTGCCCTTGTTTGCTGATAGCTATTTCTAAAATTGTTCTTTCCATTTCTGTCCATATGCTTACATTGCAACAAAGCTGTATATAAGGACGATGGTTTGTGAGTTCAGAGTACCTCCTCCTACAACACTTGAGAGTGTTGTGTGGACGTGGTCCCGCTCATGAGTGATTAATAAACTTGTTATTTTATTTCAACTCCAGTGCCGATCTCTTTTTTTTAGGCTGTGGACCCGTGGACAAGAGGGTGACCCTGCACCAGTGTGCTCACTTTTGGGTACATTTCCACAACTACACCATCTAGCAACATAGGGACTGGAAATGGATTGTGCTTTTATGGCTTCCAATAATGGCAGAACAGATAGTAAAGACAGTTCCTGAGGTTAGACCCTTATGTGCAGTAGCATATGTGTACAGTGGCCATCTTACTGTAGGGGTGTGTGTGTGCCACATTACAAATTAAAGTTTGCCATGTATGAACGATCTAAATTCACAACAATCTGTGTCACATAAAAGCAGGTGGACTATTTTGGGAGTCCAGCACACATCTGGCCTACCCCACTCCCCCTCAGTCCATAGGGCTGCGCTTTACAAACATGCGGACAAATACAACACACAACATTGTTAGACTCCTTTCCCACCACCCTTTCACTGATGAACGGACCCCCACCTCATGCTATTTGTGTGTGATACACAAAGTAATTCCTGTATGCGAGGTAAACGGCTGAGCTCCTGTTGGAGGCAGCAAAGCTCCTTAAAAAGGGAAAGGTTGAAAGGAAGTGACAGCACTGCACAGCAAAAAGCGTCATGAATGCCGTGACGCGAGAACAGCGGCTTTGAACAGACTCAGTACACTCGTTCAGTTCCCACTGTGAGGGAAACAGCTGCTCAGTCTTACCTGCATAGACGCAGTGCCTGCTCTGCCAGTCTGAGAGATTCACAGCCCAGTGAAAACATGGACTGATCATGAGATGGCAGGACACAGATGCACACTTATCATGTGCTAACTCAGGCAGTCAGGTGGGCCATAGTTGATTCTCTGGGTCTAAACAGTGGCGGCTCCTCCACTAAGGCGGAGGAGCATCACCCCACTGCTTTTAAGAAGTGTCACTAAAGGAAAAATAAAATGATATAACTGTAAGGCAGCTCTACTGACAGAGCAGGGGAGGGGAGGAGTGGTTTTCACTCCTTAAAGTGCGTATTAACATTTGGTCGGCCCTCTGGGGCTAGCCAAGCATTAATGCGCACTTTGCATGTTCTCCATGCAGGCTGCATTACAGCCTGCATGGAGAACATGCCCAGCCTCCCATTCTCTGGCTGAGTGCCAATCCATGGCTATTAGGATGCTGACAGTCGGGTGCATCCTGATTCCTGCCCTGGAAGCGAGGAAGAGTACAGAGAGGAGGCAGCGGCAAGGGCGGCAGCTGCAGACAGGTTAGTGTGTATATTTTTTTTTTGTTTCTTTCCCTCTTTCTCCCCACCGCCTTCAAACACCAGCTGCCACTGTGTCTACATAGCCTCCTACAATTTTTTTTAAATCTCTGCCCCTCCCCATGTATCATGTCCCCACTGGGCAGCATCCTTGGGGAACTTTGACCGCTGCCCAAGGAGTTTTCCATCGTTGGTGGCCATTTGACTTCCAGTTTTGGGTACATCGACAGCCGTTCCAGGCATAAATAACTTAACCTGGGATGTGTGTGCCTTTGATATATATAAATCGCATTAAAACTACTGCGTTATCACCTGTTCGTTATCACCTGTTTCCTTGACTTAGTGCACAATTAGTATGAGATGGTAGGGAGCAGCACCCTCCACAGTCGATGCCTGTTAGGCTAGCATGAAATGAGCGGTGGTCGAGAGTAAAGCGCAGATCTGTATCTGCGCAAGCGCCTGTTAACAGGCAATTGGTATGGCCTGATGTCACGCTGAAGACCAGACTCAGTGATGATCACCTACCACTGTAACCTCCCCAGATGTCAGTGTCAGCGCGGAACATACTGTTACATGCGCATTTTCTGATTGTGTTATCCTGTAGCTATGAGAGTGACACGAGACTGACATGTTGGACCCTCCTGTCATCCTTATCACCGGTAGCTACCGGTTACTATGATGCAGTTTTTTGCGATGTTTGTTTTTATTAGGCATCAACTGGTGGTAATGGGCTATTGTGGAGGTGGATATAAGCGGCATCGATAGATTGGACCTCTGTGTAAGGGCAGCTTGTTGCTGTGGAATACATTTTACTGAAAATTCCATGGATTACCTGTAGCCTTCTTTTCAACCACACCGCTCTAATCTTCAAATCACTTTCAACACTGGCGACGAGCGGGAGCTACATGTGACACTTCAAGGATCGGGAATTTTCACATGGACTGGATTTGCTATTGAATTCAGCCTGGATTTGGATTGGCCGAATTTCCACCCGCCTGGATTTGGACTGGCTGAAATCCAGTCCAATTGGTTATGTGGATTTAGCGCGGAGCATGGAGTATGGAGTTCTTCACTGTGATTGGTTCAAATCAGTTTTAGTCCATTTCCTTTGTTTTCCTTGGCTGCGTTGACGTTCTCCTTGGTATTAGTCAACTCGTCAACCCGCTTTTTGATTCATGGAGTGAGTTTGATGTCATTGCCTCCTCAACATGTGTTTTCTTCGTGGTTACGAAAAAGAAAACATACAGCTCCATCGCTACACCTTTAGGGTTCTTATGTCGTTTCCAAAGTGAACGTTGCTCTTTGCTCCCATGCCGTCTCAATATGAATGCAGCCAGCTAAGTAAATATGATACTTGTGCCATATATCTTGGAAGCTATTGGTACTGTAACATTGTAAGGAGTCTTCTCAGCAATTACGCTGTTTCTGAATTGGATATGTACTGAATGTGCATGTTTACTACGGTGATGAACACACTAGCTTAATTGTCTTCCCCTAGACAACGGTGGCTACCTTTGTGTTTTTTATTCACTATTATTAACCATTTTCCCATTCAGGAATTGATATTTGCCATTATTACTTACTTATATGTTCTTTTGACTTGGTATACAATATGTCTGGAATTCTACCACCCCCATCATTTCTTCCTGTACTTGGGGAACCTCCCATGGACTGGGAAATATGTGAACCAGTATTCCTAGCATATGTTGCAGTATTAAAGGGGGGAAAATGCAAACCTGAGATAAGCCTGAGAGAAAACATGCACTATTAAAGCACTGCTTAGGTGGATTGGGGTTAAAATAATTTTAAAACTTTCCTGTTTTAAGCAATCCTGGTGATATTGATGTTAATCAATGTGCTTCTCAACAATTAGTGCTAAAATACGGTAAGAAAAACAATAATAAATAGTAAACAATATATCGCTGAGTCTATTGAGGAGTATGTTTATGTCTTGAGGTCTTTGGATGTCACGTGATTTTGAGCATATCTCATATGAGCAGGTTTTAAGGAATCAGAATCAGAACCAATAAGAAGAAAATTCAGGAAAGATTATTGACATCTTCTGACATGCTGTTATTGACATTGCAAAAGCTATTGAGCACTCAGAAAAGTTTGTACAAGAAATAAGAAGTACTGAGAAAAATGAAGTACATATTGTATCTAAAGATTCTGAGAAAGCAAGAAAGTACTTCCACCTAAATATGATGTCATACAGAGGAATGCACAAGAAAAGTACAAAGTCATACAACAGGATGGCAGAAGGAATGTCAACCTATGATACAGATGTGGCAGTAGTAATCATTTAGGCAATGCAAAAGTATGTCCAGCAGCTGATAAAATTTGCTTTAGATGTGGTAAGAATGGGCATTTTAGTAGAGTATGTAGCTCAGCTCCTAAAAGAGTAAATTTTATCCAGGGTTATGAAGACAGCGAATGTATGAATGATTATTTTGAGGAGAGTGTTAACACTGTTCTGAACATTTGCGGGAATGAGAAGATGACAACATTTCCTTCAGTGATATGAAAATTGATGGTATTAGTACACATGTACTAGTAGATTCATATGCTTGGTACACCATCATTTCTCTTGACATGGTCAAGAAGAACTGGCCTGATGAATGCATAAATGCTCCAGAATTTGCACCTGGAGGCAACACGGTTAACAAAATTTACTTGGTAGGATATTTTTGGGCCACTTTGGAATTTACAGGACATCACACATTTGGCAAAATCTATGTAGGAAGGAAAGGAAATCATTGTTTAGATGGCCACATCAGGAGGCGATGGAAGTAAGGTTAGATCCTAGAGCCAATCCCCAAGTGTTTGCTATTGATCCCGACACTATCAAATGTGACGATAATGCTGAGTTTATCCAAGAATTACAAACATAATTCACTAAGGTGTTCAATAATCAATTGGGAGAGTATCAGGGATTCAAACATTGCGTCAAACTTGTGGAGTTTGCTATCCCTAGTCGCCATGGAGTTAGAAATGTACCATTATCACATAGAGAAAAACTGAAGGATATGTTACATGTAATATGCAACAAAAATATAATTGAATCCGTGGAATCATCACCATGGGTATCTCCGGTAGTGATTTCGGTCAAACATTCTGGCAAATTGAGATTGTGTGTTGACTTGCGCAGTCTCAATAATGCTATTTGGGTTAATGCTCATCCCCTTCCCAATTTGCACGAAATGGTTTCTACCTTTGCAGAGGCAAAAGTGTTTTCCTGTATTGATCTTGCCAGTGCTTACCATTACCACCAGTTGGTCCTTGATGATGATTCCAATAACATCAATGCTTTCATCACACCTGAAGGTTTATTCAGATTTTGTTGTATGCCTTTTGGGTTGGCCAGTGCTGCGTCTGTATTCCAGAGGCTCATGAAATAAACCCTTGAGGGTGTAACAGGTGCGGTGGCCTTTCAAGATGACTTCCTGGTTTTTGGAAAGGATAATGAAGATCATGATGCTAACTTGAAGAAGTTCCTTTCAGCCTTATCATCAAAAAGTCTTACTTTATGACTTGACAAATGTAAGTTCAGAAAACTGGAAGTGGAATATTTAGGGCACAATATTAGTGGCAATGGTATTAAACCAAAGAAAAGACATGTTGATAGCATCCTCAAGGTTCCGGTATCAAGCTCTAAGAAGCAATTGGTAGCATTTCTGTGCCTTATTGAGTTTTATGCGAAATTCATTCCTAACTATGCAGCAAAGGTGGAGATATTCAGATGTTTACTGAAAAAGAAAGCAACATTTATCTGGTCTGATGAGATAACAATGAAGGAATTTGTGGTGAATGCTCCCTGTTTAAGACCTTTCATTATTAGAAAACAATGTGTACTTATGGTAGACGCTGGCAATAATGGATTGGGAGGGGTGTTAATGCAAAAAGACAATGGCAGAGAATGGATTGTTGCATACGCTTCCAGGGCGTTAAGGGATACAGAGAAAAACTACTCTCTAATAGAAAGGGAATTTCTAGCATGAATTTGAGGTGCTGAACATTGCAGAACCTTTCTGTGGGGTACCACATTTATCATTAAGACAGACCACAAACCCCATATTCACATGATGGCACCAGGAGGAAGCTCTACCATGTCTGCTAGGTTTGCAAGGTTGGTCTCCAGATTACAGAATTTTCAATGTCAGCTAGAATTTGTGAATGGAAAAGACAATGTACATGCTGACTGCATTTACCTGTTAGTGAACATGAAGAGGGCGACAAAGAAGATTGTGAAGTTGCTTTTTTTTTAAAAAAGATATAAACATGATTGGTAACTCTGTTGCTATTGTCCAAGAAGGAAAATGGATGGAAGAAATGGAGAAAGATAATGAATTCAAATTGGTACTACATTGTATTTTACATGGATGGCCTGAAGAGAAGAAAATGAGTGGTGACATTATGGGGTATTTCAAAGTACGGGAAGAATTGGAAATTGAGAATGGTATTATTGTCAGGGGTGACAAATTTGTGCTTCCATTTAATTTGAGAGAAAAAAATATTGAGTTAGTTCATGAGGGTCACATGGGAGTCTCAAGCAACAAGTGGCGGATTGAAGAGACGTTGAACGCCAAGTGAAGTAGTAAATATGCTCTCAGTGACAAATCTACCAAAGCCTTGGCCACTGACCTGCAACCTATTGAACTTCCTGTGACACCATGGCGTAAGTTGGGAATTTACAATATTGGTCCGTTTGCTGGTTTATCCAGACAAGAGGGGTATGGCTATGTATTAATTGACTACTACTCCAAGTGTCCAGAAGTCAAGATGGTGGGAGAAGTCACAACTGAAAAAGTGATAGAGTTTTTGGATGAGGCTTTTTGTAGGGAAGGTATTCCCCAGTGGTGTAACAAAACTTGAGGGGGGCCCCCTGCAGGGTGCGTGGAGGGGCCCCCTGGAGTTTGGGATCCCCCCGCACCGCAGGGGCTGCAGGGGCCTGTGCTACACCCCTGCTCCCTGCCTCCCACTGCAGACTGGAAAGACAGTTGTCTCACTGCAAGTTCAACTTTACCAGTACAACTAATGGCAAAGCACCAGTATGTGTAAGTCTACTCCAAGGAAGGCCTATAGAGCCCTAGGGCCGGGAGCTTCATATTGTTAAGCAAGACACATAGGTTTATATATGGCTTAGCTGCAAAACCTCTAAAAGTTGTCGTTTTCCTGAGGAAAGTTAGTAGCCCCATTGGCTAACACAGGGTTACCTGCTGGCATCCCAGCCTGGTTAACTTCTGAATGGGACTACTGCTGGAACCAGCACCTTCTGGTTGGCTGAAGGGGTACCCCCCGCCAGGCAGAATCCACCGCTCCTGTCAAGGGCAGGTTATTACACAAACTGTACTACCCACGCTCACCCTCAGGTAGCTTGGCACTGAGCAGTCAGGATTATTACAGAGGCAATGTGTAAAGCAAAGGCATGGCACGCCCCCACGGTAAATACACGGCACGTCACAAAAGAGAGACATCACACCAAATTTGGTTTTTAGTCAGCACACACATTAATCGATGCAACATGACTATCCTGTATTTATGGGCATAAATCACACTTGCTAATATTATTAGCAGTACTAGGCCCAATCGTGTTGATAGGATTTCAATATATGCAAATGAGAAAAAGTTATATTCTAAACCCCACACAGCACCCGTATCTGGTGCAACACCTTGTCAGTCTCAAGCCCACCCCCACAATCCTATTACTGCAATATCACCCAGTTTAAGGGTGCACCTTAGGCTACAACGGCATCAGTAATATATACATACAAAGAATGATAATACTTTTTAGCAGCACCGCAGGCCGGGGCAACCCCGGGTAAAACCGGTGTAAACTGTATGTACTTTTGGCAGGAAATCAACATATAAACCATCACCGCCGTTTAGTATCGTTAATCACAGGTGGTCCACAGACTGTCACTCCCACACACTCACTCACTCTGCACCGTTACACGATGCAACAGGTACCAGCCCAGTCTGTACAGGACACTCTCGTACACATACACACCGACACCCTAATGTGGTGCCACTAATACCCGGCATGTCAACGGATAACACACTGAAGACCCCATGGCTCCAAGTCTCCCACCACCCTCCTATTTAAACCCACTGTCCCTCACACCCAGGATGGAAGATCACCAGCCCCTCCCTCTAGGCCACACGCGGTCAAGGTCACACTTAGTCTGGGTCCCTGGAAAGCAGGTGGGGATAAGTAGTCTAAATAAACAAAAGGTAGACGCAAACAAAGGGGTCTGGCTACACTCAGGAAGTTCACCAATAGGTTTGGGGAAATAACTGGTTAGAAACAGGTCTCCGCCCGGGCCTTCTGACACCAGCCCAGTTCTGAGAAGCACAAGGGGGTCACTCAGTGTCTTGACCTGCTTCCGAACCTTCTCAGAAGGGTTCCTTTAGCCTAGTCACTTACTCTCCCACCTAACAGGCACCAAGATATCTCTGGGAGGGCCAGGTGGGAAGAGGGCAATTGGTCCACTGTGATGAGGCCTGTGATGGTGCCAGGAAGGTGCAAGCGATGAATAGGAAATAACACAGGGAAACCACGAGGTCTGAGGAGCACCCCTTCTGGTACACGTTGATCAGGGTCATGCCCAGGCAATCCAAGCACAAGGTCTGGTGTGTGATACGATGAGATGCACTAGACACTTCAGGTCACACAATGAAGAGTTGCAAATTCTGTACCTCCCTGGAAATAAAGCACTCTGTCCGGCACACGTTGATGTAGGTTGCACCTATAGTGCATCCTACATGCACGCCAGCCCAATTCTGCATATTGCGTCCTCCATGCATGCCAGCACATTGCTGCACAATGCGTCCACCATGCATGCCAGCACACTACTGCACAGAGCGTCCTCCATGCACAGCATGATTCCAGACAGCACCAGTCATGCCATGATAACCACCAGCCTTTACTTCACTGAAAGCCATTCAGTGTAAAAAAAACGCAACACACAAAATGGCGCCATGATTGAGAAGTCTTCTGCCTCCATGACACTAATTGAGGTGGCATGGACTAAATGTAGACAGAGCCCCTCCTCCCCTGTGTCCCTGAACTGTTGTTGTACAGATCAAGATGCCCACTAGCGTGACTTCTGGTGGACACACATATGGTGTATTTGCATATGTGCTAATTCTGTACAGTTTTACTACACTCAGTAACACTGCATGGAATTAGTGCACATATAAGTACCACTACCAGGCAAAATCGTGGGTGTGGTGTACATATTTAGAGTATGGAAGTGGCGTTTGCAGATGCTGCCAGTTTTGCTCTCTAACAACAAAGAACTTGTAAGAAGGCTGTAACAGATTTCTGCTAATTATATAATCTTCAGAGCCATTATACTGAAACTTCAGTGGCAGATTTTCTTATGCATTTACCCATGAATTTATTAATGTAACGCACAAGGTAAACATGTGAGGCTGCATTTTATCTCAGGGCACACACCAACACTGTGATATCCAGTGGTCGAAGTGGGGAAAAAAAATTAGGGGAACTGTGGGCGGAGTTTCAGAGCGCAGGAATAACCCGTACATTGGATCAGTGGGTGGAGTCAGAGGTGTGGCAGGAAGAGCAAAATATCCCAATTTTTGTATTTGTTTCCCATTTCACTGACCAATTGTAGCTTATTACGTTATTTATTTTAACCAATGGATACACATGTTTACTTAAGGTTTAATATGAGTTATTGACACTAAAATACATTCACAAAGGGGGATACGTTTCCAATCACAGAATGTCCAAAATATCGTTAAAAGTGGAATCGCAAGCCATTTGTCTCCCAGCCATGGAGTTTCTGTCATCAGCACTTCTCCTCCCTTTTTCCACAAGAGCAGTTAAAACATGAATGGCAAAATATCCTAGTTTGCAGTTGTTTTCCACATAATTATGGCTCTGCCATATTTGCCACATAATACATCATCTGCATAATGTGATGATTTTTAATTAGTAAATTGTTTATAGCTCAAACGGATCAAAAGTTCCTAAAAAATCTGACTTGTACTTGTTGGAAACAGCCCACTCCCACTCCGCAGGGTGGTGGTGGACTCCCCGAACACACTGGGGTAGCTTGGCTCGAGTGGTCAGGAAACAGGCGCAGTGCTAAGCATACAATATACCCATACAAGAACCATGCGTGCATCCGTTCCAAAAACGACTCTACACCGTAAAAATTATGAAAATATTCTTTCTTTATCTTTTTCTCTTAGTTGCTGATTGGAAAAATAAATAAGACAATCACAATATACAAGTTTCAGTTAGTGCAGGTCAAATAAATATTGGCTGTTTGATGAAATAAATAGGGGTGATCATAAATAACAGGGCATAAATACAAGTGCAATATATACAGACAATTAAATACTTTGAGGCAATAAATACTGTACCAATAAATATTGTACACCAACAAGTCCTGTGGACCTATAAATATAGTGCAGCAATAAATAGGTAAAAACTCAATAAATACAGTATCCCCAATAAATAATTAAAAGTATACAGCAACACTCATGTAATCAGATGGCACTTCAATTCTTAAGGGCAGATTTGGCCCAGGCACAGCTTGTAGGGTTGTGGAAGGCTTGAGGGGGGCTACTCCCTGGCTGGGACAAGGCTGAGGCCTAAACTGAGGTAGATCAAAGGGGGGAATACCAGTGCCCTGGCTTTCTCTCTCCACACAACCTCTCTAGGTTAGTCCCAGTTCACCCCAGGCACAGTCAGGTTGGTTTCAGCACCTCCCTAGCCCCTTAGAGCAGTCTCTCAGGTCTCCACAGGGCCTTAGGCGCCCTCTACTCCACTTACTGCCCTTTTTCTGATGTTCCGACGCCGCTGGAGTCGTGTCGACGCCGTGAGGCGGTTCCGGTTCGGTCTCGGCGGCCTCGGCACAATGTCAGTTCTTTGACGACGCCGGCAGGCGGTTCCGGTCCGATGTCGGTGGCCTCGGTTCGATCTCGACCTCCGATTCGACGGCGTCGGGCAGTCTCTTCACGATGTCGACTTCGGGCGGCTCCGGTCCGATGGCGCTCTCGGCTCCGATGACGTCGGCCGGCCTGGCCTCGATGTCGACTTCCGGCGACTCCGGGGTGCGATCCTCACCCCCGACCTCCGGTGCTCCTCCTCACAGGCTCCGGGCGACTCCGGAGTGCGATCCTCACTCCCGACCTCCGGTGCTCCTCTACCTCGGTCTCCGACGACTCCGGAGGGCGGACTTCACTCCTCCGATGACGCCGCTCGCTCGACCTCGGTTCACTTCCTCCTCGACCTCTGGTATTCCTCACGACCTCCGTCGGCGCCCTCTCACGACCTCAGGCGGCTCCGGGTACGACGTCTGCTACTTCAGTCAGCGCCGCTTCTCCACCTCGGGCTCCAGGTCTTAGGCTACTCGACGCCGGACTCCAGGGAAACCAGTTTCCAGGTCAGGATCTTGCTGCTTTCTTGGTTCTAAGGCCTGTTCCTGCTGTCCAGGTCCTTAGGATAAGTTTCTTCTGTCTTCTTCCCACACAGGGCTATAGGCTGGGATCCATCAGTAGGGACAAGTATCAAGGGTGGGTTTATGGACCCCACTCCAGGCACAAGTTTCCACCCCTGCTGCTTCACTCCTTCCTCCTTCACTGTTGTGCTCCTCTCTCTTCACCAGTCAGGTGCCAACTGCCAGCTCCAACTGCCAACTCTCTGACTTAACCTCCCAACATTCTAAACGGTCTCCAACTGTCACAGAGTTCTGGAATCTCCTGGAATGTTCTGGAAGGTGCTGGTAGGTTCCAGTGGATGCTGGTGATGTCACAGGTGGCCACCATTTTGTGCTCCAGGCCCTCAGACAGAAGTTTCAGGGGTAGCTAAAATGGTTCCCTAAATCTGTAGCAACACGAAAAAGTCTGGTGGTTCCCAAAAAGGAAAAATTCAAACAGGGTTTGAGGCAAAAGTGGGACAAAATAAATAATGATGAGGAGGGACCACCCAAAGGGCTGACAGGTCTAACACGCGTCCCCCCCAGCTGAAAGTGGGGAGAGCTACCCAACCCCTTGGGAGTTCTCATCACTAAGGCGGAAATACCTTGAGAGACCGTCTGCATTGGCGTGGTCCATTCCAGGCCGATGTTCCACCTGAAAGTCCATCCCCTGTAGGGAAATAGACCACCTCAACAACTTGGGATTCTCCCCCTTCATTTGCATCAGCCAACGAAGGGGTCGGTGGTCGGTCTGAACTAGGAAGTGCGAGCCAAACAGGTATGGCCGCAGCTTCTTCAGAGCCCATACCACTGCAAAGGCTTCACGCTCTATTGCACTCCACTTCTGTTCCCTGGGAAGTAGTCTCCGGGATAGGAAGACCACGGGTTGATCCAGACCCTCTTCGTTGAGTTGCGATAACACTGCCCCAATGCCATGTTCTGATGCATCTGTCTGGACAATGAACTTCTTGGAAAAGTCTGGGGCCCTTAAGACCGGGGCCTCGCACATGGCTTTCTTCAATTTCTCAAAGGCTTGCTGACAAGCCTCCGTCCAGACTACCCGTCGAGGTTGTTTCTTGGACGTGAGCTCCGTGAGAGGGGCTACGATGGTACCGTACCCCTTCACGAAGCGGCGGTAATATCCCGTGAGGCCCAAAAATGCTCGGACCTCAGTCTGTGTCTTGGGGGGTTCCCAGGCCATGATGGCCTCGATCTTCGCCTGGAGGGGTTGCACCGTTCCCCTACCCACCAAGTGTCCAAGGTACACTACCGACCCCTGCCCGATCTGGCACTTGCTGGCCTTGATCGTCAATCCAGCTTGTCTCAGGGCCTGGAGAACAGCTTGCAGGTGACGCAAGTGATCCTCCCAGCTGTTACTGAAGACGGCTATGTCATCCAGATAAGCAGCAGAGAAACTCTCCATTCCGGTGAGGATCTGGTTTACCAGGCGCTGAAACGTGGCAGGTGCGTTCTTGAGCCCAAAGGGCATCACACAGAACTGGTAGTGGCCATTGGGCGTGGAGAAGGCTGACCTTTCCCTTGCTCCATCAGTCAAAGAGATCTGCCAGTACCCCGAAGTAAGGTCAAAGGTACTTAGATATTGGGCAGCTCCCAGCCGGTCAATCAATTCATCCGCCCTAGGGATCGGATGAGCATCAGTTTTTGTCACTGAATTCAGTCCCCGGTAGTCCACACAGAACCTCAGTTCTGGTTGGGCACCCGGTGGTGCAGCTTTTGGTACTAACACCACCGGACTGGACCAGGGGCTGCTAGAAGGTTCAATCACTCCTAGCTCCAGCATCTTAGTGACCTCACTATGAATGCTGGCCTTCACCTTGTCTGACATCCGGTAGATCTTGGACTTCACAGGTGGGCTGTCTCCTGTGTCCACGTCATGGACGCACAGGTGAGTCCTACCCGGGACAAGGGAGAACAACGCAGAGTACTGCCCCAGGGCCTGGCGACAGTCCTCCTGCTGTTCAGGAGTTAGAGATGGGGAGAGAATCACTCCCTCCACCGACCCATCCTTTTCCTGAGACGCAAACAGATCAGGGAGAGGCTCGCTTTCCACGTCCTCTCCTCCGTCAGTCACCATCATCAAGATGACTTCGGGCCTCTCGTGGTGGGGTTCGAGGCGGTTGGCATGCAGCACCCGCAGGGGCTGACGAGGGGTCTTCAGGTCCACCAAGTAGGTAGCCTTACCCTTCTTCTCCAACACCTCAAAGGGTCCTGACCAGCGATCCTGGAGGGCACTAAGCTCTCCTGGTTCGATCACCCACACCTTCTGGCCAGGCTCCAACTCCACCGGGTGAGCGTTGTGGTCATACCACGCCTTCATCACTGCTTGGCTGGCTTCCAAGTTGTCAGAAGCTTGCTTCCACAACTTAGCCATTTGGCTCCGGAAGGCCAGCATGTAGCTCACCACATCCTGGGGAAGCTTTCTGGGAGTTCTTTCCCAGCCGTCTCTCACCAGGTTAAGAGGTCCGCGTACAGGGTGCCCATACAGAAGCTCGAAGGGGCTGAAGCCCACTCCCTTCTGTGGCACTTCCCTGTAGGAAAAAAGTAAACAGGGTAAGAGGACGTCCCATTTCCTCCGCAGGCTTTCAGGCAGACTTCTGATCATGCCTTTCAAGGTTTTATTAAACCTCTCCACCAGACCATTGGTCTGGGGGTGGTAAGGAGTCGTGAACCGGTAGGTCACTCCACACTCCTTCCACATTGCCCGCATATATGCTGACATGAAGTTGGTCCCCCTGTCGGACACAACTTCCTTGGGAAAACCCACTCGGGTAAAGATTCCCATCAGGGCCCTAGCCACAACAGGTGCTGTTATGGTCCTCAGAGGTATTGCCTCTGGGTACCGTGTGGCATGATCCACCAGAACCAGGATAAACCTGTGACCAGCTGTAGTTGGTGGAT
Organism: Triturus cristatus; assembly: GCF_964204655.1. Taxonomy (NCBI): domain Eukaryota; kingdom Metazoa; phylum Chordata; class Amphibia; order Caudata; family Salamandridae; genus Triturus; species Triturus cristatus. The sequence continues at coordinate 821,493,781 of NC_140585.1, read as the reverse complement.
CTAATGGACCCACAATGTCGATGCCCACCCTTTCAAAGGGGGTGCTAACGACAGGAAGTGGTTCCAGGGGAGCTTTCAGCTTCACCCCTGTTTTCCCACTGGCTTGGCAAGACACACATGTCCGGCAGTAGGTATCGGACGACACTTTCATCTGAGGCCAATAAAAGTGTGGGACAAGACGGGCGAAGGTCTTGTCTTGCCCCAGGTGTCCTGCCAATGGTATCTCATGAGCCAACTCTAAAAGGAAGGCTCGATAACGTTGAGGAACTACCAAGGCTCGTGACGATCCATGTAGGGGTGCCTTGGGTTCACTGTAGAGGAGGCCATCCTCCCAGTAAACACTGTAGTTCCCTTCAACGTTCCCTGCTGCCTGGGCTTCGGCCTGTCGCCTCAGCCCCTCAAGGGTAGGGCACTCCCTCTGGCCCTGGCAGAATTCCTCCCTGGACGGGCCTCCCTCCACGTGCCACTCGGCCGGGATGGGCAGGTCCTCCAGGTTGGTAACGTCCCCCTCCGCAGACTCCTGGTCCACCACCTCCGGTGGCCTATCCGTCCTACGGGGTGGAGACGCCGAGGCAGGCTCCTCCTGTCCTCGGTTCTTCCCTTGACTGGCAGCTGGCTGGGCCTTTGTTCCAGGCTCCAGCCGGAATGAACTCCCTCTTCGGGTAGTCTCGGACCTTGTGCTAACACAGGCCCAGTCAGGTGTACCCAGCATCTCGGTGTGAGTCCGGTATTCCACCTCCTTCCAAGCGTTGTGCTCCATGTCATTGCCCAGCAGACAATCGACTGGCACGGCAGGGCTTACGGCAACTCGAAGTGAACCTGCAACCCCCCCCCATTCAAAGGGAACCTCGGCCACGGGATAGTGGCCTGTTCTGCCGTCAGCCATCGCGGCTGGGTGGAGTACATCGGGAATTACCTGCTCTGGAGACACCAGCTGGCTACGCACCATAGTCATACTGGCTCCTGTGTCTCTCAGAGCCTCCCCTCTTTGGCCGTTGATGGTGATCCACTGCCCATACTTTGCGGTATTTGCGGGCACCTGGATCTTAGGAACCATCTCCCGTTCTCCCAGGGACACTAAAGTGACACCCGCCCACTCCCTTCCCTTAGTTAAGGGCATCTCCTCCCCGAGCACTACACTAGCTACTCCGGGGGGCTTTCCTCCAGTGGGAGGGGGTGATCGTTTCTGACACTTCGGATCTCCTTTATAGTGTCCAACGCCACCGCACTCGTAGCAATGGACAACCCTTGGCTGCTGACTCTGGCCAGGATTAGGGTTTCTGGGTGGGTTAGCCTTAGAGGTGAATCCTGTTCCCTTCCCTTGGAAGTTATTTTGGGGGCCTTTGGAGAACTCCTTTTTCTTTTCCCCTCCTTCTTTCTTCTGGGGGGCGCCCTGTCCGGCCTTTTGAGTATCCCCTCCAGTCCCCCTTGTGGACACCCGGGTACTAGCCCAAATGTCCGCCTCCTCAGCAAGCTTCCGGGGACTGGTCAGCTTGCTATCCACCAGGTGTTGCCGCAGTTCAGGGAAACATTTCTCGAGTAGGTGTTCCTTCAGTACTAGGTCAAACAGCTCCTCGTAGTTCCTTACTTCACTGCCCTGAATCCAACCTTCCAGTGCCTTCTTTGCATAGTCCAGGAAGTCCACCCAATTCTGTGTGCCCAGTTTGTGACTACCCCTGAACTTCTGTCTGTACTTTTCAGGTGTTAGTCCAAACTTTCTGATGAGCGCCAGTTTCATGGTGGGGTAGTGGGTCTGCTCATCCTCTTCGAGGCCCAATAAAGCATCCCTACCAGCTGGAGGCATGTACTTATACAATCCCCCTCCCCAGTACTTCACTGGAACCCCATGGGCCCTCAACGAGACCTCATAGGCTGCTAGCCACTTGGCGATGTCGTCACCCGCCCCATAGCTAGCTACTATGTCCTTTGGCAGGTAAGGTTTGGGCTCCCTGGTGGACTCTTGGATTTGGCTGCCACCATTAGGAACAGTTGGTGCTCCAATTCTTAGGATCTGAAGCTCTATCTCTTTCAGTCTTATCTCATGAGCCATCCTCTCTTTCTCCGTCTCATGAGCCAACCTCTGTTCCTCCTTCTCCTTCTCCAGCTTTGCTAAATCCCATGTGAGCTGTCTTTTCTCTCTCCGATCTGCTAACTCCACGCTGGATAAGCCCCCGCTAGAGACAGTGCTGCCCTTCCTAGAAAGTGTCCTGGGCCCTGCTGACAGGTTCCCCACCTCAGGTTGGTACATCTCAGCCCCCTCGGGGTCAGGCTCTCCATCCCTGTCTTCCTCCTCAGCCTTGCTTTCTCGGCGTGCCTCCCCCCAAGCCCTTAAGCTGGTTTGGAGTGCACCCTTCTTTGCTCCTGGGGGACAGTACACCCCCTCCTGCTGGCAAAACTCCCTGAGTTGGGCCACAGTGTACGTTTCTAAATCTTCCAGTACAAACTCCATCTTGCCCACTCAGGTTAGAGGACAGGTTTTGTGCAGTAACAATGTAGGGGGGTACCTTTAATAATACCTCCTCCCACCACCAGAGTAAATTTGGAAAAAACAAAAACCCACAATTAGGAAGGCCGCTTTGAGAAAACTCCCGGTGTAGGCCTATGGACTACCCACAGTTATTGTTGAGTATATGTAGGCACAGCTCTATCCCACCGCTGCCACCAATTTATGTTGGAAACAGCCCACTCCCACTCCGCAGGGTGGTGGTGGACTCCCCGAACACACTGGGGTAGCTTGGCTCGAGTGGTCAGGAAACAGGCGCAGTGCTAAGCATACAATATACCCATACAAGAACCATGCGTGCATCCGTTCCAAAAACGACTCTACACCGTAAAAATTATGAAAATATTCTTTCTTTATCTTTTTCTCTTAGTTGCTGATTGGAAAAATAAATAAGACAATCACAATATACAAGTTTCAGTTAGTGCAGGTCAAATAAATATTGGCTGTTTGATGAAATAAATAGGGGTGATCATAAATAACAGGGCATAAATACAAGTGCAATATATACAGACAATTAAATACTTTGAGGCAATAAATACTGTACCAATAAATATTGTACACCAACAAGTCCTGTGGACCTATAAATATAGTGCAGCAATAAATAGGTAAAAACTCAATAAATACAGTATCCCCAATAAATAATTAAAAGTATACAGCAACACTCATGTAATCAGATGACACTTCAATTCTTAAGGGCAGATTTGGCCCAGGCACAGCTTGTAGGGTTGTGGAAGGCTTGAGGGGGGCTACTCCCTGGCTGGGACAAGGCTGAGGCCTAAACTGAGGTAGATCAAAGGGGGGAATACCAGTGCCCTGGCTTTCTCTCTCCACACAACCTCTCTAGGTTAGTCCCAGTTCACCCCAGGCACAGTCAGGTTGGTTTCAGCACCTCCCTAGCCCCTTAGAGCAGTCTCTCAGGTCTCCACAGGGCCTTAGGCGCCCTCTACTCCACTTACTGCCCTTTTTCTGATGTTCCGACGCCGCTGGAGTCGTGTCGACGCCGTGAGGCGGTTCCGGTTCGGTCTCGGCGGCCTCGGCACAATGTCAGTTCTTTGACGACGCCGGCAGGCGGTTCCGGTCCGATGTCGGTGGCCTCGGTTCGATCTCGACCTCCGATTCGACGGCGTCGGGCAGTCTCTTCACGATGTCGACTTCGGGCGGCTCCGGTCCGATGGCGCTCTCGGCTCCGATGACGTCGGCCGGCCTGGCCTCGATGTCGACTTCCGGCGACTCCGGGGTGCGATCCTCACCCCCGACCTCCGGTGCTCCTCCTCACAGGCTCCGGGCGACTCCGGAGTGCGATCCTCACTCCCGACCTCCGGTGCTCCTCTACCTCGGTCTCCGACGACTCCGGAGGGCGGACTTCACTCCTCCGATGACGCCGCTCGCTCGACCTCGGTTCACTTCCTCCTCGACCTCTGGTATTCCTCACGACCTCCGTCGGCGCCCTCTCACGACCTCAGGCGGCTCCGGGTACGACGTCTGCTACTTCAGTCAGCGCCGCTTCTCCACCTCGGGCTCCAGGTCTTAGGCTACTCGACGCCGGACTCCAGGGAAACCAGTTTCCAGGTCAGGATCTTGCTGCTTTCTTGGTTCTAAGGCCTGTTCCTGCTGTCCAGGTCCTTAGGATAAGTTTCTTCTGTCTTCTTCCCACACAGGGCTATAGGCTGGGATCCATCAGTAGGGACAAGTATCAAGGGTGGGTTTATGGACCCCACTCCAGGCACAAGTTTCCACCCCTGCTGCTTCACTCCTTCCTCCTTCACTGTTGTGCTCCTCTCTCTTCACCAGTCAGGTGCCAACTGCCAGCTCCAACTGCCAACTCTCTGACTTAACCTCCCAACATTCTAAACGGTCTCCAACTGTCACAGAGTTCTGGAATCTCCTGGAATGTTCTGGAAGGTGCTGGTAGGTTCCAGTGGATGCTGGTGATGTCACAGGTGGCCACCATTTTGTGCTCCAGGCCCTCAGACAGAAGTTTCAGGGGTAGCTAAAATGGTTCCCTGAATCTGTAGCAACACGAAAAAGTCTGGTGGTTCCCAAAAAGGAAAAATTCAAACAGGGTTTGAGGCAAAAGTGGGACAAAATAAATAATGATGAGGAGGGACCACCCAAAGGGCTGACAGGTCTAACAGTGCTGCTGTGAAGTGAAGGGCCCTTTGCAAAGGTTCACTGGTCACTTTTCTCACTGCTGCAGTTGTATGATCCACTGGTACTAATAAGGAAACATTTTTGCAGAGACTGTTAGCAGGTGTAAAAATCACAAAATAATAAAGTATCAGAAAATGTACAGCACCACTAATACCAATGTAGGGTGTCAGAACATTTTACATCACATATATTACACAGAGACAATCAATCTTATGTGTGTAAATCACTGTATAGGAAATTTTACATAAGACAAAGGACTACAAGGTGGAGGAGTCACATGGCAACCATACTAATAGGCAGAATAGTTTAATAGTGATTGGTCTGGAGAAACACAAACTCAGAATTTAAAACGTAATGCCATGGTTGGTGGTTCTCTTTAATAATCAGAATTGATTTCTACCCAAATCAACCCTTTTTCTGCAACATTAGGATAATCAAAGACTGGGGGAAAAACCATAACGCTCTAATTTATACTTTGCAGTTTGCATGCAGCTCTTACACAACAATTAAGAGCTCACTGTTCTATGTTAGGATTTTAACTTATTAACTGCAAGTAACAATAGGGTCTCTCTGACAAAAGCAGTAACCCATTGACCTATTTACATTATGTGCACTTTGTGATCTGCATGGTACATGTTCTTAGCAGTAGGCACATTAACCTTCTGCACTTCGTTTCCATGAGTAAAAACATCCACTACACAAAACACCACCTCTCTAATAAGAACTTTAACCACTGGACTTATCATGACATATTTATTGTTGCCGAAAATTGTTGGAGGCCAGGAAGGAGGCAGCAAGTGTTTTTGAAACCATTTTATAGTTGCAAACACGACGCCTCCACCTAAAGTCAACGCCAGCCGCGGTCCATGCAGTTAACAGCGGTGGGCCAGGGTGAGGGGGGATTTAGAGGGACGATGCAGAGGGAAAATTAATTATTTATTTAATTTTCCCTCTGCATCATCCTTCGAAATCCCCCCTTACCCAGCCCCTCTTCCCCACCGCTGTTACCTGCATGGACCGCGGCTAGTCAGTGCCTGGTGCAGTCACACTGCCCTAGAGCCACCCTGCTCAAGGGTCCTGTGACCTCAGTGACAGAGTCACTGTCACTCTATGGTGTGCTGCTTCATAGGCCTGCCTTCAAGACTGGAGGTGAACTTCAGAATGAATTGTGGCGGACCGGCCTTCAAGGTTAACCTACACTTGCCACTGCTATAGGGTCCACCAGCTGGTGCTAAGACACCAGGGCTTTTAAGATCCTGTGGGGCCTTTTACGTTTTAGCATGGAAATGTGCTCCCTCAGGGGGAGTGGTCTGGTGGACTGGTCATAAAGGCTGAATCTGGTTCCCCAGTTCAAAATTCAGCAACTCTGACCATAGTGCCACATCCTCTCCTCCACTGAACACCATACTGCCCCATTGAGAGAAACCAAACTTGCACTGCACTGACCCCCTATAAACACCTGGATTCGACTCAATTCAAATTACAAACTAAATAAGAGCAATATGCTGCACTGACCCGCTATAAACACCTGGATGCGACTCAATTCAAATTACACACTAAATAGGAGCAATATGCTCCCTAAAATTTTTTTTAAAAATCCTAGAAAAAGCAAACGCTCATAGAGAATGCAATATTAAGTAAAGGATGTGAACTGTAACTAGGAACAACATGGTTACCTTTTTCTTTTTACACTCATTATTCAGAAATTAGTGAGTGCTTTTGCCTGAAAAGTTAAGTCCATGACTACAGGGTCCAGAAGGGACCCGTTTCAATGCCCATTGCTTATATCCTTACAAAACATAAGCAGTGTGGTTTAAAAAGACCACGTTTGTGAATACAGAGCCGCAGTATGCATTTTGTTTTCCAATTCACCCATCAAGCAGGTATTTCAGTACCTCCAGGAATAGTGCACTTTCCCACCCAGGAAAAACAATGTTGTTCAAAGAGCTAGGAGAGTAGCGCTTCACTGGCAAACATTGTAAAGTGGCGCTAATGTGTTTAGAGGTGAATAACTCAATCTGGCCACCTTGCAACCACTCTGTCTTGCTTTAGTTAGTTAGTTATTTTTCATATTTTGAACGTTTTTTTTCTCTCCACCCCGAGGCTGCACTTAAAAATTGAAAAATGTCAGAAAAAGCCGACGTATCCAGCAAGTGTTTTTCTTTCTTGGATCCATTTCACAGGGGAGCAAATAAACGAAAGGAGGAAAGAGAAGGTAATACGAGTTTCTTGAAGTCTTGGTTTTACTAAATGAGAAGGAGCGCGACAGTAAGAGAGGGAAGAGAGAGGGGGAACAAAAAGGGGGTGGGGGGCAGCTACCAGCAGCAGGGGAACTAGACAATGTCTTTGCCTTCTTTGGGCACGAAGGAAAAGACAGTCCTATTCCTTCTCTGCCCGGTTCGCCCGTATTGATATCGCTTAGCAGGTTAATGTGTGTAGGTATTCGGCCGGCTGGCTGGGAATGAAGAGGCTTGCTTGCAGCCCGGCTCCGCTGAGTGAGAGGGCCCCTGGGGGCTGAGGGCCCCCCCCCGCACCGCGGGGGCTGCGGGGGCCTGTGTTATGCCCCTGGTATTCCCCAAGAAACAGTTACTGACAATGGTCCACCATTTACCAATAAAAACTTGGAAGATTTTTTCATAAGGTGTGGTGTGATACATTGGAGAATTGCAGTCTTCCTTCTGGAAGCAAACTGTCAAGTAGAAAGGTTTAACTGTGTAGTCAAAGAAGCTACACAACTATCTGTAGTAACTGAGTGCAGACGTGTAGAGGATCTTCAGATGTTTATTTGTAGTTGGTTACAAGTCATATAGTTAAGTCCAATACAAAACCCCACCAGGAGCAGCCAACATGCTGCTCTACCCTTCTCAACTGACATCTCTGGCTCCCAACATTCTGTAACACATCATTTATGGAACATTCCACTGGCAGAGCAAGAGTTTACATGAATAACATCAAAGCCAGGATACTGCACGATCTATTAAGGGTGGTCTCAATTGGAGAAATGCTTTGCAGTCTATGTGTTTGGCTTATAGAACGTCTCCCAATTCTATCACTTCAGTTAGTCCGTTTGAATTATTGAGGGAACGTAAGCCAGGATCCAAGTTAGTTCCTTGGTGGCTAAAGATGAAAAAGAACAAGGTCAACGATATTGCTGAATTGGATTTTGTGGAGATTAGGCGCAAAATGGAGGAGTATAAACTCAAGATGAGACAAGAATTGAGGGAAAGGAAGGGAAGGGTATTAAAAGTAGACAAAAAGTGGAAGTTGGTGACATGGTTCGTATTCGTAAACCCAGTGCTGGGGGTAAGGGGGTCAACGTTTGGTCTGATCCTATCCGGGTCATTCAAGTTTTCAAGAATGCTGTGCGTGTTGATGGAGGAACAGTATGGAATCTTAATAGAGTGTCATTGTTCAAGGGGAGAACGGATTGCCTGAGTAGCTGCCGCAGCAATGTGTTTTTGGATGTGAAGGCAGAAGATTGCAGTTAAAGTATGGAGACCAGGGCTGGCTCTAGGGTGGTGCGACTGGTACCAACGCACCGGGTGCTGATTTGGCATGGGGGTGCCTGTTTGCTAGTTTATATTGTGCCTAAAAGCACCTGCTGCAACATTCCTGGCCTCCAGAAATTTTCAACAATTAAAATGTTAAGAAAACTCAGGTGATTAATGTTCTTCCTGGGGAGATCAGAGTTTTGGCTAGTAGAAGTTTTGACTCATGGAAGTTTTGATTCATGGTAAGGTAGCTCAGAGGGTTGATATGCCTGCTGCAAAGAACATGTACCATGCAGATCACAAAGTGAATATAATGTAAACAGGTCAGCGGGCTACTGCTTTTGTCAGAGACTTCCTTTTGTTAGTTGCCGCTTACAGTGAGCTATTAACTGTCATCAAAGAACTGCGTGCAGACTTCAAGGTATAGATTTGAGTGTATGGATTATTTCTAGCGACTTTAATTTTTCTAATGTTACAAGAAGGGTTCATTTGGATACAAATCAGTTCTTGTTATTAAAGAGAGCCGCAATCCATTGTGTTTCATTTTAAATTCAGAGTTTGTGCTTCTCCAGACCAAGCACTCTTCAACTATACTGACTACCTGTATGGTTGACATGTGAATCCACCCCTTGTTGTCCTCTGTCTTATGTAACATTTCCTATACACTGATTTACACACCTATGATTGGCTCTGTATAATGTGTGTGTTATGTAAAGTGCTCTGACACCCTCCACTTATATGAGTGATGCTATAAGATTAATTAAATGCATCTGAGAGAGAGTGGTTAGGAGACTGTTAAAGGGTTGTAGGAATGGAATCTGTGACGGAGGTGGTCATTGGGGGGGCTCCAAAAAAACATTGTCGCACTGGGTGCAAACAGAAAATGGGGTCAGGTTCAAGGGGACCAAGGGGCAAATAGCCAGACTCAGGCAAATCGGTGGATTGGGGCTCAACTGGACGTAACTCAATCACAGGTGGGCCAACAGGCTGGGGCTCCTGGATAGCCTTAATTTCAGGTAGCACTGCTTCAGTCAGTACTGCATGACTCTCCTCCTCCGTCAGTGCCCACGTAAGCCGGGTATCTGAGAAGGAAATGAGCCGTGGCACTTGCTCCTTCTCACAGCCCCAATCCCGTCCGCGACCCATTGGTCATAGGGCAGTGGAAGGGGCAACCTCTTGCAATGGGTTCTGTGTATCCAGTTCCTCCGACCGTTGACCTTCACCGCTGTCCTGGTGGCCAAAAGAACCTGGTGGGGTCCCTTCCAGCTTGGCTCCAAGCCGATCCTCCTTTGGAAATTTTATATTATAATCCAATTACCTGGCCGTATCTGGATGTTGCTGTAAAGTCTCTACAATCTGTTGGTGAATAGAATGCAAATTTGTAGTTAATTCGTAGAGGTAATCTATAAGCAGGGGATATTCTATGTCTGAGAACCTACGTGGTCGCGGGATGCCCCAGACATCTGCAGGGCATCCAAACATGACCTCATACGGGGACAATCCTGTCCAAGAGTGAGCTGTGACTCTCGTAGACATTAGTGCTAGGGGTAAAGCATCCGGCCACTGCAATCCTGTGCTCTCTTTGACCTTGGCCATTTTCAACTTGAGAGTACATTGTACTTCTCAACCAAGCCTGCTGTTTATCGGTGGTTCGCTGCATGGAACTTTTGCCTAATGTGCAACCCGTCGCACACCAATTGGATGAACTTGGCATTGAAGCGGCTGCCATTGTCACTCCAAATCAAATGGGGCAAACCAAAATGCAGGAAGAACTCTTTCAAGAGCACCTTTCACCGTGGCCATGGCGATGTTCTCTTTAGTGGGGTAAGCCTCAATCCATTTACTGAATGCACAGAAAACCACCAACACATATTTCGAATTATAGACTTGTTCCATTTGGATGTAATCCATCTGGAGAACCTCGAAAGGGAAGGAAGGCGGTGCAAAACTGCCAACAGGAGTGGGAGTACCCTTCCCAGGATTGTGCATTAAGCAGACCATGTAGTACTTTACCAGGTGAGCTGCAACTTTGGGAATGTTGTTATTTCGCCACACGGGGTCTAACAGCTTGCAAATCCCCTTCGCACTAATGTGTGCTGGCCCGTGCTCCATTGTAACCACAGAAAAGACATATGCATCTGGTAGCATCCATCTCTGATTTCTGGATTTGTCCGTCCAACACCCATCCTCATCCAAATTAGCCGTGTTCTCCTGCCATATTGCTAACTCCTCAACTGTTGCCTCACTCTGGATTTCTTTTACGTTCTCTAGGGTATCCTCAAACATCTCGTGTTCGGGCACCCATCTAGCTGGACCTGCCACAAACATCCTATTCATTTAAGTCTGTGCTGTCTCCTTTGCTGTCTGATCTGCAAATGTGTTCCACCTCCCAACATCATCAGTGATTGCCTTATCAGCACTGTACTTCACTATTGCTAGTCTCTTAGAGAGTTCCAGGGCTGACAAAAGTCTGACTATTAGTGGGCCGTTCTGTATCCTCATGCCATGGGACATCAGGAACCCCCTCTCCGCCCAAAGCCGCCCAAAATTATGAGCCACACCAAATGCGTACTGGCTAAAAGTATATATATTGACAGCAAGTCCCTTACTCAACTTACAGGCACGAAGAAGGGCCACTAACTCTGCAGCTTGTGCTGATTGGTAGGGAACTCGTGATGTCTCCACTACAGTCCGTAAGGTAGTAATAGCATAGGTCGCTGTTGTTGTGCCATCTGTTAATTTACAACAAGAGCCATCGACATATAGCTTTCCTTGGGGTTCAGATAGGGGAACATCATTTGGGTCTACCCGTCCCTTCATCTCTTCCTCCGTACGGTAGATTCAATCATGCACGGCCGTCTCTTCACTCTTGAAAGGTAGGGGTAGTAACGTGGCTGGGTTCAGAGTGGCACATAGTTTGATGGTGACATGTGGTGCAAACAGGGTAAACTCGTAGTCAGTCAGACATGCACTGGTAAGGTGCTGCATCTTGGTGCTGTTCAAAAGAGTATCCACAGCATGCGGGACCATGACTGTGTGGTCAGTATCAACGACGAGCCCTGCCAACTGTCGGATAGAAATGGCCACTGCCGTGACTGCTCTCAGACAGCTCGGGAGGGCTCTTGTGACATTGTCAAGCAGAGCAGAGAAGTAGGCACACTGTCTTTGCTTAACTCCAAAGGCCTGTGTTAAGACAGAGAGCGCGCAGCCAGCCGTTTCGTGTACCTACAACACAAACGGCTTCTGGTAGTCCGGGGTGTCAAGCACAGGTGCACAGCAGAGCGCTATTTTTAGTTGCTCAAAAGAATGCTGGCAATCATGCATCCAGGGCAGGGATTTATGCACATCTTTAGTGGTTAGGTGTAGCAGGGGCTTAGTTAGTAAAGCAAATTTAGGGATCCAGTGGCAACAAAACTAAGTGCTGCCTATAAACGTTCGCACATCCCGCTGCTTCTTAGGGTGGGTCATCTTAGCTATAGCAGCAACGTGCTCAGGTGTTAGTCTCCTTCCCTCCTTCGACAGTAGGTGACCTAAGTAGGTGACCTCCTGTCGACAATATTGAAATTTGGAGAGGGACACTTTATGTCCATGATGGGCCACATGTAGTAATAATTTAACCGTTGCATCCTTGCAACCCTTTTCAGTATCCGAAGCTATCAAAAAGTCGTTCACATACTGCAATAGGACATTACCCGAGGAAAGGACAAGGGAGTCCAATTGACCTTTTAAAGCTTGGCTGTAGATACTGGGACTTTCAGTATAGCCCTGAGGGGCCCAACAAAATCGAAAACTTCTGCCAGCCAAGGAGAACCCAAACAGATACCTATTGTCTGGGTGTATGGGAATTTTAGAGAACGCATTCTTCAAATCAATGACAGAAAAGTATGTGGCAGAGGGAGGAATCATGGTCAGGAGAGCAGTGATGTTGGGAACAACAGGGAATTGGGGAATCGCTATTTTATTCACCTCATGCAGATCAATCACAAAATGGTAGACATCGGGATGATCATCCGGGGAACCCAAGGGTGCCCTTTTTAAGATGGGAAGAATAGGGCTATTGAACACATTAGCATTCGTCTCCTTAACAACTCCAGATGGATTCAAATCCTGTATAATCTGCAGCAGCGCCCGTTCTCCTGCCTTTGGAATCTTATACTGGGGAAAACAAGACAGGACAGCATTGTCCTTAACTCTGATGGAGACCGGAGGGATCTGCAACAGTCCTACGTCCGTGTCACCTATAGCCCATAATGTCGTCAGCACCTCCTTAAACTCAGCGGGAAGAGGATCATCTTTTGACAAACATTGCTTAGAATTCACTACATTAGGTCCTATGGTCATATAGACGCCTTCCAGAGAACACAAAATAGTCGCATGTAACTTCTTCAACAAGTCGAAACCCATTAAATTCCCTCCACAGTTAGATGTCAATAAGAAAGGTGAATCTACAGTAAAAGGACCAATAGTCGGGACCAGTGGCTCGGAGATGGAGCTCACAACTGGTATGCCTTAGAAGCCTACCAAGACATTGTTTTGGCCAGACAGGGCTGCCCCAGGGACCAGTGAATGAGAAACAGAGCTATTCATTCCGCCTGAGTCCACCAAGAATTTCTTCGCTGAGCCCTGCCGATCAGCAGTGGAATACAGTCCCTGCTGGTCCACAGGGATCTGGACTGATCCCCTACCCTGTTCTTGGCTGTCCTAGCCGTGGGTAAATCCCGTCATTTCACCCAAATCATAATCATCATGGTAATAATGACGCCCCCCCCCTGGATCATCAAAATAGTTCTGTCCAGACCGATCTGGCTCTTCCTCACCTCCTCGGTCTCCGCCATAGCCACCTGCTCCTCTTCCTCTTGATCGCCGTCATCTCGGAGCCTCAATCCTTTGCAACAGCGTCAGACGCTTACTAAGCCAGTGCCCCTCCTCCTTCCAATACGTGCACTGGTTCGGCCCCACAGGCGTAGTATTCCTGCTAGTGCGGGGACCTATTCCCTGTCCTCTGCCACTGCCCCGGGACACCTGCTGCATCAATCCCTTCGTCTTTAAGTCCTTATTTTTGTTCTCTACCTTTTCCTTCTCTTCATTCTCTTGGTGCTCGTAATACTGCACCATACTCAATATTACCGATGGGGAGGCAGTGGTCCAAGTGCTCTCTGAAGCCTGCAACCGAGTCGCTATCTCAGGAAGCAGGTTCGTAACAAATCTGTTAACGAACAATCGGATACCTCCCTCCATCAACAAGTCCTGTCCGCTGAAATCCAGAAACACCCCTTCAAACCTAGTGAAGAAATCGGATACACTTTCATCTTTTTTCTGACGACATGCTGTTAACTTATCCCAATCTACTCTTCTCCGTGGGATCAAAGAGTGCACATACGTGATAATTCGGCCTGGCAAAGCTAGTATCTCAGCTTTAGGCTTCTCACTAGGCTTCCTGTCCTTATCCCATGCCCTAATCTCATCTCAAGTGCCACCCAACTCCAATACATGGTCCTGTGTATGCACCTGCCGCCATATATCAACCAGCACCAGCAATCCGAAATACATCTGGCCAGCGTCATCAGCATCGAGGACGCAACCTCCGTCAACTCTTTATAATAGGCAGTGGGATTCTTCCTAAGGTCAGGCAACTGGGTCTTAAGAGATACAACATCAAGCCTTTTCCAAGGAGTATAAACCCACTGTTCTTGGAAACGGCCCTCCACTCGCTCCCAGATAACTCGGTCCTGCCCGTTTCGAGGCTCTGGTATTTCGGGGTGGTAGCTGGGATGTACTTCCCTCATCAGGAACTGAGACACTGCAATAAGACTCTTTTGGATCAAACTACCTTGGTATCCAATCAACGTGGCAACATTACTAAAAACGTAATTAGGAGCCATGCCAACCGCATACACACTATTCCAAATATCATAAATAACTTGAGGGGCAACACCGCTAAAACACTGCTCCCATTACCCAATCAGAGTAGCCGATATATGCTTGAGGGCGTGCTGCTGCACAAATGACTCTTTCTGCACACTGCACACATCCGCCACACTGTAAATCGGATTCCGAGCCCACTGAGAAGCCTGGTCAGCCACCATCTTCTCTGCATTACCCACATCAGACCGAATCAACACTCACCCCATCCGCTCTTTAGCAGCCTCCCGATCCCCATCATCCAATCCCCTCACCGGTGTCCCCGCATACTGCCAGGGTGAGGTATGGGAGGGGTGGGAGCACACTCGTAGACGTTACAGGAACTGGGGGCAATAATGTCTGTGTGGTGGGTGTAAGCGAGAGGGGTAGGGAAGAGCCAGGGGCAATGGGCACAACAGATCCGCCTATAATAGCTGCAGTCTCTGCCGATGGAGCCGAAGAGGAAATGGGGAGCGCTCCATCTGAAACGGCTGAGTCAGGGGCAGGGAGGCCAGAGGCGGCAGATTAGGGTGTTGGTGGGGCTGCTGTGTATACCCTTTGCGGGGCATAAGGAGGGGGTGGCTGCACATCTAACAGATTCTCCACAAAAGGATTGCCTCCTAAACTCCCGGCCAGGACATGCTATGCCCTTCTCTATCCTCTCCCTCTCATCCGCTATAGCCTTTTCTGTTACTGTCTGCGTCTTCCCTCTCCGGGCCTCCTTCTCTGCCCTTATCCGTCTTTGCTTAGCTTCCTTTTGCCAAATCTGAAGATTATCAAACATAGATTGCCTGCTCCTTTTTGCGAACAATTTATCCTGCAGAAAGTTCAATTTCTGTTCAACAAAAGTGCCTGTCAAAGGCGACTGTAACTCGGCAATGTCCCTTGTAAATTTGTACCATAGCGTACTTAACATAATAGCGCCAAGGCCATGCTTCACATACATGTCGACGTTTGGGGTGCCTTCCGGAGGCGCTTGCTGCCTCTCCTCCAATCGAGCATCAGCAGAGCAACAACGGCACCCCAAAGAGCAAAATTTGCTAAAACAGGGCATCTTCAAGAATAAAGAAAAACAAATGTGTTACTTGTACCTGACAAGCGACTTACCAACTCCACCCCACAGGTCCGTCCTCGGACTGTATTGAACGTTCAAAACCCAAGAACTGGTCCGCAGACCACACCAATTCCTCAAATCAGACTCCGTGCCACATGTCTCAAACACTAATCAAACCCCAGGTGATTTCAAGAGAAGACCCAATTACCAAGTCTCCTGGCAGAGGGTCCACTGACGCCATGTACCTCCAAAGCGGTCCGCAGACCTATCAATTGTACAAACAAACCAAGAAATGATCCCCAGACCATATCCAAAATTATTCAAAACTGCGCCATATTTACCAGGCATCAAGACAAACTCACCTGGTGCACACAGGTCGAACAAAGTTTTCTCCACTGCCGACTCTTCGGACGTAACGGCCTGTTCCAGGGGTTTCGTCTTTCAGGACCCCAGCTGGGATGACCAGTAGACGAGGCGCCACCCGATCAGACAGGCGGGGCAGCTGTGAGAACTAAACTTGGTAGTGTGGGGATCCCCGATCCATCCGTCTGACCTGACGTGGCCCCGTCCTCCACTCCCGACTACGGGCGAGAATGGGACACCCGATGGAGTCCCTGTTCGGGCTCTAAATGAAGGAAGTGGCCTGATTAGGGTCACCCGGGTCACTCACAACCACCTCTTTGCCTTCCCAATAAATGAAGAGTCGAGAAGACAGTAGAGAATACAAACCAAACAGATTCATTAGAAGTGCGCTGCAGCGGAGTCCAGTCTGGTCAGCCTCATAGGATAGCTGCAGAGGAACTGCCCCCAGTGTGCACTGTAACACAAAATATAAATTTCCAACACCTCTAAAGTCCTGCCCAAACTGGAATTTTCAAGCTCAGGGTATGGTGAACAAAGAAGGCAAACAAGGATGAGAGATGGCACGGAACAGGGTACATGCGATCTTGGCCCCAAGGCCACTGGACCGGTGTCTACCATTATAAGATGTGAGAACGAGTCTAGCTAACAGCAAAGGTATGCAACAATAGATAGTACATTCATTAGTGCAGCAAAGCCTCAACCTTGAGAAGTATGAGCTGGAGGCACAGGGGCAGTCTTTCTGCTGAGGCAAGCATTATGAGACAGGAGCTCGATCACTGAACAGAACAACATGGCGCCAATAAAGATGGCACCATGAATGCTAACTTAACACGAAATAGAGTTCAAGCATAGCAAAGGGAACAATTCAATTCTGTGCATTACAGAAATAACATTTCAAATCTAATAGCTGCAGTCAATTTTAATTAAGTTTGTAGCAGGTGATATACATTTTCTTAAGAATTACATACAAGGGCTGTAGTTTCAAAATTGTATATAATTAATTATATGTATATGTAAGGCATATGATCATAAACACAAAGAACTCAGTACAGTTTAAAAAATATCTGGCATAGATTCGCCCTCTGAGAATGGGGAGAAGGCTCTATCTTACATAGAAATCTGCACAACCTGTTATAGGACCTCTAACAAACATATTCATACATTCTACATGAATACAGGGTTCTCAGGACATGCAGCAGTAGAAAACAAGCAAGAAGAAACATTTTACTACAGAATACATTCGAGGTTTCTCTCTTGGTTGCAATACATTGGGTTTTCATGCATTTTCACAGTTTAGTTAAACAGTCTAATTGATAATTGATACATTGCAGAAAGGAAGCTTGGGACAGCTGGCGTGTCCTTGGATTGGTACAGTGAAAGAAAGTCTCTGAGAACACTTTCTGGTCACTCATGTGATTCACATAATTCTTTATTTATAACAAGGAGACAGCGATAGTCATCAGAAGATGTATGGTGACATTGATGTAAGATGGACAACATCGTAAACACCACTCAAGTTAGCGTAAACTCAAGTTAGAAATTAGAATGCATTCCTTATGCAGAAGAAGAGCAACTTCCACACCGGTTTGACCCCTTGGACCTTTTAAGTTCTCCGACCCCAGCTTGGAATGGAGGTGGCCTGTAGCCCCCCTCCCCTGAGACTACTCAGAGCACTATTCAAATGCCCCAGAACCACTTGAGGCATGACTCCTTCTGTAATGTAGCCCCAAACTCCTCTTTTCTCACCCTCTTTTTTGATTCTCATCAGACCGGTCGGTGTAAGTTTTAAGAACCCCCTGCCCCTCCTCCCTTCTGAACGCACTGACGCTGTTCTACTCGCATGTCCACACATTGTCATTTAATACAACAGGTACTATACCATCTCTCATTGTAAAAGTATAGCTCGTGTGTTAATCTCAGAAAATACCAATAAAGATAAGTTTAAACAAAAATCAAGTAGGCCATGTGGTTGAGAGTAAGGCCACTTGGGTGTGATGCCAATCCTAGCTGAAGGATAGCTTTCATAAACACCGCACACAGCTGGCAGGGCAGGTCACCTAAATACATTATCTGATGACAAATCCATCCGCAGCATTGAATCAACAAGTACAAGATATTCTATTCTAGAACACGCTGGTGTCTGGGCAGGACTGTCCGCATGGTTGAAAGCGGGATGATGGAATGTTCTTCCAAAGCACCGCACATGCTCTCAGATGCTCACAGAAGCGCTTAGCAGAACTGAGATTTCTTCATAAAATTTATGATCTTAAGTTTTATGTTTTCACGTTCGAAGCATTTCGTCCATGTTGTGTTTATCAGTACTCATATGATTTATTGGCACTGTGTGTGTTTGGTTAGTTGAGACATTAAGTTTCACTGGGGAGGGTTCCACTGTGTACAGCATGCCGTGCTCGGCATCTTCAGAGTCTTATGTTTGTTTTCCTTCGGCGTATGAGCTGGCTCGGGCACGATTGAGTAATTAAGTGCATGGGCGATTTAGGCATATTGGCGTGCAGTGGGGTTTATTCGGAAACAGTCACAAGCAGGGTCGCTGTTTCAGCGGTCAACTAATGGACGACATGACATATAGCAGCTTTAAGAGCTGGCCTCAGTCCATAAACAAGCATTGGCATAGCCAATAGGTCTCGCCTTTCGGACCTAATACGTATTTAGCCAGAGCTATTGGCTTTGCCCAATGTCTTTAAGCTATGTTGTAGAACAGTGTGGCTTCTGTGCAGCAGGTTGAAAAGTTATAATAAAAAAGTGTTTTTGTTATCTTATATATACCCAAGAGGGCACTATGTACAACTGAATGACCCCATTAAAAATAGAATTAGCATAAGAAATGTCTTCTAGTTTTTTTTGTCCTTGCAAGGCTGGCAAATTCTTCCTGGTGTTCTAATGCTGGTTTGTTCCAGCTTTTTTGTTGTTGAGGAGGGTGGAATGAACAACGGAAAGGTGGAGGTTAGAAACAGTACTTGAATACAAGCAGCAGACGGACCTAGGGGAGAATCAACAGATGCCACATTCCGAGGGCATACTGAGGTGGTGCTGAGATGGAGGTGTGCTGGTACAGAGGTGGTGCTCAGCCATGATGAGGTGGTGGTGCTGCACTGGTGCTGAGTTGGTGCTGTGCTGAGGTGATTCTGTGCTGATGCTGTAGTGGTGCTGTGTTGGTGCTGAATTACTGCTGAGAGGCGGCTGCGCTGGTGCTGAGGTGGGGCTACGCTTGTGGTGGTGCACTGGTGCTGAGGTGGTGCTGCACTTGTGCTGATGTGATGCTGCGCTGGTGGTGCACTGATGAGGAGGAGGTGCTGCTGTGCTGATGCTGAGATGGTGCTGAGCTCATGTGGTGCTGTGGTGATGTGGAGGTGGTGTGCTAATGCTCAGCTGGTGCTGAGGTGGTGCTGAGTAATACTGAGGTGGTCTGATGTGGTGTAGTGCTTGTGCGGAGGTGGTGCTGGGTGGTACTGAGGTGGTGCCTAGTGATGCTTTGGTGTTACTGTGCTGTGCTCAGGTGGTGCTGAGTGGTGCTGCACTATTGCTGAAGTGGTGCTGTCTTGGTGCGGAGTTGCTCCTGACGTGGTGCTGAGTTGGTGCTGCGCTGGTGGTGGTGCACTGATGAGGTGGCTCTGTGGTGGTGCTTGGGGGGTGGTTTGCTGATGCTGAGGTGGTGCTGTGCTGATACTGTGGTTGTGCTGAGTCATGCTGAGGTGGTGCTGCTGCTCAGGTGGAGAAGAGCTGGTGTCCAGGTGATGCCGAGTGATGGTGAGTTGGTGCTGAGCTTATGCTGAGGTGGTGCTGCATTAGTGCAGAGCTTCTGCCAAGGTGGGGCTGCGCTGGTGGGGCTGCACAGGTGGTCCTGTTCTGATGCTGAGGTGGTGCTGCACTGATGCTGTGTTGGTGCTGCACTGGTGGTGGTGCACTGATGAGGAGGTGCTGATCTGCCGATGCTAAGAGGTGCTCTGGTGGTGCTGAGTGATGCTGAGGTGGTGGTGCTACACTGGTGCTGAGTGATGCAGAGTTGGTGCTATTCTGATGCTGAGGGGGTGCTGTATTGGTGCTGAATTGGTGATGAGGTGGGCTTTCTCTTGTGCTGAGGTGAGGCTGTGGTGGTGGTGGTGCACTAATGCTGCGCTGGTGCTGTGTTTGGCTGAACTGATGACTTGGCCCAATAACAAGCAAAAAAGGCAGATTGGCAAAGAAAGAAACACTCGCTGCCTGAAAACAGCATGCTTCTGAAGTATACTGTGGGGGTGTACCCCACTAATCTCAGAAGACTTCTACTCTTCTTACCAGCTGCTCTGGTCTGCCAATAAACCTTCAGCATTGTAAATGTGCATCACAAGCGCGGAAAGACTATGCCTCACCCTAGTAAGGATTCTATGGGGACGCCTGCCTAGATCTCACGCGCATGTTCACTTGTTCTGTATTTGAGAAAGGGGATACGTATTTTTGGTAACCGGTCAGCTTTTCGTTAATGTAAGTGATCACACAAATGGTGGCTTTCAGGATGTAACGCACACGCAAAGCACAACCCGAGTTCAGCGGTATTTACAATTTGTGACTGAACATAAGGACGAGCATTAATTAATACGTTTGTGATGTGGATCATATAAATAGCCACTCATATTATTATCTGTGACACTGCCTGAGACATCCACGGCATTTCTGTTTTACAGTAATAGTATAATTGACCAACATGTTATTAAAACGACATAACATGTACACTTCCTTGACAGGATTAAAAAAAAAAATGTTTCTCCCGTTACAATCGCACATTATAATCCTTGCATTTCCCCATAACGTCTGACAATTATGCTTGTTTACTACATAGTAAGTTCCTCTAAAGAGAAATTATGAATTATTATAATTCATTTTAAATTGAGACCCGTGCCGTGAAACACAAAAGAATGGATTTAATTAAAACGGTGGACAGAGCAGATGATGCCTTCTTTAAGAAAACAGAACTTCTAATATTTGGTCCATTGGGAAGTAAATCGCCGTTCGCACAACAACCCCTGTAAGTCATTGTGATTGAAGCCGAAACCCAAAGGGCATTAAACAATCAAGCAGCATTTCAGGAGCAACTGAATCACTGGCCCACAGTCCCCGACCAACCAGGCACCGATGACAGGGCCCCCATATATACGGATGCACTATATTTAATACAGCACTTAAAAAACGGCACCTAATATGGAGATATGCTGAAACATTCCATTTCCTTTTTTCTACAGAGAGGCATGGTATACACATATCTAAGGTGTGCGAGAGCTAGTGAGTGTCAGTAATGTAATCCATACATTTATCTACACACACACTGCGTGTTATGGCTGCCAACATGCCCGCACACGAGGGAGTTGACTTGTAGGAATATTTGTTCCTTGCAGTGCTCCACAGTGGCAAACTGTGATCTAGCAAGTACTACATAGAACACAATTTAGTTTTTGGTAACTGAAGAAAAAAATAACTTTCCATGGAAGCTACGGTTTCAACGTATGTAGAATGGCTAGCATACCAAATAAACAGGCAGGGGGGGAGACTTCACAGACCGGAAGCGACGCCCACGGAATGCCTCCGATTACAACTAATCGTTTCAAAGAAAATACTTTCAAATAAAATATAAACTCAAAAGCGGCATTCAACTTCAATATTTTGTATGCTGTGTGACGTCAAACTATGCAGTACCAAAATAAAACAAGTGGGAGAGGTGGGGGGAGTGCACAGAACAACTAACAAACAAAAGTCACGGCTGCCAGTAATGCAGCTGAGGTTTACAGCACAAGTTAAATAAACAAGGCTTATAAGGTCCCAAAGGCGAGACCTAATGGCTATGCCAATGCTTGTTCTTGTGAGAGTTGGATCTACGACTTGGTCGGGCACATGAACATTTGTATTGATCACATTAGAGTCCTCAAGAGGCATGAGTAACATTTCTAGGGTGTTGTTAGACCTAGATGATTTTAAGAGAATAAAATTAAAGACCAAAGTTCCCACTTTTGCCCCTGTTTAGTTTAAAATGTGGGTACAAAATACCCAAGTGCACTTTAAAAAGGGGTGGTGGGTTTGACGCTGAGCTCTCTCAGTGACAAAAAGACGGTCCCAAGTTCCCCGGGCCCTAACACTAGTAAGACATAACTTTAAGAAAGGTTCGTCGCCGTCACCCGCTACTTCAGTTTGAGGGCGGGTGTCGGGAGCCTGCCCTGCCTCATGCCACCTTGCCTTGAGCATGCCGCGGCTTGCAACGTGCAGTGTCGGGGGAGGCAGGAAGCACACTGCCTGAATAATTCAGGCTGTGTGAGAGGCGCCCCGCATTCGACACTCTGTTACCAGAGCTCAAAACGACGACACAGGTGTTGGCCGTTGAAGGGATACTTTTGTTCTGTTAAGATGTACGCTGTTGAGGCTTCGACCATTTCTGTGCTTTCACCATCAACACCAGCGTAAGAGGAACAAGCACAAGTGAGGCAGGCTGCCAGCAGCAAGGGGAGGAGCGCGTGCCTCGCGTGGCAGTAGGGGGGAGGTGGGGGGCTGCGCGATTCCCTTGCAAGGAAGGCAATGGAATGCGTGCACGTTTTAGCCTGAAAAAGGCAATCGATGGCTACAGGTCTCTTTCCTATGCAGCGAGCATGAGACCTAAAAATGGGGATTGGAGAACTGCTTTTTCCGAGTCATGGGTGGATCTTGGGCTGAAGATTTGGTAAGCACATTAGGTTACATTGCATGGTACACTTTTGGTGAAGTGTTTTTTAGGTCGAGCCTGGCAGTGCGCATGCGCTGTCTGAAAGACTTGTAGTATTCACTAAAAGGAGTGAAGTTCAACCTGCTGCTTCTCATAGGTTGATTCCACTGTTGCTCTTCTTTACTGTCTTCCAATTGGCTCCCGATCCGATACATCACTTCTATTTTCTTGCTGAGCAGCACCGCTCAACTACACAATAATTCCTATTGATTAGTTGACATCCGCTTCGATTTACATACTTTTTCTTCACCCCCTCCTCCCTTTCCCCCTGCCGTCGCTGCTTGCTGCAACAGGAGAGATTTGCTATGTCAGTACGGCCAGGCACTTTTCGTCCGCGGCACTTAATGTTTATGTTATCGGTGAAGTGGGCTCCGTGTTCATTTAAGTAAGGCACAAGCCTTCCTCCGAACTCAAAACCCTTTTGTTTTTAAATGGTTACCTGCTCATCGCCAGCGCCTACTTCACTTTTTTTCCTCTTCTGTTAGTGGGGTTTACATTTTGCATAGCCTTTTCTAAAGGGAGTTCGTTGTGGTGAACACAGGTCACGTAGATGGACTCAGCAATTGTGATTGTATTTCCCTTAGGGACACAGTGAGAGAAATGGCGGCGCCGCGCAGCACCATACCTATTCCCACTGGCGGTAGGATTCCCTTCCACAGAGTTTATTGTCACTTTCTTTAAGTAGCCTGTTTCATTTTGGAGCCAGCGCCATCTTTCCCTTTCACGCTTTGCACCCATCGCACGCTGCCTCAACATGCCGTCCAGCAGGTCACCCCTCCCCACCTTTATTTCAGATTTTCATTTATACCAAGCACAGAATCACACTGCAACCGTCTGAGCCATGCAAGCCTTTGAGTAAAAAACAAAAGTCTTGTGTGTTGGTATCACAAGGCTGCAGTGCACGGGTCTGTTTATTGGGCGGCTTGCACTGCGCAGTCTGATGCTTCATGTCTTTACTCACAGGATCCTCTGGCTTCTGTTCTCATCGGACATCTTGGGACAGATCAAAGTTTCTCCATATTGCAATTGGTTCAGAAGTACTGTTCGATTTTAAAAGGTATCAGTTTCCCCTCACGTTTAAACCGTACATTGCTGCAGTCTCTGAGTTATTATTCACAGTTTTTCTTTAATGAGCTTCAAGAAACTTTAATGGAGCACAGCCTGTTGTGTCCACTCTGTTAAGATCTACATTGCTCATTTTCCGTCTAAACTATACTGAAAGGGCGTTTCAAAGGGATTTGTTTGTATGTTTTTGTTTGCTGAGTGAGGAATACATTGTTTCCCTCTTACTGCTGAGGTAACCTTTCACATATGTGTTCCCACTAACTACATGAGTCAGAAATTACATAATTATATAAAGGATGATATTTCTATGAGAAGGGAGGTGATTAGGCTCCATGGTTTCTTACACCATTTAATAGTAGCAGATGGCTGCCGACTCATCAGGCCTCTATCCCTGACCCTTTGCTTTTCCATAAAAATCACCCGTATCTGCCCTTCAGGTTTTGGGCGAGGAGGACTGCAGAACACCATGTGTTTTGAAAACAAGCAGGATTTTTTTTTCTTACAAACTGGCACCGTTTTTTCTCACTCAGAGAAATTTAGCACAGGTCTAGGATTGAACTACAGCCAAACAAGTAATCAGCTTAATAAACTGTCTACCACCCCAACCTGCCCATAGAACTGATGCGTCATTGTAAATAACCCCTAGTTGTCTAAAATGTTGCTTTTCTGACCCTGTTTGTGGGTTCAGCACATCGTCATCTGTTAGGCTACAAATATGCTGCTCACACTCTAATTTAAATGGTCCAAAGAAAAGCATGTTTATATTGACTACCCTGCCCCATGCAGCTCCCCATAAACCACTCATAATTGTTTTCTCGCCACGAAGTCTCCCACATATATAATGGACCACAAATATAGTAGAATGTACACACATGGGAGCAAAGCAAGGGCACTGGTTATGTGGGTTGTATCATTTCTGCAAGAAGCTGCTTTCACATTCATGAATAAAGGTAAAACAGTGTTGTCCTTATAAAGGAATCTATTCCCACCAGCCTGCAGCTTCCACTTATAGTCCAGTGGTGGAAAGATGAGGTAGCCAGCTTCAGTAATAGGGGTATTTTTGGGATAAACCTACTGACAAGTTGAGTCTCATGGTCTGTTGGTCACCATTGCTGAGGCCATAACAAACAACCACTGAACCAACCAAAGTTAAATGAAGGCTTGTTGACACAGCTTATGTTCCCTTCTGAAGAAGCCCAAAGTTAATTCTCGTAAAATGTTAAGACGTCTGGCTATACCAAACTTAGGCAGTCATTATTGTGCAGCAGCTAAACACATTTCTTTAGTCTAGTCTATTGACACCCTATATCCATCCCAGGGTGTTTTTCACCGTCTGCATGGCATTTAATCAGTTGTGTTCTCCTGCTAGATGGTATGAAAGGAATCTTCTCCACTTATTATTTTCTCACTGAGATTTATCCATACTCTTCAGGCACTAGGGTTGCGATTTCACTGGTGCAGCAGGTGCAATGGCACGTGACCAAAGCACCAGGCACCCCACTAAACATCGATTATTGCTATGTTTTACAGTTAAACAAGCAGTCACAAGTGATGTTATCTTTAAAGCACTAGGATCATAATTTGAATAGTGCAGCAGGTGCAGCGGCACTGGGCCAAATATCTAGACACCCCACTAAACACTTATTATTGCTATGCTTTACTACTAACAGGCAGTCACAAATGCTGTTATCTTTGTACTGGTCCACCTCTCGCCTTCCCCCTTCACCTTTAGGTGTCCCTCCCACTCGTCTCTCTCTCTCACTACTCTCTCGCCTACTCTTCCCATCTTTTTCATATAGGTTCACTTCAGGTCTTTTACAGAATCAGGTGTTGGCCAATGAAGAATTGCTGAAAACATTCAAGTCATCTAGCTGAGATTGGGACTATTGGCCAATATTAAAATAGGTTAATTGTGAAACGTTGTTTAAGTGAGATATTATTAGAGTCCATTCAAAGATCCCAAGGCAGCAGATTCCATGCAGTGTATTGTAAGCATTTATGGTTCTCCTTAATCCATAGTTAGTCATGCCGATATCGTCCACCAACAGCCTGTGGATCGCAGCAGTGTCTCTGGTGTTTCAGAGGCTCTGTGGGAAAGTCAGCTATACTGGGGATTTCATTTTTATCATCAGAGCTTACTGGTTAATATTGGACTGTTTTTGTTTGATTGAAGTTGTAGAACCAGTGAAACTAACAGATAAAATAGCAAGATTAGCGCCCAAAGAGGTGCTGCTGGAGTTGACTCTCAAAAACAGTCTCCACTCCCTCAACATTAGCTAAATCTGTACTTAATTTTGTCTTCAAATTTCTTCCCAATCAAGACCAGGGTTACAAAAATGCAAGCATGGCATTTTTGGCTTCAGTTTAGGAGGTCGCAGCTTCCGCTTTAAACGCGCTCCCCAGGGCTACTGTGAAAGTCCATCAATATACAGTCAAGCTTTGAAAGCGCAGCTTGATGCACTTGTTTTACCCAATGGCGCTATCCTCATTCAGTATGTTGACGATTTACTAATCGCCGCAGATACTGAAGAGATTTGCAAGAAAGCTACACTGTCTTTGTTGCGTCATTTGTCTGCCTTTCATCACAAAGTGTCTCTCTCAAAAATGCAATATTGTCAACAAGAAGTGACCTATTTAGGTCATCTCTTATCGAAGGAGGGAAGGAAACTGACCCCAGAGAGAATTCAGGCCATTGCACAATTGAGTGTGCCTAGAACACAGAGAGAAGTACGTGCTTTCTTCGGCATTACTTCATACTGTAGGCACTGGATACCAAATTTTTCCTTGCTGGCAAAACCTTTGTTAGCATTAACATGTAAAGACACACTGAATCCTATCCCATGGTCTGAAGAGTGTCAGAAAAGTTTTTTGGAATTGCGTAATGCATTGTGTTCAGCTCCTGTGTTGGGTACCCCTGACTACAGCAAGCCTTTTACATTGTATGTTCATGAAAAAGATGGTTGCGCATTATCAGTGTTAACACAGCCTTTTGGCGATAGACCGCGTCCATGCGCATATTTTTCGTCAACCTTGGACCCGGTAGCGAGGGCATTGCCAAGTTGTCTGAGAGCCACAGCCGCCGCAGCTATGTCTATTCAACAGTCTGCTGGCCTAGTGATGGATAATACATTGATTGTTATGGTTCCACATGCTGTGGACACATTGTTAAACAGGACCAAGACACAACACTTAACTAGTGCGCGATTATCCGGATATGAGTTGACACTGTTAGCAAATCATATACACATAAAGAGATGCAACACGTTGAATCCAGCTACACTATTACCAATTCCAGCAGACCTAGATGAGATTGAGCAACATGATTGTTTGTTCAGAACAGAAGAAGAGACGAAAGGGAGAGTAGATCTTAAAGATACTCCCCTGACTGAGTGTGATGGTACCTTATGGGTGGATGGTTCGTGTTTCAAGCTTCCAAATGGTGATACGACTGCTGCATATGCTATCACGACTTTGCACACGATTGTTGAAACTGCACGTGTGCCACAAAATTCGCCTCAAGCAGCAGAATTGATTGCCCTTACGAGAGCATGCGTGTTGTCTGAAGGAATGAAAGTGAACATATATACGGATAGCCAGTACGCCTTTGGCGTGGCTCATAGTTTTGGGCGATTGTGGAAAGAACGTGGGTTCCTGACTTCGCATGGAGCTAAGATTCAGAATGGCAAGTTGGTGAATGATCTCCTTGAGTCACTGACCCTACCGTTGCAAGTTGCGATTATGAAATGCAGTGCGCACGAGAGAATCACTGATGATGTTGGTCGTGGTAATGCGTTTGCTGATGAAATCGCGAAAGAAACAGCAAAAGATGTGAAGACTCGAATGTATGTTGCAGGCCCTGCAAGATGGGTTGGTGATGTTGGAATGTGTGAAAACACAATATAGAGTGTGAAGTCCCTTCAAGCTGAAGCCACAGAGAAAGAGTTGAGCAAGTGGAGAGAAAGTACGGGTGAGTTGGATGAGAATGGTTGTTGGATTGATTTGTCAGAACATCGGCGATGGTTGTTACCTGATGCATATGTGCTGCCAGTGGTCACTATGGCACATGGAATGGCACATATCAGTATGAAAGGAATCTGTAAGTTGTTGGCTCCAGTATGGCAGAATGCTGGAATTCCCAAGTGTGCAGAAAATGTGGTCAAGAATTGTATGGTATGTTTGAAACACAACCCTGGTAGGGGAACCCCAACTCCAGCTGGTCATTTTGCGCCTCCATCATATCCATTTGAAGTTTTGCAGCTAGATTTTATCCACATGGAAAGGTGCAACAACTTGAAATATGTATTGGTTGTTGTTTGCGCTTTTTCAAAATGGATAGAAGCATATCCCCTAAAAGACAACACTGCTCTATCCACAGCCAAAGCCCTTGTGAAAGAATTTTTCCCTAGGTTTGGAATGCCAAGAATGGTGTGGAGTGATAATGGGAGTGAATTTGTGGGCCGAGTGATGAAGAATGTGTGTGAGGGATTAGGGATTAAGCAGAAGTTCCACGCTGCAAATCACCCCCAATCAGCTGGATTAGTAGAGCGCTACAATGGCGCTCTAAAACTCAAGCTGGCCAAAATCCAGGCGAGCTCTGGTCTTAAATGGCCTGACGCTCTGCCTCTAGCACTCCTGTCCACCAGAATGACCGTACACTCACGAGTGGGACTTAGCCCATACGAGGTTATTTTTGGCCGCCCGGCCAATGTATGGGGTGTGCCAAGACAGACGAAATTCAGTGAAATCGAACATCCAGTACTGCTTGATTACTTGTATGAATTGACGGCTAAATTGCGTGTTTTACACCAACAGGTGCATGATACTCTCCCCCAGGCCTCTGAGGCTCCAGGACACCCTATCGACCCTGGCACATGGGTGCTCATCAAGAATTTCCAGCGGAAGAGCAACGATGAGCCCCGTTGGATTGGCCCTCACCTCGTACTTCTGTCTACAAGATCAGCTGTTCGAGTAAAGGGGAAAAAGAATTGGATCCACGGCGCCCACATCAAGAGGATACCTTTGCCTCTACCGTATGACCAGTGGGTCCAGGAGGGTATCGCTGACTCTGAAACAGACACCGTACCTCGTATGGTACCATTCAGTGATGCACGCGTAAGAGGCACAGCTTCAGCACAAGAAAGTGACGATATTTTGCAAGAAGCTGTGCCACCGTCAATTTGATTGGACACCACAGAGCCTGAACTCTTGTTTCAAGATCAGACAGTACCTGGCCGTTTTCACTATAACTTAATACCAAGGCCTATGGACAAATAAATATTCTTTTCCTTACCTTTTTGTTTTTGATACCATAGCTCTCCCATCTGAAGGACTTTCTTGATTTTTGTTTTTCGAACCACCATCCGGGTTCAGCCACAGGGTCGCGGTGCCAAGACTTTGGGGTACAGGCCGAAGACGTTAGGTCAACGGTTCTAGTTGGTCTAGGGCGTTCCCTGGACTGACAGGCGTACTCCTTAGCAGAAGATACTCACCCGCCGCGAGCGGCACGATTAGAGGATGGAGTTTTTCAAGATGGAGAGACTCGCTGAGGAAATGAACTTTAAAGCAAAAATATGTAAAATAATGAAGAGCAAACGTTTTGTATTAATATGTCTGTTTATACTATGTAGTATGATTGTGTTTACCGTAGGATTTGTATTCTTCTCCTCTCAAGAGCCCATTGCACCCACTGTACAGCCTATACCTCCTCCTACTGTCTCCTCACACTCTTTTCACCCTCTGCCTGAACATGAACAAGCTAGACGATCAGAGTTTGTAAACAACTCGTTTATTCAGCTCCTGCACCAGCACCAACTAGTCACGAATACAACCAATTGCTGGGTGTGTGGTTTAATGCCACATACCATTAACAAGGGTATTCCTTATCTAGTGCTGCCGTTTAGTTACAATGGATCGTCATGGGCATTCCAGACCATGTTTCTCTTTGCATTAGACGCCTACTCCCCGCGACAACCGCGTTCCATCAGACCTAGCACAAATAATAAAGCTTAATGAAAGGAGTTGCCGATATGAGCAGAGATATCGACGCATACTCATCTATTCCCAAAGAAGAATTGAGAGCATATGTAGGGTGGAACGCGACGGGGTATAGTATTAGTCTGGGTGAAAGACAGCGAAAAATCTCATCCCCAATTTGGGTCATAAACCACATAGGTCGGTTCTGTTTACAAGGTAATGGTCAGAATCCAAGAGCTCAACTGGGGAGAAGTGACTGTACTGAAACGTACACTTTTCCATCACAGTTTTCCCCTGCGTGTTTGGCTGCCAAGGGTACATATTTTGTCTGCAGTGACCGAGCATATACATGGTTGCCCCCTGATTTCTCGGGCACATGCTATATTGCAAATCTGCTACCGCCAACATTTACTGCTGCCTCTGACTATCACAAGACCAGAGTTGTGAGAGGCGTGATTAGTAAGGAGGATACTGCCGGTCAGGAAGCGGGAGACTTCTTTTTGGGTTTCCTGCCGTTTTGGGGACCTATGGTTAATGGTAGGAACCTGAGACAACTGACTCGTGTGGTTGAATCCACTGTTAATGTTACGGCTGGTGCCCTTGGTAATTTGACAGCTGAGCTCCAAGCGGATCGCCTCATGACTTTGCAGAACCGCATGGTTCTAGACGTCATACTTGCAGACCGCGGTGGGGTATGTAAGGTTATCCAATCTAGTAGTTGCATTTTCATACCAGATAACGCTCCAACAGTTTATCAAGCCATCTCCAAACTGCATAAAATATCTGAATCCATCCACGTGGATAAAGGAGATTGGTCACTGGTGGGGTGGTTCTGGGAACTGATATCTGCC
The DNA here is from genome assembly GCF_964204655.1 of Triturus cristatus. Classification (NCBI taxonomy): domain Eukaryota; kingdom Metazoa; phylum Chordata; class Amphibia; order Caudata; family Salamandridae; genus Triturus; species Triturus cristatus. The sequence goes on along the minus strand of NC_140585.1, from coordinate 821,463,687 downwards.
TGGGGTTGGAAGATTCTGATGGTCATTGGAATGATCTTAGCCATCCTTTTCCTGTTCTGTCTGTGCATACAGTGTGCTCCTGCGATATGTGGCCTCTGTGCTAGATTATGTGTAAGGAAACCTGTATCGAGGGACGAGCTAAGTAATAGGATGATGCTACAGCAACATCTCCATGACTTCGTGAATATTGACCTAGACTCGGATTGATATGAGCATAGTTATTGCCTATGTAAGGGCAAAAGGAGGGTCTGTTGTACTTTAGAATTTGGGACCGCGTAGGAGGCAGGGCCCCACCCCTGTCTATCCCGGTATTAGCGAACCGCGAATGGTCAGTGCGGTATGTACAAGTGCCTTGTATAACGTTTTAGCTATAAATGCACTATGTATACGTTATTATACATTGACTTCGTGGGTTCCATCTTAGAGCGGTGGCCATCCTATGGTTGCCCTCACATAGGCTACATATTACGAGCAAATATGGGCCTTTAGAGCACATGTGCCTTCCTTTGACTTCTCTGTGACCTGGGCAGCTTGGCTCTGCTGCCCCAGGTCAGTCCGGTCTCACGAGCTCCCCGTCCTACGGCCACCTGTGATTAGCATCAGGGTTTGACACACCATAAAGCCTTTTCATCCCACACGAGCCTCCAGCTCATCTCTTTTTTTTTTTTTTTTTTTTTTTTAAAGTTTTTATTGAAATTAGACAAATCAAATAATACAGATTTTGCGGCTGTGCGATACACAAATGACCAATCAGTAGCAGCATTGTGACATTTCCGGTCCTGAAATAAACAATACCACATCATGAATGCAACCGACAACAAGACCCCATCTACCAATCCATCATCAACACCTGCCCGAACCTGAACCAGGGGGATCCCTGACCCGTGAGCTGTCTCCAGGGTACTAAAGACGTCCCCCTCCCCTGCCCTCATTTCTAACATGGGAAAACGCCACTCGGTGTACAGTACCCGACCCCAGGAGCTTAATATCCCCGCGTCGACACCCCAGCAGGACCCCTACATCTTCGTAATAGTGGGTTGGTACGACCTACCCCACTCCAGTGGGAGCTATTCCGGGATTCGGGGATGGCGGGGTTGAGCCAGGCAAGCCTGCAATGTATGTTTTATAAGGGCCCCAGATGTCCCTAGGACGCGCTATCGTTGGGAGGAGACTAGAGTAGAGCTCGCTATTCGTGCTGCAGAAAGCCATGGCTGTAAGCCATGTCTTGGACGTGGGAGCTGTCTTCCTCCCCCAGTGCTTTGCTATCTCCCGCTTGGCCAGAAGAAGCCCTAGAGAGGCCAGCTTACGGACATTCTTTGGGAAATTGACCGTATAACCCAACAGTGCGACCTCAGGAGTGGGAATGAGTGTAAGCCCTAGCATCTCTTCTAGGATCTTGTGAACCTGAGCCCAGAATGTCTGCAGTCTCGGACACGTCCAGGCCATGTGTGCAAAATCGGCATGTGGTGCAGCGCATTTCCAGCAGGCGTGCGGCCGCGCGGGATCAATGGCGTGGAGTCTAACCGGGGTCATATACCAACGGCGTAGGAATTTATAATGTAGGAGTTTGTGACGGCTATTCAATGACACTGTGTCGGTGACCTTGCAACATGCCGTCCATTGTTCGTCCGTGATAGGCCTACCAAGGTCTGTCCCCCACTCCTCCCGCGCACGATCATCCGCACAGGGGACCCGCGCCGCGCACGCCCTGTACAGCTTGGAAACAATATGTGCCCCCGTATCGGCGTCAATCAGGATGGTGAGAGGTTCAAGGGAGGCCGGCTCGAGTGGGAATCCCTGAATCTCCGCCCGGGCGGCGCAATAGAGCCGGCGAAGAACGAACCGGTCCATGAATGTAGCGTCACTTAATCGCGCGTCCTCTGACGCCGAGAAAATGTGCCCACCCGGGTACAAGTCCCCGATCCTGGTGAGGTCAAATTTCGTCAACGTTCGTCGCACTAGTGCTTCATCCGTGCCAGGTAACAGCCCAGGGTTGGGTATCGGGAGGGAAGACGAATAAAGCAGAGGCTGAGCCAAATAGCGCGAGAGCCTGTTCCATGCCCAGCTGGTGGTAGACACGGTTTGAATGTCCTTTGGGTCCCTGGGGACACCTTTGGGCAACACCGTCGACAGGCGACCCGGGAGGACGAAGTCCGCCTCTGGGCGAAGGAATGGGATCCGAGCATCAGGGTGATACCAGGCATAGGCATGTGCACACTGAGCGACTAGATAGTATAAATATAAATCCGGCACTCCAAGGCCGCCACGATCTTGTGGGAGTGTGAGGGTCGCCCAGCGGATCCGGGGGTGTTTCCCGCCCCAGACCAGCCTAATCATGAGGGACCGCAGTGTGGAGAAGAAGGCCCGGGTCAGAGGGATAGGGATGTTATTGAAAAGATACAAGAATTTGGGGAGCACTATCATTTTAAGAATAGCTATCCTGGCGGACATAGAGAGCGGGAGCCGCAACCACCCATCCACCTGAGTCTCCAGCCGCGCAATCGCGCGGCCATAGTTGAGGCGGATGATTTCGTCCGTGTTCAAATGTATTTGTATGCCCAAGTATCGCACCGAGTCTGAGCACCACTCAAGAGGGAACTCACATTGCCATGGGGAGGTGCCGATAGTCAGTGGGAAGATGATGGACTTATGCCAGTTTATGCCCAGGCCCGAATGGCTACCGAAACGAAGGATCTCATGTATCAAGGGGGCCAGGTTGGCCTGCGGCTCCCTGACATACAGGATTGTGTCATCGGCATAAAGAGAGGCCAGCAATGGGCCCGTCCGAAACTGGAGACCCCTGTGGAGGTGCCGCTCTTGGAAATGCCGAATCAGGGGGTCCATAGCCAAAATGAACAGGAGCGGTGAAAGCGGGCAACCCTGCCGCGTACCGCGCGTGAGCGAGAATGGGCGAGATAGCGTGCCGTTGAGACGCAAACGGGCCGTAGGGCGACTATAAAGGAGTCTGACGGTCGCCAGGACGTTCATGGGCATGCCCATGCGCTCCATGACGGAAAGAAAGAAAGGCCACTCCAAAGAATCGAACGCTTTTTCGGTGTCTAGGAGGATCGCTGCAGCCGGAGTGGTCGGGTTAATTCTGTGCAGAACCGTGAAGAGCGTTCGCAAATTAAGCGACGTAGAGCGGCGAGGGACAAAGCCGGACTGTGCGGGCGATATAATGAATTCCATCAGCTGGGAAAGCCTGTTGGCCACTATTTTGGCCAAGATCTTATAGTCAGTGTTCAAGAGGGAGAGGGGCCTGTACGACCCACACAATGTAGGGTCCTTATTCGGCTTCGGGAGCAGCACAATGACCGCCTCACTAAGAGTTGACGGGAGGGAGCCACGTTCCAAGGCCTCCGCATACACCTCTATTAGCTTGGGCGCCAGCAGATCCGAAAAGGCCTTGTAGAAGTCAGCGGAGAAGCCATCAAGGCCCGGGGTAGAAGAGCCCCGGAGCACTTTGATCGCCCCCCGCACCTCCGCAACCGTTATAGGTTCCGCCATGAACTCCTGCATGCCCTTATCCAGGAACACAAGAGCGATTTCCGATAGATAGGCCGTACGCGCGGCCGCGGAGTCACCCAACTTGGTGGTGTATAGATCTGTGTAGTAGGCCAGGAACTCGTCCCGGATCTCAGCGGGCGTTGTGCGGAGCTCCCCGTCCGTGCCCCGCACCTCGGCGATCAGGGACTTGCTGTATGGTGGTCGCAAGGCCTGCGCTAGCGTGCGCCCTGGTCTGTCCCCCTCTCCATACCTACGCGCAACCTGGTATTTCCCCAGATACAGGATCTCCCTGTCCGCGGCCTCCCGGAAGTCAGCAGCTCATCTCTTTCACACCTGACTGTTCCTGCTTTATGGCTTGTTTTCCAAACAGGAGATGTTCGTGTTTATTGGGACCTGTTGATATCTGATGTGGGATCTGAGCCTTGCTGGGTAAATAATTGTGGGCTGGCTTAACTGGAATGTGGGATGGTCATCATGACTCTGCCTTTTCGTTTGTAATGTATACATTTATATGGCCATATCATAAAACAAGGAATGTATGCCTGAAGCAGGATATTTTGTATTTAAGGAGAAGCCCGTTTCTGTAATTTTAAGCAGGCTCCTGAGAACATACACGCTGTTGTACTTCTAGGATGCCTGTAATTGGTCTGCAGCCAATAAACTGATCTTTGACTTCACCTAGAAGACTCTGTGTTTCTGTAGGTCTGAAACAGGAAGAACCCGAAGTCTTAGGGTGTGTTCCCCTGCACCGCTGGGTTTAAAATTCCCAGTACTTCATGGTATATGTATGCTTTACAGATGTGTTTTCATTTTCATTTTTCATTTCATTGCCCACAGTTGCTCATCTGAAATCCCAAATGGATACAATGTGTATCAAGATGCTTATAAAGACCTTTGTACCACTCCCAAAATCTTCCAGCAGAAAACAATGCATAATGCAACGCAACTGAAAAGTGAAAGTAACAACAATACGTTAAAGAAATCATATCTTTGTGATAGTGATCATAACTGAGGTGTGATGAAGGGGTGAGAAGTAATATGGGAACAAAGACGACCCCATGGCCTTACCATAGTGTGGAAAAGTGTCTCTCTTCAGAAGCTCAGCGTTGTAGGCTAGAGGAAAGCATAAACAGGGAAACTTAAAGGAAAAACAGCAACATTGCAACAGTTTGATGTTGCTGGTTGGTTGGAAAGATGTTGTTACTTCGTCGAGTCACTTTGCCAGTAGTTCAACAAAAAGAAGAAATGAAAACTACAAAAGAAATATGAAAAACACGATCCAGACCAAATAGAGTTTCAAATCACTGGAAAAGTGGTAGTAAATACAGAGTAGCATCCATATCAACGTAGAGAGAATGAAAACAAGCATTTGCAAGCAATAGGCCTCACATTTGCAAGAGTTTAAGGTATCGGCATTGTAAATGTCAGTGCCTCTTATTTATCTGTTTTGATAATGAACACATAAATAAAAGGCATTGTCATTTACAGTGCCAATAGTTCAAACTCTTATAAATGCGAGACCAATTTCACTTCAAAGAAGCGGCCGCCATTGTCCCAGGCTGCTTGGGAAGTGAAAGCGCGCATGGCGCGCTGAGTGTTGCGGGAAAGCATGTCCTGCCAGCAGTAGGAGAAATTCATTAAAGAAAATAGTGCTTACAGACTAAATAAGACATACAGTGTAACAACAGAAGTAAAAGGGCCAGTCCTCATGGGAGGTTACAAATGAAGACAAGGCGGTACTAATGAGGGACTGACAAGCCTTTTAACGAATCAGAAGCTAGCATTTATGAAGGACAATGACACAAGCCAATGAAAAACAGCGTCAATGCTCACAATAGAGATACACATAAAAGAAATATAGCAGTGTATAGTGGGTGTGATACATGAACAGAGTCCATCTTGTAGGAGTATTGACAACTTAATATCGGTTAGAGCAAAATCGGGATGAGCCGAGCTTTTAGCGTTGCCCTTGCAGATGTGACTGTGCATGGTGCAGTGCAATTGTGTTTGTGTCCTGTGTGTTCCTCATTTCCACATTTGCCTGTGTTTGTAGGACGGGAGGGCGGTTACATTCTTTAGTGTCATGTCTTCTACATGCCTCTTGCTCTGTGCCCTCCGAGTCTCCTGCCTCTGTGTTCTAGTAGGGTTGTGTTCCAAGCTGTGCTCTACCAGCCTCAGTTAGGACAGTCTCCCCAGGAAGAGCCGCTAGTAAGGCTGATGCTCCTGGCTGGTTTGTACAGGATGTACTGACCCTGAGCTAAGTGTAACTCGATCAAACACTGGGGCCTCAAGCAGCAGTGCCTCGGTGCTATTTATTGTGTCAGATAAACAAACACCCCGTGCTGATCATTAGTTATCAGATGCAGTAAATAACTCTTGCTTTGAGTTTTCCGAATAAAATGTGTATAACATGGATTTTTGGTGCTTACTGCAACACAATCCGCGTGTCTTGGTGTTGTCAGTAGGGGTGGGCGGAATTTGCGTAATCGCGTTACGCAAATCTCCGCGAAACGGTAAAAAATCTCCGCGAACACGCAGAAATTCCGCGAACACGCGGAATTGCTTGTTCGCGATACTTTTTTCCTGTTCGCGATCGCTGTTTGCGTGCTCGGGGTGAAATATCTCGCGAACACGCATATTGAGAACGCGAACAAGCAAAAAATCTCGCGAAGTCGCGGAACGTAGATTTTTGGACAATTTCGCATTCTCCGCGGAACGCAAAATTACCCAAATTCCGCAAATTCCGCGAACGGAACGGAATTTGCCGCCCAGGCCTAGTTGTCAGGGCTTTCCTGAGGGTGAATATTAACAGGTTTAAGTTGCCAAGTTTTAGTTGTTGAAGACTCCAAGGAATCGAAATATCCGACCCACTCTTCATTATAACTCCCCCGGGCCTTCCCGGTTGCCGTGATGGGTATTTATAATGGTGTTTGCTACTGGCAGGGGTATAGCACAAGCCCCTGCAACGCCTGCAGTACAGGGGGGACCCCAACCCTTCAGGGGTTCGGATGCCCCGTTCAGCTCTAGGCCCATGAAAAACTATGAGGTATGAGAGATTCAGGTCCCCTCATCACATTTTGCAAGGGGAATCCCATCATCCTGCATCATGCCACTGGTAACTGGCCATGATTTCTCATGATTAAGACATGCAACTGGGTTATTTCTGATACCAACTTATGTTTGTTTCTTCAGATCTTACTTAAAAAAAAAATTACACTCGGACTCTAAGTTGGTCAGAGAGCCAACGGGAACAAAGGGAAGGGTGTGCTCCGATTGAAAGTGCAGAAATATGTTTCTGTTTTGCATAAAACATATTTTAAAAGAGAATGTAGCGGGCGCGCACAGTTGTGTTTTTCAGTTTCTCTTTGTTTTCTCCGATTTCCCGCAAACTCCAAAGCATACATTGATTTGTATGTGAAATTAACAGAACTGCCAGCGAGACATGAAAGAGTTGAAGGTTAAAATTTCTTGTGTATACTCGCATGATCTGACTAACTTCTCTAATGCTTCTTTGGCCTTTCTACCCCTCACCTCACCTCGCATTCCACATCGCTCATCATCCGAGTTCTACCACCCATCAATCACCACATTCCACTTCACTTTACAATGAGGATGCAGAAGATACCACGATGTGAGTGCACGAGTGCCACTTGCACTATGCTCAGCTATAGTATGTGTCTCAAAGTGTCACAGACTGCAGTGCAGGTCAATTTCATACTTTTCCTGAAAAGTTGACATGGCTGCAGTTTCCAAAATGTTTGAAACATAGCCAAGTCAATGGTAATGTATGCAAAAGGGTTGTGATGGGATTGGGCCACTGTACACAGTCCTAGGATTTGACATAAAGCCAATCAAGGCTTTAATAATCAATCAATCAATCAGGTAATTGTGGGCGCGATACTCACCCGTGAGGGTCTTAAGGCGCTAGTCAGCAGAGCTGTTTAGCCGAAGAGCCAGGTCTTGAAAGTCTTCCTGAAGGTGTTAAGGGAGGGGCACGTCTGATGTCTGCTGGGAGTTCGTTCCAGGTCTTGGCCGCGATGTAAGAGAAGGATCTTCTGCCTTCTTTGGCTCTGTGGATGCACGAGGTTTTGGCAAGTGCAAGGTTGGCTGTTCGGAGGTTGCTTTTGGGTACCTGGAGGGTGATTCTGTCATTGAGGTATTCTGGTCCTGTGTTGTGTAGGCATTTGTAGGTGTTGGTGAGGATTTTAAAAGTGACTCTTTTCTCCACAGGGAGCCAGGGGAGCTTTCGTAGGTGTTGGCTGATGTACTTGTGTTGAGGGATGCCGAGGATGAGTCTGGCGGCGGCGTTCTATATCGTCTGGAGTTTGCAGAGTGCCGACTTGTTTATGCCGGCATAGAGTGCGTTTCCATAGTCCAGTCTGCTGGTGATGAGTGCGTGGGTGACTGTCTTCCTTGACTCGTGGGGGGGGGGTCCATTTGAACGTCTTACGGATAATGCGGAGGATGTTGAAGCAGCTGGAAGCGACGGCGTTGACCTGTCGGCTCATGGTGAGGGATGAGTCGAGTATGATGCCATGGGGGTCGGTTGGCGGCTTAGGGCGGTGAGCCACCAGGTGTTGTCCCATGCTGAAGGGGTGGTTCCGAGGACGAGGACTTCTGTCTTCTCGGCGTTAAGCTTTAGGCAGCTGTTGGTCATCCAGACTGCGACGTCCTGCATTCCTTTCTGGAAGTTGAGTCTGGCGGTGGTGGGGTCTTTGATGAGGGAGAGGATGAGCTGTGTGTCGTCAGCGTAGGATACGATGTTAAGGCCGTGTTGTCGACAGGGCCGTGTAGATGTTGAAGAGGTTCGTGCTGAGTGATGACCATGTGGGACTCCGCAGGTGATTTCCGTGGGATCGGAGCGGAAGGGTGGCAGTCTAATCCTCCGGCTTTTTCCAGTGAGGAATGATTGGATCCAATCTAGGGCGGTTCCTTGTATGCTGGCGTCGTGTAGTCTGGCAACGAGTGTGCGATGGGAGACGGTGTCGAAATCAGCCGATAGGTCAAGTAGGATCAGGGCTGTGGAGTGGCCTTGGCCAAAGAGGGTGCGGATGTCATCTGTGGTCGCGAGTAGGGCGGTCTCTGTGCTGTGGTCGCTTCGGAATCCGGATTGGGACGAGTCGAGGATGGCGTTGTCTTCAATGAATCTTGTCAGTTCCCTGTTGGCTGTTGTTTCTGGCAATGAAGGGGAGGAGCGAGATGGGCCAGTTAGTTCTTGAGGTTCATGGGGTCAGCTCAGGGTTTCTTGAGCAGGGACCTGACTTTTGTGTGCTTCCAGTCATCTGGGAAGGTGCCTGTTTCGAAGGTGGTGTTAATGGTGCTTTGTAGTTCGGGTGCGATGGTGGTGGCGGCTCTGTGGTAGATGTGTGGAGGGCAGGGGTTGGTGGGGGCCCCTGAGTGGATGCCTTTCATGGCCGAGGCAGTGTCTTTGGCCGTGATCGGCGTCCAGGTGGAGATGGTGGGCTGGCTGGTGTGTCTGGGGGGCGGGCCGGCTGTGGAGTCTGGTGGTTGGTCGACGAAGTTGTCGTAGAGGGTTTGATCTTGAGGTGGAAGTAGGATACTAGCTTATGGCAGAGGTCTTGGGATGGGGTGATGTCTGTTGCTTCGCTGCGGGGGTTGGTGAATTCCTGGATGATGCTAAAGAGTTCCCTGGAGTTGCTGGAGTTGACGAAAATTTTGTTGTGGATGAAAGTCCTTTTGATGGTTCTGATTCAGTTGTGATAGTCCGTCATGGTGTCCTTGAAGGTGGTGTAGCTTCCAGGTGTCTTGCTCTTTATCCAGCTCTTCTCCAGGTGACTGCAAGTGCATCTGGCTTCTTGGAGGTCGGTGGTGAACCAGGCGGCTTTCCTGGGGCGCTGTTTGTCGGGGTTGCGTAGCAGGGCGAGCTTGTCTGCGCTGCAGGAGATCCACGTGTGGAATTCTCTGGCTGCTAGGTTGGCGTTGGATGTCTGGGTGTGGTTGCCTCAGATGAAGGTGGAGATGAGTTGTTTGTCGGTGACTCTGCTCCAGTTCCTTCGCGGTGGGGCTGGGTTGGGTGGCTTGGGTTTGTCGACGAGGAAGTGTATGCAGTGGTGGTCGGTCCATGGGGGTTGTGTTGTGTGGCTGAAGTGGACGTTGTTTCCTGCTGCGAAGATGGGGTCGGGGTTATTGAGGTAGAAGTTCAGGTCTCCGATTAGTATGTGGTTCATTGATGCGATGGCGTGGGGTGCGATGAGGTCGGCGATGGTGGGGTTGAAGGGGTCCGGGGGGTCTGTAGGTGAGGGTGCCACGAGTGGGGAGTTGAGGCTGGTCTGGATCTGGAAGTGCAGGTGTTCGGCGGAGGGAAAGGTTTTGTTGGAGGTGGTGAGGCGGAGGGTGTTCTTGTGGATGATGGCGAGTCCCCCTCTCGGGTGGTTGGGGCGGTCCTTCCTCTGCATTGTGTATCCGTCCGGGATGCCGGTGTTGATGTCGGGGGCGGAGGAGGCGTTAGTCCAGGTCTCCGTGAATAAGGCGATGTCAGGTGAGAGAGAGTCGAGTAGGTTCCAGATCTCTACGGCGTGTTTGTGCACGGAGCACATGTTGAGGAGGATGCATCTTAGGGTGTCGCTGGTGTTGGCGGTGTTGTTGGCTGGGGTGGCGGTGAAGGTCTGACGGCAGCGGAGGTAGGAGAATTGGCCGTGGGTCAGGTTTGGCGTGGCCTGTTGGCAGTCGCTGAGTCTTCCGGGGTTGAGTGCGTGGAGGGCGGCTGTGTTGTAGTGGTGGGTGGGTCGAGATACAGGGTTCCTGGCGCTGGTTGTGGCCGGGTCCCGGACGTACACAGAGGGGCTTGCCTTTGGCGCTCCTTCAGCGTGCCGCAGCACACCCCCTGCGCACAGTCGCCATTAGGTAGAGGAGGGGTGAGAGGCTGGGAGGCTGGAGCGGGGGCTGTCTGGGGGTGAGGGGCTGCAGGGGCAGCAGGGGCGGAGCAGAGGCAGGCACAAAACGAAAACAGTGGTGGAAAATCAAAATTAAATACACAATAAACCAGTGGTGGCACAGCAGTAAAATTTACAAAAAGTAAAAGCGGATGAGATAGTTACGGTGGTGGCTGATGGCAGGCCGGTTTCTGGGTGGAGTGGGAAGCAGACGCGGGCAGCAACCTCGAATCTCCCAGGAGGAGGTCGGGGTCTGAGAGCAGGAGACGGAGCAGGAGATGGCACAGCGGAGCTGCAGGGAGAGAATGGACCTAGACCGAGGGTCAGAGGTCGTACTTACGCTCCCCCGCAGTGCCCGCCATTAAGTAGGGGAGGAGGAGGGACGAGAAGCTGGGAGGTGGGAGCAGGGGCTATCCGGGGGGGGGAGGGGCCTCAGGGGCAGCAGCGGCGGAGTGGAGGCAGGCACAAAACAAAAGCAGTGGTGGAAAATCAAAATTAAATCCACAATAAACCAGTGGTGGCACAGCAGTGAAATACAAAAAGTAAAAGCGGATGAAATAGTTACGTTGGCGGCTGAAGGCACGCCGGGCAGCAGCCTCGAACTTCCCAGGAGGAGGTCGGAGTCTGAGAACAGGAGATGACACAGTGGAGCTGCGGGGAGAGAGTGGACCTAGACCGAGGGTCAAAGGTCTTATAAGCCAGGCAAAAGACCTTAAACTTAGTACTTTTCCCAGTCGAGAGCCCTATTAAATTTAAGGCCTTATACCTGGCTTATGAGGCCTAAAATAACGCAGGCTCTTTCTTTCTTAGAGAGCTTTTTAACTGGTGCCAACCCAGCAGAATTTTACGTTCCCCTGGAGAAAAATATATGATTATTCCCAGATTTCAAAAGACTAACTTGGGGGGACGAAGCCTGACCTATGGAACGGCTAAGCTGTGGAACACTCTTCCTCTGCATATTAGATCTTCGCCATCATTGATCTCCTCTAGGAAGGAGCTCAAAAGGTTGCTTTTTCAGAACTAGTTTCTTTCTACCAGTTGTGTTCTCTTTGAGTTTCAGCGCCAAAACACCCCGGGGTATTCGTGCGCTAAACAAGTTGCAATAACAACATAACATTTAGCGAATACAGCATGACCAAGCTTTTCATCAAATACTCATGCCAAATAAAACCTGGCGTAAAGAAGGACAAAAGCAATATCGAAAGATATTCTCAAGTATTATGTGTCATTTAAGCGAGATTACATATTTTACCTGTAATTTGTAATAGAGAACATGTCCACAGAAATGACCGCAGCTTCAACTTTCCCCGTAGTGCAATGTTTACCATCAACCCAACCCAGAATCTTTTGCAAAAGGACTGCTGAAGACATAATTGGCACGCAACTCTTTCTAGATATGAAGTTGTGAAATGTTGCCTTTTTCGTACAACACACCATTAAAAGTTTTCACGCGTCATTACTTTGGAGGAGAAAGGAATCACAGGCGATCACTTGGTGTAAAGGGGATGCTTTATTGGGGGCAAGCTAAATGTGTCAACAACATTCTTTGTCTTCTTGCAAACTAAAATGCCCCAAAAAGTGAACTGAACAACAGCCAAGTAACCCATCCCACCTCCGCTAAATAATTCCTGCCCACCTTTTGATTTCCCTAATTCACTTCCTGTGTATCATATCCGTCGTTATGCCTTCCTGAGGATCCTCGGTCGTCACTCTTGGTCCCCTCTGCTTTTCGCACCTGGCATGCTTGCCTCCCCATGGACCAAGCCTGCCATCCTCCCGTTCGCCCTTTGCCTCTTAACCTTCCCTTGGACTCTCCCCTGCTAACACAAATTCCACCCTGAGTGACCTTCTTACTACCACGAATAATAAATACCCTTCACTCAGGGTAGTGCCTCTGGCCTCGCACCCCATTCCCAGCTAAGCAGATGTTCATTTCTCATCCTTCAAAGTCCCCAAAGCTCTCCTTAATCCTTTTAAGTATCTGTGCATTCCCCCAGTGGTGACACGTGTACCTCGTCCTCCCAAAACAACTCCTGCTTCTCATCCACTATTTCTGGGTGCTTTAAAACTTCAAATCCTGTCGCACTGCAAAACTCCCAAACTTACCTTTTGACTTTACTCCTGGCTCAATTAATGTCCTTCTATATTTTTTCTCCTTCCAGACCCTTCTTGGAAGTAATTGGGTCCCCTGTATCTGAGCTTCTGGTCACAATGCCTTCACTGTCCTAAAATCCCAAGAGTTTTAGGCCTGTAATCTGCACCAGATCATTCTCTCCTACATATATAATCAATACATCCAGAGGTACCAACAGCTCCTGGATTTACAGTAATCCTGACATCAACTGCTCCAATCTCATCCCTGCTTTTGCAAATCATCTCACTGTAGCATTGTCCTAGTCAAATCACAGTTATATTCCTTGCTGTGGATGTTCCATTTGCACTCCAACCCAATGAATCATGGAGTGGCTGCATATCCGTATTTCCTATTTTGTATGGTCTCCTATCCATTGCCTACCCTCCGAGTGAGAGTAACTATTTATATAGCGTTGACTTTATAGTCTCACATATCCCCACATAGTCACTCCTCTACGTTCTCAAATGTTTTAAATCATTCTCGGCCGTACTTTACTAAAATCCTACTGTTACTGCTCCTATCCTGAATGAGTGGGTTCCAAAGTCAGTGTCTTCTAAACTCCACTCTTTACGCAAAGTTGTAAAACACCCACTACTTGCCTGCCCGTCACCATACTCCAGTCTTCATGCACATATAATGGCCCCTTTTCATGTCCCCTTTCCTAAACCATTTTTACAATACCTGATCAGGGCCCTTCCTTGTTTGATCTGTTTTACTCCTCCTTAAGAGTAGCCATATTTCCCCCCCTTTGATTCTGCACATCTTCCCTTTGAATTGCCCTAAGGGCCCATGAATCAACTACCTCTAAAACACTCAAAGCCCCGTCATGTAAAAACTGAATGAAACCGAAATAATTTCAAAGCTATGTGCACATGTCTACCTGAACCATCACCACTTCCAAGATGCCTTCCATTATGGGTCGCCTCTTATCTCTTGTGCTTCCTTGTTGTCTTGCCCAGCCTTCTAAAATCATCCATAGCAATTCCCCTTGCACATGTTCATAACCCAAAAACAGTTTCCATAAAAGGTAATACCTACTATTTTCCAGTTATGGAAAACTGGAGAGCAATCACTGTCTATCAGAGCTACAACATAGCAAGTTACTTCTTCTTGTTGTAGCCCTGAGTTGTGTTCCAGATTGCGCAAATGCAAGCCATGCAGTTCTATCTGTCCTCCAGGTTGACTATGCCAATGACTTCTCACTCTCAGTCAAGTTCCCATATCTCTTCTGAAACTGCTGTTGCTTGGTGTGTGTGTCTGAGCCAAACCATGGAATCCCTCCCACTGCGAACAAGACTGGACGTCAGCTAGCTGGTTTGGTAAACCCTGAATATGTTTTGTTCTGAACAGAATGTTCTATTGCAAACACAGTAAGACAAACTGCTTAGTAAACAAAGGATACACAGATCCTTCATTCTTAGATAATTTATTACATGCCCTTTTGACTCATTGTCTATACAAAACATAACATTTTCCTACCAGCTCTTTGCACCATAATCTAACCGCCACCAGTACTGGAAGAAATTCAAGACAAGCAATGCTGTAACTCTCTTTCTTCTCGTTGTCTGGTTAATTTCTAGCACACCTTTTCCCTTTTCAGTACTGTCCAAACCAGACCCCTTTTCCAGAACACATCAGAAAACATTTCCAGTGACCAGTCAAGCTGGTCATTAAGCTGCAACACTACCACCCTATTATGTGATGTAAAAACTTTTGCCTCATCCGTAAATCTTCCCTTGCACACTTTGTTATGCACATGCAATGAAGATGCCCCTTTCATTGTAAAAGCCAAGTTCCTAGTCAAAGCTCCACATGGAGACACAACTCTGCATGCAAAGTTGGGATATTCTTATTATCTGTTGAATGAGATGCAGTTCCTATTTTATTTTAGCTAATTAATTTCTAGTAACTCCCGTAATGTCGGTATTTTGTCTGCAGGCAAGCATGACTCCATAAGTTTCAAGGGGAGTGAAACCACACAATTTTAGGAACCAGAATCTCTTAAAAAACTGTATTGAGACCCTCAACTATTAGTATCTATCAATGGTATATATTATCTCCACTGATGTACTAGAAGTGGAGCGTTTCATCGTTGGGTCTTACTTACATCAGAGTGAAAGGTTTCTGGGTATGGAGTCGTTGTGGGATTTGTACTGATGGTATCAACAAGAGATGTGTAGTTCCTACAGGAAGGGAAGTCAAAGGGGAATAAAGTATTCCATACCCAGACTTTAACCTAGTGAATGTAGGTGCACAAGGGAAGGGAATCCCTTAAGGGTGGAACTAAAACCCTCACACACCCAGCAAGCTAGGTGTCATGCTTCATCATCTGGGTTCTGCTCCTCGTCGGGTCGGCGGTGCAATACCCGACGGGCACCCATACAGGGGCTCTTTGTCGGAGATCTTTTGTTCCCTGCCGTATGGTGCATGCGTGTGAGGGCCCGGGAGTGTAGATGTAAGTGACTTAAAAAAGGTTGGTTAATCTGAAATAAAGGTTTATTGGCTCAGTCAACCACCTAATTAAAAGGGGGTGAGTGGCGTAAAAGCTATATATGCTCACAAAGGAGGAGTTGCTAGCTACGCTCAACTTTTCTGGTCAACATGTTTCGCGCCCAGTTAGTCAGAAGGATCTCGTGGCGCTTTGTCAGGACCTATAATACTAAAGTGAAATGTGCTCAAAAAAACTATCTACAGTGTGGTGAGAAAAACAAGGGTGAAAACTAATATGTTGGTCAACCCTTAATAGGCGCCCCTACCTTATGTATTGATTTAAAAGGGGGTCACCATTTCATATTATAAAAAGCTCATCATCAGGTGCATGGCGCGTCAACAGGGGGAGAAACACATTCGTTCCTTAGTAAACATCCCCTGGAGGTGAGTAAACCTGCCCGCGTCGCCGAACCCGGAAGCCACTCACCCCCTTTTAATTAGGTGGTTGACTGAGCCAATAAACCTTTATTTCAGATTAACCAACCTTTTTTAAGTCACTTACATCTACACTCCCGGGCCCTCACACGCATGCACCATACGGCAGGGAACAAAAGATCTCCGACAAAGAGCCCCTGTATGGGTGCCCGTCGGGTATTGCACCGCCGACCCGACGAGGAGCAGAACCCAGATGATGAAGCATGACACCTAGCTTGCTGGGTGTGTGAGGGTTTTAGTTCCACCCTTAAGGGATTCCCTTCCCTTGTGCACCTACATTCACTAGGTTAAAGTCTGGGTATGGAATACTTTATTCCCCTTTGACTTCCCTTCCTGTAGGAACTACACATCTCTTGTTGATACAGTTACTTAGGGCCTATGTGTAGGACCTCTATAAAAATAGCCCACCTTTCACTCTCCTTCCCTTTGTCGTACATTTGTACTGATGGGCCATTTGCTAAGCAAAACTGCCACATTGGTAATTCACCCTCCTCTTCCCCGCGTCCTAAGGGG
Organism: Triturus cristatus; assembly: GCF_964204655.1. Taxonomy (NCBI): domain Eukaryota; kingdom Metazoa; phylum Chordata; class Amphibia; order Caudata; family Salamandridae; genus Triturus; species Triturus cristatus. Next base: position 821,447,715 of record NC_140585.1, on the reverse strand, counting down.
CAGAGCCAGACCCTCTTCAAGGGAATGGCACTTCACTCACCAGAATATATAAGTAAATGTACTTATTGTTAAGTTCCAGTAGGAACTGTCCTTGCTTGTATTATTCGGATGTCCTGAAGAAAGCCTACGACCTTTCTAGGTGCAAGTTTACTGAAACATTTTGACCATACAGTGACATGTGAAGGATTTATAAATTGTCCCTAACACATCCAACCGCTTTTTAACCTTACCCCCATCCCAGTTTTATTAAAGTGGCATTCGCTTGGGATAGGAGGTAATTTTACTCTGCACTTACAAACCCTACCACGTCTCTATACCCGGAAACCTTTCCTCCTGGTAGAGATACGACCCAATCAAGAAACAATCCGCAACTAGTATGTCAGTTGAGATAATATATACAATTGATCAGTTGAGGCTCTCAATACAATTTTTGAAAGATACTCTGGTTCCTAGAATGGTGGGCATTCAGTCTCCTTGATGCTTTTGGTATTGCAACCGGAAGGCCTTATTGCCTTTTTATCCCCCCTCCTTGATTTTCCTAAGCATGACTCCATAGCCACTGAGTGCAATTCTATGCCTAAGAATGTTTGGAAATTAGTAGGGCCCTCTGTCTTTTCTTCAGCTAGTGGTACTCCTAAATGATCAGTTACTTCCTTAAATGTTTTTAGCAACTCTAAACATTCACATCTTGTGGTCACCCTTCTCTATCAAGAGGAAATCATCAAGGTAGTATGGCAGATGCTCTGACCTTGCTACCTTCTTGACTACCCATTCCAAGAATGTGCTGAATGTTTCAAAATCTGCACAAGCTACTGCGTACCCCATGGGCATTGCTCTATTAATATATCACTGGCCATGAAAATGAATACCCAACCATAGGATATTACACTGGTGGACTGGTGAAAGCCAGAAAGCAGGCTTAATGTCCGCTTTTGCCATTTTCACTTCTGTCCCACAGTTTCTGATCATTCAAACTGCCTCATCAATGCCAGTGTATACTACTGATCAATCCTTTGATCAATTTAATCATTAATCGATCTGCTCTCTGGCCATGATAGGTGATGAATTAGTCTGTATTCACTATCCACCTTTTTAGGAACTAAAACAATTGGTGATAATATCAAATTATAAATTGACATTGATACAAATGATTCCACCATCCTGCCCCCCCCACTTCCTTCTCAAGCTTCTCTTGAATCAACGCCCCTTCCCCCGACATGATTTTAAATTGCCCACCCAACTTTTGCATCTTGGCCCGTATATTGCATTCTAAACCTTCCATTAAACCACACTCCAAATGACCTGTGGCTCAGGGTTCATGGTATAATTGCAACTATTTTTCAAATGTCCCAATCCAAAAAGGTGTAACTGCCTTTTCTAAGTAAACCCTTACCTCTGCACCCCCTACTGCGCATCTCATCCAGTATTGTCTTTTTCCAAAAACTCAAACAGCATTTTCTGATATTCCAACAAACCTCTGCCTTCCAGCCATTCGCTCCCATTCTTCTCCTTTACATTGTACCTATTTGCTCTGACGGTCATCGTACCTTCCGCCATCCTTCAAACATCCATTACTCATTACTAGGAGATGCACTCATGGTGTGCATCTTCTTGGTCCATTATTGCTTTCCTTGGTCGTTTCTGGACTTATTTGCAACTTCCCCTTGCAGTCCCCTCTCCTGTCTTCTGGACTATCCTGCCTTCGCTGAACATTCATTCTGTGCCTTCCTGTCTCTTGGACCTCCACTTCTCATTTTCATGTGGACCTTTCCCTTCACTCCTGTGCCCATTCTCTCTCCACATCTTCCTCCCTGCCTGTCTCCCTCTATCATTTTGATTGTGATTCACAACCTGATCTTATATCTTGTCGATCTCCCACCATTGTCGTTGGCCAATCTCCTTTTGTTCCTTGTCCTATGATGTCTATATTGCTCTCTGAAACCTGTGGTTGTGGGACAGAAGTATTCACCTCTTCTTCATGCATAATCCTGAACTCTACCTCTCCTTTCATCTTCTCACATTATTCTTGAAGTGTTTCCTTCATACCTGACGATGCTCTGGAGCCTTTACCCATCAACACCGCAAATCTTTGAGTAATGAATCAGCTGCTTTCTTCTAGTACCTCGGGCCGCACTTAGGATGTCCCCAGCTCCTGCTACCAACAGTTCTGCTGACAAGGGTACATTCTTTGTTAGCACATATGCTCTATGATGATGTGGCACAGGTGCCCAGACCTCTGCCCGCCCTGTTCCCGGTGATATGTAACAAAGGTCTACCACTGCAAGGACTCTGACAGGATTGGCACCCTCCATAGACTGTTGCTGCTCAATGAGTGTGAGTCCCTCTCTCTACTAGTGTTCCACACAGGGGTACCTTCTTCTACTGCCACATCCCATTCTCCAATATGTGCGGAACTAGACTCTTATCCCGCCGTAGAGGGTGGTGGTGTTTTCGCTTCACCTGTGCTCTTTAGGATGGTCTTTAATAAGATGATCCTGATAGAACATCCACTTAGTTATCCTTTTGCCTTCCCTCGGCTATGTATATTCTCAGTGCCCCTCGGTGTGTAATTGGAGGGCCACTGACTCTCTTCCCTGTGACTCCAGTGAGGTGAGGTCACTGATTCCAAAAGGAAGTCCCCAGCTCTCTTCCCACTCTTGGGAATAGCATTACTGTTGTGTAGTTTATATAAATCTATATAGGATCTGGGTGTTTAGACAACATAAACTGTGGGAATGGTGTCCAGACTGATTCCAGACACCCCCACTGGATATGATCGCCTGTAAACCAGCTAGCTCACAGTGCCACTATGAACCCCTCTTACCAAGGAGAGAATAGTTTCTGGCAACTATTGAACATGAAAACTCTGTCTGGAATCAGTCTGGATACCAATCCCACAGTCTATGTTGTCTAAACATGCAGATCCTATATAGGTTTATAGGACCTACATGACAGTGTAAAAGCAAGGTAATACGAGGTGTGTTCAAGTCCTTGATCTTGGCTAACCCAAGACAGGAAGTCTGTTGCACAGTGTCGTTCGGGAAAATAATCTGCTGTGGTATGAGGCATGCTTAAATAGTGCCTCAGTTTTCTAAACCTGCCATTCCTTAGTCCCCCAGACTGATTTTATGTATATAGTGTCTTTCCATAAGCAGAAACCCTGTTCAGACAGTTGGGAAATAAAGGATGCAGAGTATATCTGTTTCGTATTAGTAAGCATATTATTCTATGCAAATGTATGTGCAAGCTTATAATGTGAGTGCGGATCTGATGTATTAAACCCAGAAAAATAAGCAAACTTTTGTGCAAATGTTTGTGAACTACCTTTCGGTGGTGTTGGGCAATGTTCCCATTGGTGGTATGTGAAAACCTTACGTGGGGCACTTGGTTTATCAACAAATGATGAGCATAATGTTGGTAACAATACATGGTGTCAAAATCAGATGTGGCTGTCATGCCCCGCGGTCACGTCTGGAGAGGCGGAAGGTATTTAAGGAGCATCGAGGGCTTCTAACGCTGCTTAGCGTTCTAGCTGTTAGCCCGTTTCCGTCCCATTGTTGTGTTGCCTGACTTCCTGTTTGGTAGCGTTTCCTGTTTCCGGTTCACAGTTCGTTGTTTGCCGCGGACTGTTCAGGCTCCGTGCTGTTCCTTGTGCGGCAGTGATTGCAGTTCCCGGAGTTGTCGGATGACATCCTCGATAGTCGCACGCTGATTCCCTTTTCCCTGCTGAGGTCGCCCACGGTCCCGAAGCCTCGGTCAAGTAAGGCCTCGGTGTTAGTAGCGCGGTGCTACTCACGGGGCGGTTCCCTTCTCTGTTGTGAACTTCTTGTGTTGGCATTATCCGAATCCTGCGTTTAAGGATTCTCTCTGTCTCTTCTGGCCAGAGCATATTATTTTCTCATTAAGTATTTCATTACCCTCCCATTAGGCGGGAGAAGCTGGCGTGGACCCTTGGGGTGTATCATAGGTTACAGTGGTATTCATCATCGAACACGGTAACCATTGGTCATTGCATGAATATATTTGGGAGACAGTAGTTCGTGCATATCTCTTACCTTTGTTTCCGCTCATACTCCCCTACAGCTCTTCGTTGTTACATTAATCTCCACTTATCAGTGAACACCCAAGGAGACTAGCATCCCGCCGATGCACACTCATTAGTAGATAGGGGTAAGAGCCACCATCACATTTATAGAAGTTTGGTCCAAGAAGGTGGTGAACGTGGTTATAATCTTTGCATATTCACATAGGGGTCTTGACATCTACATTAGAATACATACGGAGAACCCCCAAAGGTCAAGAACAGCATGGTATGTGTATCTTCGTTCACATAAGGTTTCATAGAAAGAGGGGAGATTTATGCACATTAACGAAGTATCTTGTCTTACAGCTGTGAAGTTCTGCCGGCTATCAAGAAAGTGGTGTGCTGCAAGATCTACCTTTTTCCCCCGCCTACCCTTGTTTTGTTTCCCTGTTTTCCCTAGCGTCCCTCCTGACTCTAGTGTCTGATAGAGCGGAAGGGGCGTGGGGGACGACAGTGGACTTCTCTTCAGGATTCCTGGCGCTCCTGCGGAACAAAAACCATTGATCCTTACAGTGTCATCATACATTTCATTTTGTGAAAATGCAGCAGATTGTTCTAAATCAGACAGCCTACTATTCACAGTTTCAAAATCCAAATAGTCAGAGAATGTTCTGGAGGTGATGATATCATGCAAAGAAATTTTAAATACATGTGGTGTTTTCAAAAGTTCTGTGGGAGCAAATACATCATATGAAACCCTATCCCACACTGTTCCTTCAGGAACTGGAACTGCTGTAATGTTCACAAAGGACAGGTCTCTTTGTTCATGGTGAGATGACATATGTGGTTTGAGGACCAAGTTCTCACGTCATGCTGCGGAGCGTTCTGGGAGATAATGTCCATTCAGTAGCAAGAAAAAGACAATCACTAAACCTATCCAGAGGACTAGGATCAGTATACCAAGTGCTATCCAGCGCTGTAGCCAGGGTGAAACTAGATAAGTCTTTTTCAGCCAAAGGTAGAAATCATGCAGTTGTTGTTTGTGGTGAATTGGAGCCGGCCGTGACTCGGGTTCACTTGGATCCAGAGTGACGGTGTCAAAATCGATGAAATAGACAGATGCAGTTCGATCTATCTTTGGTAGCTGAGCAGGTTATGATAAACTTGCAGATGATTAGTTTTGAGGTATATTCACATAGATGTCTGTATTAGTACGAAATAAAATCTGTGTTTCATTTGTGCTCTGATGTTGTTCAATTTCAATAGGCATGAGTTCCATTCCATTGTTGGCAAATCCATTACTACGTAGAGTAGAATCTTCAAATGTTATTAGTCTTTCTGTCTGAACCTCCTGTATGGTAGCAAGAGCAGATCGGCGGCTACTCATGATCCCACGCAGCCTGCTATTAAGTATCGGCCACATAGTGTGATTTGATCAGATCAATTGAGACAAATCTCTTTTCTTTTTTACCGGCAAGAGGCAGAAGAAGTACTGTTCTTGTTCCTTGGACAGCCAGGACATGTACAGGCATTCGGTAAGACGGCCCAAGTTATTGCTTGTCCACAATCTTTTCTCTGACCAGGTCCCTGACTTTGTGAACCCAGGCAGGTCTTGCCGTTACTGATTTTACTTCCCCAGTGGTGGTGCATTTTACTTTGATGTTGCTTTGTAGTGCCCGGAATTATTTGAGTTCCAGTAAAACAGCCAAACGGTTATCAATGTCAAACGGTTTTTCATCCGCAACTGTGCTGCCACAATCGTGGTTGGGTACCCACATTTTTCTTCCAAATAGGGCATTGTGAGGAGTACGGCCTCCTAGAGAACTTCTTGGCATTTTATTAAGTGCCCTCTTGACCCCAAATAGGTGATTGACCCAACTGCCACCTGAGCCTAATACCCTTGCTCTTAAGGATTGCTTTTTTCCTCTCCACAATCAAATTTCCCTCTGGATGATATGAAGAAGAGTGCTGAAATCCAACACCCAAACTTCCCATGGCTTCCCTGTAAGCATGAGTGCTAAACACAGGGCCACGATCAGAATGTAATGTGCCAATTGTGTATGTCCCTAAAAAAACTCGCAAATCCTTTATAACAGTTCGGGTGTCAGCCAAGCGCAGAGGCCAAACCCACAGGAATCTAGAGCATAAATACACTGCCACCAAGATATACTTGTAAGCCTCATTAGACTGTAAGGGGGCACAGCGGTCCAAATAGACACAAGCGAGAGGTCTGTGTAATATCAGTAGTGGTGTTTGCGCTGGACGTGCTACGGTGGAACTCTTTATCTGCTGACAGATGCCGCACTTAAGTATAAATGCTTTTGTCTGCTTTGTTAAACCTGGCCACCCATAGACTTGTTTCAGTAGTGAAACTGTCGTTGTAATCCCTGCGCGTGCTGGACCCAGACCATTGTGTGCAGCTAGAATTAAACCTAATCTGCGATCCATGTTTGGTATTACTCTATCCCCCATTCCTGGAATTTGAGCATACAGAATATTTTGTGCATCTAACTAGTAGGAGAAGTTGAGTGGAAATATTTTTGGTATGGATGAGTTGTTTTTGCGTGAAGCAATGACAGCTACCATTATGTCTCCATCTATTCTCGTACGAGAATTAGTTATTGCCGCTACAGCAGCAGGTTGCACTGTCGCCTTGGCAGCTTCATCAGCCAATGAATTCCCTCCAACGTGCAAGCCAACACGTTGAAGCGTATGAATCACTTGAGCACGCGGCAAGCCTTTTTTCAGCTCTGCCACTTGTTTCCAAAGCAGTTTGTGCTTTATTGTGCAACCTTTTGAGCCTTTAAAACCATTCTAACCCCAGTATTGAAGATATTCATTATAGGACTGGACACAATAGAATGAATCGCACACAATAAGTGTGGGGAATTCTCGATCTGTGTTCTTTAGTGACAGCATTAGGGCTTTTAGTTCTGCCAGCTGAGCCGTGCAATCTCCTAGAGATTGCGTCTGCGTATTGCTAGGACAGAACTTGCCGCCTCACATACGAAACTTAACAATCGCACATGCTGCGCTGTATTGCTGTTTCCTTCCTAGGGCAGGCTGAGCAGATCCATCAGTGTAAATAATGTATAGATACCGATCTAGAGGCATTATTTCATTTGGGATAGGATATTCTTGTTCGTTCTGCAGAAATGCTTGTGTTTTTAATGCAGAATCAAATGTATAGTCTATATCTGTTGCAGTGAGAGAATTAGCCCATTGTATCCATCGCGGATGTAGTGCTTTTGCGTTTGGAACGCTAGCTTTTGTAACAGCCTCTAAGGCCGGTCCTGGAATCACAACAATTATTCATTTTCCCTGTGCCAGTGCTCTTTCTCTCACTACAAAAGAGACACAGATGATTGACAGAATGCAGAGCAAATCAAATAATCACCTGCAGTCAATAGATTTGGGTTAAATCCATTGTTCTTTTGCTCACCATGCCACACTAGTTTAGACCCAGCCAAATGCAAATCAGTCTTGACCCTGTGCCTCATGGAAACAGTCCAGACTGAAATCCCAAGCCAGGCCCCCCTGGACCGGAAACAAGCATCCTGGGGCTGGTTTTGGGGCATCACCCCATATCAGTCAGGCTAGCTTGAATCTGGTTTCACAGTGAGCCTGGGACCCACGTCTGGGCATAGCTGGCACACTTAGGGCAAAAAAGCAAAAGACCCACAGATGATGCACGGAATGCAGAGAATATCAAACATTCACCTCCAGTCACTAGATCTGGATAAAATCCATCATTCTTTTGCTCACCGTCTCCCCAGTTTCTGCTGCTGTTAGAATCTTTTCAGTGGATGCAATGCGCATCTCAGCGTTTTTGTACAGATGAGATTTGTATGCAATTGGTACCGTTTCGCCTTCATTGAAGGTTAGGTAAGTGTATCCACATTGACCTGCAACTACACAGATCCACACATTTATAATGTTAACACGTGTGAGTGTAAGTGTTTGGAAGCTATCATGTCAGTTTGTAATGCACGAAGTATCTCTGTGTGTTCCTGTGTCCGATGATGAACTGAGAAATCAGGTCTGATTAAGTCATAGAATGGTTTTACTTTTTCTACTTAATCCAAAATGTATGTTCTGCCAAATATTTAGGAATCCTAATATGGATTGTAAATTTTTCAGAGTTTTTGAAAGTTGAAGCAGCGCACTCTTTTCCTAAAAGTTAGCTGCTAGGCTTTTCCCTTCACTTGACAACTCATATCCCAAAAATAAGACACTGAGGTGGGCAATTTTAGATTTTTTTAAGTTGAATTTGTAGCTCTCAGAGGCGAACCCCAAATTTATGTTGTTCACTCTGGCCCAAAAATCCAACAGTTCATCATCCGTCAGATAAATATCATCTACAGAGGACAATTCCTCCTCTTCAAAAGTTTGAAGCAATTTTGTTACCTTTATTGAAAACAACCTGGGGCTATTCTATACCCTTGGGGCAGTCGACAGAATTGACTCTGAGAGCCTAGGGCTGCAAATGCTGTCAAATATCAGCTCTCAGGTGCTATATTTTGGCAAAAGAATCCAGTTGAGATATCTAGTGTTGTTTTGTATTGCTTCCGCACAATGTTATTCATCAATGTGGCACTGTGTACATTTTGTACTGCATTTGGTTTTTGGACATCCTGGAGCTGGTCTCTTTGCCTGCCTGAGACATACGAGTCCAAAGGACGCCGCGTTGAACTTGGAGAGGCCGCTACAAAGCCTCACATCCCCGGGACTGCGAGGACCAGGGCGCTTGCTGCTGAGTTGACCTAGCACACCTGTCTCCTCTTCCCGGCCCCGCCTCCATCAACCTCTCTACTTCTCACGGCCCCCGCTTCGCGGGAGCCGCTCACCGCATTTGGTTTTTGGACATCCTGGAGCTGGTCTCTTTGCCTGCCTGAGACATACGAGTCCAAAGGACGCCGCGTTGAACTTGGAGAGGCCGCTACAAAGCCTCACATCCCCGGGACTGCGAGGACCAGGGTGCTTGCTGCTGAGTTGACCTAGCACACCTGTCTCCTCTTCCCGGCCCCGCCTCCATCAACCTCTCTACTTCTCGCGACCCCCGCTTCGCGGGGGCGGTCGCCGCATTTGGTTTTTGGACATCCTGGAGCTGGTCTCTTTGCCTGCCTGAGACATACGAGTCCAAAGGACGCCGCGTTGAACTTGGAGAGGCCGCTACAAAGCCTCACATCCCCGGGACTGCGAGGACCAGGGTGCTTGCTGCTGAGTTGACCTAGCACACCTGTTTCCTCTTCCCGGCCCCGCCTCCTTTCTGACTTTTTCTCTATCATAAGAGTCCCGCCCTCACGCGCCAGCGGGACGCGCCCGGAGCGAAGACCGGGCAAAGAGCGGGCCGTTTGAGGCCGTTCGAGGACGATTGAGGACGGGACGGGCCACCCTCTTAACCTTTACTGCGCGGTAAGAGCTGTATTTCCATACTCCCACAAAGACCTATAAGCCTCGGACTTTGTATCGTTGTTATCTTGGACTTGTTTATGTATTGTTTTCCCCTAGTATTTTTGTGTAGCTCAAAAATATGCCATCAGACGCAGGAAAATCACGGTCTTTAACTGTTAACACATCTAATGGCCCTGTCTCTGGCACTATAGATCAATTCTTCAAACGTTTAACCACCGTTTTAGAGAAGGAAATTGCAGAGACAGAAAAACGTTTATCCCTTGACTTGTTAACTGGCAAAACTTTCCTCATTGGGCATAATTGGAAAAGCACTCTCCCCGGGGGTGATGAATGAGGGAGTAGGCTCCATCCCTGAAAGGGACAAAATAGCTTTACACACAAATTCCCCAGGCATGGTTCCCTCTACTGACCACACAATTAGCTTATCCATATCAGGGTTATCAGATTCACCAAACCTGGTAATATCCTCTCCACCGATAATAGGGCCTTCCGATATCAGACATATTTCAAGAAAGAGACAAGGTTCTCCCGTTATACCATCTCTGCCTAAGAAGGAGAAGACCAAACCCATAGCACAAACCTTGACTCTTACTGGCCTTTTAGCAATAAATAACCCCTCCTTAAGTATCAATAACATAGGGTTATCTACTGATACGGACCCCCTGGGTGAATTACTTATAAAAATAGAGACTATGGTTAAGTCCCTCTTACTCCCCCTCTTCGAGAGGACTAGACTAATAAGCCTACATCTGGATGATTTGGGCAAGCAAATGCAAGGGAATAATCTGACCTTAATTGAACTTCTAAAAACTCAGACTAAAACTGTCACTGTCGATCTAGCCACCTCTCTCCCTACTTTGCCAGAACAACCATCAACTAGCGGCACTTTAAGGAAAACGCATATTGTATTGGGGGAAAAATCTGCGGGAAAGTTACCAAAAAAAACTGCAGATAATAGTAAAACCAATCCCCCACTAAATGACAAAGAAATAGATAGGGAGACAAGGGTGGGCAGTAGTTCTATATTTGAAACGAGAGGAAATGATGAAGACCCAAAAAATAAAAACATAAATAATTCTGAGAGAAAAAATAGCACATCAATAAAATATACAATGGATAATGGAAATCGGGAACAGCTCACTCAGCGCCAGTATATTCCACCAACTAGAAGAGTGGACCTACCCCCGGAATCAGCTCCATACACGATCATCATGACAGGGGTACCTGAACTCCCAGAGGGCTCCAGGGAGGACCATTATGCCCTAAAAAATAAAACCATCTATTGGCTGAATCAAAATCGACCTCTTCCCGCACACATAAATGGGGAAATCTTAATGGTGAGAAGAACGAGCTGGGTGGTAACAAGACCAAAAGAAAGGAAGGGGGACGTGATAATTATAAACTTCAGGGACCATAGAGCTGTCAGATGCATTGGCGACTGGTACGAAGCTAGAGGAGGGGATGTTATTTCTACACACTATGTCAACTACTTTTATCCACAAGAACTGATTTCCCACCTTAAACCTCATTCTGCAAAAGATTTTCTCCAAGACTGGAGGGAAGCAGACCAGCAATTTTTCTGTCGAAACGCTCGTAAACATCTGTCTAACCCCCAGTCTTGGAACTGTTCGACTAACAACCAATATCCATTTCAGACCACAAATTCAATATATCAGAATAGTTATGCCCAGCCACAACAGAGGTTTAACATACCTACTTATAATCGTTTTTCAGCTCTGGGTGGCCTGGAAAACAGAGATTGACTCAATTTAGAACAGGCCCGAATACAAAATTCTACTGCGACAAATCATACCATCTCTAACGGTATTATTCCCCCAAGTGAAAATATAGAAATACAAGGAATGGAAAGTAGCAACCTCTCCCCAGCTCCAATTTTAACATCATTTAGAGGAGCTGACACCTTTACTCTTGGGAATAATTGTAGTAATCAACCCATGCAGATGGTTGACGAAGTGCTAAACCCCCCAGAGTATGTACCAGTAGTAGAGGCAGCTTGTATAAATAAATGTTTAGACTCTAGAAAGGATGACATTATAATACAAATTATGTCATGGAATATTGCAGGATTACGAACCAAAATAATGAACGGAAGTCTGTTGGATTTCACCCAAGATTACCACGTAATCTGTTTACAGGAGACATGGTCTACCAATGAACAGCATTTAATGGGCTATAAAACTTACTTCTCAGCGGCAGTGGCAGGCCCTCATGGTAGGGCCAAGGGGGGCCTGACGGTATACATAAAAAACACCATATCTGGGCTAAAAGTAACACCACTTAGCCTATATCCTAATTATCAGATATTGAAACTCTCATTTCCGAAGAACGGGACAATAGTTCTAGTGAATACATATGATAATGTCCCGGAAAATGAGAGAGTAAATTTACTTGGGACTCTTCGCAATAAACTTTCTATCCTGATAAAAAAAATGCAAGGATCAGATGTCCCAAGCATCGTTTGGGGCGGTGATTTTAATCATCACCCCTGCGAAGTAAAAAATAGTAATATCTGTGGTATGGCAGAAGAAACAGATAAGTATATGACCCACTTCTGTCACACTAAAGTAGGCGACCTCCTAAACGAGTTAGGCCTAGTAATCTTGAACGAAACTAACACTGCATCTGGCCAGCTACAAGCCACATATCTGGGTAGAGGATGGGAGTCAACGATTGACTATATATCGGTTTCAGCAACACTCGAAAGCAAAGCTCAGAGTTTTAGACTGATAGTCAATACTTTAAGCGATCATGCCGCTTTGGGTTTTGATTTGGTCATTGACCAGGGGCAATATACATCGCACCCGATAATGGCCACACTTACCCAGAACAATATCTACCTCACAAAAATAAATGGCTATGCCATAGGCTGGGGAACGATAGACCCAGTGGCCATGATAAACAAGGTGGTCCACGCGGCACATCCCGCTATTGTGAAGTGCCTCGATAATGATACTAGCGAAGAAGAACTTTTGCATAATTTTAGTTCAATTATGGAGAAGGTAAAGGACTTTTTAACTCGAAATATGAAAGGGAATAAGGCCAGAAAAAAAAGGTGGTTTGACCATGAGTGTACCCTGGCCCACAAATCCTTAAAAAAAGCGCTGACGAAATCCGTAAGAGATCAAGAGGAAATACGTAGATTAAGGAGGTTCTATCGTCTAGCCTGCAAAAGTAGAAAACAAGAACTGAAAAAAGCGCTCTGGGACCAACTATATGAGAGCTCCCGGAACCGGAATAGTGAGCAGTTCTGGAAGGTAGTGAAGACCCCCTTTTTGATAGATACCAGTGACATGCCAAGAGTAGAAGTAGCGATTGAGGGCTCAATATGGGCAAACCACTTTTCCAAAGTTTTTGGCAAAGAAATAGGAGTAGATTTATCAGAGGAGAACAATCAGAGTCCACAAGAAAGTTTATTTCCGATCCCCTTAAATTTCGAATTAAATGAAGTCATAAATGCGGTTAAAAAGAGCAAAAGTGGAAAAGCCCCTGGTCCAGACGGTGTACCAGTCGATTTTTTTAAGTTCAAATTAGACCTGTGGGCCCCAATTTTTAAAAAAGTGTTTGATGCAACAATGAAGCGTGGTCTAATTAAAACTTGGACCCAATCGATTATGGTTCCCATTTTTAAAAAGGGAAATAGGGAAGATGTGACCTGTTATAGGCCAATTTCATTATTGGACTCGCTTGGTAAAGCCCTGGGCAGAGTGGTTCTCCAGCGCCTACAGGACTGGGTAGATGACCGTAATATACTATCTGACATCCAGTTCGGCTTCCGAGAGGGCTTCGGAACAACCGAACAGGCTTTGAACCTAGCGCTACTAATGGGTAAATATGTTACAGCAAAGCAAGGAAGGTTATACATGGTTTATATTGACCTCTCCGCGGCCTTTGACTGCGTCTCCCACTCGAAGCTGTGGTCAGTCCTCACGCATATGGGCATAGACCCAGCCCTAGCACATCTTCTTCGGGCACTATATTCTAATGCCTCATCTAGGGTCCGCTTCGGAACGCAGGGCGAATTATCTGACTCCTTTAACGTGGAGAGGGGCGTGAGGCAGGGGTGTGTCCTGGCCCCCTTTCTTTTCTCCCTTTACACTAATGGTCTTGAGGCAGGAATACTGAGAGGGGCTCAGGACCTCCTACGAGTGAAAAATCGCCCCGTCCCTGCCCTCCTCTATGCGGATGACGCAGTAATATTGGCACGTACCCCGCGAGAGTTGGAGAAAGCCTTAGATAGATATTCAAAGTTCATGGGTAGCTTGGACCTCCAAATAAATATTAAAAAAACATACGTGATGGAGGCAGGAAAGGGAAAGAAAAGGGGAAGGTCTATCTATCTTGATAAAGAGAAAGTGGATCTGACTACACAATATCCATATCTTGGGGTCATGATAGATGACAAACTTAATTGGAAAGCGGCTATTGAAGCCCGCAAACACCAACTTTTGCGAGCAATCATTGCCCTTATAAAATTCTCCCAGAAGCTTGGAAAGAGGCCACCAGTAGAGCTCCTCCGCATCTATAAAGCAAAGTGTCACTCCATCGCACTTTATGGGGCGGGGTTGTGGGGACATAAAAACACCAACGCCCTCCAGGTAGCAGAGAATACATTTATGAGATTCCTACTGATGGCACCCAAGCGAGCATCTACCTTCGCCTGTCATGCAGAACTTGGTTTGCCCCATATTGAAGATTTGGCCAAAATCCAACCTCTTTTGTTGTGGCGCCGTATTTGGACGTCAACAAAAAACTCACTCACAAAAGAGATAGTGGCCGATTGCATGTCTTTGGAACATGCGGGGAAAATCGAGTGGCTGCTTTATGTGAAAAACCTCCTCATAGATTTGGGGCTCAACAAATACTATGCTAACCCTGAACAAATTGCTGAAATCTCGAAGAAAGACCTAAAAATAAGGGCCCTCAGCCATATGGAAGAATTACGGTTGAGCAAGGAGATAAATAAAAAATCTACTCAACACTCCTTGATAGTCATGACCACATTGGAAATGGAACCATATTTGACCTATGTCGAGTCACAATTTGAGCGTTTTTTGTTGACACGATTTAGATTGAATGTTTTCCATAGGCTTGTAGCCTTCCCAAAAAATCATGACTGGAAAGAGGGTCTAATGGCGTGCCCTTGTGACGAGTTGTCGGAACTATCAACAATGCATACGGTATTGTTCTGCAAATTCTACTCTACACATCGCAAACTATGGCTAATTCCATTGCTGAGAATTCTTGGTCTCAGAAGGTGTCGTCCCGCCATGTTGCATCTGCAATTTCTGAATAATACACTGACTACGAAATATGTTAGTACGTTTTTAAAGTGTATTTTTAAACATAGAGTAAATCTTGATTGAACTAATTTTAGTTTTCAAGGAGTCTTTTAAAATGTGTATATTGCGTATGATATGTTTTTTATGTACTTTAATGGTTATTATTGCTTTTATAACTGAATAAAGATTTACTTACTTACTTACTTACTGCAAATGTTTTTTGTGCAAGTGTTCAAATGCCTGTAGTCAAAAACTAGACAATATGAATTATCGGGTTTCATTACGGGAAACAAAGGATTATCCATGGAGGAGGTACAATTCTCTATTACACCTTGGTATTCAAGTTGATCTAAGGTTTCCCTGACTTGTTTTTTCGCATCTTGTTTTATTGGGTATTGGCTCTGTGGAGTTGGAGTAGTTTTAATTGGGATTTCATGGTGAGGTGACTCAGCATCCCACCCTACATGGTTGCGATATAATGCAGGTTCAAGTGCTACCGCCTACTGCTGCACATTTGAATATTGGAGTGATTTTGGAACGAGTTTAGGAGAAAGCTGGTAAAATTACCATTTCCCCTTTTGGGCGATCCATAACCCTGGGCGTAGTGGGCGTAGTGGAGCTACGTGGAGCATCGCGTAGTGTGGCCAAATCTACGCACACTCGCGCACTCCGCGTAGCCCCACTACGCGCCGCCCGCCTCCCGCCCGCCCTCATTTTAAAATAATTTAAAGTATTTTAAAGTAAGAAAATGCCTTACCTGAGGTGCGGCGTCCCGGGGCTCCATCTTCCTGGTTCAACCGCAACTTCTTCTAAAATGAGGGCGGGCGGGAGGCGGGTGGCAGGCAGCTCTGCTCCGCCGCGCCGTGTGCGTAGTGCTGCCTGCTACACCTACTTCGTGGACCACGAAGCAGGCAGCACTACGTACACTCTGTGGGCGGAGCAGAGCACTACGCCCACCCTTAGCAATCCAGAGCGAACTCAGGCGGTCAATCTTATTCAGCCAAAAGGATGTTGTATCCAAAAGTCAGGTGCTTCCAAAAGAGACCTCTAACCTCCTGGGTTTGTCCCCCTCCATTTGAAGGGGTATTTCATAAATCAGGTGTGGGACACTTACCCTAGTATCAGGTGTCTCCACCGTGATATGTTCATTCAACACCGCTGTCACCAGAAATTCCATCAGGTTCTGGCGAGCTATTGTTATTTCTGCTGCGCTGTCTATCATCATCAGAGCTCATTCCCCGTTCAGAAGTTGAGCTCTCAGCAGCCTGGGCATTTCTTACTTTAAGGCCTGCTACTTTCTTCTTTTTAAATTGAGGTTTTGTCTTTTGGTTTATCTTCTTTTTTGATATTATAGTCCGAAGTACGATGTGTATCTCTGGACTTTGTTCGTTCTTCTGATCTGTGTTCTGACCGTCCTTCCCTCTCTGAGTTTTTTGATGAACCCTGAAAGGTGTGAGAGGAACGTGTATCAGTATCCTGATACCTGTCAGGTTTTTTAATGTTATCACGATTTCTAAGGTTATACCTCCTTTCGGAGGACTCCTGTTGAGGAGACCCACCCCTAGATTGTGATCTACACTTTCTATTCTTTTGTTGTGTATTATCCTATTTCTTTTTAGAAGAATCAGGTGTTTGCTTGCTGATATCCTTTTCAGGACTACCCATTAATTGAGGTTTTGTAGCTCTAGCACCCAAATTATCTCCTTAATTTGGCGTATGTATCTTTGATAATTGTAGGTAATTCTTGCTCCTGTTGTGCTTGAGTGCATTCCCTCAGGAGTTGGTGTATAGCCACTGCAGCTGCCTCCCCTTTTATGTTTGTTAACATAATTGTTGATACCTGGGAAAAATTACCATAATCCTTTCATCCTCAAGTTTAGAGCAGGTTCTGCTCCATACTCATTCTGTATTTGTCTCAATAGTTCTGGTGTCACTGCTATTAAAGGGATAACATGCATTCCGGTGTAGATGGCAGCGAAAACTATACCCTAAGAGGTACAATCCTCTATCGGGGGAGCTATTCCCATTGGCAAACAAACTGTCAGTATTCTGTGTTTTTCTTGCGGCCTGTGTGTGGAAACACTGCCTCTAACTGTGCTATTTTCTGTGCTATACAGAATGTCATTTGCTCACGTTTAGTGGGCATTCTTCCCATAATCGCGTTCAGAGTTTGTGGGGTGATTTTAGTTGCAGCCCCTTGTATTTGACCTGCTGTGGTTATTTTAGTTGGTTGAAGTGTGAGTATTCTCATAACGAACTGTGTCAATTTTCTCTAGAACTTTATTATTTCTTTGTGAAGTGGATGTAAGTCTGCTATTGGCAATGTGACAACGTCCAGATGTGGCGTGTAAGCCGCCGCTAGGACCGGCAAAGTCCCTCCATCTCTGCTGAGCGGACTGAGTCTTACTTTATCTGTTGTGTGTGGGAGGGCACCTTTAAACCAGTTTATATGCTCCTGGTAAGTAAGTAGAACTTCAATGTCCTCGTAAGGACAATATTCCTCTGGTATTTCATCTGGAATATAAGAATAAAATGTATTTGTGCGTGCATCTACAGGTGGGAATTTAATCCATGAATAAACACCACTGTTCTGTATTCCTCGTGTGCCTCAACCACGAAGGTAAGAGTCTTACCTAATGCTGGGACTCCAAAGTTTGCTAGTTTTAAAGTAAGTGTGTTCCTGTTATTTTCTGAAATGTTTATCGCACCCTCTGACTCCCCATCCCGCGTTGCATTCGTACGGAATGCTGCCGCAGCGTTCTCTTCGACAGACATTGTTGAAAGAGTTTCAAGGAAAATGAGATAAAGTTTTATGCACAATAGGGTACTATAATCCTTTAAAGGTGAATAAACATACAGCCAAAACATAGGCTATGCCTACTAAGCTGCAGCAGATTTTTCCCCTTCCCACTCCAGATGTCTTTGGGTAAATGTGAGTAGGTGTCTCTGAGAAAGCACAACTGAACTACTCAGATTTGACCATTAAATCAGAACCCAACCAACGTTGGCAGCGCCATGTCGTGTGGTTCCTATACTGCGATATAGGATATGGCGTGTAGACAACAAAAACTGTGGGAGTGGTGTCCAGACTGATTCCAGATACCCACACAGGATATGCTCGCCTGTATACCACCTAGCTCACAGTGCCACTATGAACCCCTCTTACCAAGGAAAGAATAGTTTCTGGCAACTATCGAACATGACAACCCTGACCCCTCAGGGATCGTGGAAACAGTACAGTACTTTTCGCTCAGTCACTCGTGTTCACTTTGTCTCAGAGAGATACACAGCATAAATAATGGGAATGTTTTCAATAAGCATTTATCGAACCAGCATCATTCTAATGTATAATATGTGTGCAGCAATGGCCATAAGACAGAAACAGATGTATCCTGTTATAAGCACAAACAGGGTAAATAGATGGTAGAATTCCACCGTAATGCTGAACCAATTAATATATGCAGCAAATCAATACACAACAGTAATAATGCATACTCCTAATGTACCTAGCATGTATGTAGGTGTATAGCCAAGAATCCCCCTAGGATGGAGCAAACCCCATTACCTGAAGTGAGAGAACGAAGGACACTGTCTTGGTCTCGAGATGGACACCCCGCGAGGGGTGTCAGACCACTGCATGCTGTAGTGTCTGCGTGCAGGAACCTCAGCCTCTCGTGTCAGCATATCAGCATGGAAGTCTTTTCTCCTCTGCCCGCCCCAGCGAAGATATGGTGTTTATATACCCAAAAGATCCCCTCCGGCTGAGGATGACAATAGTGATTAACCTTACACATAGTTATTATGCAGAAGATGGTAATCCTGCTGTGATTCTGAGAATCCTCATGCATAACAAATGAGGCTAATTTTCGGAGAAAATCACACAACATTTTATGCAGCACCTAACTAGATAAAAGGTCAGTACCAAAACCATTATGTAGTACAATGGCAGGGAAAATGTAGGTGAAAGATTAGGTGACTACCCACGCCTATATTGGGGTACTTTACGAATCATAACATTACACGGTGCTGGTATGGCCATAACTCCAGCTGACGTCGCTCTTCAGATTCTACTTAAAGTCCCACGTGGGGCCCAAAAACAAATAAAAAGGGCCATTGAGGGGAAAAGGCCACTCTGGTGTACGCAGTAAAAAAGAAATTGATGGACTTCCTACAGTGTGGTCAGGATGGACAAATTTTTGACGGTGTAGGGAATACGCAACACTAGTTACTCCAATATTGTCTTTTGAGGAAAGGTTGTTTGCCTCAGGAGACACTAGATGACGTCATAGGCAATGGCTTTTCGGCCGCTTTGTCATCATGCCCACACCTGTCGTTCTCCAATAATCCCCAGATGGAGAGGGTGGGGAAGGCGGAGAGGTCAAAGAGGGTGGAAAGGGTAGGACTTGCTCCTTCCGCAACGGAACTCTGACCCTTCCACCCAGGCACTGTTTGCTCAAGTAGAGTTAGCAAATGTCTCTTGTGTGCAAGTAGTGTGACACAGTGCTCTGACTTTGACAGGATGTTAAGCAAGCATTACATTGACAGTGTTTGAGGAAAGCATCATTTGGAGACTTGAGCAGACATTTAGAAGAGGTGTTCATAGCTGCCAAAGTTTTAGATTGCTATGTGTGACATTTTCATAATAAAGTATAATTATGTTGCGCGGCTCAGGGCTCCTGAAAAGCACTGTGTCTTTGCAGAGAGACTAGACTGTGTGTGAACTTCAGCTAACACAGAGGGAACTGGCAGGCAGCTGATCATGACAGCGCTAAAAGCGACATTATTGTAAATGCTCACCAGCCAACTTCAGCTGAGACTGAGAGAGACAATACACACTTCAGGGGGGCACAGACACACACTTACTTTGTGGGGATACTAGCGGCAATTTGGTTACCGGCTGCCTCATGGACGCAACAATGACTCCCCCGGCAAACCTGCCTCAGCCGCTTGCCAGGCTGCAGTCTTAGGACACTGTCACCTCTAACCAGCAACGCAGTGGCATGCTGGGCTCCACAGAGGCCGCTGGCTGTGGGATTTGGGTCCAGGTGCAATCGGTCACCGAGCTCCACATTGATGTTAAAAATTACTTTTACTGCACACTCACTGCAGTGCGAGCTGCACAGCGCTACCATTGCCACAGCCAGCCTCCCTTCAATTGAATTGCAGCCACCCACGTGCGCCGCCACAGGAGGCAGCAAGACACCTCTGCCTATTAGTCTCTGAGCCACAAGTCCAGTGACCAGTCACATGGGTGGGCTGATGTCTCGGTAGTAGCCATTGGGCACTGCCTCTTGTGACGTCAGTGAATTAAGGTGCTGAGGCGTGGTGTCGGAAATCCAGGCTAACAATGTTACATTGTAGCTAGCAGCTTAGCCCAGCCAGCCCCCAGAATGATGGATTTAACCCGGATCCTTGTGACTGGGGGTGAATGTTTGCATTGTCTAGCATTCCGCCCATCAATTATTTCTTTTGCATATGTCAGTCAGCCCCCATAAGCCTGCCAGGAGCAGCGAGCACACCATAGCACGCTGCCACTCTGCCAGATATGAGGTTCAGTCAGCAATTGGGAATTAAATAATAGCGCTGCAGCTAAGAGAAAACCGAGGCAGGCTCCATGCCTATAATGCGTTCCTTTGCATTTCAGTGCCTTGATGCGGACCACCACACTGAAATGCATTATTCTAATGCCTGATGCGTGGTACTTGGCAGGGCTGACAGTGTTTGTGACCCGAATTGGGAAGCTGAGGTAGTTTTTACTTTTAAACATTAGCTTGTGAGGACTTTCAAATGTCCTTCCTGGTCCAGAATATTGCTCGGCATGGGCAACCATAAGTGGCTACTGTGCTGCTTCTATAAACCCCAGAGTAGAGACAAAGAGCTATCTGTGGAGACTTTCCCTTGAATGCTATATATTTAGATATTGATCTTTTTCAAACTGTTTATGCTTAAGTAAATTTTATAGAGAAAATTAAAGGTGAATGGTAGTGTGTGTTTGCGTACCCAATCGGGCAGTAGAGCGTATATATATTGTGTTTTCTCTGCCTGTTGAGACAATAATGGTGAACAGAAGTGCTGGTTCAAAATAGTGGGGCAATAATGTTTGCTCAGCTCAATGGTGAAAGTCTAGGCTTTCAGACATGGTGCCTCAAACCAGTAAAGCGATAAAGGGTGCACAGTGGTGCATGATGTTTGCTCAGCCAAGTGGGGGCAATTACGGGCATTTGGTACTGTTGGCTCAGCCGTATGGTACAATATATAGGTAGTCAAGTCAACCATTGTGGCTGTTGGAGTTCCATATTACTAAAGTCTTGAGGGGCAGTGAGAGCTATTCAGGAAAGATGAAACTGTGTATACAACTTAATGTGCTTGAAGTATGGTGATGGGCTTTGAAGCAACTACTTGATGCTAAGAACATTTTAGTTGTGAATTGTCCTTGTGGCATAACCTCTGGCTCTGTTGTTATGTCTTTCTTCCAGGGTTTATTAATAGTGTGCTATCTGAGATGGAGTTCCTTTAGTAAATATTGTCTTGGGAAGCAAATGTGCAACTGTCAGTGACCTGCTCTTAGATCACATTAGGGGCAATGTGCTGGGTCCTTTATCGAAAGGACCCCTTTCTCCATGGTGGAATTTTTTTTTTCTTGCCATGATTCCAGTGTCTGGGATGTGGAAGGAGTAATGTGGTTGGTATACTGTAGCTTCCCCATTCCCTGTATGAATGAGAATGTGTGATGCCACTGCCTGGAATGTTCCCTATGCCCTTATTCACAACTGACTTTTGGTCTAGTCAGTGTAGTCCTTCAGGTGAGCAAGATGCACACTGTCTCCTGGTGTTGCATGCAGTAGTAACATGGAAAACAATCCAGATGAAGGCTTGTCTTGAAAACAGTGACGAGTGAAAGGCACAACTGTCCTTCTTCTCTTCGCAGTTGCATAGTACTGCAGTTTTTGCACTGAGGCAGACATTTATTCCTGTTTCATTCCCAAGGTTTCTAAAGCAGCATGAGCTAAATAAATGTCATGCTATACAACAACAAAATCATACCATCGTGAATAAAAGAAAAGCAATAACCCATAATATCGAATATCCACCAAACTGTCTATTTTTCCAACTGTTCACCTGAAACCACATCGCCCCTACTAATGATCAGACCTAACTGATATTAATGTAATATATCACAAAGAAACCAGAGTAAATCCATGCCAATCTGTTTTTTTAAGCGCACATAACTAAACGTAACACCCAACAATAACCACTAGGTTAACCACTAATCTTGGGTTCTGGAATAGCATGCTACTCGCCATAATGTGCTTGAAAGCCTCGTCAGGGGTCAGTGGTATAACACAAAAGAATGGGGCCCCCTGCAAAATGTGATGAGGGGACTTGAGTCTCCCAAATCTCACAGATATCCATTTGCCTAGGGCTGAATGGGGGCCCACTGAAGTGTTGGGGCCCGCCTATGCCGCAGGGGCTGCAGGGGCCCACATTATGCTCTTGTCAGGGGTAATAAACACTATATAAATTCAAATGCAGTTACAATAACCAACATCAATAATACAAAAATATCTGATTAAAAACAACAATTTGAAGGCCAAGAGCAGGATAGAGGCTCAAAAAATCTTCAAATATGCCTCCTGTAATACAAGGAGGACTTTGGACCAAACCATGAGGGGTTCAGTTACCACATGTAGAGAGACATAACGGGCTAGTGAGAGAAAGGCTCTGTTGGTACTGTCAATGCCCTTTGAGGAAGAAAACATTCCCTCCATTGTGGAGAACTCAGGATGTGCCAGATTTGCCGCTGCTTGTGTGTCGGAAGTTATAGATCTGTTTCACGGAAAGATAGAAATTCTACCAACAAACACAAATCAGCACTCTTGGTCCAAACTGTTTCACATCGGAGGGGAAGAAACAATCCAATGTCCTGTCTCTCAAAATCTGAATAATATTTTCATGGGTCACAACAGAGAGATGCTTTCTTGTGGCAAATTGGAACACTTCAGATGCAGGAATCCTGGGATCAATTTCTGACTTCCCACTTTTCTAAATTACGTGATCTTGCAGCAAGAGTTTTATCTGCATTTTAATTAGTTAGCCTGTCCATCAAAATAAGGATGGGCCACCAACAATAAATCAATTCACAGTTGTTTGTTATTCAAGAACATTCATTAATGTGTTCAGAATGTGAATGAAAAGAAGCAGCAACTACTTTCATTCACAATATTGATGGTGTCATCCAACCAAATTAAAGTGTTTGTTCTTCAGCATGCAGGGAAACCAGATTGGAACCAGATTAAAGACCCAGATCACTATTTTACAGAACTCCAGATGCCAGTATTTCCATATATTTCCCTAATAAAGGGAGATTAGTGATAGGATAGAAGTTGCCACATGCGGGGACCCAGGGGGAGCGAGGAGCGAGCAGTCTACCCCTGGGTAAATTTGCGCAATGGAACGGGCAACGGTCTCAGATAGGATCAGGTAGGTAATGGGGCGGGGCTTAGCGGTAGGTTTTATAAGGCGATGTTTG
Organism: Triturus cristatus; assembly: GCF_964204655.1. NCBI lineage: Eukaryota > Metazoa > Chordata > Amphibia > Caudata > Salamandridae > Triturus > Triturus cristatus. The sequence goes on along the minus strand of NC_140585.1, from coordinate 821,424,446 downwards.
GGCGGGAAGTTAGCAGCTGAGGTAGTGCCCAGGTGGTTAGGTCACTTTTTGTGAGAGTTTTGTTTTCAGTTAGGTAAGGTTAGGCTTGCTGATTTAAAACATTTGTATAAGTGGAAATTGGTCATAGATGCAAATGAAGATGTACGCAAAGCTATTAGGGTTTTATGTGAGGTGGCTAGAGAGGACCTGCTTAAACCAGGCATACCGGGTGAGGCGTGGGTGGGTTTGGAGCGTCCTAAGCGGAGGGCGTCTGGCGGTGTTACGGCGGCTGTTGCAACATGTTTATGGTTCCCAATAAAGGGAAATCAAAATTTGAACCAGACTTTAAAAATATAAGTGTACCTGCGAGGAGGTGCCCTCTGCTCGCATCCGTAGGTCAGCAGAATGTGGTAGAGCTTGAGGCGAGCCAAGAAAGCAAAGAAAATTCTGTCTCTCAGCCGAGTCGCGCCTTGTTGTGGCCGGGCGCGAAGCTAGCCATTGAAGGAGCAGGGGGGAGCACAGAGGCCGGGGCTTTCTGCACAGACCACACGCGTAGAGGTGAAGCGGTCCAAAGCGTGTGGGGATTCCGATGCTTGCCAGCCTGAGAGGGAGGCACGCCTGACTTATGGGCGTGTCATTAACACCGTGTCAGGAGGCGTCGGTGGAGAGAATGAGCTGCCTGTCATTGAGTTGTCTAGCCCCAACAAACCTTGTTTAAAATTAGGACGTGGAGAGATAACAGTAGCAGCCTCTGTAAAGGGAGAGGCGGAGGAAGTTTTCTCGGTTCAGGTTGGGAAGTCTGTCTCACCCTGCAAACAATTGCCCCAATTTACAAACAGGGGTGAAAGCTTTAACCATAATATTCATGAGGACTCAGCAGTTGATGGTGAATTCCCAATTGCCATGAACAACACAATGTTTTTTGAACCAAGCGATTGAAAAAACAAGTACAGGGCCAAAACACCTGCTGAGAAAGGAGTAACGATTTCTAAACGTTCCACTGGTGGTGCTTTTGGTTTGGGACAGCATTTCAAGAATATAGAAATGGGTATGGTGTTAGGACAGAGAATAAAAGAGGGAGGTGAGATGGACAAGTTTTTATCAGACTTAAAAGGGGTTTCACAGCCATTGTGTTTACAAGATAATACACATCTTTGAGCCAAGTCAGGACAGTGGATATGGGTGGAGAATTCAGAATTGTTTTCACAACAGGTTAGGGGTGATAAGTCAGTTAGGGCACTGGGCACTGCTGCGCAACCTGGTATGTGCAGCATAATGAAGAATCCTTCTAATAAAAAAACAGAGGTACCGGGCAGAACCAGACAGCCATCAACAGAGTAGGAAGCGGCTCTTTTATGTTGATCCGAAGAAAAAGGGAGATCATTAGCGGATCTTCCTTCCTCGAAGGAGCATTTCGAACATATGTCTCCATCAAAATGGAAGGTATATGATGGTGGTGTTGGCGATGGGGAGAGACCGGGGGTAAGTGGGAATGATTGCCAATATGACTATGAAGAGATTTGGGATTACAAGGTGAACAGTAATGAGGTAGAGGAGGGTGGGTTGAGAGAATAGTAATGTGGTACGAATGAAATAGGTATGATTGTTAAGGATGGGGATAAGAGGGGTACAACATGGAATACAAGTGTTTTAGTATAATGCAGTAGTCTGGAGTGGACTGTACAATGGTGCAGGTTGGACAAAAATTAAAACAACAATCAAGTGAAGCCAAGGAGTTTCAGAGAAGATCATCACAATTGCCAAAAGGTAAGGCATCATAGTGGTCGGCTTGGGAAAAGTCAGATAATTTTAATGCAAGTAACACAAGATCTATGGGAGTAGGTGAAGATAAGCTGTTAAAAGATTGTGGGACTGATATGACGGGGATGGAATGCAAACAATGATCAACTAGGGAAAGCTAAAGAAAAGGATGTAACAAAGCCAAAGTGCAATAAGCAGTTGCCAAATAATGATGGCGTTAAAAAAGACAAAGTAATTGACAGTTCTGAGGAGGAACAAGAGAATAAGTGTATTCATGAAAAAATTACCCTATATGGGATTTGCAATGCCGTTGGGTTCTCATTTATCAGAAAAAGCCAAGAACAGAATCTGGAAGCATACATTTGTAGATGTATTTAAGTTATTGCACAGAGATATGCAAGTGAAAGAAGGTTCAAAAGAAGAGGAGTGGGAATTAGCTAGAAGGCCTATAGTCCCCAAAACCATAGAGAATCGGACATCTGCATTTTAAATTTATGGTAGTTTTTTTTGGGAGAAGCATCAAGCTAGGGCAGTTGCTCCTTTCAAATATATAGACATCATTCGTAAAGCCCAAATGCATTTTGGTGGTTATGCCTGGCTAAGTTATGATGAAGAGTCCAGTGCCAGAGTCAGTTTGTTCAATGATAAACCTTAGGGGGATGTTGACTCTGAATTATGGCTCCAGTGGATGTCCTCCACGCATCCTCCAGCCAGCTTACCTGTTAGTTATCGGTCTTTTTAGAACCGTCGCGCCCAATCTGGGGCACAGTGGTATGGGAGAGGGTCAACTCCGTCTACAGGAGCGTGTTGAATTTCAACAGATGCATTTGTATCAGGCAATTCTGCCGTTACAAACATGAGTGCTCACAGTGTGGTGGGAAACATCCAATTACACAGTGTTTTGCAGGTTCCAAATTTGGGAAAGAAGGTAGAATGCAGCGGGGCAGAGGCCAGTCATTTCAATATCCACCAAAGGGCTTATACCCCAATTACACTTGAGGTGTTAGCAAATTGGTTAAGCTTTTATCTCGATAGAGAGGCGGCATCTATATTACTGTGAGGTTTTCAAGATATTTGTAAAAATGATTACCAAGGACCAAGGTAGAGGAGATGGGCTGATAATTTCAAATCAGCTAAGAAATTGCTGCACATTGTTAAACAAAAGCTAAATGCACAGTTGCAAGCAGGCAGGATTGCAGGCCCCTTTTTACAGTGCCCATTTGGGAATTTAATTGTTTCCCCTTTAGGAGTTGTACCAAAGAAAGCGCCTGGTGAGTACAGACTTAGAAACCATTTGTCCTGGGCAGAGGGCCACTCTGTCAATGACTTTATTTCGCAAGCGGATTCTAGTGTTTCCTCCGCGTCGGTTGATGATGTGGTTTGAAATTGGTTCGAATGGCTGGTAAGGATGCAGAGCTTGCGAAAAGTGATATTCAATCAGCATTTAAACTCTTACCTATATACACCACAGATTTTGAATTACTTGGTATGCAGTTCATAGACGTGTTTTACGTAGACAAGGTTATCCCCATGTGATGCTCAATCTCGTGCGCCCTCTTATAGTCATTTAGCACTTTTTTGCAATGGGCATTCATTAAGTTCAGTGGGCATAATTTGGTTTGTCACTATCTGGACAACTTTATGTTTATTGATGCAAAGAACACAGAACAATGTGGAAAAGCACTGCAGGAGTTTCAAGAAATGGCAAATGAGCTTGGGATGCCATTGGCCCCTGAAAAGACAGAGGGCCCTAGACCAGGTCAACATTCCTGGCTATTGAAATAGACACAGTAGAGATGATAGCTAGGGTCCCGGTGACTAAAGTCAAGAGGATCACCTTCAAGCTCCTCACCCACGCCCACAAAGCACTACACAATGCCGGACCAGCATACCTTAACAAACGTCTCACCTTCTACACCCCGAATCGCCAGCTGCACTCCGCCGACCTTGCCCTTGCCACCGTCCCACGTATCCACAGGACCTCCACGGCGGCAGATCCTTCTCCTACCTCGCCGCTAAGTCATGGAACACCCTCCCCGCACAGCTGCGACAAACCGAGGACCTGCTGACCTTCAGGAGGCTCCTCAACACCTAGCTGTTCGAGCAGTAGCTGCATCCCCCCCCCCCGCTCAGTGCCTCACTGGTGACTAGTGCGCTCTACAAATGTTTGATTGATTGATTAAGTGAAAGTTCAGGAAATAAGGTCTTTTTTGCAGTCAGTTATGAATGAAAGGAAATTGGAACTTAGGAATGTGCAGAAATTGCTATGCTATTTAAACTTCGCATGCAGGATGGTCAGGGTCGGAAGAACTTTTTGCATATGCTTGGGTTTCTCCATGTCTGGAGCTTACCTTCCTAATCACAGGATAAGGATTACCATGTCCATCAGGGATGACTTGCATATCTGGCTAAAGTTTCGGGATGAGTTTATTGGAGTTTCATTATACTTCATTGAAGAATACATGATTAGGCAGATCCAGATTTTTTCAGATGCATTGGACGCCAAAGGCTTTGATCTTTTTTGGGAGGGTTGGCCTGACCAATGGTTGAGACAAGGATACAGCATAGCCTTTTTAGAGCCATTCCCATTGGTGGTTGCACTGTATGTTTGGGGCAAAGAATTCAGAAATAGATCAGTTCTTTTTCATGTGGATAACATGGCTTTTGTCCAATTAGTAAATAATCAAAAGGTGAGAGACCTGAGAGTATTGCGCCTATTAGGAGCCTTTATGTTGAAATGTTTGCAATTAAATGTTGTTTTAGAGCTGGGCATGTCCCTGGAGCATGTAATAATATAGCGGATGCTCTATCTCGATTTCATTGGCAGAGGTTTCGCTGCTTGGCTCCGGGCGCAGACAGCAGCAAGACACAGATTCCACAGAACGTTTGGGCCTGGGAGGATTGAGGATATCCAGTTCGTAGAAAATTCTTTAGCTCCATCCACAAGACGAAGTTATCAACAAGCTTGGAGAGAATTCTTATGTTATGGTAACATTGAGTCTAGGGATGGCATCCCTATTGGGAAAGGACACAATATATTGGGATTTGTACTGTTTTTGATTCAAAAAGGTTTTTCTCACAACAGTATTTCAGGAAAATTATCAGGGGTCAACTGTGGTAGGGACATGACCCCGTTCAAGGTTTTTTGGAGCAAAATGTTTTTAAAAAATTGAGTGAGGAACAGTGCAACAAGAAATCGTTGAGAGAACCTGTGACTTTTAGCTTGTTGCAACAATTTTTATAACAACTCCCCTTTTGCTGTTATGATGATTTTGAAAGTTTCAGGTTTAGGTTGTGCATGTTGTGACTATTATTTGGCTCTTTCAGAGCATCATAGTTGTTGGGTTTGAGGGGGCACCCAGGAATTCAAAGGGGGGAGATAGTCCTGGACCAACATTGGGTAAGGATTTGGCTAGGAAGTCTAAAACAGATCAGCTGGGTACAGGAAAATAGGTATGTCTAAACAAGAGTGGAGTTGAGGGTTGTTGCCCAGTGCAAGAATGGAGGAATTTTCAGACCTCTTCAGGGAGGCACACTAATAAAATATTCTGCCACGCTAACAGCAATCGGTTCACGATTTCAAACCTACTAGCCGTATTGAGAAAAGCTTTATGTAGGGTGGGGAAGGACCCCAAAAAGTATGGGACACACTCTTGTATTGGGGCAGCTACAGAGGCTGCACGTTTGGGTTGCTCATGGTCAGACATAAGAAGGATTGGGAGATGGAAATCAAGATGTTGTGAAAGATGTGTGTAAATAAGGTTGACTTGTTTTACAAATCCCGTGCTAACACCTGTCTCCTTTAATTCATGTTGTGTTCATCGTCCTTTGTCTGAAAAAATGAGCACGTGGACAGTGAGTCATTCTTCATAAAATGGGCAGCTGTGCACGCAGAACAAAACATTTATGGCCGATCTCTTGGACTCCAAGTGTCATTCACGAGGTGGTATGAAAAGGGATAAGCGGAATGAGTTGGGGGAACTTATTAAATACTTTAGCTGAACTTTGCTCCGTCAGAGGGTGTCCGGATATGTTAGTTATAAATATAGGCAAAAATTATTCAGTTTAACTGTCAGGTTTGACACTAATAAAGCAAATGCAGTTGGATTTGTCAGTTATAAAACACAAGTGGGGGGGTTTGTGTTTAATATGGACTGAATTTATCCCAAGGAAAATATGGAGAGGAGCGAGGCGTCATGCAGCAATTGAAAAAGCAAGATATAAATTTAATAGAGCAATGAGAATTTTCTGTTCTGAAATGGGCATTACAGTTTTGTCTCATAGGAATCTTAAAGTGAACGATGCTCATATGTTTCATGTTGATGGGGTGCATTTATCCGAATTGGGGCAGGCATAATATTTGCTCGAAATAAGGGAATTGTTTGCAAAAATGTGGAAAGAGAAACTATGGTGCTCTAATAAAGTTTTATAAGTTCAAAACAATTTTCCACAGCTAGGGATGGGGCAGGAAAACTCTTCGGTTTTCCTGGATGGCGGTTTTGGGGGGCTGTACCATCTGGAGCGGGCTTATCCATCTCTCGGGGAGAGGGCAGGTGAAGAGTAAATGATGTGGCTTGGAACAACACGGGACCAGATCGCTTGAGCATTCTTGATGGGGGCAGATCGTGAGATTGGGATATGCAAGGAAAAGAATAATGGGGAAACGTGGAAGACCATGGGGTTTATTGAAGCACTGTTGAGCATTTGGGGATTCTTAAGGGTGGAGGGAATGGTTATGGTTTTTTCTCATGTATTAGTGAGGTTGGGTTATTTACTTTGTTTGTATCAATGAAGTTTATGCTATATACCAGTCTTAATAAAGTGGGCCTCTTTGCTATTTCAAGAGAGTACAGTGGTACGTAACTTATTGTGGGAAACTCATGATTAAAGTTTTAGAGAGAGGAAGGACCTGGACCGGTTTATAAAAAATCAGCAACTAGTCTAAGAGATGGTATCACAAAAATACTCTGTACCTGATTGAGCTGAGCAGATGGAATGATGCCTGTTGGGTTCATGAAAGAAGTCTGTAATATTCACAGTCGCAATAACCATGAGATTTAAAACACATTTTAAAGACAAGATGGCACAATCCTTTCCAACCACTGCATCACAATATAATTTCTCCGTAACCCCTTCGCTGCTAGGCCTTTTCCCCTCCTGTGCTAAGCCCTTTTTGGGCTATTTGAGGTAGTGCGCGCTTAGGCCCCTGTAACTTTTTGACCACATTAGGTATCCACGCCAAATTTGCGTCCTTTTCTTCCAACATCTTGGGGATTCTAAAGGTACCCAGGGTTTGTGGATTCTCCTAGAGGGGTCACAGAAATTAGTCAAAATACAGCAATTTTTTTTTTTTTTTGTGAAAAATGTGAAAAACGGGCTGCAAATGAAAGCTTCTGGGTTTTTCTCTGCAAATGGTATCAAAAAAGGGTTTGTGGGGCTGAAATCACAATTTCTCCAGCTTTTAGGGAATGACAGACTTTTGTTAGAAAACCAACATTTTTTACACAGTTTTGGCATTTTTCTGGGACATACCCTATTTTTGCTATTTTTTGTGCTTTCAACCTCCTTCCAGTTAACGGTAGAAAAGGGTAACAAAACAATAATGGATCCTGGAAAGCTATACATTTTTGAAAAGTAGACAAAATTCTGAATTCAGCAAGGGGTCATTTGCGTAGATCCATCAAGGTTTCTTTATAGAAATTTACAGGCAAATATAGGAGAAATTAAAAATTTGTTGAAAAAAGCAGCCTCTTGAGTCAACGTTTTTACCTGTAACTTCTTCGAATTATGACATCTCTTTGAAAGCAATGTACCGTTACATCCGGTAGACCTTCCTGGTTGTGGGGACATATAGGACTTGTAGGTTCATCAAGAGCCCAACGAACCCAGAGTAGAAAAATGAGCAGCATTTTGTAATGTTTTTTTTTTTTGGTCCGGGTATATAGCAATTATTGTGGGAAAATGTATACTTGGAAAAATCGGTATGAAAGTCACCTATGTATTTCTGAAATGGGAACAAATTACAGAGTTCAGAAACAGTGCATATTTGCACATTTTCGAAATTGGGAATACTCATATTTGCATGACAATTATTGGTCATTTTTCAAAATGACTTTTTTTTTACACAATGTCTTTCATTTGGAAGGGAGAAATGCATCAAAAATCAACAGGTAATAACAGTTGCTTTACAAATTTGAACTACCCTAAGTCTCCCGAGAAAAATGGTACCTCACTTGTGTGGGTAGGCATAGTGCCCACGACAGGAAGTGGCTCAAAACCTAAGGTGAACACACCACATTTTCACACTGAAAATTTACACTTTTTTTGCAAAGAGTCTAGCTGTAGTTTTTGAACCCTAGCCCTGCCGGCACCTAGGGAAACCTAGCAAACCTATACATTTTTGAAAACTAGACACCCAGGGGAATCCAGGATGGGGTGACTTGACTGCCTCCCACCATGGTCTGTTACCCAGAATCCCTTGCAAACGTAAAAAATTGACAAAAAAAACACATTTTCCCCACATTTCTGTGATGGAAAGTTCTGGAATCTGCGTGGATCCACAAATTTCCACCCACCCCGCGTTCCCCAAAGTCCTACGAGAAAAATGGTACCTCACTTGTGCGGGTCGGCCTAGTGCCCGCGACAGGAAACGGCGCAAAACGCAACGTGGTTTTGGAGTGAAAAATGACCCTTTTTTTGGCAAAGTGACTAGCTGTAGATTTTGTACCCTAGCCCTGCCGGCACCTAGGGAAACCTAGCAAACCTATACATTTCTGAAAACTAGACACCCAGGGGAATCCAGGATGGGGTGACTTGACTGCCTCCCACCATGGTCTTATACCCAGAATCCCTAGCAAACGTAAAAAATTGACAAAAAAAACACATTTTCCCCACATTTCTGTGATGGAAAGTTCTGGAATCTGCGTGGATCCACAAATTTCCACCCACCCCGCGTTCCCCAAAGTCCTACGAGAAAAATGGTACCTCACTTGTGCGGGTCGGCCTAGTGCCCGCGACAGGAAACGGCGCAAAACGCAACGTGGTTTTGGAGTGAAAAATGACCCTTTTTTTGGCAAAGTGACTAGCTGTAGATTTTGTACCCTAGCCCTGCCGGCACCTAGGGAAACCTAGCAAACCTATACATTTCTGAAAACTAGACACCCAGGGGAATCCAGGATGGGGTGACTTGACTGCCTCCCACCATGGTCTGTTACCCAGAATCCCTTGCAAACGTAAAAAATTGAAAAAAAACCCACATTTTCCCCACATTTCTGTGATGGAAAGTTCTGGAATCTGCGTGGATCCACAAATTTCCACCCACCCCGCGTTCCCCAAAGTCCTACGAGAAAAATGGTACCTCACTTGTGCGGGTCGGCCTAGTGCCCGCGACAGGAAACGGCGCAAAACGCAACGTGGTTTTGGAGTGAAAAATGACCCTTTTTTGGCAAAGTGACTAGCTGTAGATTTTGTACCCTAGCCCTGCCGGCACCTAGGGAAACCTAGCAAACCTATACATTTCTGAAAACTAGACACCCAGGGGAATCCAGGATGGGGTGACTTGACTGCCTCCCACCATGGTCTGTTACCCAGAATCCCTTGCAAACGTAAAAAATTGAAAAAAAAACCACATTTTCCCCACATTTCTGTGATGGAAAGTTCTGGAATCTGCGTGGATCCACAAATTTCCACCCACCCCGCGTTCCCCAAAGTCCTACGAGAAAAATGGTACCTCACTTGTGCGGGTCGGCCTAGTGCCCGCGACAGGAAACGGCGCAAAACGCAACGTGGTTTTGGAGTGAAAAATGACCCTTTTTTTGGCAAAGTGACTAGCTGTAGATTTTGTACCCTAGCCCTGCCGGCACCTAGGGAAACCTAGCAAACCTATACATTTCTGAAAACTAGACACCCAGGGGAATCCAGGATGGGGTGACTTGACTGCCTCCCACCATGGTCTGTTACCCAGAATCCCTTGCAAAAGTAAAAAATTGAAAAAAAACCCCACATTTTCCCCACATTTCTGTGATGGAAAGTTCTGGAATCTGCGTGGATCCACAAATTTCCACCCACCCCGCGTTCCCCAAAGTCCTACGAGAAAAATGGTACCTCACTTGTGCGGGTCGGCCTAGTGCCCGCGACAGGAAACGGCGCAAAACGCAACGTGGTTTTGGAGTGAAAAATGACCCTTTTTTTGGCAAAGTGACTAGCTGTAGATTTTGTACCCTAGCCCTGCCGGCACCTAGGGAAACCTAGCAAACCTATACATTTCTGAAAACTAGACACCCAGGGGAATCCAGGATGGGGTGACTTGACTGCCTCCCACCATGGTCTGTTACCCAGAATCCCTTGCAAACGTAAAAAATTGAAAAAAAACCACATTTTCCCCACATTTCTGTGATGGAAAGTTCTGGAATCTGCGTGGATCCACAAATTTCCACCCACCCCGCGTTCCCCAAAGTCCTACGAGAAAAATGGTACCTCACTTGTGCGGGTCGGCCTAGTGCCCGCGACAGGAAACGGCGCAAAACGCAACGTGGTTTTGGAGTGAAAAATGACCCTTTTTTTGGCAAAGTGACTAGCTGTAGATTTTGTACCCTAGCCCTGCCGGCACCTAGGGAAACCTAGCAAACCTATACATTTCTGAAAACTAGACACCCAGGGGAATCCAGGATGGGGTGACTTGACTGCCTCCCACCATGGTCTGTTACCCAGAATCCCTTGCAAACGTAAAAAATTGACAAAAAAAACACATTTTCCCCACATTTCTGTGATGGAAAGTTCTGGAATCTGCGTGGATCCACAAATTTCCACCCACCCCGCGTTCCCCAAAGTCCTACGAGAAAAATGGTACCTCACTTGTGCGGGTCGGCCTAGTGCCCGCGACAGGAAACGGCGCAAAACGCAACGTGGTTTTGGAGTGAAAAATGACCCTTTTTTTGGCAAAGTGACTAGCTGTAGATTTTGTACCCTAGCCCTGCCGGCACCTAGGGAAACCTAGCAAACCTATACATTTCTGAAAACTAGACACCCAGGGGAATCCAGGATGGGGTGACTTGACTGCCTCCCACCATGGTCTGTTACCCAGAATCCCTTGCAAACGTAAAAAATTGACAAAAAAAACACATTTTCCCCACATTTCTGTGATGGAAAGTGCTGGAATCTGCGTGGATCCACAAATTTCCACCCACCCCGCGTTCCCCAAAGTCCTACGAGAAAAATGGTACCTCACTTGTGCGGGTCGGCCTAGTGCCCGCGACAGGAAACGGCGCAAAACGCAACGTGGTTTTGGAGTGAAAAATGACCCTTTTTTTGGCAAAGTGACTAGCTGTAGATTTTGTACCCTAGCCCTGCCGGCACCTAGGGAAACCTAGCAAACCTATACATTTCTGAAAACTAGACACCCAGGGGAATCCAGGATGGGGTGACTTGACTGCCTCCCACCATGGTCTGTTACCCAGAATCCCTTGCAAACGTAAAAAATTGACAAAAAAAAACACATTTTCCCCACATTTCTGTGATGGAAAGTTCTGGAATCTGCGTGGATCCACAAATTTCCACCCACCCCGCGTTCCCCAAAGTCCTACGAGAAAAATGGTACCTCACTTGTGCGGGTTGGCCTAGTGCCCGCGACAGGAAACGGCGCAAAACGCAACGTGGTTTTGGAGTGAAAAATGACCCTTTTTTTGGCAAAGTGACTAGCTGTAGATTTTGTACCCTAGCCCTGCCGGCACCTAGGGAAACCTAGCAAACCTATACATTTCTGAAAACTAGACACCCAGGGGAATCCAGGATGGGGTGACTTGACTGCCTCCCACCATGGTCTGTTACCCAGAATCCCTTGCAAACGTAAAAAATTGACAAAAAAAAACACATTTTCCCCACATTTCTGTGATGGAAAGTTCTGGAATCTGCGTGGATCCACAAATTTCCACCCACCCCGCGTTCCCCAAAGTCCTACGAGAAAAATGGTACCTCACTTGTGCGGGTTGGCCTAGTGCCCGCGACAGGAAACGGCGCAAAACGCAACGTGGTTTTGGAGTGAAAAATGACCCTTTTTTTGGCAAAGTGACTAGCTGTAGATTTTGTACCCTAGCCCTGCCGGCACCTAGGGAAACCTAGCAAACCTATACATTTCTGAAAACTAGACACCCAGGGGAATCCAGGATGGGGTGACTTGACTGCCTCCCACCATGGTCTGTTACCCAGAATCCCTTGCAAACGTAAAAAATTGAAAAAAAAAACACATTTTCCCCACATTTCTGTGATGGAAAGTTCTGGAATCTGCGTGGATCCACAAATTTCCACCCACCCCGCGTTCCCCAAAGTCCTACGAGAAAAATGGTACCTCACTTGTGCGGGTCGGCCTAGTGCCCGCGACAGGAAACGGCGCAAAACGCAACGTGGTTTTGGAGTGAAAAATGACCCTTTTTTTGGCAAAGTGACTAGCTGTAGATTTTGTACCCTAGCCCTGCCGGCACCTAGGGAAACCTAGCAAACCTATACATTTCTGAAAACTAGACACCCAGGGGAATCCAGGATGGGGTGACTTGACTGCCTCCCACCATGGTCTGTTACCCAGAATCCCTTGCAAACATAAAAAATTGACAAAAAAACACATTTTCCCCACATTTCTGTGATGGAAAGTTCTGGAATCTGCGTGGATCCACAAATTTCCACCCACCCCGCGTTCCCCAAAGTCCTACGAGAAAAATGGTACCTCACTTGTGCGGGTCGGCCTAGTGCCCGCGACAGGAAACGGCGCAAAACGCAACGTGGTTTTGGAGTGAAAAATGACCCTTTTTTTGGCAAAGTGACTAGCTGTAGATTTTGTACCCTAGCCCTGCCGGCACCTAGGGAAACCTAGCAAACCTATACATTTCTGAAAACTAGACACCCGGCAGTTTCCAGGGAGGTATGGCTTGCGTGGATCCCCCAACGTTTCCTTAACCAGAATCCCCTGCAAACCTCAATTTTTGCCCAAAAAATCACTTTTTTCACACATTTTGGGGTGGGAAAGTAGTGGCATCACCGGGCTCACACAAATTTACCACCACCCAGCGTTCCCCCAGGTCTCCCGGTAAACATGGTGCCTCACTTGTGTGGGAGGCCCAAGTACCCGCGGCAGGCAAGGGCCCCAAAGGTAGTGAGGCCACCTCAAGATGGCCTATCGCCAAACCACCTGGTTTTGCAAGGGGGGTCACTTTGGTTTTTGGCCCGGTGCGCGGCGGCCATCTAGGGAAACCTACCAAACCCAGGCATTTTTGAAAACTAGACACCCGGCGGCTTCCAGGGAGGTATGGCTTGCGTGGATCCCCCAACGTTTCCTTACCCAGAATCCCCTGCAAACCTCAATTTTTGCTCAAAAAATCACTTTTTTCACACATTTTGGGGTGGGAAAGTAGTGGCATCACCGGGCTCACACAAATTTACCACCACCCAGCGTTCCCCCAGGTCTCCCGGTAAAAATGGTGCCTCACTTGTGTGGGAGGCCCAAGTACCCGCGGCAGGCAAGGGCCCCAAAGGTAGTGAGGCCACCTCAAGATGGCCTATCGCCAAACCACCTGGTTTTGCAAGGGGGGTCACTTTGGTTTTTGGCCCGGTGCGCGGCGGCCATCTAGGGAAACCTACCAAACCCAGGCATTTTTGAAAACTAGACACCCGGCGGCTTCCAGGGAGGTATGGCTTGCGTGGATCCCCCAACGTTTCCTTACCCAGAATCCCCTGCAAACCTCAATTTTTGCTCAAAAAATCACTTTTTTCACACATTTTGGGGTGGGAAAGTAGTGGCATCACCGGGCTCACACAAATTTACCACCACCCAGCGTTCCCCCAGGTCTCCCGGTAAAAATGGTGCCTCACTTGTGTGGGAGGCCCAAGTACCCGCGGCAGGCAAGGGCCCCAAAGGTAGTGAGGCCACCTCAAGATGGCCTATCGCCAAACCACCTGGTTTTGCAAGGGGGGTCACTTTGGTTTTTGGCCCGGTGCGCGGCGGCCATCTAGGGAAACCTACCAAACCCAGGCATTTTTGAAAACTAGACACCCGGCGGCTTCCAGGGAGGTATGGCTTGCGTGGATCCCCCAACGTTTCCCTACCCAGAATCCCCTGCAAACCTCAATTTTTGCTCAAAAAATCACTTTTTTCACACATTTTGGGGTGGGAAAGTAGTGGCATCACCGGGCTCACACAAATTTACCACCACCCAGCGTTCCCCCAGGTCTCCCGGTAAAAATGGTGCCTCACTTGTGTGGGAGGCCCAAGTACCCGCGGCAGGCAAGGGCCCCAAAGGTAGTGAGGCCACCTCAAGATGGCCTATCGCCAAACCACCTGGTTTTGCAAGGGGGGTCACTTTGGTTTTTGGCCCGGTGCACGGCGGCCATCTAGGGAAACCTACCAAACCCAGGCATTTTTGAAAACTAGACACCCGGCGGCTTCCAGGGAGGTATGGCTTGCGTGGATCCCCCAACGTTTCCTTACCCAGAATCTCCTGCAAACCTCAATTTTTGCTCAAAAAATCTCTTTTTTCACACATTTTGGGGTGGGAAAGTAGTGGCATCACCGGGCTCACACAAATTTACCACCACCCAGCGTTCCCCCAGGTCTCCCGGTAAAAATGGTGCCTCACTTGTGTGGGAGGCCCAAGTACCCGCGGCAGGCAAGGGCCCCAAACGTAGTGAGGCGACCTCAAGATGGCCTATCGCCAAACCACCTGGTTTTGCAAGGGGGGTCACTTTGGTTTTTGGCCCGGTGCACGGCGGCCATCTAGGGAAACCTACCAAACCCAGGCATTTTTGAAAACTAGACACCCGGCGGCTTCCAGGGAGGTATGGCTTGCGTGGATCCCCCAACGTTTCCTTACCCAGAATCCCCTGCAAACCTCAATTTTTGCCCAAAAAATCACTTTTTTCACACATTTTGGGGTGGGAAAGTAGTGGCATCACCGGGCTCACACAAATTTACCACCACCCAGCGTTCCCCCAGGTCTCCCGGTAAAAATGGTGCCTCACTTGTGTGGGAGGCCCAAGTACCCGCGGCAGGCAAGGGCCCCAAACGTAGTGAGGCGACCTCAAGATGGCCTATCGCCAAACCACCTGGTTTTGCAAGGGGGGTCACTTTGGTTTTTGGCCCGGTGCACGGCGGCCATCTAGGGAAACCTACCAAACCCAGGCATTTTTGAAAACTAGACACCCGGAGGCTTCCAGGGAGGTATGGCTTGCATGGATCCCCCAACGTTTCCTTACCCAGAATCCCCTGCAAACCTCAATTTTTGCTTAAAAAATCACTTTTTTCACACATTTTGGGGTGGGAAAGTAGTGGCATCACCGGGCTCACACAAATTTACCACCACCCAGCGTTCCCCCAGGTCTCCCGGTAAAAATGGTGCCTCACTTGTGTGGGAGGCCCAAGTACCCGCGGCAGGCAAGGGCCCCAAACGTAGTGAGGCGACCTCAAGATGGCCTATCGCCAAACCACCTGGTTTTGCAAGGGGGGTCACTTTGGTTTTTGGCCCGGTGCGCGGCGGCCATCAAGGGAAACCTACCAAACCCAGGCATTTTTGAAAACTAGACACCCGGCGGCTTCCAGGGAGGTATGGCTTGCGTGGATCCCCCAACGTTTCCTTACCCAGAATCCCCTGCAAACCTCAATTTTTGCTTAAAAAATCACTTTTTTCACACATTTTGGGGTGGGAAAGTAGTGGCATCACCGGGCTCACACAAATTTACCACCACCCAGCGTTCCCCCAGGTCTCCCGGTAAAAATGGTGCCTCACTTGTGTGGGAGGCCCAAGTACCCGCGGCAGGCAAGGGCCCCAAACGTAGTGAGGCGACCTCAAGATGGCCTATCGCCAAACCACCTAGTTTTGCAAGGGGGGTCACTTTGGTTTTTGGCCCGGTGCGCGGCGGCCATCTAGGGAAACCTACCAAACCCAGGCATTTTTGAAAACTAGACACCCGGCGGCTTCCAGGGAGGTATGGCTTGCGTGGATCCCCCAACGTTTCCTTACCCAGAATCCCCTGCAAACCTCAAATTTTGCCCCAAAAATCACTTTTTTCACACATTTTGGGGTGGGAAAGTAGTGGCATCACCGGGCTCACACAAATTTACCACCACCCAGCGTTCCCCCAGGTCTCCCGGTAAAAATGGTGCCTCACTTGTGTGGGAGGCCCAAGTACCCGCGGCAGGCAAGGGCCCCAAACGTAGTGAGGCGACATCAAGATGGCCTATCGCCAAACCACCTGGTTTTGCAAGGGGGGTCACTTTGGTTTTTGGCCCGGTGCACGGCGGCCATCTAGGGAAACCTACCAAACCCAGGCATTTTTGAAAACTAGACACCCGGCGGCTTCCAGGGAGGTATGGCTTGCGTGGATCCCCCAACGTTTCCTTACCCAGAATCCCCTGCAAACCTCAATTTTTGCTCAAAAAATCACTTTTTTCACACATTTTGGGGTGGGAAAGTAGTGGCATCACCGGGCTCACACAAATTTACCACCACCCAGCGTTCCCCCAGGTCTCCCGGTAAAAATGGTGCCTCACTTGTGTGGGAGGCCCAAGTACCCGCGGCAGGCAAGGGCCCCAAACGTAGTGAGGCGACCTCAAGATGGCCTATCGCCAAACCACCTGGTTTTGCAAGGGGGTCACTTTGGTTTTTGGCCCGGTGCGCGGCGGCCATCTAGGGAAACCTACCAAACCCAGGCATTTTTGAAAACTAGACACCCGGCGGCTTCCAGGGAGGTATGGCTTGCGTGGATCCCCCAACGTTTCCTTACCCAGAATCCCCTGCAAACCTCAATTTTTGCTCAAAAAATCACTTTTTTCACACATTTTGGGGTGGAAAATTAGTGGCATCACCGGGCTCACACAAATTTACCACCACCCAGCGTTCCCCCAGGTCTCCCGGTAAAAATGGTGCCTCACTTGTGTGGGAGGCCCAAGTACCCGCGGCAGGCAAGGACAACAAACGTAGTGAGGCAACATCAACATTGCCTATCCCAAATGTCGCCTCACTACGTTTGTTGTCCTTGCCTGCCGCGGGTACTTGGGCCTCCCACACAAGTGAGGCACCATTTTTACCGGGAGACCTGGGGGAACGCTGGGTGGTGGTAAATTTGTGTGAGCCCGGTGATGCCACTACTTTCCCACCCCAAAATGTGTGAAAAAAGTGATTTTTTGGGCAAAATTTGAGGTTTGCAGGGGATTCTGGGTAAGGAAACGTTGGGGGATCCACGCAAGCCATACCTCCCTGGAAGCCGCCGGGTGTCTAGTTTTCAAAAATGCCTGGGTTCGGTAGGTTTCCCTAGATGGCCGCCGCGCACCGGGCCAAAAACCAAAGTGACCCCCCTTGCAAAACCAGGTGGTTTGGCGATAGGCCATCTTGAGGTCGCCTCACTACGTTTGGGGCCCTTGCCTGCCGCGGGTACTTGGGCCTCCCACACAAGTGAGGCACCATTTTTACCGGGAGACCTGGGGGAACGCTGGGTGGTGGTAAATTTGTGTGAGCCCGGTGATGCCACTACTTTCCCACCCCAAAATGTGTGAAAAAAGTGATTTTTTGAGCAAAAATTGAGGTTTGCAGGGGATTCTGGGTAAGGAAACGTTGGGGGATCCACGCAAGCCATACCTCCCTGGAAGCCGCCGGGTGTCTAGTTTTCAAAAATGCCTGGGTTTGGTAGGTTTCCCTAGATGGCCGCCGTGCACCGGGCCAAAAACCAAAGTGACCCCCCTTGCAAAACCAGGTGGTTTGGCGATAGGCCATCTTGAGGTCGCCTCACTACGTTTGGGGCCCTTGCCTGCCGCGGGTACTTGGGCCTCCCACACAAGTGAGGCACCATTTTTACCGGGAGACCTGGGGGAACGCTGGGTGGTGGTAAATTTGTGTGAGCCCGGTGATGCCACTACTTTCCCACCCCAAAATGTGTGAAAAAAGTGATTTTTTGGGCAAAATTTGAGGTTTGCAGGGGATTCTGGGTAAGGAAACGTTGGGGGATCCACGCAAGCCATACCTCCCTGGAAGCCGCCGGGTGTCTAGTTTTCAAAAATGCCTGGGTTTGGTAGGTTTCCCTAGATGGCCGCCGCGCACCGGGCCAAAAACCAAAGTGACCCCCCTTGCAAAACCAGGTGGTTTGGCGATAGGCCATCTTGAGGTCGCCTCACTACGTTTGGGGCCCTTGCCTGCCGCGGGTACTTGGGCCTCCCACACAAGTGAGGCACCATTTTTACCGGGAGACCTGGGGGAACGCTGGGTGGTGGTAAATTTGTGTGAGCCCGGTGATGCCACTACTTTCCCACCCCAAAATGTGTGAAAAAAGTGATTTTTTGGGCAAAATTTGAGGTTTGCAGGGGATTCTGGGTAAGGAAACGTTGGGGGATCCACGCAAGCCATACCTCCCTGGAAGCCGCCGGGTGTCTAGTTTTCAAAAATGCCTGGGTTTGGTAGGTTTCCCTAGATGGCCGCCGCGCACCGGGCCAAAAACCAAAGTGACCCCCCTTGCAAAACCAGGTGGTTTGGCGATAGGCCATCTTGAGGTCGCCTCACTACGTTTGGGGCCCTTGCCTGCCGCGGGTACTTGGGCCTCCCACACAAGTGAGGCACCATTTTTACCGGGAGACCTGGGGGAACGCTGGGTGGTGGTAAATTTGTGTGAGCCCGGTGATGCCACTACTTTCCCACCCCAAAATGTGTGAAAAAAGTGCTTTTTTGAGCAAAAATTGAGGTTTGCAGGGGATTCTGGGTAAGGAAACGTTGGGGGATCCACGCAAGCCATACCTCCCTGGAAGCCGCCGGGTGTCTAGTTTTCAAAAATGCCTGGGTTTGGTAGGTTTCCCTAGATGGCCGCCGTGCACCGGGCCAAAAACCAAAGTGACCCCCCTTGCAAAACCAGGTGGTTTGGCGATAGGCCATCTTGAGGTCGCCTCACTACGTTTGGGGCCCTTGCCTGCCGCGGGTACTTGGGCCTCCCACACAAGTGAGGCACCATTTTTACCGGGAGACCTGGGGGAACGCTGGGTGGTGGTAAATTTGTGTGAGCCCGGTGATGCCACTACTTTCCCACCCCAAAATGTGTGAAAAAAGTGATTTTTTGGGCAAAATTTGAGGTTTGCAGGGGATTCTGGGTAAGGAAACGTTGGGGGATCCACGCAAGCCATACCTCCCTGGAAGCCGCCGGGTGTCTAGTTTTCAAAAATGCCTGGGTTTGGTAGGTTTCCCTAGATGGCCGCCGCGCACCGGGCCAAAAACCAAAGTGACCCCCCTTGCAAAACCAGGTGGTTTGGCGATAGGCCATCTTGAGGTCGCCTCACTACGTTTGGGGCCCTTGCCTGCCGCGGGTACTTGGGCCTCCCACACAAGTGAGGCACCATTTTTACCGGGAGACCTGGGGGAACGCTGGGTGGTGGTAAATTTGTGTGAGCCCGGTGATGCCACTACTTTCCCACCCCAAAATGTGTGAAAAAAGTGCTTTTTTGAGCAAAAATTGAGGTTTGCAGGGGATTCTGGGTAAGGAAACGTTGGGGGATCCACGCAAGCCATACCTCCCTGGAAGCCGCCGGGTGTCTAGTTTTCAAAAATGCCTGGGTTTGGTAGGTTTCCCTAGATGGCCGCCGTGCACCGGGCCAAAAACCAAAGTGACCCCCCTTGCAAAACCAGGTGGTTTGGCGATAGGCCATCTTGAGGTCGCCTCACTACGTTTGGGGCCCTTGCCTGTCGCGGGTACTTGGGCCTCCCACACAAGTGAGGCACCATTTTTACCGGGAGACCTGGGGGAACGCTGGGTGGTGGTAAATTTGTGTGAGCCCGGTGATGCCACTACTTTCCCACCCCAAAATGTGTGAAAAAAGTGATTTTTTGAGCAAAAATTGAGGTTTGCAGGGGATTCTGGGTAAGGAAACGTTGGGGGATCCACGCAAGCCATACCTCCCTGGAAGCCGCCGGGTGTCTAGTTTTCAAAAATGCCTGGGTTTGGTAGGTTTCCCTAGATGGCCGCCGCGCACCGGGCCAAAAACCAAAGTGACCCCCCTTGCAAAACCAGGTGGTTTGGCGATAGGCCATCTTGAGGTCGCCTCACTACGTTTGGGGCCCTTGCCTGCCGCGGGTACTTGGGCCTCCCACACAAGTGAGGCACCATTTTTACCGGGAGACCTGGGGGAACGCTGGGCGGTGGTAAATTTGTGTGAGCCCGGTGATGCCACTACTTTCCCACCCCAAAATGTGTGAAAAAAGTGATTTTTTGAGCAAAAATTTAGGTTTGCAGGGGATTCTGGGTAAGGAAACGTTGGGGGATCCACGCAAGCCATACCTCCCTGGAAGCCGCCGGGTGTCTAGTTTTCAAAAATGCCTGGGTTTGGTAGGTTTCCCTAGATGGCCGCCGTGCACCGGGCCAAAAACCAAAGTGACCCCCCTTGCAAAACCAGGTGGTTTGGCGATAGGCCATCTTGATGTCGCCTCACTACGTTTGGGGCCCTTGCCTGCCGCGGGTACTTGGGCCTCCCACACAAGTGAGGCACCATTTTTACCGGGAGACCTGGGGGAACGCTGGGTGGTGGTAAATTTGTGTGAGCCCGGTGATGCCACTACTTTCCCACCCCAAAATGTGTGAAAAAAGTGATTTTTTGGGCAAAATTTGAGGTTTGCAGGGGATTCTGGGTAAGGAAACGTTGGGGGATCCACGCAAGCCATACCTCCCTGGAAGCCGCCGGGTGTCTAGTTTTCAAAAATGCCTGGGTTTGGTAGGTTTCCCTAGATGGCCGCCGCGCACCGGGCCAAAAACCAAAGTGACCCCCCTTGCAAAACCAGGTGGTTTGGCGATAGGCCATCTTGAGGTCGCCTCACTACGTTTGGGGCCCTTGCCTGCCGCGGGTACTTGGGCCTCCCACACAAGTGAGGCACCATTTTTACCGGGAGACCTGGGGGAACGCTGGGTGGTGGTAAATTTGTGTGAGCCCGGTGATGCCACTACTTTCCCACCCCAAAATGTGTGAAAAAAGTGATTTTTTGGGCAAAAATTGAGGTTTGCAGGGGATTCTAGGTAAGGAAACGTTGGGGGATCCACGCAAGCCATACCTCCCTGGAAGCCGCCGGGTGTCTAGTTTTCAGAAATGCGTGGGTTGGAAAGGTTTCCCTAGATGGCCGCCGAGCCCTGGGCAAAAAACCAAAGTAACCCCCCTTGCAAAACCAGATTACCTATTGTTACTACAGCGTGAGAATTTAGGAATAATACTGCAAAGAAAATGTGGCAGACAATTTGAGGTTTACAGGACAATGGGGATAAAAAATATTTTTCAAATCACTAGAGAGACATCACCATGAACTCCCAAAGGTTTTCGACAATATCTACAGTTGGTGGGTTATTCTTACATGGAAAGTGTACCTTGGCAGAGAAACAAAAAACAAAGATTCCTGCACAACCATCTATTCCTCAAACACACACACATACTGGTTGGATTTGGCACGAGGGCAAGTCATGGTTCAGTGTATTAAATTTTATTAACAAGAGATTTCACAAAAATGAAATGCACTCTCAATAATTAAATTCACAAAAAACCAAACCAATGACTTGCAGCTCGTGAGCTGTAAAGCCACGTCAAGGCACCAACCGCTTTACAGGCCATTCACACACCTTTCATACGTGATACAAACAAGACCATTCGCACCACCAGGTACAAAAGCAACACAGTACAAAAATCACCAAAAAGGGACAAGGTACACCCTGCTTCAGAAAGACAAATATTACTGCACAGTCATCTAACCCGCAAGCACACACACATACTGGTTGGATTTGGCACGAGGGTGAGTGATGGTTCAGTAGATAAAATTGTATTACCAAGTGATTTCACAAAACATGAAATGCACTGGTAATAATTGAAAGGGCAAGAAACTGAACCATTGACTCACAGCTCGTGAGCTGTAAAGCCACGACAAGGCACCAACCTCTTTACAGGCCATTCATACACCTTTCATACGTGTGAGACATACAAAACCATTCACACCGCCAGCCGCGGGCCCATCACATAACAAAACTCACACCAGCACACAGCGCCATTCAAGGGCCCATCACTTTCACACGCCCACAATCCAGACACAGCAACTACACAGGCTGAAGGATTGCGTGGAGTGGCACTCAGCTAGCAGTGTGTGTAGTGACCAGCAGAAAGTCACTACTCACACACAGCCAGCCAAGCACCAGTCGACACACACCGCTAGCCAAACGCCAGTCCACGCACACCGCTAGCCAAGCGCCAGTCCAGGCACACCGCCATCCAATCGCCAGTCCAGGCACACCGGCAGCCAATCGCCAATCCACCTACACCGCCAGCCAAGCTCCAGTCCACGGACACCACCAGACAAGCACCATTCCACGCACACCGCCAGCCAAGCTCCAGTCCACACACACCACCAGACAAGCTCCAGTCCACGGACACCACCAGCCAAGCTCCAGTCCACGGACACCACCAGCCAAACACCAGTCCGCACACACCACCAGTCCACACACACTGCCAGCCAAGTACCAGTCCACGCACAGCGCCAGCCAAGCACCATTCCACGCACACCACCAGCCAAGCACCATTCCACGCACACCGCCAGCCAAGCACCATTCCACGCACACCACCAGCCACGCACCAGTCCACGCACACCGCCAGCCAAGCACCATTCCACGCACACCACCAGCCACGCACCAGTCCACGCACACCGCCAGTCCATGCACACCGCCAGTCCACGCACACCGTCAGCCAAGCACCATTCCACGCACACCACCAACCAAGTGCCAGTCCACACACACCAACAGCCAAGCGCAAGCCTACACACACCGCCATCACATTTTGGATTTTTTTAGAAAAAAATAAAAACACAAACAAATTGCAAATAGATACAAATCTTCTAACAGAAAATCAGCAACTAAATACATTGCACTAACACCAACATTGAAACAGAATCAAATTATCCAAAGAATACAGACCAGGCAGTTCACTTTACCACTCAAGAATCCTCCCAAAAATTCTTTCGCGTGTGGTACGCTCTAAAACAAGCAGAGAGACACAGTGCAGGATGAGAAGGACAGTCGGGGCAGTACATACGACTCTCCTTCCGCGAACCTCTTCGCCAACAGACTCTACATCTCCTACTGGGAAAATCTTTTGCGGGTGTGGGAGGAATGTGATCTGGAAAGTGGCGTTCTTTCAATCTAGCAACATCCTCCACCAGTCCAACTCTAGGAACACTTGCCTGTTCCACTACAACAAGGCTGCCTATTACAGACTCCTGAAACTTAGCAAAAGTCATCTTTGACTCAGGGCAAGAATCCTGGAACACAACAAAAGCATTAAACATTGCCAAGTGGAAAAGATGGATAGCCAACTTCTTGTACCAAATGTAAGCCTTACGAAGAGCAGTGTAAGGTTCCAACCTCTGATCTACTCTGTCAACACCACCCATGTACCTATTATAGTCTAAAACACATACAGGTTTGCGCGCTTCAGCGACCTGACCCCAAACAGTCACAGGTGCAGTGCTTTCATCATGGATGGAAGTCAGCATGTAGACATCTCTCCTGTCTGTAAACTTCACAGCAAGAAGCTCCTGGCAACGCAACGCACTGCACTGTCCCCGCACAAGCTTTTGACAAACAAGTTCTTTCGGAAAACCTTTACGGTTACAGCGGACTGTGCCACAAGCAAAAGTGTCCACTTTGGCCAATTCCCTGAACAACCGCACACCAGTGTAGAAGTTATCTACATATAAATGGTGGCCTTTGTTAAAAAATCCTCTTCCAAGTTCCCAAACAATTTTCTCAGTCACTCCAAAAGTGGACGGACAACCAGGGAGGTTAAACCTAGATTCCTTACCGGTGTACACCCTGAAATTAGAGACATATCCAGTCCTACTGTCACACAGCATATACAGCTTTATTCCATAGCGTGCCCTCTTACTAGGAATGTATTGCCTAAAAACCAAGCGGCCCTTGAACAACACCAAAGACTCATCCACTGCAATTTCTCTACCAGGGGCATAAATCTCAGAAAATCGATCAACAAAGTGATCAAGGACAGGCCTAATCTTAAAAAGACGGTCACAATCAGGGTGATCTCGTGGCAACGCTAAACCATTATCTACAAAGTGCATCATCCGAAGCAGAAGCAAATACCTGTCACGACTCATGACTGCCGGAAAAATAGACGTTGCCATCAAGGGACTGCTAGACCAATATGAAGCCAATGATGGCTTCCTTAGCAAGCCCATCAAAAAAGTTAAACCCAAGAACTTCTTCATCTCTTCAACATTTGTGGGAGTCCACCGGGTAGCTCTAGAGTGTGGCTTAAGACTGGCACTGTTGTCCCTCAAAAACTGTTCGGCATACAAATTAGTCTGCTCAACAATCTCTGCCAAAAACACATCGTCCATAAACAACTGAAAAAAATTTACAGGCAAAAAGTTCTCGGTATTCACTCTAGACCCTGGTACACCAGTAAACTCAGGAAATTCCGGCTGCACCATGCCAGGGGCAACCCAGAGGTCATCACTTTCAACGGGAAGACTTGCAGCCCCAGCCTGCAGCCCAGATGTCTCTTGCCGCACTACACCAACGGAAAGGCTTGCAGCCCCAGCCTGCAGCCCAGATGCCTCTTGCCGCACTACACCAACGGGAAGCCTTGCAGTCCCAGCCTGCAGCCCAGATGTCTCTTGCCGCACTACACCAACGGGAAGCCTTGCAGCCGCAGGCTGCAGCCCAGATGCCTCTTGCCGCACTATCGGCACATCAGTCTCCTCCTCTAACACAGGCACTTCATCCGCACTAAGAGTATCTTCATCATCCGATGACCCCATACGGAGAGAAAACTCACTGCCAGAATCGTCCCCTGCCCCCTCTCCCTCAGAAGCAGAGTCAGTCTCTGACCCAATATCAGAGGAAGACTCAAACAGCAAACCAACAACCTGCTGAGCAGTCATCCTGCGGCTAGCCATTATACCTACTAAGATGGAAGACTGCACAAACAAGTCAACAACAACCAACAATGTGCAAACCAAGTAAGTAAAGAAATGTGTACCTTATATCAATAAGATCAATGTACTCAAAAACTATACAATCCAAAATCAAAAGAGACAGCTACACTCACCAGAAACAAACTCTGCAGTGACACAGCAAAGACCAACGATATCAAACTAGAAAGAAGAAAAAAAAACAAATTACTCACAAGACAACAAAATACACATCGTGCACCAATGCAAAAAGTTTTTGAAACTCAAAAACCAAACATACTGCTATTATTACACCATTTGCAAAAAAAAACAGGCAGAGAAATCAAACACATTTGCATTGTACAAAAAAACAGTCTCTTACCAAACTACACAAACAGCAAAACCACCAGAACCAAAACGTCACCGTGAACAGAAGAAAAGCCTTCACCTAGAACAAAAAAGTAAACAAAAAAAACATTACAATTGGAAATCACAAAAAATATAACAATAAACATTATAACATGCCATGTCACTACCCAAATGGTCAATCGGTTTGTGTGCCAGGTCAGGCAGAAAACAGCAGGAAAAAAAAGGCTATTCAGTCCCGGGGCAGGTGAGCCAAATACATATAACAAATTGCACCCTGGAAGCGAGGGGTCACTTCTATTTCTAATTGAACTAATTCCCTGGTGTCTAGTGGGCTTTTCTGCCTCCAATGGGAGCAGAAACGGCAAAAAAATAAAACCGATCTGCCCACAGAGGGGCAAGAAAAGTCTTCAAAACATTTAGGGGCCCAAGGAAGCGACCCTTGCCCAAGGGGTCGCTTCCTACAATAATATTTCTATCCCTGGTGTCTAGTGGGCTTTTCTACCCCCCCCAAGGAGCAGAAACGGACAGAAAGACGACCAATCTGCCCCCAGGGGGGGCAGAAAAGTATTCTACATAATTAGGCCGCAAAGGAAGCGACCCTTGCCCAAGGGGTCGCTTCCTACATAAAGAAAAAGACATCCCTGGTGTCTAGTGGGCTTTTCTGCCCCCCCTGGGGGCAGAAACGGGCAGAAAGACGACCGATCTGCCCCCAGGGGGGGCAGAAAAGTCTTCAAATTATTTGACCCCACAAGGAAGCGACCCTTGCCTAAGGGGTCGCTTCCTACATAGCATAAACGACATCCCTGGTGTCTAGTGGGCTTTTCTGCCCCCCCTGGGGGCAGAAACGCGCAGAAAGCGGACCGATCTGCCCCCAGGGGGGGCAGAAAAGACTTCCACAAATTTTGCCCCCAAGGAAGCGACCCTTGCCCAAGGGGTCGCTTCCTACATAGTAAAAACGACATCCCTGGTGTCTAGTGGGATTTTCTGCCCCCCCCTGGGGGCAGAAACGCGCAGAAAGCGGACCGATCTGCCCCCAGGGGGGGCAGAAAAGACTTCCACAAATTTTGCCCCCAAGGAAGCGACCCTTGCCCAAGGGGTCGCTTCCTACATAGTAAAAACGACATCCCTGGTGTCTAGTGGGCTTTTCTGCCCCCCCTGGGGGCAGAAACGCGCAGAAAGCGGGCCGATCTGCCCCCAGGGGGGGCAGAAAAGACTTTGCCAAATTTTCACCCCCAAGGAAGCGACCCTTGCCCAAGGGGTCGCTTCCCAAACTCAAAATACAAAATCCCTGGTGTCTAGTGGGGCATCCCTACTCCACGATCGCGACGCTGTGCGCGATCGTGGAGCAGGAATGCCCTGTATTGAGACATCGGGGGAGAGGAAATACTCTTTCCTCTCCCCCGATGCCTCAATACTACAGATTTCACCGCCGCGGCCCCCACCAGACGACAAACACCTACCTCTGCTCCCCTTGGACGCGCTGGAAGAAATGGATTCCAGCGCGTCCAACGCTTCCTGATGACGCCGGCGCGCGCTGTGCGCGCTGACGTCATCAGAAAGCGTGGGGGGGCTCGGGGGGGGTCGGGGGTGGCAGCGGAAGCTCTTCCGCTGCCACCCCCGTAAAGGGGGGCAAGATCGAGGCACAAGGGGGGGAGCGCCAGCGCTTCCCCCGGGGGCTGTCCTCATGACGGAACGGTTCCGTCATGAGCACAGCCCAACCGATGCTCATGACGGAACCGTTCCGTCATGAGCATCGAAGGGGTTAATGGCAATGTATGCCTTAGAAGGGAGACAGTGTTTGTTGCAAATGCTGTTCCTGCCATATTACGAGGCACAAGTGCAAACCACAAACTGGAAGAGGGATGACTTTTACATCCTTTGTACCTGCTGATGGAGAGGGACACAGTTGCACACCAAATTTCCCTTTTGACTAGTGTGGAATTGTTTTTAAACTAAAATTCACTTTTGACTACAATTCCTGCTTTAATCAGGAGTTCACGGCCAAACACAAAGTTTGTGACCAAGCACGAGTAAAGGCAGCTTACCTCAAATAGGGACAGAGATTAAACACAAGCAAGAAATGATATATACATATCGGTCTACATAGAGTCTTCCGGTCAGCCCTCTTCATCCATTGGTTTGTTTGTGTCATTTACATTTTGCTTCTGCCCACTACTGCGTTTAAGCACAAAAAGCAAAAGATATATATCTATAGGTCTACATAGAATATTTCGGTCAGCCCTCTTCATCCAATGGTCTGTTTAAGTGACATTCACATTTTGCGGTGTTGCAGGGATTCTGCTTATGCACAGAACTATGCACAGGAAACCAGGACCTCAGTGAATTGTGGTGTACCAGAAACTCACCTCAGAACCCAGAACCCCTTATCCGACCAGCATCAGTGTCCCATTCGTTATCCGAGTTTTATCTCGGCGGTCCCAATGTATAGACAACCCAGAACAAGCGACTTAGTGTATTCTCAGGAATGGTGGGAATCAGAAATACCTGTTCGTAATTATTCTCATATCAGTCCACAACAGAATATACAGAGACACGGTAAAGTTTAAAGAGTTTATTTTATAAACCTCGTGTCCTAAGATGCAGTACTTTGGCTAACATAAGCAGACAAATGATTAAAATCAAAACCATCAGCATAGTTACAATACCATAGAAAATGAAAGGAGTAATCATACTAAAATGACAGTGGATCTCAGCCACCTTCCTTTCGCTAGCAAACTAATATTATTATTATTAGACTAGTAAAAGGTCTCTAGGCTTGAATGAGGAACCCCATACCGTAAAGATCAGCTCAGAGAGATCACATCACAGGATCAGCTAGGCTCTGCTCCTGGGAAAGCTCTTCTTCCGAATGTGATGAAAAACATGTAACACTGCAATATTAAAAGCACCCGACTTTCAGGTATTTGCAGCTGTGGGCGTGTTATGGCTAAATAGTGGGCCGATCAACCTGAATCCAACAACATGCACCGTCTAGCGACCCAGACTGTTTCTTTACACGATGTGCAGACCAAGGTCGCTGCTCACTGTTTGGGATGTAAACAACAGACAGTTCTCATGTGAAGCAAAGTCGAGCAAGCATTTCTCAATTAATAACATGTGACTACAGTGTCGTGTACAAAAGCAGCAAAAGCGGCAAGATGGCTTTCTAACATCTAACTCGGTTGTGCTAATTTAGCATCGTACGTATATAGATAGCATTCTTCACTACACCCCCCCTTGATCGGACCACTAACCAGTAGGGGCGCACTTGCAAGAACGCAGAGTTCAAGTTTGATAGAACGTAACCAAGGGCATGAACTGTAAGTCCATATAAGGTAAGTGAAAAAGTTCGAAGAGAAAAAACAAAGAAAAAATAAAAAACATCATTGAAGGACGTATGACGAAATGAAAGTGCAAAAAGGTCAATCCAGTTCAGCACGGGGAAGGAACATACATGCTCCTCGACCACCGGATTCTCCAGCACCATTCGAGGACAACTGGCGTGCTATTCAAGATGACTTCTCGCTAAGAATTCAGTTGCAGCCGTTCCGATGTCCCAATTCCCAAGGACTCCATGTGCTGCTCCACAGGTCATAATCCCGACGCCAGAACAGTCCAACTCATGAGCCACTAAGGGGCTCATCAGCCGATCAAAATCCGGGGCGGGAGACACCGAGTTCAACAGACACAAATACAGAGCCCATTGGAATGGACAATCTAGGCAATGAAAGACGGGCTGTACACAAGTAAAGTAGGGAAACCGGAAGGACAATCCATAGGCTATGCTTAAGGTCGCCAGTGGTAAAGTGCCATAGTATTCAAGCATCCGGTTACGAAGATGTAACAGCCGGGACCTGCTGTCGTGAGACGCAAGTTGTGCATCCATAGCGTAGTGCGCAGATCAACAAAAGTACCCCAGCTACGAGGGCGAGAAGCAAAGGGAGACCTCCGAAGACGCTGGAAAAAATAGAATGAAAAAATGCCGGGATCACACCAAAAATAGTTTGAAAGGAGGTCACGAGGCCGGAGTCCACAATTTAAAAAAAATGAGCCAGGCCACTTGTTGACGAGGCATTAAAGATAGTCTGAATCAGGGTCCCAAAATGAAGTGGGAGATCAGTATTCAAAAGCGCTTGCACCTCAGTGCGCGTGTTTGCTACGTGAAGGACAAATGTTTCCCGGGATGAAGTCAACGCGACTTCTTTTTGAGACAATAGAGCCCTTATTCTGCTCATCTTATTGAACTCTGCTTTCAAGGTTGGAATGGAAGGCCAGATGGATACATCGAACCGTCCATGCGGGGGTGGGAAAAGGACGTTATTACAGCAAACCACTCTCTGTGATACAGTCACTATGTAGGGAATTGCCACTAACATCCCACAGCAAGCTTCATTATTTAATAGCAAATAACTACCGTTAGCAAGCAGCGTAAAAGACGGTGTTATAACTGGCACAGGGATCCCTTTCAGGACGCAAGCTAAATTAGGAGCGTGCACATTACATGCACCATGCAATTGAATGTGCCTACACACTACAGAGTGATCCGGAGTGGAAGTGCACTCTTCACCTTTTAAGTATACCTCTTTCAATTATGTTTTTTTTTATCCTTTAAATGGTTTTTTTCAATTCTTTTTATTTTTTCTCTGTTTTTTCTCTTCGAATTTAATTTTTCAGACCACCTGTTTTGGATTGGCTACTTCTAAAAAATTTAATTCTCCCTCCATTCCGGGTCTGGGTGCTTATCCTAATTGGGGTAATCATACGGATCTGTCCCTTGCTACTTTGCAGTCATACATTTCCAACACATCCTTCAATATTTCTGAATTGAATCCGGAAGGGTGGTTGGTGTGGCAAACGAGTTCGGATTCCTGTCAACATCGGTTTCTGGATTTAGCGCCGGGGTAAACACAAGTTCGTGTAGACCCCCGTTTTGAGTCTTCTCACACTGTACCTACCTACTCTGTAGGGAAGTTATGCCATTCCTGGCTGCAACATTCCACCTTGGCATATGTTAAACTTCATTTAGCACGATTAAACGACAAAATAGATTTGAATGATTTTGTTAAAGGTCCTGCGGTTGGCAGGTCCAAAAGATGTTGCAGGGATTCTGCTTATGCACAGAACTATGCACAGGAAACCAGGACCTCAGTGAATTGTGGTGTACCAGAAACTCACCTCAGAACCCAGAACCCCTTATCCGACCAGCATCAGTGTCCCATTCGTTATCCAAGTTTTATCTCGGCGGTCCCAATATATAGACAACCCAGAACAAGCGACTTAGTGTATTTTCAGGAATGGTGGGAATCAGAAATACCTGTTCGTAATTATCCTCATATCAGTCCACAACAGAATAAACAGAGACACGGTAAAGTTTAAAGAGCTTATTTTATAAACATTGTGTCCTAAGATGCAGTACTTTGGCTAACATAAGCAGACAAATGATTGAAATCAAAACCATCAGCATAGTTACAATACCATAGAAAATTAAAGGAGTAATCATACTAAAATGACAGTGGATCTCAGCCACCTTCCTTTCGCTAGCAAACTAATATTATTATTATTAGACTAGTAAAAGGTCTCTAGGCTTGAATGGGGAACCCCATACCGTAAAGATCAGCTCAGTGAGATCACATCACAGGATCAGCTAGGCTCTGCTCCTGGGAAAGCTCTTCTTCCGAATGTAATGAAAAACATGTAACACTGCAATATTAAAAGCACCCGACTTTCAGGTATTTGCACCTGTGTGCGTGTTATGGCTAAATAGTGGGCCGATCAACCTGAACCGAACAACATGCACCATCTAGCGACCCAGACTGTTTCTTTACACGATGTGCAGACCAAGGTCGCTGCTCACTGTTTGGGATGTGAACAACAGACAGTTCTCATGTGAAGCAAAATCGAGCAAGCATTTCTCAATTAATAACATGTGACTACAGTGTCATGTGCAAAAGCAGCAAAAGCGGCAAGATGGCTTTCTAACATCTGACGCGGTTGTGCTAACTTAGCATTGTACGTATATAGATAGCAAACTTCACTACAGCGGCTGCCCACCACAGCCCAATGAGTGGTACAATGGGTCAGCTATTGACTCTCTTCACTACGAGTGACCATATTTTGCTCCTAGACACGTGCAAATCAACCTAAAACATAGTTCACTTCAGTTCCAGGGTTGGTAAGCCAATTTCTCCTTTCATTTCATGTTATTTTTTTTTATTCTGGAACGATTTTTGCTAATTTGCGTTTTGTTTTACAAGCTTGCTCACCACCCTTAGACGGCAGTGTTTTTACTCCCTAATACTCTTATACTTTTAATGTCTATGTCATATGTATGTAAAGAAATAAATAAGTAGATAAATAACACATTTAAAAACATTGCAGGCCTATTGGCTTTTTTACTTCATGTTTTGTGCTTGGTTTAATCACTAGTTAAAACTGGCAAAAAACCTTAATAGGTACAAATAGAGAAGGCACAAAATCAATTTGTCTCGCCTTTGGCCCCAATTACAAGTTTAGGTGTAATTTACTTCCTTGATAAATTACGATACCATGGGGTACCTTATTTATTTGCGTGAGAAAGAACACCTATCACAAGTTTGTGGAGAATGACATGCAGATTTTGGTATCTAACGCGCTAAAATCCGCATGGTGCATTAAAAACCGTACAATGTCCCCTGTTAAATTTCAGCAGGTTTTAGCTTGCTGAAATGCTAAAGACAGCTGAGATATTTAGTGCATCCGATAATTATTGAATGTGTGAAATACAGCCTATCTCGGAATTCCCACCTGTGCGTAAACAGGTGTTTACACACACGGTCAGAATTTACCGGCCCGCTCACAATCAGGGCCGGAGAGTTAAAACCATTTAGCACTGTGCAGGATTCAGAGTAAGGCAGCGCTTAGTCACATAATCTGTCACGTGGGCTGGAGGTACTACAGGTTATTAGCTCTTGAGAAAGCTTCATTGAAATGTAAGGAGATGGACTGCTGACAAGACCAGTCACTTAATGAACTGCATTTCAAACCACTTGCAACCAGAGAATCTCGGTCTTTTTGCACCGGCTGGTACAAAACGACATACTTTGCAGGGGAATATATTAAGTACATAATCATATGTGTATCCAATTTCACGATAGGATCGGTGAAATGTGTGCATGCATTCCCATGGGTCACTATAATACTGCCTGCAAGGAAGCCAACTTGACAGCTTGAAAACATGTTCCTACCTCGTTTGGGACTGTGACAATCACATTATTTTGTTCAGTCGCACACGTTATATTATGTTATGTTAGCAAAGCTTATAAAGCGCACTTATACCCATGGGTGTCCTGGCGCTACACACTGACTCACTGTAAGCGGATGCCTAAACTGTAAATAACCAAGTCTTCAGCCCCTTTCTAAAGGAAAGGAGCTCTGGGGCCTTCCTAAGATGTACTGGCAGGCTGTTCCAGGCTTTCGCCGCACCATAGGAGAAACTTTTGGCCTCCCCAACTGGCCTTCTTTATTCGGGGAGCGGCTACTAGTCCTCCTTCGGTGGAACTCAGCTCTCTGCCCGGCACATGCCATTCACAGCACTTAGTCAGAAAGTCTGTGCCAGTGCCACTCAGTGCCTTAAAAACAGTGCACAGTGCCTTGAATTGTGCTAGTTTTGTAACTGGTAGCCAGTGCAATTGCCGGAGACCGCCTCGAGCAGAGGCAAACCTAGGTATCCCAATTAGCAGTCTTGCCGCTGCATTTTGTACTGTCTGTAGTCTGACCAGATGCTTTTTTTCAGGTTAAGGTACAGACTATTGCAGTAATCAAGGCGGGACAAGATGAGGTCTGAGACAGCTGTCCTGAAACCATCTGCTGGAAGGAGAAATTCAATTTTTCTCAGAATCCTAAGGAAGTAGAAACGGGTAGATACCCCGTAGAATACAGCAGTAGATATCACAATGGCTGAGCTCAATGAATTTGTAGAGAATGAAAATATTGTGCAATCACATTTTAAAAGTCAAACTTGTAAGACTAAAGGAGGGTAGTGAATGTACCACACCAGAGCTTCCGCGGCACTGCCAGGAATAACAGGCACACACTTTGCAGTCTGGCTGCACGGTACAATGTATGTATTGTGAATTGAATAATCCACTAATTAGCCAGAGCCTTGTCTCATAATGACTGCTGATCTTCATTAAGTTTCTGAAGGAGTGTTTTGCAGATGAGTGGATTGGCCCTTGGAATACGAGCTGGTGGTTGGCATGGCAGAGGGATTTTGTTTAAATCTTCTTGTGAGTGATTAGTTCCTTAACCCTGAGTTGACCAACATAGATCCAGTAGTCCATCCCACATTTTCAATCCTAAATTTAACGCTGACTCTGTCAATGTGTTTCTTTACCATTCATTGCATATACATTTCTATGGGGTGGTCACCTTGGGTTTAATGTACAAAGCCATTTTGCTGTTGAAAAGCCTGAAAACTCAAACAGATTATGACAATAAAATGGCTATTTGTTTTACACTAAACCCATATTAGATTTCGGTAATAGAATACCGAATTGCAAAATGGGTTTATAATCCCATAACCAATCGCTCATTGGAGGGAGCATGCTTAGGGCCTCCCTTCCAAATAGCGACTTGTTCAGAGATTTATCAATGTTTTGCGGCTGTAACATGATCATAAAACATTGAAAAGATGTAGACTCCAAATTTAGGGTTTTAAGACATTCACAAAAGGGAAGAGGCCCCCTTCCAATAGAGAATGTTAGAAAAATTATTTGACAGGGAGTAGCTACTCTCAAACTTACAAAAATAAACTTGCTGCATTAAAAAGAAAAAGTTTACTTTATTAAAATGTGGTTACAGACACACTGAACTGCTTGCCTGAGCAAGTCACAATCTCTGTGTTGGCATCCAATTGAAGAAAGTTGTAATGTGCGACCTAGCTCATGAATTTGATGAGGTAAGTCCGAATGTGACCCACATTGATTGAGAATTTGTAATCCAACGTATTAGTACATAGGTCGGTTAACAAAATTCCTTTTCACTCGTTAAAAGTCAGCACACACTTTGCAACCATTTTTTGTGAATGAAAGTTTGATCATCAGGCCCCTTATTGGTATTTAGCAGATTGAAAAGCAATCCTAGGAAGACAAAGTGCACACAGAATGGAAATAGATATTTACAAGGGATGAACCCTTAGAATAGTTTGAAAGAAGAGATTCCTTCAAAGGATGTAAACTAGCACCCTGGAAAAGAATGAAGGGATGTTGTAGTCCGGTGTCAAGCACTTGTAAATTTGGCTGTGTTGACTCCTTTGCCAGCATGCTTCTTCTAATTTCATTTGACAGATTTTTCTACTCGATCAATACAATTATTAAATTAGAGGATGCACTGTTTTCTGAAGCCTGGTCCAGCCATACGGCTCATTTCTATCATTTAAATTACCTTATTTCCCAAGGTTGCTCTCTTTCTGCTCAGCTGTTGAATTGGAAAGAATGGAGATTGACAGACAAAACTATCATGTAAAGTTGTGTACAATAATCTGCTTTCAAATAAGGAACATTCTAAGAAAAAAACAATTCAGTCTTTGAAATGGGCACAATTAGGTTGGAGGGGCCAAAAGTTTAATTATGCCTGGACCGGTGAATTTGGTGGCCTGAAACGACTGGCAGCTTTTCTTATTTTTTCTATGGATATGTGTCAGATTAGTACCTTCAACATGCTGAACAGTGATGTGATTGGTGATGGATTTCTACTTCAGTGCCTTTTGGAACTCTCTTTGATGGGAGATCCTTGCAGTGATCCAGCAGATACTGAACCAACAGGAGGTGATGGGTTGTCATGAGTAACCAGATTTTATGGGGTTCGGTGCATCAGATTTCCAAGAAACCATTCACCCTTGGGGTTGCATGGTGGTCAGTCAGTGGCGTAGGTAGCCTTATGGCTGCCCATGGCAGTGCCTGCTTTTGCCGCCCCTTTGCAGAGTGGGAGGGGGGGTTGCTGACGAGATTCAGTGGCAATTGCAGCCCCGCGACAGACGAAATGTAGAGTGGGGGGATTGCTGTCCCTGAGATGGCAGGTAGGAGCGGGAGGAGGCCGCCACCCCCAAAACTCATGCTGCCTAGGGTGGACAGCCCCCTCCCGCTTCTCCCCCTCCCCCCCACTCACCCTTAGCTAGGACACTAGGGTCAGTGTCGTATCCTCTGATGTTCAAGACATATGTACCATTGTTAAAGTTTGACAGCAAAAGGGCATAACCTGGAGAGCCATTAGACTGGGGATAACATACAGAAACATCTCTGAGACACACCTAGAACAGAACTACTGTCCCTGTCTGCTCGTGATAATACTTGGATAGAGAAGAAATGATTAACAGTAAATCAATACATCACTGGTGAATGAACTTTGGTGGTTAAGACTCTGTCTCCAACTTTTCTACATAGGAGAACTTTTTTATTAAAATTTAATACGAGGAGTTGCGTGTTCCTTGAGCCCACTCGTGTCAGCTCATAATGTCAGATCATTGCTTTATGCTTTGTTTGGACCCGTTTAGTCCTGTTTTGGAGTCTGACAATGGTCTCTAAAGAGGCAATGGACTCTTCCACGATGTCTATAATTCAGCTTACACAGTACTCCGCTACCAGTAAACTGAGGAGTATGTCACAATCCAGGCTCATCAATCATATGCTCTGTAATCTGCACAGATTTCCAGCTCCTTTTAAAAAACAACACAGTGGATTGCATTGAGCCGTTAGCTCTGTATCTTAAGCATCTTTTATGGATCATTTATATGTCATTTTAATTATAATTATGCTCAGTGAGGGGGATAAATCCCTGCAAGTATCTTTCTGTTTTCTGATCATTTTCTTGTGTCAGGCCCCACTGCTTGCTGCAGAGTCAAGCATTGGTATAGCCATAAGGGTTGACGCTGACTGTGGACCTTTTGACTTTGCCAATACTTGTTTTGTTTTGAAATGGTTTTTGTAAAACTTTATGACAAGTATCATTCAAAACTGTCAGCCTGTGCATGCAGATACACGTGTGCACATGCATAGGTAGCCACCTTTGAATGGTTTCAAATATTTTTCAAGTTTGCCGACCATACAAGTGAATGTGCAGGCAGATATCTTTGAAGGCTTTTAAAGTCTGTTCAGAGATGGGCAAAACATTGCGATGTCGGCACAGGATGTGATGCATGGTAAGTGGTTACAAGAGCCTGGAAGCAGTGCCTCGGGAACTTCTGACCCCCCCCAAATTTAAACGAATTAAAAGAATGCGGTGGCTGCAGGGCCTGCCATGTAGCTAGGCCTTTCATCCTACTCCCCACACGGGCAGCCAATCCTGGCCGCACACCGTCTTCAAGCAGCCAATTAGAGTTTGGAAACCAGACAAGAGGTTTGCAAACCAGATAGGTGGCCTACTAAGGGTCCAAGAGCACTTGCCTTAAGTTAAAGAACGTGCATGAGGTTACACAAACTCAGCGGGAAAGTCTATTTTTATATAATTTAATCCCAGTTGAGCCAGGCAATCCAAGTATGCTCCCCTTTTGGATTCTTTGTGTTTTTTTCAGGATACAGTGACTGAGCCCTGCTCCCTGCAATGGCATAAAGACAAAGGGGCCGATTTATGTTGCAGGGATGCGCCAGGAAAGATGTGTCACGCAAGTTCACCCTTGCGCCACCATAGACGCGCAGCATTTACAATGCAGCGCATCATGGCGCAAGGATAAACAGATGCGTGACGCATCTGATGGCATAAGGGCGGCGCATTGCTGGAGTCGTGTCGCAAGCACAACGCAACTCCAGCAATGCTCAGGGGCTGCCCATACCGAGCATGCTGCGTCATGCCTTACGCCTGCTTCAAGCAGGCGCAGGGTTTTGACGCAGCAGCGTCGGAAAAGTGACTCAGTGAAATCTTGTAGATTTCATTGCGTCTTTTTTCCGAGGCTTTTTCCGACGGAACGCCCACCCTGCATACATTACACCTGACGCAGGTTTAATGTACCGCAGGGCTTTACAACGTGACGCATCTCCCTAGATGCGTCACGTTGTAAATAAGGCGCAACATGGCGCATGGTTTACGCCGCCGCTGCGTCACAGAAGTGACGCAACGGCGGCGTAAATGTCTCGCAAGGGGCTTGTAAATCTGCCCCTAAATATCTCTGTTGTGGCCAGTCGAAGACCTTTAACTCCGCAGCCCCAGCTTTGGTTATACATACCTGAAATACATAACACAAGAAAAAGCTCCCTCATCCAATCAGGAACATTTAATTTTAAAATGTGGTCCTTAGATGGGTGGAGAACCTGAGTTACAGTCCAAGGGGCAGATTTACAAGCCCCTTGCGAGACATTTACGCCGCTGTTGCGTCACTTCTGTGACGCAGCGGCGGCGTAAACCATGCGCCATGTTGCGCCTTATTTACAACGTGACGCATCTAGGGAGATGCGTCACGTTGTAAAGCCCTGTGCTACATTAAACCTGCGTCAGGTTTAATGTATGCAGGGTGGGCGTTCCGTCGGAAAAAGCCTAGGAAAAGTGACGCAGTGAAACCTACAAGATTTCACTGAGTCACTTTTCCGACGCTGCTGCGTCAAAACCCTGCGCCTGCTTGAAGCAGGCGTAAGGCATGACGCAGCATGTTCGGTATGGGCAGCCCCTGAGCATTGCTGGAGTTGCGTCGTGCTTGCGACACGACTCCAGCAATGCGCCGCCCTTACGCCATCAGATGCGTCAGGCATTTGTTTATCCTTGCGCCATGATGCGCTGCATCGTAAATGCGGCGCATCTGTGGTGGCGCAAGGGTGAACTTGCGTGACGCATCTTTCCTGGCGCATCCATGCTGATTTGCAGGGATGCGCCAGGAAACATAAATCTGCCCCCAAATATCTTTATCAAGAGCATTTTCAGATTTCCTGAAGGAGATTTTCAATATTCCTCTGTCATGAACTAAATCAAATATTTCTACATGCTTAGTCTTATTAAAAGATCTTGATAAATGTGAGGTAAAAACTCATAACTTTTATACCCTATTTAATTATCTGTATTAAAAATGAGGAATAATGTGTGCAAACAGTTTTAGCACCGTTTTATGCTTAGTTTTACCAGCAGCTAAAACTAGGCCAGTAGATGCAAATAGCACGGGCGCTAAAGCAAATTGTCTCCCCTCTGTGCAGGGCTACAAATAACGCATCTCTTTGTCCCAGTATCTGTCACTCCAGCTGAAAGTAATGAGTGGAATATTTGAAATCTCTGTCTGAACCACCTGGCACCAAAATAATAGCGGTCTTATTGCACAATCCGATGGTAAACAACATCCTTTATCAGGTAGTATACTAAGTACATAATCATAAGCGGAACAAGTTTCATGGCGAGAAGTGTGTATGCATTTTTTTTTACACTATTTAATAAAACAACAAACTGCTCAGCATTACTGATAGCAATAAGACTACAGTGAGGTACATCACATCTGTTCATTACTGTAGGCCTAACAGTCAGATGCATTCCAACAATATCATACCTCGCCTTCTGCATCTATTGGGCCCCGCGGTCTCTCCTCCCTTCGGCGCAACTCAACAGTAGAAGACAAACATATTTCAGCCTGATATGTGTTCCAGGCTGCCCATTTATGGTCCAATGTTGTTAGGGCATCCGCTATTTTTAAAGATGTCTTTCTTGGCTATCGTAGCCATGTCCATATCAATGACCCGTCTGCTTATCAATGGTGGTTCCCCAACTTCCCATTTCTGTGATATGTTCCGTTTGACGAGCGCCCATTCCAACGAGACCTAGGACTGCTCAGTATAGGTTAGGTCGGTGGCTTCCCAGATATTTAATAAGCAAAGTTTTGGGGAGGTGTGAAGTGGTTTCCCCCCTGCCATTTCCATTTGAGACGTAACCGAAGCCCAGCATGTTTGGACCACTGGGCATTCCCACAATATGTGGAGAAAGGTTCCCTCTTGGGAGCATTGTCGTAGGCAATAAGTGTCCGTCCTCCTCACCATCTTAACCAGGGCTCTCGCTGCCAGGTAAACTCTATGTAGGATTTTGAGTTAGACCAATCTAAGTCTCATGGGGATGGCGATTTCCCAAGGGAGGCCAATGCGTCCCGCCAGTCTTCATCCTCTATGTCTCCCACATCCCCCTCCCATTGTTGTCTGAGGCGTGTCAACAATTCTGGCCGATTAATAATTAGCTTCTTATATGTTAAAGATATGGCCTTTTTGGGCATATGGTCAAGCAGCAATCTATCCTCTAGAGGGGAGGCTATGGGTAGAGGGTTCCCCTCAGGTATCGCCGTTTTCAGGGCGTGGCTGATCCGTAAATATCTGAAAGTTTCCGAATGCACCATTTGGTATTCTTTCTGTAGTTCTTAAATGGTATCAGCCCTTTTTTGGTCCACATGTCTCCCACCAAGAGATGCCTATTAGGTCCCATTTATCAAATCCAGGACAAGCGTCCGACCGCCTAGCCACTCAGGCTCTTAGAGTGGGGTTACCTATGTGATCTTTTTGTGCCATCCCATTTTTCTAGTGACCAAGTGCCATATATCTATAGTGCGGACTGTGGGGCCTGTAAGGTGTAGGCATTTGGGAGTCGTGTAAAGGGCTCTACGATATTCCCCCTTTCCCATTAACCATCTATCTATCTGAAGGTTAGGTTCAGTTTGCGGACCGTGGACCCAGCGATTGATAACCATCAAGTGGGACACCCAGTAGTATAGTTTGAGATCCCGCCATCATACCACCCTCCCGTCAATTTCTGCATCACGATATGCGGTTCCCTCCCATCCCAGAGCAGAGTGCGCACTGCACTTTCAATGTTCGTGAAACAGGAATCTGGAACCTTAAAGGGGGTGTTTTGCAGTGCATATAGAAATCGAGGCAACGCCAGCATTTTGAAGAGGGCTGCCCATCCCAGAAGGGTCAGTGGGCGGGATCGCCAGTGACGAACATCGATGCGCAAGCGAGTAGGTGGCCCCTGTAAATTGGTGTCATAAAATAGTGTTGGGTCAGTGGTTAGGTAAATTCCTAAGTAGCGAAACCCTCTGTCACCTTAGGGATGTCATAGCCTTTAGGCAAATTTGGCCTAGGGCCATGAACTAAAAATAGAAGGGATTTGGCCCAGTTTATAGTATACCGGGAGTGATTACTGAATATACGAAATATGTGTGGGATGCGATGAATTGACAATGCAGAGGATGCTATGTATAATAGAATGTCGTCCGCATAAAAGGAAATTCTATCTACGTGCTGTTCCGTCCATTTAAGTCCCCGTATCAGGGGGTCAACCCTTAACCATGTCGCTAGTGGTTCGAATACCAGTGCGAAAATTAGAGGTGACAGAGGGCATCCCTGTCTAGTTCCCCTATCTAGTTGAAGGCACCGTGACGTATGAGCATTAACCACTGTTTGAGCTTCTGGTTTTGTATATAAATGCTTAACCCATTGCATAAAGTTGAGCCCGAAACCCATTCGTTCTAATACAGCGAACAGGAAAGGCCGTTCAATGGAGTTGAAAGCCATCTTGGCATCAAGAGAGAGCATCTTCCCGTATCGTTTCCGCTCTTCCCAGAGCACTATGCAGACGGTGTGAATTTAGAGCAGTGATTCGGACTGGCATGAAGCCTGATTGATATGGGTAAACTAGTTGTGTGATTATGGGGATGACTCTTTTCTCTAACATTTTCATAAGGATTTTGGCTTCTGCGGCGAGGAGTGAAATGTGTCGGTATGCACTACATTCTTACACTGGTTTGCCCTGCTTGTGTATTACGACTATTGTAGCTAATCAGATCTAAGCCAGCAATAAACCTTTTTGACGACTATCCAGATACATGTCTCGAAGGTGGGGTGTCAATTTAGTAGCAACTAGTTTAAAAAACTCAATAGAGAGTCAGTTGGGTCCCATAGCCTTACCCGAGCGTATGTCTCAGATTGCTGTCTCTATGTCTTCCTCTGTCAGATCTCCCTCAAGGGATTCCCGCTCTTCTGGAGAGAGGCCGACAACCTGGATAGTTGTCAATAGGATTTGGGCGTCAAGAGCTGTGGACTCAGAAGTAGACTCATAGACCGCCTCAAAGTAAGTGGCTAGTGTGTTTGCTAT
This sequence comes from Triturus cristatus, assembly GCF_964204655.1. NCBI lineage: Eukaryota > Metazoa > Chordata > Amphibia > Caudata > Salamandridae > Triturus > Triturus cristatus. The sequence continues at coordinate 821,383,317 of NC_140585.1, read as the reverse complement.
CTCCTGGGGCTCAACTATGTCCATGCCCGCCGTCCGCTTCAGCCAGTGAACCCATCTTTTCGCCTGCTCCCTCCTCTCAAGCCAAGCCAGTAGTTTACCCGTCCGCTCCCCGTGTTTTTATACCTTGTGGCATATTGTCTTTTGTCTGGATTTGGCCGCTTCTGTAAGAAGCTGTTTGTAGTCTTACCTGTTGGCATCTATTGATTGTATGATCGAGTCGTCCCTAGCCTGGGTAAGGTTTTGCTCCTCCTCAAGGATCTCTTCCTCAAGCTGTTCTACACGCTTCATCAGTTCTTTTTTGTGTCCCACCATTAGAGCCAAGGCTCTACCTTTTTTAACGGCTCCGATTGCTCCCCATAGGTACTGAGGCGAGGTCACTGAGCCGATATTTTCGTTGAAGTAGAGATCTGTATCTTTTAACAATTCTGTTTGTATATGTGGAATTTCGAGAGACCATGGGTTTATTGTGATGGTCGTGCATCTACATGGAACGTCCACCGCCATCCTCGTGAATACTGGGGAGTGGTCGGAGATACCCCTCGCCAGGCAACACGCCTCAACTAAATCAGGGGCATCGTCGGTGTGGGTGAGTAAGTAGTCTATTCGAGAGTGGCTATTGTGGGCTCCCGAGTAGAAGGTGTATTGGCGGGCAGTGTGGTTAAGCTGTCTCCAGATGTCAACCAATCCGAGGGCCAAGTGGAATTCTGCCAATTTAGACCCTGGTCTCTGTGCGGCGGTCTTTGGTCAGTCATTCTTTTCAGGGTAAGGTTGAAGTCCCCTCCTATAACTAGGGAACCTATTGGAAGATCTAAGATGAATTTACTGAGGTCGATTAATGTGGTTTGTTGTAATGCAGGGGGAACATATATTGACATTACACTCAGCGTCTTCCCTTCCCAGGTGCCAGTGGCCGCTACGCATTTACCTTGACCGTCAACCCATGTTTTGGTGACCATATCGGTGCAGCTTTTGCGGACAAGGATGCCCGCTCCCGGGAGCTAGGGGTAAATCCTGCATGTGCTATGAGCTGATATCCCCATCGGTACAAGGCTTTACAGGTATTACCAATGAGGTAGGTCTCTTGTAATAATGCAATGTCTGGTGATTCGCTCTCACAGGGTTTTTTTGACCTCCAGGAAGGAGCGTCGTTGCCGCTGTACCTTTGTAGTGAAGTCAGAAAATAATTATATTGTACTGTTTTCATATTTGAGGGGCGGAGCAATGCGCGCTGTTTGAAGAATAATGTCCCGGTCCCGAAAATTGAACACCTGAGCCAGGATGGGTTGGGGGTGCTCCGGGTCTGCCCCCCGGTACGTGGTGTGTGGGTTCTATGGAGAAATAGTTGGAGAGGTTTGTGCCCTGCAGGTGTTTCATTACCAGGTCTTCGACAAATAGGTCTGCTACTGGTTCCTCTGCCCTCTCTGGCACTCCCAGAATGCAGACATTATTGCGTCACGATCTGCCCTAATAATCATCCAGCTGCGCCGTTAGGGATTCAGTGCGAATTTGCAGATCGGAGATTTGTTTCTTTAGCATCGTTGTGTCTGCACTCAGCTCCCGGGCAGCATCTTCCACCTCCTTGACCCTAGAGTCCAACTTCCTTAGGTCCATCTGGAGTAATGATATGTCCATGCAAACCGAGTCTAGACGTCCCTCCAGGGAAGTACGCACATTAGTTATCGCAGCCAGTACATCTTGTAGCGTGGGAGATTCTTGATCGGTTGGTTTCTGTTGTGCCTCTTGCTCTTGACCAGGGCATGATGCACCCCCCTCTTGGGGTTTTTGCCACACAAACTTGTCAATCTTGGATTGATGAGAACCGCGTCCCCCATGGCTGTTGCCATTATTGCACTTGGGCCGCATACTTGTTGTGTGGGGGTACTCACCACTGCCTACCAGGGCAGCTTCCAACTAGCCTGTAGGTGTTACCCCACCCCCCGGAGAGCTGTGGTACCCCAGGAGCCTTTGCGAAAGAAAGGGGGTGCAAAGTTCAGGTGATGTCCTGTTGCATGGTGATGCAGCTGTTGTGGGGTCTTGGTGTGTTTGGAAACCCAGAAGTGGCCAGCATTATATCCTGTACTTCCCTCTGGTCCTTAGTGTTTTTGCATGTAGTTGCTACCAGGGCCCAGCCGCCAGTATTGAACCATGCGGGCCGTCGCGCAGCAGCTATTCAGTGCTGGCGTCTGTCAATACCGGGCCGTACCGCCAGGATCACCAGGGGGCCAGATGGCACTTCCCACTCACCAGCAACGTCGGCCAGGTGCCTCAATCCTCCTAGTCTCTTCAGTAATGGCATCGCAGAAGGTCGCTATTTAGGTCCAGTGTTGAGTACCTTAATTCCTTTGGGGAGAACCAGTTCTAATGAAAGGGGCAACTGAGCGCACCTCTCACTCGGTCCTACTCCTCCGCCGCTCGGTTAGGTGTTTTCTCCCCGCTGCTCGTTTTCGTCATTGGAGGAAGGCCTCCTTCTTGCGATATGGCCGCGGGTGCGCTTGTGCCGCGTATCCAATTTCTGCCTCCGCACGGTCAGGCCTGATGTTACGTGCGTTCGTGGCTGCCGGGCCCCGCCAGGCCGCAACTTTGTGGGCTTCCCATTGAGGCGAAGGTCGCTTCTGTGTCTTTGATACTGGGATCACAAGGTCCCCAGTTGGTCACTGCCTGATTCACGTCATGTGCAGCCGGATCAATGACAGGATAGTCACGGAGAAAGGATGGTCGGGGCCGGAACAGCGCTAGTGTGAGGCCATACTCTCCGGCAGTTGGCCATGCCCCCGTATGCAAGGTTGACTGTAACAATGCCTGTAAGGGAAGTGATTTTATTTCTCAACACCTTTTAATAACCCACCAACTTGACTTAATTTACTAGTGATAGCTTGCACAGGGCTCTTTCCATGGACGGGGAGGTAACATCTGGCAGGATGGAGGCCTGTTTCACTGTTGGTGCCAGCCGGTGGCCGGTTTTGTTGCTGGTGATGGGCTGGTCCAGAACCTTTGGTGCTTTAAAACGAAATAAATGAACATCAAATTTTATTTAAAGCTTACTTCATAACATTTTGTTTTTGCATTTGGGTGGTTTCTGTCTCCTGCACGGCCGCCGAGCAGTGCTAAGCAGTACTAAGCTTCAGGGCTTTGTGGTGATGGGGGTAGGTGAAGGAATGTAGAGTCTGCAGTTGCTTGGCTCAGAGGGATCAATATATATATTATGCTCTTCAAAATTCAAAACAGTATATTTATTATAATGCAAATTTTGCAACTGATTTCAGTTCAGTATGTTAAATTACTCCATTGTATTGAGTGGCAATTGTTAGAAGTGACAGATTCTTAAACACTAAGGGGTCTATTATGATGTAGGGGTAAAAATTACTATTCCCACTCCAATAATTGTAAAGTTGGAAAGTGTTGGATAGCGGAGGGGTAAAAATTACTATTCCCACTTCAGTGAGTGCAACAGTAGGGAAAGTGTCGGATTAAGGAGGATTAATAATTAATATTCTCAAACAAAATTTTAACACTAAAAATATTTAAAAAGCAAAATAAATTAAAAAATATATAAATATGTAGAAAATTAAAATACAAATATATTTAATATTAAACATTTGTAAAAACGTATTATAATGTTAAATACATATGACAAATACCTACAAATATTATATTAAATAAAATTAAAATAATTTCCAAACAAATAAATATTTTTAATTAGAAATTATTCAGAAACAAAAACATTAATTATTACATAAATTTACTTTTTTTACTTCTTACCCTATAAAACCACACAATTCAAAACCCATATCTAAATTTAAAAAAGTATGTTCTGCCTCAATAAACATAATTAATGACCAGTTAAAGAAATATTATTAATTAGAAAGCAAATTAAAACTCATAAAAACTATTTAAATTCCCACACATTACCCCTATAATCCCCACAACCCACAGCTAAAATTAAACTGTAAAAAAATGTATTACACAATTAAAACTTATTTTCAATAAACAAAACTAATAGTATTTAACAACTAATTATAAAGTAAGTTCAATTAATTTCCTCCCCACACTGTACTCCTATAACAATAAAACCCACACACAAAAAGATATAAACAAATACCCTAATTAAATATAAATCATTTAATTAATATTAATGATCAACTAATTTTTAATTAAACATAAATTACTTACCACCCTTTACCCCTACAAACCCTACAACCCACGCCTAAAATTAATTACGCAAATTCTATATTTAATTTTCAATTAATGAATTAATATTAATTAACAAATAATTATCAATGAATTAAACATAAATTACTTCCCACCCTTTACCCCATAAACCCCGCAACACACACCTAAAACAAATCACACTAATTCCATAACTAATTATCAATTAATTAGTTAATATAAATTAACTAATTATTAATTAATTAAACATAAATTACTTCCCACCCTTTACCCCTATAAACCCCACAACCCACACTTGATATTAATCACATAATTTCCATAAATATTTATCAATCAATCAATTCATATTAATTAAAAACGAACTGTTAATTAAAAATAAATTACTTCCCACCCTTTACCCCATAAACCCCACAACCCACACCTAAAGAAAATCACACCATTACCATAATTAATTATCAATTAATTAGTTAATATAAATTTGCAACTAATTATTAATTAATTAAACATAAATTACTTCCTACCCTTTACCCCGATAAAGCCCTCTACCCGCACCTAAAATTTATTACACAATTTCCATAATGAATTATCAATTAATTAATTGATATTAATTCCCAACCGATTAAGAATGAATTACAAATAAATTACTTCCCACAATTAACACTATAAAATAAAATGTAAATAAATAAGTAATAATCATTGATTTATTATAATTAAATTACTTCCCACTCTATTCCTTATAAACCCACAACCCACTACAGAACTAAAAAATGCTAAATTGAATGAAAATAAAATTGGGGGTGTGGCATACCCAGCTAAGATGGCGGTTGCACCTTGCTGGTGCTCCTGGACCCCTCCGCCATCCGACTGGAATCCGCTGGTCCCCGGAGTCATCCGGCCTCTCCTCCTCTCGCGGACGCCTTGCTGCACTCCTGGCTGGAGTCCTGGTCCTTGGGAGCCGGTGATCCGGTGTTTTCCTGCTCTTCGGCCTGCCTGCCGGGTACCCTTTTCCAAGATGGCGGCCTCCTCGCCGCGCTGCGGGGACCCTGCGACCCCTGGACGGAGCTGCATTGCCGCGCTGCTGGCCTCGCTGTAAGTGGGGGCGACTTGTCCGGGCTGCAGTGGCGGGTGGGGCGTCTGAGCTCCCCCGGTGAGGTGCCCACTGTGTTATCGGCCCCCCACCCAGCTGGGTTCCTTTTCCTGCGGCCGTTGCCGCTGCTTGCTGCCGCTGGTGACGAACTGTTCTGCCGTGCCCTGGGGCTGAGCTGTTGCTCGCGGTGGCCGTGGCACCTGCACCTGCGCCCCGGGCTCCCCCGCGTTGTCTCCGTGGTGCTGGCTGCCGCCCTTGGGCAGCGGGAGTCCTGGGGTAGCGGTGTTTGAGGGCCACCTGTCCTTTGTTGACGTGCTTGGCGATTGGGGGCCTGGCGGGCGCGGAGGCCTGGTGAGTGGAGGCGACAATAAGGGGAGAGATGCTGTGACCGGGGTGGACGGCACCCCCTCTCCCCCGCACGTGCAGATCGCCTGTTTCTGGCCTGAATATTGGTGGTGACGACCCACTTGGAGCGCGGGGCCTGGGGAGGACAGCTGGGCTCTCCGGGTGTGGTGCTCGCTGTGTCTTCACTCCCGCCCGACTGAGATTCCTTCCTGCGGCCATCGGACGGCTCTGCTGGGCCCTGAGCTGGAGCTGCTATCTGAGGCGGCGGCGGCGCCTGGAGCTGCACCCTCGGCTCCCCCATGGCGCTGCCGTGATGTCGGCTGTCATCCTCCGGCAGCAGGGCTCCCGGGTCGGCAGTATTGTAGGGCCGCCTGCCATCTTCTGTATCCCGCGACTGGAGGCCTGACTCTCGGCGGATGCGGAGACCTGGTGAGTGGTGGTGGCGGGGGGAGGAGGGCGGCTGTGACTGTTGTGGAAGGCCCCCCCACTCACGTAGACCACCTTCTCTTGGAGTGTTCTGGGCCCTGGATGTTGTGAGCTGGGTGTCAGCTCACTGTTCTCCGTGCCTGGCCGTGGTCGCTGTGCCCGCTTGACCTGATTGGCCCCAGAGCTGCCTTGGTGCTGGTCCCTCAGGGCCTTACGCCGCCTGGGGGGGGGAAAGCTGGCCCTTGGGGAGATTTGGACCCTGGGAGCTGACCCATTGTGTCTCCCTGCTTGTCTTGGTTGACTGCGCCCGCCCGGCCTGCCGGATTCTGAGGCCGCTCCTGCACCGATTTCCCTTAGGGGCCCCACTTTGACTGTGTTGTGCGTGCCTTGGGTTCTGGACGCTGCACCTTCGGAGTTGGCTTGCTGTATCTCCCCACCTACCATGGTTTGCTGCCCCTGTGCTGGCTCCGCCTGACAGTTCCCTGGTGCTACCTCCTGTCCCGCTCCCTTGGATCCCTTGCTGCACCTGTCTTGCACGGGGGGGCCCGCGCCTGGATCGCCCACTCTGAAGCTGCATTGGACCCAGGCCCCTTGTCTGCCCTTAATCATTCCCCCTGCCTTCCTTGTGTTGCCTCTGTTTGGAGGGTGCAGCCCGGGGGGCGGGCTCGGTCACCTGAAGCGGGCGGCGTGGGTTACTGGAAGATAGCTGCTCCTGTTGTCCCCCTGCTCCTGAACCGTGGCCCTCCTGTAACCTGGAACGGCCTCTGGCCCTGCTGCGACGTCTAGAGTTGGACCTCTCTACTGTTGGTTCGCCGTGGGATTCCGCTGCTGGGGACACAGTCGGCTGCGTGTCCCGTGCGCTGTTGGATCTTGCTGGGACCCGGCCCCCTTCGGCTGCCTTGATCTCCGACCCCTGCTGTGGGACCTAGTCGGGAGCATGACTGGCCCCCTGTCCTGCTGATTGTGGCCATGGGTCGTACCCAAACCGCCGAAACCCCCGCCCCCCAAACCAAAATGGACCCTTTCACAACCATGGACTCAGGGGCGTCTGGTGGTGGTGTGGATAAGGATGCCTCAACTGCTGCGGACCTATCTACTATCCTTCAAGCTATCCATGCCTCACAGTCCTCTGTAGAAGGCAAGATTGCTGAGGTCCGGGTGGACGTCACTCTCCTTCGGCAGGACCTTCCAAACGCCACGGCTCAGATCACAGAAACTGAATCCCGAATCTCTACCGTGGAAGACGAAGATCAGCAACTCAAGGTTCAGCTCGTTCGCCTCCAATCCCACACTCAGGAGTTGCACCGGCGGGCAGAAGATGCCAAAAATAGGTCCAGTCGCAACAACCTCCGCCTGGTGGGATTTCCGGAAGGAGCGGAGCAGGGCTTGATGGCGAACTTTGTGGAGAGGTGGCTGCGCACCTGGATCCCTGAGGGCTCCCTCTCTCCGTGGTTTACGATAGAGCGTGCACACCGTTCTCTTGCTCCCAAGCCGTCCCCGGGGGCACCTCCCAGACCGGTTATTATGAGGATTCTCAACTTCAAGGATCGCAACTCTGTTCTGGCCGAGGCCTGTAAGCAACAATGCCTCAAATACGACAATCATACCATCATGATTTTCCCTGACTACACTCGCGAAGTCCAGGGTCAGCGCCGTTCATTTGGGGAGGTGAAGCAGAAGCTCCCCACTCTTAACGTCCAGTACAGACTTCTCTTCCCGGCGCGCCTGCGAGTGGTACACTCCCACAACACCCTATTTTTTGACACCCCCGAAGAGGCCTGGATTTGGGCCACAGAGGAATACCCCCTACGAGTCCGGGCCCATAATCTATCACCCGGGAGTGCTGCCGGGGGAGGCGTCTAACAAGGGGCACCCGGTCCCCGAACTCAACGGAACTGCTCGCGTAGACGCCGTGGTCATGGCCGTGCCCGCTCGGACTCCCCGATGAGTCCTTCTCAACAGCCGACACCGCTCCCTGGGAACGACCTGGTCATGCGGCGGTCTGGCTCCTCTGGCAGCCTGAACTCTGGGGATGCTCGCCCCGCCCGTCGCCGCTGGACCTACCTGATACAGATCTCTCATGTAGCCCGACGCTCCTCTTGGGCCCTGCCTGAGCTCGCCTCTGCCTGCCGGGCCAGACTCCGCAGCTGGAGGTGGCATACCGGCTCGCCCGTTCTTCCATTCCTGACGGACTTGCCTATGCACATCCTGAGATGAGGAGGGGTCCTCCATGTTTACCCCATTCCCAAGCGTTATAGTTTGGCTTTTGTTAATTACTCATTGTTTGGGCGACAGATGCTTCCGTTCCTGAAGTATAGGGTGGGGGGTAGGGGCTGGGTTGGGGGGGGGACCGTTGTCCCTTGTTTTCATTGTCTGTTATTTTGTTTTTGGTTTGCACCAACCTGCCTGCAGACCTGGGACACGACCTAGCAATGCCCAGAATCACAACTCCATTTGTTACCCCTTGCATTTGCACTCCTCTCAGCGCACGAATGCCACCTTGCACCAGGACACCATACTCACCGGCTCTAGCTGCAGTCCCGCTTCCATGATCCTTGTTGTGCTTGCCCCAGCCCGCCCCCCTGCACGCCTTCCCCCTGCACGGTGACTCTGACGGTGGTACGCGACTCCAGATATTGTCCTGGAATGTTAATGGCCTGTTAGACAAGGTCAAGCTCACAGCTGTCCTGCGATATGCCCAGCGTCAAGCCCGGACATACTTATGCTTCAAGAGACCCACTTGCTGGGCAATCATTGCCCCTTCCTGGCGTGGCATGGCGGAGTCTGGCACTCCGCATTTAGTAGGGGGTCACGGGGAGTGCCTATCTTGGCGCGTCGTTCCCTTCCCCTGGTGGTACGCAAAGTGACGCACGATCCTCAGGGCTGCTTTATTCTCCTGGAGGGGACCATCGGAGATCACTCTCTTAATCTACTGGCTGTCTATTCCCCTCCCACCCTGCTGGCCTCCACGCTCCAGAGACTTACCTCAGAGGTCGCTGCCCTACCCTTAGGAATGACTGTCGCTGGGGGTGACTTTAATGCAGTCATGGACCCCAGCCGAGATACCGTTTCACCTCCCTCTGCCTACAGAACTGCCCAGTCTGGCCTCCTCTCCACATTGGCCTCCAGCCTGGGTCTCGGGGATGCCTGGAGACTTTGGTACCCGACAGAGCGACAATACACCCACACCTTAGCCTCTCACCACAGGCATGCACGCATAGACTACGTTTTCCTGCCGGCCCAGGACTGCCGGGCAATCCAAAAGATTGTTATCCTTCCCAGGGGCTTGTCGGATCATTCCCCGGTAATGCTGCAAATCGGCTCCCCGTCGCAGTCCTCGCGGCCGATCTGGCGACTTAACGCCTGGTTCCTCCAAGACGAACAGTTTAAAGACCAAGTGGGTGCCGAGCTTCGCCTCTACTTCACCACTAACCAGGGGTCCGTGTCTTCCTCTCGTACTCTTTGGGAGGCCGGGAAAGCAACCCTTCGGGGCTTTGCCAAAGGCCGACTCAAGCTCACCCGTATGAAGCGTGATTTCCACCTCACATATTTGGAGGCGCAGGCCGCCCAGCTTGAGACACTACCTGTGGCAGATAGATCTGCTGCCCAGGACCGGAGGCTTGCTTTCTTGTGGGATGAAATCAGACAAACCTCTCTGGAAGCTGCCAAATTGCTTTGGCGATCTTCTGTCGCCCGAGTATACGGCTGGGGAGATAAGAATGGGAAGCTCCTCCACCACCTCGCTACTTACCCTATGGCCAATCATATAATTCCAGAGGTAGCTGATGGGAGTGGTGAGATCCACCGTGCCCCGAATGCGGTGGCCGAATGTTTTGCCGCCTACTATGCCTGCCTTTATTCGGCGCGGACTCCTTGTCTTCCGCTTCATGAGCTCCTCAGGCGGGAACAGTTCCCCCTCCCACGTCTTTGTGAATCTGAGGCGGAGGCGCTAGACCTCCCGATCACCCCCGAAGCGGTGTCAGACACCATATCACGCATGGTGACTGGTAAGACGCCGGGACCGGATGGGCTCCCCCAGGAATTTTATGCATCCTACAGAGACACCCTAGTCTCACCTCTAGTGGCGATGTATCGCGAAGCGGTGGAGTCTGGCTCTTTCCGCCCAGAGACGGACCTGGCCACCATCCCGAAGTCCCAACCCCCCTCGAGATGCTGCTCGGACTACCGGCCCATTTCTCTTATAAACACTGAGCTCAAGATCTTTGCCTCTGTTCTGGCCAGCCGCATAAGACTGCACCTGGCCTCCCTGGTTCACCCAGATCAATGCGGCTTCATGCCTCTCCGAGGGACTAGGCATTGTCTTCGACGCCTACATCTTGCCCTGGCAAACCGGCATCTGCTGTCCCCCTATTTGTCGCTCCTTCTGGTGGACTTTGAGAAGGCTTTTGACTCTGTTGACTGGGGCTATTTAGGGGCAGTGTTGGAACAGATGGGCTTCGGAATTCCTTTCCGCAACTTGGTGAAGACGCTGTATTCTCGGCCCCGGGCGCAGGTTCTTGTCAATGGGACGCTATCTCGTCCCTTCGCTATCAGGCGAGGTACACGGCTGGGATGCCCCCTCTCGCCGATCCTGTTTACCTTAACGATGGAGCCCCTGGCCTGCCTTATTCGATCTGATTACTCCCTCACTGGCTAGCGGTGGCCTGGCTTTGTGGAGGACAAGATCGCGCTCTATGCCGACGATGTGCTGCTGTTCCTAGCGGACCCGGCCCAATCAGGGCTCCGATGCCTTCGGGCTCTGGATCTCTTTGAGCGCACCTCTGGCCTCCGGTTAAACCCGGCCAAATCTGTCTTGGTCCCCCTTCATTTGTCCTTTGAGTGCTTTGATTGGCAGTCGACGATCCCCCTTCGACGGCAGTCCTTCAAATATTTGGGGATCTGGGTAGCCCTTCTCCCTGATCTTGCGTGGTCCCTCAATGTCACCCCTCTGGTCAAGCGGGTTCGCGCCGACCTCCTTAAGTGGCGTACTTTACCCCTAAACCCTCTGGGCAGAATAGCCCTATTTAAAATGATGATTTTGCCTTGCTTTTTATATATGCTTCAAAACACGCACCTTTCATTCGCCAGGCCCTGGTTCCGAGAGATGGACGGGCTGGCTACTAAGTTCCTGTGGGGGGGTCGGAGACCCAGGTTGGCCCTGGCCCAATGCCGCGTTCTGCCCTTTGACGGTGGTCTTGGGATGACGAACCTCTACCTCTATTACTTGGCGACCCGGCTTCTTGTGGTACACGATTGGTTCAATGGCGGCTGGTCCGACCCGGCGTACCACCTGGAACTACACACCCTTGGCTTTGCCACTATCCAGGGGATGTTATACGGGGACGTTGTCCCCCAAGCTCTCCCCGGTGTCACGCGAGGAGTGCTCCTGGCCTGGCGGGCCTCCCTGCATCATACCCGCTGGTCGGGTATGCTGACCCGGTATACCCCCATGTGGTGCGGCATCTGGCTCTGGGAGGTCGCCTCTCTTTCCGGATTTCGGCCCTGGGACCTTATCGGGATTTCCCTGGTAGGCGATGTCTAGAGCGGTACCCACTTGCGTCCTTCCAGGATTTGCAGGCCGTGCCCTCCGCTCTTATATCTCCGACGGCACTGCCCTCCCCGAATACAGTTCCCCTGAGGCTCAAGTCATGATAGGCAATCTGGGTCAGGGAGGGATATCCCGTATTTACCGCTCACTCACTAACAACACTCCCAACTCCCTTTCCCAGCTCCGAGACAGATGGGAGGGGCGGCAGGGGACTCTGGATGACGCTGACTGGAGGGAAGCTCTGATGGCCCCTAAAATAATTGCAGTCTCGGCGAGGCTGCGGCTAGTCCAAGTATACTTCCTACATGCTGCCTACCTTACACCGCTGCGTCTCCACCGCGCGGGGCTTCGACCCTCTGCCCTCTGCCCCCGCTGTTCCCACTCCCAGGCTGATTTCTACCATATGGTGTGGCTTTGTCCTGCGATACAGGGGTATTGGGAGTCAGTAGCGGGAGAACTCTCGGAGGTCTTGGGCTGGGAGGTTCCCATTGACCCTACGCATGTTCTCCTGGGTGTCACGGAGTGGCTGGATGGCACCAGGGCTGAGAAGCTCTTCCTTAATACAGCGCTAGCAGTTGCTAAGAGGGATATTGCAGCTCACTGTCTGAAAAATACCGCACCCACGTTGGCACGCTGGCGTAGGGGGGTGGACTGGTGTGCCGCACAGGAACGGCCTCTCTATGTGGCCAGGGGCTGTCCTAGGAAGTTTCGCCGTATCTGGGACAAGTGGGTCGGAATCATAGAAGACTGATTTGGACTGATATGATCTCTGGCTTGGAAGTGGACTTATTGACATTGGCTGTCGGTGCATCAATGTGATGGGCTTGTATCTTGGTCTTGTTTTCTAAAGAGTATTTCTATATAGCGCTGTGTTCTTTGTTGCAATCAAAAGGCAATAAAATTGGTTATCAAAAATAAATAAATCATAACTACCCAAAATTGAACACATATATTAAAAAAACATAAACAATACTTAAACAAAAAAATTACATTGAAAATATAAACCAAAATACATAACACTAATTAAAAAATCGATATTTTAAACAACTATATTCTTGCAAACAATATTAATGACGTATATTTTTTTAAACGATATTTCCTACCTTAAATTCGATATTCTTGACCACGATATTCTTGCTTTCGATAATTCTGAATCACGATATTTCCAACTCGATGTTTGTGTAAGTCGACATTTCCAACTCGCTATTCTGTCTCAATACCCTAAAAGTCTTTAATTATTGTCATCCATTTGTGAGTTAATTGATCTACCCACCCTCACCCCATCTAACTATTCATTTACTTATTGAGCTATGCTGTCATTTCTCCAATCTCGATCAATTTATTCAACGACTGGACATGGTTCTATAATTAAAAATATGTTGTAAAACGCACCATATTTGCAATGTGTTTAAACAAACTCTTGAGGGGAGAATCCTTCCAAACGTTCGTTGCATGTGTTAGGCTCTCTCACTGCGCGTGCTCACTACGTGCAGTATGAGGGATGATCTGACAAAAATGGGCAGGGATCCTTCTGCTTCCCAGTCCTGCCCTGGCGGCGGGTAATATCCAGTGCTAGGGACTAATCTAGGTTGCTTTGCCTGTGTCCTCGCCTGTTTATGATAAGTGAAGCTATGAGCTTGAGGAGAAGATGTTCACTTCTTCCTGTTCCAGACAACAAAGGAGGTGATGCCACTCTGAACCCCACTGACGCCAAGGTCCTGGCAGTAAGGTATGGTCTAAGTGGTGGAGCACAGTTTGCCCCTGTCACCCCCCCATTCCACTTATACATTAATGGCTCTGTATAGGGGATGCAGTGGCATGCAAGCGGCTGTGAGCACCATTCTTGTTAGTCCTTTTGGTGTATGTCAGAGCTAGATGTTTGGGTGCACCTTGGGGATTGACAGGCCATGTGGCTGCCCATGGGATATGATTTCCTCTGCCTGCAGTGAACAGGCAGAGGAAATCACATCCCTGATGGAATAGTCAGGAGGGAACTAGTGGGTGCCTAGGGCAGGTGGCAGCTCCCTCAGTGCATTCTTAGGCCTCCTAGGGAATCTGTACTGAAGAAAAGGTTGGCACGGCCTTACATTGTTATTATTTGCACAGTGTATGTGCTCTGACCCCCTAAAAACATGTTGAATTGGAATACTATTCCCTAGTATATTCTACAGAGTGTATTCTTGTAGTGAGGATACGGGATTCACTGCGGACATTGCTAAGTTAGCATATGTTAGTACACGCTTGGCTGCCATGTTGCCACTTTTGCACACGTTTCTACATGACTTTGTTTTCGCAAAACCAGTGCTTGTGCTCATCCACATGAGAACCGTCTACCTTCCACGTTTCTTGCTGTACTCTGTGGGTCTCGTCTGCACATCGTGTTCAAGGTCGAAAAACAATGTCTCTCATTAATCTGCTTTGGTCATTCCCACGCATGTTAGACATAATACACACACTGCTGCACTACTGAAAATCGAGTGCTTTTAATAAGGCGTTGCGTGCATGTTAGGCACTTCAAGAATACCCTTCCAGAGAGAAGAGCTGTGCTTGAACGGAGATGTAAACTTTTGCATCTAAACCTAGAGGTATGGGGTCCCCCCTGATAAAGCTCAGAGGTCTTCTATTTCTATAATAAACTAGTTCCTAGCACAGGGAGGGTGGCAAGGGTGGTAGTCCTTTTGCCACTATCTTTATAGAATGTTATCCCTGTTTATTTTCTATGGAATTGTAACAATGCCTACTATCTTGTGATTTTGCATTTTGCTGCTAGTATTGGCTCTTATACTGCGTTATAGCACGTTAGTTAAAATAAAAATGTTAAACTATACAGTGTCTCTGATTGTACACGTTGTGGACAAGTATCAGTGAGTGAGCAAAAGAGCGTTCTTGCTCCCGCGATTCCTGGGAGGATCTGAGTTACATGTTCTAGGATGTCTAATCATTGGTAGCTTTGCTGTAGTACTGAGAACAAATGAGACACTATGACTAGTTGGATTGGGGTTTCGGGCACTAAGGTGGGTTTTTGGTACACCACTACACACTGAGGTCCTGGTTTCCTGTGCATAGTTCTGTATATGTGCAGAATCCCTGCATCACCCTGGGCCTATAAGTTAAATGTCACTAGTGGACTGCCGCACATATTGTGCCACCACTAAAATAACAATGCAAAACATGACTGCAGGCCTGCCACCAGTAAATGGCTGTACAGGTTTAAACTACAATTTCGACCTGTCAAAATAACCCCTTTTAATAGGCTTAAAACCGTCATTTTAAATACAAACTAGTCACCGCTAAGTAGGCCTTAAATACCCATAAGGCATGGTGCATGACATTCAAAAGTAGGACATATAAAAGTTTCATTTTAAATATGTCCTTACAGTGGCAATGTCTTAAACTCTATTTTCGCTCTATGGTGGTTAGCTGTTCCATTGGAAAGCACTGGGGTGCATCATTCAATTTAACAAAGTTATCTCTGCCTAAGAACCAGATACAAAGTTCATTCGTAAACTTTTTTAAATATATATTACAAATCCAATTCGATTTTTAAAAAATATTTTACAAAAAGTACTTTTAAAAGTTACCTGTAGCCTGCCTAAAGCAGGAACTGCTGCAAAACTCGGTAGGGTTACCCCCTGGGAACCTTTCCCCTGTTGGTTAGGTAGGGGTCAGGAGTCACCCCCACCCACAGGCATAATGTGGCACCTGTGGGCATCCTCTTCAGAACACTGCTGGACCTGTGGAAGACAGAAGAAGGACTGCACCTGTTTTTGAGGCATGTGGGGAGAACCCCAAGAGCTGTGGCCACTTGTATCGAGGACAAAGAAGAGGACTCCAAGGGTCAGTTGGCTGACTTCCTGTTATGCTACAGGGACACAAAAGCTGAAAAAAGCCCACTTTTCTGAGAGAGCCCAGCTGAGCAATTTCTACTGGACATGCATTAGACCCTGCAGGTTGCTTCTGTTGGACTGAATCCTGCTCCACAAGTGCTGTTCCTGAGGTCCTGAAGCCCTTGCTGCTATCAGTGTGTACTCCATTTACATAACCCTAAAACCTGGGACTTAGAAACGTTTTCAAGACTTTTTGCCTGGAGAGCCAATGGACAATCAGTACAACCTGCCAAGTCAATTAGACGAAGGTGCACTGCCGCAGGGCCAAAGATTCAGAGCTTTTCCACAGCAGCAAATCAATTTCAGTTAGATGTTGTGGTGAAGATATCCTCCCTCTTGGAGCCCTGCTCAGCTACAGCTTTCAGTTTTGCCGCACTAGAGGAATCCGAGGTCCCAAAAAGTGTCCTAGTCCAAAGGCAGAAATCTTCATGAAGCAACGGTGACAAAAGTGCCCGGCCGGTGAGGGACCTTCCTTGGGCACAAATTAAAAACAAATTCACACTGAGAGCTTTTCCACCAAAAGTCAACAACTTCACCGGTACTTCGTCTGATGGCTATAAGGCCTCAGGACCCCATCTTAGCCACAGCCTGCTGTCTTGCCCTGCTGAGTATTTTTGACTTTCAATACAGAAATTTCTTGGCGGTATGTATCCTCTGTCGCAACAGTTTATACATACCGCCATGATAATTGTCCGCCCTTCAAATTTAAAGGCAGAAAGACCTTAGGATTAATCACAGCAGATACTACTTTGTCTCCACTGTAAATAACCCCTTCTGACGACCCTGCAGAGTTCGGGCTGTCAGAGGCAGACGTCTAATTCTGCCAACCTAATTTAGATGGATGGAATTAGAGGTCAGCTTTCACTGTCTCTCACCACCAGGAAAATCCTAGCAGTAAGGGGCAGTGAAAACTGCTAAATGCTCCCCTCACCATGGCAGAGAACTGTCATGGTGAGAGATATGTATAATGTCACAAGGACAACTCTCTGTGCCCACGGGGGACCAGGGTCAGTATACGTTATATGAACAGAGTCCACTGTGGGGCTCTTTGTGTCAACATAGATTCCTCTTGTGTAAATCAGAGGAAACCCACACTCAATGTATTGTTTAGCAGCTTAATGGAAAGTTCTCATTTGGGTTGCATAAAACAGACAATGAGACTGAAATAGTTTATGTTGCTAATGTGTGGATTTTCCTCCAATACAAATGCAAATAACAATGTGACTCATAAAAAGTGCCGACGACATAGTGCTCAAGAGTGTGCATAAATATTAAAATATATATACAAATGACACCATAAATGCTCCTTTGTTCTTAGGCCAGGTTGTTCAAATATACATGTATGTTTAACAGCACAATGCGGATTACAAATAATCAAGTACCCAAAGAAGATGTATGTCAATGTTTCAACCCCTTGTAAGTGAAAGGGTCTCCTCAGGACAAAGTCGTCTGGCTCAATATCTGCATATGACAGGAGAAAGAAACCAGAACAATCATCGGTCTGCATAGGAAACACATCTGCCTGTGTATTATATAATGTGTGTGTTTTCAATAGACTCACCTACATATAACAAGGTGGGGTGCGGACCATGGGGTGCATATAACAAGGTGGGGTACAGACCAACAATATCACTGTATATCCACTGCACAACCGCTGGAAGTCTATCAACAGAGTGATCTTACCGCCTGTGGTAGAGAGATTCTCCTATTTCAAATGCACTTCCACTGAGTGTCACACAAGTCCACTGAATCCAATCTGGACTGTAGATCTCTGCAAAATATATCCACCAACGTAATCCTGTATTTAATACCATAATTTATAGAACTGCCCCAACACTAGGGCACAGACTCCTACCATTGTGACTAAAGGATGAGTGTTGTGTTGGTCCACGCATTTTCTAGGCATGCGAGCAAAACATGTGCATCACACAATGGCCCCAATCTGTATTGGTATTTTGGGAGTGACATAGGTGTCTAAACAATCAGCCATGCCTGTTTTCATAAACAGCTGTCAGAAGGTGAATGGTGGTGTATTATCCCGTGTAAGAAACACATAGGTGCCGATTACGATCCTGTAAAAACCGGGTACGAACCGTCGGACGGAGCATATTCTCCGTCCGACGCGTACCCGGTCGTAACAATATACAAACATGGAATTACGATTCGCACGGAAACTCAATATCCGTACGAATCATACAAAACCCCGACCGACGAAAATAAACATACAAATGCGATCCGGGAAAGCGCCGACGTGACGTCGGGACGCACGCAGCCTGCCATTCACGAACCAGGAATTACGATTCGCACCGACGTCATCCCGCACGGACAATATTTTCCGGCTGCCAAAAACTGCCGGGAAATCAGTACGACGCGAACAAGGAGTACCTGTACGCGACGGACAGACATGGACCCGAACCTACGTGTCATCCCGGCCCTCATAGGAGTCGACCTCCTCTACAGGTTCGGACGCAGACGCCGCAGAAGGTCAGAACAACTAAGGGAGGGGGGAAAAGGGGGGGGCAGGACCAGGGGCAGGCCACAAAACCCCCACCAAAGTCACACAGCACACATGCCCTGGACATACCTGACCCCCAGGCCCTGGTCACTACGAGGGGGTGGGGGCGTGTCCAGCAAAGCCAGCGTCCGCCACAACCGAAGTGCCTGATGACGCGAACCGGTAACACAACAATACAGGTACGTCCCGTACCCACGCCTTAAGAGCGTGGGTACGAGTCGTACCACGCCCACCACACCTACGTCACCCCAACAATGGCAGGACGGCTGTACCCACGTGGCAAAGGCCTGGGTACGGCCCGCACAAGCATCCCACAGCGTGGGTAAGGATATGTATGGACCGTACCCCCACCTGCGTATGCATGGAGCGTACCCCCCACCCCAACCGTGAATGTACGACCCGTACCCTCACCCGCGTACGTATGGAGCGTACCCCCCACCCCAACAGTGTAAGTACGACCCGTACCCCCACCCGCGTATGCATGGAGCGTACCCCCCACCCCAACCGTGTAAGTACGACCCGTACCCCCACCGCGTATGCATGGAGCGTACCCCCACCCCAATGTGCCCAGACACAGGAGGGGTGGGTGCAGAGTCCTCCCAGCAGTGCCCAGACGCAGGAGGGGTGTGTGCCTAACACTCCCAGCAGTGCCCAGACGCAGGAGGGGTGGGTGCAGAGTCCTCCCAGCAGTGCCCAGAGACAGGAGGGGGTGGGTGCAGAGTCCTCCGTATATGTACGACCCGTACCCCCACCCCCCGTATGCATGGAGCGTACCCCCACCCCAACCGTGTATGTACGTACCGTACCCCCACCCCAACAGTGTAAGTACGACCCGTACCCCACCTGCGTACGTATGGAGCGTACTCCCACCCCAACAGTGTAAGTACGACCCGTACCCCCACCCGCGTATGCATGGAGCATACCCCCACCCCAACCGTGTATGTACGACCCGTACCCCCACCCCAACCGTGTATGTACGACCCGTACCCTCACCCGCGGACGTATGGAGCGTACCCCCACCCCAACAGTGTATGTACGACCCGTACCCCCACCCCAACCGTGTATGTACGACCCGTACCCTCACCCGCGTATGTATGGAGCGTACCCCCACCCCAACAGTGTATGTACGGACCGTACCCCCACCCCAACAGTGTAAGTATGACCTGTACCCTCACCCGCGGACGTATGGAGCATACCCCCACCCCAACAGTGTAAGTACGACCCATACCCCCACCCGCGTATGCATGGAGCGTACCCCCACCCCAACATGTATGTACGACACGTACCCCCACCTCGTATGCATGGAGCGTACCCCAACCCCAACAGTGTAAGTACGACCCGTACCCCACCCGCGTACGTATGGAGCGTACTCCCACCCCAACAGTGTAAGTACGACCCGTACCCCCATGGAGCGAACCCACACACGTGTATGTTCTAAGCGTACATATTGTTAAATAGGAGGGGTGTGTGCAGAGTCCTCCCAGCAGTGCCCAAAGACAGGAGGGGTGTGTGCAGAGTCCTCCCAGCAGTGCCCAGACGCAGGAGGGGTGGGTGCAGAGTCCTCCCAGAAGTGCCCAGAGACAGGAGGGGTGTGAGCAGAGTCCTCCCAGCAGTGCCCAGACACAGGAGGGGTGGGTGCAGAGTCCTCCCAGCAGTGCCCAGACGCAGGAGGGGTGGGTGCAGAGTCCTCCCAGCAGTGCCCAGACACAGGAGGGGTGGGTGCAGAGTCCTCCCAGCAGTGCCCAGACGCAGGAGGGGTGTGTGCCTAACACTCCCAGCAGTGCCCAGACGTAGGAGGGGTGGGTGCAGAGTCCTCCTAGCAGTGCCCAGACGCAGGAGGGGTGGGTGCAGAGTCCTCCCAGCAGTGCCCAGAGACAGGAGGGGTGGGTGCAGAGTCCTCCCAGCAGTGCCCAGACACAGGAGGGGTGTGTGCCTATCACTCCCAGCAGTGCCCAGACGCAGGAGGGGTGGGTGCAGAGTCCTCCCAGCAGTGCCCAGACGCAGGAGGGGTGGGTGCAGAGTCCTCCCAGCAGTGCCCAGACGCAGGAGGGGTGGGTGCAGAGTCCTCCCAGCAGTGCCCAGACACAGGAGGGGTGTGGGCAGAGTCCTCCCAGCAGTGCCCATGGAACGCAAAGGGTGGAGTAGCCACAGATACCATGCCCACAAATTTCAGTCAGGTGCACAAAGACCCTGCAGTACATGTACCACATGTGTGCGAGGCTGGGAGTATACGCATGCATAGCGCAGAAAAGAAAACATGTCCACATGAAGTCATGTCAATAGTCCACATACACAAGTACAATGACTACCAAGGATGCCACGAATGATGCAGGTGGAGATATTGCTCAGCATGCATGTGCAAAGTTGAAGGAGTCCATCACACACCCAGCTAATGTACACACAGCTCAGCGCTAAATATTGGGAACACCCTGCAGGGAAGATGTCAGGGTACACAGAGGAAGGAATACACCTTTGGACAATTTCACCATGCAGCAACTGCTTACATGAACAGAGAAACCTAGCTAACACCGTGTGATGGCACACAGATCCCAGGGTCCCCCCTATGACCAGCACACTACAAAATTTCCCACACACCCAACACATGAACACCACCCAAAACCATGTAGCAGCCCCACCAACAGCAATACCAGCAAAGCAGTAGTGTTCCAAGGGGAAAAAAATAAATTGCTTAATTCAGCATGAACCAAAACATCTTGTATGTAGGAAGTTCAATATTTACAAAGCCCATAGGGCAGTCCAGAAGTCACAGCTGGATGGGGGACACAGTGGGATGCGTGTCCCCTAGCTTGCCTGCACAGTTAGATTCCGTCGTCTTCCACAGGGGTGAGGGCATCATGTGGGGGGGAAGAACCAGGCACCGCAGGGACAGGAGGGTGAAGGGTAGGCGTCGTGGGTGCAGGGATGGAGGACTCCACCACAGGGGGTGGGGCAGGGCCAAAGGCGGAGGCCAGGATCTCGCTGCACACCTTAGCAAGGTCCTCCAGGGAATCCCCTGCACCCGAAGGAACCACAGGCCCCAAGGAGGGGGGGGGGGGGTCAGAGGGATGAGTCGCAGCGCCACTGGGGGAGGTTGTAGACAGGGGGGGGAATCAACCACCCTGACCGGGGACTCCCTTGACCGCTTGCGGGGTGGTGTCACTGTGGGGCTCAGGGACAGAGTGGCCATGAAGGAGTCTTTGCTGGATATGTGGCCAGGAGAGCTGAGGGGAGGGGATTTGGAGGGAGTGGATTTGGTGGAATGCGGACTCCCACTCTGGCTGCGTGTCTTACGTTTGCCCCCCGACCCAGTGGGTGTGCCTACTTCACCCTCTGTGTGCGTGCCAGGAGGTGTGCGGGTGACCTTCCCTGCTGGTGTGGTGCCTGTGTCCGTCGTGGTGGGTGCATGCTGACGTCTGGGTGTACGTGGGACAGGCATGGGAGTGGGAGGTGTGGATGGGGCAGGGGTAGGGGGTTGGACGTAGCGCTGCAGGACACCCACTGCTTCAGTCAGTGTCGAGTCTATCGACCTCAGCAAGCTGCGTTGGTCAGCCTGCGATGAGTGAATGCCCTCCAAGTATGCCTCCATGTTGTTGAGGACTGGCTGTGGCCATGGAGGACATTAAGGATCGCAGCCTGACCAATCTGCAACTGCCGCTGGATGTCCACAGACTCGGCATTGGCGGCAGCAGTGGAGACAGGGGCAGGGGGTGCGGTGCCTGGCAGGAAGGAGACATGTGGTGACCGGGCACGTTGGGAAGGGACACGAGCAAGTGGGAGGTGGCTGATGGCAATGGAGGGGGCGGGGTGCGATGTTGTGCCGCGGTCAGCTGGTGGTGCAGCCTCCGCCCACTCGGAGAGATCATCCTCAGACCCGTCGGCTTCATATTCGGTGGTGCCAGTGGACAGGTCCTCGGCCTCACTCTCCTCCGCCTCTGTACCACTCAATGTGCCAGCCACGATGTCAACGCTGGCACTGGTGCTCGGTCCCTCCGCTCCGTCTGTGCTCATGTCTCCCTCTGTGTCCCCCGACGATGCTGTGGGCAAGGTGAAGAGACAGCAATTAATCACACACCTGTATACATATGTCACATGAGTCCAATCTACATAGGTTACAGTGCATAGCCTGCAAAGAAAGATCAGTAACATCTAAAAAACAAGGTACAGAAGTAGGGCATGCAACACACAGTTGGTTGACCCACCATGCCAATGAAAATCCATGGAGAGCATGACACAATAGCAAATGACATGAAATGGAGTTTGACATAGGAGCCAGGCCCTGGGGACAATCCAGCACTGCATCTGCACCACACAGCGTTGCCGACAATAGGGATGAGGAGGGACCAAATCCATGAGCTTGAGGCACATGCTGCATAGGTAATACTCAAAACATGCCCAACATGACTGGCTCACTGCACCTTCAGTGTATGTCCAGCCAAACATCACACACTGGCCAGAATTAGCAAGGAGATTTCAGGTTTTGACATGTAGGCTTGCCCCGCACCAACCACCCCCTACATGAGACAATTTGTTGAGACACAGGTGGCACTTACATCTCTTAATCTGGGTGAAATACACAGGGGATGCATAAATGCAAGATTGGACGCCAAATACCCGAGGTGCGCCTGTCCAAATAATCATATACAAATGGCCAGCATCAGATGATTGTAACAAGACACACAGGCACTGGCCACTGTGACTATGAACAAGGAAAATCAGGTCAGGCTGTACAGTGGACACTTGTACTCCATTTCACGTCAATATACATGGTGCCAGGGGACAATGGCACAGAGCACAACCTATGCTGTAGACACTGAGAGTGTCAACGTTTTGTGATGACACACATGACACCTAGGAAAATATGACCCAGGGGACAGTAGTGGCAACACAGCTCCATGGTCCTGAATGGGAATGACTGCAACACACGCCACCATCCCTGCACTATGCGTATCGCACACTCATGCACATCATGTCACAGGCCACAACATAGGACATGCGCACTGTAAGGCATGACACTTGTGAGACTAACTCCCATGTCTGGACTCTGCATCAGTGCCAACTGACATGGAACCCACATGTACTGAACTGGACAGGGCACAGCCAAGGTCCCAAAACCTGTTACACACCACCCCCACACATGATGCTACAGGCATAGTTCACGTGGAGAAAGTGCCAGCCTAGATAACCTTGTGAAGGAGTGACTACACACAGACCAGGGAACACATTGCAAGGAGGGGAAGGGAGGCCGGAGAGTACAGCTATACAGTGGGTAACTGGATCTGCACAGCACCTTTAAACCCTGGCAGTGTATCCATGCAACTGTGCACTTACAAATGCAGGCGGCGCCCGCGGTTCTTATGGCTCTCAGGTGAGTCCCCCAGCAGGACCCGTGCGATCCTCCGTGTCCAGCACCGGATATCCTGCCAGCGTTTCCTCACCTGGGACAGGCGCCGCTTCCGACCATCCGCACTCCTCACGGCGCTGACGGCGGTCAGCCATATCTGCTCCTTGGCAGAGGCGCCTACCTGTGAGGATGAACAAGTGACACTACATCAATACACCTGGCACATGTCACAGAGACACATATTAGAACACATTTGCTGTTTACAACAAGGCATAGTATGCATCCAACGCATTGCACCTTTGTCATAGGGACATGATCCTCTGGGGAAGGGCAAAAGCAGTACGTGCCATTGAAAGGACAGGGGTGGAATGAGGGCAACTACACAATCAATGATCCAGGCTCACACTGTGCATCACAAGCTACACCAGGATAATGTGCAGCACCTCTAAGCAGTCACATGCCACAGGCCACTGACGCTACCGCAGCAGAGTACACAGACACACACAGGCACAGGACATTCACCTGCCATTGCCAAATGCAGCGACAAACCTCACTCTGCACATGTGCCACTAGACGGGGGGGGGGCTCACAGGTGTGGGGCTGGCTCTGCACGTCAGACACACAGCACTGCTCCCTGCTCACATCACATGGCCAGGGTATATCCATCCCTCATGCAGCTGGGGTGCTACACTCCACATATGCACCCACCCACATGACAGGGGACTTACACACACACCCATGTCCAGGGTACGAACACATCATGTGGACACTCTCAGCACAGGTACACAGAACTAACACACATCTGTGGGTACAGTCACCTGTCACACTGGGCTGACCACATAATCACATGAGGACTGTAGAGGCAACATTCCCAGGAGGATAAGACAGGCAGAATGTGGCATGCACCATGCAGTGATTGTCACAGTAAACACGATGCAAGTGAGGACGGCAGACATGCACCACTGCATGCTCTGGCTGGGAGACATCAGGCATTCCCCCCCTGGGACCCCCCCTACAGTACATAGTATGTGTGAGACACCTGGACACAATGCCAGAAGTCACAGTCACAAAAAAGGGACACAGTCTGTGCTAGTGGATTCTGCACTCACCTGATACCCTGACTGCCCATACAGCATGGGGTACTGTGGGAGGATCACATCCGGCAAAGCCATGTTCTCCTCCAGGGTGAAGGGCTGTGACCTCTCCACAGACCTTGACATGGTTCCAGGGAATCAGTAGCAGCAGCTGGGTCATGGAATCCAGAGATGTGCAGGCAAGTGCTCCCTCATGGGACCTGGCTGCCTTATATCTGCCTTGCTGGCCTGTTTCATGCACAGGAGTACAGAGTGATTGGTCACTCACATTTGCATCCTATGTTCCCTCCAATCCCTTCAAACCTAGCACAGTCAGTGGGTTCTTATTGTGTTTTTTTCTTCAGCATGATGTCAACCCCACAAACACATTGCAACAAAGTAGACTCATTCCAACTGACTTCTGCTGTGCACCTTCCAGAACAAATTCAAACTTTAAACTTGGTCTCCATGACAACCAGCATGCATGTAGGCCTTAATACTTGTCCCTCATGTGTCCCCTATGTAATTTTGAGCTTCACACACAGGTACGGTGCGTTCCGGGGCCCTAGGGCACCCCAAATGCATAGCAACGGCCCGTACAGGCGTGTGTACGGGCCGTACCACTATGAGTACGCATACGCAAGAACACCCATAGTGGTACGGACCGTACACGCGTGCGTACGTTCACTATCACTATGGGTGTCCTCGCGTATGCATACTCGTAGTGGTACGGCCCGTACACACGCCTGTACGTTCACTATCACTATGGGTGTCCTCGCGTATGCGTACTCGTAGTGGTACGGCCCGTACACACGCCTGTACGTTCACTATTACTACGAGTGCGCATACGCGAGAACACCCATAGTGATAGTGAGCGTACAGGCGTGTGTACGGGCCGTACCACTACGAGTACGCATACGCGAGGACACCCATAGTGATAGTGAACGTACAGGCGTGTGTACGGGCCGTACCACTACGAGTACGCATACGCGAGGACACCCATAGTGATAGTGAACGTACAGGCGTGTGTACGGGCCGTACCACTACGAGTACGCATACGCGAGGACACCCATAGTGATAGTGAACGTACGCACGCGTGTACGGGCCGTACCACTATGGGTGTTCTCGCGTATGCGTACTCATGGTGGTACGGACCGTACACACGCCTGTACGCTCACTATCACTATGGGTACGCATACGGCAGCACTCCCATAGTGATAGTGAACGTACGCACGCGTGTACGGTCCGTACCACTATGGGTGTACTCGCGTATGCGTACTCATGGTGGTACGGACAGTACGCACGCCTGTACGCTCACTATCACTATGGGTACGCATACGGCAGCACTCCCATAGTGATACGGGAACATACACAGGCCCTCTTAGCGAAAGTACGGTGGTTTTCACACATCACAGTGGTGACAGGCAGCACACAGGAAGGATTAGGGCTGACATACTTGTCCATGGATGGACATCAAGGCATTGTCTGGGCAGTACTACATGTGTGGGGCACAGGTGTGAAAGGCTGTGATGTGGCACATTACTCCAGAGTCGAGAAGGCACCAGATGTATGATGAGATGTGTACACATGTAATGTGTGACGGTGCAATGTGTGCCAGGCATGCCCTTCACTCCTTTGATATGTGTGCATGTCGTACTGCACACTTGGGATGAGCGTCACTGGCATGGCACGGACAACAACACATGGAAGTGTCCCCTGAGGCCCGGTACAGGGGTTACCACACCTGACATGTCACTACCCACGGTGCACGATGTGACTATGTCATGTATGTGTGGGGGATTTCCATTAGCTTGATGTTGGAGCTCCCTCAAAAGCTGCAGCTGTTGCAGCAACCAACATGTGTCTGTGTGTAGATGGACATGGCACACTGTTCCGCACACCATGCCGCATGTGGTATCGGATGTGAGGTGCGTATGTATGCATGGGACACGGAGTAGCGTAACAAGGACATGTCTGCATCCTCTCTATGAATGTGTGGTGAGTCATCACATGTACACCTTAATGGCAAGGTGTGTGGGCTGTCCTAGTGTAATGTCATGTGACCTGTGGCTCTAGTGTTCCGCTACCAGTCTCTGCAATCGACATCCTACTTCTGCTGATGTGTGGATGTATGTCACTCCTGTGTTGCGTCTGGCTGTTCACTTACACTGGGACACAGCTAATCCCATGCCATGGCATGTGGAGGTTCACAATCTCCGTGTGTAGCTGGGTCTTGGTAGGAGTGTCACCTGGCAGCCATATACGTATCCAGGGCATGTGGCACATACCTGACTCTGTATGTAGCATATGTGTATAGACAGATTAACATGTGCTCAGTACAAATAAATTGTTGTGGTGCACTCACTCTTCCTTGTCACTTCCAAATTACTGCAGAGCGCCGCCTGTTCCCCGACCAATTCCGGACTTGGCTGCCATGCGGGAGAATGACTGTATCCGGTGCTACCGCTTCCCCCAACGGTTGATTCTGGAGTTGACGGCGAGGCTGGCACCACACCTGCAACCGCTGCACAGGTATCCTACGGCACTGACACCCAAGCTGAAGGTAATGGCAGCGCTACATTTTCTAGCCACGGGTACCTTTCAAAATACCATAGCTCATGTTGGTGGCATGTCCCAGAGCATGTTCTGCCGTGTGCTGTATGATTTCTTAGAGGCCATGTTGATTCACCTGGATGACTTCATCCATTTCCCAACCCCTGAAATGTTGACTGGGGTCAAGCGTGGATTCTGTGCCCTGGGAGGGATGCCCCATGTCATTGGGTCCATAGATGGGACACATGTGGCTTTGGTACCACCACGGGCACAGGAGGTAGCGTACAGGAATTGCAAGCACTACCACTCCATCAATGCCCTTGTGGTGTGTCTGTCCAACATGGTGATTTCACATGTCTGTGCTCGTTTTCCAGGATCAGCACACGATGCCTACATCATGAGGCGTAGCAGGGTGCCTGAAATGATGACGCAGCTGCGCAACGAACGAGCATGTGTTGTTGGTGGGTACAGTCTGTCTGTCCTGTATTTTGCGTAGACTTCCAGCACGACCGCTTCTCCTGTCCTACTTATGTCCATGTGCTTTCCATGTAGGGGACGCTGGCTATCCCAACATGCCATGGCTGATCACACCTCTCCGCAACCCCATCACGCCGGCCCAGCTCCGCTACAACACCGCCCATGGCCGGACAAGGCGAGTGATTGAGAGGACATTTGGCCTCCTGAAGAGCCGATTCCGATGCCTCCACAAGACCGGCGGCGCCCTCCCATATGCCCCGGCGAAGGTCTGCAAAATCTTCATGGTCTGCTGCATGCTGCACAACATGGCAGTTGAGAAAGCTGTGCCACTCATCCTGGATCAAGATGACCAGGACCATCCACCCGTGGAGGACGAAGGGCTTGGCAATGGGGCTAGTGATGTGGAGGATGTGGAGCCGCAAGAGGACATCCGGACTCGGCTCATACGCGACTTCTTTGCTTAGTGGTGAGTACCAGTGTCTGAGTGTGCACGCATTGGTCCCCGTGTGGCATGTGTTGCGATGTGTGTCTCTATCAGCATGTATGGCACGTGAGTCAGAGGTGTGTGTGGATGTGTCACTGGAGTGATGGTGCCAGTGATGAGTGTATTTCCCCAGTCATAATTGTGACCTAGCATGTTGTCATCCATACATGTGTCGAGTACATGCACATGCAAGTGGCTGTGCTTTTTGTGGCTGACTTCTTGTGTGTCTCTCTTCCCCAGGTACTTGCGCATGCCGTCTGCTGCTTGCATTGTTGTGGCACTGCTATTCCTCATGGACACGTCATCGTGTGCTGACTCAGCGTTACACGCACGGACCAGTTTGGAAGTCTCCTTAGGGTAAGGGATGCATCAGGGGTGTATTGGGTGTGGCAGTAGTTCACGATGTATGCACACTGCCCCTGTCGATGTTTGGTTCCTCTGCAGACATGTTGCATCACCATGGTACACATGACATGCAGATGGGTACACCTGAATAGATGGTCAGACTTGTTGACAGTCATCAGTGATGGGATTGTGGAATGTGATGATGGCATCAATGTGTGTAACACTGCCCTCGGACACATACGGTTTGCATTGGCTTGACATGGTGTGGGACTTCCACATCAGCGGATCAATGGTGTATGGCAGGCTCTCCGTGAGCAGCAGGGGGTGTTTAGCTGTTAGCTGACACTTTTGTGCCAGTTCCATGGATATCACGCATTTGTGGTGCAGAAGGGGGGTGCCAGTGTTGGACCCACATGTTAGTCCACATGACCCGTTCATGTGTACTCCGACTTGCCTCTGCAATCCCAAATACATGACTAATAAAGGTGTCCCTATGCCTCCAAGGTGCCTCTTCTCTGTCAATGCTGGTGTGTTGCCACGGTGCATCCGGCATGTCTGGCATGGTTTTCCGTGATAGTGGCTATGTGTCTATGTGTAGAGTAGCAAGATGCAAGCTGTTTGTGTGGGATTAGACAATGTATTGTGCATGATGTCCATGACTGTGTGGGTATTGTGACATGTGCCATCCCCATGCATCCAACGTTGGCCAGGCCACCATTCTCTGCATCCACCTGACTCAAGCTTGCAGGACATGGTTCTGCCACCTGTCTACACATACCTGGGTGCCCCCCAGGACACTCGACATGATCCCTGACCTCTGCGCATGACTGTTGCTGTACTCAATATGTCTGTCGGCACGGTTGTGCGGCCACCCCCTCAGCTGGTTGGGCCCATCACGGGTGTGTATGGTGCTCCATGTCTGTCTTGCCTAATACACTGTGACCCGTGTGTCCTGTGCCAGACTCAGGCCCCAGGGTGTGGATGGTTGAAGTCAAATGAGAACTCAGGCATGTTTAGACTTTACAAGACACATGTAAGGTAATAATGCAACCAGCAGGCATCTTCTCTTCATGGTGTGACTTTTTATTTTAGTGGGGGGGGGGTTTGACATGAGGGGCTTTCCGGGTGTGTGGAATCCAAAGTTCACTAGGGGAGTTGGTGTCCTTGCCATTAGAAATCCTCAGAGTCCATGCCACAGTCTTTGTCAACATTGGTCAGACAGTGACCAGCAAGGCCATGTGGCAGAGAATGTCTTTTGATGCTGTGCTGCTGTTGCTCCAGTGGGCCAGGTGCCAGTCCAGGTGTCCTGGGAGATGGTGCTGTAGCGCCGACCCTCACGGTCTTTTCCGTGGACGACCCGCCCTCCTGCGGGGACCCTCAGAAGCAGGCCGTGACGATGTTTGGGATGCTCCATCGGATGTTTCTACCTCCTCCTCCTGATCCCTCCCTGTGGGTGGTGATGTTCTATGCCTTCTGGCACAGGGAGGGTTGCCAATGTTGTCAGCCATCCGACGGAGTGTACTGTGAATTCCCGTGAACACTGTCACGAGCTCAGCCTGTCTGTCCTCCATCCTCCGTTGGTGTTGCAGTAGACAGGCATGTTGCTCCGCATGTTGCTGGGCCTGCTGGGTCTTGATCCCCTCGAGGATGGACACAACCTGGGCCATGCCCGTGGTGTCCTGCCGGTATGTGTCCAGGATGTTTCGGACATGGGAATATACCGGTTCCCCAGCCAACTGGTCAGGCTGGCGCCTCCGCCGTCCTCCACTCCCACCACCCCTGCCCACTTGCACCTGGCCTGCCCTTGTGGGCACATCGGGTCTCCGGGACCCCTGAGGGGTGGCATTGGCGTTGTCGCCTGCCTCCTCCTGGGTGCCCGGGACACCGTGTCCCTCCTGGCCAGCCTGGCTGCTTTGTGGTGGTGGGGCAGGGATCCTGGGTGTCTCCTGGGATGTGGCAGGAGTGGGGGTGGTGGTTGGCCCCGTTGTACCTGACGCAGGTGCTGCAGGTCGTTGGACACCGGAGGGGCCAGGTTGGTCGGGTCGGGTTGGTCCACAGAGTGGTGAGAGTCGTTGCTGCCGGTGGCTCCTTCATCCCGCCGAGCCGGGTCCTGTGAGTCTTCCCCCCCAGTGTTGGGGGGTGATCCACGACGTTGACCTGTGTGTGAGAGAGACAATGTTAATTTTGTTCCATGCAACATCCATGTTTCATTAGTTTCAAAGTTGGAACTTTTCCTCTGGGAATTTGGATATGTCTTGCATTCCACTCACAGTGCACTTGTGCATGGGTATGTCCCTTGGGCACAGCTTTGGCGACTTTACCTATGTGTGTCACAGTCTTACTTGCTGCGTCAAGTGTGACTGCAGTCAGCAGTGGAGTGGGCAGGTGTGGCGACCCGTGCATTGGCGCCTTCCGTGTAGCACTGTACGTGGGCACATGAAGTTGTTCCACACACTTATATGATGCAGGTAGCTGTCGTTGTGCTCGTGCACAGGTTGTGACATGGCCCTGTGTTTTGCCATGGAGGAGAGGGGGGGTGCTGGCACTGGCCACCCTTGTCTACATGCACGCAGTCCACCTGCTGACGAGCAGACATTCCCACACACCACAAGGCTGATTTGCTCTCCCTGTGTCTCCCTCCCTCTCTGTCCCCCTCTCCCTCCCTCTGTGTGTCGGCCTCCTCCCTCTGTCCGTCTTCCTGTGTCTCCCTCCCTCTCTGTCCCCCTCTCCCTCCCTCTGTGTGTCGGCCTCCTCCCTCTGTCCGTCTTCCTGTGTCTCCCTCCCTCTCTGTCCCTCTCTCCCTCCCTCCCTGTGTCAGCCTCCTCCCTCTGTCCGTCTCCCTGTGTCTCCCTCCCTCTCTCTCCCCCTCTCCCTCCCTCTGTGTGTCACCCTCTGTCACCTCAGCCCAGCTTCCTAGGCACACACTTTTTGCAGATCTTTGAATGGCCCTGGGCTTGTTGATGTGAGTTTGTTTCTGATCTCCAGGCACCCATTGGGTGTAGTGTCTGTGTCTGCACTGCTGCTGTGGTGGTGTGTGCTACCACTCTTTCACAGTGTTGGCTGTTCATTAGCTGCTGTCATGTGCAAAAAGGTGCCTTCACCCCCATGTCTTAATGCAAGGCATCCGCCATTTGCTGGCAAGTCTTTCCTGTGTGGGGACACACTGTTTGTCTGGCTGTGACCTAGGCCATATGGGCAGAGGGCATTGTTGTCTGCTTCTGAGTTGCACTATGTGATTTTTGGGGCCCACCCTCCCGCCATCCAGCTTACCTTGTCATGTGTTGGTGTCTTCTGTGGCCTGTGACTTGACATTGTCCAGCTGGGTGCATGGGGCATGGTGGCGCCAGTGGCATGTGCGTGTTCATGGAGTGTGGTTGAGTCATGCGATAGCTTGGGGTGGTTGCGTGCCTGTTTGTGAGTTTGGTTGTGGATGACGTTCCCCCCATGTGAGGTGCGTTGTTTGTGTACTCACCCGGGTCTCGGAGTCCTCCTAATCCGTCCACTGCCTCCACCGGCAGTATGGCCATCACCCTCTCCTCCCAGGGATGGTAGTGTACGGGTCTGCAGGACGGCCCTCCTCCAGTGACGTTGGCCTGGTTGTGTTCATCCGTCATCTTGGCTCGGACCGTCCTCCGCAGATCGTACCACCTGGCTTGGCATTCCTGCTTGTTCCTTCTGGTGTCCGCAACAGCATTCACAGCATCGACGATGGTCTGCCACATGGCTGTTTTTGCTGAAGGGCTGGTCTGTCTGACCAATGTTCCAAAGAGGTGTGGCTCGACTCTGAGGATTTCATCGACAAGGACCTCCAACTCTCGGCTAGTGAACTTTGGATTCTTGTTAGTGGGCATGGTGAGGGGTGTGGGTGTGGATGGTGGGGGGGGTGTGTGGATGGTTGTGGGTGTGTGGGTGTGGTTGTGCAGGTGTGTGTGTGAATGTGATGAGGGGGTGTTTGTGAAGGTGTGTGTGTGAAGGTGTGCAAGTGTAAGGTGTGGTAAAGCTTCTAGTATGGTGCTGTAGGTTGTCTGTGGGGTCTGGCAGCAGTGAGTCTGTTGCAAAGGCTCATGGTTTGTGTGTGTGGGCCCTTTTTATTGGTCCATTGGTGGGTGTGGCTGTGTTTGAACTTTGGGTGGGTGTGTTATAAGGAGTGGTTGTGTTTTGGGCCTCTGTTTGTTTTTGGCAGTTGCAGGTCAGTGAATGAGTTGTTTTAGTGGTTGTTGGACATGTTTTGTGGCTTAGTGCCATTCGAATGGTGTATTCTTGTGTCGTTTTGATTTGTCCTGGTTGTGTACATGCGTTTTTTGCGTGTGTACGGTGTGTACATGGGCCATTTTGTTGTACAGTGCTGTCCTTGTGTGTGGCTTGGTACGACTCGTACATGCGGTTGTGATGTTGGGGCCTGGGGTGCGCTCCGTACTTAGAATGTTGTGGTGGGGGTACGCTCCATGCATAGGCAGGTGGGGGTACGACTCTAACGTACACGGGTGTAGATACACAGGGGTACGACACGAACATAGAGGGGGGGGTAGGACACGTACACGGGTGTACATACAGGGGGGGGTACGACACGTACATGGGTGTACATGCACGGGGGTACGACACGTACACGGGTGGGTACGGCACGTACACGGGTGTACATACACGGGTGGGGGTGTACATACACGGGGGGTGCGACTCGAACGTACGGGGGCTGGGGGGAGTGTTGGGCGCGTATGCGGGCACATGTCTCCATGGTTGCTATGGGAGTTCGGTGCGGACGGTGTTTTTTCCATACGGTTGTAACATCGGACGCACGGGATGGATCGTGATTTCGCGGTCGGACTTCACTTTTCACATTTGTACGGTAACTCGTCCGAGGACGTGTCGGACACATTTTCCGACCCGAGGACGTGTGGGGAACTATTCCGAATGCGATTCGTATGGTCTTTTTCCCATGCGAATCGTAATTGGCAGTTTGTACGGCACTTGTACGATTCGTACGGTAAAAAGACCGGATACGAGTCGTACGGGGAAATTTTTTACCGGATCGTGATCGGCACCATAGTGTGTCTCACTGCGCGGTAGTGCGCAAGCGTGGTGGTGAGAAAACGACTCCGTCATGCTCTTGTTAAATAAAGTGAATGGTCTCATACTTATGTCATGCGCTGCTAAGAACGTCTCTGGTGAGCGCCGAGAACACTGCTGTTTAGGTTAATTGTTTGGGGAGGGGGGAGAAACGCAGGGGTTACAACCGCATGTCTTATGCTCCGATATAGGGTAAATAGTGCCACATAATTGTAAAACTTAGATACATACAGTGCATTCATGCAAAATTGTGGTGAGGAGGGCCGTTTTGGTCTCTAATGAGTGGGGACCGCAGTAATTAAGCATGCATGCCGTACGTCCCGTAAAAGTCAACTGTGAATCCCATGCATACTTGTATTTGCATGGAAGCATGCTGCGGGTCTCGAACCATTCTATCCATATCACAATGCTTGGTGTTGAACTATGCGTTGTGTACCGTCCACATGCCATGAATTACTAGTGTGCTCGTCAAGCTTAAAACATCATGCTACACTTACTTTTTCATGCCAATAGGCACTTCAGGTACCAGTTTTAGTTTTGCAACATCTGTCCAATCTATTGAGAGAACCTCTAAACAATAAATAACAATTATTATAGTGCTTGCCAACCTCAAACATGAGGAGATAGCTGCTAGAGTCTGACGGGTCAACTCACATCAGTTACATTAGTGATGTTATGCATGCATCACCAGAGTCTGCTGATTCACTTGTGCAGTCTAGGAGGTGGCGGCAGAAGCTGCTTCTTATCTCCTAGTGGTCACCAACCACTAGGCCGCCAACTGCAGCCACCATCTTGGGCTTGAAACTAGCCCCTCATCCTCATACAACAAACCATGGTAATGTTAAACAATTAAAATACAGCGTTTGTGTTCTATGTGTCTTTCATAATCCAGTTATATATGCGTGTCCACGATATACTCAATAAGGTTTGAACTCCCTGGCATGTAACGTAATTATGTCACCACCAAGGCCTAGCTTCGTCAATTAAGAAGTGCCTGAGTCATCAGGATGGTAACAAGGAGCCTCAAAAGGAGGTCAATGTTGCCATCGTGTGTTTGGACCTGGTCTGTGTGTGATACCGCCATAGTATCAAATACCACTGTACCTAACCATAGTGTAAGGCATACATCAGACTGGTGTGTTCCTTAGTGCTTTTGTGTCAAGCGTGTGTCTATCTGTGACATCACAAAAACATGTCTACCAGATAAGGAGCTTACATTCCAGTGTTACATACATTGAAAAAGTCAATCTTGAATCATATCAGCCCACTAAG
Organism: Triturus cristatus; assembly: GCF_964204655.1. Classification (NCBI taxonomy): domain Eukaryota; kingdom Metazoa; phylum Chordata; class Amphibia; order Caudata; family Salamandridae; genus Triturus; species Triturus cristatus. The sequence continues at coordinate 821,348,733 of NC_140585.1, read as the reverse complement.
GTGGTAAAAACTACTTAATGGGTACATATAACATAAAGGGGCGGTATTGGGTTCCACCACTGTGATTACAAGCCACCAAGGTGGGCCAACTAACGTATCAAGCAGGAAGGACTGAGAGTCGTCGCAGTTCGTACACACCGTTTGGTCCTATTGTAGTGCTCTTGGGCATGTCAGTCCATTAACATTGTCTATGGTCAAAGATGTCGCCGATATTTCTACCATGACTGTCCACTGTCACAACCTCCGTTGCTTGCCAGTATAGATCACTTTCTGTGGGAGGCACTAGTGAGCCTGGGTGCCCTCTTCGGGACGTCGTTGTCCATGGTATGCAAAGTGGAGCGGGCGCATAGGTCGCTGGGGCCAAGGCTGCCGCCAGGTGCCATGGCTTGGCTCATTATTGCCCGCCTCTTAAATTGCAGGGACAGAGACACCGCGCTTAGATTGACCCGGGGGCAACAAACATTGTCTTATCTGGGAAATGAGGTGTTCTTTTACCCCAACTTCACAATGGCTGTTCAGGCTGCACAACTCGACTTTCTCCCGGTGAAGCGCTCACTCCCAAAAACTGATACAAAGTACACGTTGCTCTATTCAGCCAAACTTAGCATTTTCCATGCTGGGAAGACTGATTAATTTTACTGACCCAAAAGCAGCTGCAAAATATGTTAAAGGGCTTCCGTCGACAAAGATGACCGTGAAACCGGCGCAGGGCAAAGATGGAATTGGTCCACTTAGTGATAATGTTTAAATATGCTGCCTTATTTGCTCCTTGAACTGCAAAGTTAGTGTTTGTATCATGTTCCAGTCTGGCTGGGAATGTTGGGATAGCATATCTGCTGAGCTTTCCTGATGACTGATCACTGCCTGTTTATAATGAGGCTTTGCCTCTGCTCCGATCAGCGGCTGCTGGTGGGGACCACCTTTCTGTTCGGCCATGCTATACAGGGTGTGGAGTTGGGCCTTTACACTTTGATAGTGGTTACCCACAGCCACCTGGGATCAACATGTGTCCCTGCCTGGATTGCATTCGGCCAATTTTTCACCCGGTATATTATTATTTTTCTCTATGTACGTTTATCCAGAGACTCCATAATGGAATGAGAGGAATCTATAATGGTGTTAAATTTCAAAAAGAGTGTATCTACAATGAGAAGTAGCTGTGCAAGCAAGTTGGAATATCAAAATATTAGATGTAAATGGGTATGTTAATTTATTATAATGCGTTTGAATTTCAAATGCAGGTCAATTTAATGAGCATCTGGTCAGCTATTCAATTTGCTATCCATGTCTGGAGCACAGGTGTGGTTCGGGAGGATTTGGGCGGTGTAGAGTCGGGTGTGGAAATAGCATTTTTTCATTCACCTTGCAAAAGAGCTACCAAAGGCAAAATGTTCAGGGGTCCTGCTATTTTTTAATACTAGTTTATTTTCCACTTTTCGTGAAAATATAAAGCACTAAAGTTACAGCAGTGTTTGGAAGAGATAAACAGCATATCTGTTCTGCAGTAGATAGGGAGAATCGAAAAAAATGAATTCAGAACATATATTGATCTACTTTTCTTAACTTGTATGTAACATGCACAGTTCAGAGAAATATATGCTGAGTAATCGGGGACGTGTTTCTTTAATGCTGTTAAGTTAACCAAATGAATGACGAGTGCAAACTATATTGTGAATATTTCAATGGAAAATGTGCTGTCTGCAAATGAGAGTGCTACCACAGCTCTTCCAAGTAGTTTGTATGAATAGGTACCAAGTAAAATAAGAGGAACTAATGAGAGTAAATATCTAATTGAAGATATTTTAGACTCCATGAAATGTCCCAAACCCATGCATGACTGCTTAATAAAACTGCATCTTACGTTATGCAATTCTAGGGCGAGAGAAATTACCATAAGTCACCAGTATAAGAGTACATTACATGCCTGTGCTGAGAATGTATGCATAGATTACATTACAAGAATTGAATTCACACAAAATTGAATCAGCAAAGAGTCACATGTATATTTTGTCTTTAACAGCACTTATCAGATTGTAATATTAATGTTTAGAAAACAAGGCAAATAATCTTTGCATGACTACAATGGGGTAAATACAACGCAGTGAATACAAAGGACCCAGTTCTTTAAAAGAAAAGTTATAAATATGCACCAAAAAGTATGAGTGCAAATGTATTACTTTTGGTAATTCCCAAAACTTTCCAGAATTGCAAATAATAAAGCTTACCTAGTTATGGGTTTCCTGATGTACATCATAAGAACTTTAGTGAAGTTTTCTTGGGCCTGTGCATAGTCATTTGCGTTTTCATAACTTCAAGTACTGTACTGCCCTGAAAATTGAATTACTGTAGACCATTAGAATTGTAGAGCATCGACAAACTCAAGTTTGTAAGTATTCCTCAACTTATAAAGGAGACCGCAGGCCGGGACGCCCACTCTTCTCCCACTCGTCCATGGATGGGTTTTATTCACACACAATCTTACCCCATCATTGATTTATCATTGCATGAGTAAAAGAATTTACGAGTCAAAGGTCAACTTTTGTACCATGAACATGTATGTAAATCGAGCCATTTGCATATCCAAGTCAGGCTTACATGTGGAAATGACTTTGTTAATCTGGCCTGGTGTGATTTAGTGAGGAGTATAAAGTACTGCTGATGGAATCCAAAGAATTGTGGCTAGTTGGGATCCAAATAAAGAAAACCTAGAACGTCTTGCCATGGGATGATGTCATTTTAAGTATTAGTGGTGGCAGCCTGTGCACTATACACATGGCAAATAACAATGTCAATAATAATGTTGTGGTAAAATAACAGATTTCATCTCGGCACTGGAACCAGTAAGTCTCTGAACAAACAGTTAAAGTTCACAACAATATGAGCAAGTGCTTCTCAAAAGAGAGCAAACTGTGAACACATTTAAAATAATGTTTTAAATGAGAGTAAATTAAGCCAGAACACTAGTCTGTGAAGAACCTGGGGTGGGAAGTAGAGTTTGAGTCTCTTCAGTGAGTGTTCACATAGGGCACCATTCACAGTAAGAAAGTTCAAATGTATACATTATGGGCCCGATTCACAGAACAAACTTAAGACTAAATCCTAAACTTAGTACCATTCTGGTATTCACAGAATGCACCTAGTACTTCTGGTATTCACAGAATGAACTTACTACTTTTGCTATTCACAAAATGAACTTAGGACTTTTGCTATTCACAGAATCCATTTACGACCACTAAACTTACGTCCGCACTCGGGCCGGAATTTCCACACCCGGAGCGGAATTTCCGGGCCCGGAGCGGAAAGTCCGCACGCGGGCCGGAAAGTCCGCTCCGGGTGTGGAATTTCCGCTTCCGTGCCGGAAATTCCGCCCTCGGGCCAGAAATCCCGCTCCCGGGCCGGAAAATCAGAATTGGGACCAGACTACATTAACTGTTGCCATTGATCATTTGAGCCCAGGGGAAACACCTGTTCAAGTCCCTACCATCCCCCACCATGCATCAGCTGACGCACTCCAGCCAATCCCAGCCAACAGCTCCAGTTAGCCATCATGTTGCTAGTGCCTACCATCCCCCACCATGATCCAGCTGAAGCCAATTAACACTGATTGACCAGCAGCAAAAAACATTTAAAAGCAGCACACAGTGAAGGAACAGGTTTGGCCACACACAGTTTGTATTTGCAAGCAGAGACCGGCTAAGAAAAATGGAGCTCCTGAAGAGAAAGAGGAACTACACAGCAGAGGAGACCACCATGCTTGTGGAGTTCATTGTCAGGCACCACAAACGCCTCTATGGACTCCCACCCTACTGCACCAGTGGGACACAGAAGGCAGCCCTGTGGCAGCAATTAGCCACTGCTGTCACAGCATTGGGGGAGGAGAGGCGCACTGTCCAGGACCTTAAAAAAAAATGGCAGGATGAGCGGCTGAGGGTAAAGGAGAAATACTCCAGGATTGAATTACAACGGATCATCCCAGCCGCATACTCTGGACCACGCATCCGCCTCACCACACAGGAGGAGGATATCCTGACAACCATACACCCCACACTTGGTCCATGGGCTGCCTGTCAGCGACGTCCGCTACGTGGTACCAGGTAAGTGGGATGAAAAGATAAAGTGCATGAATAGAATGTCTGTGTTGCACTGTCAGTGTGAATAAGGAAGTAGTCCAAAGTGTATAAATGAATCCATCAGTCAGAGACTCCTGTGTCACCCTCTGTATGTAGCACTACAAGTCCCACAATCCTTAGCGATGGAAATGGCAAATCCCTCCCCACTTCAGAAAACATGGCCACTGTCCAGTTGCATTAATACACCAGCCCGCTAAGTAGCAATTGACAAATAATAGCAGAGATGCGCCAGTAACAATGCCACACCCAATCCAACTCTTGTGCATCCGCGGATGCGTCACATTTACAATGCGGTGCACTGTGGCGCTGGGATAGACAGATGGGTGTCGCAACTGATGGCATTAGGGGGTTGCTCTGCTGGAGTAGTGTCGCAAGTGTGACGCAACTCCAACTATGTCCATGGACCGCCTACACCTAACGTTCAGGGCAACTCATTACAGGTGCCTCAAGCTGGTTTAAGTTTGCATGGCACCACCCTATGAAAAGTGACTACGTGAAATGCCGTCGATTACAATGCATCACTTGTACGAGGCATAACCAAATAAACACACACCCTGCCTACATCACAGCTGATGCATGTTTAATGTTGCGCAGGACCGCACACCGTGAGGCATCCCCATAGATGCATAACATTGTGAATAAGTCTAAATGTGTCACCTGTATTACCCCACCGCTGTGACACAGAAGTGACGCAACTGCGGTGTAAATGTATTACAAGGGGCGTGGAAACATGCCACTAAATCTCTAAGAAGTAAATCACCCCGTGCAAGCTTAAAGCACAAAGCAGAAGGTGAGAGAATCATCTGATCCAAAAGTCAGACACCTATTCTGTTGTACATTTCCCACCCTGCCACGCCATTACGACCCCAATGCACCACTGCTCCTACCTGCCCAGTCAGCAGCAGTACTGCATAACACTGTTAGCATGCAGAAGAAATGGGGAAATCACAGAAATGTTCCACAAGCACATATTCCAGATGTTTAGTTTTCTCTCTTCTCACCCATTGACACATTCAGCCAGAGCACAGACAACTGCCGCAGCAGAGGTCCCTGCATCGACTGGGAGGCATCGCCACCGTACACCCTCACCGACTGGTAAGTCAAAGTGGCCAGGAGATGGTCAAAATGCATACATTGTCAGGAGTGACCGAGGGACATGTAGTGCCCACATATGATAGTCAACCAGAGATAAACAAATAGCTGCATTACTATTGGAGTAGTCAATGGACATCCACCTTTAGCTAATTATAATTGTGAACAGCTGAAGACAATATATTACATGTCTTGGCTCATCAAACCTTCGTAATTGCGGAACATGACATGTTTTACAGCAACAGGCCCAGACCTGGGAATCCAATCCTGTTATCGAGTGCCACAACTACTCAAAAGGGTGCCCCCATTATGTTGTAATGGTGTCTGTAGACGTAATCAATCAAAGTAATTGACTGAAATATGGCAATGATGAACAAGTGAGATCCCAGGGTCATTAGTATTGACAATGCATACACTGTCCAACTTTGAATGTTTCCAATATAGATCAAATTCCCAGTCCACACAGCTGGTCATGTACCACTTACATTGTCTGGCTTTTGTGTTGCCCATCAACAAAACACGATAGTGGACCTCACATCAGGATCCGTAGACATGTCATTGTGATATTGGTTGCATCCAGGTAGTGGGCCCATTCGAAGTTATGTGGGAGCAATCATGATATTACGTATAACACGCTTCAGCAACGCTGGTGCCCACAACTGCTTGTGCTCATCCTTTGTGCCAGAAATCTAGTGCATCACATGTGGCTGCCGGAATGTTCAGTAGCAAAACACACTTATCATTGTAGGTACAATGAGGTCCTCCCAGAATCAAAGACACACACTGACTTCTGCTACAAGGTTGGCTGTGACATCTGTTCAGGACCCACACACTGTTCACGTGCTGGGCCAAGGGAGGGGAACCCAAGAATATATCAGGCTGACTGCTCATGAAATGTGCCTTTCACGTCCGCCGTATGTTGCATGTGTATTACAACACTGTTGTTCTGCATCACAATATGCTCACATATGGCATTTGAACCCATGCAAGATCAGACCCTGGTGGGGAATGAAAGGATGACACAAAATGTATGCCAAGTGAGTGCAGAATGGACATTCAATAGTACCATGAGTCATATGAAGTGACCAAAACACAACCGGCTTGCAATTCAATGATAGGAAACACCATGTAATGTAATGTAAAAAGAATTTATAAAGCGCAGCTAACACCAGACGGTTTCTTGGCGCTGGGGACGGAGAGAAAGAAAACCAAACAGTCCAGGGGGCTAAGGAGATTCTAATTATAAGCTATACGGAACAGATGGGTTTTTAGGAGAGACCTAAAATGGATTAAGGGGGAAGCCAGTCTCAGACTTAATGGAAGGGCATTCCAAAAGGATGGGGCAAGGAATGAAAACCTTAGTCCTCCATGTTTTTTACGTTTAAAAGTAGGGGTTTGAAGTAGGGCGAGGTGAGAAGAACGGAGGTTGCGGGAAGGGACGTATGGGTGCAAAAGTGAAGAAATAAACAAGGGTCCTGTACCAACAAGGGACTTAAAAAGAATGCAGCCCAGTTTAAATTTGCACCGCTCAGTGACGGGGAGCCAGTGGAGAGATTTTAGAAGGGGACGTGCGTGCTGGTGTTTGGGTTGGTGATAAATGAGCCGTGCTGCCTGGTTCTGGACCAGTTGGAGCCTCTTTAATTGGTATACAGGTAGGCCAACATAAAGAGAGTTGGCATAATCTAACCTGGAGATGACAAGCGCCAGTAGTACCAAGGTGAGGGCCTCAGTGGTCAGGAAGCGGGCAATCTTACGGATTTTTCTCAGTTGAAAGAAGCTAGAGGACACCACCGCACTGATCTGCGATTGCATTGAGAGGTCATTACTGATGATAATCCCGATGCTCTTCACTGAGCTGACGGGATTAGGGGGGGTGCCCACCCTGGAGGGCCAAAAGGTGGAATTCCAAGGATTAACTATGCCCCCGACAAGCAGAAGTTCAGTCTTGTCGGGGTTAAGCTTCAGATGGTTCGCCCCCATCCAGTCACTGATATGACAAAGAATGGATTGAAAATTGTCGATGGACTGGGCCGTGGAATTAATGTTGAAAACCAGCTGGATGTCATCCGCATAATTAAACGCGGTGACACCACTGCCTTGTAGTGAGCGGATAAGGGGGGTGAGATATAGATTGAAAAGGAGAGGGGATAAGGAGGATCCCTGCAGGACACCACAGGTTAGCTTAACCTCATCCGCAGAGAACTGAGAAAGCCGGACCGCCTGATGGCGGTTGCTCAAGAAGGAGCGGATCCAGGCCAACGCAGGGCCCTGGATGCCGGCATTCCCCAACACGGCCGGCCAGAATGTCATGGTCGACCGTGTCGAAGGCGGCCGACAAATCCAGGAGCACCAGGACCTGACTGATGTTAGAGTCCGCCCCTCTCCGTAGTTCCTCCATAACTGAAAGTATGACAGATTCTGTGGAGTGGTTGGGTCTGAATCCAGCCTGTTGATGGTCGAGGAACTGAGAGTCCTCGATGAAAGTACTCAGAGTGTTGGTCACATGGGCCTCAAGGACCTTGCTGAGGTAAGGGAGGAGGGAGATGGGACGAAAGTTGCTCATAATTGTAGGGTCTGCTGTGGGTTTTTTGAGGATAGGCGTGACCTCGGCTCGTTTAAATGATCCGGGAACAGTGCCAGAGGGGAGAGAGTTATTCAGCAGTGCCAAAGGGAGATAGGGCATGCTGTAAAGGCCTCACGGAGGACTGAGGGGAGGCAGCAGTCAGTAGGGGATCCTGACGCAACCTTCTTAAGGAGGGCTAGAAATTCTGTCTCGGAGATTAGAGGGATCTGAGTCAGCTGCCTGGGATTGAGAGAAGGTAAAGTGGACTCAGGCCCAAGATGGTAAGAGAGGGCTGGGGATAGAATACTGTTCTTAATGTTAGCTATCTTTTCAACAAAGAAAAGGTTTAGAGAGTCGCAAAGTGCCCGGGATGGCAATTCCTCGACAATAGAGAAGATGTCCTTGGTTTTAGTGGCGGGGCTGGCGATCTTATTTGAGAAATACATGGATTTAGTTCGTAGGACTGCTAGTTTATAATCTTTGAGCAGGGTGGCGAAATGTAGTTTCATGTCAGGGGCATAGCCTCGTCGCCACTGGCGCTCAGCCTGCCTAATTCCCAACTTCAAGGCTTTAAGGTCGTCCGTAAACCATTTTTGGGCATCGTGAGGGCGTCTAAGTTTTTTTTTTTTTTGATAAACAAGTTTTTATTGTTTTTTGCAACAAAAACAGTGAGCCTTTCAGACCAACATTATACAGTAGTCCCACCTGGGAATCATTCCCCCTCTCAGCCCCCCCCCCGGACCACCCCTCCCCCCGCCCCGCCCCACCAGATCACATTACATTTCCTAACCATTTCCCCCACACCCTACGATATTTTTTGTGGCAGCCCCGGGCTTGGTAAAGAGTCCGCTCCTGCGCCGCACACCAGTCCACTCCCGCGCTCCACCTGGACAGGCTGGGCGGCTGCGGCTGTTTCCAGGCTGCCGCAATGTCCCGTTTTGCCACCATTAGCGCTGTCATAAGGAACACTTTTTCAGCACGGGTGCCGTCCAGGCCATCAGTGATACCCAATAGGATGTGTTTGGGGTCGTGCGGCACCTCCCACCCCAGGACATCTGTCAAGTCAGTTTCAATGCTACGCCAGTACCCCTCCAGTTCTGGGCATGACCATACCATATGGATGAAGTCGGCCTGGTCAAAGCTACAACGGGGGCAGGCTGCGTCAGGGGAAAGACCCGCACGGCGCATGCGCGCTGGTGTAAGGTATGCCGTATGCAGATAATAGATTTGAATGAGCCTCAGCTTGGTGGAGGCCGTCACCAGCCTGGGGGCCATAAGGGCGTCCCGCCAGTCGATCTCGTCCAAGGGACCTACCCATTCCTCCCATCGCTCCTTCAGACCCTCCTGGGGCACAGGGGTATTGTTAACAAGGGAACGATATATTCTGGATATGCCTCCCTTTCCTAGGTTACCCATCAGAACCTGAGCTTCTGGGGGGCTATGGTCCGGCAGCCGGATGTCCAGCGGGGTGTGTACCCGTATGGCGTGTCGCAATTGAAGGTACCTGTAGAATTGGGATGAGTGGAGGGAAAAGCGCGCCTGCAGTTCAGAGTATGAGCACATGCGCCCCCCTCGCCACACGTCCCCCAGCTGGGAGATACCGAGCAAATCCCACGGTCCGAAGCCCTCCAGCCCCACAACCTCCCGCAACCATGTCCCATGCCAGAGAGGGGTGGCGCGCGTCAACGTCCCGGTCCACCCGGTGTCTAAGTTTTAATTGTCTGCGGGGAGCCACGATGTCGCTGGCTGACTCCAGCCAGTGTGTAAGAGCAGAGGCTTGGGTGTCAATAGATCCCAGACTGGAGGGAGTGGAGGTTTTAAGTAAGGTGGCAAAGTCATTGAGGTTAGCCCTGTTCCAATTCCGGGCTAAGAGGTTTCCTTCCTTGGGTCTACTAGGACTGGGAATGGCCGTGATAGAGAAGGAAATAATAAAATGGTCTGACCAGATGCAGGGAGAAATGAGGGGGGTAGAGATGTCCAGGTTGGATGTCCAAACCTGATCCAATATATGGCCCTTGATGTGAGTAGCTGTCTTTATGTGTGAAATACAGTTCATACTAGACAGGAGCTCAGTAAATGATATGGAGCAGGTGTTCTCCTTAGCATGAGAGGGCCAGTAGTTAAAATCGCCCAGAACCAAGATTCTGGAATTGTTAATGATGAGTTGGGATAGCATATCGCCAAACAGCAGAGAAAAATTCTGCATAGGTTGGGGGGGGGGGCGGTAGACTAACACACAGATAAGTGGAGTGGTAGGGGATTCCAGTCTAGCCGTAAGGAATTCAACTGAGGGGATGCCGATTAAGTTCAAAGCGGAGAACTGAATGGAGTTTTTAATAATTGCTGCTACCCCTCCTCCCGGCCTTCCAGAGGCTCTGTTTACATGGAGGATGTAGTAACCTGTAGGGATTGCAGCAAGTAACTCAGGAGCAGAGTCATCGTTCAGCCAAGTCTCTGTTAGCAAAAGTATATCCGGCTGCTCAGAGTCTAACAATGCGAAGATTTCCAGCTGATGCTTTACCAGTGATCGTGTGTTAAGGTAGATCACTGTCAGCTGAATGGGTGGTGTATGATTATTAGATAGAAAAGAAGTGTTTGAAGGAGGAGTTGGGAGAGGACCTGTCATCTCAGGGAAAATTTCCCTGGTGCAAAGAAGTCCCAGTGACTCACAGTTCGACAGAATAGGGGGGGGGAGAACCTGTATGAATGAAGTTGAATCAAATCTATGGAGGAGTATTTCCTCAAGCCAGCAGGGGGACGTGCCCCGTGCCCCGACCGGCCGCGGACGGGTGCAGACGGGCGCGCCTTAGGCGCGCCTTCGGCGCGCAGACGGCGCGCCCGCTGCGCTCGTCCGCTGCGCGTCCGGCAGAGGCACATCCTTTAATGGCAATGGGGGGTGTGGCCTCGCAGTGGTGGGCGTGGCCTCGCTTCAGGCTATGGCGGCGAAGGCAAGGTTTTTCCCGCGACAGCGTAGATCAGCTGTGCGGTAGAATCTAGAACGAGTGTTCCAAAAAGGGAGAGTGCCCAGGGGAGAATACAGCAGTAAGTAGTGCCACAGAGTAAAAGAAAATAATTGTTTTAAAAAAAGCGCTAAGCTATCTCCCGGCTTCCGCCTCAGGAGCAGTTTGTTTTAATCTCAATGTGTCTGGTGGAAGTATCGCACGCCTGAAATGCTTTCCGGGGGGGGGGGCGTGGCCTCGCAGTGGTGGGCGTGGCCTCGCTTCAGGCTATGGCGGCGAAAGCGAGGTTTTTCCCGCAACAGCGTAGATCAGCTGTGCGGTAGAATCTAGAACGAGTGTTCCAAAAAGGGAGAGTGCCCAGGGGAGAATACAGCAGTAAGTATGATGATGAAAATAGCATGGCTGAGGCCAACACTGATGCCAGTAGTGTACCTTTGAGATGAATGTAGGGGCTGCTAAGGTGAATCTTCATGCAGTTACACCTGCTAAATGACTAGGCAGAAGAGCAACACGCTAATCCAGTGCAGGCAGAAGGCATCAAAGCCTCTCAGCCTATCCGCAATGTGTGAGTATAAACCAAATGTTACATTCTGCTTGCCTCCTCTCCTACTGTATTCACATGTATAGGTGAGTGTTTGACAAAAGAGGTTTGGATGTCTGCTGTACAAGACACCAATCGTCGTCAGCTAAGTAGTTCCATGATCTGGGAAATAGAGTACGCAAAGAGAGGACACTCAAAGGATGGACATAAGACATCTGTGTTCTCTCATACAAATATGTGTGACTTCATGCGTGGGGAAGCACAAATGAGCAACATCATGTCCCTGACTATTGCAAATCTCACACATGAAACCCTTTCTGACTTGACAACAAACAACATGAGACTCTGGAAATATGTAAGTCTGAATGGCAAAGGTGATAGCAGTGTAATGTGGAGGAATCCGGGTCATTTATCCCTTCCTATCAGTAATCTTCTCATACATGTGTGTCTGTTGATGTGTCATCTGATTGATGTCACTGCTGTGTGGAGGGAACGGCTGGCAACTGCTGCATGTGAGCAGGTGCCCAAATGTAAAGTTCAGGAGCTAAACATGCTGCACATAGTTCTGGATTACCCACAAATGGTCATTGAGAATGACATGTTGGCTCAGAGCTACCATCTGTTGTTGCAAAATATAGACCTGTATGTCTTATCACAGCTGCTGACCGGATCACACCCCAGCAGCGTGCACCATCCCGGGGACTGAATGACATCCTGCCTGCAGCTGTTCAACCCTCGCGCAGCCGTCCTTCAGGTAATTCTAGCATGAGGTGTCTGTTGATGTGTCATCTGATTGATGTCACTGCTGTGTGGAGGGAACGGCTGGCAACTGCTGCATGTGAGCAGGTGCCCAAATGTAAAGTTCAGGAGCTAAACATGCAGCACATAGTTCTGGATTACCCACAAATGGTCATTGAGAATGACATGTTGGCTCAGAGCTACCATCTGTTGTTGCCAAATCTAGACCTGTATGTCTTATCACAGCTGCTGACCGGATTACACCCCAGCAGCGTGCACCATCCCGGGGACTGAATGACATCCTGGCTGCAGCTGTTCAACCCTCGCGCACCCGTCCTTCAGGTAATTCTGGCATGAGGTGTGTCACTGGCTTCGACTCCAAAGACATGACAGAGATCCTGATTCCCCTCTGCATGTAATCAGCAGTCGTTGTGTACTAAGTGAAATACAAATCAGGAGTGTCATGTGCCTGTCTGACAATTGGTGATGCAGATAATTGAGAATGTTGTCACTTCCCTCTACAGCTGCTAGTTCAGGGACAGCTAGGCCTACGAAAGCCGTGAGGAGACAGGTCCAGCAGGTGACACTAGGGGGGAACACCAAGGGACAGAGAGTTGTGGCTGGAGCTGGTGAGTTTGCCTGTATCTGTGTAACACCTCAGTGCTATGGTGTGAGCTGTCATTTGTGGTGGTACCCTACACAGGTCACATGATCCTCATCTGTTGATGCAAAGTACAGTTAATACAAACCCTTGTGTTGCACCACATGTTATACCAGGTCAATCCCTAATACGGTTGCAACCTCTGTTCCAGGGGATGCTGATGACGAGGATGACAGGCCTATGACCAGTGCGGGCCGATGGGGAATCAGAGGGGAGAATCCCCTGATCCTCCAAGCTGTGATGTCGGCTGCAAGCACTGCTCAGGAGGAGGAGGATGATTTTCCTGAGGACGTCTACTTGGTGGATAATGAGGACTACATGTCTGATGACGATGAAGATGCCAATGCACGCTATCGTGCCAGATTGGCTAAATCGGTCAGGGCATCAACTCCTCTGCCAAGCAACGTCCGTCAGCCTCCTCCCAGGCATACCATGGCCTGTCCCCAGACTCGAGCAAACCAGTCACAGCACCCACGCATCACAACACAGACATCACTCCCTCACAGTCCTCACGTCCAGGACCAACATGGTGGTTCCCCTACCCACTCTTCACTAGACAGTGTATCCCTGCCATCCTCTCCACCATCTGGGGGTGGTACCAGCCCTGTTGTGCTGCCGGAATCCCCTGGGCACCATTCACTTGCCCACAGGCTCCCACCTGCCACCCCCCCCTGCTGTAGGACCTGTTCGTACCATCCATGGCAGACAGCTGCAGAGAGGGCCTGCACCTGGCTGTGATGACCAGTGGGAGCAGGACTTCTACCAACAGCAGAGTGATGTGAGGCAGGACATTAGTGCCATAGGGGCTACCCTGTCCGACATGTCGGACTCCCTGCAGGACATGGTCCACTTCCCTCAGGCGGTGGAGAGGCTGAGCCAAGTGTTGGATAGGATGGATAGGACTTGGCAGGACATGTCCAGAAATATGCGAGACATGCTATCCATCCAGAGGGAAGAGAGTGCAAGACACCATGCCTTGGCCATGAAGATGATGGAGGGCATATTGAGAGTGAGCCAACCTTTCCCTTCACGGTCAACGCAGGGAGGGGAGCCATCATATCTGCCCACAGGACAGCACATCCCCACACCTGTACCAACTGCACACCAACACAGCAAAGGAAGACATCCACACCAGTGGCCTGAACTGGCACTCCCAACACCAACCCCTGTTCAGGCACTCCCGCCACCTGCACAACCACCACCAACCCCTGTACAGGCACTCCCGCCACCTACACAACCACCATCAACACCTGTACAGGCACTGCCCCCACCTGCACAACCACCAACAACCCCTGTACAGGCACTCCCATCACCTGCACAACCAAAACCACCCCCTGTACAGGCACTCCCACCACCTGCACAACCACCACCACCACCTGTACAGTCACTCCCGCCACCTGCACAACCACCACCACCTGTACAGTCACTCCCGCCACCTGCACAACCACCACCACCTGTACAGTCACTCCCGCCACCTGCACAACCACCACCACCACCTGTACAGGCACTCCCACCACGTGCACAACCACCAGCAACCCCTGTACAGGCACTCCCGCCACCTGCCCAACCAGCACCACCACCACCTGTACAGGCACTCCCACCACGTGCACAACCTGCCCTTGTCCAGGCACAACCATCAAGTGTGCATACACCATCTGCCCCAGCACATGTGGATGACCCTGGACAGTCCCCTGGACAGTCCCTTGGACAGTACCCACCTCCACGTAGGCGGCGAGCCAGACCTGAGCACTCCGAGCGGTCATCCCCCCCCAAGTTGCGGCGTCGCACTCACCAGTGACAGGAACCCAGGAAAATGTGATCACGTGATTGTGTGTGCACCAAATAAACACCTACCAAAAATAAAATTCTGTTGTGTATCATGTCCTGTGTAACGTAGGTGGCCTCGAGATGTGAGAAGGTATGTGTGTGTGTGACACAGTTACAAGTGTAACCCATCATTGCAACCAGCCATTATGTGCATAGCAGATGACTCACCAAATATGTGTCCATATTCAGAACCAGACATTCAGAATGAAGTCAAACAAGTGGAAGTTATTAGTATTCCGAATTGTATTTTAAGAAGGTACAAAAGAACAACCGTCCGTTTGGAAGGGAGAAAGGAAAACAAATGATGATCTTAATGCAGAGGGAGATGGGAACCTGGATTGGGGTGGGGCAACAAAAATATAACACATCAGGGAGCGTCAGGGAAAACAGTCTATTTACAAGGGGAAAATGAAATAATTGTTCACGTCAAAAGTCAAGTGTCCTTCTGGTCATCCTCTAGGACCACAATGTCCAGATCCTCAGAGTCCGATGCAGGCACACGTCTGGCGGGTGCAGGAACAGGCACCACTTGGGTTCGTGCCACACGAGGAGTACGGGGGGAAACAGTGTGGGCCAACGGACAGGGGGAGACATTGACAGTGGTATGGGAAGGGATTGGGGAGACAACAGACGACATGGCTGCGGTCAGTGAATTGATGCTGGTGGTGAGGGTGGCCTTGTTCGGAGCATGTCCTCTTGCATCATGCGTACCTCCATACACACCTGTAGCTGGATGCGAGCGGACATGTCTGGCTGACCCTCACACATCCACATCAAGTCCACTGGCACAGCCACAGGAGGAACAACACCAGGAGGGGCCTGGGGGGAAAAGGAGGGATGTGGTGCCTGAGGTCCGGAGCCAATGATGTTGGGGAGCTGGCAGCTACGATGAGGGGGACTGGTTTCAGGGGATGCAGCTGGGTCCCCCGATGGAATGGGGAACTCTAGAGGTAGGGAGGGGCTGATGGCAGGCCCAGATTGTTTGTTGGCCTGCCCCGAGGACACCTTTTCAGGGACCACAGGTGAAGAGTCCTGAGGAGAGTAGCTCTCCAACACCTCATGGTCCGAGGTGTCGTGTTCACCCCCCCCCCCCCCGATTCAATGTCTGCAGCCTCCACCCGGGATGTGGCACCAGCATCAGGGTGTCCCTTGTCAGTCCGGGTGGGCGCAATCCCCTTGCCTCTTGATGTTGAGGGTCCCTCCTCATCCTCCGCTTCCTCGCTGGTGGAAAGAGGGTGTAGCCGCCGCCGCACTGGTGGCCTCGCACTCCGGACCTGGTCCTGCTGCCCTTCTGTTTCGCCAGCTGTGCCTGCTGAAATGTAAGCAAAATCCGAATGTTATGTTTGTGTCATGCAGGACGAGACACATTCATAGGAGCCAAGGTCAGACTTATTTTCCTCTAATCACACTCAATAGTTGTCAGTGTCTATGAGCAGACATTACGTGTATGTTCACCGTCATTTACTGGATTGAGTCTGACATGGCCATCTCACGTGGATGTGTGTGGCTTACACAACTGTATTGGCCAACCCTCAACCTGGCATTCTGGTGATCTGTGTGTCCTGCCACAGCTACATGTGCAGGTTCCAAAAGCAGTCCACCAATGGAGAACATGAAGTCCAGAATCTCAGATTATGGCCATTCATAGGGAGTCGCAGCTATTGAAGGTCTGGACAAGTGTCATCTGCTTTGTAGCATTGTATGGGACACGACAAGTGGCGAATGTGGGTCACACATGCACTGAGGCTCTGGCCTATTTCTGTAGCTAAATTGTGAGTCTAGCCTTTGGCTGTCCCCACACATGTTCTGACAATCCAGTGGCACATATTGGCTTTGGTGACTGATATGGTAATGCAGTACACTGCTGAACACTGGGGGAATTTAGTGACAGCTACCTGTACATGTGAAATGTGAAACAGGCCACTGATGCTGAGACGTCTGTCAGTGGACACCCCTTGCAAATTTAGAAGCGCTTAAGAGTGATGCAAGGATGTCAAAGTCTGTCTTGACTCCATGGCACATGATGTTTTGTCACAATTGGAACCCAAACTCTAAAAATGCAATGCAAGTCATAGCATCCAATACCCTTTGGCCTGCCATGCGCACACTGGACAGTGTCTGTACCATTGCTCATCCAATGCACACATGATTTCCTAGTGCCAATTGTAGTGGTGCGGGAAGAGCTGATTTCAGTACAAATGCACAATTATGGCTCATTTAGCCAGTTGTCATGACGAGACTCCAACTACCAAAATGCACTCTGCCCTGTACAGTCCATATGCCACAGTGTGCCTTTTTAAGCTTGGTGACTGCTGCATGGACACGGAATCTGTAAATGGAGGCATCGGACACACAATGGTACAGCACTGTTTCACTCACATCATACTCCCAGACACATTTAGCATATGATGCACTTACCATGTCCCTGCTGCTCATGCTCCTCCAGCTGAGCATGGAGGGTCGGCCAAGCTGATCGCAGGACCCTCCTGTACAGTGGGGATAGGCGAGGACGATGCACATGGTGCTGGGAAGACTGGCCCACCAGCTCCTCAGCCTTGTGCCGGGCCCACCGTTTTAGGTCCTCCCAGCGCTTGCGGCATGCCCTCGCACTCCTGGTGTGGACTCCCACTGCACTGCAGCGCTCGGCAATGTTGGCCCACAGCCTGGCCCGGGCTGCATTGCTCAGCTGGTGTTCAGGGTCCCCATATAGCTGAGAAAATTTGGCCAGCACCCCCTCAGCCAAGATGTTCAACTCACTTTCAGTGAAAGGGGGTGCCTTCTCTTCGTAACCCTCAGCCATTATGGGAATAATAAGAAGGATGAGAGCAGCAGGATGTCAGAGGATCTGTCTGTGATAGAGGATGACTCAGAATGAACACAAAATGGCTGCCAACTATTTCCTGTGATGTATTTCCTGCCTCCCACTTCCTGTAAAACATTTCCTGAATGAAATTATGTGTTCCGGGTCATTTTCGGAGTTTACGGCCCGTAAGCGCAGTTTCCGGTTCCGGAGCGGGGGGTCCGCACACGGGCCGTACGCTCCGTAATCGGAGCGTCCGCACACGGGCCGTACGCTCCGTAATCGGAGCTTCCGCTTTTTGGCCGTAAACTCCGAAAATGACCCGGAACATATAATTCCATACAGGAAATGTTTGACAGGGAGTGGGAGGCAGGAAATACATCACAGGAAATAGTTGGCAGCCATTTTGTATTCATCCAGATCCATCCACAATCTGGAATCAAATCTACTGCCATCCTGCTGTTCTGTTGTGGATAAAAAAGAAAAGACAGTGCATGTGAGAATTATTTAAATGTGACAAGAGGGTGAAGAGACCATTTCAAGACATTTCTGCAGTTTCAGTTTCAGTTTCTCATGCTTTGCATTATGGTACATGTAGTCCATATTAGGTGCTCATTTGCAGAGTTGTGTGATGTGTTACGGAACATTGTGTTGGAGAAGTGTGGATATATCACAGACACATGTGGGCAGATTTACGGCTTCTGGCGCATCTCTGCTAATCAGCAGAGATGCGTCAGAAGAGTTGCGATGCATCTGCCCACCCGTGCGCCAACACAGATGCGCCGCATTGACAATGTGGTGCACCGTGGTGCTCGGATGTGCAGATGCATGACGCATCCCCCGTTGGAAAGGCGGCGCATTGCTGGAGTTGCGTCGCATGCGCAACGCAGCTCCAGCAAGGCTCGGGGGTGCCCTATCCCTATGATGTTGCGTCAATCCTTACGCCTGCTTCAAGCAGGCGCAGGGTTTTGATGCAGCATGGCCTTAAAAGTGACTGAGTGAAATATTGTAGATTTCAGCCAGCCACTTTTATGAGGCGTTCCCCTGCGCCAGAACGCCTACATGTGGCGCAGGCCCTTACAACAAGACGCATCTCCCAGATGCGTCATATAGTACATACCCCGCAGCATGGCGCTGGCTTTGCACCGCCGCTGCGTCACATAAGTGACGCAACGGCAGCGTGAAAGGGCTGCAAGTCCCACATTAATCTGCCCCATGGTGTCTGATTGACCCATTGCATCACTCACGTCGTGGGCGCATCATTTGTGGGGGAGTCACATCTGTTGATGGCACAGGGCCGACAATGCTATGGTTATGGCCTTTTCTGATTAAGAGACCCATCCTCATGAGGTCCGGCAAGGTCTCTCAGTACATGTATCATCTTCCATCTGCGGCTATAGATTCTTTAGGGACATCCACTACACTGATCGCTGACATGGGCACATGTGCTGAAGCAGGCTCAACCTTTTGACTACTGTCAAGAGCTGTGATTAACATGCAGTTAGTGTGGCTTGCAAAGTTGCCTCAGGAAGGAATTTATTGACACAGTCGTGTATATCCAAGTTTCATCATTGGCAACAGACAGCAATCCACATTTAGTCCATTCCACTACAGGTTGCTCATGTGAAAAACGTGGCAACAAGCTGCTCACGGACTTGCATGCCCTGACCTCGGTTATGTGCCATGGCCCGGTTTCCCAGATTCATAGGTAGCCGAGGTTCCAGCGGTATCTGTAAGCCATGCGTTAAGGCAATGTTGTGCAAGACACAACAGGCTAAAATGATCTTGCACACTACTTCTGGGGAGTACTGCAGCCCCCCCCCTGTACGGTCGAGACATCTGAATTGCGACTTCAACAGACCAAAAGTGCGCTCTATGATGGCTCGAGTCCATATGTGTGCCCTATTGTGCCTACGCTGTGGTACAGTGTCTGCACGCCTGTAAGGGGTGAGGAGATGTGGGGTGAGTGCATACCCAGCGTCACCTGAGTAGAGGGGAAAGGGCAGTTGGTTAGATTTCCCTCTTTGACTTGCACAGGACATGATCTATACTGTATTACATGCATTGTCAGGTGGGCCCTGTATCTAGCTTTATGATTCTTATAGTACAATGGTTAATGTTGGGGGGCATTCAGACATTTCAAAAACACATATTCCTCCTTTCTAACGCTTGGTACTTACCCAGTAGCCACATGTTGCCAAATTCTCCCGCAGCCATCCGCCGGGCAAGAGGTGACATGCGGAATATGAAGCTGTCATGGGTACTGCCGGGGAACACCGCATGCACATCAATGAACCTCCCTCTGGCATCACAGACAGCTTGCACGTTGATGGAATGCCATCGGTGTCTGTTGCAGAAGATGTGTGCAATGTGGCGGGGTGGCTGAAGGGCCACATGGGTACAGTCAATTGCACCCAGCACACGTGGAAATTGTGCAATGAGAAAGAAATCTCGTGCTGCCCTTTGTCTCAGGGCCAGTGTCGGTGGCATATGTATGTGGTGGTGGGATCTTGCAGTGATGCATCGCAGTACCTGATGCAGGCACCGCGACTGGCTCGCCTGGGATATGCCCACATGGTCACTGGAGACCCTTTGGAATGAGCCAGTGGCAAAGAAATGGAGCGCTGATAGGATCTTTAGGTATGCTGGTATTGCATGTGGGCAGCAGGTCACGGAGTCAAGTTCCTGCTCCCACTCACATACCATATCCAAGATGATTTCTGGAGGGAAACGGTACCTGGCCCTTACATCTTGACTGGACATTCCAAATAAGTTGATCCTCTGTCTGAGTATCCTCTCTGCTCTGGCTCTCCTCCTCCTCCTCCTCCTCAAGTGGTTTTGCCGCATGGCAAGGGGCAGTGCAACAAACACATTCAGTGACATTTTGAAAGGGTTTGTGTGTGTCTGCTCTGCAGTTATACATGCTGCCGAGCTAGGATTGGCTGGAGTGTGTCAGCTGATGCATGGTGGGGGATGGTAGGGACTTGGACAGGTGTTCAGCCTTGGCTCACATGATCAATGGCCACCAAACCGGAATTTCCGGCCCGCAATCGGAACTTCCGGCCCGGAGCCGGACTTTGTGCCCGTAGCCGGACTTTCCGGCCTTTAAGCGGGACTTCCGGCCCGTAAGCGGACTTTCCGGCCCGTAAGCGGACTTTCCGCTCCGGGTGCGGAAATTCCGGCCCGAGTGCGGAAATTCCGGCCCGGGTGCGGACGTAAGTTTAGTAGTCGTAAATCCATTCTGTGAATAGCAAAAGTCCTAAGTTCATTCTGTGAATAGCAAAAGTTGTAAGTTCCTTCTGTGAATACCAGAAGTACTAGATGCATTCTGTGAATACCAGAATGGTACTAAGTTTAGGATTTAGTCTTAAGTTTGTTCTGTGAATCGGGCCCTATAGATTTATGCCATTAATTTGCATAATTCACACATTTTGGGTAATACATGAAACCCTGTAGGTAGATGCACATAAGTCTTCAAAAATAATAGATCTCCGTTGTATTCTTAGTCCCCCAATGTAATGCAATTGCAATTCTTTAAAATGTTTTCAGTGGGCTTTGGCACCACCCTTAGAAGTATTTTTATTGGCTGTGTAATGTATAATGTGGACTCCTATGGAGTGCTTGCTTTCCAATGCACGAGGGACTATATCACATCCAGGGAACTCTGAATCATCATACATTAAATTCCTTATGTTATAGATGAGTTGTATACAGAAAAAATCATTTATTGTTTATTTTTCATTGTTGTAAATATTTTTAATGTTTTAGGCAAAGCTGAAAACGCAAGTCAGAACTATGGGCTCCCATTGCAAGTTTCTTTCTTTTATTCTCCATGGTGGAAACAGTTTCCTCGTAGGGAAACACTTTCAATTGAATCCAAAAAATACTTCCATGTCCCTCCTATTTCTTACAGAAGTAGTTTCACATATGCTTTTAGGAAAGGAAACATCCTGAAGCAAATGGGCAAATAGCGACAAACGTACAAGTTTGTCGTGCTTACGCATTCTTTTGTTTGGCAAATATCTATTAAAGCACTCAGTCCGGACAACGGTCAGATATGTACAAAAGCAGACCATCTGGAATCTTTTCTGCAGCAGTAAATTCTATTTGTGAACATAAATGTCAACTGAACCTAATCCTGCTGAGAACACTTTGTGACTCGGGTAAATAGTGTCCTGATTATGTCATCAACCATTTCCTATAACATTTCTGCACATGCAGAACATGATCTGATTTGCGTCGCAATTGTAAGACTGAGGAACACAAGGATAGCAAAGCTCCCCTTCTGTGGGCCCTGCTACATGCCTGTGTCTCCAAAAGTAGGTCTGCACCAGACCCATTAGCAATATGGAAAAAGTTTGCATGCTGTGATTTTGAAGAAGACTAGTAAATGGAAAGCGGTGACCTAAAAAAAAGTGTCAGTACGTTACTCTATATCAGTTGAAATGGTGGAACTCAGCAAGCTAGAAGAGGTGCATGTCAGAATTACTGCATAAAAACCACAGAATTATTAAAATTCACCCTGTAATCAAAAACTGATGAGAGTAACATTTTGTGCATGAGCCAGCATAACACAGTCAGGCAAGGAGGAAGCCTAAAATAAAAATCCATGTTAAAGGGGCCATGTCGTAATCCCAAGAAGTAGAAGGCTATAACATATGCTTAAAAAGTGGTTTATTGAGAAGCTTTAGAGCAAGCATATACATGTCTGAGAAGCGAGAACCACAACCGTTGCCCAGGCATGATCAAATGAACTGACACAGCACTGGGCAACAGTAGAAGCCTCCAACACTTAGAATGTTATGACAGACGATAATAACATAGAAATAAGAATGCTATGATGTCAGAGGCTTTCGGAAGACAAACACATAACAAAACAGCCGTCCAGAATAGAGAAAAACACAGTTTTCTTTACTAGCCTGTTTTAATGTGATATGTTGTGACAGTACAGTGTTAGAATGGATTCTCCTTAAGGTCCCAAGGGATGTGTTTGAGTGGGAGCATTCCAAGCTTGGACAGTTGGTTCCTGCCAAGCTAGAGAGCGACCAGCCTTTATTGTAGCTTATTTAATGAAGGAAAAGTACCTGCAGTCCTCGTCTTTTATTACCCAGTCCTGCATCACTAACAATCACCATTCCAGAATGTCCCTTTGTTTGATGATGGCCGCTTGGTTTTTGAGACATACTGTGACGCTGATCCAGCGATCAGGGATCGACAATTTTTTTATAAACACAGGCCCATTTACTTTACCCAACTGATCCCTTCACGCTGGGGAACAGTGAGATACAAGTTTATACTAGTCTTACCAATTCACATTTAGAACTTGTATTTTCCTTACAGTACATTTGTGGTGATAGATGCTTTAGTTGAAGAGTTGATGGCGATAATTATGTACCTATCTAACCTACTAAATAATAACAGACTCAGTGTGTAGTTTATGTTGTTTATCGTGATATTAATGTATGTATAAATGCTCATCAAGTACAGTTACACATAAAATGCAAATCATGGATTATCACAGAGAGAAAACATTGGCAATATATAAATTCAAGCTCATGTCAAATAAACAAATGCATTGAAGGAGTGGATAGGCGAAGAGAGAAAAGTTTCAGAAACAAAATACTTTTGCAAAATGATTATGCAAAATAAGGTAAATATCTATAATCTATACTCACCCAAGTACGAATCAGAGAAAACTACCCCACTGGCCAGTCAGGGCAGCAAGGCCACTCAAAAGAGTCAGGTGGCAAAGATTAAGCCAGGAGTCAGGAAACAGGTAGGCCACTATCTGGAACAGCAAACGGACGACAGCAACGATCTCCCACTAGCTAACACCAGCAGAACCTAAAAGCCACACCCACCAGGACTTTGAATTATACCCTAAAACCTAAATGTCCAACCCACATTTGTTTCATTTTACCCTCGACTCGGCCTCCCATTGGCTAATAATGGGGGTGTTCTGTCACACCACTCTTCAGCGTGATCACTTTTTCACTGGCTTATTGTTTTAGACTTTTGACATAATGTCAGATCTTACTCAGGAAACAACTTTTGGACATATAATTATATTACAGTTTCTTCATGTTACAAGTCTCTACACCTCTTTTGTTTGCCTCTGCCATCTCATGAGGAAGTTGTACGATTCCATTTATTTATCAGCATCCTCCTTCTTCCGCAACCTTGGCAGACAGTCAACGTGTCCTGAAGGATATTTCTAGGCTTCTGCATTCTCTCCATATTCAATGCTCGTTTTATTTTGTGTCCTTTTTCCCTACAGCAGGCTTAAACCCATAATTGTCATGCAGAAGTGTAGGCCCAAATTTGTATTTCTACAAGAACAGAACACAAACATTTATTATTTTCACGAAATGTAAAATAATTACAAACCATCCTAGCATTGCACTAACCCATGCCCTTCCCACGTTAGTCCTAGCAAGATTATTTTTAGTGTGCACATAAGCAGCATTAGTTTTATTTACTTTAAGCCAACCGCATGTGCGGCCTATTTTTCCGGCATTTATACACGCATTAGTTTATGCATGTGCAAAAGCTATCCCCTTTTTTTAGCGTTTTCTTTAGTAATATTTTCACAGCACTCTGTTAATAAATGTTACTGAGGGTTTAATCCGAGCAGGTTTTTATTTACGCAAAAACCCTGCTCCACCAATGTCATTCTTCAGATGACCCCTTTAAATCACTGCTTCCATGCTCCATATTATCTCAGCCTGTCCTGGACAGTACAGCTGTTGACTTCTTACTGGGAAGTAGGAATAGCTCTTATCTGCTCCCTCCTCCAAAGAGAATCAACTTAATTGTTGAGAACAATTAATTATATTGGGTCATAGAAGACGCCTGACCTTTTGACAGCATGCAGCGAAATGCCAGAAGGGAAACAACGTCCAAATGGGATAAGTGTAGAGATACGAAGTACTTAAGAGCCTACAGAAACTTCAGAATTGGTGCACCTTTTCATGCTTCCCAACAGGAGAAAGCACAGATCTCCCATACTGAAATTTCTATTTTTTCTCCAGCTGTCACATTTGTCACAATCCATTAGTGTTTACAAATGGCAGTTATTATCGAACACCACTTCCACAACATCCACAAAGGTGCAGATCATTTTCTGCCCACCCATTGATGCTATGGAACTTACGATAACTGATGATGACCTAGAGGGAAATTGAAGATCACATGAAATGTGCAACATAGTAGTTTCCACTGTACTTCAACATTTTCCCATTCTAAAGCTTGGTGAGGCTCACCTGTTTAGCTATCTGACAAGTTTCAATTACGCAGATGAGCCAGGTGAGTTTGAAATAAATAATCTTTGGACCCATGCACTGTTCACTACCACATATATTACATCACTCGTGACCTGTTATATGGCATCATTGATATCATCAATGCGACATCTGAAATAACATAGTCGATGAGAACACAGTGAGTGCATGGCAAGGGTGCGAGTCATAGTTAGTTTAGTTAACTTTAACTGATGATTATCAGTATTCTTTTTAGTTTCAAATGTGAGATTTTAATTGACATTTTCACCTAACTATAACATCACATCACATCACAACCGTTGTTTTTTTGCACAAAATGGCTAAAAAACACTGACAAAGTCAATAGGTCTTGCATAAATGAGATCTAATACCATTGTTAATGCTTGTTATATAAAAAGCTTGGGGTGAGGGTATCCAATAGAGTGATACCTCATGCCCCCTGCCCTCACTTTTGTATCTCTTCCGCCTTTTTGATCTGGCATTTTCTCTCCTCCATCTTCCAAACCGGAAATGCGACAGGCTAGCCCAGCAGGATGTGTATACTTTTTGTCAGATTCAGGGAATGTATATTGAAAACTACTTATGGGTCCATTGTAATAAGGGTCTCTTGAACCAATGTACATGCTGCATTTTATTTGTCTTCTCTAACCTGTCAAGTTCTTCTTGAGAGAGATGGTCTTTTTCACTAACGCAAAGAGTGCAACCCCTTTGGAATGGTAAATGTTTCACTGTTCTGGTTTCCATAGTACTTTTAACACTATCAGCCCTTTCTAATGTGGGTACTCATTTATTTTAATAATTTCTTAAATGTTTTCGTAAAGTGCTATATACCACAGTGCAGTGTCTTTACAGTATTTCGGATTGATACAGTGGGATATATTCAAACTCAGGCTAGGCAAATATGCATACAGGAATGATTAATCATGATAACCTGAAATGGTCAGTGGGTCAGTTGGTCCTGTCTCTGAAAGAGCCTTAATGGAAGCTTTTTAGTGGGGATGGTAAAGCCTTTTTAAGGGATGCGGGTACGCTTCAGAAGTGCCGTGGTTCCTCCGAAGATCCCTGGTACTGGTCCTAAACTTTGATCATGCCAGTCCGGGCAGTCTGTGAGTCTCTGGTGAAGGACACTTGCACCACGGTCAACTGTTTCTAACCCATTCCAACAGTCAGCTGCTATCGGCAGGGTCGGCTCACTCCTTCCCTCTCATTCAGGCAGGTCTCCTTCAGGTTCCCAGGACAAGTCAGGCCGTTTGTCCTCCTGATCTGACTCTGAGTCCCCTTGCCTCTGGGAAGCCAGCTGTCAGGCAGACATCAGCCCTGGTTGCGTAGTAGTCTTCCGAGTGCTCTGTGGAGCACCCCCCTCCTCGGTGATAGAGATCTTGGAACAGGAGTCTGTGGGTCGGAAGCCCCCGCTTTTAGACAGAGTTGGCAAATGGGGATGTGGATTCTCAGTTTTTTTCTTTTTCGCATTACAGTTCTGGATTGGTGCCCCTTTCATGTATCCTTCTCAGGCTGTCTTCCAGCCCTAGTCTTTGACTTGAGTGACTCTCTTACGGCACGGTGGTCTCCAAGTTGGAGCACCCACATCAGAGGCACATAGAGGTTTGAATAGTCTGAACCTGACTATCAACAGCCTCACTTAATAGTGATCTGGAAGTCAGGCAAAGGGCTGCTCTTCTTCTAAACCCTGACCACAGAAACTACAGTTGCACACCTTAACCCTGTCATCTACCAAATGGCAGTCTCAGGAAGACTAATCTTCATATCTCTGTATCAGAAAGGACCTAATAGAAGTTCTAAGGGGAAGCATGTCTCCTCTTTCTTTACTTAGGTGTCTTGGTTTCTTCCCACCGTTCTAGGAAAGGTGAGCAATGAACCTCAATGGTCTGGGAAAGCCACCTCACTTCCAGCTTATACACATGAACAGGTGAGGGGCTTCCAAAATTGAACCCACAGGCATGTGTCATTCTGGCTGACTCAGGCACTAATGCAATGCATGCCTAACGTCACTATCATACATGCACATACCCAGGCACACAGGATCTTGGCACTAGGATTCAGCGTTCACTGTCAGGAGCAGAACTTTAGGTTACTGAGCCAGTAGGTTCCCATTCACATTGCATAAGTGAAACGGCCTTGTCCTGACAAAATCACTACAGAGCATGCTATGTTGCCACCACCATGCTACACGTGTGAGGACATGACAGGGACTGTAGTGAAAAACAACAGGTTATCCACAGGTCTAGCGAGCTTATAAAAGCTCTATAGACGTACAGCACAGGCAGAGACCTTCAGTCATACCGAGTTGAAATCTTCTAATGA
Source organism: Triturus cristatus (assembly GCF_964204655.1). NCBI lineage: Eukaryota > Metazoa > Chordata > Amphibia > Caudata > Salamandridae > Triturus > Triturus cristatus. Next base: position 821,321,819 of record NC_140585.1, on the reverse strand, counting down.
GGACGGAATCCCATTCACCCACTGGAGTGGCATGCTTCATCATCTGGAATCTCCTCTTGGTTGCAACACCTAGTGCAGCCAAGGGCTACAACCCCCTCACTGTGAGGGAAGAGCCCAGGGATGTTTTTGAGATGTTATTCAGTTATAGGATCTCCTAAAATCCATCAGATGTAAAGTGTTGTAATTTAAGAGTGATGGGCGCAGTGCACTAGTGTGAAAAGTGATGTGTGATTTAAAATTGGCTACCAAGAGAAAAAAGACCTTTATTCGTTAACTCCTGGTGTCAAGGTTAAAAACAATGGAGATGCAGTTACGAAATATTGACTGCATTTGTCCAGAAAACAGGTCTACATGTTTCGGCCATTGTGATCCCAGAGGGATCGTGGCCTTCCTCAGGACCTAAATGTTCTATGCTACTGCGTATCAGTGAAAAAAGTGAAATTGTTATCAAGACCTTTTGATCAAAACGTATACAACCTACAGAACCTGTCATCTCGGTTAAAGTGGGTTACAGTTCGTTGATAACACCCGTTAATTACAAGAAAGCAGCCTCACCTCACCTGGCCACAGCTCAGGACGTGAGACCCCGCTCTGTCCATCGGTACCTTGGACCATTCAGGAGCTGAAACCGGTGATGGTCTGCATAGTGCATTACTCTAGGTCATGAGCAGGTCCACTACCAGTTGTAATTCAAGGGCAGGGAGAGGCCTTTGTGCAAACACCAGATGAATAAAAGCAGGCACTAAATCTTGACAACGAGGATACCAGACACTAGCACAACTACACACAATGCAGGGTACATTCCTTCCCCAACAAACCCAATAGAAACACTTCACAATTTAATGTTCAAAAGAACTACAGTTCAATAATAAACACTTTTGAACAGTCCAATTTTTTACATTCAGTACTTTTGGCCCTCTCATGTGGCCCGAGGGTCAAGGCTAGTCCATTGTGTTCTCCAAACTGCTACAGCATGCAAAGGATCATCAGTGCTCACTTAAGAGGGGACCCTAAGTTCAAAGTCCCCGCTAAAACAGCAAGATAAATGGCATGTGGCCACAGGTAACCAACAAAGGACTGGCTGTAAAATTGTGGTCTACACAGCAAAACAACCCAATAAAAACAATGTAGAAATTAACGTACAGGTAGGACTGTAGTGGAAGAGTAAACCATTTTGCACGTTCCCTTTTTGGATCGAGCCTAGAGCAGCGCATGCGCTGCTTGCTCGACTTTTAGCAAGGGGTTTTCAGAGTGCTACCCACAAGCTTTTCTTGGCCTCTAGCTTGCGTGCACGCGCGCGTGCACGCGCGCAACCGCCATCTGCCTTTTGTTATCTCCTTCTCCGCATCGGTGGCCATTACTTTCACTTTCACAAATGCCTGAACATGGAAATATAGCGCTGTCCAGGATCAATCAATGACAAATATATGTGTGCGAATTATGGCTGTGACTTTCCCTTATTGCTTCCATTTTTCCCTCATGTTTCCGTTTTATCATTTTCCTCCTTTAGTTCCTCTGTGTTTTTTTTCTCTCTTCCACTGTTGTTTTCTTCACGCTATTCTTTTTTCCTTCATTTCCTCCTTGTCTATATTTTGCTTTCATTTTTTTTGTTCCCTTCCCTTCTTACTTTCCAGCACCTCCTTAACTCCTCACTGTTTAGGCACCCTCCTCAGGCTTTCGCCCTCACGCCTGTCCTAAATCTGCCTACAGTTTAATAATACCTACGCTCCTGGAAGCTCTGTATTTATATTACGAGAATAGTCCGTATGAGCTTTTCTATTTGATCACGGTAAGCCTTTCATTCCAGCACCTCCTCACTTGTTCCATTCCACATGCTACACCGTATATTTACATCTGCCTCGTATTTACCTACGCTCCCATAAGCACCGATCCCCTGATGGCGTTTCCAAGTTCTCTAGGAACTATAAGCCTCATCCTGGCCTCGCCTTCTTAATCACTTGGTAAGTCTTACTTATCCAGCCCCCACGTTAGACAGCAAGTTTCTCACTCGTCCTCTAAAGCATCTCGCTTTTGTAACTGAAGAAAGTGCTGTCATCATAGGTAGACCAGGAGCCAGAGATGTAGTTAAGTAGATTTATTGTTCAAGTAAGATGGTACAGGGTACCCCACCGGGAGCAGCATCCTGCTGCTCAGCCCCTTCAATCTAACTGCTTATTCTTCAAAACATGCACACACTCCCAACATTCCATGACATCATACTTATGCAAGCTGAGCAGCCAGGACTAGGAAGTATAGGATGTAACACACGCCCTTCCATCACTCGATGTTATTTTCACAGTCCTTGCTTTTTTAATGCAATCTGGCCTCTGCTTCGTAACCCCGTGGTATGTTTCACAAATCCAGCCCCCACGTTAGACAGCAAGTTTCTCACTTCTGGCGCCAAACTCGTCCTCTCAAGCATCACGTCTTCTGCCTTCCTTCACTCGCCGTTATTTTCACTGTTCTTGCCTAGTTAATGTTTCAGGTACTTACTGCACTTTCACATTTACCAAAACATCATCTCCACTTTTCGACTGATTAACTCTCCCTTCCTTTACGGTCCTCATTTAGTATACTTCACCACTGGTTCACCAGCTACAGCTAGCACTATGTTGTTAGGAAGCTTTTAAGGCCTTTTATTTTAATGTTAAAGATCAGCCATGGATCATTAAGCGGTTCCAGAGCACATTTTAAATTCCTTACTTTTTATATTCGGCATGCTAGGTATTTACTGATACGAAACAAAAATACTTCCTATGGATGATATTCCTGCTTTTTGTATGGTCCAGGGCATTAAAATACTGGTCATGCTCGGGGGGGGGAGGGGAAACAGCCACATGGTAGCCTTAGATGAGAATGACGCAGTTTTAGGGTGACTAGCTGGCAAAGAGGCAGATTTTGTGGAGTGATTACAGTTCTCCTTACATGACAGAATTAAGGGCAAGGTCAGTATTAGGGGCATATCTGAAGAAGCTACGCGGATTAAAAGTAGACAGCGGACACAAGAACAAATCAAAATAAGTTTATATTGTTTTGATCAAAGATTGACATGTAGCTGGAATTATCCTTAGGATAAAAAAATGAAGAACTGGAGGGAAAGCAAAATGATTTGAGTGAGGCGTCAAGTTTTGGCTATTTAGAATCTTGTAGATAGTCAACTTGCCGTTCGTACACTAGCAATGCCCCTGGTTCAACAGCATGTTAATGAACACGCATCAGCCCAACTTCTTTCCTTGGTTTTTGTGGTGTCTGGTAGGGAGGATAACTTTTCTTGCACATGTGGGCTTTTTTGGGGAGGTGAGTTCTTTCAGTCGTTTAACAGAGAGCATTTTTTTGTGTCTTTGTTTAGGTCTGTCATTAGCCAGGGCCTTTTAATTTGACCTATTTTTTTTTTGTATAAAATACTACTTATAGTACCTACTTGTGTGCTGCATGGCTAACCACTTATATGGTCCCAAAGGTGAGACCTATTGGCTATGCCAATGCTTGTTAACATTAGCCACTACATTTCAGCACTCATAGGTTGTCCCAGGGTCAAAGTTAGTTCACCACTTCCAGAGTCGTTCTGAACCCCCTACTGTAGCAGCTTGAGAGAGGGGTGGGAGTACTGAAAAGGTGTGTGCTGCAAAACAAGAAAGTGTAAGCCACTTACAGGAGCGAAGCAAGCTCTTATAGGAAGTACTCTCTTACCTATGATCAGATCAACGGAAAGGAATTGTAAAAAAATCCAATTGAAATGTAATTTGCAATATATATTCTAAACTCCCTTAAATTGGTTTCTGTGGTTCCCTTCTCTTTTAATGGATACATTGGCATAAAAGCAGATCATTGCTTTCCTTGCAAGTGAATAGTATGATGGAGCTGTGTTTGGGAGTAGCAAACGCATGAAGAGAGTTCAGAAAGAAGGGCAGGGTCGGACTGGGACAGAAAGAAGGCCGGACACCAAAATAAAATGCCCCGCAGAAAAAAAGTGGCCCACATTTGCAAATCGGGACAGTTTCAAGTTGTAAAGAGAAGCTGTATATGTAGGCAATTTCTGTGGTGATATAAGTGAAATCAACAATAAAAACAGACCCAGACCATAAGACAGGCCCACAAACAGACAGAAAAATGGCCCACACAGTGATCTGTTAATTCAGCTCTTTGGGCACTGCCTAACATTGCTACAGGCAATTTCTGTGGTGATATTAGTGAAATCAACAATAAAAACAGACCCAGACCATAATACAGGCCCACAAACAGACAAAAAATAGCCCACACACTGACCTGTTAATTCAGCTATTTGGGCACTGCCTGATAATCCTCGAGCCCCTGCACCAAATCATGAGTGCACAGGTAGCAAAGAATGTCCGTCTGCCTAGTCTCTCTGGCTTACTTGATCTATCTTTTTCCAAACTGCTGTTGTATTGTACTTGAACAGCTGGTCCATAATCTCTCCAAAGTCTCTGAGGTTACCTGGAAGAAATCCCCAGATGGCGCCACCATCTGAGACAAATCCATCTAAAGGCTGGTTCCAGTCCTGGTTTTCTCTTACTCATTTTTCCTATTTTCCCCTATTTCCTGCGACGGGTGTATCAGCTAACTTCAGGGATTTAGGGATAATAAGGGTTCTCGGCCTGTCTGACCAGTTGCATCCTGACAAAGTGTTGCCACCCATATGCAGCAGGTAATTTAAAAGCTCCCCATTCCTTCTTAAGTAGTATAGGTTCAGTTGGTGCTTATAGGAAGTATTAGTGTGAAATACCACCCTACCTGATGCTACCATGAAGGATTTACCACTAAAAATAGGGGAAAAATTGTGATTGAAACAATTATTTCTTAAACAATTCAATTACCTTACAATTATACTTAATGGTTAGTGTTATAATGAGAAGACTTAAGAGAGGCCATATTGTTCAAATTACCTCTACTGATTGTTGTCAGGAACGATGCCCTGTTTGGTTCTCAACTTATTGTGTGCATAGATGGGGAAAGGTTTTTAAAATAAAAAAGTTACTTTGGGGAGTGCGTGTGTGGACGTCCATCCTGTTAGCGGTCCCTTACAAGTCTGACGGAGGAAAGTTACTGCCCCGCCCGATTACAGGTTTTAATGGGGGCAGGAACGCGCTTGGCAAAAGCAAATGTGTTTCCAAACACTTGCATGGAAACGGAAACGGTATCAGGGAAATCATGCAGAACCTGTAGATACTGTGTCAAATTCTGCATGCGGTACCCAGTTTCCAGTCGATTACCAAGAGGAAGATACTGTCTACATATTTCATCCATGTCAGGCGTAAACGTATGATTCAACATGCTTACCTAGTAATTCTCTATGATAAGTAAGTCGGTGGGGTGGAAATGGGCTTTGTCTGAAGAGGGTGAGCTCTGATTGGCTGGTGTACTTGTGTTGAGATGACAAAGGAGCCAATGTGGAACGTTAAACTCCAGTCAGAAGGGGAGAGAGAGCAGTTGACAGGTGGAGGTTTCTCTGAGAGCTGATGATGAAAGTAATATTTCAAGTCGAGGTTTGCTTAAAAGAGCCCTACCCTGGGAAGCCTCCTCTCGGTTCTTCACGGCTGACATTAAGAGCCTCTCAGTTATGCTCAACACATCTAGACCTTAATTTATTTGACTTATTTGCACAAAGTTTAGGCAATTGTTTCTGAGAGCAAGTAAAGTATTCTTTGGGGCTGCTATGACTGTTGGTATTGTCCTTGTGCAGGTTCTCACATGGCTGTCGCTCGGTTGTTACAATGTACAGGTAAGCTTTTACAGAGAAATAGCCCTAAGAGCTCATAATGCGCATAAGTACATTCAGTAAAAAACAATTATAATTCACATAAATGAATGAAGTGAGCTATTATGGGAAGGATGCTCTTACCCTATGATCAGATTAACTGAAAAGGATGGTATAAAAACAATTAAAATGTAATTTTGCATCTATATATTCTAAACTACCAACTGTGGCTACTATTGATGTATGACTTGTAAGAATGAGCTACTTAGGAGAAGACATTATAAGGACTTATTCACTCACCTAAGAATGAGCTACTGATTAGAAAATGTTATTGAAGAGGTGGTCACTCCTGTAATAAATTGCTACTTACTTGGAGATATTATTGAAGACTTGGTCACTCATGCAAAGGGATCAAAGATTTATTTCTTCACATGTGAAGCGCCCTGCCCCACACAGGTACTCGCCGATGACTACGACACACACAGAGCTTAGTGTAGCACATCTTTATTCTTCTGCGTGTAACCACAAACTCAACATTCTAAACCTGCATTCACTTCACTATGCTTTAACGCTTACGTCACAGTTCTATGCTGCTCATCAGGAGCCACAAAGGTTCCCTTATTGCAAACTTACACAACGCTACATCTCCCCCTCTGTTAAATAAACAATTAACATTTTTTACAAATATATACACAATCATAGCTCTTCAATGAGTCTTCATGGCGCTTTGATCATACGTCATTAGCATGTCTATGGAAACTGGGGACAGGCAGTAGAAGTGTCCATGACTTGCATTGGTGATATAGCAACAACAGCAGTCAAAGGGTCTTCACTTGTCTTTTCAGACCCAGTCTCTACATTGAAGTCAGTGCCTGACAAGCGATGAGTCACAAGTCTGAAGAAATCTTGCATAATGGACTTCGCAGTACGTTGGGCAGTCACCATGTGTCTTTTGCTGGTCACAAAATAAAATGGCTCAGCATAAAAGGGAGCATCAGATTTTCTATGCTGACAAACGAGCACTCAATCTCCTCCAGTGAACGTAGCGTCTCTTGCATGTCGATGCTTGTCTGCATAGGCCTTCATTTTCTTTTTTACTATCTAAGTCTTTCATGCAAATTTATTCCACAGTATTTGATTCTTTGTTGGTCCAATGATGTGATTTGGTCGTCTTGGCTCTCTCGAACATTAAGGTTGCAGGGCTTTTTACCTGTGATTGAGTGAGGGGTAGAATGGTAAGCTCAAAGAGTCAAATTTAAGACAGCTTTAAGGTTGAGTTTTTATACTACAGCACGCTGAACAGCCTTCTTAAGAGTACTCATGAAATGTTCAACAAGGCCATTGGCTTGTGGCCAAAGAGATGTGCTCTTCTTATGCTTCACACTAAGATGACTGAGAAAGACTGAATTCTTGACTGTTGATAGGTGGGTCATTGTCAGACCTTTTATCAATAGAAAATGGGAGTATTCATCAACGATCACCATCAGGTGATGCCTGCTGACAAGAGGACCAAAGAAGTAATCAGCAATTGCTTCCCATGCTTGTGTTGGCAACTCTGACATGTTTGTGTTATGTTGAGTGGTTTTTGATGACAGACAGTTGCATAGATGACAGGCCTTCAATTCTCTTTCAACTCGCACATCGAGGTGGGGAAACCTGAACTTAGTCTTGGAGAGCTCGTTTGGTGGCAACAATTCCACAATGCTCTTCATCGACCACTTCAATTATCTGTTGTCGCAGTCTCTCCGGAACGACAGTTCTTGAATCTCCTAGAATAATGCCTTCTTAATGGTAGTAATGGACAGTTTATCTTTGACATTTTTAAACTTCGGGTATTCACTGTCACTGGTCGAGGGTGCTGGTACCAAGATTGATGTGTAATAATGTCTTTCGGTTTTAGCATGTCACTATCTTGACTCTTGGCAGTGACAATTTGTTCCAATGAAATGGCAGCAGGGGTGCTTGATTTCACAAAGAAATTTATGTATGCTTTAGGCGTCTTAGAAGGGGTGCCAGGGCACTGTAGATGCACGTGGGAGAAGTAGTCGGTAGGGTTTTCATCTTTCCCTGGATGATACACAATGGTGTAGTTTTATTCTTGCAATCTCAGACCCCAGCATTCAATGCGAGGAGGCATTTTTGCCTTTGGATTGCCAAAGATAGTCAAGCAATGCTTGATGATCTGTCACAAGCGTGAAGGGCTTCACATACAAGAATACGTGGAAATGTTCACAAACCCACACCACTGCTAAGCTTTGTTTCTCAGGTTGTGAATATGCACATTCAGTTTGGTACAAACTTTGGCTTGCATATGCCACAGTACATCTTTGAGCATTTGGGTGTCCGCTGTGCTGTGGAAGGATGGATTCTAACCCGACAGGGCTACCATCAACAGCAATCTCGGTATGGAGCCTTGGATCAAAGTATGCTATTTCAGTAGCGTTCTCAATAGCTTGCTTGATTTTCTGGAAGCTTGGCTCGCATTCATGTGACCAATGAAAAGATGTGTTTCATCATTGCTACAAATGAACCTTGACTCTTTAGTGGCATCGTTGCAGCCCACGCATACACTTTAGTTTTCCTAACATGTGGCCATACAACATGCGCACATTTCTTTGAGGTAAACATCAGCATGGCACAACCATCTTCTTCACTTTCACCTAACATTGATACTGAAAAACTGTTTGACAAAGATTTAGATACCAAGCAGCTTCGTTTGGTGTTGATTTGCCTCGCTTGACCTTGAGGGTGTGCATCGAACATCGCTTCTGAAACGCTTGTCTTTTGTCTTCACGCCGTGACACACTTATTTTATCCTTCACCTTGCAGACCATTACAAAATGTTTCTCTTTTCCACAGTCTCTGCAGATCTGCCCAATGGCGGGACAATTAACTTCATGTGGAAACAAAAATCCACACCTGAAACAACTTCTGAAACTACTTCTTTTTCTGTGGAGAAATCATTCTGTGGCCCTCGGCCTTGTGCTTTGGCTTACTTTTTTTTTTTTTACATCTATGACTGACTCACTCAGGATACCCCAGCCTCCATGTCAGCAGCCTGTAGATCGGCACGATCTACAGCTCTGGCAGCCACGAGAAATCACTCCAGACTAAGAGTTTCTCTCAGCATTTGTCATCTGAACGAATATGACAAGCATCCGTCAATCACTCTGAGGCATATAGCATCCTGTTACAATTGTATTTATGTGTTTCAATGCTTGTTTATTTAGTATGTTAGGCTTGTAGCTTTGTGGCATCTTATGAATGACGTTGTGTTCTATATGGAACCTAAGTAGACTTTGAGGCTCTGCGGGCAGTTGCACTGTCTGGAGGATTCTGATCAGTCATCTTTGGTTGCTGTGCTGCTTACAATAAATCTACATGAAATCTTGGATATGCTTCATCAACTTTCTTACAATGGCGACGAGTTATGAGGAAGAAGGACACCTTACCAACCTTACTTATGCAGCACAGGTGTTGTGTGTTCAATAAATTCCTAATTCACGAAACGGACCCTGCCGATTAGAGCGCTACTGCAAGACCTTCATTTTCATCAAAACCGGAGTTCTCTACCCCTCCGGTAACGTGAGTTAGATTTTTTAAACTATTTTAACTATTTCTGGATGGCTAGTTTTTACTAAGTCAGCGCGAGGAAAAGGAGCGTATATTTAAAAAATAATTACCTTGCCATCGCCGTCACGGCAGGCATTCACGAGCGCACATCCTTTTCAGCGCGTGGTATTCCATTAGAAGCTTCCAGCTATAACGCATTGACTTTCCCTGAGGAGATCTCGGAACGCGCGTCACTCGCGCATGTACTTTTCAAGATCGTTTGTCATTTGACTCCAAGAGGAGTGTCTGGAGACTGTCTATCCGTGTTTTCACCTCTATTGTTGGCAGCAGAAGCGTAATCAGCGTGTTGGCTTTCACGCTTCCAATGCGTTGCCGTGGCAACCCAGTGCAACGAAGGAAGTAACCGGCTTGCCTAAAAAGCTAGTTTTAAGCTGTGAACAGCACTTTCAACACGAAAAAAAAAATATATTGTGAGGTTATGAACAGTACCTTAAAGAAATTAAAGGTTATTTACATTTCTGCAAGATTGGAGTAAATAAACATGGAGATATAAAAGTAAAAGAAGTGTTCTTCATGGGATATCACAACTAGTGGATTATTTCAACCATTCACACACACTGTAATTTGGAAAAATATATATTAAATGCAGATTGTCTAAGATTACATATTTATATGTAAACAATTTCGGAATTACCCGTTTTTGTTGTTTTTTTCCCTGTTTGACTCTTGGTGTTTTACCTATTTTAAACAACAACAGGCAATTTTACCCACCTGACAAATTTCTTCAGAACAAAGGTGGCCCTCCCATTCCTTGGACACGGTGGATAGAAGAATTCTTTAATTATATGAAAGCGATTGATGGGGAACGTATGGGAGCAGAAAGGAAAAAAAGTATTTTTTTACATTGTTTGGGCTCGGAAGGTCAAATGGTGTTCAGAGCTCTACCTCAGGTACCCCCATTGGAAGGACAAGGAGATGGTTTCAATGTCTACAAAGAAGCGTTACAACGAATGGAACACAGGTTTAAACCTGTGACCAATATCGCATTAAACAGATACAAGTTTTATACCAGGGTACAACAGGAAAATGAATCTTTTGACGATTTTTTAACGGCATTGAGAGCTTTAAGTATTCACTGCAATTTTGGCGCGATATGTGACGAGATGATTAGAGACCAAATCATCGTGCATGTAAAGAACAAAAAAACTCAAGAACGCCTATGGGAAATTGGTGATCCTAAGTTGGCAGGAGCTATATCGACAGCTAAAGCATTAGAACAATCTGAAAAATGGATGTTAACCATAAAAAACACCACCATCAATAGAACTGAGGTATCAGATGATATATGTGTAGTTAAACGTCCAGAGACACAACATAGTGGTCAACCCATGTTTAGAGCAAAACAAAGCGAGCAGAACCCTTCAGGACTAAATTCATGGCGTAGTAGTACACATACATTTCAAAAAAAATTTGAAAGAAATGATAAGATTGGATCTTGCTACAGGTGCGGTAGCAAGCTACATTTAGCTAATTATGGTGGCTGCCCAGCGATCAACAAAGAGTGTAAGAAACGTGGCAGAATTGGTCATTTTGCTTCTGCATGCAGGGATGTAAGGAGGAACAATGTCATTACACAAGGCAAAGTATCCTCAATGACCGAGGTTAATGACAATTTTCATAAATGTGGCACTTGTGGTTGCACAGAATATAACAAAGGCTTTGTAGTTTCAATGTATGAAGAAATCTCTAACATAAATAATCCAACTACCAACAACTGTAAAAAACCTCCCATGTGTGTAGTGGAAATCTCAGGTGTATTGTTAGATCTTATGGCTGATTCTGGCTCACCGTGGACTATTATTTCAAATGACTATTATCGAGAAAAACTTAGTAATGTTCTAATGCTTTCCAAATTATTACCATCTGACATAATTGCACATAGTTATGATGGTTCAAAAATTGATATGATGGGGTATTTTGAGGTGATACTAGAGTTTAAAACAAGGAAAATAGATTTTAAGTTATATATTGCGGTCAAGGGGATCAATGTGTTGGGATGGTGGGACCAGTGGAAATTAGGTGTCATTCTTAATCCTCGTTCCAGTGAACCTGTTTTACTAGATGAAGAAGTACATGTGAACAACATTTCAATTGTGTCATCACAGGCAAAAGAAAGTGTCATAAAGGGTAATTTTAGTGATGTATTTTCAGACACGTTGGGTAAATTAAAAGATTACACCCACAGGATAAAACTTAAAAGAGATGTTTATCCTGTTAAACAAAAACTGAGAAGTGTACCAATAAATGTCAGGGAGGAGCTTAAGAATATGTTAGATGATTTAGTATCAGAAAAAATCATTGAACCCATTGATTCAGCTGAATGGGTTTCTCCCATTGTTTTAGTAAGAAAACCGGACAAAAAAAAGAGGGTCTGTGTTGATCTAAGGGCACTTAATTCTGGCATCATTATTGATTGCCATCCCCTCCCTAACATAAATGAGGTGGTCTCAATGTTGGAAGGTGCAAAAGTGTTTTCCACATTGGATCTCAGGTCTGCCTACCATCAAATCTGTCTCACTGATGACTCCAAACCGCTTACAGCATTCATCACACCCCAGGGCTTATATCAGTTCAATAGAATGCCGTTTGGGTTAGCCTCAGCGGCATCAGTATTCCAAAAAGTTATGTTCAACATTTTTAGAGACGTTGATAAATTCGTTAAATGTTTTCAGGACGACATTCTTATTTTTTCAAGAGATGAGGAAGAACATTTCAGGCATTTAACTGAAGTATGTGAAAGGTTAAGACGTTGTGGGTTAACCCTTAAAGCTAATAAGTGCAAAATGTTTAAAGATTCTGTTGAGTATTTAGGCCACACTCTGTCCAAGGATGGAGTGGTGCCTAAGATGCCTAAGAGGTCAAATGTTGAAGGAATTGTAATGGCTCCTTCTCCATCGAACAAGGAACAGTTGCTATCTTTCACTGGTATGTGTGAATACTATAGCAAGTTTGTTGTAAATTTTGCCACCAAAATGGAACCTTTGAGGAAATTATTAAGAATGAAGGCTGTTTTTGAATGGGGTGTAGAACAACAACAGGCATTTGAACTTATCAAAGCTGAAATTCTTAAGGCTCCCACTCTCAAACCGTTTTGCATGAACAAGGAATGCATTATTACTGTGGACGCAAGTTTGTATGGGATTGGAGGAGTTTTATCCCAAAAGTGTGGGAAGGATGAATGGAATGTTTGTTTTGCATCCCGCACTCTAAATGACACTGAACGCAGATATGCTGTGATACAAAAAGAACTTCTAGCATGCGTTTGGGCGATTGAGCACTATAGGAACTACATTTGAGGTAGCAAGTTTATCTTAAGGACTGATCACAAACCATTAGTGAACATACTTTCTCCAGGTGGTGGTTGGAACTCCACCGCCCGCATAGCAAGGCTTACTTCAAGGTTGCAAGAGTATTGTTTCAAACCAGTGTTTGGCCCTGGAAAAAAAAATGTCATGGCAGATTTCATGTCCAGACTTCCATGTCAAGTTTCTGATAATAATGAGAGTGAGGATTCAGAGGTAATTACCACCATTCAGGATATTGTTACTGGAACATTTGAAGAAATTTCTGAGAGTACTTGGAAGTGTTGTGAGAGGGAGGATCTCATATGACAAACTGTTAAAGAATACATTTTGAGGGGTTGGCTAGACAAAAAGGTATTACCAGAGGAATTCATGCCAATGCACAGAGTGGCGGATGCTCTGGTGCTAGAAGGCGAATTGATGTTTAAAGAGGGCAAGTGTGTGCCTCCTGCTGGTATTCAAAAGGTTATTCTAGAGTTGGCGCACAAGTCACATCCAGGAATTTCAGCAATGAAACGGTTAGTCAGGAATTATTTTTGGTGGCCGGGCTTGGATCGCATGGTGGATTGCATAGTCAGAGAGTGTGAAGTGTGCATGGGAAGTGAGAGGATGTTAAAGCTTAATACCCCTCCTTTAAAGAATACTGAATGGCCCACTGAGCCTTGGAAAAAAATTGCATTTGATATCTCTGGTCCTTTCTTGTGTTTACCACGTGATTCTCAGTACGCTTTTGTTTTGGTGGATTACCACTCTAAATGGCCAGAAGTAAAATTTTCTTCAGGTGCTTTGACCAATTTAGTCATGGAATTTTTCAGAGAGATCTTTTCTAGAGAGGGATGTCCTGCTGAACTGGTTACTGACAATGGGGTACAACTCACCTCTAATGAGATGGAGAGTTTTTAAAAATGTCATAACATCAAACACCATACGGTTTCAGTTTATGAACCACACGAGAATGGTCTGGTGGAACGTTTTAATAGGGTTTTAAAAGGATATGTTGCAGATGGACTAAAGAGTAGTGGAGATTGGAAGAATTTTGTGAGGGAAAAATTATGGTTTTACCGAATTACACCTCATTCCACTACGGAAGTCAGTCCTTTCCGTCTTTTAAAAGGAAGAGATCCTGCTTCCAAGATATGTCCATGGTGGTTTAAAGAGAAATGCAATTACAAGTCTTTTTCTGACTCCATGTGTTCTGGGGTTAAAGAGAGAGTTTGTTCCAAACAAATGAAAACAAAGATGTGGTACGACAGCAAGTGGAAAACTAGAGCTCATAATTTCAACAGGGGTGATTGGGTTAGGGTTAAGAAGCCTGGTTTAACCATGAAGTGTTCAGAGAGTTTTGGTAAACCCATGAAGGTTGTACGGGTTTTTGATAATAGTGTCATAACTCAAGATGGGAGATTATGGAATGTTAAACGGGTTGCCAAATGTCGCAATATATCCTCTCAAATGGTGCATGCTCCTTCTGTGAGTGATAATGATACTGTAGCATCCAGAGTTAAAGTTTCTGATCGCATAAGACTAGCTCCAAGAAAAATTGACGATGAATAATGCTTTTATTCAGTTTATTTGTTAAGTATTCTTTGAGTTGTGTTATTCTATAAGTATGACTGTACATTAGTTGTTCTGAAAAAAGGGAGATATGTTACAATTGTATTTACGTGTTTCAATGCTTGTTTATTTAGTATGTTAGGCTTGTAGCTTTGTGGCATCTTATGAATGACGTTGTGTTCTATATGGAACCTAAGTAGACTGTGAGGCTCTGCGGGCAGTTGCACTGTCTGGAGGATTCTGATCAGTCATCTTTGGTTGCTGTGCTGCTTACAATAAATCTACATGAAATCTTGGATATGCTTCATCAACTTTCTTACACATCCTCATCATTAAATTCCTTGAACTTACAGTGTTTGATGAGCGTATCCAGACTCTCAACAAATTTGTCGATGTTCTCACCAACTTTCTGTCAATCTTGAATGAAGATGTACCTTTCGTCATCTACATTCGGCATTGGATTGAATTTGAGATTCAGGGCTGCTTTGAGTTGACTATATGTAATTTTGTCAGTTCGCGGCATTTTCTTTAAGTCTTCTTTTACAGCTTCGCCAGCAAGATTCTTAAGGTACTTGATAATGTTCTTATCATCTGCTTCTTCTATCACATCAATAAAATCATCAAATGTCTCTATTCAGGTTGTCCTTCTGTCTCCAATATTCAACTTTTTGGCTTTATCAAATGGCGGTGGTGGTTTGAAGAAGGCGGAGGCATTGTAACAGTTTACGAGATTGGCTGTAACTGAGGCTGGGGTTCTTTTCGACACTGTCTGATGTCCATGAGGACCTGCTTCATCCATACCATCACTAAGGCCCTGTACCGTGCTGGCCTCTGGGTCATCTTGGACAGTCTGTGGAAATTCAACCCCCCTCTTGGTCTCCATTGGAGCCCTTTGCTTTCAGGTGACCTTTGGAGTTGTTCTGAGCCGCCACGCGGCTGCTTTGGTGGTGTGCCTTTTCAGGTGTGGACAGCTCCACAAGCACAACCCCAGGTGCTTCCTCTGGGGCCACCCCACCCAGCACTGTGGTATGTCGACTCTCTTTAGTCAGTTCTGGTAGCAGATGACGGTTGCTTGTATTTCAACTGCGTTGGTTGTAAGCGTCTCTACATACTGCCTGACACCTAGTTGATCTCAGACCTTGCAGCACTCTCACTCCATATATTTTGGGTGTGTAGTTCACGGTATCTCTCTTTGTCACCTTCCCAGCAGGTTTTCGGCCAACGATAACTAGACCGCTCAGCAAAGCTTTCGTTATCTTCAAATGCTTCACACTGGCTGGAATTGCGCTTTGACTCCACACACCAAACTTTTACGGAGGCACGCGTGGCATGCACAAGCAGTTTGCTGGACCACAGCAAACTCTCTGGTAGAGTACTGGCAGGTTACTTATCCCCTATCTTGTCGCCAATTTTAGAGTCCTCCTCTGCCCGGGTACTCATCAATGACTGCTCGGCGAAGCTTTCATTATCTTCAAATTCTTCACACAGGCTGGAGTTGCGCTTTGACTCCACATACGCCAAACTTTTAAGGAGGCACACGTGGCATGCAAAAGTAGTTTGTTGGACCACAGCAAACTCTCTGGGAGAGCACTGGCGGGTTACTTATCTCCTATCTTGTCGCCAGTTGTAGCGTCCTCCCCAGCCCGGGTACTCACCAATGACTATGCCACATATGGAGCTTAGTATAACACAACTTTATTCTGGGGAGTTCCAGTGAGCCTTTGATGCTTAAGTGGACAATTCTCTGGTCGATCCAGGTTAACTTATTTCCATGGGAGAACATGATTCTGTCGCTGGCTGTGAAGACAGGATCCAAAGGTGTCCTACGTTATGTGTGGGGTTGGTGCCCAGCTGTGTGAGGTACAGTCCACCTTCAGCAAGGTCCTGAAACATGTCCTCACGTAAATACTCCAATTAACCTCACAGTGCATTGTTTTTCCAAAATAACCCTCAGACAGTCAGTGTTACAAAAGCAAAATGTTATCTGGTTGCCAGATTTACAAATGTAAGAGGGTGAATGAACTTTACGCATGTGCATTTTTTGGCTCCTGTGACTACTATATATGTGCACATAAACAGTAAAATGCAGCTTTCTATCAATGTGTTCATTGTCCTGGTATGAGGTTATGTGAAGGAACATGCAATGCAGTCAATATACGTCGGATTGTACAGCGATTGGCTCTGTCTATATCTATTTGGAAAATCTGTTTTCATTGTCGTGGGCGTGTAGGGCCCAGGAAAATCTGCATAACATGTTGCGCCCAAACGGTGTTAACCTCAAAATATATATGGCAATGTGTCCCTAGAGACAATATTCAAAACAGCGTTTCAAAATGCATTCATTAAGTATTGATTCAAAAAGGGAGTTTGAGATTAGAAATTAGAAAACCATGAAGGTTTATTACAAAATTTAGAGATACAATACAGAAACAATGAAAACTGGTGCAGCAGTAAACTCATTGATTTCCAAGAAGTAATTTTTGATGAATGTTATCAAATACAGAATAATATAATATTGAGCAAAAATGAGAGAAATGCCAAGTATGCAGCAGAATCAGCAAGAATTCGAGCATCCCCTGTAGAGAGCAAAGGAAATCTGGCTTGCCATCAAATTCAAGGGTTTTTATGCAGTTTTCTTGTGTATAAATTTACTGGACTAGCAAAGTCACCGTAGTATGTTCATTGCTTCAAGAAATCATATTTTAAATATCACATAAACCACTCATCTTAGCACTAAACCAGTACATGGCTATTGATTGAGTGCTTCTGATCTAATATATTATTCTAAGCAACAATGGTCCCTAGGAAAGGGTGAACAAAACGGATAAATACAGACCCAGTCAGTGCTGTATTAGTTAAACGTGTCCAGCCGGACAGAGGTTACATGTCTAATTTTTCAGCAATTCTTGGAGATATGTACAAGACAATATACTGAGAGTGGGACACAAGCCTGCATTCCACTACAGAAACGTAGAAACATACAAAACATATAGTCTGGGAAAAGTTTAAGCAAGGTTCCGGCAATGCTCACGGTTTGTTCTCAGGAGAAAAATTCACAGTTATAGGTAAAAAAAATTGCAAGAAACACCTCTACATGACTAATAGTAACATCATAGTGTATGTATGAGGTGTTTTAGGGTGTCGACGGTGTTTCGATCCAGGAGACAAATGTGTGGATCATCTTCAGAACATTAAATAAGCATGCCTGAATTATAGGTGCCTTAAATTACTATATAAACAAAAAAAGTTTGGGAGAAAGAAGGGATTATGGGGAGAAAAACAAGAAGATTGCAATTAGGAGGATATATCTTGACAACGTAACCTAGTTTAGTTTGTATGTCATTCTGGAAAAATAGCACCTCTAGAGACTAACATTCAATTGGAACAACCTGCAAGATTAGGCCAAATAACACGGAGTTCAGCATTGAAAGATGGCGCAAGAAAGTGGCAAAAAAGACTTTTCAACAAGTGCTGCGTCAACAAGTACGTATTGTGACAACGTGCATATTTACAAAAAAGATGCAGTGACTTAGTGAAAACAATATTGGTTCAACACTATTATGAGACCTCAGTAGCTTTTTTCTAATTACTGGCCCCAAAATTTAGAGATTTAAGAGAGAGAAAGAGTGACTTAATAGCAGGAATGGAAAACAAAGTCCGTTGTCGCATACGTTATGCATGAGAATGGAGGGGACACGGTCAAGAGAGATACGGCAGTAGCGATGAATCATGCCGAAGTCAGGTGATAGGTAATGCGTTAAGAAACCTGCATCTGCATGCGTGCATGCAACGTGAATGTGCGGGAGCTTACCGTGGATTTATACGTCGGTGAGTAAGGGTAGCGGGAATGTCCTCAATGGGAGTGGCGGAGGTAGAATTTAGCGTAATGCTGAGGCAGGAAGGAAGGGAAATAATTTAATTGAGTAAGTGAAGGGACCCGCATGACTAAAAGCGCGTAGCAGGAAGCGGAGACTCACCATCAATTGTTGAATCAGAAAAAGAGCCACGGGAGTGTGCTCTGTGGGCGCGATGGCCTGTCTGATCTAAGATAATCAGGAAGTGTTATAACAAATAAAACACGTAAAGAACTGAGAACGATTGTGCATGAATGCAATGCAACATGTAAGCAGGAAGAGCCTTGTAGAATGTAGCAAAAGGCTTCCTCTAGAGAGCTCTTTTTGAACAGTGCCCTACAGACATAAACAATCCGCATCTTGCTGCAATTAGTGTAAGGTGAGAAATATAAACACAAAATGAACATCATGATACATCATTCCTTTTGGTATGGAAGCCTAACTGAGGCTTAGTCAGCCTAAGCCAGAAAAACACACTTTAAAGTACAATCATTTTGTTTCGATTGAAATAGCTCTAAGTCAGTATACCCGTGTCAATTCAAGTATACAACAACTAATATTAATGCACATTTTAGTTGAAACATGCAAAACAGCTCGGATATCCCTAATTTGGATTAAGCCCCAAATGGTGCAGCATTTGTTATGGAATTTCATATGTACAGAGGGATCACATTTAAATGTATGTCTTACTGTTGTCACCACTGAAAATGCTGCCGTGGAATGACGCAGATGCTGAGGTGGTTGGAACAGAGACAGCAGAATTGCTGTCATCTTTCCCCTCCAGAAAGGTGTGGAATTGACACTTTCAAAGATGTGCATTTGTAGGTCTGGCCAAAGAGTGCAAGCACTGTTGAATGCAAAATCTTTGGTCTTCTATACAGGTTTTGAGTGTGTGCCCGTGATTGTCCTGAGGCGAAAAGCCGGGACTTGTGTGCGTGGGCTTAATTTAGATTGTGTTTTTAAAAATACTTGCACTTCTCTTCATTTGCACAGACTCTGTTTTTAAATATTTGGTAAATCGTTAACACTGTTAACAATTAAAGCGCGGCACTAACCTGCCTATATTCGACCTGATACTCGGTCTTTTACCCCATTGCAATCGATTAGGTGCTGCCTGGGGGCTTGTTCTTTAGCGGCCACCATCTTGGGTGAGGACTAGGGCGAGCAGACTAGTGTTCGGCCCCTCCCGCCCTTGTAGGATATAAAATGGATCCCCCACCTAGGAAGCGCAGCGGACGTGCGCAGCGGGCGCGCCGGTGGCACGCCGAAAGCGCGCCAAAGGCGAGCCCGCCTGCGCCCGTCCGTGACCGGTCGGGACCAGGGGCCACAACCCCTGTATCTTTCCTTCGACAGATAAGATATTACAGCTCTGAGTCCCTCCTTAGCATGAGGACTACTGGGGAAAGAGGCTGTTTGCACTCATTCCAAGCGTTGGAATTGCCCGCGGTCTGTCCTATGTGCAAATATAAGCTGAGTACTATCCAGCATCATGATAGGAAGCAGGACTACAACATGCTACTCCTAAATTGCAGGTCCCTACCCAAACACAGGATGGAAATTGCTCTTATGCTGGAGGACCGTATGCCAGACGTAGTCTTCTTAACAGAAACCTGGCTGACGCCAGACTCCGATCCAGACATTGTATCAGCCATGCCCCCGGGCTTCCAAATTATGCGGAAGGACCGGGCTGTAGGGAGAGGAGGTGGCCTGGCAATAATATATAAAGAACAGTATCCTTGTCGATGTACCTCTGAATCAATCCCAGACTGCGAAAGCCTCGCATTCAGCATTGAATTCTCCCCCAATAACTGTTTCTCAGGCACCCTTATATATCGGCCGCCGGGCCCCCCAAAGCAGTTTCACAAGACCCTCCCACCGACTCTGGCCGAGTCGGTCACAACTTCTTCCAACTATACACTGCTAGGCGATCTTAATCTCCATTTTGATGTCGCCTACGATCATACTGCCACTGAGTTGGCGGATGACTTAGCGGCTCTACAATTGGACCAGCTGGTCGACTCACCCACCCACATTAAGGGCCATCTTTTGGACCCAGTATTCAGCAACTGTATCGAGCTCAAGGCTGGGCAACCTATCTGTCTTCCTTGGACCGACCATTCACTTGTCCCCCTCACATGGTTTACACGCAAGCCACCCCACTCAACCTCCATTGTGAGGAACGCTAGAAATTGGGCTAGACTCCCAGTGGAATCCTGGTCCAATAGCCTCATTACCTCCCGTCCCCCCTGTAACGGGGATCCTTGCGCAGCCAATCAGGACTATGAAGAGTGGATCTCGAATTCTCTTGAGGCCACCCTACCCCTCCGTAAAACCACTACGAAGCGCTCACAAAAAACTGCCCCCTGGTTTTCCGAGGAACTCAGGGGAAAAAAGCGGCACTGCAGGAAATAAGAAAGACGGTGGCGCTTGCAATATTCCTTGGACGATAAAACCCAATATAGAGAGGCGATTAGAGCCTATAAAGATGAGGTAAAAATTGCCCAATCAAGCTACTTCTCTACACAAATCATGCGGGCAAAATCTAAACCTAAAGAAATCTTTCATACAGTAAAGAGCCTCACTAAACCCCCCCACCCTCTACGCATCCGTGTAAAACAATAGCCCACTGTAATGACTTGGCAGAATTCTTTCATCAAAAAGTTCACCAAATCTACTCCTCCTTTCCTGCCATGGATCTTGACCCCGCTGCTCAGGCATGGTCAAGTCCGGTGGAAGCTCCCCCTCAACCCCCTGCAACTTTGGAACTCTTTCCGTTGTTGGAACAGGAATCCCTGGAATTTCTAGCTCGGCAAGTAAAATCAGGGTCACCATGTGATCCAGCTCCACCAGAGGCAATGATCTCGGTAATTCAGGTCGTCCTCCCCACTATCATGAATCTCCTCAATGCCTCTATCACCTCCTGCATTGTCCCGCCCCCCTGGAAGCAGGCTATGGTGCGTGCACTGCTGAAGAAACCGAACCTGGATCCTGACGACTTTAGCAGCTACCGCCCCATCTCCCTGCTTCCCTGGGTGAGCAAAATTCTTGAGAAGCACATCAATATACATCTGATGGACTTTCTCGAGAATAACTAGCTGCTGGATGCCACCCAAATGGGCTTTCGACCTAGACATGGGACGGAGACCGCCTTACTAGCAGTCACCGAGGAAACCAGAAGGATCTTAGATCGAGGGGGATCAGTGGCAGTGGTCCTCCTCGATTTGAGCGCAGCATTCGACACGGTTAGTCACGATATGCTGTTGCGCCGCCTCTCTGACGTTGGAATCTCAGGTAGGGCAATACTCTGGCTCAAATCCTTTCTGAGCAACAGGTCCTTTCAGATCTTTGAGGGAGATACGGTCTCCTCCAGCAAACCTCTGAGCTGTAGGGTTCCGCAGGGTTCCTCCTTAAGCCCTGCGTTATTTAACATCTATATGAGACCACTGGCTGAGGTCGTTCGTCCGTTCGGCATTAAGATCATCTCATACGTGGACGACACTCAGCTAGTGGTCTCCCTGGCGCAGGAGGACGGCCAACTAGCACAAATGGTGTTAATGAAATGCTTGGAGGAAGTAAAAAGCTGGATGACGACATCCTCCCTTAAGCTTAACGGGGATAAAACTGAGCTGATGCTCCTGGGTCCCGCTGTCCTAACGCACTTTGACTCCCTCTGGCCTCCATGCCTGGGCACTCCTCCTGTACCCAAGGACAACATAAAAAGCTTGGGGGTATGGCTGGATAAAGCCTTAACCTTTAACACCCAGGCCACTAAGCTTTCTGCAACTTGTTTTGGCCTCCTTAGGATGCTGAAAAAAGTACTTTCACTTCTACCTATGGAGGCCAAGCAAGTTGCCGTCCAAGGCCTGATCCAGTCTCGACTGGACTTTAGCAACGTCCTGTATCTCGGTGCCCCCGACTACACACTGCGCAAGTTGCAGATTGTACATTGCTCCAGTTGCCACGCAGACTGTCAGCCAAATCTGGGCTGAGTAGCCTACACTGGCTCCCGGTTCGGCAAAGAATTGCCTTTAAGGCAATGTGCATATCCCATCAAGCCTTTTGGCACAAAGGACTGGCAATTAGCCGCGAACTAATCACACAGTACCACTCTAGAAAACACCTTCGCTCGAGCCAGGCCTTCTTAGCCACAGTTCCCAGAATCAAGAGAACGAGAGCTGGTGGCAGGATGTTCTCCTATAATGCCGCCAAACTGTGGAACTCCCTTCCCTTCCAACTTAGGTCCAACCCCAATCTGCCCTCCTTCCGTAAGCAAGTAAAGACCTTTCTCTTTAACGCTCATAACTAATCCCCCAGCTGACCGCCTCTGACAAGTGGCTCCACTCTCTAGTCAGCGCTTGGACGCCTCAGGGCAGCAATCGCGCTTTATAAGTCTACGTTTCATTTCATTTTTCAAGCTTACTGGCCGCCCATTGCTTACCATTGGTTGGCTTCATTGTCACTCCCATTTGCTTGCATCTTATTGGCCAGCTGCCAAAGGCGCCCTTCTTCACTTGTTTTTGCATTACTTGTGTCCTTCCACTGCTCATTTTGTCGGGTGCTACTTTTTTCTTTGTGTTACACACTCTACCAGAGTGTGTGTTTTTCAGCTGGCTCCCTCATGTACTTATCCCCCTACCTTGTTCCTACCACCCTCCCTGGTCTGTGTTGCTGCTTGCCCTATAACCACCTTCCCTCCCTCATTTGTGGTGCTGCTTGCCCCCACCCTTAATCCCTCCCTCCCTCCTTCGTCTGTGTTGATGCTTGCCCATCCTCTCTCCCTCCCTCATCTGTGTTCCTATTTGCACCCCACCCTCTCTGCCTCCCTCATCCATGTTGCTGCTTGTCCTTCCACTGTCCATCCCTTCCTCGTCCATGTTTCTGCTTGCCTCTTCAGCCTCCCATTCTCCTTCTATCGTCTGGGTTGTTTTGCCCCAGCTCTCCCTCCCTCTCCAGTCCGTGTTGCTGCTTGTCCACAAATCACCCTCCTTCCCTCATTTGTCCGTGTTCCTGCTTGTTCCCACCCTCCCTCCATAACAAAAAAACCTCTATGACACGGACACCGCTGGCCGCATCATACTGTTTTTTTTACCCCACACCCTCTGTTGTTCGTGTTGCCTCTTCACCCCACCAGCAATAAAAATATTATTCCACGCAGCCAGCACTGGCCGCTTCATAGCAGTTTTAAAAGAAATTTGCTGTACAACATGGATAAACATTAACAAAGCCAATACCTCTTGTCTTGTAGGTGATACCTGTTGACTATGCCAATTCCTGAGTAACAAAATGTTTAATACTCGAGGCTGCAGAATGACATATAATCCAGGGTACTAGCGGAATCCATTGATTCTGAGTAATGGTTTTCCCCTGTTTTCACTGGATGCCACAAATTCGCAATGATGGTGCCTGAAGGAAGAGGAGGATTGCGTGCTCGGTGCAGTCCTAGAGATAGACCAGAGTGGCCCAACAGGTGAGGTGAATGGCCATCCTGTATCATTTTTAAACAATACTGGTGCTACTCACACCATGGTTTGTTTCATGCGAGGTCGAAACCTACCCCTCTCCCTAAAAGAAGTCCAAGTTATAGAAATAAACTGTAAACAGATCACTTACCTGGTCATAGTCACTGTCCCAGTCAAAGACTTGCTTTGCAAGATGAATTGTGGGATTTTATTACACACCTGATGGTGTGGCAATTGAAACTCAAAACGAAGATTCATTGTTTAAAATAAAATGACAAAAATCAAGAGTTCAAATGTTCCCAGTTCTTACAAATGATGATCTGCCTCTTGATTTGAGACACACATTGAAAGAAGAGGTAGAGGAGTTTACAGGGAATGAAATAGGATTATTAAAATGTGCAGAACAACTTAAGATACTGAATAAACAAGATGGCGATTATCATAGTGATTGATAACAGACACAAACTCAAAACTATTAGAAGTAGCAGAAGGTACAGACATTCTTGCATTTAGTAGATCAGAAGGAAGAATGGTTACATCACCCAGGTTGCGAACAGCCAGTGTGGTTGCCTGCAGCAACATCAACATAGGGTGGTGTTGGATCCTTGTATATTTTATCCTTGTACCCTCATGTATTATATGCAACAGCATTGCTTTTTAATTACTTTTGGACATGTTGCTGTATACTTACATATGGCATGCTCCTTGCAGGGTCGGCTCCTCCTCTAAAGTGGAGGAGTGTTGCCCCACTGCTCTGAGAACAGGAAAAATAAACTGATAATAACGTAGTTCGGGGCTGGGTTAGGGTGGGGCGGGGCTGGTGGCACAGGGAAAGGAGTGATTTGCACACTCCAAGTTCGCATTACTTTTTGGCTCACAGTCTTGGGCCGGCCAAACAGTCATGCACACTTTGCATGTTCTCCACCAGGCTGTAATGCAGCTTGGTGAAGAACATACCCAGGCTCCCATTTCTCGTTTGAGCGCCGAACCACGGTGTTCAGACCAATCACATTGCATTGCAGCATTGTGATTGCCTTAGGGGAGAATGCCTGCGTGCCTCCTGTTCCTCCCGCGGAAAGATGACGGAGGAGAGATGCGGTGTGGAGGTAAGTGGTTTTTGTTTGTATTTTGTAGCCCCCACCACTCCGCCCCTCCATACTCATTCCCTGCCAGCCACTACTGGCTCCTTGTCAGTTCCTGCATGCTGGTTCTAGATTTCCAACTAATGTGACTTGGAGATCGGGATCCAGAGATGCAGGGTTTTAGCTGGTGGGCTCTGCTTCTATCGTTTTTTCTTTGAATTAAACACAACATTTCATCTCACCCTGGTGTTTGTGTCGTCCATTGCAGGACTGGGAAGCAAAATCCCACAGTTGGCTACCCTTGAAAGACAACCCTGGAGTCTAGATTGAAACGAGGAATGAGGCAGAGAAGTAGAATGAAAGATCACATATATGTTTATCATATCGGTCTCTTTGGACCAGCACAGTGATAGTATTTGACAAGGGTGTGTCACTGGTTAAATTGATATGATTCCTATGTTTATTTATTATTGAATACTATGTGATAACAAAGCCATATGATATTGCAGGAAAGAGAAGCTGCCAATGATATATAGTGTGGCTGGAATGAGATTGAGCATTCGTACTACCTTCTTGACAAGCAACCACCCTAACACCAATATGGGATCACACCCTTCTTGTTATTATTAGTGTAAGATAAGGCCGTGCATGTGTGCTGTCTGCTAATATTGTTTCAAAGTTGTAGAATGTAGCTGTATATGGTAAAGTTTTTCTAGCACATTTTGAGGAGTTATAAATGTATCAAGTGTTATTGCTGCCTTCACTAACAAGGCACAACAAGTCTGAAACCAGTCTGGGATTGCTCGAGTTCCCATTCAGAGGGAAGTAACCTAGCAGTTTGTGCTAGACTCTTCCTATTGGAGTGGTTGCACTCCATCTGGAGTGGCACATTGGGCAAAAAATGATGAACTGGAAAGCGACTCTGAGCAATATGCAAGCACTCCAGTCACCCCATTTTGCTGTATTAATTACTATTTGGTATCTACCAGGGGTGAGGCACCACACCAAGCAATGGTTCTGTGTTTAAATTCTTTGTCATCAAAATTGCTGAATGTGTACTGCATGTGTTCCTCTTCTTGGACGTATATATTTATTGCTAGATTAGACTTGTGTATGCTGGAGAGTGTGAAATTCTGTTGCTAACCACAAGAGTCACACATGGCTGTTTGTGAAATCACAGACAGGTAGGGTCATGCCTGCTTTGTTGGTGGTTACAAGTGCTCACTGTGACAGAACTTGCTTTCTGGTCTTAGTGGAGCCCGGACTAGTTATTCAAAAATGTACTTCCTGCTTCTCTAGTCTGAATGGGGACTCTTCTAAATGTACACAAACCACTCAGTGGCACAACGATACCTCAAGGGCCCCCCTGCAAGGTAAGGTGAGAGTCCCTCGTTACCCGTTCCCTAACTGCCTTGCTGCTTCTGAGTGTTTTATTTGTTTGCAACTGGCAAGCCCAGGCCCCCCCCCACACATAGCGGGGGCTGCAGGTGTTTTTTTTATAACCCTGAAACCACTTCACTCTCAAAGCAACACAAACTCAAAGAGTTAGTGAATATTCAAATCAATTAAATCAAAATATCTTTATTTCGGCCATTCTGGCCATAAAAGTACATTTAAAAATACCACGCATTTCATACAATTTTGTTATACAAGATGAAATAAAGTGCTGGACAGTGCAATATTTAAAAGATCTCAGAAAAAGCATAAATATATATAAAACTACTAAATTGTATGCAGTAAAAAGGGTAAAAATTGTTTAAAAGGTTAAAAAAGATCTGATTAAACCAGGCTAGATTTTAATACAGTTAGACGGACACACCACATAGAAAATAAGTATCGGGAAACTGAATACACGATAGGGAGGCTGGTATCATATTTTAATATCCTGTAAGCCTCCCCACAATGAGGTGTCCCGAGATTCCGGCAGCCCTGTTGAAGCCATCGGTGTCTAATCTTCTTGTATACTGGACAAGCAAACAGTATATGTTGGTTCATTTCTGGGATGTTATCACAAACCGGACACCCCTTAGACTGTGCACCCCCCCAGTTATTTGTGAAGGCACGGAGTGGCAATACACTGTGCCTAAATTGCAAATAAAGGTTTTTAGCTGGGGGGGCTGAATAACGTCAAGAACAGGTTTTAACCTGTATTGGTCCTTGACTTCTAAAAATTGTGCAGTCAGTATACCAGTGGTGGAATTCCCCTTGATCTGATTTATCTTATATTCTCTGAAGAGCTTTGAAAGAGCCTTTCTGGGAATTGTCGGGCAGGATACTTCAGCGTTGGCCCATAAGTCACCCATGCTTAGCACAACTAAGGTATGTTTGATATAGGCTAGCCAAGGGATTTTGCCCGCACCCTGCAAGGTTAAGACCTCCCTCATCTCATCCTTGAAAGCCCCTAGCTCTGATATGCAGCATTGACGTCGCCAGTGGAGAAGGGGCCTGAGGGCAACTTCCTCAGCAATTGGACCGATCCCGAGATCCATATGGAGTGGCGTTAATGGTGTACTTTTCGGGAGGCCTAGGATTTGTCTAATTAAGACATTTTCATTCCTAGAGAGGAGATCAGATGGTTGATGGCCCCAGATGTCTGCCCCATACAGGGCCGTCCCCTTTGTTTGTGTCTTTTAAATTTCCATAACCGGGCCAACCATTTTATGGGTATTTTTCTTAAGCATCTTAGCCAGCCCCCCCAAAGTTTGGGCCAATCTTAAGCTGGCCTTCCTAATTTGCGCGTGCCACTGCATTTTATCAGTGAGGGTTAATCCTAGATAATCGAAAACTGTAACTTTTTCCCCTCTAAGCAGGGATTTGGATGTGTGGAGTTGCCAGCATTAAAAGCCATATATTTTGTCTTTTTAAGAGTTTATCTCCAAACCCCTATTTTTGCAGAATGACTGGAAAATATCTAGGGCCCGCTGGATTCCCATCGGGGATTTGGATAATAGCAAGGTGTCGTCGGCGAACATCAGGGCCGGAACCCTGCGATTCGCCAACCTGGGGGCATCTATATCCCTCCCACCAGTCAAGTCCTCCACAAGGCCGTTAATAAATAGACAGAAAAGGATTGGAGCCAAAAAACACCCCTGCCTTACCCCTCTATCTATAGCTATAGGATCTATGAGCTCACCATTTTCCCCATATCTGATTTGCACAGGGGACCTGCTGTGATAATCAGCCCACCCCACCTGTGTCTGCCCACCCAGGGAGCTTGGAGGGTGAATGTGCAGTACTGAAGTCGAGCTGTAGTACAAGTCTTTTGTAAGAAATCTATGAATATGGTCCAAAGCTAATGGGTTCAAGGAAAGCTTTGCTCATTCTCAGGGAAGTGCAAGGAGGTCGGAAATATACATGCTATTTATTGACTGATCAGACAGGCAATTGAGACCTGAGTGACCACTGACACAAATACCTTGGAGGTTCTTTTGGGGGGGAACAGTAGAAATTGTTCTAAATGTTTAGACAGTATCAAAAAAGTGTGGCATGGCCACACTTATACAAGTCAGTTTGCTTTTCATTTTAAATATTTTGCCTCGTGGGGCGTGGTTAAGATGGCGGCTTAGGCGGACGTGCTGTTTCGCCTCTCCCGCAGGCGGCCCACGAAAAGCCCGGTGTTCGGCTGTTTCCAGCTGGCCGACATCGGTGTAAATAGCCCAGGAGGTGCAGACTGCAGCGGCGGAGCCACGAGCGTGGTTGCCGCCCGCCGGTGCACTCCCGGAGACCCACGACATCGGGTGAGAGAAGGGCCTGGAGTGGCTGAGGCCTGGTGCACGGAGAGGCGGTCTGGGCGGGTCAGCTGCCGAGCGGCGGCATCCGTGACTGGACGGCAGTCGGGCGAGGGCCCGGGAGGCACTAGGAGACACCAGCGCGTCTGTGGAGGATCCTGACGGGCCCGGCGTGCACCGGATCGGTGCCCTTGCCTCAGAGAGCGGAGGGACGGATCGGCCTGCGAGCGGCGCGAGGAGCCATGGAGCGGCGATCCCGGCCCAGGCGGAGTGGCGACGGTGGTCCCGGTGCGGAGAGACAGAGGTCGGCGGACCGGAGGAGGCGCAAGACGGGGACCGGAGTGGAGCCTGGGGGACCTGGCGAGAACACAGCGATGCCCAGGCAGGTGATCGCGCTGCTGGTGCCGGCCTGCCGGGAACCTGGGGCAGGCAAGTGGGGGTCTCTGGCGGGAGCCTATCGGCGCCATCTTCGAGGCGTGGAGCTCTGCGGCGCGACTGTGAGGCGAGGACGCTGGTGGTAGAGACCGAGGGCCTACTCTGGTGGGGGCGGCCACACGGAGGAGCAGCGGGCGGCGTCCCGGAGCGCCGACTGCGGGCCCTGGGATTGGAGCATAGGCCGGAGCCGGTGGTCTGCGTACCGGTGCAGGTGGAGGGGTCGGACTCTGGCTGGAAGCGCACTGCCTCGGGAGGAGTCCGGGGGTGCCGGACGGGAGGCGAGCCTGCATAGGGGTGTCTGCCGCACGAGGTGGAGCAAAGGAGGCCCGCTGGATCGGTGGTGAGAGGCGATCGGGGATGCGGGGGCCAGGCGAGGGGCCCTGAAGGAGACAGTCACGGCGAGTGGGTGAGACTTGGGCCCCATCTCCTCTACAGCCGGGCAGTGGTCGGATTCTGGCAGACCTGGCGCGAAGAGCCCGGCAGGCGCCTGAGCAGTACGGAGTGACCGCGAGGGGGTCGTGGAGAGTGCTGCCCGGTGTGGACTCGGCAGTGCACGTGGCGGGCAGCGGGCCGACAGTGGATGGTTGACGCGAGGCTCCAAGCCCTCTGAAGGGTACGATAGCGACGGAACCTACGGCCCGTTATGGTCCCTCCGAAAGGCCGCAGAGACAAGACCCTGAAGGAGTTATTCGTGAAACCACGAGTGGGGCCTGCAGACGGTAGTATGGCGACAGGGGCGGCGGGCCTCTCGCCTGCGCAGCCGGAGGGTTCTGAACCCATCACGAAATCCTTCTTAGAATCCATGTTCACAGGTCTGCGAACCGACATCCAGAATCTGCAGAAGGAGTTCGCAGCGGAGCTCAAGGAGGTTCATAGGGATGTGGACAGCATTGGGGAGCGTGTTACCACGTTGGAGGACAAGGGGGACGGCCGAGACACGGAGCTGGCGGCGCTGCAACAGGAACTTCTGCGGCTCCACGACCAACAGGTGGATCTCCAGTCGCATGTAGAGGACCTGAAAAACCGGTCCCGGCGCCATAACATACGCATTCGAGGGGTGCAGAGTACCGACGATTCTATGGACCTCTTTGCTTTCAAAAGCGAACTTTTCAATCATATCCTGGAGCGCCCGCTGGACTCGGAGCTGAGAATCGACAGAGCGCACAGGGTGGGGCCCCCGCGCCCCGCGGCAGCCAATCCGCCCGATATCCTGGTATGTATACAAGACTATCGCACTAAGGAGGAGATACTACTCAAAGCCCGTCGGCAACACCCTGTGAAATTCAGAGACCATGCGCCGGTACTGTATCAGGACCTCTCGGCGCTCACGCTTCACAAACGTAGACGTTTTAAGCCGATCAAAACACACCTCCGACAACGCAACATCCAGTATAGCTGGGGCCACCCTTTTCGATTGGTGTTTCGCATTGACAGCACACTATATCAGCTGCGGTCCCTGTCGGAGGCAGCTAAGCTGTTGGGGGTGGATCTACCACAGGAGGATAGTGAGGCGGAGGACGGCCCAGCGACTGCGGCGACGACTGGGCCTGGCTGGCGCCGCCAGGGCCGCCGCAGACGTGCTAAGAAAGCCCCGGCAGCGGAGATCCTTCGAGGACAGCAGGCGGCGCTGGAGTCGGTCTCTGCGGAGCTGCGGGGTGCCTCGCCCGATGCATCTGAGTGATGGAACTGGCTGTTGGGACCTCTGGCTCATTGCCTGTGTCGCCTGCGGGGGGGGGGGGTGCCTTCTCACTGTATCGTTGCACCTGGCGTCCCTACTTCACCATCCACTGGAAAGTGGAGGACAATGGTTCTGGACTTTTGTTGTACCATGTTGGGGGTGTTGGAGAGGGGGGGGGGGGTTGGTTGGGAGGTTGGGGTCGGGGTCTGGGGGAGAGGGGCAGGGGAGGGAAGGGGGGTCCACGTCCATCAGGGGGGAGAGTCAGGACAGATACACGCACGCAGGGCACACTCACCACTTAACCCGGGGGCACGGCTCCCACGCGGCCTGCGCAGTTCACATGGCATGTTCAGGAAGGAACCGGACAGAGTGAATGGCGCCTCATGCACTTACAATATTGACCCTTAATGTTAGGGGTCTCAACAACCCAGTGAAACGCAGGGCCGTGCTGTCCTGCCTGGAGAACTCCCAGGCAGATATTTGCCTCCTCCAGGAGACCCATCTACTAGCACAGGACTGTCACCGGCTCAAATCCCGCAAATTCCCAATACAGATCTTCTCGTCTAGCCCCACCAAGACAGCGGGGGTAGCGATCCTAGTGGACCAGCGGTTCAAAGGGGAAGTATTGCAGAAGGAGGCGGAAATCAGGGGGAGGCTGCTGATTTATAGGTTCGCACTCGGAGGCATTACCTTCACCATCGGCTCGCTCTATGCTCCCAACGAGGGTCAGGAACGCTTTTTGCAGACCGCCCTCACGGCAGTCACGGCGACGAGTGACCGCCACATCATCCTGGGGGGAGATCTGAATCTTGTATTTGACAACATACAGGATAGGTCTTGTCAGCGCACGCATCAGACGGGCGCCCACTCAGCGGCGGGCTTTGCCCGTCTTCGAGAACTGGGGCTTGATGATTTGTGGCGCGCGTTTCACCCACGGGACCGGGAGTTCTCTTACTACTCGCATGCACACAAAACATATGCGCGGTTGGACTACCTTCTGGTTTCGTCGGCGGTCAGAGCGATGACAACGGCTGTTGAGATAGGGGTGGCCTCGCTTTCGGATCATGCCCCGGTGTTTGCGAGTTTGTCATTGCCGCCGGTGGTGCGCCCAGATAGGATTTGGCGCCTTAGAGACACCCTGCTACATCGGGAAGATGTGCTGGGGCAGATTCGCGGATCGATCACAGACTTTCTGGCGCACAACGCCAATACTGACACTACCCTAGCGACACAGTGGGCCGCGATGAAGGCAGTCCTTAGGGGAGAGTTCATTGCTATCTCGACGGCCGACAACCTAGAGCGGCGGCGAAAGCGGGAGGAGCTAACGCAAAAAACCAGGGTGCTGGAGCAGATGCACCAGAGGACGGGGGCCCCGAGGGTGTGGCGGCAGCTGAGAGCCACACGCCAGCAGCTAGCAGCGCTGGACCAGGAACGAGCGGAATACGCGGCCCTTCGTTTAAAGCACGCTTACTACACGGGAGGGGATAGGTGCGGACGCCTGCTCGCGCACAAGCTCCGGGAGGTCCGGAAACGTCAGGGGGTCCAGGAGATCTGCCGGGAGGACGGAAGGAGAGTTACTGACGACAGGGACATAGCTGATGCCTTCCGGGCATACTATGCTGACCTGTATTCGGACTCGCGGTTGGCCGCCGACGAGGGGACTGCCTTTCTGGATTCGATCACGCTCTCGGCCCTGACACAGCCCCAGGCTGATCGGCTCGATGGGGACATCCTCCCGGAAGAAGTGATTGCGGCGATTTCCCGGTTGAAACTGGCGAAAGCTCCGGGGCCGGATGGCTTCACCGCCATCTTTTATAAGAAGTTCTGCACCCAGTTGGCGCCCCTCCTCACCCGTCTCTTCAACTCCTTTTCGGTCGCGGGAGCCATCCCTCCGGACCTGTTGGGGACTCACATTGTAGTCATCCCCAAACCAGGGAAAGACCGGACGCGCTGCGGGGCCTATCGCCCTATCTCGCTGCTGAACGTCGATCTTAAGCTTTACTCTGGCATCCTGTCCAGCCGGCTAGCATCTTGTATGCCGGGCCTCATTGACCCGGATCAGGCGGGGTTCGTCCCAGAACGTCAGGCCCCGGACAACACGAAACGCGTCCTGCATTTGGTGGAGAAAGCCTCTCGTACAACGGGCGAATATATGTTGCTCACGGTCGACGCCGAAAAGGCGTTTGACCGCGTTCACTGGCCCTACCTGGAGCAGGTGTTGCAGCGGATGGGGCTGGGCGAGAAATTTCGCACCCATATTTTTAACTGCTACAAGTTCCCGTCGGCAGTGGTCCGGGTAAACGGTCACACATCCACTAGCTTCGCCATAACGAGGGGCACGCGACAGGGGTGCCCGCTGTCGCCGCTGCTTTTTGCGGCGTATATGGAACCCCTCGCCCAGAGGATCAGACAAAATCCGGGGATCTCCGGCATTAAGTTCGGGGGGTATACTCATACCATCAGCCTCTATGCGGACGACGTGTTGCCGGTGTGCGTAGCAGAGATGGACGCCTTTGCGCGGATGGCGGGGTTCAAAGTGAACACAGACAAGTCAGTGGCCCTCAGCCTCTCTCTGACTCCTTCCACCGAGAGCACTTGCAGAGCTCCCTCCCGTTTCAGTGGGCGGAGGAATCGGTCCCCTATCTGGGGATTCAGTTGGCGCCCACGCTCCCACGAGTGGTGGCCCTCAACTATGCCGCTTTGCGCCGGAAGATTCGCAATGAGCTGGGGCGGTGGAAGCCCTACCCCCTCTCATGGCTAGGCAGGGTCGCGGCAGTCAAGATGACGGTACTACCCCAGATCCTCTATCTCTTCCGCACCATCCCGCTCCACCCGCCAGTTGGATGGCTCCAACAGACTCAAGCAGAGCTCTCCCGATTCATTTGGAACGGCCGGAAACCGCGCATGAAAGGGTCACTGTCCACTCTCGCACCTGAAGATGGGGGACTCGGGATCCCGGATCTCCGGATCTAATTCTGGGCCACACAGCTGCGTTATCTGGTGGAGTGGAGCCGCTGGGAGTCGGAGAAGCACTGGTTGTTTCAGGACCAGGCGGTGACTGCCCGGCCCCTACAAGAGATCCCCTTCTTGCGTAAACAACACCGGCCCCCCAACCTTTATGCCTCACACATCACCCGGGTCCCTCTCGAAATCTGGGACCGGACTAATGCTCCTCATGAACTCACTACCTTACCCTCCCCGCTTACGTCCCTGTTCGCCAACCCGGAATTCGCTCCTGGAATGGACTCGGCGGCCTACAGCGGGTGGAAGCCAGCGGGCTGCCACTTCCTGTACCATATGTATGGTGCGGAGGGGGTGTACACGTTCCAGCAATTTCGCCAGGAGTACGGGCTGCCGGAGGAGGAGAGGATCCGCTATCTCCAGGTCAGACATTGGGCGCTTGACGGGCGGGTCCGCCCGGTCGCCGACCGGCGGCTTTCCCCCTACGAGCGGTGGCTAGTAACGCGCTCATCCGATAAGCAACTCATCTCTGACCTGTACAGAATGCTTCAGCTGCGATTCGCGCATACGTATAATGCTGGACGGGCACGCTGGGAAAGAGAGCTTGGCCGGAATTTGACGCGAGAAGAGTGGGGGGGCATAGCTTACAGAGCCAGACATTCTGCTTACCACATGGGCCTCACAGACACCCTCACAAAGATCACGACCTATTGGTACTACACCCCTGAGTGCTTGCACGCGATGGATGGGCGACGAGATGCACACTGCTGGAGGGGGTGCGGACAGATAGGAACCCTAACTCATCTGCTATGGGAGTGTGAGAGAGTTCAGGCTTACTGGACCCAGGTGCTTGAAGAGGTGGACAAACATTTCGACACTGCGATCCCGCGCTTCCCAGCGTACACCCTCTTAGGCCTCCCTAACCCTTTAACATATCCGCTCAAATCGCGCAGGGGAAGACAGATAGCGATAGCGTTGGGGTCAGCGGTGCAGAATATAGTTACTCACTGGCGCACGCCCACCATACCGACGTTCACAGGCTGGCTCTACCGGCTGTGACATGTCCTGGGAATGGAGAAACTCTCTTTGACATTGGCCGGGGAGGGTTCAAGGTTTGGGGAATTGTGGAGGCCCTTTCTAGCACTGTTGTCCTCCGAGTTCAGGGAGGTTACTTGTCCCCGCTATCTGCGGTTGCTGCGGCTACCCGAAGACCAGGCAGAGGGGTAGGGCTGGAGAGTGACTGAGATGCGGGAGGCGGGAGGATAGATGGACGTGGAACTGGGGAGGGGGGTGGGGTGTGGGAGGGGGGGGGTGTTTAACCTTCAACATAATGTTTGCTCCATGACAGCTACCGGGAATCACGTCGAACTCCCCAATCTAACCCACGATTGCTCCCGACCGCGGCCGGGATAGGTGGGACCCACACACCGCTTAGAGACTAAACACGGAGTTCGCCGCAAGAGCGGTTTAGAGCCTCTTTGTATGTTTTTTTTGTGAAATGCCAATAAAAGATTTAAACCATAAATATTTTGCCTCTACAGGCTTGGCAGGTGTGGTCTCTTTTTCATTCCTTTTGCACAGGTACTTGTTATTGTTAAATTGTACTTTCTTTCATTTTCAGGAATCGCCTATCAGACAGAGTTCAGCTGTCTGGCAGATGATATCCTCTTGTAGCCCATACCAAAATGTACAGTGGGTTTAGAGCATGCACACTGCTTACCATTGGTCAGCTTTATTGTCACTCTCATTTTCTTGCTTCTTATTTGATGTTTTTACTTCTTCTTCTTTGTTTGTCCTTCCCCAGAAGCACATCATCTACACCGTTGTTTAAATAGCTAATTTGTATTCTTACACTGTTCACATTTAGGAAACTACATTTATCTTTTTCTTCCAGCACTTCATGAGAATGCATGTGTTTTCTAGCTCTCTTCCTTGTGAGCTTCTTCACTCTGCCAAACACCTCCTCCTGTGAGCTCTGCGTTGCTCCATAATTTGCTCACCTAAGTGGGTCCATGGCTTTCCCCACCCCACTTGGCTCTTATTTTTGGACCTCCCGCAGCACAGCCTCAAGAGCCTCCATTGCTCCTTACCCCCTGTCCACTCCCCATTGCTTTCCAAACCTGCTCCTCTGTCTCCCCCAAACACCTTGTGGTCCATAACTTTTTGAAGGACTCAGCAGCTGCTAATTGCTGATGGGTCACTGTACAGTACAGAAACATGCTTGCATGCTACTAAAATTACATTTGTATTTACTGATCCAAATAGTGTCCACTATCTTGGACTGATAATGAAACTATGCACTCATGTCTTTCGTCTCGCACGCATGCGTGGGCCAAGGGAATGCAATAGTTTTCAGCAGCAGGGTACCATTGTGCTTTTGTCTGCCTTTTTGCCAATGCTTCACAGTATTTTCCATTTTGCCAAAGCAGAATAGCACTGATATACCCTAGAGACCCATTGGTTTTGCCAATGCTCGTTGTCACTCCATTTTCTAATATTTATATTTCACTCTTCTGGGAAATTAGTAGTTAAGTGTGCTGTCTTGTATACATTTCAGTCATTTATCATGGTATGCGGACTTCTTTTAGAGTCACAACCTCTTAGTAGAGAGAAAGAAGTCTGGAACATTTGACCTTTTTCATTCGCTTTCTCCCTGCACCACATATATTTTTCCACAAAGATATAAATGTGTCTATGTGGGTTTCTCCAGCAGCCCTGCAAGATGTTGATTCATCATGGTCTAGCGCTGCATTGTTGTACAGTCCTTAGTTCAGCGGTGCTATTATTGTAATCGTAATTGGTAATGGTATTTATATAGCGCTTATAACCGCTGATGAGGCGTTGGCGCACTTTGCGGCGAGTAGGACGCTATTCTAGAACCCAAGATTAGAGGTTAATAGTTAGTCGATTAATATTTTTTTCTCTTTTTTGCACTACCTGTACTGGGTTTGTGCTCTTGATTTCTTGTGTGTGTAATAGAGGTTAGAGTAGGGGTAGGATGATGGGAATGGATTAGAAAGGTATTATGTTGCTACAAGTAGTAATTTGTTTGACAAATACATTTAGAATTCCCGAGTAGTGTGTCCACAGTTTTGCTACAAAATATGTCACTTTGGGGTGTCCTGAACATTAAGGATTCGATGTTTTCATCTACTTGAATTTGTATGCGACTTCCCACCTACAGTATCTCATGCCTGGCACATGGCCAGCCATTGCACGTTTAAGAAATGCATTGTTTTTAAGGACTTATTCGGCTATTATTTCAGCTTAACCTGTTTGGATAAGGCCTGCATTCCGGTTTCCCCACATTTCCAAAGACTCACCTCCTTGCCCTAGGTTGCAGGTGGCCAGTGCTTAATTTGAGCCGATAGTTTCCGGTGCTCGGCACCAGAACTTAATTGTCAACACCTGCGCTTGTGACAGTCTGCTACAAGGTGGCGCTGTCTGAGAAGACAACAGTCAAATATTAATTCAATATACATTCAAAATGACTATTACCTGCCCCCCAAGCCATTATTATAGCTTTGGGGACCTGGAATAGTCTGAAGTGTCACACTTGTAGGAGTGTAATGGTTATTAGTTGCGTGGTAACTGTCATTGCCAGCAATGTCAAGGGCAATGTGTGGTGCAGCTACTTTTTTTTTACAAATAAAGCACTGCAGCTGCCAGAGATTATGAAATGTTGTGTGACTTCAAGAAACGTCTTTGTCCAATCAACCAACCTAAACATTTTCTTGAGCACTGGGATCAAGGTATCAGACTCTAAAATCCCCTAGAGCCTTCTGTTTTGAAATTGGATCAGGGGCATGGCTATGATTGGTGTGGCAGGTACAGTGGTTTGTTCCATTCGGGTCTCAGACCCTGTAGTAATGAAAAACAGACATTGAAATGGGTCCATATTGGCCATATATGAATGTCCTTAGATGGCAAAACAACTGATCGATTTCTGAACAATGAATGTAAATAATGATAAGATAATCCATGACAGTGATTTAGCTCCTGTTTATATATTATACATGTTTACTTAAATTCCCTAAGAGCGTTAGCTATTTGCAAGATGTTCTGCTTTTGTGTTTTTTTCACTTACCATATTAATTTTGTATAGTGCATACTTTATTTTTCAGAATTTAAACATTTTCAATATTAATTATTTACAACAAAATAATTATTATTCTTCATTTATCTTAAACAACTAACAACCACT
The DNA here is from genome assembly GCF_964204655.1 of Triturus cristatus. Classification (NCBI taxonomy): domain Eukaryota; kingdom Metazoa; phylum Chordata; class Amphibia; order Caudata; family Salamandridae; genus Triturus; species Triturus cristatus. The sequence goes on along the minus strand of NC_140585.1, from coordinate 821,284,213 downwards.
GACAAAGCCAATAGTTTTGGCTGGTTTTAGGTGTAAGCCAATTGCTGCATTATATATTTGGATGCAATAACAGAAAGCTGAGAGAGTAACCAAAATACCGGCCTGGTGGCACAGAATGGAAATCTCAGGAATGTAGGGCCTTATTTATCATTATTTAATGCAACGCAGCAAGACACCTTGTGTGAAAAGGAGAGGGCAGGAATGCGCCATATCTATTAAACTGCTACCTAGCACCAATGCAGGCTCCTTTGCACGGGTGCCTGTATTGCAGGCAGCCCTCTGAGGCTTTTTTCTCTTTTTAAGTGTAGTGCAAACAGCAGCACATTATATTGTATTGTATTGTAATTGCATTTATATAGCGCTTACTACCCCTGACGAGGCATCGAAGTGCTTATTCGGCGAGTAGCACGCTACTCCGGGACCCATAGAGGATTAGTGTTGAATTAGTATACTGAAACATGCCTTAAATTTCAAGTGGTGGATAGGTTAGTCAGTTATTTGGATTCGGAAGGATATCAGAAGGATAGAAGAGGGAAAAAAAAAGGTTTGCATGTATATAGTGCTTGTTACCCCTGATGGGTGTTGTAATGCTTTTCTGGCGAGTAGGACTCTACTCCAGAACCCATAAACGATTAGCGTTGAAAATTAGTATAGTGTAATATGGAGTAATTTGAGTGATGGATATGCTATTCAGTTATTTGGATAGAGAGGGGTAGGTTGCGGGATAGAAGAGGGAAAGAGGTTGATGGGGGTTTGAAGCGCTTTATTGGCGAGTAGCACGCTACTCTGGAACCCATAAGGATTAGTGTTGAACTAGTATGGTGAAACATGAAAGTAATTTGAGTGGTGGATATGTTAGTCAGTTATTTGAATTGAGAAGGGTTGGGGAGGGGTGGAAAAGGGAAAAAGGTTTTCATTTATATAGGGCTGGTAACCCTGATGGGGTGTTGAAATGCTTTATTGGCACCCACAACAAATTAGTGGTGAATTAGTATAGTGGAATATGGAATTTGAGAAGTGAACATGTTAGTTTGTTATTTTGATTGAAAAGGATAGTGGAGGGATAGAAGAGTGAAGGTTTTTTTGGGGGGGCGTTGAGGTCATAGCAGCAGGAGGAGGCTTTTGGATGAGTAAAAGGGGTTTTTGAGGGGAAGAGTCAGAGGGAAGAGTTTAGAAAGGTTTGTTTTGGGGGATCGGTATAGTAAAAGAGGTGTCAGATGATGCAAGGTGGGGTAGAGTAGGAGAGAGTCTAGAAAGGGTTATTTGGGGGTTCATAGTAGTGGTATAGGGTTTGGGGTAAATGAGAGAGTGGGTGTAGAGGCTATATTGATAGATGTATTGGGTGAGAGATAGGGTAGTGCATTGGAAAGAGTAGTAGAAAGAAGTTTGAGATGAGTCAGAAGGTTGGGCTAGAAGATATAGTGAGAGAAGTATAGGCTGAGAAATAGGGTAGGGTATTAGAAGAAAGTGATAAATATATAGATCCATAAGTACATTGAAAGTATATAGATGCATAAAGGTGGTAAGTATATGTAGATTAAAGATATTGATAGAGGTATAGGATGAGAAATAGGGTAGAGCATTGGATATGCTTTTTTCAGGAGAAAAGTAACAGACACACAGATCCAAGTACATGGAAGGTACATAGATGCACAATGGAAGTAAGTACATGTAGACCAAAGATGATTTTTATTTATCCATACATTTTCAACAACATAATTATTCTACATGTTTATACAAAGCAATACACAAAGATAGGTACATATCTATAGTGAAAACAAATGCTTATCACACAGAGGGATATGCTGTAAATGTATGTTTGCGTATGGTGCTTATGTGGGGAAGAGCCAATTCTTGAGTAGTTTTCTGAAGATAAGGTGGATGTCGGTGGATCTTATGTTGGGGGTAAAGAGTTCCATAGTTTGGCTGCTTGAATAGAGAAGGATGTGCCACCCATGTTTTTTTTTCTTGTATCTTGGGATTTTGAGGTGAGATGCCCCTTTAGAGTGTAGGTTCCTTTGTTGAATGTGTTTGGTGATTTTATTCCTGATGAAGAGCGGTCCCATTCCATGTATTGCTTTGTGGGTGATACAAAGTAGCTTGAATGTGAATCTTCTAACAACCAGTAACCAATGCAGAGCTTTCAAGGCAGGTGAGATGTGGTCTCGCGGTTTGATATGCAAGAGTAGTCTGGCATTCGAGTTCTGAATTCGTTGCAGTCTTTTCATGGTCGTTAAAGGTGATCCGTGGTAGAGGCTATTGGCGTAATCGAGTTTGGACAGAACAAGTGAGATGATAGCTTGGACCTTGTGTGGAGATCCCAAATGAGGGGAAATTCGTCGCAGCGTGTTTATAGTGACAAAGCCTGATCTTGCTAGTTTGCCCACTTGGGCATTCATCAACAGCTTGGAGTCCATGGTCATTCTGAGGTTTCTTACTCTTTCTTCGATACTTTAGGCGATGATCCCAGTTCATCAGGCCAGGCAGCAAGCGGGTCGTAATGTTTCGAATCGCCACACGTGAGTATTTCCTTTTTTGAAGCATTCAATTTGAGATGGCTCCAAGTCATCCACTGATCCACGGCTCTGAGACAACAAAAAATTGGGGATTTTCCAATGTCTTTGGGGCATTCCAGTTGAAGGAGTATTTGTGTGTCATCTACATAGTTATAGCACGTGAGGTGAAATTGATTGATCAGTACCGGTAATGACTTCATGTAGATGTTGAAAAGCATGGGCAAGATGATAGAACCAAGATGATAGTCCCTCAATAAGTGTCTCTCCTCTCTCCCTCCCCCTCAACAGGATCACAATTCTTATAGCGCGGGGATGCCCTTGGGTCACCAGGCGCTTTAGAAATCGTTATTAAATTAAATTAAATTAAATTGAGGGACCCCAGCTTTTGTGGAGTATGGATTGGACGAGAAAGGGGGGGTATGGATGACATTAGTTCTGTTTTGAAGGTAGGACACGATCCAGTCTAGAGCAGTTCCCTCAATGCCGTCTTTATAGAGTCTTTGCTTCAGAGTGTCATGGTCAACCATGTCAAAGGCAGCCGAGAGGTCCAAGAGGAATAGCGCAGCAACCCCGTTGCAGTCAACTGTATTCTTAAGGTCATCCCAGATGGCAGGGAGGGCAGATTCAGTGCCTCTTCCCAGATGGAATCATGTTTGGAAGTCTGAGAGTAAGTCATTCTCTTCAATGAATTGTGACATCTGGGTGAACACTGCTCTTTCTATCAGTTGGCCCAGGAAAGGTCCATTTGTAATGGGTCTAAGTTTGTTTTCTTCAGTAAAGGGCGTATGAGTGATTTTTTGAGTTCTTCTGGAAATATACTGGTAGTTAAGGAATCGTTGATAATTCTTCTTACTGGAGTGACAGCAGAGGTTGTTAAAAGAATTGTCTTGAAAGTTTGTGGTGGACAGGGGACAGAAGGGCTGCCGGCAGGCCTGCTTGCTTTGACCAGGTCCATAAATTCATCGTGTGAGATGAGTTGGAAGGAACGGAGAGGCTGGGTTAGAGTATTCTTTGATTGTTGTTTTGTACAAGGGTTAGTGCTGGTGCTTTGTTTCTGTTTTAAGTACGAGTCCAATGTGTCTGCTTTGTCTGTGTAATGATTTTCCAGTTTGTCTGTGAAATCTTGAGTAACAGGATGAGTTCCATCAAGGCAATTTGGTTGGCGAAATTCATTGAGTATTTTATAGAATTCTTTATTTGCACATTTAGCATTTTGAATTTTTTCTGAATAGTACCTTTTCTTACCTTTTTTGATAGCTGACTTGTATAATCTGTTAATTTTTTGTAGATGAAGTTTGTCTTATTTGGCGTTTGTTTTGAGCCAGGTACGTTGCAGCTTTCTAATTTGTTGTTTTATGTCTTTTATTTCTATGTTTATCCAAGGCGCTTTTTTCTTTTGTGCTGTTGTATGGTTTTGAGTGGTATCAGGATGTCAAATGCTACCTGTAGCAACTCATATAGATTTTGAACAGAAGTTATTGTTTCCAGATTTGTACTTGATGTTAGTTGTGTTCCTAAGTGTTCCAAATTGAGTTTGTTCTACGGCCGATAGGTGGATGGATATAAGGTAGTTTTAGGTGAGTCCCTTAGTGTTGTTTTATGTTGGAAAGCAAGCAAGTGGTGGTCTGGCCATGTGACTGGAGTTATAGTTTGAAAGGTAACTAGTTCAGTATTAGCAACAATTATATCTAGGATATGTACAGTGATGTGTGTGGGGTTGTGGACAATCTGATGCAGGTTCAGTGCATCTAGGCCACTGATTATTGTTTTTAGATGGGTCATATTGGGTTTGTCAAACCAAATGTTGAGATCACCCAGAACGCATAGGTTGGAGTGTATTGTTATCAGGTTTGAAACTGTGTCTCTGTCATGTTGAAAGAGGAAAAAACGAAGAGAAATAAAGACATTTCTCCTTGTTATGCCTCCCCTGGGAAGGCGTGGCAATTTGACCCAGTCCCAGGTGCACCAGTCTTGGTAAATCTGGGAATGCATCAAATTCAATGGGTGGATGCGAGGAAACATCAAAGCTCCACCCATGCAATGCCTCCCTGTCTTTCCATTTCATGTGTGGTGATATGGAGTTTCTTCTGTCTGTAACGACTTACAAGAATTTAGTCAAGGTAAAGAAGAGGTGGGCTATTCCTATCCAAAGGGGTTCATGCATCTTAAAGAAAATGAGCTGGGTTTGCCACACCTGGAGCCTGAATTTAATTCTGCCCAATTGTAGTGACCTGTGAGAGGCACTAACCTGTTAGAAACCCTATTTCTTCCTACTGAGTTTACTCAATGGCTGGTTCAAGATGAGACCAGAGTAGACTATAACCAGAGCCACTGGAATTATGTGACTTCTCTGGCTTCTACGTTTTCTGCATAGTTATGGATCTGCCCCATTTGCCACATAATCCATGATCTTTGCATAGTCTGCAAATTTCAGCAAAAAAAGGTTTTCTAGCTCAAGCCGATTCAAAGTTACTAAAACCCAGCAACACGTGTTGCCGCCCAGTGGAAGGCCCTTCACAAAGGTTGACTGGTAACCTTTCTGTTGCTTTTTTCTGTATTTGGGTATCAACATGGTGAAACTTTTTTTCCAGAATAAAGTAACGAGGTTATACCAACAAAAAATGTGCCACATTACATCGCATAATTTGCCTTTTCTTGCTGAATAATGTAGTAAACCCTGTCGCATAATTTGGTCTTCCCCTGCCACATGATTCCAATGGCCTTGACTATAACCCGTTATGAGCATGAAAGAATCTTTAACCTTACCCTTCTTCTGGCTTGCATCAAATGGAGGCCTGGAAGAGTTTGAATATATGCCGCTGACTACTAACTTTCAAATCCACACACCCACCTGCGTTTTAGACTATATAGGTCCAAATATACAAGTGCCCTTGGGGCGCAATGGGTGTTTGAGCCCGTTTTACAGGCCCCGGGGAACTTTTGTATTAGAGAAGGGGCCGCAGACGCTTCTGCGTCACCTTCTATTATACTGATAGTGCTGGTGCACATAAAGCACTAGCGCTATCTTAAGAGGTTGTTCCCTCATTTGAATATGGGCGTGCCCATGTAAATTAGGGAATCCCTTTGACTCGGCGCCCTTCGCTCTGTTAAAGACGCAGTAGCAGAGGCCAAGAAGCTCGCAGGACACGCACTTACAGTGCGCCACCTACAAGGTAGCGCACGGTCAGTGCGCCCCCTAATGGCAGCCCTCTGGAGAGAGTAAAGCGTGTCCCATGGACCCCCCAGACATCTCTTGCAGGCGGATGCATCCACTCACTGCATCCGCCTGCAAGGGGATCTCTAATCCCCTTTAAAAGTGCAGGTGGGTTACATTTTCCTTCATTGCGCCGGGCCCACATTTTAAAAGGTGTGCCCAGCGCAACAAAGGAAAATGTGCCGCATGTATAATGCGGCCCATAGTTTGCTGTACAGTTTCTTCTATTGCTTGCCACCTCTAAAACCTGAAAAAGGGCATCGGTTGCTTTGCTTTTTCAATAGGTATATGGCAGTTGTTTTGGCTTTTAAATAGGCTGGCATGACACTTGAATCAATGGGTCGAATGGTGGAGCAAGAGTGCCAGGGTTGAAGGGAGGAGAGAGAGAGAGAGAGAGAGAGAGAGAGAGAGAGAGTTCTCTCTCCCTCGCATTCTCTCTCAAGGCAGCAATAGCGAGTATTCAGAGAGAAGCATAGACAATGCCTGAGCTAGCTGTCCCAGATTATAAAGGTCAACTGACGTCCTTAGATTGAGGTCTTAACAGTGGGGCTAGTTGAAAACTCATGATCAGAACTTTTTTTGGGCCATTGGAGCAGCATGGGGAACAGAGTACACTTGAAAGCAAAAGAAGTTGGCTTGCCATTGAATTCAATGGGAGAACCAAAACTACGCCAGCTATCCTACTTAGCCTTTTGAGCCACAACACAAGGCATCACAAGAATTGTCATGAAATAGCATTCATCTGAAGGCTGGCAATTGGCCAATTTATTGCTTTTTTCCCTGTGGAGAGGAGTGGTGAAAACCCTAAAACACAGGATGTGCCTGCCACTGCCCCTTCTTATAGTTCAGCTGACATAGAGGTACATGAGTAGTTAGGTGGTTAGGTATCACAGCAGAAAATGGTTCTGATATTCTGGTGTACTTCATCCAGGACTGCAGTGCTGCCGTGGCTGATAAATTTTCCCAAAACAGAAGAAAACAAGAAAACAACATAAGTTATGAATTTATTTTCTCTCCTTTAGTCAGGCCTCTGCGAGGACCTCATCAGGTTACAGGTTTAACGCTAGCATGATAAAGGGGCGTTGACTCTAGTTTTCTAGTGTTGGGACTCTTTTCCACTTGATGCCCATGATCCATATTTAATATTCGTCTTCTAACAGCTGACCAGGCGCAGATATTCAGTCACTGTTTACTGGCCTGCTCACCTAGAGAGGTATGTAGCTGCTGTTCTCAACACCCATCGTCTCTACCATGTAGAATTTATGGTGACACATCCCAAAGTCCATATTTGCATTTACAAGTAACATCATGCCTGCTTTCAGCCTCTGTGGATGTACAGTTGCATAATTAGGGCCTTAGATCTTCAAAATACGTCTCCAATATTGTTTCTTAGGGAGTCTTTTGTGCACATTCGTCTCCCAAACATTAGCTGCTTGGCAGGTACCTGGATGGTGTCAAACACTAATGAAAATTTGCCAAGTTCCGCTTGACTTCCCAATCCCTTTGAAGGCTTCACTGGGTGTCTGCTTGATCTGTTCCCATTGCCCATGAATACCACATTTAGATAGCATTGCGTAGGGGCCTTTTACTCCAAACTACCAGTGGATGTCTGGAAATATTTACACACAAACTGAGGATCATCATATGCGATACAGGGTTTTGTCATACTAGGTTCTAGAAAGATTTGTTGCTGTGCTTATTCCTGTCATTGTTAAAAAAAAATGAACCTCGCCTTGGTTATTTTTTTCATTTTACCAGGCATTCCATTGTTTTCAACTGCAGTTTAAGCCAAAGTTTTTAGTAAAAGCAAATCACACCGACTTTTCCTCCATATGGGATCACTGTGCCATTCACCTAGTCTTTAAAACCTAGCAAATTTTATTTCACTATTGTTAAAAATTACCTGAACATGGGGGAGGGGTCTCGCTGCACATGGAGTGAGACGCACGCTGAGGAAGCTCCGGTCCGCCGCTGCCTTTTATAGCATATACAGCAGCACAGGGGCATCGGCGGCGACCTTACCCAGCCTGTCTGGAAAGCGGAGGCATCTGGGAGTCCTCTGCTCGACCGGCACGACTCTCTGGGCACTGGCGCCCTCGTCTTCGGCAGCCTTAGTGTCGGGCCTGGCCCGTGAGCCAGCGGCCGCCATCTTGATCCCTTACGTCGTCAGACGGCGCCCGGTGAGCGGGGGTTCTCCACCGGTGCGGGACGACACATCAGGGAGCTCTGCCGGACCATCTAAGACTCGGCGAGGAGGTGCGGCAATCTACGGCTATTCACGTCTACAGGGGCAACCGACAGGGATGCCCTTAATCTACGTTACTAGTAGCCCTCGTCATAGAACCTTTAGCAATCCTGATCCACCAATCTCCCGACATTACAGGCATTATTCACAGAGGATTGGACCACAAAATTGCCTTGTTCGCTGATGATCTTCTTCTTACATTGTCTCGACCATGCTCCTCTTTGCCTGCCCTTCATACACTGCTTCAGTCCTTTGAAAATGCCTCAGGCCTCAAAATCAATCATGCAAAATCGTGGGCTTTGAATCTCACAATTCCTGCATCCGAGATCCCTGAGCTTCAGTTCCTGGTCCCATATCAATGGGCCTCACATTCCATTCGATATCTTGGACTTAATTTAACCCCTAATCTCCATACGTAGTCTCAAGCAAATTGGCAGGACTGCAAAACGGCCGTCTTGAAGGATCTACGAACATGGAGATCTCTTCTTATCTCATGTCAGGGGCGTCTGAATGTGGTTAAAATGTCAGTGCTCCCGAAAATATTATATATATTTCAAACTCTGCCCACACCTATTTAGCAACACCAAATAGAGCACCTTCAGCGCGAGCTTACTACCTTCATTTGGGGAGGGAAACGGCCGCGCTCCTCTAGTAAACCCCAACTTACTAAAATATTACTGGGCCTCTCATCTCTGTTATATCTCGGAATGGGTCACACGGGAGAGCAAGAAGGTTTGGTTCCATATGGATAGGGCTGTGGCCTGCCGACCCATATGGGATCTTGCTTGGCTTTCACAGGAGGCCCAACCGCGTAGCATTTACATGGCTATATCAACCAAAACTGTACTAGATATTTGGGATAAGCTGGCGTTGTCTAGGGGCTTCACCTCTTTCCCATCTCCCCACACTCCCATTGCCCGCAACCCACACTTTCTGCCTGCTTTACATCCACAGTCATTTCTGGCGTGGTCAGAAGGGGGATGCCGGACACTCCGGGACCTTTTCGAGGGGGACACTTTTAAATCTTTTGAACAATGCAAACGGGACATCCAACTCTCGGAGGGGGTTAGATTACATTACCTCCAACTTTGACACTGGGTACAGGCATCGTCCTCCACTCAGGGAGCCACCCACCCTTTCACCCCCTTTGAAGAGCTGGTGCGTTCCTTCGATGAATCCAGGGGTCTGATTTCCTGCACATACCAAATCCTTCAACATGCCTCCCAACTTACCGCTCATACATATCAGTCACGATGGTAGTCCGGCACCTCTGATGAAATTACGCCTAAACAATGGGAACACTTGTGGTGTGACATCCCAAGGGGTTTCCGTAGCATTTCTCAGAGGGAATCGGCTTACAAAGTCATGACACAATGGTATTACACTCCCCACAAGCTGCAAAAAATGTTACCCATTTTCTCCCCTGTCTACAGGCGATGTACAAGTGGTACTGGGGACTTTCTTCACATTTGGTGGCACTGCCCGCTATTGACCGCATACTGAAAGGAGGTTATCAGATACATTAAAAGGGTGATTGGTTATCCTCTACCCAAAACCCAAACACACTCATCTTGGTCATCAAACCAGCAAACTTACTCGCCATGACGCATAGGGACTGGCACCTAACTCTACACATGTTTGGCGCGGCCAAATAAATAATTGCATTATACTGGAAGAAGGCTGAAACACCCCTAGTGAACGTCTGGTTCACCCGCCTGTGGCATACCATGGCAATGGAACTGCTCATGGTGCAGCTTTAGCATCGAGACACTAAATTCACGAAAATCTGGCAACCACTGGTTGATTACTTTTGCAAACTTGATCACGCCCATCTCCAACCTCCAAGGCCTCGGGCTCTTCACCTTTTTGAGGACAACATACTTCCCACTGACGCAGATAGACTCTGGGGGCCCAATAGAGGCACTGCTTAACTTCTTCTCTGCATGGCGCTGGCAACTTGCGTAGCTTGGTCTTCCCTTGGACCTTTCTCCACACCTGGCTCCTCCAATCACAGGAGTTTTGTTCCTTGATGTGAGAGACTCCGCCCACTCTAACTGTAACTCACGCAGCTCCTCTTTCCCTACGAGTCCCAGCAACTCCTAGCCTCTCCTCACATGTTGGATGCACTTCTTCTTCTGGAAAATGCCCTTCTAAATATGCCAGACTTGCAATGTGCCATTATTTTGCATTCTCTGATTTTGTTTGTTGTGATTCAGAAGCTGTCAATGATGTGTCCTTCCCTCACCTCTCCTTCTCTTGACCTCTCTTTCTTTTTTCTTCTCCTTTTCTATTTTCTTCCTTTTCATGATATTTTGATTGTTGTATTGTTTTGATTTGTGTTTTCAATAAAAACAGACTTGGAAGAAAAGGAGGTTCCATTCCAGCTAAAATACTCATTGACAAAGTAAACATAATTGCAAAAGTTATAAAATGAATCATTCACCAAGCCTACAGCCCAAGCAACAGGATCTTAAAATTAGGTAAGGTTTAAAGAATGTATCTACATTACCTTCCAGTTTATATTTATGTACATTAGTACATTGTGTGATCTGTTAAATTTAGACTATTCAAAAACCTTAATAAAAACTACAATTGAAAAAATTACCTAAACATAATGCCATGCAGCATGCTTCCCATCCAACAGTGTTTCACAAGACTGCAAGATATGCATTATGCTGAACATTTTAAAACTTCTAAATTTATATCAAAAATATTTTATATTTCTTTTTATTTAAAAATCCCAACTAAAACATGCAGCCCTAGGTCTGCAAGTAGAAAAGCAGAACCTGAGAATCAGGTACCTAATGGGGTTGAGTCTACAAACGTTTTTCAGTGAGAGTCAAGCCATGGATAATAAGGCAAAATAAAGGGTACTTTGTCCACTCTCTTTGCATTTCAGACACATACTGGGAGATGTGTTTTATTTTGAACAGTCCCTTAAATAAGTAAGTAAGTAGCTTTTTTATAAAGTGCCCATATGCCGAGGCGTCGTAGTGCTAAGTGTTCATGAAGTGAAAATACCTATATACTAGGAGTGAATAGAGAAGATCCAGGCTTTTAACAATTTTCGGATGGAGGATCTGTGGACTGGGATCTCAGGACAAGTGGAAAAGAATTCCGCAGCCTACAAGCCAAAAAGGAAAACCTTCTTCCTCCCCTTCGCGCTTTCTTTATTTTGGGGACTGCCACAAATTTTTCAGTACACACACACACAGAACAGGGGGAAGAGAGGTGCTTCCCTTCCCTTCATCCTCCAAAATGCCAACACTTACCCGCACAATAGAAAGGAAGGGGTAATCAATTAGTATGCTTCTGTAGGAGCTGCTCTGTTCTCCCTGTGGAAGTTTAGTGTTCTAATACTACCCTCACACACTTAATCGTGTCATGCTTCATCATAGGGCGAGCATCAACACTGACGCAGACTGTAGTAAGGACTCCCTTAATACGTACATACATTGTTAAGTTAGCATAACCGCGTTAGAAGTTAGAAAGCCATCTTGCTGCTTTTGCACACGACACTGCATTTACATGTTATTGCTTAAACGAACTGCTGACTCGAGTTTTGCCTCACACAAGAGCAATCTGTTGTTACCATCCCGAGCTCTGCGAAGCGACCTTGGTCTGCACACGATGTGACAAACAGTCTGAGTTGTTAGACAATGCATGTTTTCCACTCTAGGTTGATCGACCCACTATTAAGTCATAACACACGAGCAGCTGCACATACCTGAAAGTTGGTGCTTTTAATATCACGGACATCATGTTTATTGTTCAGACCGAAGACGAGCCTTCCTGCGAGAAGTCTCCTGATGCTCCTGTGATGTGATTTCACTAAGCTGATCTTTGAGGTATGGGGTCCCCTATTCAAGCCTGAGAGATCTTCTGTTAGACTAATAATAATATTAGCTTCTTAGTAAAGGGAAAGTGGTAGTATCCACTGTCATTATAACATGATCACCCCTTTTATATTCTATGGAATTGTAACTATGTTAATGGTTTTGATTTTAATCATTTGTCTGCTTGTATTAGCCAAAGTACTGCATATTAGGACACGTGGTCTATAAAAATAAACTCTTTTTATTTTCACCGTGTCTCTGTTGATTCTTGTTGTGGACTGATGTGAGAATAATATACGAACAGGTATTTCCGATTCCCACCATTCCTGAGTATGTACTGAGTCGCGTGTTCTGGGTTGTCTTTTCATTGGGATTGCCGAGCTAAATCTCGGATAACGAATGGGACACTTATGCTAGCCGGATACTGGGTTCTGGGTTCTGAGGTGAGTTTCTGGTACACCACAACTCACTGAGGTCCTGGGGTTCTACGCATAGTTCTGTGTATAAGCAGAATCCCTGCAACATGGCGCACCTAACGTTTGGTCTATGAGTTGAAACGCCTTAGTAGTGCTCGCGTTTGTCCACAACACCCTCATTCTTGTTTCCGGATAACAAGTCTGACGGATTTAAACCTACCTAGGTCTATTGATATAGGTTCTTTCAAGCTTGATAATTAAAAAGGTTAGTGAACCCTTGTGCTACTGATAGTTTCACGTGTGTTGTCCTGATGTCGGTGGATATTGCGGCGCATAGCCGAGCGGCTCTAAAACGTCATTTGACGCAGTATGGGGTACCGGACACTGGTATGAACGTCATCTTTGTGGTGGGAGCCGATGCGGCTCATCCCTATGAGTTGTTCTACTCTTGGGTGATGATTCCAGCGGTGGGGGATGATGACACCTTTCATTCTTACACTGCCGCTGCAGTGCCGGCGAACTATGCGCCGTATAGGACACAGGAAATACCAATATCTGCTTGGCAGCATCTTATTTGGTTTAATGGCGCCCTTCCCCATGTGGTTATACCGCCGAGAATGGGCCCTTTGTCAATTGCAGGGGCCACTTGGCCGGTACTAGCCGGATTTACGCCTCATCCCCGTTACCTCACGGTGACGGTGGCTGAGTTGCGTGTACTACACACTGCCCTCATTACGGTATATAGGGCGTTGGTGCAGTATGTGTCGCGCAATATGCAGGCGGGGGCGCCTGCTGTTGCGGGACAGCCTACTGATCATCACGCGGTGGTCATTAGTCCTGTTATGGTCAATTCTGTTATGGGCAAGCGCCCCCTTACTAGGGATGATTTCCCCTTTTGGCTTGCTGAGAAATTTGACCAAATAGAAGCGGTTTACCCGAATACTTCACCTGTGGAGAAACACAGGATCCTCACCATTAGTTTGCCTAAGGACTTGGTCCCACACATTGACGATTGTACAAATTGGGGCAAGGTCTTTGCAGCGACGTACGCGCAGTGCTATGGCACTCCGTCTATGTTGCAGCTGCCCTCCGTAATCAAAAGAGTTCAAGAGAACCATGGTGCGGAGTCTGCGATAGAGTTAGGGATGCGGCTCCTCGGGCAATTTGACCTGGTGGCTACCATGATAATTGGTAACCTGAAGGGTGATGCTTTGCATTTCCAGGTTCGTAATGAACTGAAACGAGTTCCTGAGGAGGACAAACCGCAGGAATTTGCGAAAATAATCGCAGAGGCATATCGGGATTTGGGTCGTAGCTCTTTGGGAGTTAAGCCTGTCATAAAGAATCCCGATCTAAAGCAGCAGGGTAAGGCAGAAACGTCTGGTAAGGACGACCGGCCCTTTTTTCCTAAACAAAAATGGCAGGTTAAACAACAGGGGAAGCAGCAGCAGTAGAAACAGGGCTCTCGGCCTGCCTCTCCCGTACAGTCTAGTAGTGAACGCACTTATGATCTGCGCGATCGTGCTGCTATAAAGTCTCCTGATCGATTTCAGGTTTCTGAACAGCGCTCTCCTCGTTCTTCACAGGAAACATCGGCTACACAGTCCGGTGGCGGAGGCGGTGGCAAAGGTCGGGGTGCTCCACAACAGCATGACCAGCCCCGACAGACTGAGGGTAAAGGCAAGCAGGACGAATTTGCACGACAAAGACCCCCGTTTCAGAAGAAGAAAGTGGTGGCTCTGACGGCAAGGTATGCCTCAGATAGTGCGGACACAGCTTCGGAACCGGACATGGGCGCTGACGCTCCTGGACAGCGCAGCGGAAATTACCATAGTCCGTCAAGCTCTGCGTCCATTTCTGGCGGTGACAGCAACTGATATATCGGTTACTGTGGAAACAGCTGACACCAGAGTGGCTCCCCCTGATAGACTTTATGAAATAGTCTTATTAATTGAGGGTGACATACAACGTACAATAAAAGGGATTTTTTGGGATAATCTGACCACCACCTATGATATCCTCCTAGCGGAGGCAGATTGGCCCCCAGCTTTCATTTTAGAGGCTCCTAGAGGGGAGGAAGTAATCCTCCCGTCCTTTGCGCACACAGTGCCTAAGGACCAAGCTGAAGTGTATGCTGAGGAGTGGGCGCTTGCGCTTGCGCCGGCGGTGTATCGCACTCAGGTGGGATGGGACAGATTGTCCCCCTGCCATGAGATTCCATTGCGGTCTATGCCCCAGCCTCAACCCCAATATCCTATGCGTCGTGAAGCGAGACCTCACGTCGCGGCAATCCTTGAACAATTGGAATATCAGGGTGTTATTGAAACATGTGTGTCCCCTATGAATAACCCTTTATTCACTGTAACGAAGCCTGACGGCTCGTACCGTTTAGTTTTGGATTACCGGCACCTAAACTCCCACTGCCGGACCTGCGCGGTACAAAATACACATAGTTCGGCTTTGGTCGACAGTCTCGTGCGTAAAAGATTTAAAACGACACTTGACATTTCCAATGGCTTTTTTAGCCATAACCTGTCCACACTGAGTAGCCAGTGGACAGCGTTTACTTCGGGCGGAAAACAAAAACAGTTTACCAGATTAGCCATGGGGTACAAAAATAGCCCTGGCGTCTTTTCTGCTCGCGTGGTTTCTCTTTTAGAAAGAATAGACCCCGAAGCATACTCATATGTTGACGATATCTATCTTACGGATGATGAGCTGATGCCACATCTGTCTCGCGTTGACAATATTATCGTGAGTTTTGCAGATTATGGCTACAAATTCAATTTTGCGAAGTCACACATCGCAGAATATACGGTGTTGTTTTTGGGCTACGAGCTCAACAATGAAGGTAAGGGGTTAGCCCCCCACTTTCTGGAAAAGTGTGCACGCTTGAGTGCTCCTACGACACTGAAGAAATTACAATCTCTGCTGGGTTTTCTGAATTTCGGCCGTACGTATATTCCTGATTATGCCCAGCGTATCAAGCCGCTTTACGCCTTGGTACAGCCTTCATTTTCGAAGTCTAGCTGGCAGCTAGAACACTCTGCTATTTTACAGTCTTTACAGGCTGACCTTCTTGCTTCACAATACTTGCTGACACATGATAACCGCACTAACCTGGTGATAACAATAGTACCAGGCGCCGTGGGGTTCACGTATTTGACGTTTAATGAGGGCGACACAGTCCCCATTGCGTACAAATCCCACTTGTACACCTCTGCTGAATTACGTTTTTCCACGGTCGAAAAAGTTCTGACTGCTGTGCAGATGGCGATCCTCAAGGAACGCGCACTGTCGCATGGGA
The DNA here is from genome assembly GCF_964204655.1 of Triturus cristatus. Taxonomy (NCBI): domain Eukaryota; kingdom Metazoa; phylum Chordata; class Amphibia; order Caudata; family Salamandridae; genus Triturus; species Triturus cristatus. The sequence continues at coordinate 821,268,679 of NC_140585.1, read as the reverse complement.
AACAGATTCTGGTTGTAACACCATATCCTGCTTTAGAGGCAGTGACAAAAGCAAGTGTACCAAATTCTAAAGCTTTGCATCCACGGTGGATACAATGGGCTACAACACTGACGTCGCCAGACGTCACTTACATCTTTGATGCCTCATTACAGACTCAAGAGTACTTGCAGTATGAATTCGTTCATCCGGCACCTCTGTCTTTGCGCCCGCTCGAAGAATACCATTGTGTCATATACACTGACGGGTCTGCGCAACCCGCAATTGGATCGAAGCACGCTTATTCAGCGGCTTGCGCAATTGTCGTAGGTACATTCGTAAATGGTGAATTCCAATCTGATGCAGTGCATACGCAGTCATTGGGTGATTGTACCGCGCAATTGGCGGAGCTCCGGGCTCTAGTGCTTGCACTGGAGTTTGCTGATCCCCGAGTCACTACTCTTATAGTGAGTGACTCCTTCTACTGTGTCCAGTCCTATAATGACAATTTACACTTCTGGTCTCAGAATGATTACCGCGACACTAAAGGTAGCACAATTAAGCATAAAACGCTTTGGGTTCGAGTGGCAGACTTTAAAGAACGTCTCCCACTCGTAAGTGTTATACACACTCTTGGTCACCAGCGGTTTGGTGTCCATGCTGTCGGCAACAGCTTAGCTGACGAGGCAGCGAAAACAGCAGTGGCTACATACTTAGTGGCAGCAGTTACAAGATCCAAAAGTAAGATTGATGATGACATCTTGGCAGCTATAGCTGCTACAGAGAAGGGAGGAGATTACCCGAAGGGTTTTCCCTCTCGGTATATTTACCATTTAAGTCCTGATAACGTCCCGTTAGTGAGGATTAACGACGTTGGTGATAGAATAATTCCCAACGCGGACTGCAGACCAGCACTGATCTTGGCTGCACATGAGGGGTTGGCGTCTGCCCACGCCGGTGTGTCAGCTACAATATCTCTGCTACAACAACGTTACTGGTGGTTTGGTTTATATAAACAAGCGCGCGCTTATGTTCTTGATTGTGACATTTGCCAACAGATTAAACCTTCTACTGTTGCGCGCCCACCACAGACACAGCTGTACATCTCTAATAAGCCATTTGGTTGTGTTTATTTAGATTACTGCGGTCCTTTTTCTTCTGATACTGCGTACAAGTACATCTTGGTTGCAGTGGATTCGTGCACACGTTTTCTATGGGTGTGGCCACAAAGGAGTGCTGACTCGCGGACTGTCATCAGGGATTTGCGTGTCTTTGTGGGAACTTTTGCGTGTGGTACCTCCCATTCTGATCAGGGCCCTGCGTTCGCCTCTAAGGCTTACAAGGAGGCTATGACAAATTTGGGGGTCCTTGTCAAATTTTCGTCTCCCTACCGACCTGAGGGTAATAGTGTGGTGGAGCGAATGAACCGTGACTTAAAGCAATCATTGACAGCACGTGTTTTAGGCACAGGCCGGAACTGGCTAGCCCATTTGTATAACGTTCAACGTGCACTAAATAATCTCCCTAGAAGGTCTCTGGGTGGGCGGACCCCGTACATGATGCTCTTCGGAATCAGAATGTTTGTTCCAGACCTTGATGGTCTAGACATTGCGGCGTCGACCGCACCCTTTGACGTAGATGATCACTGTGCTGTTTTGCAGACTCTACAAGAAGCCAGAGACTCTCTTTCGAAAGAACATTTGCCCTCCACGTCTGAAGCTGAGGTTCAGATTCCGGTAGTCGGCTGGCTACCCCGAGTTGGTGATCTGGTCCGTGAGAAGGTGGAGAACAAGAAGGAGTTCGGCCCCTCTTATCGAGCACCAGTTCCAGTGCTTGGAGTGCAGGGTACAAGAACAGTCATTTTACCTCCACTTCCTGGTCGCAAAGAAAACAGGTACATCTCTATTGACAATGTCAAACTTCAGCGAGTGGCCGATACTTCTTAGTATGACTCCGGCAGTTTCATGCCAGACAATGCAAAGAAGTTCAATGATGGTTCCTGCTACTACCACCTTGTCTGATGTTGCAATCGAGATGCATTCAGTTACCGATCCCTTGCTGATGCCACCGGCTGGTGGTTTGTCCGTTGAGACTGAGTATGCTTATCCTACACGTGGACCTTCGCCTGTTTTACAATCTACAGCGCTTGGCCAGTCCCGTTTTTCCTTTGACACTGACTCTTTGCCCTCACCTCCCCCATCAAACATTGCTGTTTTTGTGAGCTGGTTTAAGAAGCATTTTTTGATAGCTCCTTGGACATACATCTGGTTGATGCTTTTTGGTTTTTTCTTGTTTATGTTCATTGGATTTGTTGTAGTGTTCTTCCGTTTGGTGGATGGACATTATCTCAAAGAGAGATCGACAATTGGACTTATCAATGGAACTTTGGCCCCCCACTCCTCATCCCACATCATGAAAAGGGACCAGACTTTTGTGAATATTACTGCCTGGCCCGTCATGGATGGAATAGCATGGGATGCTGTTAAATTTCAAATTCATGGGCCTACAGAGGTCATTAATGTGCCTAATGTATTTCGTGTTTCTATGGGTGATGTAGTTAAACAGAACATACTTTCTGATGATTGGGATGTACACGCCATTGAAGCACTGTTTTCAGACTTGAAGTATTATGCCGCCTTTGATGCAGAGGATTTGTATGAAAATGCGGCTAATTATGCGGAACAGTATTGTTTTCAACATTATGGAAATCACTTCTTGCATAAATCAAATTCGTTTAGAAATTTTGTAAATTTTACCCAGTGGGAACATTGTCCCACCCCCTCGTTTGGCAGTTCACACACATTAGTTGATAAGTTTACTTATTTTACTGATTTCAGTGTTTCAGCCCCGGCTTCCTTTTATTTTAAAGTTAAGCTTGAGTCTGCCTCCAAGGTTAGACTGACACACACCAAATTGTTATATTCTAAGTCCTTTATGGATGAGTTGTCAATCAAAGGTTATGATCTATGGAAGGCTACTATTGATCTTAAGTCGGTTTGGGGTTCCAAACCGTGGCAGGTTCAGGGAACTGAAGCTTTACACCGTGCCTGTCTAGTACCAAATCATATGTTGTTTTGAAATGCAACCATCTTCCAAACCACCTGTTTCGGATTGGCCACTTCTAAAAAACTAAATTTGCCTTCTGTGCCGGATCTGGGTGCTTACCCGAATTGGGATAATCACACAGATCTGTCCCTTCCTGCTTTGCAGTTATTGGTTTCCAATTCGTCCTTCAACATTTCGAAATTTAATAGTGAGGGATGGTTAATTTGGCAAAGCAGTTCTGATACCTGTCAACGTCGTTTTCTAGGACTGAAACCGGGGTATACTCAAGATCGAGTGGACCCCCGGTTTGAGTCGTCACATACAGTAACTACATACTCTGTAGGGAAATTATGTCAGTCCTGGCTGCGACATTCCACCTTGGCATCTGTCAAAGTTCATTTATCAAAGTTACATGACAAAATAGATTTGAATGATTTTGTTAAAGGTCCTGTGGGTGGCAGATCCAAGAGATGGGCGTATGCTATTTACAACGAAGTATGGAAACTGTCGCAAATTGAGGCAGCTTCAAGATTGAGAGCTATTGATCAGGCTAATATAGAAAAAGTATTAGCAGTTATTGATAACAGCATTAACACTCTGTCTTCTCGCATTTACACATTAGATAATATTGTATCTTCAATTGTTGATATTGTGCAGGATGATATGTCTGTGTTGTATCATGGTCAAAACCAGTTGCGTTCTGTTATGCAGTTTGTTTGGACGTTACAAACATTGAAGGCAGGGAAGGTCCCTTGGGACTATCTGAATACAACATCGTTATTTCTTCCCTTTAACCTTACTGACAAACAGCAGTTCATGTCCATGAAAGATGCTACATATTCCCTGCTCCATATTGAGAAATTGGAGCCGTTACCTTTTTCTGTTGCGGAAGTCGATTCCGCTGTGTGGCTCTTACACGGATTGATAAGTCTACCGTTTGCGCTTTTTAAGTTTACCTCTTGTATGAAACACTATGCTCTGGGTAGATATGAACAGCTGGGTACCGCTTTCATACATGAAGTCTGGTCCCTCCCCTTTACGTATAGATGTACAAGGGATGGTACTGAGGTTTATCTGAAGGGTGAAGAATGTACGACGTCACCTGATCATTCTGTTGTTTGTAGGCACATTCAATTGCACGGTGCATGTAATGTACACGCTCCGAATTTGGCCTGCGTCCTCAAAGGTATCCCGGTACCAGTGATTTCGCCATCTTTCACGCTGCTTGCAAACGGTAGTTATTTAATTTTAAACAATGAAGCTTGCTGCGGGATGTTAGTAGGGATCCCGTATATAGTAACTGTAACACAGAGGGTTGTCTGCTGCAATAACGTCCTGTTTCCACCCCCACATGGGAGGCTGGATGCTTCTATCTGGCCTTCAATTCCAACCTTGAAAGCAGAGTTCGACAAAATGAGCAGAATAAGAGCGCTATTGTCCCAAAAGGAGGTGCCATTGACTTCCTCCCGGGAAACATTTGTCCTTCACGTAGCAAATACGCGCACCGAGGTACAGGCGCTTTTGAATACTGACCTCCCCCTGCATTTTGGTGCTTTGATCCAAACAATTTTCAATGCCTCGTCTACGACTGGCCTGGCTCATTTTTTTAAACTTGTGGGCTCGGGCCTCGTGACCTCTTTCCAAACTATTTTTGGTGTGATTCCGGCATTTTTTCATTCTATTTTCTCCAGCGTCTTTGGAGGTGTCCCGTTAATTCTGGCTCTAGTGGCAGGTGTGCTACTTTTACTTTTCATCTTGCGGAATGGCTGCTCTTTCTGTGCCACACGTCAGCCTGTCCCGTCTGCAGCTTCTTCGTGACAGGATGCTTGATTACTATGGTGTCCTGCCGTTGGCGACTTTGAGCCTGGCATATGGATTATCCTTCCGGTATTCCTACTTCACCTGCGTGCAACCTGTCTTCCACTGCCTAGATTGTCCCTTTGAATGGCCTATGGATTTGTGTTTAACCAACATGGTGTCTCCGGACCCAGATTTTGATCGACTGATGAGGCCCTTAGTGTCTCACGAGTCTGCCTGTTCTGGTGTTCGGATTATGGCCTGCGGTGCGGCACATGGTATCCTGGGTAATTGGGACATCGTGGGAGCGGCATATGACTTCTTGAATATGAGTTACTTGGAAGTACACGCTGGTTGCCCTCTGATGGTGCTAGAGGCTCCGCTGATAGAAGAACACGTATGTTCCTTTTCTTTACTTAACTGGATGGCTGAAACCTTCAGTGGACGTGCCAATGATTTTCTGCTGGAAGCAGTGGCCACATATGCTGCATATACTTTTATGGATTAAGTGAACTTTCGTCCACAGTGTTTTCCTCACGTGTCTTGAACTGGCCCTGTACGTCTGCACTTCTGCCCGGTGAGGCGTTTTTCATTTTTTTCACCTCCCCAATTCCAGTTTGAATTTTTTTGTTTTTCCTCTCTATTTTTGAGGTTTTTTCCTGTTCGAACTTTGCCTGAACTGACCAGTTCCTTTTTCAATTGGATACGCCTTGTTCTGCTCTGTCGCGCTTGAACTCTGCGTTCTCTCTCTTTTCTTGCATACTAAGTAGTGCTTCGATCAAGGGGGCATGTAGTAAGGACTCCCTTAATACGTACATACATTGTTAAGTTAGCATAACCGCGTTAGAAGTTAGAAAGCCATCTTGCTGCTTTTGCACACGACACTGCATTTACATGTTATTGCTTAAACGAACTGCTGACTCGAGTTTTGCCTCACACGAGAGCAATCTGTTGTTACCATCCCGAGCTCTGCGAAGCGACCTTGGTCTGCACACGATGTGACAAACAGTCTGAGTTGTTAGACAATGCATGTTTTCCACTCTAGGTTGATCGACCCACTATTTAGTCATAACACACGAGCAGCTGCACATACCTGAAAGTTGGTGCTTTTAATATCACGGACATCATGTTTATTGTTCAGACCGAAGACGAGCCTTCCTGCGAGAAGTCTCCTGATGCTCCTGTGATGTGATTTCACTAAGCTGATCTTTGAGGTATGGGGTCCCCTATTCAAGCCTGAGAGATCTTCTGTTAGACTAATAATAATATTAGCTTCTTAGTAAAGGGAAAGTGGTAGTATCCACTGTCATTATAACATGATCACCCCTTTTATATTCTATGGAATTGTAACTATGTTAATGGTTTTGATTTTAATCATTTGTCTGCTTGTATTAGCCAAAGTACTGCATATTAGGACACGTGGTCTATAAAAATAAACTCTTTTTATTTTCACCGTGTCTCTGTTGATTCTTGTTGTGGACTGATGTGAGAATAATATACGAACAGGTATTTCCGATTCCCACCATTCCTGAGTATGTACTGAGTCGCGTGTTCTAGGTTGTCTTTTCATTGGGATTGCCGAGCTAAATCTCGGATAACGAATGGGACACTTATGCTAGCCGGATACTGGGTTCTGGGTTCTGAGGTGAGTTTCTGGTACACCACAACTCACTGAGGTCCTGGGGTTCTACGCATAGTTCTGTGTATAAGCAGAATCCCTGCAACAAGACCAACGTAGAGTGGAGCGGAAACATTTTGGGGGTGTTTGTTCAAATGTTGGGGAGCCAAAAGCATTTCTTCTGCCCCATCTGGATATAGGATGCTCTCAATACCCACACAAATTTACTAAAACTGCCTAAGGGAGTGTCACTGAATCTTTATTTTGGACCTCTTTTGGCAGGATTAAAAAAATGTATGTTTGAAAACACTTTCTTTTCAAAGCATTTTCTTTAACAAGGAGCTGCTCCCTCGTCCATGATTTCTCATTCTAGTCAAAACTCTCCTTTGATTATCCACACTCTTCTCATGCCATAATCCATCGTGGTGTGATCTCCTCATAGTGTACATGCAGGTACTTCCTGTGCATCCTATACCTTATAATACTTTCTCAACATACACTCCTCTTACCCGAGTTTCATCTCTTTTTCTCCAAAACTGGGGTAGTGATGGGAACGTTTCCCTTTTATCACTCTGTATAAGATACAATGTGATCGTTTATAATATTTACAAAAATCCTCATCACGCATCTATCCCTTTCTGTTTTTGGGGATGTGTTCACTTTATGTTCTTACGCAGGGCCTTCTTATACCCCTCCTGTCCTTTTAACCATATTGGAAAAACATTTTCCCTTTTCGTTCTGTGCCTGTAGTCATGCTGTGACCTCTTTTCTTAGAGAGGCGACTGGGTTAGGGAATTCAGGGACATATTATCGGCAGAAAACTGGCGCTAAAGCGGCGATAATGGGCTTGATAATATGCCCTTGAGAATTCCCATAGAAGCCCATGTTCTGGTGTCAACATGGGCTTCTATTGGAATTCTCGACGGCATATTATCAAGCCCATTATCGCCACTTTAGCGGCAGTTTTCTGCCTCTAAAGCGGCGATAATTTTAACGCCGTGCTTGATAATATGCCCCACAATTCCCAGGCCTCAGCTTAGCATAGCATTTGCCAAAGTCAGACAGAGCTTTCGAACAGACAGTGGTCTGTTGATGAAAATATAGGATTGAGCGCAACACCTTTAGGACTAAAAAGAAGAGCGATTTGAAAACGCTCCATGAAGTACAGTGGCTTTTTTCCCCCTGTTTCACAGCAAAAATGCTTTTAAAAAGCACCGTACATGAGGACCATTTTCGACTAGTGTCACTTCAGTGGAACTCGCACACGCTTAGTCCTTTCCCTCTCAATCAAACTGTGCCTCTGATGTCAGACCTAGCCAAAGAGTGTGGCAAATATGATCAGGAGCGGCCACATTGGTCAATAATGAATCAGCCTCGGGGGCAGACAAGCCTGATTTATGGGCCAAGTGTCAGACACTTTTTGGCAGCCAGTTGTGTATCTGTGTGTGTATGTTCACAAGTGTGTGTGTGTGTGTGTGTGTGCTCGTGCTCGTGCGCATGCGGGGGGAGTGAATGAGTGTGTGAATCCTCCTGTAGGCATATGTGTAGGTATTCAAATGCACCCACAACTTTAAGGGGGATATTCTCAAGAACGTGTGATAAATACCACAAAAGTAGCTTAACGCAACTCTTCACATCGCAGGATATCGCGGGAAAATAACACCTTGTTAACGTGATATTCTCAACACGACGACACCATGCGATAGGCCCAAGATAATGCGTCAAATTTCCACGATAAAGTCAAAGCAACGCCACAAAAAGGAGAAACAACAATGCCAAAAAAGTTGCGATGAGGCCAATCGCGACACAAAAACCAGCGAAAACTAGCCACAGGCCTGCAATTCCCACACGTCATGCGGGAAAATGCACCATAAAAGCTACGGAAATAAAAGGGAGAAAAAAAGTAACTACGTAGCACCATGGATGCACCCGGACCGAGTGCAGAGGCCAACGCGAAAACCACAAGCCCCACAAGCCACCAGCCAGGAACAAGGGGGTCGGGGAAGGCCAAGGAGAAGAGTGAGAGGAAGACGGGGTGCAGTCCGCAAGAAAAGCAGATCAGCCTTACGGAGGTGACAGAACACTACCATCCACTGACACACAATTAGACCACCATGAATGCAGTTGGAGTGTCGAGGAGGTCAATGGAGGAGGACAAGAGGCGCTGGCATGATGTGAAAAGCCAAACCAAGCACAAACCCGCTGCCAACAGGAAGGCAGCAACGGCAATAGGAGGTGGGAGTCCTGCGCCACAGGAGGAGCTGGAGGAAACTGAGGCCACAGTCATCGACGATGTGTAGCACACTGCACACCCACAATGACCCTGGATCAGGTCCCTGAATCCCGTGGCACACTGCAGCACCCACACATAGCAATAACAACACATCCGACGACAATGTGACACAAAGTGCAACACCGACACTGCAGAACAGAGGACACAACTGGGTCCACTCATGCGCAGAAACAGGCCAATCACATCTAACATAGCAGGAAATGTGAGATGAAAATGCACGTGTTCAACCACACATCCGTCATGTAGACCAAATGTCCACTGTCCAGCATCAAATATCCAGCATCTCACAAGCAGTCACAATGTACACAGTCATACAGTCTGCATGTGAGCTAGAACAATGTTCCAACATACATGTCAACATCATGTCAACACGCATTTACCCTTCACATTGCAGATGGACAAACAACACCTCCAGCAAAGCAGACCAGACAACTCTACAGTGATGCTGGAGAGGACCACCACACCTTCTACCCCGCTGTTCCACAACAGCTCATGGACATCCCAGACCACCCACCACCGGGACCAGGGCAGCCAAGCTACATAGAGGAGAACCCAGCCCCTGCACAGACCACACAGCAGGAAGCACCCGCCACCACGGCTGGCTCCCAACACCTCACCGAGCTACACATGGCATTCCAATGCCAGGTGTCAGGATGCCAAACGGAGGTGGCCGAACAGGTGCGGGCGGGATCCGAACCCATGGAATACGAACTAGATCACATGCGTGGGTGTCTGATTCCCCTCAGGGACCACCTACACCACACAAAGAAGACCCACACTGCGATAGAGACACATGCATTTGCACATTTCCAGTACTGAACCACGCCCAGAGGCTCACAATTATCATCCACACACCCACGCTGGACCTGCGTACGACCGCCCAGTACACTCCTCTTACGTATTGAGTTGGTGACGATAAAGCTACATGTCCAAGGTCTGACACACTGCCTCAGTGACATGGTGGCGTCCGCTGTAAACAACACAATGTAAATTTGTCGGGCCATGGGCCCTCATGCATACATTATGACCACACGGACACACGCAGAAAGTTTGTGGAACTGGCCATGGGCACGTGCGCCCGGCCTCTTTCTTGGCAGGACCACTTGTACAGTGATGCCTGTGCTGGTTGTGTGTGGGGTGAGTGTAAGTCAGCCCACAAGGAGTGGTTGGTGCTGGCAAAAACTTGAACAGTGAACACCAGTAAAACAGAAACAGAAAACACCAGCATAACAGAGACAACTGTGGAGCATCATGGAGGTAGCCGAGCAAGTACAGAGGTCACCCAATATGCAAACAGAAGTGTCCGTGAATTGCAGTGCACTGAGATTGGGGCACCTGGAGTGCCGAGCAGGGTATCAGCAAAACACACAAGATGATGTACGGAATGTTGCACATTGGCAAAACATTCATCCCCAGTCACAGATCTGGGTTTAATCCATCGTTATTTTGCTCACAACGCCACCCCAGTTCAGACATGGCCATATGCAAATCAGTCTTGACCCTGTGCCTCATGGGAACAGTCCAGCCCGAACTGCCAAGCCATGTCTTCCCTGGACCAGAATCAAGCATCCTAGGACCGGTTTCGGGGTTTCACCCCTCTTCAGCCAGGATAGCTTGACTCCAGTGGCGTAGTAAGCACGGGACCCACATATGGGCATACCCTTCCCACATAGGGCGAACAGCAAAGCACACAAGATGATGGTCGGAATGTTGCACATTGGCAAAACATTCACCCCCAGTCACAGATCTGGGTTTAATCCAGCGTTATTTTGCTCACAACGCCACCCCAATTCAGACATGGCCATATGCAAATCAGTCTTGACCCTGTGCCTCATGGGAACAGTCCAGCCCGAACTGCCAAGCCATGTCTTCCCTGGACCGGAATAAAGCATCCTAGGACCAGTTTCGGGGTTTCACCCCTCTTCAGCCAGGCTAGCATGACTCCAGTGGCATAGTGAGCACGGGACCCACGTCTGGGCATACCCTTCCCACATAGGGCGAACAGCAAAACACACAAGATGATGGACAGAATGTTGCACATTGGCAAAACATTCACCCTCAGTCACAGATCTGGGTTTAATCCATCGTTATTTTGCTCACAACGCCACCCCAGTTCAGACATGGCCATATGCAAATCAGTCTTGACCCTGTGCCGGATGTATGACGTTACAACGCATACATTTACATCGCGGTACACTACATCGCGGTTTTAACAATGCAAGTCGTTACAACGACTTGCGCTAGATGGCGCTCTAGGACAAGGAATAGGATTTAGGAGTAGTATAATTTACTATTCCAACTCCAATCTACGTACAGTAGGGAAGGTGTTGGATAGTAAATTATACTATTCCTTGTCCTAGAGCGCCATCTAGCGCAAGTCGTTGTAACGACTTGCGTTGTAAAAACCGCGATGTAATGGCATCGCGATGTAATCCCCGCGTTGTAAACGATGTTTCCCCCCTGTGCCTCATGGGAACAGTCCAGCCTGAACTGCCAAGCCATGTCTTCCCTGGACCGGAATCAAGCATCCTAGGACCGGTTTTGGGGTTTCACCCCTCTTCAGCCAGGATAGCTTGACTCCAGTGGCGTAGTGAGCACGGGACCCACATCTAGGCATACCCTTCCCACATAGGGCGAACAGCAAAACACACAAGATGATGGACGGAATGTTGCACATTGGCAAAACATTCACCCCCAGTCACAGATCTGGGTTTAATCCATCGTTATTCTGCTCACAACGCCACCCCAGTTCAGACATGGCCATATGCAAATCAGTCTTGACCCTGTGCCTCATGGGAACAGTCCAGCCCGAACTCCCAAGACTGATTTGCATATGGCTGGGTTGAAACTGGAATGGCATGATGAGCAAAAAAACTATGGATTTAGGCACAGATCTCTGTACTGGGGTGAATGTATGACATTGTTCTGCATTCTGTCCATCAACTGTTGTTTTTGCATTTGTCACCCCGAGTGGGACGGGTATGCTCAGACGTAAGTCCCGTGCTCTCCATGCCACTGGATTCAAGCTATCCTAGCTGAAGAGGGGTGAAACCCCGAAACCGGTCCTAGGATGCTTGGTTCCAGTCCAGGGAGGACCTGGCTTGGCAGTTCGGGTTGGACTGTTCCATGAGGCACAGGGTCAAGACTGATTTGCATATGGCTGGGTTCAAACTGGAATGGCATGGTGAGCAAAAAAACAATGGATTTAGGCCCAGCTCTCCATACTGGGGTGAATGTATGACATTGTTCTGCATTCTGTCCATCAACTGTTGTTTGAGCAGGGCATCAGGCAGATGATGGCATCCACCACAGGTGTGAGCAACTCCGTCAGTCTGCCAGTACGACTGTTTCGACTCTTGCAGTTGGTGGTTGGAGGTGTACCTGGAGGTGGTGGTGTGTGCCTCCTGCGGTGATGTGTCGTCCGGGCCGGTCAGGTCTCGATGTGATGTGTGAGCCATGGTGTAACGCAGTTGAGTCCGGAGGCAGCGGACAGCGCAGGACCACATACACATGGCGTCAATGACCCCAAGGCCATAGTCTCAGAGGCCATCCAATATCTCAGGAACTAGGGTCCCTGACTTGAGCTGCACAGAGTTAGTGGCCTCGGATGCACTGCGGCCGGCACAGTCACCCTGCCACGGGACGGTGACTTGCGGTGCAGTGAGATGGGCCACGTGAGCTGAGCGGGTCCTCATCAATGTCTGAGGTGAATGTGGTAGAGGGTTGCAGCGGACAATGGAAGGTGTCCTCCAGGGCATGATGCAGAGGGTAGAAGCCGTCCAGAAGCAGCAAATGGAGGAGTGGAATGCTACTGCCTTGTTTTTGCAACAAAGTCAGTATCACCGACATGATGGTGACGACAACCCCCAGTCCATGGACTCAGTCACCACCAAAGTTCAACCAGAAAGTGTTCATGGATCTCGGGGTACAGACTTAGTGACACCGGAGCTGAAAGGGGATACAGTCTGCGATGAGGCCTGTATGATGATATCAAGTCAGCCATAAATAAATCAAGACTGAATTCGAAATGTGTGACCTACTCGACCGCAGTGTAGGCCTGAGGCAGCAGTCAGCGCGGGCCAGACGGGGTTCAGCGAGCTCCTCCTGGAACTCTAACACACGACGTTGACATGGCATTTGGGGGTTACTTGGGGTTGACGGAGGTAGGAGCACCAGAGCTGACCGTGTGTTCAGTCAGCGACGAGTACGTGTCCTGCCTGGTACGGACTGGATTGGATTGGTGTGAGGCCTGCTGGACCGCTGTGTAGGCCGGAGGCAGCGGTCAGCATGGGCCCACAGCCATGTGTCGTTGGCTTGCGATGCACAGAGGTAGTGACACCAGGGCAGTTGTCGGTAGTGTTCGATCACCCCCGTAACGATGATCCTTTATCCCTGCGGACTGAAAAGCATCATCCTCTTTCACCTCTCCTTGCGTGTAATGATATGTACTCTGCCATTGAAAAATCAAGACTCAGTTCCAAATGTGTGACCTACTCCAGCGCAGTGTGGCCCGAGGGAAGTAGTCTGCGTGGGCACACAGACACGTGTGGTTGGAATGCTATATGCAGACTTGGTGTCACCACATCGAAGGGAGTACAGTGAGATAAAAGCAGCCATAATTAATGTTCTCTGCCATGGTGTAATCAAGACTCAGTTCCATATGTGTGACCTACTAGTCCGCTGTGTATGCCAGTGGAGTGCATCAACGAGAAGGAAATACTGCGGGCCTGTGTTGCGGAGGCTGTGATGGTCTGAGGAGGCTGCCAGGGTCGCGGCACTCGGGCTTGGAGCTTGCATCGGCACGTGGTGGGCCCTCGTCGACACACGCTGGTGTCAGCAGGTGTGCATTGAGGCCTGGGTGCGCAGGGCCTGGCAGGACTGGTACAGGGACCAGTGGGCCGGGGTGCAGCAGGCGCACAGGATCGCAGGCAACACCGCTCACGGCGTTGGCCTCAAGGCAGGGTGAGGGGCGCCGCCCTGGCAGAGACGTTGAGCATTCCGTAAGAGGACCACGCCTAGAGCTATGTGCTTTTTATTCACACCCCTACGCTGGCCTGGCGTACGCCGGGCCAGCCCAATCCGCTCACGCTTACAGGGGGGGACGTCACAAGCTACATTTCTGGGATCTTCCCCACAGGCTGGGGTGACATGGTTGCGTCCACTGTCCACTACACTCCATACACCAGCGGTGTATGTCGACATGGATATGTGTGTGGTCATACTGCAGTCTGGCCATCACTCCACGCCACACTTGGCATTGTGTGCATTCTCATTCATCGGTCACTTGCCTCCTTCGCACATGCCTGGTCCCCACCTCTTCCCACAATCTGCTATCATGTGGCTGAGGTGCCATGCCGTTGATGGCTTATGTGCATGGCTGGCCCAGGTTGCCAGAGTAAGTTGTGCTGTTGTGTCTGGTGGGTGGGCATGTTGTATGTGAGTTTGTAACATGTGCATTCCCAGTGTTGTGAGTTGCAAGATTGTGGAGTTGAGGTGTGTGTTCATTTGGTACTTGCCAACGAGCAGCGCATTTCTGTGGGTGCCAGCCTGGATGCGCCGGTTGATGATGGACTGATGCACCCGGCATGGGTGGTTGGCGACGACGTTGGTGGAGATTCCCAGGTGGCCCACTATTGCCTGCTCAGTGATGGAATGCGTGTGCTTTCGGTAGCAGATATTGTGTGCAGTGTTGCCAGGGGGCACAAGTAGGACATGTGTGCAGTCAATTGCCCCTGACACGTGAGGGAAGCCAGCTATGGTGTAGACGCCTTGCTTGGTCTCCAGCTGTTCCTGCACAGTGTGGGGGAAGGATAGGTAGTGTGGTACCAAGCTGATGATGGCATTCAAGACAGTTGTGGGGGGCTTGGATTGGGCTGGCTGTGAGACTCCTCCGACTCTGGAGGTTGTTGGTTGGAAGGTCCCAGAGGCCTACAGGTGCAGCACAGCCAGCAGCCTTGTCTGCGGAGGGATGTTGGTTGTCCACTGTGTTGGTACCGTCGGCCTGTGGGCAATGGTGGTCAGGATGCGTGGGATGGTTGTCCTTTTGAGCCTGTGGTGGGCAATGACATTCCCTGGTGTTGGGTCTGTGAGGTTGGTGCGTTTTCAGGAGGTCGCTGTCTTTGTCTGCGCTGCCTCAGTGTTGGTCCGGGTGGGGGGCAGGGGGTCCGGGGGGGGTCCTGGGGGTGGTGGCAGCGGGTGTTGTTGCACTATTGGGGCTCCGGGCTGCATGTTTAGTTGCTCGGGGGCATCTGTTGTTCTTCATGTTTGGCTATGGGCTGTGCCCCCTTGGCTGCTGCCGGTTGTTGTCCGACTTTACACCAGGTCAGAGCAGGTGTTAGTTTCCTGTTGCTAATGTGCCTTATCGCCTGTTTTGTAATCTTATCGCCGATCTAGCTGGTTGTTGTGAATGTTGTGGAGAGGTGTTGTAGCGGCTTTTTGCTCGGGAACGTCTTCTCTGCATCTCATTAGCGATAGTTGCCGGGGTCATCCGTGGCAATGTTTTTTGAGGATGCTATCGCCGGAAAACTGGTGATATGAGCTGTTAGCACCAGCTTGTGAATGGGGCGGTAAATTTATCGTGAGTTTGGCTGCGATAAAGTGTTGATAACTCGGCGATAGCTCCTTGAGAATATGCCCCTAAGTCTGCAGGTCCTATTAGCACCCAGTCTCGCCAGTAATTAAACTGTCTGTTAAACCGGTCTCTACTGGGCCCTATAAAACTTCACAGACAAAAACACTTGTCAATTTCTTATCAATGACTATTATGTTTTTTGATTCAACTTGTTTTTGATTTTTCCAAAGGTTGCCACCGCACCAGTACTGGAGGCCCTTGATTAAAAACTGCTCAGTGCTCATGCTACATCTTCACTACACGAACCAGCCTACTCCAGGAGCACTCCGCCCATTGTAGCCACCGTGCCAGGAGGTGCTTGATTGACATAGTTTCCATAGTGTTTTTCATTCAACATTAAGAGTCTTGTACAACCATACTTTCAAATCAGCCAACTTTATGCCTGGCTTCTGCCGCTTTTGTGTTGTATCTCCCCTAAGGCAAGCATGTGTAATGTACCTGGAATTAAGTGGCTTAATGCAAATATGTGCCTGTCACCTGGATCAAATTTGGCACAAACCCAGACCCAGTGCATGCGGAGAGTGCAAGTGTACGAAAATAAGCAAATAAATAAAGACAAAAGAGGTTTCTGTTCCCCAACTTAATGGAACTCGTACCTTCCACGTGGGTCACCAGTCAACTGCTACATTATTTGTTTATATATTTAAATGTATTTACCTGTAGCAAGTGAAAGTTCAGGTTTCGCAATCGCAGCAGGACTCCGGAGGATTTTACAACCAACCAACCAACGCCTGTTGTGTGGACACAAAAAGATCAGGGGGAGACAGAGACAGCCTTTGCAGTCCTTCCACCACCTTGCTGCCTCAGGTCACATGCACACTGCAGAGGCATCTAGTTGGAACATGGCTAGATCTCTGTAAGTCAATCCTGATGCTGTTGCTGCAGCGCCAGGATAGGCTGGGGCAGGGAACCTCACTGCTCATTACTGGGACTGGGGGCTGCGTCTTTGAGTCACCTCCGGCTCAGTAATGTGATCAGTTAGAAAGGTTGGAAGGGAAGCCTAGTGGCCATGTTGGACTGGCCGGAGAAAGGCAGCTGTCCAACCCGACATGCGTACTTAGGTGTGCTCTGCATTGGCTTCTTTACGGGTGAGTGCATGTGATGGCAACATTGTTCCACTTTCAAGCCCCCCCCCCCCCCAAGGAACGCACTGGCAGTGTGCTTGTCTGCTCGTCCTTGATCTCACGAAACTGCCTGCAACCGGCCCACGCGATGGCTGCCGAACTGAAACACTTAAATACAATGACTGTAAGGCTGCCTAATATGGTACATTTAATTTGGGGGCCAAGGGGCTGAAATATAAGTGGGGCAACGTCCCAAGGCCCTCAAGGAGGCACCGCCCCTGTTTGAAAATCGTGACCCATAGGATAAAAGGGTTTCTGCAATAAAGACATTGATGCGCTGACCTATTTTACTTAGACTACACATCTCTGGCCTAGTGTTCATGAACTGGAGTTGGCCTATTAACATTGTAAACTATCTGAGGATTATAACCTGTGATCACAGGTTACACACAGGTGTGACACCAGCAAGTCTATTAATCTAGGGTGCCCAGGTTTCCCGGATTTATGGGGACAGTCCAGTTTGTTTGCTGTCTGCCCCCACAGATTTCAGTAAATTTAACATGCTGCAAATTTCAGAGAGTCTCCTGAACACAGAGGGAGGCAAGTTTTCAAATGCCCCAGTGTATGAGAGTTAGCAGCCTCCATTAGAGAGCAAATTAATGAACATTGATAACACTGTGCCTAAAGTTACATTCAATTACCTCTTAGTGTTTCTTTGTCTATGTTTTCCATGTTAGTGAGGGCTATCTGTTTAGTCATTCTGTGTGTGTTGCCGGATGCAGAATTGTACCTCTGCTTCTGTGGTTGTAGGATATCCTGTTTTCTGTTTTTCAGAATTTAGTCATGCTTCACCCGAGTTGGCCAGCACTAATAACTGCCATTATTTATAAAGCCTCACAATAGCACAGTTTTTTTGTAGTTTTATATGGCACGAACTTGACCCGAAAGTTTTGGAGAGCTTTACTTGAGCACCAGTTATATTATACAAAATCACATTCATTTTTTTAGACATAGGGAAATTAAATGATTTGCCCAGATTCACAGGATGTTGAGCCGACACCGCGACTCAAACCTGGTTCCCCAGTTCCAAAGTTGGCAGCTCTGGCACCACACAATCTCTCCACTGTGACTAGCAGCAGGCCAGCGAAGTTTGCAAGGTCCATGTGTGATTAGCTGCTGAAGCCCAAGGGGCATATTATCAAGACACAGCATTAAACTTATCGCCGCTTTAGCCCTTGAGAATTCCCATAGAAGCCCATGTTCTGGTGTCAACATGGGCTTCTATTGGAATTCTCTGCGGCATATTATCAAGCCCATTATCGCCGCTTTAGCAGCAGTTTTCTGCCGCTAAAGCGGCGATAATTTTAACGCCGTGCTTGATAATATGCCCCCAGGTTTTTAATTTGCATTCTGGCGCATGTACTCTTCTATTTTTTTGTTGAAATATCTTCATTGGTATTTATATCATATGTATAAAATGTCAAGCATAGGCATACATCTGAAGCACTGAAGCATCTTGATATTGAGTAAACAATCCAGTTTTTATCCTTATCTATAAAAAGCAGATAGTTTTCACTTCACTCATTAATCAGTTACATATATAATGCACCATCCTCAGATAATTATTCTTCTGCCAAAAAAGAGAATAACGTTTAACCTCCTCAACTATCCCTTCCCTCCAGTCCCTCTTCAGTGTCGGTGTGCTAGTGCTACGTCCTCCCTGTTTTCCATCGAACATTGTCACATGCATGTCCTGTCCTTCTCTTGGTCATCTTCCCCCACGGGATCCACAAGTTGGTCTGAGTTATCTTGGTCTGGATCAGTGGGTGCTATGGGTGTTGATGAACCTCTCATTTCCATTATCAATATTGATCAAGCTCGTAGGTCCTCTAACTTTTCATCTCCTCTGAGTTGTTTTATTCGAACTGCCTCTGCCGTTGCCCATTCGCAGACATCTCTCGTGCATGTCCCAGTCTGTGGTGGGCTGGGACTCAACCAAGATATGGTGATTCGCCACTTTGCTAGTACGAGTGCCAGCATTGCAAATTTCCTGCTTAGTTTTTTAAGTCTCGCCTACGCAGTGCACAAGTGCTTCTTAGGAGATGGCCTCTTGGAATCGCTCAGGACTTTTTGGGAAACTCGTGAATGTACTGCACTGTTCTCAATGAGCCCTCGTGCATGTGTGGCATTTACCTTGCGGGAGCGAGCAGCGGCGCCATCTGTTTGCAATTATCGCACCCGCCGCTGCTCGCTCCCGCAAGGTAAACGCTGTGCGTCACTTTAACTTTCGCAGCCGCAGAGCCGCGCTTGTCTTTCAGGGATTGTTTTTCTTGCAGTACAATTGTCCGGCACGTCTTGATCAGTGGCTCAGCAGCATGTGGCTAGCAGCCTTGAGCGCTCCAACGCTCTTCCAGAGCTCCTGCTGCTGGCCCTGGTGATTGAAGGGTGTGAGTTGCCACGTGGGAAGGCCTACCGATCCAAGTTCTCCTGCTGGCGCACCAGCGTTCTGCAGATCACGGCAGGGAACAGAAGAGAGATGCTCGTGCAGGGCCCCACCCGGCAGCCCACCAGCCGTGTGAAGTCTCGTGGCGGCGGCTGCCAACAGCAGATGGGCAGTGAGCAGGAGATGTGGGCGGTTCAGCAACCAGGCTCTCCAAAGTGTACACACAGCAGGACGGGCCACGGGATAGCGGACATGCCTGATGGCGATGCCAGTTTTTGGATCTCCAGAGGCAGCATACAGGGAAAGGCGATATCAGAAGTCGAGCCCCGCTCCAAGAAGTGACCTGAGGTTGCGTCCGTACTTGCCTCACCACCAGTGTGGCCGAGGGACGGCCTATCTTTGATCTGCTCAGGCCTCACAGGCCTGAGGCACTCTGCGCAGAAAAGATTCACACACACTCACAGTGACTAGATGTGGGCGAAGACCATGTGCTGCCAATAGTCTTTTCTTCGACTGTCAGCTGTCATGCGCTCCTTCATTTATATGCTCGGGCCACGCCCAACCTGGGGAGTGTTACAGGTGGCAACTCTTTTTTTACTGGATGCCTGAAAAAGCACTGACAATCGCGCGCTGTTTTAGGAATACCCGCCTTTACCATTCTGCTTCCTCTGTCATGTGACATCGAGACTGTACAATGCAGCAAATTAAGGATCACTCGGTGTTGAGTAGATAGATGCTGCTTAAAATGCTACAGGGACCGTGATGCCACTTCACATGCAATTAAAGGTAAGTAATCAACGCATCTCGTGGCTGTATTACTTTACTTATGAAATAATTTAACACTGCGCCACAGAAAATAGAAACTTCTTTATCAGATAATATTGAAAATGTTATTTGGTTATTAAATGCTAGAGTCTATTCTACTAAAGAGTTTGCATTGAATGGAAGCAATGGAACAACTTTTTATTAGCATGCCCCTGAGTGAGCTTTTGAGCATTTTAACTAAAATATGCGTAAATATAATTTGCGCCACACTTTGATTCACATGTGTATATTGATGACATGAAGCTAATGCAATTGAAACAAAATCATTACCCTGTGTTAAAGCATGTGTACTCGCAAACATTTTCCCAGGGCCCACAAAGTTAGGTCTGCGATGTGACTGAGGGCCGCATTGATGCCAGCAGGTTGGCCGGGTGCGGGTCAGGGGGAGGTGGGAGCCGGTGGTATGTTGAGTGTATCAGAAGCAAACCATGTACAGGTAGTGTCTGAATTGCACAATGTGAAACCAAAAATCTTGGGATTAATCCTGGCTTCTCCACTTAACCTAACTGTGTGATCCTAGGCAATTGTTTTATTTTACTTTCACTCCGGTTTCTTCCTATGAAGACCTCGAAATACATGACTTCAGAATGTGTGTTGTACAAAAACTTCTCCTGTGTTTGAGTTAATAAACTATAATGTTCATGTATAATAGGAACCCCCAGCTAAAAAGTATGCATAACAACTGACTTGCCTCTTATTTCACTATTGGCATTGTTGTGAGGGTGGAGGGAAGAAGGAATGTTTCTGAATTGATATTTGAAAACTATCACTTTTAAAAATATACTTCTGAAGGCACTGAAATAATAGAATATGATGTAATAAGGAGAATCGGTTCTACATGTTAATAAAATGTACTTTTTGAATTTTGTTCAGTGTTTAGTCATGCAACAGTTGATGTTGCACCAAGGATATTGTGCTGCATAATTAAATACTCATAAGGACCCAAAGGCAAGACCTATTGGCAATGCCAAGGCTTGTTTTTCTTGGAAGAAGGTAGTATGCCTAATAACATTGGGGCATATTATCAAGCCAGGCGATAAAATTATCGCCGCTTTAGCGGCAGAAAACTGCCACTAAAACGGCGATAATGGGCTTGATAATATGCTCTATTGAATTCCAATTGAAGCCCATGTTAGATGTCCTTCACATTTAACATGGGCTTGAATTGGAATTCCATAGAGCATATTATCAAGCCCATTATCGTCGTTTTAGCGGCAGTTTTCTGCCGCTAAAGCGGCGATAATTTTATCGCCTTGCTTGATAATATGCCCCATTGTGCGGATGGCTTTAGATACCTACCAACCCGTGGCTTTTCTTAGCTTGTTTACTAGTTCGGTCCAATAGGGGTTAGAACAGGGCAGGACCACACCATATGTAAGAAATCTGTGTCTGATGCTCTACATCGGGGACACTCACTCATGCGGTTTGTATACATTCTGCTTAATGTTTTGGGGGTATGGTAAGTTTGATGCACGACCTACAGTGAAGTAATTTGAACCGTGCATTTAAACTCATGTCTTTAACCCTTTCATGTACTCTAATCCATTCCTGTGTCATTAGGGGGTCTCCTATAGCTTCCTCCAATTGTGCTTGGATGGGAAGTACTTTAACTGTCAAGTCGTCCCGGATCGCTCGGTATAAATGAGAATTGAAGCAACGTTACTGTGCCATATAGAGCATCACTTGGAGAACGTTCGTTGTATAAGGCTCCTCTGGAGAAGAGAGCCTCAACTCATGTGCCACCAGGGCAATCCTCCCATATTGCAGAAAGTGCCCTCTCCCGAATGCAAAGTCGGCCTCCGCGTGTAAGAAACTGTTTATTTTCAAAGAGGTCTACCATTTTTAGGCAACTGCTGTCTTTCCATTTACGGACTGACATAGAGTCCGCGATTTTTGAAAAAGCTTACACCACCTATAATGGCATATCTGGGGCATATGGCGCTCAACCTATTACCTTCTTTACCGTGAGTTCCCAGATCTTCGATACTTGATAGCTAATATATGGGCAGACGGGTGGGACTCTTGCACCCATCATCAGAAGATCTGGTAAAGAATTCCCCCTGCAAGTACCTGCAAGGAGCAGTTTCACCCAATTGTTGTGTTCGTCTAACCAATGAATCTCGTCTTGCAATTGGGAAGCCAAATAATAAAATTCCAGACATGGCACCTCCAAACCTCCCTTCCGCCACGTTCTCTGCAATGTCATTAGGCTGACCCATTTAAGTTTAGAGCCCCATAACAGTTCAACTAACAGACTGTTTAGGGCTTTGAAAAAATGAGTTGTACCGCATATAGGCATCGGGGTAAAATCATCATTTTTGTAATTGCAGTCCTGTCCGTAAAGGACAGCGGTAACTCCCACCAAAAATGCATCGACCCGCTTATTAACTCCACCACCCTTCCAATATTTACCTTCAGGTTTCGGGTGTGTGTGCCAGTCTACTCCCCAAGTATTTGGGTTCAGCGGTCGCCCATGGAAGTCCTTCACAGGTAATATATCCTTCTGTCTTCTTGCCAACCATCCAATTGGAACCTGCTTGGACTTACTGGGGTTTGCTTTTAATCCAGACACCTCCCTGAATTTCTGCAATACGTCTAATAATATAGGGATTGCCTGTGTCGGTTGCCAGATATACACCAAGGTATCATCTGCATCCATAGAGACCACGTGGTTGGCGTCTCCTAGTGGAATCCCCCACCTACCCATTTGTTATCTCAATGTCGGCACAAAAGGTTCAATCGCCACCTCAAATAGTAGCGGCAACAGTGGGCACCCCTTTCTAGGAACCCGCATCAGTGCAAAGGTCTCCGAGATCATACGTCAAATTCAGACCCTAGCATGAAATGTCATATGCAGCAATTGTAACCATTTAAGGAAACCCTGTCCCACCCCCATTACTCGAAGGATGGCCCATATATAGGACCAGTCATGATCACTACTGCTTCCCTCTTCGAAGCCAGTAAGGCCTGGGTCTTGAAGGTCTCATTTTACACTTCTAGGAGGTGGTCCACCAAGAGGGGTGCGAACCACTTATAGAACGCAGACATGGGACCATCACCCCCTGGGCTTATGGGTGGTTTTAGGCCTTTTATGGCCTCCATTACTTCCTCTTTGGTGATCGGCGCAACAAGCAGCGTCCTAGTTTCATTCTCTAGGTGGGGAAGATTAAGGGTGGTCAGAAAGTCCCTAATCAAGTCCTGGGGCAGAGAGAATTGTTTTATATATACCAGAGCCAGATGATCAGTCAAGATACCAAGGATCGCCATTTGGTTGGATACCACTGTCCCCTCTACCGTTTTCATTTGTATTATAGGAGTGGTCAGTGTCTCACCTCTTACCAATTTGGCAAGTAATGCTTTGGATCTATCCCCCTCCATATGTAAACGCTGCTGGTATTCTGAATAGTTAAATTTTTCTAGACGGCGTAGGGACTCCTGCCGGCAGTACACCATTCCTCCATAAGATTGGGAGTTGTGGGGAGCACCGCCTCTATGTCACCCAGTTTATTCTCCTGTATTTTTATATCCCGCTCAAGTTGGCAACACACTCCATATAATGTTTTTATACAGACTCTCCTATTTACAACCTTCATGGATTCCCATTCCGTCGCCCTCGTGGATTCCAACCCCCAGTTCTCCTCGAAATATCTCGAAAGTTCCTCCGCAATTGAAGCAGCAAATGGAGGATCCGAAAGCGCCTATGCCTGGACCTCTATGTAGGTATCACAGGTCGAGGTTGCTTAGTGCCAAAATTAATCAGGACTGGGGAATGGTCCGAACAATACCTGAGCAAATAAGATAACCCTTCCACATCCGGAACTAAGTCCAGCGATAGGAAGCAATAGTCAAGTCGACACGTGTACTCTTCTTTCTCCCATTATAAGACAAAGGACAACCAGTCCCAGAATTTAAATTTAAAAACCTAAACAGAAGCCGATAGTCACTCATGACCCAGCCCTGATGAGGCGATGAGGCCATGTTATAGAAAGTGTTAATTTATAAGTCAGCTTCTGTCTAAACAGGCCCCTTTAGTAGGTAGGAGCTATATCGAGTACACAGTGCTGAGATTATCACAGTCCTGGAACCACCGCACGGGCCCACTGGCCACTGTCATATAGTGTAGGGATCGATGGGTGACACCCTGTGAGAATACCTAATGAAAACCTGGCTGTGTGGTACTTCGAGTATTCAAAATATAATTAAGAACACCTGATTCAAACAAAAAGGATACATCAGGGGGCATGGCTTAGCCAGCCATCATGGTGGATGTGTAGTCTGTGAGCTCCCAGCAGCCTACATTAATTTCAACAATTACCCTGCCCACATCTCACTCTAAACCTCATCTGGGTCCTGTGGCATGGGCACCAGTTTCTAGGGTGCGCCCCCTAAGACAGAATTAAGGTCCGGAGCCCACGGCCTGGTGAAGGGCAGCTCCATGGCGCATGATGGCACCTGATTAAGGGCCATGCGTATTGGCCTTAGGGGCTGGGCCCCATATAGGTAGCAGATGGAGGCTCTAGACCCCCAACTCAACTGGGCCTGCAGCAGAGGAGACAAGGAGCCGGTGTCGCGGACAGCACGGCAGGCTAGGGGGCAGGAGACACCACAGGTGCCTGAATTGGAGCCAAGAGACAGTGAAGAGACCCAGTGGAAGGTGACGGCATACTGCAGTGGCCACAGAGGCCAACTCAAGAGATCTGGTTTCAATTATTGTGTGGCTTTATGAGGAGAACCATCAGCAACTAGTGTGGAGGCTGCTGCCACGGACAAATAGCTGACTTTGGTAGAGTAGGGGCCAGTGGTGGGCTGCCCCTTGCCAGGCCCTGGACTGAGGGCCCAGAAAAGATATATGCGACTGGTGTGGGCTGGCACGGGCTACAGCTGGTCCCCAGGTTGCGGAGGCTGCCATGCTAGGTCCTGGTGTAGCTTGTGGCAAGGCACTTACTGGGATCTGTAGGCCTGTGCTCTGTGGAGTCCCCTGACTGGGCCCAAATGATGTCCCCACAAGATTCTAGACACAGCTTTGCTATGAGATCCACATTCACAACTGATTGCTTGTGCCAAACCGTGGAGCCACATTTAGATGGTCTGGCAGATCAGATTCCCCTCGGATTCAAAGAGAAACCACTCCATTGCCCTGCGGAGAGTAGTGTCTCACCATGATGAAGCATAAAGAACCCAGCGCCGCAGCCAAGCAGAGCACTCTGGACAAATTTCCCGGTGCAGGTGCTGTGTCAGTGTACATGGAAGGAGCATACCGGATCTGGTCCAGATAATGCTGCACTGTTGACAGCCATTACACAATTAAGGGACATGCTGGATGCAAAAATAGGCGCAGTTGGAGCTGATGTCAGTCTTTTATGCCAGGATCTCCGAAAAGCAGTAGACCAGATTATGGAGGCTGAGACCCAAGTGCTGACTGCTGAGGATTCAATATTTTCTCTCTAATTGAAAGTTAACACAATCACAGTGGTAACCACAGAACAAGCAGCACGGGTCAAAGACTTGGAGGGCCAGGCCCGCAGAAACAACCTGAGGTTTGTGGGGTTTTCTGAATGGCTCAATGGACAAATTCTTAGCACAGTGGCTCTGATCGATAGTGCCTGTGAAGTCCCTCTCACCGTGTTTTGTAATAGAAAGTCCCACAGGGCATTAGTTAAGAAGCCTTCCTTGGTGCTAGGCCACGACTGATTATCACCAGAATCCTCACCTTCGTTGACAGAGATGCGAATCTCAGATACGCCAGGAGCCAAGATAAGGTCATTTTTTTATCTAACCACATCATGATCTTCACAGATTATACGAGAATGGTCGAGCAACAACGCCAATCATTTACAGCAGTGAAGCGACATCTATGAGACCTCAAAAATCAATACATGCTGCTCTATACTGCTTGCCTCAGCGTGGTCTTCAATTCCTAAATCTTGTTTTTTGACACACTGGAAGAAGTATTCACTTAGACAGAAGAGACGGTGGCTGTTAAGCCCCACACTCCACCTCGCATGGACTCCAACTCATCTCCGAGTGATAAACACACTCACCCTGCCAAGTCTGCGCTGAAGCATCAGAACCAGTCCCACTCATCCTGGAGAAATACATGACATGATGATAAACACTAACAGATGCCCGCCGATATATGCCAGGCCCATACGCCATCATAGAGCTAATGGGCTGATTCTAAATGACGTGCCTGAAAAGCTGTAGTATAATGCATATGTGGGAAGTGGGTACGATAGGTTGGACTGCACTCCTAGAGTACCACGAGTTAAGTTTCATTAGTACAGATTCATGTTTAGGTATGATGACATGGGGATCCATTGGCGAGGTCCTTTCTCTGGATTCCATTGGGGTCCGTGGCGGGCCTCTTCCGTGACAGCTACTTCTGCATCGCTGAAGTAAGGGGGGGAGTTTGTTTAAATGTTTCATCAGTTGTTGTGCTGCACAGACCTGGTGCCCACTTGACTAATGATGGAGCTGTTGTAGCCCCCTACCTAAATACCTGAAAGGCCAATGACAGACCGCATTGATTCTACTGGGCAGCTTCATGTCCTCACTTGGTATGTCCAGGGAGTCCTAGACAAGATCAAGAGGGGTGCCGTGCTCAAACAAGCCAAATGCCTGTGAGCTGATATCTTCTACTACAAGAGACTTCTGGGAACTAAAGTCCGGTGCCTGACCCGACTTGTGAATACCAAACATTTCATTCCAGCTTCATGAGGGGTTCACGGGGCACAGGTATTCTTATACATTGGAGGATGCCCTTCAAGGACATTGTATTTGTGACAGGGACACTTTTCGGGGAGCCTATTACACTTGGTAGTGTCAATGCCCCGCCACCACTGGGGTAGATCTTTGTTGACCTTATTGCCGATTTATGGGAAGAACTGCCTGGTGATCTGTCGGTTGTCAGTGGGGACTGGAATTATGTCATCCAGCCAAAGGTAGACCGGTGGTGCCCCAGGAGACGAGACAAGGGGACGCAGGGGTCTGAGTTGGGGTCATTGGTTTCTGCATTGGGATGGCCGGATGCCTGGAGGGCGTATCACCCGGCAGACAACGGATACACGTATTGCTCAGCAGTCCATGGGTTGCTCTCCAGGTTGGATTATATACTAGTACCAGTAGGTTTTGTACACAGGCAGCCCGCTGTACAATATAGAGCACTGATCTAATGATACCAGTATAATAAATTCAAATGCTGAACAGTGGGTAATCTCATAGTTGTGAAAAGAAGAGTTAGCAGGCGTGGCATAATGAATATGCAATCTTTCTATCTAGTTTACAATGAGTGCTAATTTCCTCAGTATTGAAAGAGTGATGTGTGTCTGGGTCTAAACTGGGTGGAATGGTGAGCAAAAGAATGATCGATTTAACCAGGATCTATTGACTGGGGGAGAATGTTTGATTTGCTCTGCATTCTGTCCATCATCTGTGTGTCTTTTGATAGAACTAGAGGCGCAAATGGATACATTGGAGGAATGCAGCCGTGAGTGGGGTGGTGAGGCTTCGCAGTGACAATTGGCTCACAACCAGCAGTGGTATCAGCAACTGCTGATGGATGAGGCCAGACAGGCTCGACAGGCGCCACAGAGTCGAATATACCAATGGGGTGATAAATCCACTAAAATGCTGCACAGGCTGTGCCAGGCCGCCTGGGTTGCCTCCCCGGTGCCAAGACACGCTGGAAGGACAATTATCAGTCTCCAGAGATGTAGCTAGAAGCTTCCAAGAGTTTTATAGTGAGATATATGCAAAAAGGGAGACAACGATGGCAGACCATATCCTCGACTTTATCGAGGCACTACCACCACAGTTGGATGAGCCAATTACCGAGGAGGAGATGTCCATGGCCATTGCAGAGCTGCAGACGTAAAGGGCCCGAGCCCAATGGCTTCCCCAGTGAGTTCCTTAAACTGTTTATGCAGCAGCTGGTGACGCATCTGGATTGAAGGCATGCTGAAATAGTGTTTCTCAAGCAGGGCCATCCGCTCAAAGTTCACTCTTCAGACTGTCCGATTTCTCTTCTCAATAAAGAGGTTAAACTGCTCACCAAAACATTTGCTAATAGATTAATTAAATATATGCTGAAGCTGGTACATCCCGACCAGGCTGGCTTTATGCCCCACTGGGATACTCGTCATAATATCAGATGTGCATATAACGCGTTGGCAGTGACAGACCGTTTGGAGCGGCCGACAGGAGTAATACTGGCTGATATAGATAAAGCATCTGACTCTTCTTTCAATCAATCAATCAAAGTTTATAAAGCGCAGCTACTCACCCGTTAGGGACTCCAGGTCCAAAGGCTGAATGGCTGCTTAATCTGGGTGTGTGGTTACTTGCTTGCATACATTAGAATACTATACACTGATCTGACAGCATCGGTTCTGTTGGTCGAAGAGGTTTCTGCTCCATCCCCTGCTGTTCGCTCTGGCAATGGAACCCTTGGCCACCTGGGTGAAGGTAGATGCTCAGGTGAGAGGTTTTGAATGGCCTGTGGGGTTATCACACAGGGTCACCCTATATGCCGATGACATGCTGTTCTTTATTACAGACCCTGCAAAATCGGGACCTCTGATTCTACAAATTATGCAGATCTTTGGCAAGACATCTGGGCTACATATGGATGTTTGAAAATCTGTTATATACCCAATAGGTAGGCCCCGAAGGGACATGGGCTGGGCATTGGGGCTGTCACTATTGATTAGTGGATTTAAGTACCTCCGGTGTTTGTATCCCCAGAGGTTTGCCAGATGCAGAACATGGCCCCCCTGCAGGGGCGAGTTAGAGAGGAGGTGAAAGCCTGGTCCCCACTGCCGCTGTCTCTGCTCAGAAGATCGGCTATTTTTAAAATAGTCTCCCTGTCCCACCTGTTTTATCAACTTCAAAACTATCCATACACTATTTCCCTATAGTGGTTTCGACAGGTTAATACAGCCCAAGGTCATTTTCTTATGGGGGGGTGGCACATTCCGCACAGCCCTCCGGAGATGCTTTCAGTCCACCTATTGTGGGGCATTGCCCCTGCTGACATTGAGTCTCACTGAGCTGCCTTCCTCCTACAGGTTATCAATGGCTGGTGGTATGGGGCACACAATGAGCCATCATAAACCACTGAGAGAGGGAAGAAGGGTGAAACTTCGGTCCTAGATTTTTTATACAGTGGGAAGAAGCTGGGCCCTCTTCCCCCAGCGACTAGGGTGGTGATACAAGTATGGAGATGCCGCTCTGGCAGGGTACCTTTACTTCAAAACGTTACCCAGCTGCAAGGCTTTTGCAGGTAGGATACCATAGGCATCTCTGCACTAGGTGATATAATGCACGGCACAGTGCTTACATCGTTTCAAGAGATGCAAACGGACTAGCAGCTGCTCCGTGGCCAATTTTACCTGCAACTGTGTCAAGCCGTATCCGTATCCCGTTATATACAAGACCTCCAAGATCTGCCGAAATTCAGCCTGCTAGAATGCAAATTGCTGATGGGAGATCTCGACACCCACAAGATCTCCAAGATTTATCAGTCCCTGATCACACTTAGTTCCACTCTGTTACCCACCTTTTGTGTGACATGGGGCAAAGACATTGACAAAATTGATGACGATGACTGGATGAAGGCACTCGAAACTCCCTGGGGGGCAGATAAATCCTCCCTGTTTCGGCTGATCCAATTGAAATATTTGCATAGGGCGTATTACACAAGAAGCCGCCTATGGCGTATGGGTTTTATTGGGTGTTCAATGTGTCTTCGTTGCTAGGCGGAGGGAACTTTCCTCATCACAGTGTGGATCTGTACAGTGCTAGCACGTTTCTGGTGGGAGATGACATCCTGCCTTGCGGAGGTACTTGCCTGGGTGGTCCCCTTGGATTCAAAATTGCCAGGGGATAGGAGGGAACCGCTTTTTAGCAACATTGACTTTTCTTGGGGCTTACAATGGCAAAAAGAGACATTGCTAGGCAATGAAAAGTGACTACAATGCCATCGATAGGGACATGGAAGAGAGAATAAGATCACTGCACGGGGCCGGAAGTAGCGGTGATCCAATTCAGTGGCTGCCCACAAAAACATCAAACGATATGGCAGAGATGGGCAGACTATAGGTGTCACGAACCACTGTGGTTCCTGTAGATTCGAGTGAAGCACAAGGGTTCCACCTCCAGACGTCCCCGGCTCTGGATTACAGAAACACAGTGTACCAGGGCAGTCAGGTGAGGGAAAAGGAATAGGATGGGAACAGCGGGGATTGGGATTTCTGCAATATAAAGGAATAAAAGAACATAGAGAAAAGACCACAAGTCAACCTACTCTCATTTAGGTCTCACTAATTATGCCTAACAAGTGTGTCACCTCAGTCATGCCAATCCACCTGCAGCTTAGCCTCAACAGATAGTGTTAATCTCAACGAGAGGACACACCCCCTCCAACACCAGCAGGACAGTTTAGACCTTTCGCTCTTTCCTTTCCCCTGTTAGCTTCCCCAGTCTTCATTGGCACTGATGTGCGATTCTCTGGTTAACGCTCCATTGTCTGAACCCCATAGTTTCTACTCTAGCTTTATCAGCATGTAGAGGGTAGTGGTTTCCGTTTCCATTTAAGAGCGAGAGGCGGAAAGTATAAGCAAATGTCACGCAAGCCCCAGCACTTAACTCGCTTTGATTCGTTGTGCAAAACTAAATAGTCCCGAACAGGGCAGCCCCTCACTTGTTCCGGTAATACCTGGAAGATGCAAGGACTGCGCAACCTTCCGAGACTCCCAATGATACTGCCTCGAAGTCTGTTAGGAAGAGTTTGCTCCTAACCTCCCGACAGTCCTCAGTTCAGGGAACGCGGCGACGCTTACGTCAGCGTCCCGCGGTGAAGTTCCTTGGACACGGAACCAAAATTCCCTAAGCCGTGTACCTCACGGTGGCTTCCTACCACGACGGGGTACGTGCTCGCAGCGATCTTGCAGACGCTAGCACCAGCATCTCCCTCGTTCCACGAGTGGCGTCTTCTCCAACCTGACTCCAATTGCCAGTATTACGCGCCCCGATTGGTTCTCGACACACGTATTTACCAGTCTTGGCCACGCCTTCTTACAGCCGGGAATTCTGGGTGATGTAGTCCTCCTCCGGCTGTACCTTCGGTAGGCGCACTTGATCAGCGCCTGACACTATGCCCCCCTCCCGCGCGCCTCCTAGAACCAGGCTTGTCCGGGAATCGGGCGTGGAACAAGTGCACAGCCTCCGGTGCGTGCACATCCGAAGACGGGACCCAGGAATCTTCCTCCGCCGAGTAGCCCTTCCATGCAAGGAGGTACCACAGCCGACCCCTCCGATAGCGTGAATCCAACACCTTCCGCACTTCGTATTCCACATGGCCGTCTCGGTAAACCGGCGGGGCCGCCATCCCCCTAACCCCCGCAAGCTGCAGTGGAAAACCGGATGGATGCGCAAGGAGGCGGGCAAGGCCAACCTGTACGCCACAGCGCCCACGCGGTGCAACACGGGATACGGACCGATGAACCGCGGATGGAAAATGCTGCGCGACTTGAAGCGGAGGTATTTTGTGGACAACCACACACGGTCGCCCGGTTGATACGAAGGTCCGTCCTGACGGTGGCGGTCCGCCGAGGCCTTGTAGATGCCTTTAACCCGCTCCAGATTCGTCTTTAGGCGCCCGTGCATTTTCCCCAGAACCTGCAACTGGGCAACAATAGCGGGCTGGTCCCGTACTTCCGAGGGGAAGGATAAAGGAAGTACCTTGGCATGATATCTGTAGTTGGCCCTAAAGGGAGATTCCTTGATGGAGCTGTGCCACGCGTTGTTGTAGGAGATTTCGGCCAACCATAGAAGCGACACCCACGAAGCACTTGCTTCTTTCGAGTAGCATCGGAGGTATGTCTTGAGCGTTTGATTAAGACGTTCGGTCTGGCCATCCGTCTGCGTGTGGAAGCTGGTGGACGTGGCCGCCTCCACTTGCAAGGCTGTACACCATGTTTTCCAGAACCGTGCAATAAACTGCGGGCCTCTGTCAGAAACGATCACTCCTGGAAATCCATGCAGTCGCACCACATGAGACAGCAACAGCTGACTGGCCGAGGGTAGGTTTTTGCACGGTACAAAATGACCCATTTTGGTGAGGCTGTCCACCACCACCATGATCGCATTGCATCCCTGGTCCATTGGTAGACCCAACACGAAGTCAATGCTTACATTTTGCCAGGGCCCTGCGGGAGTCGGCATCGGGACCAACTTGCCTTTAGCTTTCGAGCGGTCTCCTTTGGCTCGGGCGCACACGTCGCACTGTTGTATCCAGCGACGGATGTCCTCGTTCATGCGTTTCCACCAAAAGTGACGTTGTAGAAGTTGAAGAGTTTTTGTGCAACCGGGGTGACCCACGATCAGCGACTCATGGCACCATACGAAAGCCTGGCGCTGCAGCGCCACTGACGGTACAAACAAACGGTCTCTGAAAAACTGCAATCCTCCTTTAATACGCCGATCCGCCCCTTGTTCCGCCCATTGCAGCCATTGCACCATAGTGCAGTGTTTTCTTACAGAGTCCAGAAACGTGTCCTGACAACACATATCACCTTCTCCGGGGGGATGATGGCCTCTGTGACTTCCATGCGAGACACCTGCCCTCCGTCTTGTCGAGATAGCGAATCTGCTTTCTTGTTCTCCGAACCAGGTCGGAAAGTGATGACAAAGTCAAAACCAGCAAAAAACAGCATCCAGCGCATCTGCCGTTGCGTGAGATGCCGGGCTGTTTTTAGGTACTGCAAATTCCTGTGGTCGGTATATACCGTTACCGGATGTTTGGCCCCCCACAGGTAGTGCCTCCATTCCTGAAACGCCTTTCTGACTGCCAGCAACTCCTTTTCAGCGATCGTGTAGTTTGCTTCAGCCGGGGTCAATTTCCTGGATAGAAAGGCTATTGGATGCAATTGTCCTGACAGTGCCTCACGTTGCGATAGTACGGCCCCCACTGCGATGTCGGAAGCGTCTGCTTCTACAATGAATGGCACTTCTGATTGGGGATGTTGTAGAATTGGCGCGGTAGTGAACGCCTTTTTTAAATAGCAGAACGCCTGCATGGCCTCCTGAGTCCAGGAAAACGGATGTTCTTTTCGCAGCAAACGGGTAAGAGGAGAGACGAGCTGTGAAAAGTGAGAGATTAATCTTCCGTAATAATTCGAAAAGCCCAGAAAACACTGTACTTCTCTCACTGTCTCTTTCGATAGGCCACTCCTGTACTGCTGACACTTTTCTCTCAGCCATACTCAACCCTGAAGGACTTAGGATCACTCCCAGGAATTCCACCCTCTCTACGTGAAATTCGCACTTGCTCAACTTACAAAACAAATTGTTCTCTCTCAGCGTGTGTAAGATTTGTGACACGTGCGTGCTGTGTGCTCTAGGATCCGTGGAATAAATCAGTATATCATCTATGTACACCACAGCTGTTTTATCTACATAGTCCTTGAGGACATAATCGAGGAAGTATTGGAAAGCTGCCGGGGCATTACACAGCCCAAACGGCATTACTCTATACTCAAAAAGACCATATCGTGTTTTGAACGCCGTCTTCCACTCATCACCCTCCCTTATCCGGACCAGGTGATAGGCCCCCCTCAAGTCCAATCTAGTGTAAATGGTTGCCTCCTTCACCTGGTCCAGCAAGACAGGGATGAGTGGAATAGGGTAGTTATTCAAAACGCGATAATCGATGCATGTCCTTAAGTCGCCATTGGCTTTCTTGATAAAGAAAAGAGGCGAAGCGGCAGGAGAACGGGAAGGCCTGATAAACCCTATGTCTACGTAGTGCTTCAAGTATTGTCGCAGATGTTCTGTCTCCGGCTCTGATAAGGCATACACTCTGCAAGAAGGCATGATTGCCCCAGGGATCAAGTCTATTTGGCAGTCATAATCGCGGTGCGGTGGCAGGTTTTCCGCCTTAATCTCGCTAAACACTTCCCTGTACTTGTCATATGCTGCGGGGAGGACTGTCTCTTTCTCTGCTGCGGTGAGAATGTGATACCCCTGGGTGAGGGCCAGAAGATGTGTTCGGTGAGCGTTAGCGCACTCCTCTCTGCAATATTCGGTTTCAAATTCCACCGTCTTCCGCTTCCAATCTATCGTGGGATTATGGGTTGTCAACCAAGGCATACCTAGTATCAACTCATACTGTGGAGCCTCAATGATGTTTAAGGCTACCTCTTCCACATGATCCCAAAGAGGTCCTGGTTTGGTCAGGGTCAAAGTTTCAGTGACTTCCGTGATGGGCCCTGATTTAAGAGGTTTCCCATCAACTGCCCATACCGTTTCTGGACTTGTTCTCGGAATGCGCCGTAACCTTAGCCGCTGCACCAACCCACTATCAACAAAATTCCCTGTGGCACCGGAGTCAACCATCACTCCTACCTCATGATCTTGAGTTCCCACCATCAATCGCATGGTTAACATAACGTGAGATTCGGATGCGACTGACTCTATGACCGCCAAAGAAGGCAGCTGTAAGACACGAGGTTCGGGTATCTTGGCCCTCTCTTCTGGAATCAGGTGGCCTGGAATGGAAGCCTGCAACGTGGCTACCGCCACTTTCTTCATACCGGCATACCCACTTTTCTTGGGTTTTGCGGGACAATCCCGAACATAATGGCCCTTCTTACCGCAATACATGCATAAACCGGCGATTCTGCGTTTTTCACTTTCGGCCCTAGACAACGGGGCCCGGATCGCACCCACCTCCATGGGTTCGGCCTGGACCTCAGAGGGGGTCCCGGTGGTTCTGGATCCTCTCTCTGTTTTATCGACATGGGCATAAACCCTCTCTCCCTTTCGCTCAGACAGTCTATGATCCTGCCTTAACGAGAGGTTCATCAAGTCTGTGTACGTGGAGGGCTGAGGATCGATTTGGGCCAGTACGTCCTTCATGTCGTCTCGTAAACCCTGATAATAGAGGGACATTCTTTTTTCCTATGGCCACGCCGTCTCAGCAATGAGACGGTTGAACTGGGTCAGATACGTCACTAAGTCTTGTTTACCCTGTCTGAGTTCCAATAATTCTCGGTCTGCCGAGAAGGTGGTGGCCCTTCGATCAAACACCCGCTCGAACTCGCTTCTAAAGGTTTTCCAGTCTGACAGCAGGGGATCGTCGTATTTGACCAAGGGCACCGCCCAATTGGCAGCGTCCCCCGTCATATACGAAATTGCAAAAGCCACCCGTGAATGATTAGAGGGAAAGGAAGCGGGTTTGCACGAAAAGTGGAAAGTGATTTGTGTCAGGAAGGTTTGAATCTTGTGGGGGTCTCCCGAGAACCTCTCCGGGCTAGCCAGGGGAATGGGAGGAGACACGTTCACCTGTATAGGTGATGAAGACTGCGTGGCGTCAAACGGATTCCGACCCTGTCGATCCACCCTCTCTTTCAGGGCGGCCGTCTCTGCCCTTGAGGCAGCCAATTCCTGTTGTACCAACAGGAGAGCCTGCAACACATCATCTAAGGAGGCCATGTTTGTGCTTTACTCGAACCCCAAGGATAAATTTCGTGGGCGCGTAATTCTGTCACGATCCACTG
Source organism: Triturus cristatus (assembly GCF_964204655.1). NCBI lineage: Eukaryota > Metazoa > Chordata > Amphibia > Caudata > Salamandridae > Triturus > Triturus cristatus. Next base: position 821,233,430 of record NC_140585.1, on the reverse strand, counting down.
TGGTTCCTGTAGATTCAAGTGAAGCACAAGGGTTCCACCTACAGACGTCCCCGGCTCTGGATTACAGAAACACAGAGTACCAGGGCAGTCAGGTGAGGGAAAAGGAATAGGATGGGAATGGCGGGGATTGGGATTTCTGCAATATAAAGGAATAAAAGAACATAGAGAAAAGACCACAAGTCAACCTACTCTCATTTAGGTCTCACTAATTATGCCTAACAAGTGTGTCACCTCAGTCATGCCACTGCACCTGCTGCTTAGCCTCAACAGATAGTGTTAATCTCAACGAGAGGACACACCCCCTCCAACACCAGCAGGACAGTTTAGACCTTTCGCTCTTTCCTTTCCCCTGTTAGCTTCCCCAGTCTTCATTGGCACTGATGTGCGATTCTCTGGTTAACGCTCCATTGTCTGAACCCCACAGTTTCTACTCTAGCATTATCAGCATGTAGAGGGTAGTGGTTTCCGTTTCCATTTAAGAGCGAGAGGCGGAAAGTATAAGCAAATGTCACGCAAGCCCCAGCACCTAACACGCTTTGATTCATTGTGCAAAACTAAATAGTCCCGAACAGGGCAGCCCCTCACTTGTTCCGGTAATACCTGGAAGATGCAAGGACTGCAAAACATTCCGAGAGTCCCAACGATACTGCCTCGAAGTCCGTTAGGAAGAGTTCGCTCCTAACCTCCCGACAGTCCTCAGTTCAGGGAACGCAGCGACGCTTACGTCAGCGTCCCACGGTGAAGTTCCTTGGACACGGAACCAAAATTCCCTAAGCCTACCTCACGGTGGCTTCCTACCACGACGGGGTACGTGCTCGTAGCGATCTCGCAGACGCTAGCACCAGCGTCTCCCTCGTTCCACGAGTGGCGTCTTCTCCAACCTGACTCCAATTGCCAGTATTACGCGCCCCGATTGGTTCTCGACACACGTATTTACCAGCCTTGGCCACGCCTTCTTACAGCCGAGAATTCTGGGTGTTGTAGTCCTCCTCCGGCTGTACCTTCGGTAGGCGCACTTGATCAGCGCCTGACAATAGGGGGAATCCTATTGAAGCCTGTCCTCACTGTGGAGTCTCAGTTAGATGCAGCAATACTACAATAGAGCCATGACACAAGCGGGCAAGGGTAGTGTCTAGGGCTACATTGGAATATGGTCCTTGTTGGAGATCTGAGATGAGGGGGTGGCTATGGATGTCTGTGCATGTTCTTGTGTTTTGGTTGTGTTTGGGAGGGTTTATTTTGCAAAATCCGGCATATGCATGCGGACCAACTTTGCTCTACTATATGGCTACAACCCAATAGCATTTTGATGTGAAAAAAAGGAAACATCACCTACCACTGTTTTTAGGTCTTGCCTGAGACAGCGCTTGCGCTTCTGCTTTTGTTGGTTTACAGTGGGCTTAGAGCTCGCCTGTTGCTTACCATTGGTTTACTTCATTGTCACTCTCATTTGCTTTCTTCTGATTTGTTAACCCATGCAGGCTTCATGTCCTCGTTTTACGTTTGACCTTCCCCTTGAGCATGGCCAAAGCACTTGGGTCCTTCCACTGCTTACATCGTGGGAGCTTCTGTTCTTATTTTGCTGAAGCTCGCTATGCAAGTGCATGTATTTGTGTTCGGGTGCTTGCTCCCAGACCTTCCCGAGCACCCGCCCTCACTCCTTGTTGCCTATTGCCCCCGCTATCCATGTTGCCTCTCTCTCTTGTATTGCCTCCTGCCCTGCAATGCAAAAAAAGGATCTATGACACTGCCTACAATGGCAGGGTCATAGCGTTTTTTTTAACTATATGGCCATTTACCTCCCCCACATCTGCATCCTCCATCTTGCCTCAAACCCCAAACAAAAACAAAACAAAAAACAAAAAAGCAATATGACGTGGGATTGCTGGCCGCGTCATAGCATTTATTTATTTTTAATTTCAGTCATGCTGCGGAGCAGCCGTGCTGCTTTACAACATGGTTAAAAAACATTCACAAAACCAATAGCTCTTGTAGACAAGACCTATTGGCTTTGCTAATGCTAGAAGCACTGTGTCCAGAGCACAAACTGAGCACCGTTTGACTATGGCTATGTGTGATTCGCAACCAAAACATCTTTGTTTGCTTTTCCGGTCACTAGGTTCTTCCAGGTAGGCAGCAGGAATGACAGGGAGGGGGCCAATGGGTAAATTAAATAAGTCGATCTCCCTATCCCTATGTCACACACACACTAAGGCGAACTCTCGCCCTTCCAGCAGTGATGTAATTTCACATTGACGACTGACACAACCGTAATTGGGACGACAAGAGGCTGTGACCCTGTGAAATTAGGGGGTGTTCCACCCTATAGACCACCTTGAAGATACGTCCCTGATGGCTGAGCCATCCTAACAGCCGGCAGCCTTTAAGTCGGCACATGCCTGCCAGGGAATCTCCCGGTTTGCATATAACTTGTCTAAGCCTCTATGTACCAGAACATTCTGTGCACTTCATTAAACTGCAGGGTAACCTTCAAGTAACTCCTTGAAGGAGGGCTTCACCAACTGAGATGGTTCCTGCCAAGTTAGACGGTGTACCTGGAAATGCATCAAGCTTGGAAGACGTGAACCTCTGGCTGCCCTTCTGAGGAATGGTGGCAGTGCTTTTGCGTTCAGTGATTAATTACAAACATTCTTGCAAGGTGTTCAGCTCTCCCGCTAAAAGAAATATAAGAAGCTCTTAAAGGTTATCCTGGCAAGAGATCACTAGGACACAAACATCATCAGAGCTGAAGAACAGGAATGAAAAGAACAGATGTAAATCAAGCCATGTCCTTTCCTTCTACCCCAGGAAGAATACCTATGTATGGTGCTATACTTGCCCTATTTCTACCAGACTCGGCAGTATGTGACTCAGAAGAAGATGCATTGCTAACCCTCCATGTACCTGAGCTCTTCAGATTAATGTAAGAGGGTGCAGATCCCTAACACCTAACAGGTCCCAGATATCTATCTTATCTCCAGCTACATCCTGGCGGTGTGATGCCCATACTTTGTTCTTTTGCTGAACAAGCAATAAGACAATCCAACAACCTCCATAACTGTGCAAACATATTGTGCTAGAAAGGTTTACTAAAAGGATAGTCAAGGATTGGACACTGTGAAGATCTCTCAAGTTTCCATCTGAGGAAAAGGTGATCATGGTTCCTTCCTGCACCTATTAGCACACATGGAAGTGCCTCCTGAGGAGGGTCCCAGTTAGGAAGAAAGAGATGCAATGGGTAGAAAACACTTTCCAATCTTTTAGTTCCTTTTTTCAGATGGTAATTTCCGCAGGGCAGATGGAATAACTGAGCAAGGACTTGGGTAATGCATGCAACAAAAAATCCATCACTCTTCAATACCTCCATACATACTATTCCAATAGTAATAGACATCATAGGAAAAGTCCTAACTCCATATTGTATTGGAACTTCCAGGCAGTTATCGTTTTAGAGATCACCAGCTTGGAATGGGCTATTCATAAAGCCTGGCCATGCCCCTTTATTCCAAGACATGGGGCTGACTAGCCTTGATATCTCTCCTTCGATGCAAGTTCTGTGCTCCAACCACCTCCCTCCCCTGCTGAGGCTCCATAAGTGTTGTATAAGAATCGGGAAAATGATAGCGACAGTAAAGCCAGTCAATGGTAAGGAATGAGTGGACTGCAAGCCTCAATATTCTTCGCAAGTGCATAATAATTCTTTCATAACTAGACTACTTGCGCTGTCTGTTAGGCTTGACCTAAACAGAACCCTTTCTATAAGCATCCGTCCTAGCTGTGCAGACTCACCCAGAGTCAAGGCACGGGCTGTACAATGCTAGGATTAAAGTGGCCACTGTGCTAGAATACAATGATCTTCGGAGTTTTCGCCTACAACTTGTTGGATGAAAAACATGGACTTGCCCTAGTGAATGTGTGTATTTTCACTTCCTGTTTGTGTCTGGGGTGAAAACCTCTGATTGGATAACATGGACAGTAAAATAAGTGAGTAGACTACAATGATTACCAGTCCTATCCCTAGGATGCTCTCCATCTTTATTTACAATATTTCCCTGTTCTCCTTTCTCCATCAATGCACTAAAACAGTACCATTTCCATATTTTCCGTGCCCTCCCGCTGTATTCTCCCACACTCTACATTTTCACATCCACCCATTGCCTCCCACTCTTGCTCTCCAGTGCTGAAGTGCATGGAAACGTACTCTGACTCCATCTCCCGAGTGCCAATGTTTTATATGCAAATCACTATCAGCTGAGATGTCTGCCTGAAGAGACCACCATATACAGGAACTAATTTAAAACTGTTGCTGCAGGAATAAGACAGCACAGCAGAAACCCATAGATTGTGTGGCAATTATGCGTAACAGTTTACAACACTAATGTGTTTATTAATTTTACTTTATACTGCAAAAATACAACTTCTCGGCGCTTCAAAATTACAGTTGTTACTATTACACAGTTTAAGGACAACAGAAAATGGAAGGTTCAATTGACCCTGCTAGAAATTGATCGTGCGAACACAGATCGCAGCAAATATTAATGGCAAGCTTTTAGCTCAATGAGCCACCCTGCTGGCAAGTACAATACGATGCACAATTCCACTTCAACAATTCTTACTAGCCTCTGTTGACTAAAAGTGAACGCAGAGTGACATTCGTTACCTAAAAAATTAAGGTATCATAGGAATTGGCTGCGTTGTGTGCAAATATTCACAATTATCAATGGTTCATCCTCTGGAGCGACTATATAGATGGATAAAATACTACAACCTGAACGTATTTAATAGGATTTGCTACATTTGGAGTTAGACGTGCAAATGTTACATCTTCATTTATTCCCGAGAGTGCAGGCTCACTAGAAGTTGCAGAATCCATGTAGTGCAGAGCTACTGGTCTGAATGGCAAACAGAACGAGCTTTGTGCAAAGGCCGCCCCTCAAGCTCTTACTGCAAAATTTCAGAATATGATGTTAAAGAAAGGACTAGGGATATATGTGGTATGTAAACACATTTTTAGGGCTTTACAACGGCTTACATTTGCAGCAGTTGTGTCAATCTGTACACTGCTGAGAAGAGCTTGTGTGTCCTGGGCATTCACATGAACCCAAGCATTTAAGATAAAGTACACATCCCAAAGTTAGTTGTAAGATGCACAGCTGCAGAACTCCAATCCGACAAGCAGCATTACCACCTCCCACAGCTCGGAGGACCATTAACGTAGGCCAACATACACGCACAACCAGAATGCGAGGAGCAAAACCCATGAAGACAGATAAAATCACAATACAACGGCCGTCCAAGTGTGGAATCAACTAAAATCACTTGCCTTTGAAGCCTGCTACGAGCTGCGCACAACCTTGCAAAACTCTCTACATAAATGAATTAGCTATTATGCATGTTATTCAAACATAAAATCAATGCTTTGTGCCCGTAATACATTCATTTAAAAGTGCCAAGGATTCCGTACAAAAGAAACAAGTTAAAAGATACGCCGTGATCATGCGAGCGTGCACATTGGTCGCCTGTCTGGGCACGCACATGTCCAGTGCGCGGTAGGAGCGTGTGAGCCAGAGAGGAGACGCCATGCGCGTGCACATCAACTGTCCGTGCACGCACATGGTTTGTCTCCCTTCCGAACGAAACCGACAACAATAGAGTCTCGTCGAGGCGAATGCAGCGCATGCGCTGCATTCGGCAGGCGAGACCTAAAAAAGGAAGCACAATCATCTCAAATAGCATTACAGTAGGATCCCAGAGCCTGTTCTAAACTTTATTAGTTGGTTCAGTTTGTCTATAAGACTGGATATGATGACCAGAGCAAAGAGTGTGCTCAATTCCTAATGCCATACATAGAGCTCACAAAATGTGAAAGATATTGAGTTTCTCGGTCAAAAATAATAACAAGAGGTAATTCATGAAGACTGCAAATATCAGTCATAAAGATTGAGCCTCTCCTCCGGCTGTCGGTAACTTTAATAAAGGAAAAAAGTGTGCCATATTTGAAAAGGTACCTACAGTAACCATTAATAGTCAATATCCTTTTGAAGGTGGAAGATAAATAATAAAATCTGCAAAAATTGTAAGCCAAAGTTCAAGAACACCTGGTAGTAGCTGTAAATTGAAAAAGGTTTAGAATGTAATTGTTGGAATTTTTGCTCTTTCTACAGGGTCACCTTTGATGTTTTTGTTTGCCTTTTAGTGAACTCTAGTTTTGCTGGCTATACAAATCTGTGCACTTTACTGCTGCTAATCAGTGTGAAAATGCTTGCATTCCTACTTTCAATGTGGTAAATTGGTATACTTTTGATAGGCAACTTTAACTTACTTATATGTTGCTAGTATTTGAGACCAAGGTGTACACAGGGCCTGTAAGTTAAATGTAACACGTGGAATGGAGCAACCACTGCACCATCTTTTACAGTGACAATGTAAACATGGCTGCAGGCCTGCCACCAGTAGCCTGGCTGTGCAATTTTAACTGTAAATTAATGTTAAATATGCTCTTACAGTAAATATCCCCTCAAAGCTATTTTCACTGTAGCAGGGGTGGGTGTTCCATAGGAAAGTACTGGGATGCAATATTAAATACAAATGCTGTATCTCTGGAATGGGACTAGCTATAAAATAATTCAACAGTTATTTTTAATAGTTTTTGAAAATCCAATTTAATGGTGAAGTCAGAGTTGGTCTATATATTATGAAAAAGTAACTTTTAGAAAGTTATCTTTGCCTTGCCCAAAGTCCCTAAAATCTAAAACTGCATTTTGCTCTTCAACTTCTGCCAGATAGTAATTAGCACTTGAATAGGCGTGAATGAGGTGTGAACTCGCTTCCAGGAGGAAACAAAAGGCTGTCCTTAATGGGAAGAGATTATCTATCTGACCCTGAAAGAAAATGCAGGGGGTTCTGGGAGGATCCTTTTTTACATTAAAGTGTTAAGTCCTGCTTGGATGCTATGTCCTGCTTGACAGGTCTTCTGAAGCTTTCGAATGACACTTGGGGTGCACTTCAAAGAGACCTCCCCTGTTACAGGCAAATGTTAGCTGACACTCAGGGAGGGCCCATCTTTTGTACCCCAAGTCATTCTTGCCCCAATTCACAGTAAGCCTCTTTTTGACATTACAGTGTCACAGCCTGTTAGTAAGGTCTGCTGGGTTTACATATTGTATTTGGGGTGTATTTGAAAGGACAATGATCGGAGACTAAAACAATTTTTGCACATCCCATATCCAGTTGGTGAAAACCGAGCTTTGTTCTTCGAGATTTCTTTCTCTGGTGTTGTAGGTTAAGGAACTGTCTAGAAATCGATTTTGGTGTTAGATGTAGGAGGGCCCTAGGATTTCCGAAGTACAAACCCCATGCACACACACCCAGCCTTCAGAGCTCAATGTTATTTTGGCCAAAGAGTTCACCCAGTTTGAAAATGACCAAATGTGGGTGAGGTTAGTCCTGAGAACCTTTACCCCATTGGTTAGGCTGTTCACAAGTGTCATTCCCACCCACCAGCTCATGCCAGGCATAAATGTGGCATCTCCAGAGACCCACTTCAGAACATTCCCGGACCTGTGGAAGATCAGAAGAGGACTGAACTTGCAGTCTAAAACTGAGAAGAGCAAAAAAGACTGACCCTGCTCTACGTTTTGTACCCAGGAGAAAGAAGTAGACTCAAAGGGTCATAAGGTTGAACTCCTGTTAAAGCAGCAGGGACACAACAAGCTACAAGAGGCCTTTCTTGCAACTGCCTAGCTAGTTAGTGGCAACTGGACCTGGACTGGACTCTGACTGATACTCTTTAAGTCTCCTTTGAGATCTATGGTGGTTTTAGGAGTGTATTCCTGTGGTGGATTGGGACTTAAAGGATTTAAGTCATAATGTAAAATCTTTCACCAGGACAAAACTGGTTGGTGTGTCCAACCTGCGCTCTTTCACATCAAATTGCGCCTAGGTCATATTCTATTGCGACTATTGAATATCATTGGCACTTGGTACTTTTCTACTTAAAACATTACTAATTCACATCTTCGGTTTCCCTTCTTGGATTTTTGTCATTTTGGTTTCATTTTGTTTATTAAATGATACTTTATTCTTTTTTTATTTTTTTAAATTGCTTTGCCTTTTGATTTTGTTACTGCTGTGGTACTACATAAATACTTTACAAATTGCCACCAAGTTAAGCCTGTCTTCTTTGTGCCATAGTTACTAGTGGGTTGATCTTCGGTTTATTTAGAGACTTTAGTGTTTCACCTTGACAAGAATTTTGAGTATTTCTAGAGGCTAGTACTTACATCCTTCAGCTAATACTCCAATTTTTTACTGTATGATTTATTTTGGCCACAAAGGGTAAAAGCAATAACATAGTTGTGAACATCAGAGTAAACAGTAGGCCACAAAAAAGTATCATAAACTTTATCTAACACAGTCATAACTTCTTTATGACCAGAAATAGCAGATTCATGAGATTTTGTTTTTTTGTTGAAACTAAAATGCTTGCTTACTTCAATAAAGCTACTTATGTCATACCACAGGTATCTTAAGGTATTCTAATTCCTTTGGATCCATCTGCTCTTTACCCATCTTAACTCGGTCGAAGAAAGACTGAACAATTCCAACCAAATGCCGCTACATCTATTCAATAGGTGTCTGTTTCCACAATGAATTTCTTAGAGGTATCAGCATGACCCAAAATTGAAACATGAGTAGGCATCATATTCAGTATAATAAACACCTTTTCAACGTGGTCATCTCAACAAAATTCTCTGTTTATTTTTTCTTTTTTTTAGCACAAATGTAAAGTCACTAGTTATCTTTGCTTAATTCTTAAAATTTCACTATCAAAATGTGCAAATCCAACAATATTGGGAGAGGGCCATTCCAAAATAGCTGGAATTTTCTTGGGATCCATGAAAGGCCAGAAGCATTCAATCTAAATCCAAGATACTCAATCTTTTCCTTCTTCAATTCACACGACTCATGTTGGCAAGAGGAAGGATGCCGATAGATTCTTATTAACACTAGCCTCACATGTTCTTGATGTTTTAGAAATGTCTAGGAAAACACCAAAACATTGTCTAGATTGGTATAAACTGAGTCAAAACATCATAAAATATTAAATCCAAAACATGTTGAAAAACGAAACTCCACAACTCAAAAGGCATTAGGTATTATTTAGAATTCCAAATGGGATGGAGGTTATTTTTCACTTTTCAACCTCCTTTATACGCAAAAGGTGAAAAGCACCTCACAAATCAAGTTTGGTAAATACTTGTGCTTTTTGAACTGACTCAAAACTGCCTTTCATGAAAGTATATCAACTTTTAATCTTAATTTGATTTAAACTTCTATAATCAATACAGAGTTGATGGTCTTAATCTTTCTTTAGTATAACAAAAACATTAGAATGTCCTAGCTGGTGAGGAAACTATATTAAAGAACAAATTCTACAAATTCTCCTGCACACATTCAGTGTCTCTTTCACTTTTCAAAATAAAAAACAAATTCTTCCAACATGAGCAATTCTCCCAGGTTAGGTTGGTATGGCACAACCCTATTCCCTATGAAAGGGACGTAAGTGTCAAGAATTCCTGTCATACAAGGGAAATACGCCCTTAGGTAAACAGGAGAGCTGTTACATAACTCAAGGGAAACACGCCCTTATGTAAACAGGAGAGCTGTTACATAACTCAAGGGAAACACGCCCTTATGTAAACAGGAGAGCTGTTACATAACTCAAGGGAAACACGCCCTTATGTAAACAGGAGAGCTGTTACATAACTCAAGGAAAACACGCCCTATAAAGGGAGGAACCGGGAGGTACAAGGCTGTCGGATATTGTGTTTACACCGACGTACCTGCTTCGTGAAGAGCAGTGTTCCGGAGTGGTGCTCCAGTAAGGCAAGAACGGAGGTAGGTCGAGTCGTTACTCCCTGGGCCGTGTCTTGCCCCATCGTCACCTGTGAAGGACCCGGAAGCTCTACCGGTCAACCATTGAGCTTCGCTTTTTGACTCGGCTGAGTCCAAGTGTGGTAAATAAAATCTTCTTTACCGGACTGAATTTCATACGGAATCTTAAAATGAAGTAAAATAGCTCAGAATAACAAGAGGCAGAATCCGTGGTATAAGAGGTTTTTTCTAAATGGGCTTTATTCCATTCAAAATGGCCGACTCGAGTCGCGGCCTTCAGGTTCCGTCACCAAGAAGGTTCAGGAAGTGAAGTACAATACTTTATTGACAGACATGCATTTTTATAATAAGTACATTACAATGAAACGAATGTAGAAGGCGTAACATTTGATAAGAAAAGTGACATGACAGGTACGTAATCGAAACTAGGCGTAATAAGGAATTAAAGAAACATGATTGGTTAGGATTATCAGACATAGGTGGATCTATAAGATAATACTTGGCATAGATGCGCGCGCAGCAGCATGACGTGTAATTGACGTGCAACTAGGAGGTGAAGGGGACTTGACATTAACTCTACATATGGAGACGAAAAGTCTGAGGGGTCAAGTCAACCTAATCCCAAATCATATCTAACATCCTATGTTTAAAGAACTATGTTATCCACAAGGAAGGACTTTCGGACATAATCTAGTCTATACTGACTGTGTGCGTGCACAAACGCCTAAATGTCTATGTGAGATGCGAGAGGCAGAAAACCTTCCATGGCAGCAGGGCTATGAATCATTTGCAGGAGGACGGAAAGGCTGAGTCCCTTGCTTGTGAGCTAGAGGAAATGTTTACCTAAATCACTAGACAGGAATGCATCGGCTGAAGAGAAAAATAGATAATTCGAAGGTGAAATACAGCTTCTTGGCAGGCAGGCGAAAACTGGCCGAGGCAGGCACCGTTAGCTGCACAGGGAGTAGGACAAAGTTCATGGATACAGATGCGAGCTCAAGCTGAAGCTGTCAAAGACAGAGAGCAGGGAAAGGCTTTGAGGACAGAATCGGGCCTACTTGCCTGAACTGTAAAAATGGAGTAACTGAGCCATATAAAGTCGGTGGCCTTTCATGCTTAGGAATCGAATATCCAGCCCATTGATGGCGGATCTGACAGAGAACATGTTGACGGTAGACACACATGAGTTTGCGTCTTAGAAACTGGAACTGGAGGGAACATACATGTACTTGTAACATGCATACAGAACCGTTGGGGTCCAAGATAGGGGACATAACTGATCAGGAAAATCCACATTTCCACATTCCCTCCTTGTCCCCTACTTGCCCTTCAAGAGATATCAATCTTCATCATTCCATCGATTTGCTCATGGAGCATCATTTCTTCTTCCTTCTTCTTCCGGCATTTTGAACGAGAACTTTGATATGGAATGCATGATGTGGCACACAGACCACAAATCGCTGGTCCACATTGCAGGCATAAACAACAACTGAAGAGCATAAGAAGGCCAATACCTAGGAAGGATAGAACTCTCCATCCCCAGGCTGATATCACACTCCAAAACCACCCGGACCACGTCCAAGTGCCTGGATTCTCGTGTATCTGGCTTACAATCTTATGAAGGCGCGTTATAGCTTTATATACAGATGGCGAATTTTCTGGTATGAATATGCAGCAGCTGGATCCGATGATCCTGCAAGCTCCGCCCCTATCGGCCAGGATGACGTCGAGGACAAGACGATTCTGGAGAACAACAATTTTCATCACTGATTGTTCCTCTGTCAGATTGCCTAGGGCGGCTATAGTCTCGTTTACTACAGCTTCAAGAGTCTTGGTTAGTCTGCGTATCAGCTTACTATTTGATATTGTACCTATATAGGGAAAGATACCTTTATTGAAATCTACATACTTGTCCCATGCCGTTTCAGTATAATCGACAACTGGGAGATCTCTACGCTCTCTTTTGTGTACTAAATGAACATTTCGATAATAATCAGGGGGAGCTAGGAAAACAGGTGGCAAAAGGAATGCTATGTAACAGGTACCATCCCAATCTAGAGGCAGACGCATATATGCCGTCTGATCACATATAAAGTAAGAATGGCGAGAAGCTCTAAATGAAGATTTACCTTGATCACTATATTCTACTGTAGTAACGCATTGGCTATGGCCCATATGTATGGAACCAACTTTTCTTACACATAATTCACCCTTAACTGGAAATACTGACATAGTGGGCAGAATTAGTTCAACTTCGGTTTTGACATTCAAAATCATAAGATTAGGCGTAAAATTACCTAATTTATACACTTCATTTTCTAAATCAGTTCCTGTTCTACTGGGGTGACCCTCCTTATTAGGGTGACAGATTTTGAATAAAACTAGATTCAGATTTCCCCATATCCAATGTTGTTGATAAACTGCTGTGTCTGGGTCTATGGAATTTAATAAACTAAACCAGGCTCCACAGGAGCCATTGTGTGTGAACGGATGTGGAAAGAAAGGCAGAACTCCTTTGTTATTCTGATAGGGAGGGAGTCGGCCACACACCCAACAATTGGTAGCATTACTAGTCTGATGGGAATGATGTAACATACTAATGAAGGTGTTGTTGCGCAGCGCAAGTCTATAGGACAACTCATGTGGGGGTAGGTCACTAAAAGAATGTTCATCAGTTATATTGAAAGCACGTTTAGAAACAGGATAATACATATGCAACAATATACTTGCAGTAACTATTAAAAAACTCAAGGAAAACAAAATTAATAAAGTCACAATACAGTGGCTACGCAGTAATTTACAATAAGCATGTCGTTTCATTATGATTCTGGACTCTACGTCATTCAGACCTAAGGGATACATGTCGGGACAGATTCAACCGCTTCACCTTGGAGAGGACTTAAACAATCAAATCGTCCGACAGTTTGGATCTGGACCTGAGTTTCTGCTTATAGAGTTCGGTGCTACTGGCCTCAGCCAAAGGTAGTTTTGAGTCAATGGGGGAAGACACACGGGGAGTACTGTTTGTGTCAGGAGGAAGTCCATGAAATTTTTTGATATGGCTGGAATGCACCCAGCCTTTTCTCCCTTCGATCTTCACAGCTGTTCTGGTCGTCAGCAGGACCAACTTAGGAAGCCTCCACCTTGGCTCCAGTTGGGTTTTCCGATCAAAATTCCTGACGAGAACATAATCGCCGGGAATTACGTCATGAGGTTTCACCTCGGTGTTGTCGGGAAAAGCTGCGACTACCTGTGAACGACAAGATTGTAGTGCAGACATCAAAGAAGCCAGGTAATCTGTCAGCATATTACAGTCAACATCAGTTATTTTACGGGGTATAGGCGTCCCCCACATATTCGGTGGTCTACCAAAGATCACCTCATAAGGGGATAGCCCTGTTCGAGAGTGTGCTACCATCCTCATGTAAAATAGCGCAACTGGTAAGGCTACTATCCAGTCCACACCTTTTTCCTGACATATTTTAGACAATCTGATTTTTAAAAGTTGATTATGTCGTTCCACGAGACCTGCTGCCTCGGGGTGTCGGACACAGTGGAATTTCCACTGATATCCCAACAAAAGTGAGACATGTTTCATTAATTCGGATGAGAAAGGCTGGCCGTTATCTGAATATACAACACGTGGTAAACCGTACCGTGGGAAGAATTCTCGAACTAGCTGCTTGGCAGTAGTCGGGGCAGTGTAATCTGATACGGGATACGCCTCTGTCCAACGGGAGAGAGCGCAGACAACTACGAGAACATATTTGAATCCTCGACAACGTTCCATCTGAATATAATCCATCTGGAGGACTTCAAAAGGATGGTCAGGAGGCTGAAATCCACCCTGCTCTACGGGAACACTCTTTCCTGGATTAAACTGACAACATATCATACAGGTACGAACCTTTTGTTTAGCTGCTGCTCGTAAATGTTTGTTAAACCAAATGTGCTGAATGCTGTCTAGCATAGCCTTCTCTCCTAAATGTGCTGGACTGTGAACTGTAGCTATAATGGCTTGAACCATGGAATCAGGGAGAAACCATACAGATTTCTCCTTCGTCATCCATCCCTGATCTGTCTGGATCCCTCCTAGTTCAGTCCACTTCTTTATTTCTTCTGCTGTGGCGTGTGTCTGTATGTCAATTACGTCAAGTGCGGGATCCTTAATTGTCATACACTGTGTTGGTGTCTGAACTATTGGCTTTGTCATGTCTAATGTGCGATTCTGAGCAGTCTGTTTAGCTGTTCTATCAGCTAAATCATTGCCTTGAGAAATGATATCAGTAACCTTCGTGTGTGCTTTACATTTCATAATCGATATAGCAGTGGGTAGATGTATTGCGTCTAACAAGGCATGAATGAGAGGTCCGTGCTGAATGTGGGCACCATGGGAAGTTAAATAACCTCTCTCTCGCCACAGCACGCCGAAGTCGTGTACAACTCCGAATGCATAACGTGAGTCAGTGTATACATTAACTTTCTTATTTGTGGCTTGAATACAGGCTTGTGTTAGAGCAATAAGTTCTGCTGCTTGGGCTGACAAAGTATCTATACAATTTGTCTCAATAACTTCAGTGTCTGTTGTGACTGCATACGCGGCCACTAAATCTCCTGTACTTGTTCTCATGCACGATCCGTCTACATACAACGTCAGGTCTGGATCTAACAATGGAACGTCTGTCAGGTCTTGTCTGGGTTTCGTCTTTATTTCAATGATTTCAACACAATCATGAGCTAGTGGGTCTGTTCCAATTACAGGTAATAGTGTAGCAGGATTCAATGTATTACACCGTCGGATCTCTATGTGTGGTTGAAACAATGTCAGTTCATAACCGGTAAGTCTTGCTATGGTCAAGTGTTGTGTTTGTGTTCGGTTCACAAGAACCTCTACTGCATGTGGTACTTGTACTGTCAATGGGTGTCCTAATACTATGGCATCGCTTTGTCTGATTGCTAAAGCTGTCGCTGCCACTGATTTCAGGCATGCAGGCAAAGCCTGAGCTACGGGATCTAATGTACTGGAAAAATAAGCACATGGCTTGCGTGATCCTGCTTGATCCTGAGTGAGTACTGACAAGGCAGTACCTTCGCGTTCTGTAACAAAGAGTGTAAAATGTTTGCTATAACATGGTGTTGCTAAAACAGGTGCTTGACATAAAGCTTCCTTTAAGCTTTCAAAAGCTTGTGTATGTTCCTGAGTCCAAGGGAGAACAGTCGATGTGGCTGCCTCCTGTGTGGTTAACTGAATGAGTGGTTTTGCTAGAAATGCGTACTGAGGGATCCACTGCCTACAATATGAAGTGAGGCCTATGAAAGCTCGCACCTCCTTTTGTGTCTGGGGTATTGACATGTTAGCAATTAACTGGATGCGATCTGGTGTAAGCTGCCTTCCCTCCTTGGACAGCGAGTGACCAAGATAAATAACTCGCTGGACACAGAATTGCAGCTTAGAAGGAGACACCTTGTGCCCCTTGTCGGCTAGAAAATGTAAAACTGTCAGAGAAGCCTTTTCACATTCAGGTTCGCTTCTCGCGGTGATCAGCAGATCATCGACATATTGAAGCAGTGCAGTATTGACTGGCATGTGGATACTGTCAAGTTCTCGTTTCAGTGCTTGGCTGTAGATGCTGGGGCTTTCTGTGAATCCTTGGGGAGCGCGCGAGAATTTAAAACTGCGCCCATTTAAACTGAATCCGAACAAGTATTGGCTTTCCGGATCTATTGGGACGCTGAAAAAGGCATTCTTGAGATCAATTACAGTAAAGAATGTTGCTTCGGAATCAATTGCTGTCAATAATGATGATATATCAGGGACCACAGGAAATTGTGGTACAATGCACTTGTTTAGTTCACGCAAATCAATAACCAATCGGTACACTGGTGGGGCAGTAGGATCAGTTCGTTTAAGAATCGGAATTATCGGTGAATTACATATATTGGAGTCTGTTTCTACAACTACTCCCTGGGCAATCAGCTCATCAATGATTTTCAGCAAAGCCACTACAGCATCATGCGGTAACTTGTATTGTCGCATTCGTGGTAGTACCACTCCTGCTTTCAATGTGACTCGATAGGGTGTAATGTTCATGCAGCCAACATCCGTAGGGCCTTGTGCCCATAGATGTACTGGTAAAGTCTGTAGTCGGGGATCCATGTCTCTAGACACATAGTGACCTTTAAAATCACGTAAAAACAACCTTACTCCTTCCGGAGAACAACATATTATGGCTCCTAGTGCTTTCAGAGTTTTAATTCCTAACAGATTTTCTGGGCATGATTTAGTAAGCAATAAATCTGTAGTTCGTGTCAAAGGTCCTATCGTAAGTGGTAGAGGCTGTGATACTTCATTAACAATAGGTTTTCCTGAAAAACCAAGGGAAACATTTTGAGAGCCTGAGAGGGGTGCCCCTGGAACTTCACTACGTTTTATGGTTGTTCGACTTGCCCCTGTATCGAGTAAGAATTTTCTATCTTGACCTAATAATTCACTATGTACATAAGGTCCTTCTTGATCTACAGGAATCTCGATAAGCGGTAAGTCAACTTCCCTCTCTAGGCTGGTTCATGCGTAACGCTGATACTCAGGGTATTCATACTGTGCAGTCTGATACATTTGTCGTGTTGTGGTTTGTGTGGCAGTAGCAGGCAACGGTGGTGCAGCTGGCACAAACTGTATGGGTTGCTGTGAGGCTGGCATGGACTGTTGCTGAACTGGCATGGACTGTCCATGCTGCATAGCTCCTTGTTCATTCTGATCGTGTCTAACTAATCGTGGTCTCTCTTTTGCAATACCTGTAGCTATATTACGTTTCAGGACTGGACAATCGTGTACATAATGGCCTAGTTGTTTACAGTAATTGCAGGTTCCTTTTACAGGAACTGCAGAATCACCAGAATGTGTCACACCCTTTTTGTGACCATCTGCTGGTACTGTCTGAGAAACTAGCATTTTCATTTTTGTATCTTTCATGCGTCTATGCTCGTGTTCTTGTTCATCCCTAATTCTATTGTGATGATACTGTAACATTTGTAGCATTTGCGACGGAGTGTTACTTTGCCAGGTACTCTCGAATTTCAATATTCTATTCTTTACTGGAGGCAATGCATTTTCCACTAATTTTGTCACAAATAAATGTGGATATGAGTCACTACTTGCTTTTATACCACTATTTATACCAAAACATTTTTCAAATCGAGCATAATAATCGCTTGTGTCTTCATCTTGCTTTTGTTTGCAGGCTGTGATTGCACCCCAATCTTCCTTTTTTGTAGTTAATAAACGTGGCAGTACCTGTACTAGTAAACCTGGTAACAGTTTAACTTTATCCCCGAGCCCTGAACCTGCAGTTCGGCCCCTTTCTTCCTCTGCTAATGCTGTCCAGTCTATCTTTTGGTCTCCCACTTCCCACTCTTTTTCTTTCAGTTTTTCATAAATGCCAGCAGGCAAAAGCACCTTTAATATCGTCATAATATCAGGAAAGGTGTACTCTCCCATCAGTAACATGTCTTTAATTTCTCGGTGGAAACCCGCTGGGTCTTTGTCATGACTAGGTACTACTTTTTTCATTTCCAATAATTCCATTTTTGATATGGGTGTGTAAACAAATACACGGTGAAACTCATTGTCTTCGCCTTTTATTGGGTGCACTTCTCGTAAGGGATTTTGTCTATCCATATAGTACGGCGCTCTTTCTCTGCGGGGCAGCGAGAGAGAATCCGGACTTACAAAAAGGACATACTGTTTACGTGACACTAATATCTCTTTAATTAGCTTGTTACTAGAACCTCTCCATCTGTTCATGAGTAGTTCCGTTAATATATCAGGTAAAGGACCAGGGTCAGCATGTTGGCTCTTATATAATATAAGGAGTTGCTGAATCATATAGATTCCAGCTAAACGTTGTTCATCTGTACTGAGATTAAAAAACGTGTGTGCTACGGTCTCATCACCGTATTTTTCAGGACTGTCAATCCAGTGAACGGCTGATCTGGCTAATTCTTGCTCATCCATGGAATCGAGGAGGTGGTAACCCCTTCGTTCTCGTAGTATTTTATCTGCGGCTTGAAACGAATGTTCAGGAGACTTCAGATTTATTACGGGCGTCGGATACGTTCTGCTATTATTTGGGCATACAGAGTGTATGGGATCAGAAAAACATCGAGTATTTTCACAGGATCTTCCTCTGCCTACATAGGCTATGGTCTCTGACTGTCTTGCGGAATTCCCTGATTCGGACACTTCATCTTGCTCGAACTCGTCTGTTCCCAATCTTTCTTCATGAATACGTTCTATTTCTTTACGGATTTTTCGGCACATGGCTATTATACAATTTTGTTTATCGTGTCTCCCTTCTGATATATTCTGACTCCATTTTGTAAGAATAAGCATTGCATTCGGGTCTACCCCCGGACGGTCTTGATTTCTGATTACACAGTTTATGAGGAAACGTAACAGTTCCCCCTGTATCTCTACTTTCTGGAATTCCATAGCTCTGTTAATACATCCTGGATCTCGTCCTGTTTGAACAAAATGATATATGTTATCTAGATGCGTAGTCATTCCTGGTAACCTTGCTAAATACTCTGCGGCTCGCCTGATACGTAATGATGCCAGGACCATTTCGTCCTCTTTACCAACCACCGGGTCATATCTACAATTAACAAGGAGTTCCTTAAGCGTACGTTCACTTACGAATTTTGGTGTACGTGAATGTGCTGACTCTTGAAAGACAAGTTTATTTATTCTAGGTGATGTAAAGGTACTGCTAGCACCTCCCGTGGCCCCATCTGGGGCGTCGGGTGTGAATGGGTTCGTTGAACGTGACACAGCAACTATGGGTGTCGATACCTCTGTAGAGTCGACTGCGGAGACAGATGCGGAAACAGATGTGCTTGCCGAAGCTTGTGTCGGGACTTGCTGTTGCACGGGAACAGATACCTGATCCTGACGTTGAACCCCTCCGCCAGACGGTCTATGTGGTGTGGCGTTAGCATACTCGGGAGCTGCGTCATCTAGATATGAGGAAAGAAAGACATCTTCTGCGGTTCTGGGATGCCCTTTTGGATGTACCTTAATTGGAAATAATGGGGGTGGCAAGTCTTTTGGTATCTCTGGAGCAGCCTTAGGTAGTCCTTCGGCTAGGAGGGGATACATACCATTCATAAGAGCATTTCTCTGTCTATTTACTTGTTCTGATTTCACTCGGATACCTTCCTCAATTAATAGATTTTCTTGAGCTTTATTTGAACTTTCTTTACTCCTCTCTTCTTGTCTACGTGCTTTTTCTGTTCGTCTATGAGATTCTTTACGCCATAACTCAACAGCGTCTTTCTGTGACTGTCTGACCTTTCTTTTCCATAACTCTTCCTCCACTTTCATGATGCACTCTGCATCCCAGGTTCCCGCTGCGGGCCACCTTTGACTTTCCGGCAATCCCTTGGTATAATCTACCCATAGATCAAGAAACAATATGGCATCTAAGCCATGCTTATGGTACATAAAATGCCCTGGAGTGTCCCTAGGAGGAATAGGAACTGCTTCTTCAAGCACCCCTTTTCTGGTAGTAATCTGTCTTAACTTCGAGAAGAGCGGCATATTGACAACTGATCTGATACTTACTCTTGAATTTTCTTAATACGAAAAAACACAATAATGAACAGTGAACAATGAACAATCATTCATACCACAATATTTGAATACTTTAAACATTAAACATTGTAACAATGACCGACAATGATGACAGTCTGCCTAACTAATCACCACGCTGAATTCTTGACAATAACTGAATACTTCGGAATACTTGATATACTGCTAAACAGTACATATACACTGCTAAACAGTGCAGACCGGATTTGTGTACCCAAATCCGTCTTGACCGGCACAACCTATGTGCGCGTCAACACGCCTCCCCGGCGATGGTACTCACCGAGTAGCTCCTTGAAACGGAAGGCCTCAGAGAATGGACAGGACTCGATGACTGCGGACAGCGGACCCTCTGGACATCGGGATTTCGAAAAACCTGGTGGGCCTCTGTATACCTCGGATCTTGCTCTCTCAGCTAGGCTCTGGTCGGGATACCTCGCACTTCTCACCGCCTCGTCTGGGTTGATCGCAGCCTCAGTCGCCCCCGCTTGACCGGAGGGAGCTTACAGGAAATCCTGCTGGTACGCGTTTATGGTCCGTCCAGCTGTGGCAGGAGACCGGGCCTGCAACGCACCGCCGGCGCGTGAGATGAGAAAGTGTCCCTATTCGGGCGCCATTATGTGGTAAATAAAATCTTCTTTACCGGACTGAATTTCATACGGAATCTTAAAATGAAGTAAAATAGCTCAGAATAACAAGAGGCAGAATCCGTGGTATAAGAGGTTTTTTCTAAATGGGCTTTATTCCATTCAAAATGGCCGACTCGAGTCGCGGCCTTCAGGTTCCGTCACCAAGAAGGTTCAGGAAGTGAAGTACAATACTTTATTGACAGACATGCATTTTTATAATAAGTACATTACAATGAAACGAATGTAGAAGGCGTAACATTTGATAAGAAAAGTGACATGACAGGTACGTAATCGAAACTAGGCGTAATAAGGAATTAAAGAAACATGATTGGTTAGGATTATCAGACATAGGTGGATCTATAAGATAATACTTGGCATAGATGCGCGCGCAGCAGCATGACGTGTAATTGACGTGCAACTAGGAGGTGAAGGGGACTTGACATTAACTCTACATATGGAGACGAAAAGTCTGAGGGGTCAAGTCAACCTAATCCCAAATCATATCTAACATCCTATGTTTAAAGAACTATGTTATCCACAAGGAAGGACTTTCGGACATAATCTAGTCTATACTGACTGTGTGCGTGCACAAACGCCTAAATGTCTATGTGAGATGCGAGAGGCAGAAAACCTTCCATGGCAGCAGGGCTATGAATCATTTGCAGGAGGACGGAAAGGCTGAGTCCCTTGCTTGTGAGCTAGAGGAAATGTTTACCTAAATCACTAGACAGGAATGCATCGGCTGAAGAGAAAAATAGATAATTCGAAGGTGAAATACAGCTTCTTGGCAGGCAGGCGAAAACTGGCCGAGGCAGGCACCGTTAGCTGCACAGGGAGTAGGACAAAGTTCATGGATACAGATGCGAGCTCAAGCTGAAGCTGTCAAAGACAGAGAGCAGGGAAAGGCTTTGAGGACAGAATCGGGCCTACTTGCCTGAACTGTAAAAATGGAGTAACTGAGCCATATAAAGTCGGTGGCCTTTCATGCTTAGGAATCGAATATCCAGCCCATTGATGGCGGATCTGACAGAGAACATGTTGACGGTAGACACACATGAGTTTGCGTCTTAGAAACTGGAACTGGAGGGAACATACATGTACTTGTAACATGCATACAGAACCGTTGGGGTCCAAGATAGGGGACATAACTGATCAGGAAAATCCACATTTCCACACAAGCGCAGTGGCGCTTTTGCTGGTTGGAGTCGTAACTCCCAGCCCGACCAGAGACACAGGGACTGCCAGCTGTAACGCACACCAGGAGGTGTTTGCCGCGTTACAGACTCGGAAGTCCACAGGATCGATCGAGCGGCTGCTCTCGGTTCAGTCTTCTTGCTTGTGATTGGGGTATCGGTGACGCATCACCAGGAGGTGACTCCGCGTCCCGGTGCAGTCTGAGGAAGAGGTTGAGCGGCTGCTCCCTTCAGGTAGAGACCCCGGCTGGGTGTTTCCCTGACTCCTCGATTCTCCCCAACACTCTTCGTGCCCCTCACAGCCTACCGATTGGCATTGTCGGCCATTTCATTTCTGCCCTCTGTTGGCATACGCCGGGATCGGCGTATATGCAGAGGACGGTTAGGACCATCCGTGCTGTGGGCTGGTAACGTACTTAGCCTGGAGGATTCCAGTGACTATAACTTTTGTTTGTTCTTTGTATTTTATTTGCCTTCATTAAAAGAACTAACCCTTCACAAGTGGTTGCGTCCTCATTGTCGTGTCTGTTAAACGATCCTGAGACGTACAGGGCGTTACAGTAAGCAGGCATTGGAATTAGCAACAATTGAAGAAAAAGCATGGTACTAAGTGGGAACGAAGAAAGAGAAGCCCCAATATAATTTGATATAATTTGTCTCATCATTTGGTGACCTATAACTTCCAGAAGCGGAACAATGATCATGAAAAAAATGTGACATATGGATTAGGCCTCTCTTAATTAATTAATTCCAAATATCAGAGCATAATTGAAAGAGGCTACAACGTCAAAGGAAAGTATTGCAGTATTATCTGCAAAACAGTCCTGCAAAAGAAAAGAGGCTTAGAGTACTGTATGTGAGGTAAATAGATAACTATAAACAGTCCGAATTGCCTCATATTATTCGTAGTGTCCCTGTTCGGATCAATGAACATTTCATGAACATTTCATAAGGGCCAGTAACCAATATTGCATATGTATTCATATCTATCCCTTCTTCCATTCCAGACATAACTGGCAAGAGAAACTAAGGATTGTTAGTGTTATTCAAAGAAAACCGATTATAAGGAAGTCAAAACATGCATCTTCATCTCTTTCTCAAAAGATTCCTGAATTCTTCCTAAGTTTATCTGAGATCATTTAGGGCAAGTCCAAATCATATGTCCAACATCAGCAGTCTATGGTTGCAGCCCATCCTTTCATGTGCATTCTTAGTCATTCATGTTCATTCGCTGGTGAAGGGGCCTTGGCTTGCATAAGTAAGGGGTCCACCAGAAAATCTGGTAGACCAAACGATTCTCATGAATTCAAGGGCTCTTCAGGCTGCCATCGAGAGGATTGTCATACAAAAAAGACACAGAAAAAGAGAACATGGGTGAACCACATGTCCCATATGCCTTTGCATGTATGGAGAGTTTTGGCACAGGGTGCCATGGAAGTTAGGGAAAACTTAGCAATGGATGTTAAGCTATGAACCAGGCTGCTAACCCATCTGTATAATCATTGCTCTGTGAGGAAATCCATTTGCAGGTCAAACCAATCAGCAAAGGTATTTGAGTTTGAACCTTTCTGATGGAAGCAACCTGGCAGCTTTTCTTTGTGTTGTGTGGCTTTTGACTCCGGCTAGTTTAGTACCTGATTTCCCATTCCCTCACTTTCTTATTTTCCCCTTTTTCTGTCCCTTCATGGTAGCAGTGTTTTAGGCAGGGTTTGATTGTGTGTTTGCTTGTGTCCTCTCCTCTCTGCTGGAGGTCCTGGCAATACTCTGCGTTCTTGGGCCCTACACCTGTATCTAGGTCTGTGTGAGGACTCACAGCAACACAATCCATTCAGGAGTTTGGTAAGCACTGGCAATTGCTGATTATAGTGATAGTTACCCTTTATGGATTTAATAAACAGGTAACAATGTGTTTATTTGTACACAAGACCATATATATTCCATGTCTGCTAACCTCATTTACATTCCTAAGAAGGAGAGGAGTGGAACCCGTGGGTGTCACTCCCTCCCATCCTGTTTCCCCCTAATTCCCTATGATTGATGCGTTGTATCTAACCCATGCACGCACGAGTGAGCGGGATGACTGGGATTCCCAACGATGGTGCAGCCCTCTGCTTAACCATGACTACGAGGAAACTCTCCTAAGTCAGAATAATGTCATCTCAACTTTTCTCTTTCGTTGCGTCTTGGTGTAATAAATATTCATTAAACAATGCTAAATCAATAAGTACAGGAAACAAAGTAGAATGTGTCTGAATGAACCAGCTCATCCTTAATGACTTCTTTCTTTTTTCTTCGTCAAAAAAGAGTCATTTGGTTATTCAAACCAAGAAAATGTCAGCTCCTAATGATCAGAATTGAGTCACATAATCCCATACATCCGTTCCATCCTATGGAATAACGCACATTGCTTCCTCAGCAGTATGCTCCAAATGATGATACTCATAAAGGGCCACATGAATCAAGCGAAAAACCGGTCGCAAACGGGCAGATTCTCAGACTCTGCCCCTTTGCGATCTGTATTTTTGGATTTGGGATGCATCATCCCAAATGCAAAAATGGCAATTTGAGAAATCGCAAAAATGGCAATTACTTAATTGCGATTGCATTTAGGGGATTGCAAATTGCGATTCCCTGAATGCAATGCATGATGAAATCGCAAATAGCGATTTCGCATACAGGGGTCGCAAATTACCATCAATTTGAGCTTGATGGTAATTTGCAAAAACTTTGAAAAATGCACTAAAGTGCATTTTTCAAAGTTCCTGGTTACACACACACATGCCCGTGGGGCATGTGTGTGTGCAACATGTGTTCAAATTACAGTTTCAGGGGTGCAACAGGGTGTCCTTTTGGCAGCCTTGCACCCTTGAAATTGCATGCGCAATTTGCGAGTACCTTCTGGGTACTCGCAAATTGTGCATGCAATTCCCATTCCTTCCTATGGACCTGTAGGTCCATAGGGATGAATAGGAAGCCATTCCCTAATTGTGGAATGTTGAGGAATCGCTATTTTTTTAGCGATTCCTGCATGCATAGGCTTTTGCAATTCCTTAATTGTGATTCCTTAATAATCGCAATTAAGGAATCGAAAAAGCCTACCTTGATGCATGTGCCCCAAAGCTTCTTAAATGCAAGTATAAAATGTTCATAAGTTTTCAAACATGCATCCAAAATCGGTTCTAGAGTAGTTTCCCAGGCCAAATCAAGTCCAGTAAGCAACCAGTCGGGTACCCCTTTACTTGAACTTGATTCAACTGTGCAGGTAGAAAGGAAGCATGCACCATAAAAGAATTCCAAAACTCCTTTAACTTCACAGGATCCCAGAAAAATGTGGGTTATCCAAGAGAATACTGGAATATATGTATACTTCAATACCAAGGTCTGCCTTAAAGTCAAATTTTCATGGCAATATTTTTTACCTCTTGCACTTCATCCTGAGACGAATAAATAGCACGATCAAAGCTAAAGAGTCATTGACATTCCAGTCTGCCAAGGACTGGATTCTGTGAAGGTCTATCAAATTTCCTGTTTGATTACCTGAAGAAAGTACCACCCAGTAGGTATGGTGTCAACCTTCACTAAAAGTGCACATGAAAGGTGTGTAGTGTCTCCTTAAGAGGGTCAGAGTTGACAAGGAAAAGCTGCTAAAGTTTAAATAAAACTTCTGTGGCAATTGTTCTGTTTTGATGAAAGAGGGTGATTTAAAAAAAACTTGATAAACAAGGCACCAAATTCTCCCTGACATCAGGGCAGCAAGGAGAGCTGAGTAAGGACTTCAAAAAACACATCTGAAGGAAGCCTGCCTTGAAAGGAGCAAAAATCAGGGACAAATATGGTACCAAGTAGCGATGAAGACGATAAAAAATACGAGAACAACTGAGTTGAAAAGTATTCATTCCTCGTTGTTGTCTGACATAAAAAAAATACTTCACTCCATATTCAATTGGAAATTTCAGGCTGTAATCTCTGGACAGATCCCCACAATGGAAAGAAATATTCCTAAGGCTTGGCCACACCCATTTCTTCCAACAGATGGCATTTTCTAGGTACAAGAAGAAGACCAGGTTTGACATCTCTCCTTTAATGCATGGATCTATGCTCCAACCATCACCCTACCCCATTGACTCACCAAATGGATTTATCTAAGTCTAGATCCTCTAGATTGCTTCAGACTCACAAAGGAAAGAGCTTTCTATCTATCTAGACTTGCACACAAATATTATGGCTTGCCATCACAACCCTCCCCATCAAGTGTATACGCTTATATAGCAAAATACTATGTAATGCAAAAGCCAAAAATCCAAACAGCACCCAAGTGTTTTTGCAGCCACAAATGCTCTGTGATATTATAGATCATAAATCAACCCAGGCTTCAATTTGTGATGCAATACTCATGGGTGATCCTGGGCTCCATTACCACTACTAGGTTTACTTGTCAGAATATTTTATACAGCAATATCATCCGACATTAATACTTAAATATAGTTTACAATAATACTGTCCTATTTGGTAGATTTTCTGTCATTAACTCCTGTGGCACAAAAATTTGGTAAAGGATTTAGGACATGGTATTTATGTCAGACAATATTCTTGTACCACACCCTAGAAGACTAGGTCCAGTTGAGGGACAAGTTAAAAGCACCCTGAACATCTCAACAGGACCCTCTCACACCACTTATGTGTTCTCAACTATCACTGACTAGCAGTAGCGGCTGGTTGTGAAGGAGTAGCGGGGTGGGGGGGGAATGGGGTCATGGGGCAAAATAAACAAAAAAAGAAATAAAAAAGAAACTTACCTGCACCCAGGCACATTGTGGTCTCCTGGCCCTCTCCTCGCAGACACAGGATCCCAGCCTCCCCTGCGGTGAATCCTAACGCTGGCCTCATGTCATGAGGGCAGCGTCAGGATTGGCCTGAGTACTCGGAACTTGCGCTCCCAGGGAGAGTGGAAGTCTGTGCCTGCTCTTTCCAAACCAGCAATGTAGCTGGGGGTTGGAGAGAGCTTCAGTGCTCAATATGGTTTGATTGACTTGAGACGGACGGTCAAACCGCCATGCACACTGACAACAGTGCACTACCACTCCCCCTGTGCCTGTCATCCCCCTGGTCCCGCCCCAAAACTCGGCAGGAAAGGGAAAATAAAACGATAATAAAAAGTGATTATTATATAGTTTTGAGGCAGGGGTCTGACGCTTATACGCCATAGCACAGGAGCTGCCACTGCTGACTAGACCACATAGAACGTAACTACCCTACTGGCACCAGAACAGATGAGGGGATTTATCTCCCTAGATTATTGAGTGGGAGTCAGAGGTCGCCAAGGGCTAATGGACAGATTCTTTTTGCTGTACAAAACAAAATCCAGGACCCATCCTGTTTAGGGCACTGTGCAAAGTCCCAGAAAGCTCAGATGAAATCCAGGGAAGGCAGACTGGACATGATTTGATATGTATGTCTTCTGCCAGTGCATTCTGACACAGCAGCATAGGCTGGTTTAGCCAGCACACACTGCATTATATCCACTAGTTTGTAGGTGTCACTGAAGTTTGAAGCGATCAATGTGGAATATTTAATGCAAGATACCATTGTTGTACTGCACTATTTAAGAAACAGTAGAACATGGAACGCAAAATCTGACAAACTAAGATTTAGTTATTTTTTTGCATTCTGCCCACCCACAAACTCACTTATATGGTTTTTTTTTTTAAAACAGATTTTATTGGTCAATTTGCATATATATCGCAGAGCTCTGCACTCCAGAGTCACCTACCAGAGCAAACAAAAGGCAAGCATTACAGCAAACTACTTTTTCCCCCTCCCCCAAGAACAACAATGCAAAACATAGTAGCATTTGATGATATTGCCCTACCCCCCAACCTCCCTCCACTCCCTACCCCCCCAAAGGTCGCACTAGCCCATGCCACCCCTACTGCAGCATCAAAGGAACACTCCACAGGTCCCAACCCAAGCCCGCCACCCCCCCTGCTCCTGCCCTCTCCTCCCCATAAGCCAACCTCCGGACTTAATCCAATGGCGAAGGCTCCTCCATTGCCGGAGGTTCCAGCCAGAGGCCCCGGTACTCCGCCCATCTCTTCCATATTTTATAATGTTTGCGCGGGCACCCCCTGGCCACGAAGATGGGCTGTTCCAGTCCCATGCAGAAGTCTAGGCCATTTTTACAGGCCGCCACAGAGGGAGCCCTCGTCGCCTTCCATGCCCTGGCAATATCTTGTTTCGCCAAGGTTAGGCCCAGCAGCAGGAGATGACGTTTATATATATTTCCCCCCACCCCCTCCATAACATGCAGCAGCGCCAGCTTTGGTGCTCGGATAAGCTCCCATCCCAGAACCTCTGACAGACAGGCGAAGACTCCCCTCCAGAAGCGGTCCAATGCCGTGCATTGCCAAACTGTGTGTATAAATGTACCCTCCGCCCGTCCACAACGAAGACAGTCCGGAGAGGCGATCATCCCTGCCCGCCACAATCATGTCCCGGTGAAATACACTCTGTGTAGGTATTTGAATTGGACTAGGCGTGAGCGAATTGCTATGGCCGCCCCCCGCGGGGCTGCCAGGGCCTCCGTCCAATACTCCTCCTCCAGCCCATCAACATCCGCCTCCCAGTCCCCCCGAAGTTTCCGTAATGTAGGGGAGCAGTGTATGACCAGGGACCTATAGATGCGCAAAATCTTTTTGTCATGCAAGTCCCACATAAAAACTTTCACCTCGACTGGGCTAAATTCGGGTATGGACTCCAGGCCCTGCAAGCTAGGGGACAGCGCATGGCGCAGCTGAAGATAACGATAAAATTGCACCTGTGGTATATGGAACTCCTCCTGAAGGTCCCGAAAGGATTTCAGAGTCGTGCCCCTCAGGACATCACCCAGGGTGGAAATGCCGATGGCGTCCCATCTCCGAAACCCCTGAAGGGCCGCCATTTGGGGCAACCGCATATTATCCCACAAAGGAGTATCCTGGGTCAGGATGTTCCACCAACCCATGCGCCGCAGCGCCTGCCTCCACACCATGAACACCACTCGGGTGACTGGTGGCAGCTGGCTCCGCAGCCTTACCGAGTATAATATTGTATGCAGGGTGTGGTTCCCCATGAGATAGCGTTCCAGGGCGTACGCCGGGTCCCCCCTTTCTCCATACCACCACTCGTTGAGGACCAGCAGGTGCGAGGCCGGATAATACGAGAGGACGTCTGGGGACGCCAGTCCCCTGCTATAAGTAGATAGAAGCATGTTCGTATGGCCACTCACACCATCCCCCTCCCCACAGAAACTGTCCCAATACGGAATTTACCACCCGGAACCATTTAGGCGGAATCGGATAGGGGTGATTCTGTAACTGGTAAAGAAGTCGGGGGAGCACGACCATCTTGAAGATGGCCGATCGACCAAATAGTGTCAGGGGCATGCGGGACCAGATCTGAATGTCCGCCCTAACACGATCCCACACAGGTGTCACGTTACGCTCCCAGGCCACCGCCGGTACATCCGAGAGCACCACCCCCAAGTATTTCAAGCCACCTGCCGCCGACTGGACCTCGGTCACCCACGAGCCCACCTCCGTCTGGCCTCCCAACACCCACAGCGTGGATTTGTGGGGATTCATATATAGACCCGACGATTCCCCATAGATGCGCATTATCTGCAGAAACCGTGGCCCCGTCCTGTCAAGTGCTGTCAGAAAAAAGAGGATGTCGTCTGCGCATAACGCTATTCTATCCGAGAGACCCGTGGCCCATTCGAATCCACTCACCTGGGCGTCTACCCGCACCCAGGCAGCCAGAGGCTCCATGGCGAGAGCAAACAGATAGGGCGAAAGGGGGCACCCTTGCCGCGTTCCCCTCTGAATAGCAAAGGTAGAGGAGGTGGCCCCCGCCACCCGCACCAACGCCGTCAACCCCGTATACAGAAGTTTCACATAGGAAAGAAAGCGTGGTCCCAAATTGAGTCTAGGAAGCAGAGCAAAGAGGTAGACCCAGCTCAGGGAATCAAACGCCCTGTCCATGTCTGCCAAGAGTATTGCCGCTGGTTCCCCCAACCGCTGGATCGCCGCAATCGCCACCTGCGCCCTTCTAATATTATGCCGGGTGGCCGGCTGAGACATGAACCCCGCCTGATCCGGATGCACGAGTGATGTGATATGAGGCAGTAAACGATTGGCCAACACCTTCGCCAGAACTTTGGCCTCCACATTTAGGAGAGATATGAGGCGTGATGCTCCGGGGGGCGGCCAGACTTTTGGAATACCACCACCTCTGCATGTCTCCAATCCGGAGGGAGACAACCCCTGTCCCGAGCCTCCTCCACCACCGTGCAGTAATGTGGGGCAAACTGCACATGGTACCTACGGAAAAATTTGCTCAGGAACCCATTAGGTCCGGAAGCCTTCCCAGGGTTAAGTTCCCCCAGGGCCCTCCCCAATTCTTCGTCTGTCAAAGGGGCCTCCAACCCATCCCGCAGCTCGTCGATATCGCCCTGGGGGGCAGATCTATAATAAATTTCTCCACCATATCTGCCGATGGACATTCCCTGGGGACATAAAGGTCAGCAAAGTATGTAGCGAAACTCTCAGCAATTGATGCCGGATCAGTAATCGGGTTCCCCTCAGCGTCTAAGACGCCCGGTAAGGCTTGAGCGTGAAAGGTGCCCTGGCAAAAGCGATGCAACATCTTGCTAGATTTATCCCCCCATTGGTACACTCTGCTGCGCGTCGCCAGCCATACCTGCCGTGCCTCATCCATCAGCAGGGCTGCACACTCCTGTTGAGCCCACAATAACCGGCGCACTTCCAGAGCACTCCCCGATTCTCGGCTTTGTCGCTCTAGAATTTCTATGTTCGCCTCAGCGCAGGTCAACTTTTCCCTATGCTGCCTGCGAGACGCTGCGCACCATGAAATATCTATCCCTCTCAGCATGGGCTTCAACGCCTCCCACAGAGAAGCCACACTAGACACGGATCCCACATTTACCGTCAAATACTGAGCTATGGCCTCACCCATATGCGCTGCATATTCAGCTTTCTGAAGATTCCACACTGCCAGGCGCCAAAGAAACGGCTGCCGTCCCCTGCCTGCCTCCAATTGTATGAGCACTGGGGAGTGATCTGAGAGCCCCCGTGGCAGAATCGCCGCCGCCGCCACCCTCCCAGCCATGGCCCGGGGAACAAAGATGTAATCCAATCTAGAGAAGGAATGGTGGACTGCCGATATATACGTATACTACCGAGCCGCGCCATGAGCCTGCCGCCATGTGTCCACCCAGTCCAGTCCTGTCACAAGAGAATGTAATTTGGTTGGGAGATCTCTCCCACGACCCTCCACCCCCCCCTGTCCTGTCCACACTTGCGTTCATAACATCGTTCCAGTCCCCACCCACCACAGACATTACATCCGGTATATCGGCCCACAACGTTTGTAGCCTCTCAATTAGGTTCCACTGCAACGGGGGAGGGGCATACACACTACCTAAGATCAAAGGTTCCCCACCGACCCTGCCCCGGAGAAATAGGTAACGACCCTGCCCATCAATCCACTGCTGTTCGTGCGTGTAAGGGACCCTGCGATGTATTAGGATAGCCACACCACGAGACCCTCTCACAAAGCCTGCATGAAAGACCTGTTGGAACCCATACCGCTGCAAGCAGAGGGCCTTTGTGCAACAGCAGAATATCTGCCTTCACCCGCTTCGCATGACAGAGTATGGCCCCACGCTTTACCTTATCCAAGACCCCTTGCACGTTCCAACTCAGTATATAGAGACCTCCCTGCGTCCCCAGCCCCCCACCAGACATGTCAGCTATGGGGGATTGTATCACTGTCCCTCATTATCATGGAGCCTCGGGAGCGTGTGGACAACCTGCAGTGGACCTGTAGTGGACGTGCGACCTGAACCCAGCAACAACAACCCTTCCCCAACAAACCCCATACCTCAAATAAACCCTTGAAGTATTTGTCGTGGCGGGGTTGACCCCCACCCCCCAATGGGGGATGCAAGCCTCCCCGACCAATGGATCCCCAATTCACAGCCCATAACCTCCAGACAGGGCTCCCGCCAGTTCACACCCGACGGTAGATTAAGTCCAGTTCAGGACATCCTGGTTACCAATAGTCGAAGTTTTCACTGCACAGCACCAGTGTTCTCCATTAAGGATCCAATGACTGTCCCCCAGGGGCTGGTCCCCCGTGACCGATGGCGCTACCAGACATCGAGCGCCGCCGGGACCTTGATCGTCTGTCCCCTTTCTGCCTCCGGTCTCGTGGGCCCCCCCGCGCTGCCTCCCCCGAAGACGAGCCTGATTCCGTACCCGGCGGCGTGTGGGGCCTCACCCGCACCGTTTCGTCCGTCCATCTGAAGACCTCCTCCGGAGTATCAAACAAGTGTGTACGGGACAGAAAGACACCTCGGAGACAGGCCGGAAAGAGCAGAGCGCATGGGAGTTTAAGCTCTCTCAGCCGGGCCTTGGCGGCCATAAAAGATTGACGTTGCTGCTGGACCTGTCACGTATAATCAGGGAATATCAGGATCCGTGAGTTATTGAAAAGGAGGGGTTCTTTGGCCCTAGCCTGCTTCAGGATGGCATCTCTGTCCAAATAATTCAAGAATTTGGCGATGACAGGCCGCGGGCGAGCCCCCACCCGGGGCTTTTGCAGGAGAGCCCGATGAGCCCGCTCCACCACGAAGCATCTGGACATCGCATCGGGGGGAAGCCAGTCCTCTAGCCAAGCGGTGAGAAAACGCTCCATGTTTCCCTCCTCGCAGCCCTCCGGAAAACCAACGAATCGTAGATTGTTACGTCGGGCCCGTCCTTCCGCATCTTCTGCTCGGTGCAGGAGGCCCTTTTGGATGGTCTCCATCGCTGCCACTTTTCGTTTCAACTCTGCAACGTCATCTTCCACCCCAGAGATACGCGTCTCGGCCTCCGTAATCCGGCCCACCGCATTGCGTAAGTCTTGCCGCAGCAAAGTAACATCCGCACCAACTGCCGCTATCTTTGCATCTAACATGTCTCTGGACTGGGTAATGGCGGCCATCAGGGCCGCGTTGTCCGTCCCCGCTCCTGGTTGGCCTCCAGTGGCTCCCGCCACCGCCCCTGGACCAGTAAACTTGTCGATAGGCCCCTGCCTGGCCGCGCCACCGCCACCCTTGTCTCTGGTCATGGTGACGCCGTGTGCACCTAGGGCTGGCCCGCCCCTGCTCGAGCGATGCACAACCCCAGAGTATAACTGATCCCGCGGCCTGCTCCGGCCGCCGATTGCGCCCCGGTGACCCCGAAATCCACTCCTCCGACCCTCCGAGCACTCCAGATATGAGGGGCCGCAGACCCCGCCTCACCAGCTCCCGCAGTGACCAGGGGCCGGGCGGATCTCACCCACTCATACCGGCTAGGATGATGCGTAGGCGGCGACCGGCTCCCCCAACAGTCCGTCCCGCACTTCCGCAGCTCAAACCAGAGGGACTCCCTGAGCAGGCCCCGACAAGGGCGGCGGGGTGCCAGCAGGCGACCCGATCCTCTGTGCCAGCCCCTCGACCCAATAGTGTCACCAAGTCCCAATACTTAACCCCCTCCGTGGAGTATCGTCAAGGGGCGCAGGGGCCTCCCTCCGGCTTCCTCACCAACGACACCGCAGGCCCAGACGATTGCAACTGTCAGCGACGGCAATTCTGTGGGTCTATGAACCCCCAACTCGGACCAGCTGTCTCTCCGCTCTCCCAGTGTGGCTAGCTTTGCACAAGGACAGAGGGTGCACCACCACTCCACTGACAGACCCCCATGCAGATCCTCCCACGCGGCCCGATCCAGCCGTCGATCGTCGTCAGCTCCACCGACCATGAAGGGGGGGGAGGGAACAAGGGCTCAGCCTCCGCTGCCACCCCAGAGCCAGAGGCCAAGCATCCAGCAAGATCCCCGTAACCCCACGCGGCCCGACAGCGCCGCCGATCCCCCCGCCACACCAGGATAATGGGGCACTGCAACACGGAGGCCCACCGCCCCTGTCGCCGGCCGCCTCCGCCCTCGAGCGCCTCCGATTCCACTCCGGCTCAGGATCGACCGCCTCTCCCACCTTATGCACTCCTCCTTACCGCCGCGGCCCGGCCGCCGGATCACTCCTCCTCCTCCTCGCTGTGCTCCACAACGCAATCGGACGACAAGCCTCCCGCCACAGGACCAGTCCGCCCTCTGCCGCCGGGTGCGCCCTCCAGCCCGGCCGAGCGCCTCCGTCTGCCCCTCTCCCGCAGCAGGGAAGCGGCACGCCGCCCCTGAGGCCTCCTGTGCTCTGCCGGGCCTCTCCCGCGTTGCGGCGAGAACTCGGCGTCACCTCGGCACCCGGCTCCCAGACTTCACGAAACGGGGTAGAACCGGGTGCTACGCCTCCGCCACACCATTCAGTGCCACCGAGTCCGGGATGCCAGGATATATGTCGGATGTATGTCGGGCTGACGGAGCCAGCCTAGGACGCGACCACCATGTTGGCTTTCCAAGCCACGCCCCCAAACTCATTTATATGTTTAAAGACACATTCTTATCGATAAATTGTAAAATATAAAGTTGAAAAAACAAGCTGCAAATACTAGATAACGTGCACCAAACAAACACTTTGTTTAACCCAGGGCTCAGATATGAAAACAAAGGGCACCGTTCACCAATGTTATGTTATGTTATGTGACATGGATACCTAGACACGGGCTTCCCAGCGCTAACAGGGATTATCAGAAAAATAATGTGCTGATAATATGAACAGTTGAGTCTTTGGTTGCTTTCTAAAGCTGAGCAGGTTGCTGTTGGCTCTTAGGTGAATGGGTAGTGAGTTCCAAAGCTTGGGCACCAAGTAGGCAAATGACCGCACTCCTATTCTAGCCCTTTTAATTCTGGGAGTTTGCCAGAAGGAAGCGGTTGTTCGTCCTTAGCTATCATGCTTTGTTATGCAGGACAATGAGATGACTAAGGATGTGTGAGCACTGAGCATGTTTTACCTTGTGTACAATGCTGAGAGCTTTAAATTCTATTATTTTTTTTTATCGGCAGCCGGTGCAGGCTAGCCAGGAGTACAGACTGTGATTTTGGAAGGCACAGCAGAACTCGGGCTGTGGTGTTTTGAATAACCTGCAGTCTCCTGGTGATGTAGGCAGGTCTGCCTAGGTGGTGCGAGTTGCCATAATCTAGACACGAATGTAAAAGGCCATGTACCACAATTCTCCGGGCTTCCACGGGGAGCCATTTGAACGTCTTCCTAAGGGCTCCTAGAAGACCAAAGCATGCCCCTGCCACTTTCTTAGCCTGGGATGCCATGGTAAGATCTTTATACAGCAAAATACTTTACTTCCAATTTAGGGCAAGGGTGTTCACCCAGGCATGAAGGCCAGAGGAGATGATCCCAACGGGATGGGTTATTTCCCATCACCATGATCTCCATCTTATCGCCATTTAGTTTCAGGCAACTGGTAGCCATCCATGTATTCACGCGTTCCAGGCAGGTAAACAGATCCACCACAGTTTGACTGATATTCGGTGCCAAATAAACAACAATCTGGGTGTCGTCGGCCTACGACACCATAGTAAAACCAAATACACTGATAATATCAGCTAATGGACGTAGATACACATTAAAGAGAGTGGGGCTCAGGAATGAGCAACGGGGCACTCCACCTTTGAGCTGATGGACCTCTGACAAGCAGTATCCTTCTCTGACCTGGAAGCTTCAGTTGTCAAGAAATGAGGTCAGCCATTTTAATACCTTGCCCATGATACATAGCACCTCCATCTTGTGTTGGAGGATAGAGTGGGAGACGGTGTCTAAGGCGGCACTCAAATCAAGGGGAATGAGCGCAGCTGACCCTACTTGATCTAAAGTTTTCTTGAGGTCTTCCATGGCCAGTAAGAGGGGGATCTCGGTACCGTATCTGGGTCTGAAACTGGTTTGCGTCTGATGTAGTAGGTCATGGGTTTCCAGAAAATCTATCAGTTTCTCTAAGATCTTACCAACACATAGGACCTGAGTTATTGATCTATATTTCTCAGTCTTGTCAGGATCTAGGGCGGGCTTTTTCAAAACCAGACTAATAATCGAGTGCTTCCAGAGGCCAGGGACTTGTCCAATTTCCAGCATTAAGTTATACATAACGGTCAGAGCTGATATTATGATATGTCCTACTTTCAGCAGAATACCTATAGGTCCAACGGGAAGCCAGATTTAACTGTATTCGCTGCTTCCCAAATAGCAATACTGCTTAGTTGTCTGGTAGTCCCTCATTAGCAGCAAGGTGCAGGTTTGGGTCCCCTACCAAGGAGTCATAACATAACATAACACGTGTATTTGTAAAGCGCACGTTCACCACTACGGGTATCTTGGCGCTGAATAACAGATGTTTATTGTTACCCAACTCAATGGTACTCATTTTATCGACCTCAGATGGATGAAAGGCTGAGTGGACCCGCCGGGATTTGAACCTGTGACCATGAGGTCGAACACAGGCCCCTGCAGCAGACGCATTAGTCCACTGAGCCACCAGACCCGGCTGGGTCAATGAGAGTGACTTTACTGAGGAAGAAATTGGCAAGCTCCTCACAATGTTTCTTAGAATGGGGAGGGCCCGCTCCTGCAACTTTAGTTTGCAGAAAGAAATTTACAATGCATAGATTTCTTTTGAGGCTTGTGAGGACTGGGAGATCATATACACAAAGTCTGCTAACCTGACATTACTGATTGTGTGATTTTGTAATGCTTTTATATAAATTACCTTCTTCTCTACATTGCATTGTGCCCTTCACCTTCTTTCCTTTCTCATACATTACTTTTTTAGCTTCCTAATCTCTGATGTAAACCATGTAGTACTGTTACTAGTTCGGGAAGACTTCTGAAGTTTTCTGGGATGAGCACCTCTAAAGTAGACTCAATCCACTCCTCAAATGCCCAGTAGGCGGTGCTGACATCCCCATCCTTACTCCGACCTGAGACCTGCAATTCCTATGTCCAAAGTATGATGTCAAGTTTGGACCACTGTCTAGTCAGTTTGTTGTGGGGGCGCTAACTTTAGATAATCCAATCCTTGTGATGGAAAACTTAACCAGCAGATGATCTGAGCAAGGTACAGGTTGGGGGTCATTTACCATCATATTGGTCATGTTGGGAAAAATAGGGTCCAATATACGACCTTTATTGCATGTAGGGAGCGTGACTGTGTGAGCCAAATTGCTGTTAGGTCTTGTTTAAGATTTAGTGCTTGTGTGCAGGTGTTTTTGTCCAAATGGATGTTCAGGTCCCCCAGCAGAGTAAAATTCGCTGCTTGAAGGCTGTGAAGTGCTATCATTTCCAGGATGGACTGTACACATTTCGTAGTAGGCCCTGGTGGTCGATAAAGGAGCAGGCTTGAGAATGTAAATGAATGCAAGAGATTAATAGAGAACATCAGGTTTTCGCAACGTGCGATGATTCACCAGGTCTACACTGACGTACAGCTTGTCTCAGTCAAACATAAAAGCACATAAAACATAAAAACTCAAGTTTTCAAGCATTAAAAACCAATAAATACCAAAATCAGGACAATGTGCATATGTCCTAACGCTATGCTGGCCAAATAACTCAGCATTGTTTATCACTGACAGTTAAATTTAAAAGGCCATACACGTTAAACACTCCAAACTCCAAAGCAAAACAGATATAAAAGAGAAAGGCTAAACCATGCATGAAATATTACAAAAAAGAACTCATAAAAATGACCATATTAACCATCGACAAATGCCCCATGAAAGCTGCCCATATGGATGTTGTTCAAAAATTAAGCAGGACATATATAAATATATAGGGCACAATGTTTACACTTAACGTGAATAGGGCTATGTAGATGAAGGAGGGACAAGGGAATGGGAGACATAGGTGTTGTCTGAAAAGGAGAGTTGTTAATCATTTCCTCATTTGTTGAAGGATGGGGTCCAAACACAAGTTCACAGTAAGCTCCTTCCAGTTATTGAGGGCATAGCTCAAGAAGGCATGCACTTTGTTTTTGGCTTTGTGTGTTTCCTTGATCTCTACACTGGCCAAGTGTGAGCAGAGCCCCCCTGGGTTCTAGACTGGTAATGAAGATGGTCAGATATAATAGTTCTAGGCTATTGGGGGAATCAAAGGTCACCAAAAGAGGGTGGGCCTAAATATTTATAATTGGAAAGCAGTGCTTGTCAAATTGGAATGAGAAGACAATTTTAAGGACGGTGTTGGAGCTGTTCATGTGGGATTAAAATCCAGAGAGGAAGCTTTGGTGAGCCACCATGACGGATGCTGCCTACAGGTCTGGTAGCACCGGGAGGTGTGAATCTTCTTTGTTTGTTTTTGGCGGGCAGTGAGGCAGATCCCAAATGGGTACATTTAGAGCAACTTGTGACTGTCAATATTTACAGTCGGATGGTCAGGCTATACCGAGCATTAACCAATTAAGTGGAAGGGGGTGATGGCTGGATATTGGAGAGTTTGCCTGAGTCAAGGTGTTTTTTCAGGAGGAGGAGTATTAATCCTTTTGTTTCAGTGAGGAGAAGAGCCTGTCTCAAAAGAGAGTTTGACAATATGAGAATTAGCACCCCTTGAGAGTTTTGAAGATGGAGAAGGGTATTGCTTTACATGACATCGTTTTTGTTTGGTTGTTGGTGCTCACAAGGGAACCAATGGAGAGAGGCTCAAAGGAGTGCTATCTGGAGATGCTAAGGCAGTACATGTGTGGAACCCTAACAGGGTGTTTGGTTAGCCTATATTGTGCTTGTAGGTGGTGAATTTCATGAAGTAGTGATTGATGCTGGTTCATTTTTTGCACTGAATCTGGGATGACACAGGAAGTGGTCTGATGCCATGTTTGACATTAACAAAGGGGGACTTTCATTGTTGGTCTGGACTAAAGTATGTTCATTGTATTTAGTGTTTGTATGTTTATAGGCTGTTTTGAGTGAGTTTTGATTTTCACTGGGTTAGGTTTGACATCGGCTTTTTCAAGTTCACACAATCTCTCTATGTTATTATTCACGTAACAAGGTAATAATGGTCTGGATTTAAGGTGTTTAGTGTTGGGTGGTGGATGTTGTAATTCTCACCTGTTGTTTCCACAGGGACGAGATGCAAGATATAAAGATAGGTCCCAACTTCCCCCACCCACCAATGTCAGCCCAAAAGTGTCAAAGCCAACATGGTAGATATGGGGGAAGAGGGGAAACAAAACAAGGAAAGGAAGAAGGGAAAGAAAACACTGCATCAACATGCATCAGGTATGGATATTCTTGTTGGAACGTTCTTATGTGATTCCTGTAGTGGAAATAAGGTTATATGTATCACAAAAGGCATGTAAAAAAAATGAATATACACTGAGGTTAAAGATATAAGGCGATAGGATAACTACCTGGAGAATTCCCTTTTCCACTAAGGAATATAGGTATTTAACAACAGGGTCAGTGGTATATATACCTATGGAAGAGATATGATATGATGAACAAATACTCAGAACAACACAACACAGTAATCAAAAGAGATATACATAGAACCAAGAGAAAACCAAAAAATATATTCTCCCGGAAAGGATAATAAATAATAAACAAATATACACAAAAGTGTGCAGGGCTAGTTGCTAAGAATATAACAGAGCCCCCTTAGAACTCAGGAGACTAATATTATCTATTCTTCTTATTTATAGCCATCAAGTAATACCAGCAAGGTAACAGAATCTCCATGAACCAAGGGGACTCTCTCAGATAAGTATATATATAAGATGTATGCAAAAGTAAAAAAAATATGTTACCACATAAACGAACATGGGTTCTTTGTGAGAAATATCGGTGTATTTTCTTTATAGGAAACATAAATGAAGTCCAGCGACGTTGACCACACCGCCAAACTCAGGGAAACTCTGGAGGCCCTGCAGCGTTGGCAAGTATCAATAAAGCAGAAATGTATTTGAAGGCCCCAGGAGCGTTTGGAGACGTCAGCGAAGTGGAATATATTATGAAGGCCCCAGCAGATGTGGAACCGTCAGCAAAGCAGAGCAGAGAAATGAAGGCCCCTGAAGATTATCAGAACCAAGGATTCCGGCAAGAAGACTCCCACGGTCGTAGGAGAACCTGGAAGAAAATCAGGTACATGGCGAAAGGCAGAACAGGAGACATGCACGCATCACAAGAATTCAAAGCGCTCCTCCGTCCTGGTCAGCCCCTTTTGTTTCCGGCTTGCTCTGCCCGGCACATGCGCAGTTGGAGCAAGCCCGACAGATGTGGCAAGATCACTTATATTATGGAGTGTGGTGTTGAGTGTTCCTGGCATTGTCTTGGCAGCTGCAGGGCTGGACAGATGGTCAATAAGCTTCTGACTGAGAGAGATTACTTTTCTGTGGTATGAGTGAAGGATTTGCAGAGAGGATGGGGAAACGTGTTTTGCCATTGGATTCATGTTGCTATGTGTGGGGTGAGATTCATGGATGTAATGCTGTTTTCATTGCATTAGAAGCAGTATAAGTTAGCATGGTAAAATAAGTCAATAAAATTGGCGTTCATTGTCTTCTTTTGTGTGAAGGAAGTGACCCGATTAGGGCCACCCGGGTCACTCGCAACCACCTCTCAGCCTTCCATACAAATGAAGAGTGGGTCAGAGACAGTAGAGAATGCAAACCAAGCATATTTTATTCAAGGTACACTCAAGTGGAGTCCAGTCTGACCAGCCTCCTGCAATTTCTGCAGACGGACTGACTTCAGCAAGCATAGAGATACATTATGTACATTTCTGAACCAAGAAAGTCCCAGCCCATAATGGAATTCTACTAGCAGGTGCAGCTAAAACAAAGAAGTACAGTAGGATGAGTTTTGACTCTGAGAACGGGCACACGCTATCTCAACGCCAAGGTCACTCTGCCTGTGCCCGCTGCTCTAAGGGTGGGAGCAAGCCTATCTAGACGGAAAGGCATACACTAACAAGAACAGTGTATTCATTAGTACAGTGAGGCTCAACCTTGGGGAAACGTAGATCATCGCAGCTGCTTTCAGTGGGGCAGAGAGACAGAAGTTAGTTTCAATCATGACTCAAAATGGCGGCTGAATATAAAATGGTGTCGCAAATGCTAACTTAAGACGTACAATGCATGAACAATTCAGCTAAAACATTTTTATTCTAACAGACCCTCCTTTTAGCATTTGCTAAACCATTCGAGAATTTGGGAACAGGGGAGATGCAATATGCAGAGAAACAAAAGACATCAAAACTCAGAATTATTCATATATTCAGTATCGGAAATTGACATTGCAATGGATGATGCAGTACCAAATACGCCCTCATCAATCGGCGTCATGTTGGCAATATCTTTTCCCAACATGATGGCAGCACTAGTGTCAGGAGCTTTCTTTTTCTGTTTAGGAGTGAGAACTGTTATACAATAAGTGCAGCAGGTCGGAAGACAGTGTATGCAAAGACAACATGTGAAGAAAATACCAGCAATCACAGCTAGAAAGTTAAGGATCTTACAGCCCCAGGACGTAAACACACCCCAGAACCACCCAGCGAGAGTCCAAGTACCATTTTCTTGGTGTATGTCAGATGATAGCCTATGCAACTTCTGTATGGCAGCATACATATTGGGGGCGTGGTCAGGTATGTACACACAACAGCTCCTGCCAATAACATGACAGGCCCTCCCCGATCAGCAAGGATGATGTCTAACAACATCCGATTTTTTAAAGTAACAAGTCTCGTAGCCTGGAGGTCAGCAGTAATAGCGGTCAGTATCCCTGCTGGTGTATTAATAACCCCTTCCACCACTCTTGTGAACCGACGAAGCTGGAGGCTATTAGCCATGGGGCCAGAGAAAGGTACGATACCCTTCATGGTATCCTCAAACTGTTGTAAGGTGGTGTGTGTCTGATCTATAGCTTTCGTGTCAAATATCCTTCTAACTCGGGGCAAGTATACACTTTTACGCTGTAGCTGATGATTTTTATGATAATTGGATGGAGCTATAAACACAGGGGGGAGGAGAAAGGAGAGATAACACCCGACCGACCAACCCCTCGGGAGCCAGACATAAGCTTGGGACATTAGGGGGTGATATTAAGGGCGGACCATTGGTCGTCCTTAATTGATATGTGGAATTGCATCTGCTCTCCCCCACCTCCATCCTCCCGGTCCCCTGGACACAGAAACTAGCTGTTGTGTTAACCACTGACACTAGTATTGGCTTGTCCTCTGTAACATTATAAACCTGGAAAGATTGAAAGTACTCAGACATATTAAACCCCTGGAAATCAGACATTTCCATTCGAAACCAGGACTCATTCCTTACTGTTTTGTATGAGTTCATACAGGACCTTAAAAAAAAAAACCAAACGTCTCTTGTCCTGTCGGTCCTACGGGGGGACCCTATGATGGAACTGTACATTCTGTCCCAAAGTGCGAGATTCATCAGATGTCCTATCCAGAGTAGAGGTTTGGGGATGGAGACGCACCATACTGAGCAATTCAAACCAACCCTCGCAACTACTGATGTATGACAGGGGTATGGACAACAAATTATCACTTTTATGAGTCACTGAAGCAAGCAATCCACAAACCCAACAGTTGGTGGTATTAGACACTTCATGAGCCTGATGCAACATTTGTATAAATACATTATCTGTGTAAGACTTTCTGTGCTCTCCTTTGTGACGGGCCAAAGTAACAAACAAATGTTCAGGGGGGATGGGTGTTGTACCAACCAAAAAATGTACAGGATACTTCTGCTCCAGAAACCAGGACATTCCCATTGCAATTATTAGTGCAATCACAACTATTGATGCAAAAAGTATTTTACTCTTTTTGGACTAGCCCTGTTGCGCTAATCGCGATGATGTAAATGGCTGTCCCTATTATTTTTTTTATAAACGGATGTCAAGGGAAAGTGTTCCCAGTGTCCGTCAGAGCCTCACTAGTAGACTCCTATTGTTCATCAACGTTGGCGCTCTTGAGCACCGGTGGTGGAGCTGCTCAGTTCTAGCTCGCGATGAATCCCATGTCGCCCAGTATAATATACCCCCCCTCCAAGGGAGCATGTTCGATTTATCCTGTCCAATGTCAGAACAATGCACTAATCTCGCCTCACCCTAAACTAACACCGTTGGTACTATTGACAAAGTACACCCTGAATTGCACAGTCTATCCCTCATTAATCTGACTTCTCCTTTGGTGCACTGTCCTTCACCCGAAGACGCAAATTGTACCTGGTCCCTCCAGGCACAGAAAGGTCAACGAAAAGGGGCTCAGGCACAGAGGGGACAGTGGAAAGGGGCTCCTTAATGGGTCTGATCTCCGGGGGGGTGTCTCGTTTAGTACTTATTTTCAGCATTCGCTTGCGTCCACCTTAGAATCGCATCACTGAATGGGATGAACTGAGGCACCTTCTCATGCTCAGAGTTCCCAATGCCTTCCCTTACCCACTGATCATAGGGCAAGGGCAGGGGTACTCGGCCGCAGTGCATGGAGTGTATCCAGTGCTTTCGGCCGGTGAATTTTGTGGTGGTGCGAGTAGCTAGGAGGACCTAGATAGGTCCCTTCCAGAGAGGCTCCAAACTCTATTTCCGCTGGAAGTTCTTCACCAAGACATAGTCAACCGGCCGAATATCATGTACGGGCCCCTCAGGTACAGGTGGAGGGCTTGTGTATCTGTTGTTGAATAGAACACAAATCTTTAGTTAACTGGTACAGGTAATCAGTCAGTAAAGGATACTCGATCTTAGAAAATTTACGACGTCGTGGGACACCCCAAACATTCGTCGGGCGTCTGAACACAACCTCATAGGATGACAATCCTGTCTTAGATTGTGCTATTGCTCTTGTGGACAAAAGAGCTAATGGAAAAGCATCTGGCCACTGTAATCCTGTTGTCTCCTGAATCTTTGCCAACTTCAGTTTGAGAGTACCATTGTACTTCTCAACCACATCTGCTGACTGGGGGTGATTTGCAGCATAAAATTTCTGTCTGATGTGTAGTCCCTCACAAACCAGCTGGATAACCTTGGCATTCAAATGACTTCCGTTATCACTCCGGATCAAACGGGGCAAGCCGAAGTTAGAAAAGAACTCCTTCAGGAGTATCTTTGCAGTCGCAATGGCTGTACTTTCTTTAGTGGGGTAGGCCTCCACCCATTTACTGAATGCACAGACAACGGCCAACACATACTTCAAATCATTGACCCTGTCTATTTCAATGAAGTCTATCTGGAGGACCTCAAAAGGAAAAGTGGGAGGTGCAAAATTACTGGGTGGTGTAGGGGTGCCCTTGCCAGGATTATGCATTATGCATTATGTACCCCATGCAGTATTTCACTATGTGTAGCTGTCTTGGGGATGTTGTCATTTTGCCATACAGGGTCTAACAGTTTGCAAATACCCTTAGCTCTGATATGGCCTGAGCCGTGGGCCATTGTCACTACAGGAAGAACATAAGCATCTAGCAACATCCATCTCTGCTTCCCTGACATCAATTCAACATCCCTCATCATTCAGATTTGCTGTGCTTTCCTGTCACACCGCTAATTCCTCCATCGTGGCCTCACTCTGAATGTCCTTTACACTCTCAAGTGTATCCTCAAACATGGAGAACTCGAGCACTAACCCAGCTGGACCTGCTACAAACATCCTTTTCATCTTTGTTCGGGCTGTTTCCTTAGCTGTCTGATCTGCAAAAGCGTTCCCCTCACCCACCTTGTCAGTAACCTTCTTATGAGTGCTGCACTTCACAATTGCTACTTTTGTTAGGGAGTCTCAGAGCAGACAGAAGCCTATGTATAAGAGAGCCGTACTGAATGCGTGCCCCATGGGAAGTAAGGAACCCTCTCTCTGCCTAGAGCCGCCCGAAATTATGGGCGACCCTGAAGGTGTACTGTCTGTCAGTATAAATATTAACAACCAATCCCTTGCTCAATTCACAAGCTCAAATAAGGGCAACTAATTCAGCTGCCTGGGCGGACTGATAGGGAACTCCTGATGTCTCAAGTACAGTGTGCAGCGTAGTAATTGCATATGCTGCAGTGGTGGTGCCATCTGGTAGTTTGAAACAAGAGCCATCGACATATAGTTCCATTTGGGGGTCAGATAAGGGAACATCATTCAGGTCTACCTGTCCCTACGTCTCTTCATCCGTCCAAAAAATGAAATCATATATGTCAATCTCCTCATTCTCAGAAGAGAGGGGTAGTAACATGGCTGGATTCAGAGAGGCACAACGTTTAATTGTAATTTGTTTTGGAAGTGTTAGCTCATAACCTGTCAGACGCACACTGGTGAGGTGCTGTGTCCTTGTCTTTTTCAAAAGTGTATCCACTGCATGGGGTACATTAACTGTGAGGTCAGTATCGAGTACGAGTCCTACCGATTGTCGTATTGAGACGGCCACAG
The DNA here is from genome assembly GCF_964204655.1 of Triturus cristatus. Taxonomy (NCBI): domain Eukaryota; kingdom Metazoa; phylum Chordata; class Amphibia; order Caudata; family Salamandridae; genus Triturus; species Triturus cristatus. Next base: position 821,188,671 of record NC_140585.1, on the reverse strand, counting down.
CCGCTAACGTTCTCAGACAGCTCGGGAGAGCTCGGGCGACAGGGTCAAGAACAGCAGAGAAATAAGCGCACAGTCATTGCTTATCCCTGCATTTTTGTGTTAAAACAGAAAGCGCAAAACCACCCAGCTCATGGACATGCAACACGAAGCATTTTGCATAGTTAGGGGTACCAAGCACTGGAGCTGAGCAAAGCTCAGTTTTATTGCGCAAAAGAGTGCAGACACTCTGGCATCCAAAGCAGGGGCTCAAGCACATCTTTTAGTGTTAGTGCAAGCAGAGGCTTAACAAGAAGTGATTATCCAGGTATCCACTGCCTGCAATGGGAAGTGATACCTATGAAAGTGTGCACATCTTTCTGAGTTTGCGGAATAGGCATTTTCACAATGGCACTGATTTACTCAGGGGTCAATCTCCTACCCTCCTTTGACAGTAGGTGACCTAAATACAATACTGAAATTTGGAAAGTGATACCTTATGACCATGGTCAGCTAGATGGAGCAACAACTTATCCGTGCTATCTCTGCAATATCGTTCTGTGTCTGAGGCGATGAGCAGGTTGTCAACATATTGGAGTAATACATTACCTGTAGGGAGCGACAAGGAATCCAGATAACTTTTCAATGCCTGACTATAAATACTCAGATTCTCTGAATAACCTTGAGGAGCGTGACAGAATCTAAAGCTTCTACCAGCTAGGGTGAACCTGAATAGATACCTGCTGTCAGGATGAATGGGAATACCTTGGAAGGCATTTTTCAAATCAATGACAGAAAAGAATTTAGCAGAAGAAGGAGTCATCGTTGAGAGAGTCGTAATGTCAGGGACCACCGGAAACTGTGGAATGACTATTTTGTTAACTTCTCACAAATCAATCACAAAGCGATAAACATCTTTGTGATTCTCAGAGGGACCTGATGGTGTCCTTTTAAGAATAGGAAGAATAACAATTTGCAGTCGTCTCCTCAACCACTCCTTTCTCAATCAAATCCTGCACAATTTTGATCAAACTTCGCTTACCTGCCTGCGGTATCTTATACTGAGGAATACGGGGAAAAATAGCACCTTCCTTGACGTGTACCAAAACAGGCGATATCTGCAACAAACCCACATCTGTGTCACGCGTTGCCTACAGTGTGGGTTGCACATCTTTAAATTCAGCAGGGAGAGGTGCATTTTTAGACAAACACTGCGTAGTGTACACAACATTCGGACCCACTGTCATGTAGACGCCCTCATGGGAGCAATAAATTGTGGCATGCAATTTCTTCAATAGATCCAGACCCATCAAATTTTCTCCACAACTAGACGTCAACAAAAATGGCTAATCCACAGTAAAAGGACCAATAGTCAACGCAAGAGGTTTAGAAATGGGGCTCACTACCAGTACACCAGAAAAACCTACCGAAACATTATTATGGCCAGACAGAGCCGCCCCAGGGACCAGGGACCGAGAAATAGATCTGTTTGTCGCACCTGTATCCACCAAAAACTCCTTAGTCGAACCATGCACGTCCGCACTAACGTACGGACCTCGTTGGTCTACAGGTATTAAAACTTATCCTTTACCCTGTCCCCGGCTGTCCTAGCTGTAAGACATCCCGGTCACCTCATCTCAATCATAGTCATCATGATAGGACTGTTTGCCCTGAGGGTCGTCAAAGTAGTTATGATCAGTACGACCCTGCGATGTCTTAGCTGTCTGAGCCCTGTCCTACCCGCCATCTCCACGGACCCGTCCACAAGACGCCCGTTCTCTTGGGACCACCACCTTCTGCAAAAGCACTGGACACTTGCTGCGCCAGTGTCCCTCCTACTTACAATATGCACACTGATTCGGTCCCCCCGGCGTAGTATTCCTGCTAGTACGGGGAGGCTGTCGGGCTAAACCACCACATCCTCTACCGTTCCCTCTGGAAGCCTGCTGCAAAAACACCTTTATCTTCAAATCCTTATGCTTCTTCTCCATCTTTTCCTTATCCTTCTTTTCCCTGTGCTCATAATACTATGCCATACTCAAGATAACAGAAGGGGAAGAGGTGGACCAGGTGCTCTCGGAAGCCTGTAATCAAGCCACGATCTCAGGGAGCAAATTTGAAACAAATTTACTAACAGACAAACGCATACCACCCTCAATCGACAAGTCCTGTCCACTATAATCCAAAAACACACTTTCGAACCGAGTGAAAAAGTCGGACACACTCTCATCTTTCTTCTGACGACAGGCCGAAAGCTTGTACCAATCAATCTTTTGGGTGGGATAAGGGCATGCATATAAGTGATAATCGGCCAGGCAGAGCAAGTATCTCTGCCTTAGGCTTCTCACCAGGCTTCCTGTCCTAATCCCATATTTTAATTTGGTCCCAGGTACCACCCAATTCTGCAACGTGATCCTGTATATGTACCTGTCTCCGAAAATCAACCGGAACCAACAAACCAAAGAACATTTCGATATCCGCGAGGAATTGACCGAGGCCGCTTCTTCGACAGTGATGACCACTGTTGAAGAAGCGGCCTCGGTCAATTCCTTGTACTGTGCAGTAGGATTTTTCCTGGGGTCAGGTAACTGAGTTTTCAGGGACAAGACCTAACACCTTTTCCATGGTGTATAAACCCACTGTTACTGGAAACAGGCCTCTACCCTTGGCCTAGACACATTATCATGCTGATCCCATAGCTCTGGTATCTCGGAATGATATATAGAATACACCTCCCTCATCTGGTACTGAGATACCGGGGTGGGGCTCTTTTCCAGTGGCCTTCCCCGATAGGCAACCAATGGCATGAGCAGGCTCCATATCAGTAACATACACATGATCCCTAATATCGTATATGATCTGCGGTGCTGCACCCTTGAAATGCTGTTCCCAAAGTCCAATCAAAGTAGCCGACGTGCTTAAGGGCATGCTGCACAAAAGGCTCATAATCTTTCATGATACTCCACACATCTTCCACACTGTAAATAGGGTTACGAGCCCACTGTGCTGCATAATTAGCCACCACCTGTTTCTCTGCATCTCCCACATCGGAACGGACCAATGTACGCCCCATACGCTCTTTAAGTTTCATCCACTCTATCCTGAGGGTCACGCATTGGTGTCTCACTACTCAGTGATGTCGGGGAATGGAGGAACACAGTGGGGGTGACAACAGAGGGAGCAGGCACTAACGTCATTGTCGGCTGCGTTGTGGGTGTAAGAACTGGAGGGAGAGACGTTGAAGCAATTGGTGTTGCAGGAGCACTAACACTCACAGTTGCCACAGACGGCGAAGACTAAGAAAGGACAGGAGGTGCCGTGGCCAAGGCAGTTTGATATACAGTAACAGGAGCAGAAACAGCAAAGACAGAAGAACCGGGTAGCTAGACCTGTGGGGGAAGAGCGGGATATACCCTCTGTGGGGCATACGGAGGTGGAGGTTGAGCATCTAGCAGTTCCTCTACAAAAGTGTCATTTTCTTCTCTGGCTACATACGATTTATCAATATTCAGTCGAAACTTCCTATCTTCACGTTCTATTCCCATCTCCTGCTTCTCTCTGTCATGCGCTACAGCTTTCTGAGTCATTGTTTGCATCCTCCCGTTCCGGGCCTCTTTCTCTGCTTTCATTCGCTTCTGTTTCGTTGCGCGCGCTGCATTGCAAAATGCGATGCAGCGCGCGCAAAGGAATTCGTTTTATTTATTTAAATGTGTACTTACCTCCGTTCATCCATATTCCAGTGTTTACATTTCCCCTCCCTGCCCCTCTCCCGCCCCGCCTCACTGCCCCACCGAACTCCCTCCACGGACCGCTACTGTTAGCTAGTAACATGCAACTTTGATAGTGACCTCAGTGTAAACAGAATAGATGTTTTGAAAATGCATTTCTTTAATTCAAATATGATAAAAGTACGTCAAAATATGATTCATTAGAAAATATAAATTGAAACATTCTAATCAGTATATACATATACACATAAATAAGGAAAAGACAAAAATTATACATAACAATAAATCACTAAAATAATCCAATTAGCACACAACTATATAAATGTGATCAAAGCAAATCACGACAAACATATAACACAGTAATGATGAAAAGGTGGCTGTATGATGGGTCTTCTACACGCGTTTCGGTGCACTCTGCACCTTCATCAGGAAAGCCACAATTATCCTAGAAACGTGAATTAAAACGCAAAAAATAAAATACACTGAGATTCATGATAGACTTTAAAAAGGATCAATCATATACCTTCACCACAATAAAAACAAAAGTTGTAGATGAAGCTGAGCACCGATTCAGCGGATAAATTTTTATTGCTGCGTCATAAAGCGCTTCAACGCCTCGTCGTGAGTAGCAAGCGCTATATAACTGCGATTACAGTACAATAAAATGAGTAGAAGCTTCACAACGTATCAATATGATGTATAGCTTTCATACCCAGGCATCTAAAAGGCGCCAAGAAGAAAGAAGCTGCATGACATTCACCCGGCAGGCTGAGTTAATCTGTAGTCAATAGCAAAGTATCATGCAGGCATTCACACTCTTTTCAAGTCAAAGACAACCCTAAATCAATTTGTAGCACATGGATATGGCAGTGCATAACACATTCTATGATTCTTTACCCGCCTTGAGAGATTCCACAAACACAGATTTTAGGGTAGGAGAATATTTTGGCAATCTGTGATAGGAAGTTCGAGTGTGCTCAACAGCGTCATAATCTGAAGACCCTAAATGAAGTCCATGCCTGGATCCTATGTCTGTGTGTGGAGTTCAATAGGAAATGTGTCATTTCCACTGCAGTTCGCGTGTACGACTTTCTTCCGCCTCTACGGTCGGGGTGTGTGGTAGTTACCGCTCAGGCTTGTGCGTTTAAATAGGAGACACGCGCGCGCTTCACGGTGGCGTTGCCCGGGTTCACTCTTCGGCTTCTGACTGACAGTGTACTCAAGTATGGGCTTGTAGGTGAGACATGACAGCATCCAGGCAGGAACCAGACTACCGGACACTGTTCCCCTGCAGACCGCCGTGTGGGGGCCTCCTCAGCCCGGGGCGTGGAGGAGGACACCGGGGAGGCACCAGGCAGCTGCGGGTGGAGCGTGGGCGGTGACAGTCTGCTGAGCCAGCTTGGCAGGCGACAGGCACGGCCGGACCAGTTCCTGTCAGCGCGAGGCTCGGACGGGGCTGCTTCAGGGAAGCCGGCGCAGCAGCGGGCGATGCTACTGGGGCAGTTCAAGGAGGCAAAGGAGGTCTCGTGAAGACGCGCTGCGAGCTAGAGATGCGCAAGGTAAACAACTTGCGGCCACTTCACTTTTTTATTTCCCGATCTTTCTTTTTGCATGTAATGTTTATAATGCCGTATACTACACACGACTGCGACTGTTAAACTATGCGGAAATATTTCTTATGTAGTACTCTATAGTGGAGTCCCGTAGCTTCTAATATTTGGGAACTGATTGGTAGGGGATAAAGCAATGTCTCCAAGATCACACAATACGGGATTTGAATGTAAGTCACCTGGCTGGACCTGTAAGGGCCACATATCCTACACGATAGTAGTGTTCTCCGTCTCCTTTTCATGAACTATTTTACGTCTAAAAAATATATAAACAATTGATTTACTTATGAAAAACAATACAACTAAGAGAGCATCTAAAGTAGCAGTTTTATAAAATCTCTGCGCCGATAGATAATATTTGATGTAGTCATTCAACAACGCCTAAATAGGCCCTATGAGTGGTGAAGTCAGTATCATTTTTTAGCGCAGCGAGGCTATTCAATTTGTGGTGTGAAGTGTATTTATTAAAGGTTAAATTTCTTGAAACTGATTTTAACTACTTTTTGTTTGGCGCCAGTATGGTGCATTTCGAGACCCTTCAGTTCCATGCACGTCGTCAATCGGTCTAAGTTGAGACCTTAGTGGGCTGGATTGAATATTTGCTAACATTGGGCTTGAATGTATGTGAGACTTCCTAGAGAGAGATCCGAGTTGTGTCTAGTGGAAGGGTTGACTCCTCGAAAGGTAGCACAGAGGGTTAATGTGCCTGCTGCAAAGAACATGTACCATGCAGATCACAAAGTGCACTGCTTTAATGGGGGGAACAGTGTCATGTATGTGCATGTTTGCATTGTTCTGAGGGGATTACCAGGTAATTGTTCACGCAGCTCTCTGATGGATGTCACATGCGGTTTTTCTGAGTCCCCAGATAGATCATGCAGTCTGTGTGTTCTCTTTTGTACTGCCAGTCACCGGTGTATTCAACTGTGTAGCCTTGGACCGTGTCATGTATGTGCATGTAACTTGCATGATTGAGGTAACTATTAGCGGCGATACTACGTGTCTCTCGGTCCTCTTTCAAGTGCTTGCCGTCCTTTTTCCCCAGCAAACGCCTCCCCCTACCCCCCCCCCACCCTCCCCGCGGCGGCAATCTGAGGGATAGCCCCGGGCGCCACAAGCTCTAGCTACGCCTCTGATGTGAGTAAACTGACTCCCCAGTGTCAGTTTAAGTGTGTTTATTTAACCAGGGGCTCTCCAAAAGTCTATCATATCAACCTAATTTTGAATTCTGTGAGCGCCTGAATCCCTGGAGAACTTTGACTCGTGCCCCTGAATCCCGGCTCTGAAAGCTTGTCTCGATGTCTTATTTACACTTAGCTGTAAATGTTTGAAACGTTTCCACATGTTATGCCCCGGTTAGGGTCACACTGGCTGAGTATGGACAGTGCGCTGTACAAATGTCATGTTAGTTACATACAGCAGGCAATACCTCTGTTTTAGCCTGCTTTAAGTGCTCTTATTTTGGTAACAGAACGAACGGGTGATTGCCCACGTGGGTTTAGCCAAAGGGCTGTTGGACTGGACGGAGACCAAGTGTCTGAAAGTCCAGTTCAGTCATGCAGCCTGCATTGCAAAGACAGGCTCCTGAGGCACAGAGATCACCGCATCACTCTGAGGTAGACTGCACCAGTGACCCACGTGCAGAGCACTTGCATAATGAAACGGGAGGCGGGCCCCCTCTGGACTCAATCAGAGCTCTCCAGTCAGAGTATTGTGCTGATGGGGTCCCTGGCGCTTGGGCACCCCCCTCCCCCCCCGCACCGCAGGGGCCTGTGTTACACCACTGGCACAAAGCTTCCATTTTGTCTAATGTCAGCTGTGAATAGTTGCACACCTAGAACTGGCATTACTTTTTCTACTAGTACTTTCGTTTTTAGGTCTCACCTAGGCAGCGCATGCACTGCATGCGCAGGCTACTAGAGACATGCTGTATCTAGAGCATAGGCTTGAAGCACCTCCCTTGTATTCTATTGGCTCCTGTTAATGCCCTGTGTAAATGGCTGCTTCTGATTGGTGAATATGGTTAATTCTTCCCGGCTTTTGCTGTTTCGGACCCTCCCAGCCAGTGGTTAATTTGTAAATAAATAAGTGCAGGGGCTCTCATTAGGAGGCAGCTTGCACCAGCTAATTTCTCCTGTTAGCGCCATTAAAAACAGATCCAACTGTTAACCATGAAAGTGGGGAGAGGATGTGGCACATTGGCCAGAGCTACTGACTTCAGATTTAACTGGTGCTCATGAAAAGTGCTGGTGTTGGTGATTAAGTGCAGTGCTGGGCACTGGAAACAACAGGCTCAAATTAAGCACTGGCACTAAGGTTGCACGCACCCTACATTTATATACCCTGCCTGCAGCCGGTCACCAGCATAGTTATGAGGGGGGCCTTTACAACTCTAGAGGATAGAAAGGTCCTGGAAGCTCACTCAAGCCAACAACAAATTACAGCTGTAAGCAGAGGGCTCAACCGGGTCCTACTCAACCCCATGAGCAGTGGGCGCCCTCAGATGGGATGGGGGGGAGAGAGGGGGTGTGGGTTGAAACAGGAACTACCCTGGCATTTTCCTGAAGGTAGGATCCTTGCGCAGACCTCAGATGGGACAGTAGGACCAGTCATTCTACTCCATCCACTTCAAACCTCGAGGCCCCCTCATAGGGAGACAGTTTTCACTACCCGAAGGCCCTACTGTGATGGCACCTCCTTGCCATCCAGGGAAGCAGGGCCACATAGCACTGTACCAGCTCTGCACAGCTAACTTCACTCACATCCAAAATGCCTTCCATCTCAAACACAAGGAATTAACTCTAAAGCACCAAGAACGCTGCAGTTTGTTTTAAACCCTCAGGGCTAAATAGTTACATGGAGGTTCAGGAGGAATAGACCAGTAGATCAGAAAACAGCCCTGGTCCTTTCAGAAGTCACGTGTGGTCGCAGGCTGGTTAGCCAAGGAAGTTAAACACTGACAATGGCAGTAAAAAGATACAAGGCCAGGAGACTGTCAGGAGCAGGATGGTCCAGAGGTGTGTGAAGGTGCATGAGATGTGTTGCTGGACAGGAGAGGGAGCATTAGAGTCAGGAGAGGTCGGGGCAGCTGATGTGTTTCAGGGTGGGGAGATAAGAAAGAGATTGATACATTAGTTTATTACTTTGTAATTATATTATTGTGTAGGGCTATGGTACACAGGATTTGATTTTGTGAGTTTGTCGTGCCTCGACAAAAACATCCTTTAACCAAATGTAAAGACACCAGGGCATGTCTATAGCTCCTTCAAAGTTTCTCCCAAAAACGTCCATACATACTTGTGCTCCCCAATACACTGAAGAGACTTTCAGCCGCCTTGTGTTCTCAAAAAGAGATCAACAGAAGAAGTGATAGAAGGAAATATTCCGGAATTAATTCTTGCAATATTCACCCTCGAAGGGGAGTTGGGTGGGATACCCAAGAACGAAACCCAAGCTAACATCTTCTAGTAACTTACACCAGTCTAGTGGGAACTGCAATAATTGATCCAAGGTAACTCTGGTGACACCTGAAATTCCCCTTGCCCATACATGAGCAAGAACACTAAAGCCGAGCTTGCCACCACCAATAGAAATGCATAGCTTCCCTTGCCCATATATGGGCAAGCAGAGCTTACCACCATTAATAGAAATGCGTAGCTTCCCACCACCCTCTTCTATATCCGCCATGATATCTCTCTATGTATATTTTTTCACTTTTTTCTGCAGACATAAGGTGGCCCAATTTGGATTAAAAAAAAAATTCTCCTGTCGCGGTTTGGTTTTGGTTTTGCTCTATATTTCGTTGGGGTGCTAAATTTGAAAACCCATAGACTACTCCTAGATGCTCTCAGACTTCTTGTGGCCAAGTGGCCCTTTTTTTGCGGTTTTGTATAGCGCAAACTCGACCCGAAGGTATTGGAGTGCTTTACATTAGCACCAGTTACATTTCACTAGAAAAGATTCATTTTTTGGAACGCGCGTGGAATTAAGTGATTGGCCCAGAATAACAGGATAGTCGACCCTGAGACTCGAAACCCGATCTCCGGCAACTCTGACCGTATTGTACTCAGTGAAGGCTTCTTCGTACAGTTTTCAACTTTCGAATTTGCGGCCTCAGTCTGTCAGAGTTTTTGCGAACTACCCGAAACGTTTGCTAGGTTTTCCGTGAGGCCCAACAATAGCAATTTGAAAGCGCACGTGCCAGAGAACACTCTCTTCCGTAAATCCCTCTTTGCTTAATTCATTCTTTTTTTTCCCCACAAAGCATTAGTCTCAGTCTAGGCCTTGAGCTGCTTACTACTACCAGACACAGTACTGCTACTTACTGGCTGATCGATGCCCTCAACGCAACGCCACGGTTGTCGGGGTCGGGCCGACTTGAACGCGATGACTCTTGGTGAGCTGCTGCACGCTGCGGTGGTTATGCTGGGGCGTGGCATTGTGAAAAAAATATGCGCACATTGCCGCACAGCCCCTACCCCAATATAACCCAAATCCAGCCCAAATCATTGTCCTCCGGCCTTGCGGCCCGCCCACAGGCAAGTGGCTAAGACCGCCGCGGCGCGCAGTGTGGTGCCACCATCAAAACAGTCATATATTTAAATGTATTTATAAATAATGAACTTCCTCTGCAGCAGGCTAAGTGTCTAAGTCCCACAGCAACGCTTTTAACCGCCGGCGCTGTGACCTACTCAGAAGATGTAAAAAAAAACACGCAGCGGCTGCACGAGAGTGCAGTAGTAAGTTAAATTGAAAAATAAATGTGACTTGCGCAGCAGATGCGTGCTGTAGACTGTAGACCCGGCCCTGTCAAATAAGTGCGGGTGCTAAGCACCGGAAAGCACCGGCACAAATTAAGCCCTGCTCCCAGCACACTGCCCCTGTTACATGTGTTCTTCCTTAAAAAAAAATGAGGGTTGCAGAATTGCAGGGTGCAAGTACCTTATCAAGGGCGTCACTTCAGAGGAGATGTTTGGGGTGTTACACCGCCCGAACCGAATAAATGTATTTTCTGATAAATATTTGGGTAGAGATGCTTTCAGTCGGATATGGTGAGGTGTCTGCTGGATTTCTCCAGGAATTTTTACATCCACACAGACAAAAACACACACACAGACCTTCCCTTTCTGTTTTGAAAGTCCTAATTTTTTTTGGTTATTTTAAAAATATTGTGTTTTCCCTAACTTACTACCCCTACCAATCAGCATTTCTCTCCCTTTCCACTGTCCGTTAGGCCCCTCGTATTTTAACATTCTATGTTTGCCTGATTGTTGGAAAACCTGAAGCTCACACCACCCCAGTCTTAATGACCAAGCTACACCTCTGTACCTAATGTGGCTAATAGAGGTCCCTTTTAAACTCCAGATGGACACCTCGTAACAACTTGTGGTACTGCACCCTGCAATCCTGAAGAATCTAATAGGAAGCACAACAATGATTAAAAAGCCACGCAGTATAAAAACCCTTTACCTGCTTCGTGGATTTTTTTATTATTGCTTTGGCTACTGCTGGCGATATATTGGTGATTGCCAAGAAGCTCTCCCAAAAATAAAGTTTTACAAAAAATCATGACAAAACAAAAGAAGAGTTGCCTAACCCTAAAGTCAGTGGAGACCATCACCAGACCTGTTGGAATGTTCTGTGTGTGTTTTCCGCACTTTTGGGATAGGTATTTTTACTCTATGGAGAGATATGATGACAAACAACGCCGGTGTATTAGTTGGATAAACAAGGCGACATTTGAACTGTTGAAGTGACACTCTGTACAAAATTGGCTTTGCAATTCGAAACAGCTTCCTTAGTTTCCATGAACAACACCTGTTAAGTCCCATGCACCCCCCGGCCCTGTGAGCGCACACACAATGGGTAGGTCTTGAAAATACCATCATTCGGAAAAAAATGGACTATGTGCCCAATGCCCGTGCCCCTCGTCACAGGACTTGCTAAGCAGGTGGAACACCTGCGGACTGTTTCACGAGGTTCAAACTGAACCGACAGGAAAACCAGATATAACTGAACTGGAAAGTAAGTAAAACCTGTTAATGCAAAAAGTACTTAATGCGCAGCCTGGAAACATCAATTACAAATATAGGGCTGGGTTTCTTGTCAAGGTTCAGGTAAAGTGCCCTCTATAAAGTGCTTTCAAGAAGTCGTTTGGCACAGATGGCGTAGGCCATCTGTTAGCATCTACCGAGCTAATGGTCGCAGAAGCGCAACACCTCAAATTAGTCACCAGCGACTTATAGGAAGGGATGGTGCACCCTGCCATTAAAAACAGGTATGTAAATCAGTGCAAGTGCCCAGATATCTTCATACAGCCCAATACAGGCATTTTAGTTAGTTTGTGAGTGCTTACAAAGTTGGCAAACACGGAAACTGGGACCACAGAGAGACTTCCACATAGAGACTGACAGGTCACAAGTTTCAATCCATGTTTAACCGCCCATTGCTTACCATTTACTTCTTATTTGAGAGCTCGCCTTGTCCATCTTGTGTTTGTTCAGGAAACATCTTGAAACATATTTGTTTGTGTAATCATGATTTCCTAGAAGTCTGGAAAACCTTTTAGCGCTGGGAAGCCCATCAGGTAGCCATGTGCTTAAGAAATTCTTTGAATTGAATTTACCTCTCTCTCCTAATCCTTCCATTACTCACTTTTAGGGAACTATTTTTTTCTTAATCACTCCATGAGAGTGCCTATGTTTTCACCTGTCTCCCTCTTGTGCCTCTCTCCCACTGCACTCTATGTTGTTCTCTTTTGTCCATGTGCTTCTCTCTCTCATGAGTTGTGTTGCTGTAGCCCAGGTGCTTCTTCCTTCACCCTGTGTTGTTATCTCCCTTCTATGTTTCTCCCCTACCCTCTCTGTTCTCCTTCCCTGATGTGCGTCTTTTTCTTTCGTCCTCCACCCATTACCTTGACCAACTCTTCTGTTGCATCCTTCCGTGCGGTCCTATGTTTTTATTTTTTATTTTACCTATTTGTTTTTTAGAGGGTTCAGCAGCAGATTGCTGCTGGCCCTTTCGCCCTTCCACTGTTGTAACAGTAGCGCTCTCGCGCTACTTCACATTTAGGCTGTCCGGTTTTAGGTTTAAACCTAAAATAACTGATAAAACCCCACCGGAAGGGAAATAGCCCTCACCAGTGTAAACATATAAACACGGAAAAATACCATGCACAACCAAAAACTAAATGCCATTCAAAGAAACGGAGAGTGAAAGAGTAATTTTTATTTCTTCCTAAAGGGGCCAATACAATGTAATTTTCTTATATAAGTTAGCAGTAGGAAAGACTAGGCTAGATTAGGCTAACATTATTTTGCTTGAGTTTTGTTGTTTAGGGATGTCACCAAAATTGTTTCCTCTTTCTTTTTAGGTCTCGCCTACGCAGCGCACATGCGCTGCGTAGGAGACCTTTAGCCGTCGTGCAGCTCTTTTTCAAAGCACATACTCTTGCTTGTGGCGGCATACAGCTTGCGGGAGTGTGCAGTGGCGCGCCACAAGCACGAGTATGTGCTTTGAAAAAGAGCTCTCCCCAGTGCGTGCGCACCACTCGCGGGTGCACCCCTCCGCCTCTCTCTCCTGCTGCAGCCTGCATGCCTTTTTTTTTTTTAACTTTAACTCCCTTTATTCGTCTTTTTCTCTCTCATGTCTCCTTTCTCTTATTCCTCCTCTCTGCTTTTTAAACTTTAACTCCCTTTACTCGTCTTTTTCTCTCTCATGTCTCCTTTCTCTTATCCCTCCTCTCTGCTCTACACAAGAAACGCCATACTTCGATGAAGTCGAGCCTGCTCATAATATCAGTGCAGCGATTATATTATCTATTCACCCAGGTAGTTTGCAGGGTGTTTCATTAACCCCGTCCCTCTTGACTTCGACCTGCAGATAAATAACTCTCTTCTTATGAAGAAAGAGGCTCAAATGAGGTATTTATTCCAGGTGGTCGCCAGAAACCCAGAATTCCGTATTTCTGTGGATTTTGCTCGAGCGAGCAGTGGAACATTAAAAGGGCCCTGCTTAGACCTCCGCGCTATCTGCAGTCTAAATATTTTACAACAAAAGTGCAGCGGCCTCTTTCTGTTCGCATGTCAGGCCTATCTGCCGTGCAGGCGCCAAGTTCTTCATATTGCGAGCAAAAGATAACCTTGATGGGGTACACTTATCGGAAGCAGAAAAGAGGTTTTTTTTTCTTCGTTCCTAGAAAAAAGTCTTACTTTAATATTACTCCTGTTTGCTTCAGCAGCACATTCTGCAATAACGCGAGAAGACAAATGCAATAGCATCACCCGTATCTGTTCTATGAAGACAAAGTATGTCTTGTTTGTTGATGAGTTCCTATTTTAATGACAGCGTGAGTGAACGGTGCTAGACGTCTACATTGCAGGGGGGTTAATTACATGTAATCGCTCTTTGTTTCTGTCTCCCGATTTGATTCACCCCATGAAGACAGCTGAGTGGCATTTACTCTACAAATTCGTGTTTAATTAGTGTGTGCGCCTTCTCCCATGGCACCTCAAAAACCCACCCACTGCTGGGTGGATCTGCATGGTGTTAACCTCGATTTCATAAGGAAACTTCTCCCAAGATATGTTACAAATCACCATATATAAACAAGCATTTGCAATGCAATAGGTCTCGCATTTACGCGAGTTTGAGCTATTGGCATTGTAAATGACAATGCCTTTTAATTATGTTTTGGTTTTTAAAACATAAATAAAAGGCATTGTCATTTACAATGCTAACAGCTTAAACTCGCGTAAATGCGAGACCTATTGCATTGGAAATGCTTGTATTTCTTTGCTTCCATGTTCAACAAGCATTGGAATAGCCAATAGGTCTCGCTTTTGGGACCTTATAAGTATTTAGTTATGCAGCACAATATCCTTGGTGCAACAACATTAACTGTTGCATGGTTAAACACTTATAAGGCCCCAAAGGGGAGACCAATTGGCTATGCCAATGCTTTTTTCAGTTTTGTGGTCTTTGGTCTAAAGATTCAAGGGTTAGAAGCATGTTGTTTATTTATTTTATAAACTGTAGAGAATCAGGAAATATCGAAATCATATTTGATTTTTTGGCTACGTTTAAGTCTTTCACCGATAAGAAAAATGTAGGTTTCATAAGAATCTTTCCCAATATGTACCATCACATTTACCCACAGAGAATGGGTAAAAAACCTTGATACATTAGCTCCCTTTTCTAGTGAGTCAGTATTGATAGTAGGTGAATTGACAAACGGCCCGGGCTTTAAGCATTCAATTCAAGGTATTGTGACAGGTATATGTGAAAAGAGTGCAGTCACAAAGCATCTGGGATACTGGTGAAAGCATGACACCAGACTTTTAGAAAACATGGATCGCAGTGTCATTTGGAATTCTGCTGCAAAAAGTCCCTACCAAGTTCTACAAAGATTGGAGTGATATTGTTTGTATTTACAGTGATTCAGCTACGTATGTGAAAAAGTTGTGTGATGACCTGTCAAAATCGATACCTGAGCTGAAGTACTTCCCTGTAAGAGATCCTTCCCACTTGTTAGATGGTATGTTGAAAGCATCTTTACAATCTTCAGAGTTAATGAAGAATGCGATTGACTTTTTACTCCATTTTGGTGCACTGTTTTGTTATGCGCAGAAATTAAAATGCAAATATTTCTCATTTTGTGCTTTGTTTGGCATCAAAGAAAAAGTCCCCCCAACTGTGTCACTTAGCTGGTGGTTCTCAGTCCTAGAGGCCATGAATGCTATATTATCCATGTGGCAACCGTTTACAGAACTTTTGCTGGGTGATGATGCCAAAGACAAGAAATGTGAGGATATTTGGTCACATATTGATAATGATTTGAAAATAAGTACACTCTATTGCATTTTTAGATTTTTACAGAAAAGCATGACTGCTTTAGTGGACATAATAAAAAACTAGAGTTTGAAAACACTCTTGTCTACCAAGTGTTCAGCATAATTGGTGTAGATGTGAAACATCTTCTTGAGAGTAGGCTGAGCGACACTTTTAGTGACTCTGGCACTGCAACATGTTCCATGTTAGAGTGCTTGCCACTTGGTAAGTAAAGAAATGTTGAGAAGCATTTCAGGAACTTTTATTTTACAATGTATGAGAAATAGCCCTTCATCAACCATGGCATTTGAAGTCAATGATGCCTCACTGTGGTACTCTGCACAAGTTGTAGATCCCTTCTGTAAAGGGAAATTTTCTCCGGAGTTTCAGAAGTGCTGCCTCAATTTTGACAGCTTCGATAACTCTGAGGACATATGCGCCCAGTTCAACGCATATGTTGCAGAGCCTGTCACAATCTTCAGGTGCAACAGTATTGGCATGGAAACCTATGCCAGTGACCAGAGTTAGCAAATTGTGTACTGGTTATTTTGGTGTTGCCCGTCTCAAGTGCCAATATTGAAAAGGGCCTTTTGACAGCTAAAAGTTTACATGGGAAGGAAAGAGCGAGCGTGCGTGACAAAAGACTCACTGAAGAAGTATTGTATGGTGTACTACAATAAGTTTGATTTGCAAAAATGTATTTGGCCCTCATATACAGTGTACGTACATTGTCTATATACCATGTACTATCCCTGCAGAAAGCAAGCAATAATAAAAGGAAAAAGTTCCATAAACACACGAAAAACTCTGTTTCTGGTAGTTTTTAATGGCACGAAAATGTGTAACCACTGATTTATTTATTTATTTTTATTTAAAAGGTTTTATATAGCGCTGGCTGGACCCAAGAGTATCAGAGGGCTTTACAGGATTAGGTAAAACAGAATTTCAGTATAACTTTTATACACATAAGTTAAAAAAAACTAGGCATACAATGATTGATTTAAATGAGGTAAAAATTAACAGAGATATCATAAATCTAACAACATATCGGAGATAATAGGCATGGAGGAAAGCAAAGGTTAGTTATTGGATGGAGGAGGGAGAGAGAGAGTAGGGTTACTAAGGAGGGTGAGGGGTACAGGGGATGAAGGCGGAAGGAGGTTTTCTATGCTAAGAAAAGGGGGGAGAGGTGGTCATAAATGAAAGAGTTAGGGCAGGGGTAAGAATATATATCCAGTGATAATGTAATTAGGGACCCCAGTATTTGTTGAGAAGGAGCAGTTTGAGGTCTTTTTTGAAGCTGGGGTAGGAGGAGTTGCAACGCAGTTCCTTAGGGAGAGCATTCCATACAGCAGGCGCGTTTCCAGAGACAGAGCGAGATTGTGTAGATTTCTTTTTTAATAAGGGTGGGATTAGGATGAGAGCATTAGTGCTCCTCATAGTTCTGGTACAGCCCGATTTGTGGAGTTTATCAGAGAGGTAAGATGGGGGGTTTTGATGGAGGGCTTTGTGTGTGATGCAGGCAGTCTTGTAAGTGGATCTGCCTTCAATAGGAAGCCATTTAAGGTCTTTGAGGACGGGGGAGATGTGATCAAACCGCTTACAGTCAGTAATAAGCCTGGCAGTAAGGTTGATTTGATAGGGGCAAGGTGGACTTTGAGAGTTCCAGAGAGAGTGGCATTACCGTAGTCGAGTTTAGATAGGACCAATGATTGTACCACTGATTTAAAGTCATCGGCAGGAATAAAGGGTTTAATTTTTTTAAGATGGTGGAGTGTGAAGAGAGTGCCTTTGGCTGAATTTTTTATATAGGGAGTAAGACTGAGGTTCTGGTTGATGCTAATGCCAAGGGATTTGACTAAGCTAGAGATGGAGAGAGAGCAGTTAAGAGCTTTGATGTCAGAGATCCAATGTAGAATAGGGAGAGAGTTGTTTTTAGGAGAGTATAGAATGATTTCTGTTTTTTTAGGGTTACGTTTTAGGTGGTTGTGATGGAACCAGGATTGGATCTTAGATAACCACTGTTTTTTCAAGGTATTGAAATTACTTGAAAACACTGAAAACCCCCCACCAGATTTTACCAAAAATAGAAACTGAAAACAGGAAAGCCTATTCATATTTATAATTTACCAATCCAGGTCGGATTGGTTGTGTGCACCTACAAATTTACGACGTCACATCACACCATTTGTTTTACTTTTGTTCATGCTGTAAAGCCAATCGATCTCACAGTAGTGACCTACTGGCTTTGCCAATGCTTTTTTTAAAATTATTGTGTACAGCACCAAATACCCCTTTCAGATAACCAAGCTGCCCACATTGAATAGTGAAAGTAAAGCTACAAGGTCTAATTGGCATATTTTTCATCTGTCATTTTAAGAATAATTGGAAAAAAAATTCTGGAGGCTCAGGTTCAAAA
Organism: Triturus cristatus; assembly: GCF_964204655.1. Classification (NCBI taxonomy): domain Eukaryota; kingdom Metazoa; phylum Chordata; class Amphibia; order Caudata; family Salamandridae; genus Triturus; species Triturus cristatus. Next base: position 821,171,110 of record NC_140585.1, on the reverse strand, counting down.
TTGTGTCATGTAGATTATATATGTATGTAAAATGATATTTCAGTATTTCAGTGTTTCAGTGCTGCATCCATCAGCTCCTTGTATTTGCTTTGTAAAATGATATATAGATTAATGTGCATGTTCACTTATAAACTGTTCATTTATATGTATCCACTTAATTGCAAACACACTTATTTGTAATATCTTGAACAAAGAGTGCAAAAAGACATAAGTGGAATTCTATATCCTGGGCTCCCAGAGGGTTTTGATCATGTTACGTTCCTAATAGTGCTCTGAAGGAGACTCATGACTGCGTGGAATCTATACAAAATAAATAAACTCACACATGAATTGTTAAAGTAACAATTGAAAGTAATTTTACCTATTGAAAGTTCCTCACATGAGTGAATACATGTTCGTTCAGTGATTCAAAATGACAATATTTAAAACAAGCATTGGAAATGCTATCGGCCTCGCATTTGTTTGTTTTGGCATTGTAAATGGCAATGCGTCTTATCTATGTTTTATGGAGTGTATGTATTTGATCTGCAATGGAATTATGTGGATTGGATTGGATTACTTAGTTGTGGAATTTTGTGGCGTGGAATTGTGTGGTGTGGAGTGGATTTGTGTAGTGGAATTATGTGGCATTGTGTGCTGTGGAATTGTGTGGATAATATGTGTTATTGATTATATTGGAATTATGTGGCATCGGATTGTGTGTTATGGAGTGTAACTATGTGGAATGGTAGTTTGTGTTGTGGAGTGGTATGTGATGTACTTTAATTATGTGGTGTGATGTTGAATTTTGTGGCATGATGTGGAATTCTGAGTTGTGGATTCGATGTATGTGGCGTGTTGTGTAACTGTGTTGTGGAATTGAGTTATGTGGTTTGTTGTCGAATTATGTGGTGTGGATTGGAAATGTGTGTAGTTGAAATGTGTGTAGTGGAACTGTGTGGACAGCTTTGCCTTTTTGGTGATTAAATAAATCAAATAGGTTGCAGCTGCGCTGTAGTAACGTTTGTGGGTGTTTTTAAAAATAAGAACATGTGCAATACGTGCGTTTTTTGGGTGAAAATGGGTGTTCAGGTAATTACACAATACATATAGAACAAACTTACTGTAAAAATAAAAAAAGACAGTGAGTACAACACTAATTAAGGGGAAATAAAAGTAAAGGACACGCTCTCCACCCAGAGCCTAAACGATGTGGCAGTGTGTCCTCTTCAGTTCAGCTTAGCAACTCAGAAAGGGAACACATGACGAGGAAAACCAAACAATACCACTTTCCACAGTGAAGGCTTGATTAACTGCAGCCGGAGTTAGAAGAGAGCAGTGCCATACATGCAATAATACTTGCCATCCTGGTTCAGCCCACCCCACAGAGGTTGACAAGGGGCAATTGGTGTTTAAAACCCCCCTGCCCCACTACAATGGGCATTTTTTGTCTTTTTGGGCACCCAGAGGCATTTGAAGCACATACATAAACACGAGTTACATAACACTGCGACACATTCTGTTTTTGTTTCTCTTTTAGGCATGGGTAGATTAAGTGATGGCCAGGATATGAGATAACGCCGAGACTCAAACCTGGTGTCGGAGACTTGAGGCTGGTGTCAGAACCTCTGGCTGTGACGCCACATCTTAGAACTGAGTTTTTTTCAGGAGACATGGATGCTTTTACCCAGTCCCAAAGGAAAAGCGAAAACTGCACTATTTTTGGCAGTTTTTCATACTGTTAACAAAAAAGTCCAATGCAAGATTTTCATAACTCCCCTTTAGTTTTTCGTGCTTCACTGAAAATCCCAACGGAAAAAATTCTAGGGCAAGTTAAGTGCTTTATATCACAACGGAACACACAATTGACAGAGACCATCTGATTTTTATGCAAGTTACCGGGAAAGTAACTATGAGCATCCATCTTGAAAGTTGGATTCTGCAGTCCGAAGGCGCGCCTAAGGCAAGCCCGTCTGTGCCCGTCCGCGCCAAGACCGCGACCAGCGCCATGGGCTCTGTGTGTGTTAACAGAATCAGTTACCTGCAGGATGAACTTATGCCTTTAAACACTGGTAAGTGCCAGCTGCCGGCCCTGTTGATCGACTATGATACAGCGGGCCCCAATTGTTGCTCGACATGTGGCCTGAGAACTTCTTTTAATCCACTCACAAGCACTAGTAATACTCTGCTTAATTCCTGCTTCAGCCCTGTGGCTCGTCGCACTGGCCACACTGATGCACTATCAACGAACTTAATCCCTGGCAACATCTTACCCAGTACCAATGAGCTGAACTGTGTGTTACTTAACACAAGATCAATGTCCAAACATAAATATGAACTAGAGGACCTTATATCAGCTGCTAGTCCGGACCTGGTTTTCCTCACCGAAACATGGTCATCTGTCTCTTCTGCCCCAGATTGGAATATTGCCATCCCCTCGGGCTACTCACTGGCGCAGGTAGACAGGACAGCAACGGTTGGAGGAGGTATCGCGCTTATTTATCACTCCCACCTCAAAATTGCTTTTAAACAAGAATCAACATTAGAGGCCGAAGCTATGTCATTCACTGTAAAATTTAACAACTATGAACTTCTATCCGGGCTACTGGTCTACAGGCCCTCAGGAGCAAGAGCTCCTTTTACCAAATCCCTTCAGACCTTCCTAGAATCTTGTTTTGATACCGCAACGCTCACAGTCCTAGGTGATTTTAATTTCCATCTAGATGACCTTAATAACTCTGACTCATCTAATTTAATTGATAACATGGCAGGGTATGGGTTGCGGCAAATCATAGCACAACCCACTCACTTAGCGGGGCACATACTTGATGGAATCTTCACCAACAATGACAAAATTGAAGTGAAAGACATACAACGGGTCCCTTGGTCAGCCCACTCAGTAATATATTTTAAAGTGAACCTTTCTCTATCAGCAACTGGACGGAAATCCCGCCCTCGGCTGATAAATACTCGTCCTTGGAAGGACATAAAAAGTGTGGTACTAGCCGATACCCTGATAAATTGCCTTCCTCACTTGGAGGACAGTAATGAAGGGGCCACCAACTTTGACTCTTGGATTAGCAAGGCAATAGATAAACTAGCCCCAGTGAAATCCACCCAACCTATACGACGATTACTGACCTCACCTTGGTATACAGCAGAGCTTAAGCTTGCCAAAATCAAATGTAGGCGGCAGGAATGTCTCTGGAGATTAGATTATAGTCCTACACAAAAGAAGGAATATAATCTTACTCTGGAACAATATAAATCTTTAATCAAACAAGCCAAAACGACATACTTTACCAATAAAATCCAAGAGGCAAAAAACTCCTCTAAGGAACTTTTTAAAATAGTAACCTCCCTAACCAAGAGTCCTAACGACACAATTTTCTGTCCAGACCAAAGTTTTGTTGACAACCTTGCCCTCTTCTTTCAATGTAAGATTCAAGATGTTTATAATGAACTCCAGAAGCTACAGACTGATCCTGACAAGAATATAGGCAACCCCATGGAGGATCGTTTAGCGCCTAACGGTCTGCCCAAATTCTCTCTTCTTAGCGAAAAACAGGTCAGTGATGCATTACTTCAAATAAAGTCAGGCTCTCCCCTTGATCCCTGCCCTTCTTATATATACAATCTGGCCCCTGCAGTAATAAGTGCCTCCTTGGCTCCCTTGTTAAATAAGATTATTAGTTTGGGTGTCTTTCCTTCAAATTGGAAAAAGGCCTGTATCAGGCCCATTCTTAAGAAACCCTCACTTGATCCACAGGATACTAAACACTATCGCCCTATCTCCCGCTTCCATCTAAAGTTTTAGAAAAAATGATTAACCAGGAGCTAATGCAATTTATTGACTCTAATAACCTGTTGGACGCAACACAACACGGATTTAGACCACGTCATTCCACCGAATCAGCCTTAATAATGGCTACGGAGGAAATCCGCAGAGTCATGGACAGTGGAGGCAGGGCCATTCTTGTCCTTCTCGATCTAACGGCGGCATTTGACACCGTTAATCATAGAGTACTACTTGAAAGACTGAATCAAGTAGGCATCAAAGACTCTGCTCTAGCGCTTCTACATTCCTTCCTTGATTCCAGATCACAGCAAATCCATTGGGAGGGACTTCAGTCTGAAGAATTTTCTCTCCCTTGTGGCATTCCTCAGGGATCAGCACTATCCCCTACGTTGTTTAATCTGTATGTTACACCACTGGCTAACCTAATAAAGAATCATGGTCTAAAACTAGTATCTTATGCAGATGATGCCCAGCTGGTGGTGTCTCTGACACAAACTGTTGAAGTCACTGCCGAGAAATTCAGAAATTGCCTCTCCAGTGTGATGAGATGGATGAGTACAAACTTTCTTAAACTTAACACCGAGAAGACGGAGGTGTTGGAATTTGGTTATAAACCGTCCATCTGGAACAACCTCTGGTGGCCTCCAGAAGCGGGTGCTTGCCCTGTTCCTGCACCCAAAGTGAAGAACCTAGGCTTCCTGATCGACAAAGACCTCTCATTAACTTCTCAAGTTAACCAGGTTACCTCGGCCTGTTTCTTGATGATCAAGATTCTCTGGAAGATCCTGCCTTTCATCCCTTTTTCCTTAAGAAAAACTGTAGTGGGAGCTTTAGTTCTATCTCGCATAGACTATTGTAATGCATTATATTCTGGGATAGGTGAGCGACAGCTTTCAAAGCTTCAGTCCCTGCAAAACGCGGCAGTAAGAGTACTGCTGGATCTCCCAAAACATCATCCTACATCAGTAAATATGAGGAGGCTCCACTGGCTCCCTGTGCGTAATAGAATACAATTTAAGACCTTATGCCTTGTACATAAAGCGGTACATGGAGGAGGTGCAGATGACATGAAATCCTTATTCCCTCGGTATGTTCCGAGCCGTACACTCAGATCCACTAGTATAGGCCTAGTCGGCCTTTCGAAATTTAAGAGGGCCCGGTGGGGAGGCAAGGCCTTCTCTTTCCAGGCAGCAAGATTATGGAATATCTTACCAACAGAACTACGATTACTAACAAGTAAGATCCTGTTCAGACAGGCCGTGAAAACCTGGCTCTTCACCAAATCTTAGACTTTCTCCACTCACCTCCTTCTATCACAGCGCCAAGACGCCTCGGCATCAGTGCGCTTAATAAATACCTCAGTCAGTCAGTCCATGTCGCAGGAAACAAAAGAGACTCTTCAATGAAATCGAAGCCTCCATAATACTTACGGTTTCAATATGATTGCACACCTAGCTCAAAGTTCAAGGATGTTTGTAAAGCACAGAAAACAGAAACAATCACCCAGCAAGCATGAACTTCTGTATCACCTACTACAAGCCAGTATTTGATTAAAACTAATTTCCAGCTTCCTCATCGCATTGTTAACAGGGGGGGGGGCGTAGGGAGGAGGAGGAGGCAGCTGCAGTTGCAGCCCATGAGAGGGAGCAAAGAGCAGCTGTTTAGAATACTAACAAGCTGAGAGGGGCGGGAGGTGTTGTGAAAACGGCACAGGAGATTAAGTGAACTGGGAGCAGCAGCGAGGACAGAGCAAAAGACAAAGTAGTGCACTGAAGGAAAACTCATGGTCCATAGTGAAAGGATCCATGTAGCAGGGACGGACTCTAGGGTAGAACAAAACAGCCCAAAGCAAGGCAAATGTATTATACTGACCAATGAAAGCGCTGGGCGTGTTTAAAGCCCATAGACTGAATACCACATGGCTCAAAGACAGTGCATGTGCTGCCTATGGTAGACCTAACAAGCATTGAAAATGCAATAGGTCTCGCCTTTTATTAAGTTAAAGCCATTTGCTTTGCTATACAATAGCATTAGCAAAGCAAATGGCTTTAACTTAATCAAAGGCGAGACCTATTGCATTTTCAATGCTTGTTTATATTACAGAGAATATGTGCACCGCATGCTGTGAAATAACCTTTCTTGTACTTGATAATGTTGGACTTCAAACTGTACGCCAATAATGAAAGACGTATGTGCCAGCCTAACAGCCTTTTGCCTTTGCCGTTAACTCTGGTTTGTTGGCATGGGAATGTCCGGGATACATCTGTGCACAATTAATATTTTAGCACTCCTTCATTAGGTAAGGGGCACTGTCACAGTCAGTGTTCACTACGGCTGTACAATCCTTTCACTTAAATTGCCCTTTGAGAGCACCATGTCGGGGGCTGCCGTGGTGAAAACGTGCAGACTGATACATATGTTTACAGAGAATGCAGTGTAAAGAAGGGTACCAAGATGACTACATTATCATCGGGGACTTCATATCCCAGTTGTTCCAGGTCACTTTCCCTTCCACATCCCACTGCCTGGACTACATGTCTGAGGGTGTATCCCATCCGTCTGGTAGATTCAAGCCTAGGACTGGAGTGTGGTTTCAGTCACTGCAAGGCCAACCAGTACCTCAAGTATAATATTAAAGCTATTTACTCTGTAGTGTTGTTGGGCACAAGAACCAAGAAAGGCTGTTCTCGCTCCTTGTACTCTCTTTCACATGCCTGCCGCACGGAATCTAGCCACGGAAGTGAGGGAGGTGGGAAGCCGCTTATCTTCCAGCACTTATCCTGAAAGCATTCCTTATAAACACATGTAAGTATTTTCCTATGATCATGTATATCCATCTTTTAATAACACGCTGCACCAACACACAGAGGCTAATTTGGCTGGTATTTAATATTCTCTGCAAGTTTCTTTGGGTCACAAATTAGTGTTGTGCAAAACCTTGTATGACAAACACATTGTGGTGCAAAAACATCGTCTTAACCATGCAGAGCAAAGCTAATGTAAATGGAGAGAAATTGCAAAGTGCTCATTTAAAAAAAAAAAAAAAGCTGGCCTCACTAACATACTTTCGTCAACAGCCTACCCGAGTAAAATCCCTCTTCTGTTGGCCTCCTTGATGCACACTGGTCCGCCCTGTTAAACAGGGAGAAAAGCTCTTTGCCGCTGAGTCCGCTCTCCTGAGGTCAGAGGTAGCTGACGTGAATCTCATATGTAATGTGTAATGCAGGAATTAAGTTACATATGTTAAAGTCTTCTATTTCCCATCCAGGTCCGTAAAGGGTCATTGGTGAGCAGGATTATTTATTTATTTTCTGCAGTTTGAGATGATAAAATCATGAAATTGATTAGATCGCTGATAGAATATGCATTCATATGTTCCCTATGTCTTAAACTGCCACAAAACATAAATTAAACTGACAACTGCGATTAGTATATGATCAGTGGTGGGGGAAATCGTTGTAGGTTCACTTCTTCTGTCCATCAGCCATATAGTGCATCCTTTCTAGGTGTCGACACATTCAGAAGGCTCCACGCGCACATGAACTTTCAGAGTATTCAGAAATTATGCGTGGGTTGATTTTCGTGTCTGGTTGCACCAGAGCTTTAAATGATGAACACTTTCAGTGGCTTCAACCAAACATCAGGTGACAGTTGTGAAGTCTAGAGAGAAAGGTGACTTCAGGCCTCAAATTCCTCAACATTTCTGTGTATATATTCTGTTCGAATAATGGAAAAAACATTTTTACAATATTTGTATTACACTACTGCAACAAAGAGGCGTTCATGTGCTTTGCATAAGAAATCGAGATGTACACGTGAAAGCTGGGTGGAGAGAGGCTTCAGTGGAAAGAACACAACTGTGAGATAAGTAGGAGTGGGGAAGAGGGGTACAGACAAACATATGGCTTCGGGTTCAGGTGGAGACAGGAGACATGTTTTCAGCAGTGCCCAGGTTGAGTTGGGCTCTTAGCCAAGGAAGAAGAGATCTCCACCGGATGGTTGCAGAGCCAGTAAAGGATCATTTCAGTGTTAGAGACGTTTTGAATGTTGCATTTTTCAGATCATGCTAACACATTTTCTCTCGTGATTGCAAATGCCTTGAATGCAAGCCCTCCAAGGGTGCCTCCACTTCACATCTGTCACATTCACCCTGATTAAAATTGTAATTCTAATTGCATTCATATAGCGCTTACTACCCCTGACAATCGTCGAAGCGCATTTCGGTGATAGATCACCATCCTATCAGCCTGCCAGCAAGGTGTTCTTGGCGCCTTCCTTCCGGTGACCTTGAGTAGTTTTACACTGTGCTCACCAGGCTTTTCTCTGGGGTATAGTTTCAGGTGACTTCCGACATCCTCTGCCACTGTCTGACCGATAAAATTGCGGTGGTATGAGCGAACAGCACAAGCTGCATTTGCCCTGCATGCTCTTGCTTTTTTAACACCTGATTTACAACTAGCAGCTAAAAATAGGCAATCATGAGCACCGAAAGGTATGTGTGCCTGATTACCACTGTACATTTCCTCAGGTCAGAATGCATTGGTACTTGAACCCCCAATCCGAGGAGCAGGGGCGCAATTTGTAATGACAATTTAATAAACGCTAAAAACAGATGATAAATATCATTTTTCTGAACCTTACTATAAAACCAGCAGCAGTTGAGGAGATGGGAAGCAGCAGTTGAATGTGTTTTTATGTGGGACTGTTCTTTAAAATTGGTGTTTTAAACAGGATACTTAAAAACTCTGCTCTAAATTGTTTCGCGCCGGCTTCCTTCAACTCTGGGTCCGTCGTGCGCACGCGCGTGCACTGTTTACAGTGAAAGCACGCTGGAACCAGAGTTGAAGGAAGCCGGCGTGAACAAGATGGCGGCAGACTGTCCACTGCCCCACGGACCCGCGCATGCTGTCTGCTTTGGACAGATGGCGAGAGCAGCCATCTTTGTCCATGCAGGCGCGTGCATGAGCCCACGGCGGAGAATTGATTCCAAAAGGTCCTCTCTGATGAGGGCAGCGCATGCGCTGCTTTCGCCAGGCGAGACCTAAAAAGGCCTATGATGACTGATTGGATTTGCATTTTCTTTTAATGAAAGGCTGATGTGTTAGTGATAATGTGCATGTAAATCTGGAAAATATAATTTTTTGCAGCCATATAGTGTTGCCTAAGCAACCATTAGTTTACTAATCGAGTTACTTAACACATTTACATTTCTTTCAGCAAGGCCCCCATGTCTAGAAAGGCAAACAGAGTGCAAAAGGGTTTCCCTTTTCTTCTTCATTTGGCCAACCCTCATTCAGCTATAACGTTCGCAGGTGCTTTGAGTAGGATGAGAAACGCATGGGGTCTCTAAAAAGTGACGTGGCGAAAGAAGTGTAGCTAGGAGTCCTTTCCAAGAAGTGTGCTTCACACAGCATGCCCCCTCACCTGTATTTGGGTGACTCACTGTGATTTTTCTGTTATGGCACCCACACATATCACACAAATGAACAACAAGGAATATGAGGCTAAAACAAGTCAGACATATTGGTTTGCCAATTTTTGTTGGCGATATCATATACAGGAGTAACCATACTGATTGATTGTGTTTAAATAATTTGACCTGGAAATATTTCATTTCTGAAAGTATGAGACTATAAAATAAACATTACTACGATCTATGGATGAGGTCTATGGATTGTCTCAGGCACTTCCATTCACCCCTTCACACCACTTTCTCTGCCATCTCTCTTTCTTTTGGACACTTACGCCTTTTTTGTACTATATCTTTCTGAAATCCTCCACTTGTATGTCTAACATGTCATCTCCTTCCTCTTCATCACTGTCTTTTCACTCTACCTTTCTACATGTACTTCCTTGCATCACTTTTATTTTACCATGGCCACTCTCTCTCACACACGCTCTCTCTCTCTCCATCTCTAAACACAGCATTTTCCTTTCTTTTGGCACCTTCAGTATTAAAACAGCTGTGCATACCACCTTCACACTCTTTTACATAAAATGGTAATTGCAATTGGTACATATTTGACAAAGGCTCTGTAAACTCTACAGAGAAGGCATGGATTAGATGAGCATGTTATGGCAATAACTTTCTGACCTACTGAGAAACTGGCACTACCTTCAGCCTCAACTCTAAAGCTCTCAAATATGTCCCATCATAAAGACCCATCCACAGCCTGAACTCATCAAGACACCTAGGGGTAACTGAGTTCATAGCATGCTGTATGCAAGAGTCATATATTGCATTAAAAAACCTACAGAAATACAACATCTGGAAAAAAGTAAATAACCTTAAAGAAAGTAAGATGAAGTAAAACTTGTGAAAAGAAAATAAGGACGATGTCACTAACATTGATTATCCTAGGGGTTTTTAGAGATAGAGTTGAGAACTTAATCAGTGTTTTGCTTGTAAAGATAGTGACATGAGTATAGGGCCTGATAGTTTTTAATTATCGGTGGGTCCCGCCCCTCTTAAAGCCCTGATGCTTGCTCATTTTCCCTCTTATTATAATTTTTTGCAAGCTATAACTTATGTTCAAATGCAATCAATAATGTGACAGATTTTATGATTTTTGTGGATGTTATGTGGATGTAAGCACAGCTTGTCATTTCCATGGCCTTGCAAATCTAAATCCAGGGGCAGGCACTTAAATGCCTAAACTGAAAGTGCAATACCTTGTCATCTCCTAAAACCCTTACTTCTGTTGTATTTGGAGCTTGCAGGGTTAGGGAAAGGGTGAGGAGGCAGGCAAAATGGACAGAAGTTAATGGAGGCATGAGGGGAATATAGAAAAGGATGAGAATGTTGGGGATGGAAAGGACTTGCCTCGTACAGCAATAAAAAGAAAAAATTTACCATTCAGGAACAAGTGCGTCTAAAGAAAAAGTATAGGAGCTCTTTCTACAAAATAAAACAGATGGGGAATGGTGTCAGACCCGTTTCAGGGGAGGGAGCACAGAACAAACAGAAACCACTGGGCCACAACTGTGATGGTTGCGGACATTTGCTGCATGTGTCCTGGGGTCTGTCCTGTTATGGCTCTGTAGCTGGGCTTAGTACACTCCTTTCTGCACTTAACTCACAGAATAGTGAAGGCTAGCAGTGAGAGGCTTGTCAGGGAGGTAGTGTTTGGGGCATGAGCTCAGGACTCAACAATCAACCAATAGAAACAATAATGTCCAGCCCAGTGCTTGCCTTTTTTTTAGAAAAGAAAATATTTTTTATTCTCACAATAGTAATTTTTACCCCTCCACCATCCAACACTTTCCCTACTGTTGCACTCACTGGAGAGGGAATAGTAATTTTTACCCCTTCGCTATCCAGCACTTTCCCTGCTTTTGCACTCACTGGAGTGGGAATAGTAATTTTTACCCCTCCGCTATCCAGCACTTTCCCTGCTTTTGCACTCACTGGAGTGGGAATAGTAATTTTTACCCCTCCGCTATCCAACAATTTCCCTACTGCTGCACTCACTGGAGTGGGAATAGTAATTTGTACCCCTCCGCTATCCAACACTTTCCCTACTGTTGCACTCACTGGAGTGGGAATAGTAATTTTTACCCCTCCGCTACCCAGCACTTTCCCTGCTTTTGCACTCACTGGAGTGGGAATAGTAATTTTTACCCCTCCACTATCCAACATTTTCCCTACTGTTGTATTTATTGTGTTGCAAAATGTATTTTTAATATTTCTTTTAATAGTTTAATGTGTTAATTAATTATAGAATATTTTATTTTATTTTACATTTTTCATATATGTATATATTTTTATTATTATATAATTTAAAAAGTTTATAAATTAAGTAAAGATAATAGTTAATAAAATGTTTTAAGTAAATATATGTATTTGTACACATTTTTGTGTGTTTATATTTTATTTAATTAAGTTTATTTGTTATATTTAGTTAAAATATATATTATATGTAATTTATTTTGTTAAAAATATCAATATTATTTAGTATATTTTATTTAATTTATATATCTTTTCTAAGTGTATATTTTTCACATCTATATTTTTCACTTCGATATTTTTGTATCAATATTATTCTACTTACCTGTTTAAGTATAGGGAGTCGATATTTTTGTATTCGATATTTTTACCACGATATTTTTGTAAACTATATTTTTTACATCGATATTTAATCAGGGAACCAAGCATGAATATGGCTTTGATGCGGAGTATGGGTGCCCCACAAGGTAAATGCGCAACCAATCCACTTGCGTGTCTTCTTACCCCGGGTGGTGGCAGGACTTCAGTTCAAAGTCCATCACACTTGCCTAGTGCGAACTCGGTGACTTGACTTCACTGAGGAGGCCTGCATACCCGCATCTCTCAGGCATCAGGAATCGCAAAGAAACTAGAGACCCTCTTCAGCACGGGTCGTTCTCCAACTATCTTCCTTCTGTGGGTGTTCCTCCATCAAGGAACACTCTGGGCTTCTACTTCAGGACAGCTTCGCCTCATGGAGGGACGAGGGGGTTTCTTCCCTCTTTCAGCAGGCAGGCCAGCTTCTAAGCAGACCCTCAGCTCTTCCAGCAGATAGTGCAGAATTCAGGTAATAGCCCATATCTGCCAAATAAAAACATATTTCACCGGGTGTGGAGGGGGTGGAGCCTTGTAGGTTGCACAGTTTTGGGCTCAGAACTGCCTAAAGAGCACTTCTGTGAGGTTTCTGGATCAGACTGTTATCCGTCTCTATGAAGTAATAATCAGGAAAAGATAAAGACAAATATTTCAGTGCCACCATTTACCTCTACTGTTCAGCAGTCGCTAATCACCCGACCATAGTTAACGAAGACTTCAGGAAATTTCTATTGGTCGCCCTGTCTCAATTCCCCTTACTTGAGTGTTTGAATCTTCACCATCCAGCCACAAAAATAAGGCAATACAGTTCCAATCTCTGAGGAAGCTGTCTCCCATATTGTGTCATGGCAAACTAGGTCATACAAAAAGGATCCCGCTGGTTTCAGTACTCAGACACTTGCACACACTACTGCACGTGCACTACTCACACACACTACACATGCACACACACTCAACATGCACATAGAATGTCAGTCAGTGCAAGGTTCTGGGCATTCACATAACAGCAGATCATGAAAGAGCCAGTAGGGACACACTCTCTGACTCATGGAAAAGGTCTGATTATACTATAAAACTCAAAATCACGGGAGACTGGCACCACCACTTTATGTGCTATACCTAGAACAGTTACAGTAGTCATCTATCTACTATAAGTGAACCCGAAGTGCACCCCTTCAGGTCACAGGAAAGGTCCTGGACCTCACATTGTCAAGGATTGGTCTAGGCTGCTGAGCACACACTAGATTAGCATGCCATCAGGACCAAAACAAAAGTCAGGATACTAAAGGCACACACAATTCCCCTTCAGGACACGGGTCCATGCCTGTATTCTGTGCAGGGGCCCTTTCCATCCCAAAATATGGTGTTCTCAAAAGTTCTCTCCCATTTTGATATGTGCATGCTAGGAATGGATCAGTCATCTAGTTCTTTATGTTCTTGAGATTGTAGATTTGGATTTTGCATCGTAAATGCAGTGCTCTTACACACTTTCCAAAGAAATAAAACATAACTGTAGGAGCTACCTAGGTCTGACACGAAGGAAACTAAGGTCTCTCTTTGGGGAGTTGGGACGGGCTGAATTCAGGGAGTCAAGTAATTCTCTCTGTCCCCAGCACAAGATGGCAGCCAGTAGCATGTCTGCAATCTATCTGCTGCAGTACCAGAGCATGTATTTTCTTCATGAGGAGCGAGTGAAACTACTCCAGATGGCAGGGGCTGTTTAGCTAAATTCGCACTGCCCAGCCTTCAACGAAACTGGTCCCATCACATATAATCACCCCTTGGTAGTACGGCCTGGTATGTCAGCAGATCGCACCTTTCCATTCCTTACTTTCCTTTTACATATGAATGTTATCATGTACATTAGTGCAGTCTGAGGAAAAACTATCAACTATACCCCCACTGTTAAATGAAACCAAAGACTATTAACCTGTTACTCCTATTGAGTCAACTGGTCAACATACCACCAGGGACTTGGATTATTGTTGTTTGTCATGAGGCATCTCAGTGCCATTTACATGCTAGGTCCTTGACTTGCCATTTACATGCTAGGTCCTTGACTTCCCTTTTCTCGCAACAGTTCATTACATAACCAAGCAGAGCTTCTCGCCGGTGTGTTTATAGCCACCACTACTTGAAGAGAGGCAGAGTGCATTCACTGTATGTGGCTGTTGTTAACACTCACTGACATTGGTTGTTTGTTGCTGTGTTTCCTCTCCATATAATCCTTTTTAGGTTTTGCCTGAGACAGCGCATACTCAGTCTGCAAAATATTTTATAAACTGAAAAACAAAAAGGCTTAGAGCCGCACATTACTTACAATTGGTTGGCTTTGACGTCACCTTGTTTCCTTGCTTCTCATTGGTCACTGCCTCCTACTTCTTCCACCTTTCACTTTTCTTCCAGTGTTTGTCCCTGGTGTTGAGCATGGCCAGTGCCCATCCACTGGTGGTAGGCTTCTGGTGGTACTTATGTTTTTTATGTCCTGCCGGGGCAGCGCAGTTGCTGCTCTGCGATACATGCTGTATTTGGGTGGGGACTTGAAGCTCCACCCACTCTTCGCCCATATTTTTCATTGGCTTGTGTCCTTGTCCATTGTAAACTGTGGCTGTTCATTCGTCAAAAGGTTTAGTAGTCCCTCCTTAGTACCACCTTGTCTCCTTTTTGGAACCTCCCATGACGACTCCCCCGTTACGTGTGTTGTTACTCAGCAGGCTTTAATTACAGACTCCGAGCACTATTTTCTCAAATAGCTTTGTCCTGCATGTTGTTGCATGTTGTTGCAGGCAGGACGTGCTCTCTCCTAATGCTTTTTTGTAATTTTTCTACCATGGGTGCTGGCATTTGCAATGCAATAGGTCTTGCATTTGTGAGAGTTTAAGCTATTGGCATTGTAAATGACAATGCCTTTTATTTATCTGTTTTAAAAACAACACATAAATAAAAGTCATTGCCATTTACAATGCAAATGCGAGACCTATTGCATTGCAAATGTTTGTTTACCTTTCGTGTTGCATTCAATGAGAGTGCATGTTTGTCAACCCCTCTGCCCTCTGTCATCCTGCCCCAAACTCCCTCCCTACCCCTTCTTCATGTTACTTGCCCGTCTTTTGTGCCACCATGCCACAATTTGCTTGCTCCCTCTCATCCCCCTCCCACCCTCCTCCCAATGTTGCTTGGTCCCTTCCACTATCTGTGACATTACTCCAGCCTCCCTCCCTTGTGTTGGCTGTCCGCCCAGCCATCCTCCCGTTGTTTGTCATTTTGTGCCCCATCTGCCCCCTCACACCCTTTCTCACAATGCCCCAAACAAAAACCTTGACAAAGCCAAATAGCTCTTGCATACATGAGAGCTGCTTGATTTTGTCAATTGTTTTAGCCGTGTTTTCCAGCAGCATGACTACTGTGCAACATGGCTGAAAGTAAAAGGAAACAAGCATTTGCAATGCAATAGGTCTCGCATTTACGCGAGTTTAAGCTATTGGCATTGTACATGACAATGCCTTTTTATTTGTTTTATAAACCAAAATATAAATAAAAGGCATTGTCGTTTACAATGCCAATATCTCAAACTCGCGTAAATGCAAGACCTATTGCATTGCAAATGCTTGTTTTAATATGCAATGATGTTGACAGTTATAACAATAATTATGAGTTTTTATACATGGGTATCCCCGAAATTCAAGTACTTTAAATACATATGTGGTTTAATTAAACTTCACATATTTCACTAATGTGATTTATCAAAAGGTTTGCGACTTTGAACACCAACTTTAATTAGCATTTCACTTCACGGAACTCAGAGATTTTACACGTGCACACGGCCCTTTCCAACCAGCGTTTGGCTGCAACCTGACTGAAAACCCAGGTATAGTCCCAAATATCTTCTTGATTACTAAGGATACCGAGTGGTAGGGCTACGTGTCGCCTTTCTGAGGTTAGTACACATAGTACACTACTGTACAACATGGCAGTGTCTGATGGGCAAACCGAATTCCAATTCTGGTCTCCTCACTTTACTGCATTGTGATCTTGGGCAAATTGCTTTTTTGAAAGTTTTATTTAGCGCAAATTTGCCCCGAAGGTACTGGAGCGCACAAGCACAAGTTTCATTACACAAGGACGCACATTCAAATTTTGTGGGTAAGGGATAATGAAGTGATTTGCCCAGAATCACAGGATGTAAGCGAATGGAAAGACTCTAACCTGGTTTCCCCTCTCACTCAGTCAGCAGCTCTGGGCCGCCAATGCAATAAGAGCACCATTTGCCAATCCATGCAGAACCTGAACCGCACTACGAACTCGTCTGTAGACGGTTAGAGGTTTACAGGCTCCAGTTTATTTTCTGTTCGCTTCACACTGTAACCACCACGAAAAACGAAACCGCAACCAACAGGGCATTGGGTGGGGCAGGTCCCTCCGTGGCAGTAGTTAAAGAATACGCGGAAACTCGGCTCTGTCGGGTCCTATATTCTTCCATAGCTTTACAGGGGAAAAGATCGTTAAAAGGCTGTACAAATCGTTAACGCATGTCTTCGAGGTAGCTTCTGTTTACACTTTCCCAAGAGCATTAGCTTTTCCTGAACGTTGGGTTTTCTGTTTTCTTTTCGCCCTTTTTACCCAGCATATTATGCAATAGCACGTACAGGTATCTGGGTCACCTGTAGATAGGTATCAGTGTGAGTCAGGTGGGGGGGGGGTTATAACGGTGTGTGTAATGTGTACATTTTACAGATATTCTAGAGCATTGAATTCAAGTCGCTCTTTTAGTCCCAGCCACCAACGGATATACTTTTCTAGAAACCGTTACAGTATTTTGTGAGCAGTTACACGATTGCTGCGAATTTCACCCAAAAAGTTACAGCTTTCTGTGAACTGTTACGCAACTGTGAATTCCATCCAAAAACAGTGGACGGTTTTTCTGCTCTAACTGTGCGCTCAGCTGAAGTGGCGTGAAGTTTTGGTCATGCTTGGGAGCTCTAGAGTTGAGGCTGAAGACAGGGCGAGTTTCTCACAGTGCATGTTAGTTGGCCATAAGCTCCAGCAGAGCTTGTCATTGAGACATACAGGAGTAAGCAAACGCTGCCGAATGCACTGCATGGATGGAGAAGTGTGTGAATGTATACGGCTGGCATATGGTGAGCACTTTCGCGGCCGCTTTGATGTTCTCAGTGCCGTGCGGCTCACTGAGAACATCAAAGCGGCCGCGAAAGTGATCAGCAGGCTGCCAAATGGTGCGCGTGCCCGGCGCACATGCACTGTAGTTGGTGGCCTGAAAAGCACTCGTTTGCACTTCCAAATCCCGCTTTCTATAGCTCTCGCCAGAGCCGCGCTAAAGCGCTGGCTCAGGCGAGACCTAAAAAACACTGACGTAGCCAACATTGAGCAAACCATATCTCTCTTTTTTTAAAAACTTTCAACCATGTTGCACAGAAGTCATGCTGCTGTACAACACGGCTAAAACAACATTAACAAAGCCAAATAGATCTTGAAGAGGGGCAAGGGCAACCTATTGGCTTTTTGTTTGAATGGCAGTAGGTTTCTCAAGCTGGACACGGAATAAAAGAAATCATTTGTGTGTAAAGACTAATTAAGCTATGGGTGTCGGTCAGACGAATGCCCGAACATTTTAGTAACATATGTTAAATGCATGAAATATTCTCCGTTAGGTCTTATGACAGAAATTATATTAAATTTATGTTCTCTGGTAGAAAATTCAGTTGGCTAGTCACAACTCTTTTTTAATTGAATCTAGCTTGTCATCATGTACGTTACGTTTGTAAGACTGTTTGGGGGTTCTGAGTTTGATTAAAATTGAGTCGTATGTTCAGCAGCCCTGACGGGAGCTTGAGAAGGGGAGAACCCCTCATGCTCACACTTGACTTCAGATCTGTCTTGCTGCATTGTTGGCATAATGTGCTTCCGCCTTGGATGGTGAATGGGAAGAGGGAGTGGTCATGGGAATGTTACATGCATTTTGATTTGCATTCCTGCCTTTAATCATGGACTCGGCACTAGCTGCAGTGTTTTTGTCTTGCCAGTGCCAACAGATGCTCTGTGTCTTGCTGATCTCTCAGACCCCGAATTGTGATGAACCGTTTGCAATGCATCATCCCTTCCTCCCCGACTGGATTATTTGTGTTTGTCTTGCCAGCCCTATATAAACAAAATGTCTCTCTAATCTCGTAATAAAAGAATCATAAATAATAAATACATACAGAGAGGGACATTTTGGTCAGCCATCTTCATCCACTGGACTGTTCAGTTGTCATTCACCTGTGGCTTCTGCCCGCCACAACAGGCAGCATGGGACCATGGATCATCCCACTTCAGTCACTTACTCACTTGCAATGTGATTTTTCTTGCAATCCGTGAGCAGCACACAGGTGTGTGCGCAGGCATTGCAAATGTACTGAGCCACCTATAATCGGCCTCATTTAAAGAGAACTCAACCAAATCTGCAGAGTTGCCACGATATCCAGATCATCTCCATCCTTGTAAATCATTTGGTGGCCTTACATGGCTATATTTGAAAGAAGCCCCCCCTTCCTTCCCCCGCCATGGCAACTCATAACACCTCACTGCAAACTCCTCTCTAGTTTTGATCAATGTCACTTTCCCTGTGTTCAATGCAATGTAAAATGTGTTACATTTGCGGTAATATTCCTACAAGTTCCCCAATCTGAGCCTAATCAATTACGCTCCCGGTTTGCCTAGTAGCACACAGTGTGAGCATGGGTGGGGGGGGGGGAGGGGGGGGTTAGAAACTGTATTGATCTCTGTATTAGAAGCGGTGCTCTCTTTGTCACTCGCCCTCCCCCACCGTCCGCAGTCTCACCCCCACTCCCAGTCTGGGTGGGTGCAGGGTGCAGCGACTGACAAGCTTCTTTGTGATTGCATTTACTCAAAGCTCGCCCTTTTTTGAACGTGTGTGTTTCTTTAGAGGCGAGAGAGTTGAAGGCTTGACAGTGTTTGCTTTGACTGGATGTTTATGCACTGCTGCTCCGTTCCAAATTTAACTTTTCAGTTTAGAAAAAGACATACAAAAATAATAAGCTCTACTTTTTATGAAAGGATTACCCAAAACAGAACTGTCTCGTAGTTCCCCGGTGGGTAACTTTATCCCAGAGCTTAGTTTCTGCCTGGCATTCATTATACGTCCTCTATTTACATTCCTTCTGAGGGTATTTTACGATTGGAACCTGCTGGAACATTGTGCATTCGCTTCCTTTTCCAGGTGCGACGTTTGTAAGTGAAGCATACCTCTGCCCCATATTGCCCTTTGACCTGAGTCGAACCTCTGCACACACTACACTCTAAAGTTGGTCCCTGTGTAATGGCAGAACTCGGATACTTCTCACCATAGAATTCTGATGGGGTCTGACGGGTTTTAGAAAAAATTAAAATACATCAAAAGCTGTATTTCTTTCTCTGAACTATATCATACCTGGTATATGGTGGGTTTTACTTATAGACCATGACTGAAACTGGCATCAAAATAGAAAAGAATGAAATAAACAATAACTAAAAATCCTAAAACTAGTCAATATAACTGAAAATGCTTTAAGTTGTAGTTATTTTATTTAAAATAGTAAGTGTTACCACATATATAAGCATATTTGTTAAGGCTGTAGTCTACTGTGGCACATCGGGTAACCGTTGCAGAAAGGGAATAAAATGTTAATTCATCCATGTTCATGATGGCTTTCCGGTCAATATATGGAAACCCATGGTTAGTTACACTAAACATGTACTGCAGCTGTCAATGAAACCTATTTTATCCGGCATGGTTCGAAGCCTATAACTCCAAGTTTAAAGGTTGGCAAGATCAGAGGTTTGTGTGTGACCTTAAAATTGTTACAAACATATCGATTGACACAAATATGGTGATGTCAAGAATATCGCTAGACAGAATTTTGCAGGCAAGAATGTAATTAAGTATTTTATGTTGTGTTTTAAAATATAGTTATATTTGATATCGTTTTTTTGTGTGTGTGTTTTTTTAGTTTTGTTACAAGTTTTTATTATTTTAAAGTTAAGTATGTGTTGTAATTGTTAGTCTCACTAATTTATATTGATTTGATAATATATTTAACGATTTTTTTTGTTATTTGAATTCATTTATTTATTGGCAGTTGTTTATGTTTATTTATTTATTCATCTATATTTATTTATTTTTAAATATAGGATTGAGAATAGTAAATCTAAGTTTCCCAATCTACAACACTTTTCTTGGTGTTGCTTACGCTGGAGTGGGAATGATAAATCTGATTCCTCCAAAGTCCAACATATTCCCTAATGTTGTTCCGGTTGCAGTGGAAATAGTAATGTGACCGATCCAAAGTCCAACACATTTCCTAATGTTGTTTATGATGATGTCAGCATAGTAAATTTGACCCCTTCAAGTCCAGCACTTTCCATGCTGTTGTTCAGCTTGGAGTGGGAATAGCAAACCTTCAAACTCCATTGTTTATAATTTTTAATATCAGTTTGTAATTATTATTATTATTATTTCTTAGTATTTTAATGTTATTATTTATGTGTATTTAATCATTTTAATTATGTATATATTATGTTTATTATGATCTGCATCTATTTTAAATTATATATTTTATTATATATTTGTAAAATATAAGATTTTTTATATTTTATGAATTATATGCATATTGTTAGGCATTTTTTTCATTTTAATATCTTTTTAAAATGTTAGCATAATGTTTAATATTTAAAATTGGATTCCCAATACCTAGTTTCTGATGATATTTTGGTCTTCTTTTTTTGATTTCAATATTTTCGTATTTCACATACAAAGTGTGTAATGTTGTTGTTTTTGTCCTCTATATTTGTTTGGAGATATTTTGTATTGCAATATTTGTGAATGTGATGTTTTGTAATACAATCCAATTCCAGAGGTTTTTCGTTCTGACTCCTGTTGAGAGCTTGATGCAACTGCCACACCTCCTTCTATCGTTCAAGCTGCCAGAAATAAGTGCTGCGCAACACTCAAAAATGTCAATTGGAAGCAACTGGTATCTATCTCCTCAAAGGGTCAAAAAACACCCAGGCAGATAAAATATCCAAAATAAAAAAAAATTTGAGGACCCTGGAGTAGATAAGGACTGGAATCAGCGGCAGCAGGATTCTAGGTGACTGAGCCGGATTCCAGGAGATAAAGCAAGATTCCAGAAGATGGAGCAGTATCCCAGGAGATAGAGCAGAAAGCACAGAATACAGGTAGAAGTAACCAGGAGGGAAAACCCACCACCACTGTTACTGAAGAGTTTGCAGTGCATCATACTAAGAATTTCAGCTCCTTTTGTAGGTTGAAATAGGAAGTAGATGAAGGAGGAAGCAGGAAGTGACATATAGGATGTAGTGCTGTCATGATACGTTGGGATGCAACAAGATTATAGTAGGTGACCACAATGATTTGGGAGGAACTAAATGTGTTACTTCCTGCTTCTTCATTGGAAATTTGAATTAGAGTCATCTTGTGGTAGAAAGATTTTACAGACAAGGGCTAAAAAGGAAATTCACAGAAAATGTTGGAAACTGAATTAGAAGTAAAGTGCTGTTTATTACCCTTAGAGGTAGAAGAATGTACAGAGAATGTCAAGATTGGTTCTGTAAAGAGAAGCAAGCGCATGCTGGGACAAACAAAGCTGTCTGCCTCCTGCACCGTACCAAGGAAAGACAAACCACTGAGATCTGCCGACCACAGCTGGAGTGAGTACCCTGTTGTATGCACAGCATAACAGCTCTCTGTCATTGGACTTTGCTGATGAGATTTCCGTAGAATTTTTACAGTTGAAAAGGACTGTATTTTCAATAATCTGGCACCTTGTCATTGCACATTTGGGTGCTATTATCTGTTACTTGCACCCCTTCAATATAGTGCACTGAAGCAATTTCTTTTTTTTTGTATCTTATTTCTAAGTCCTCTTACATACAATATCGTGAGTCACCAAAGTCCATTAGTCCAAAGTGTATTACATAAAACTGAAATTGTATTAAAAGCTTTGCCTCTCATATACTGTGTTCACACTGTAGGGATTTTGGGAGCCCCTCATTCCAACAAAAACCAGTGCAATAATGAGTTAAACTCCAGGCATGACACAAATTTCCAGTGGTACAAATTTGTTGTCAGTTATCCTGGAATGATGACAGAAATCTCAGGTGAATGAAGATCATTTTATTTCTTACTGTAGGAAATGCGCCTTTTCTGCATGGTCACCCTGGATTTTTCACCTTTTGCGTGGCCCTATATTTTTGGTTTGTTACAAAAACAAAGGACCTTAAAGAGCTAAATAGAGTTGTGATAAATATAGACTAGAATCGGTGCTATATTAAAGATGTCCAGCTGGACAACAAATTTAATGAATCAAAACAATTTCTAAACAAATAAGAGCACACAATAATAGAGTGAGACACAGTCCTGCGTCCTACAAAAACACAAAACAATTACATATGACAAAAAACATTTCAGGCAAAATAAACGTAGCTTATGGCCAATATGGTTAATAAGGGCAATCTTTCAAATAAACAGCTGATGGACTTGTTTTAACACATTGGTTTAACGTGCATACTGTTTAAAAAGTCGACGAAGTTTTGATCCCTTTTACAATACTTGGATCATCATCAGTACAGGTATTATACAAGCCTGAAATAACACACTGCCTTGTAGCTGTTAACAAGAGATGTTTTAAGTAGCTCCAGGGGAGCTAAGGTTAGAGTCAGGCAGGAGAGGCGTAGTAGCTCTCGGGGAGCACAGGTGTGCTACGATCAGGTGTGTTACTCAGGGGGTCTTTCCATGATATGGACTGAGATTAACTCAAGCGGAGGTCTGCTAGGTAAAAGGCTGGGTGATGATAACTCATGTAGCCCGGTTAAATGATTCTAGTGGCTCCGATCGCGTGCTCGATGGCAAGGATGCCTCGAGCACACGTGCCTGACTCTAACCTTAGCTCCCCGGAGCTACTTAAAACATCTCTTGTTAACCGCTACAAGGCAGTGTATTATTTCAGGCTTGTATAATACCCATCCTACACCGTCTCCACACTGTTGACTGTGGCCTCCGTTTCCTCCAGCTCCTCCTGTTGCACAGGACTCCCACCTTCTGTCGCCGTTGCTGTCTTCCTGTTGGCAGCGGCTTTGTGCCTGGTTTCGATTTTCACATCATGCCAGCGCCTCTTGGCCTCCTCGACACTCTGACTGCATTCCTGGTGGTCTAATTGTGGGTTAGTTGATGGTAGTGTTCGGTCACCTTTGTGATGCTGATCTGGTTTTGCTGCGGACTGCACCCCGTCTTCCTCTCTCTCTTCTCCCTGGCCTTCCCCGACCCTGTTGTACCTTGCTGGTCGTCTGTGGGGGTTGTGGGGTTCGTGTTGGCCTCTGCGCTCGGTCAGGGTGCATCCATGCTGCTACGCACTTTGGATTGTGTTTGGTGTGTTGTTTTTGTAGCTTTTAAAGTGCATTTTCCCGCCAGATGCGTGGAATTTGTAGGCCTGCCGCTGGTTTTCGCAGCTTCTTGTATCGCGATTGGCCTCATAGCAGCTTTTTTTGCGTTCGTGTTTAGCATTTTTGCGGCGTGGCGTTGATTTTAATGCAGCCATTTGACGTGTTATCTGGTGACTATCGCATGGTACCGCCGTGTTTTGAATACTTAGTTGACACGGCGTAATTTTCCCGCGATAGACTGCGATGTTGAGAGTTGCGTTAAGTTACTTTTGCGATGGTTATCACTCGTTCTTGAGAATGTGCCCCTCAGTGTTAACATTTCCTTACAGTGATTAGGACCCAAAAGCAGTTTTTACAGTAGCAGGCCTAGGTTTCCTATATATAAAGCCAGAGTACAGTTTACAATACTAATACTGCATCTCAGGAAAAGGACCAGTTACAAAAATAATTAAGCAACTATTTTAATAGTTATTAAAAACTCAATAGAATGGTGAATTTGGGTTTTTAATAAATATTAAGGTAAAATAACTTTTAGAAAGTCACCTTTTCCCTACTTCATGTTCATGGAAGCTAATATGCATTGGCTCTCTAGCTTCTGCCTGCCAGTGATAAGCTTTGAATAGGTGTGATATGCCTCCCATTAGCAAACAATAGGCTGACCTCAATGGACAGAAACTGTTAATCTTAATATGGAGAGGGGGGCTGAGGCCATCCTCTTTGACACTAAAGTTTAAATTTCTCCCTGGGTATCTTATCCTGCTTGATGTTGCGATGGAAGCTCAGAGTCAGGAAGGTTTTCTAGAATAGGTTTATTCTTGAACTCTGCAGTAGTGAGGAGGACAGGCTGGACGCTCCTCTTCCAGTGAAGCCTTGTCAACGTATGACCCACAGGATTCCACATCTTGAGCAGCTGAGAACTGGAACCCTGCGAGGTCATAGGCCGGCACTGCTAACATAAACACAACACTTCTCCTTTCCCACAAAATAACACAATAGCAAAAGAGCAAAATAAAATTGCAATAATAGAAAGAACCAAGTAGAAGGAAACATAGATACATATGCGCAGATTGAAGCTTAGGACGGCAAATGTGCGTGACATAATCCTTTAAATGGTTGGGTTTAACACAAACTCTGCCAGCGCTGGTGAATTCAGAACTCCTAGGTCCAATACATTCATTAGGAACCAAAACAACTTTAGATTTGCAGACTTTAGAATTGCTGACATTGGCATTGCTATGATCAGTCACACAACTCTCCCCATTTGTAATATTAGAATGACCACCATCCTTGGTAACACTGGATGTCTCAGAACCAACAGCACCTTCAGACAGGGTACAATCTTGAATCCATCCGTACCTGATCGGACGAATTCCAGTGCGAGAACCATGCTGAAAACTCTCCTCACATTCAGGAAAATTACCGCCCCTAAACATAGCAATCCTATTGGCATGCCACACTTTCCCATCACTGAGTAAGGCAGAATTACACATAACCTTGATAACCGTGAGAGGAGAAGAAAATGTACTTTCCCCCTTACGTGTTAGTCTACCTTTCTTAACCTTAACAGTGTCACCCACACAAAGATGTACTTTTTTGGTATCATAAGATTGGTTATACTTGTCTCTGTACTTCAATTGAACAGCCTCCAAGGAATCCTTAACCTTCTTGGCAGACCATGAAACAAAACTTGTACACTTTAACCATCCAACATTGTCTTTGGTGCGAGGAGACCTGCCCCTCATCAGCTCGAAGGGAGAATGTCCGGAAGACTCACAGCGTGTAACTCTGTATGCATAAATGGTTTTTCTTAATTCATTCTCCCAACCCAAATGATTACTAAAGGAAAGTTCAATTATATCCTGGATCACTCTGTTAAAGCGTTCCACACTACCATTTCCCTCTGGGTGCTACAGAGAGGTAGTCCTGTGAGTAATGCCAGATTCTCTAATAAACTCCTTGAAGATATCACTGATAAATTGCCCACTGTTATCAGAAATGAATCTTTAGGTAAACCTTCATGTCCAAACACATCAGCCTAGAACAAAAGTACTGACATCGAGTCCCCTTGTCAACTACCTTGCACTCAGGCCACTTAGAAAAGTGATCCACTAAGACCAAAATATATTTCAGTTGTCCCACAGAAATCTTTACAGGACCAAGAATATCAATACCAATCCTCTCCCAAGACATATTAGGGACAACAATGGGATGCAAGGGAGATTTGTGGGTAACTAAACTCTTATCACAATTAGTACACTGTGCACAGTCTCTGATGATAACTTTCCCAACTTCTTTATCAAGACCAGGGCACCAATAAGATTGTTTGACTCTAGATTTGCACTTCACAATACCAAAGTGACCTTCGTAGCATAAGCTAATAATTTTACTATGAAAATCCAAAGTAGGAACTAATCTTCCAATTCTAAGTAGAAGACCATCCTCGACAGACAAGTCGTTTCTGACTTCCCAAAACGCTAAAAGATCACTGTCTAAATGTGCTTTACCAGGCCATCCCTTGCGAACTTGGTCAAGGACAGAAACCATAGTGTGGTCACGTAAAACTCCCCGGACCCACTCGTCATGAGAAATGCTTTGCGATTCATCACCAAAGATTGTGACAACCAACCAATCATCCCACTCATTTTTGCCTTCACACGTTAAAGGCAAAGGACATCTAGCGAGAAAATCAGCAATCCTGTTGCGAACACCAGGTACATAGACTACTTCGTACAAAAATCTAACAACTGTACAGACATGCGCAAAATTTTGGGTGAAACATTGCTAAGGCCTTTATAAGTAAGAACTTTGGTAAGCGGTTTATGATCAGTCCTCACAGTGACACACGTACCCCAAATATATTGTCTGAAATGCTTAAGGGCCCAAACACAACCTAGAGCCTCCCGTTCAATTACTGAAAATTTCTCTTCCGTGCTAGTGAGGGTTCTGGAGGCCACAACACTTTCCTTGCCATCTTCCTGAATTTGAGATAAAACTAACATAAGCATCAGTGGTAATGAGACTCTTAAGGCGTGGCGAAAAACCCTTAAGAGCAGAACATACGTCATTCTTGATACATTCAAAACTCCATTGACATTCTTTTGACCATGAAAATGTACAACCTTTCTTCAAAAGTTGCCTGACACAGTACATTATACTTGAGAAGTTGTGTACAAACTTTGAATAAAATTTGGGTAACGCTAGAAAGGACCTGACCTCATCTTTATTCTGAGGAATGGATGAATTCTTGATAGCGTCAACCAACTCAGATTTGGGACAAATGCCAGCGGAGCTGATTTCATGACCTAGATATGTAACACTTCTCCTTGCCAATTTGCATTTAGATTCATCCCCATAAGGCTGTTTTGCTCTTACACCGTTAGAACCTTAACCAGAATTTTATTGTGCTCCGCTCTGTCAGAGAACATAACAAGGATATCGTCCTGGAAAAATACAATGTTTTCCATATCTTTGAATATTATGTGCATGAGTCTCTGAAACATGGCCGCGGCAGAGGCCAATCCAAAAGGCACACCTTTGAATTGAAAAATGCCAATTGGAGTAACAAAAGCTGTAAGATGCCTGCTGTCAACATGAAGGGGAACCTGGTGGTAAGCGGAGATTAAATCAATAGTGGGGAACCAGTGCATGTGCCTAGTGGCTGAAAGTAATTAATAAATTCTTGGAAGTGGAAAAATGTCAACATTGATGTTTTTATTAAGTTCTCTCAAGTCCACAAAGAGACGACCACCAAGGGGGCAACCCAGTCAGATGATTCCACTTGTTAAATAAGTCCATTGTCAACTAATTTATGTAATTCATTGATGACCTCCTCTTTGACACTCATGAGAATGTTTCTAACCTTGTGTATGCATTGACAAGCGTACTTTTTAAGGATAATTGTATGTGGAAAGCCTTTCAATTCACCAACACTCCCTGAAAAGACCTTAGGAAATTTTGCAATAATCTTGTAACAATCTTCGTTTTTAGTCTTAGACACACTTAAAACAGGATCAGCACTGTTAGGATCAAGTAAGATCCCCAATTTGCCTTGATCCCACCACCCAAGGACACAAGAACGACACAGTCCCTCTAATGCCTGTGCTCTTTGAAGCGAGGAAAAATCCACAGGAGTCCGGAAAAAGCAATGAATCCTCATGAAACTGTAGCAAATGAAGTATTTGCCAGAATCACACAATTATTGGTGGGCGTGGGTTCACCCCGTTCAAGCTCGTCGCCAGTGTTGCGATGGAGGCACGGCGTCAGGAAGTTTTTCTAGAATAGGTTTATTCTTGAACTTGGTAGTAGTGAGGAGTACAGGCGGGACGCTCCTCTTCCAATGAAGCCTTGTCAACGTATGACCCACAGGATTCCACAGCTCGAGCAGCTGAGAGCTGGAACCCAGTGAGGTCACAGGCCGGCACTGCTAACATAAACACAACACTTGACAGGTCTGCCCGGTTCACATATAAGACCTGGGGCACACTTGAAAGGGGAAATAACAGGATGGCAAGACAATTCTTGTGGATCCACTGTCTAGTTGCTAAAGGATTCTGGATTTGTCCTACCAGCCTTCGGTCTCTGGGTTTATTCTGGGTACTATGGCTACCTCAAACTTGATTTTAGTGTTAGATGTGAGAGGATACTACCATTACCATATACACTCCCCAAACACACCCCAACTCCCAGGGCCTGAGTTTAGTGTGGCTGAAGGCTTTCACCATCGTGAAACTGCCCAATGTGGTAGGGTTGGCCTAAGGTACATTTACTCCATTGGTTTAAGGCATGCCCAGGTGTCATTCCCACCCACTAGTGCCTGGCATAAATGTTGCACCAGGCACCCACTGAAGAACACTTTCTGAATCTGCAGAATATTAGAAGAGGACTGGACCTGCTCTCAGTGACCTGAAAGGATACCTGAAGGACTGGACCTGCTTTTTCTTGTACCACTGGACTCCAGGGTCATATGGGTGACCTCCTATTCAAGCTACAGGGATACAATTAGCTACAAAAGGCCTTTTCCTGTAAGCACCCAGCTGACCAGTGGCATCTTGACCTGGACTGTACCCTGCTGTTGGCCTCTGCCTGACACACTGTGAGTGTCTAAGTGCCTCCCCTGAAGTTCTGTATTTTTTTAGAAGTCTATTCTTATGTTGAAGTGGGACTTAAAGGACTAAAGTCAGAAGGTAAAATCTTTGACCAGGACAAACGTGTGCTGTTTTATCTGATCAGTGCTCCATCGCAGTCAGCCTCAACCTGTGTCTAGGTTCAGATCTACCATGACCATTGTCCATCATTGGCATTTTGTGCTTTGTGGTGGCACTTCTTATTAAAACTTAAAAAATTCATATCTCCAGTTCCCCTTTTTAAGTTTTTTTTATTTTGGTATCATTATTGTTTTGTATTTTGGTGCTGCAAAACTATTTTACACATTGCCCTAAGTTAAGCCTGTCTGCTCTGTGCCATTGCTACCTGGGGGTTGAGCAGTGACTTTGAGTATTCATCCTGACAAGGGTTGTGATTATTCCTTAAGGTGGGTAGTCAACCGCTCCAAATAATAAACTCATTTCCTACACTTACTACAACACCAGCAGTCAGCTCCCAACTGACAAAAATCTTGTGAGAACCGCAAACATTCTAAGGATAGAACCAGAGAAAGGGGGAGGAATGGAGATAGCAAAACAGGGATTTTGTGGAACAGCAAAATAACTTCTTGAGATTACAACAAGCTGCTCTGCAGAATAGTACTTTACTTTTCAGACACATGTAGGCACCTGTTGCGCATTTTTAGCAATTCCTGATTCTGCCAGTAACAGAACTGTACCGGGGATTACAAGCCATGTGTGAATACCACATTCTAGGTTTCTCTCACCAAATATTTAACCAGTTAAAAGGTGGTGAAATTTCTTGGTGGGGAATGGCCTGAAAATTAGGAATTATCATGGGAATCAGATGTAGTTCTAGCAATGGTTTCATGTTTCTAAGGGTACCCTCTATGTTAAAAATAACAGCATTCATACATTCCAGAGTTGCTGGTACCCACAGTATTTGTAAGCAAGCGGAGGAAGAGCCAACGACCATGATGGTCGTTTGAAGCTGAGGCTCCGTGGTGAACATGCGCTTCAACATCCATAGCGGTGTTTCGCCGCATCGGAGACCCACCTGGAGAGTGAGTTCCGCAGCCAGAACACCTGCAGCCTTTCTTGAACTCAGTTCTGATGTTCTGGGATGGCGGAGGACCGAGGAATGAGCCGCAACGATTTCGAGCGCCCATGGCCCAAGATGGTGCCTGAAGCAGGCCGAGGCTTCTACCGGAGATCGTGGGACAGAAGCTGTGCCATCCAGGGTTCTGTATGCAAGGTTGCGGCAAGTGATGAGAAAATGAACTGCTGGGTATCTAGGCTAGAGCGGTGCAACATCGGCTGTTCGTTCACCGGCAGCGGGAGGCATCTAGTTCATCGGATGGTTGGTCCCGATTCTGACACGATCTAAGAGAGGCGTCCCAGCGAGGTGGCAGGATCTCTGGCCTCAACATAGAGACACCGCTCTTTCGCTGATATGCCTATGTGTCGGTGCGCTGAGTGTGCGGCGAGCATCGGACAGTAAGATCTGTGATTGTATCTTTGCTTGAAACGTTGTAATGAGTTACACCACGAGCTGCCTATGGCTAGGTTCACGGGGCACCCCGAGACTGGGATTTTATTAGCGGCGAACCGAGTGTGCCTTAAAAGTGCCCATTGTTGCTAGATCTCCATCCCAAAGCCTATCTTTGGTGAATGGCTGGGGTTGCTTGTGGCTGTGTTCGCCAGTGTGGAGGTTACCTCTCCGTTGTTGCCGATCTTGAGGTAGCTATGGCTCCCATCTAATTTGCATGTTTCGAGCGTGTCCGTGTTTCACGCGCAGAGCTGCTGCTGCATACTTTTGGTTTTTCTGTGGATGCTCCCCAAGGCTGGGTCTGTGGTGAGGGGCATGGGGGCCACCATGATCTTTTGGCAAGCAAGTTTTTGAGCCCTCCCTGTTACTACCTGTTGTTCTATTGCCTGACCCCAAGATGGCTGCCACTGTGTTCCCTACCACGTCGTGCTACTCCTCTGGGGAAAAAAAAACGGACTTCAACCAGACCTCGAACACATCCCCCATCCGGCCTACCCTTCAGGATACCAAATCTGTGAACCTACCTCTGACCGTGGAGACCTAGCTTTTTGGCCGATGCCCGGTGGAGCTACTTGATAGCTATAGAGGAGATGGGCTGTGGACTACCCCTTCGGCCGTCACCTACCCAGCCGGACATTGGGCAGACGTTACTTTGTCTCTCCGTCGTACTCTCCCTCCTACCCCATTTATTCCTCCTCTTTGCTCTCTAACTGTTTTCTCATTGAGACCTAGCCCCTTGACTGATGCCCGGTGGAGCTACCTGATAGCTATAGACGAGATGGGCTGTGGACTTCCCCCTCGGCCGTCACCTACCCAGCCGGACTTTGGACAGACTCTCCTTTGTCTCTCCATCCATCCTATCTTCATCCTTTCTCGCTCCTATACCTTTACCCCTCCCCCTTACCCTTCTAAGCTCCATTTACTTCGTCTTCCGATGCTCTTGCAATGTTTTCTTGGAATTGATGAAACTTGTAACTGATGTAATTTTGTAATTCTGTGGACCCTCATGTAAAGCGCTCTGATACCTCCGGGTCTAGCCAGCTGTCATGATCGCACTCAGTAAAGGCGCTGAGTGCCTCGCGCTCCGCACCCTGGGACGAAACGTTACGAAACGACCCGAGCGTCCACGGACTACATATCCCAGAAACCCTCCAGACATTCCCGAGTTTATGTAATCTGGTCACATGGCCAAAACGCATAAAAGCTCGACCCGCTGACAAGCTGGCGCCGAATATTCCCGGATGTATCCAGTGACCTTCGGTACGCGTAGACGTACACTCGGCGAAGATACCTCTACGACCCTTGACGACCTGAAACTCCGCCTCGGCTCTCCCGGAAACCTCACCCGCCCGGGGAACCGTGGACATCAAAGGCTGTTCCTGTTTTGCAGGTGTGCTCCTCCCATCCCGACTCCTCCGTGAGTGAAGAGGGGGCACTGCCAGATCCTACTCCTCCCCGGCGGCTAGCCGTTGGGCTCCTCCAGAGATCGCGCTCCCCGGCTCCCGGCTCCTCCGAGAGTTGCGAGTAGTAGCGCCTTGTCTCCACCCCAGCCCACGGATCACCGGGCTGCGCCTAGGCGGATTACGCTCCTCTGCTTCGGGCTTCATCGGGAAGCATCGAGTGGTAGCGTTCCCGCTCTGCCCACGGATTTCCGGGCCACAGCGAACACCGGGTGTCGCGCTCCTCGGCTCGCAAAACTTAAAGGAGCCTTGCAGTAGCAGCGCCGTCAAAGACACCCTCACCGGACCGCCTCAGAATAGAGGCGCGAACACCCAGCTGGGGGTCGGAACCTGAGGCCGTGCATCCCGCACTGCCTGATTCCCACCTCATTCCTTTGCCACAGAGAGGGAGCTACTTCCCTTTGCATACCCCAACAACAAGGCGGGAGGAGACATCAGGTAAGAGAGTCCCCCACAAAAGAAGATCAGGGGAGACGGCTAGCGTAGGCAATTACTTATTGTACGCTTATCTCATTTCAGATCTCCCTCCCAGCCGTCCCTATCCTTCCTTCCCTCGCTCACCTGCCTCCTCCGTCCGAGTGTGTAATACATCCTCCGGACTAGGGGCAGATGGGAGGTGGACCCCTATTGGCATCAGCGTCATCCTGAGGAGAAGAAACCAGCGGGTACACGACAGAATATTCGGCCCACGACTCATTATCCTGCTGATCACGCTGATCTAGCCATGGCCTCCTTAGACGACGTGTTGGTTGCTCTAGCCAACATGCAGGCGGAGTTAGCCGCTTCCCGGTCTGAGACAGCCGCCTTACACGCACGCATGGATCGCATGCAAAAGAACCCTTTCGATGCAGGGACCCCGTTTTCCCCGCAGACCCCGCAGGTAGTGGTAGAAGTACCAGCCCATGTTCCATTGGCTCCACCCGAACGATTTCATGGGGACATACACAAGGTCCAAGTCTTCATGACGCAAGTCATGCTGCACTTCCACTGCAAACCAAAACTCTTCGTAACCAACCAGGCCCGGGTTGCCTTCCTGATATCCTACCTGGCAGGAGACGCGGCACAGTGTGCATAGGGATGAAGCCTTACTATACGATTGGGACGCCTTCCGCTGTGCGTTTGAAGGGACCTTCGATCGCCGAGCAGACACCTTTTCAGCTGACCGCGACCTCCTAGCCCTCCGGCAAAAACCTAATGACTTCATAGGTTACCTCAACAATTTTCGTCGGTTGGTGGCAGAAACCGACTGGCCTGAAACTAAGCAGTCGGCCATCTTCTACCAAGGACTCACGGACGAGTTAAAAGACGTCATCGCCCAAATCGACCCGCAACCTCAGACCTGCTCTGCCATGGTCGAATTGGCTTCCCGGTTGGAGCATCGTCTCCGGGAAAGAAAAGGAGACCCGAAACGGAGGGACAAAATGCCGTCCGCCTTCGACAATCACCGAGCTCCTGACCCAGCAGGTCCCCGATCGGATCCTATGGAGATCGGGACGGTTAGGGCCTCGCTGACCTTGAGCGAACGCGACCATCGCCGCAAACAGGGCCTCTGTTTATACTGTGGCAAAAAAGGCCACTTCCTGAGGGAATGCCCAGTCAGACCCAAGACGAACAAATCACGTCCCAGTCAAGCCGCTCTCACTACTGAAGAAGAAGGGGCCAAGGGAAACTACAAAGCTTGAAGGTCCAGGGAGGGAAGCCTTCAAGCCCACACTTCATCCCTTCGATGGAATCCGCCCAAGCGCAGGAACCAGACCATTTCTTTATCTCGCTGGAGGCGGTAATTAACCAACGAACACGAACCATCAGAGCCATGATAGACTCCGGAGCCACCGGTTGCTTTCTGGATAAACTCGAAGCTGACCGATTAGGGATTCATTTAACGCCCAAGGAACCGCCCGAACTTTTTTTGCGGTCGACGGTAAGGACCTGGAGTCTGGGCCCATACGATACGTTACCCCGTTTCTCTGGATAACCTTCGGAACAGACCACGGCGAGTGGCTGCAGTTTAACATCATTCAAGCCCCGCGATGCAAGCTCATACTTGGATTACCCTGGTTAAGGAAACATGAACCCACGATCGAATGGTCCACCAACACCGTCTCGTTCCGGTCCACGTTCTGTCGCCTTCATTGCATTCGCGCGGCCGACAACCCAGTCACCGGTCTGCCAACCGCTCAACATGTGTCTACAGCCGCCGAGAAGGAGGTCCAGCTCCCGTCTTGGTATTCGTCATATCAAGAAGTGTTCAACGTGCAAAAGGCCGAAGAACTTCCCCCGCACCGAGAATTCGACTGCCGCATCGATTTAGTACCGGGTGCCATAGTCCCGTGTGGCAGAATCTACGCTCTCACCGGGCCAGAGACAACCCACCTCAGAGAGTATCTGGACACCTACTTGAAGCTGGGGTTCATACGTCCCTCGCAGTCGCCGGCCGCCTCGCCACTTTTCTTTATCCCGAAGGCCAATGGCGAGCTGCGCTGTTGTATTGACTACCGCGCTCTCAACGCCTTGACGATCAAGAACAGATACCCCTTACCACTGATCCCAGTTCTGTTGGAGCAGGTGCGCGAGGCGCACATTTACACCAAGTTGGACCTCAGAGGGGCTTATCATTTGGTGAGAATGAGAGAAGGCGACGAGTGGAAGACCGCCTTCAAAACACGATTTGGACTCTTCGAGTACTTAGTGATGCCCTTTGGGCTTTGCAACGCCCCGGCAGCCTTCCAGTTCTTCCTCAATGAGGTGCTGCGGGACTTCCTGGATAGGTTTGTCGTGGTATACATTGACGACATTCTGATCTTTTCCACCTCTCAGGAAGAGCACGTCGTCCATGTGGGGCTCGTGTTGCAAGCCTTGAGAGACCACCACCTGTTTTGTAAGCTCACGAAGTGCGAATTCCATGTTACCACCGTGGAATTCCTCGGAGTCCACCTAACCCCCACCGGACAGGTGATGTCCACCCGAAAGGTGCAAGCAGTGAGGCAATGGCCCCAACCAAGGTCGGTCAAAGACATCCAGAGCTTCCTGGGCTTTTCGAACTTTTACCGCCGGTTCATTCATCACTTCTCTCATCTGGTTTCCCCTCTCACCAAACTGACGCGGAAGAACGTACCATTCCACTGGTCTTCCGATGCCCAAAACTCCTTTGATCAACTTAAGGAAGCCTTCACGTCCGCACCTATCCTACGACACGCCAAACCCGACCTCCCCTTCATAGTGGAGACGGATGCGTCAGACATAGCTGTGGGAGCGATTCTCTCCCAACGACATCCGGATACCGGGCACCTTCACCCGGTTGCATACATGTCTCGAAAGCTGAACACCGCCGAACAAAACTACTCTGTTTCCGAAAAGGAACTCCTCGCCATTCGGGAGGCCTTCCGGGAGTGGCGACACTGGCTGATGGGGGCCCAACATCAAGTCACTGTCTTCACAGACCACAGAAACCTCCAGTTCCTGCGGGCGGCTCGCCACCTCTCTCCCCGGCAGAAAAGATGGATGCTTTTCTTTGCCGAATACCACTTCGTCGTCACCTACCTACCTGGCACGCTGAACAAGAAGGCCGATGCCTTGTCCCGACAAGACACGAACCGCACCCCCGCGGTGGAGCCAAAGCAGGCTATCCTGTCCCCTGGACAAGTGATCGGAAGAACGGAATCAGAAACCTTCCTCATCGAGGTAAAGCGAGGGGTCGCCTCGTTTTCATGGATCTCGTGGCTGAAAAGACACAAGGACTGGCGCCTTCGGAACGGCATCCCCATGCGAGGCTCGCAAGTGCTGGTCCCCATGCTCAAACTACGGAAGCTCGTCTTCCATTGGTGTCATGAACTGCCCTGTGCCGGGCATCTGGGAGGTACAAAAACCCTCGAAAAAATCCTTCGACACTACTGGTGGCCCTCGGTCAGACCGGACGTTCTGCTATGGGTCGCTCACTGTACCATCTGCTCCCAAATGAAAGCCGACCATCGCAAACCGCAAGGCCTCTTGCGTCCACTGCCAACCCCCCGTACTCCCTGGGAGAGAATCTCGGTGGACTTCATCGTTGGATTGCCTAAAGACCAGAACTGTACAGCCATCGTAGTGGTGGTCGACTACCTCACGAAAATGGGACACTTCCTGGCATGTAAACAACTACCTACGGCCAGTGCCCTTGCAAAACTTCTGTTGATCAACGTCGTCCGTCTCCACGGCCTTCCTCTTGGCATCGTCTCGGACCGGGGTTCTCAATTCACGGCACGGTTCTGGAAGGTATGGTGTGCCGAACTAGGGATTCAATCCTCCTTATCCACCAGCTTCCACCCGCAGACCGATGGACAAACCGAGAGACTCAATCAAACCCTGAAGCAGTATCTCCGGTGCTACGTGGACCAGGCCTCCAACGCTTGGGTAGACTGGTTGTGGGTCGCAGAAGTGGCCTATAACGATTCCATACACACTTCCACACAACACACCCCGTTTTTTCTCTCATCAGGGTTCCATCCACGGTTCACACCTTTTTTGCTCCCTCACAGTGATCTCACCGTACCTGACGTCCAAGACAGGCTAACCTCCATACGTTCAACCCTCACGAAGGCGCGCACGAACCTTAGGTCCGTAAAGGCCCGATACAAACACCAGGCCGACAAGCGGCGCAGGCCCGATCCGGTGTACCATAAGGGGGATAAGGTTTGGCTGTCCACAAAGCACATCAAGTTTAAACATCCCAGCCTATTCAACCCTAAGTACATAGGCCCCTATCCAGTCGTGAAACACGTCAATCCTGTGGCTGTGCAATTGAAACTTCCAGCTCGGTTACGTATCCACCCTGTGTTCCACGTTTCCTTGCTTAAACCCTCGCTCGGCCCAGTCCGGAGGCTCCCTGCTCCCGTATGGGTCCGCCATGAACGCGAATACGTGGTACAACGGGTGTTGGACTCCAAAAAGGTGCGTGGAAGGATCTGGTATCTCCTGGCATGGAAAGGGTATTGACCAGAGGAGAACTCATGGGAACCGTCGTCGTCGCTACACGCTGACCGTCTGGTGGCTGCTTTCCATCGTCGATGTCCGGACAAACCCGGTCCGGAGCCTCGCACCCGCTGAGGGGTGAGAGGGGATATACTGTCATGATCGCACTCAGTAAAGGCGCTGAGTGCCTCGCGCTCCGCACCCTGGGACGAAACGTTACGAAACGACCCGAGCGTCCACGGACTACATATCCCAGAAACCCTCCAGACATTCCCGAGTTTATGTAATCTGGTCACATGGCCAAAACGCATAAAAGCTCGACCCGCTGACAAGCTGGCGCCGAATATTCCCGGATGTATCCAGTGACCTTCGATACGCGTAGACGTACACTCGGCGAAGATACCTCTACGACCCTTGACGACCTGAAACTCCGCCTCGGCTCTCCCGGAAACCTCACCCGCCCGGGGAACCGTGGACACCAAAGGCTGTTCCTGTTTTGCAGGTGTGCTCCTCCCATCCCGACTCCTCCGTGAGTGAAGAGGGGGCACTGCCAGATCCTACTCCTCCCCAGCGGCTAGCCGTTGGGCTCCTCCAGAGACCGCGCTCCCCGGCTCCCGGCTCCTCCGAGAGTTGCGAGTAGTAGCGCCTTGTCTCCACCCCAGCCCACGGATCACCGGGCTGCGCCTAGGCGGGTTACGCTCCTCTGCTTCGGGCTTCATCGGGAAGCATCGAGTGGTAGCGTTCCCGCTCTGCCCACGGATTTCCGGGCCACAGCGAACACCGGGTGTCGCGCTCCTCGGCTCGCAAAACTTAAAGGAGCCTTGCAGTAGCAGCGCCGTCAAAGACACCCTCACCGGACCGCCTCAGAATAGAGGCGCGAACACCCAGCTGGGGGTCGGAACCTGAGGCCGTGCATCCCGCACTGCCTGATTCCCACCTCATTCCTTTGCCACAGAGAGGGAGCTACTTCCCTTTGCATACCCCAACAACAAGGCGGGAGGAGACATCAGGTAAGAGAGTCCCCCACAAAAGAAGATCAGGGGAGACGGCTAGCGTAGGCAATTACTTATTGTACGCTTATCTCATTTCAGATCTCCCTCCCTGCCGTCCCTATCCTTCCTTCCCTCGCTCACCTGCCTCCTCCGTCCGAGTGTGTAATACATCCTCCGGACTAGGGGCAGATGGGAGGTGGACCCCTATTGGCATCAGCGTCATCCTGAGGAGAAGAAACCAGCGGGTACACGACACCAGCGCTATATAAAACTCAACTGAATAAAATAAATACATTTGTATTTCTGGGTGCGGGAATACCAAATAATTATCCCTGCATGAACCACAGTCAAGGTTTTAAAAGATGCAAAATGTTTGGGATTCTCATTCTTCTAAACTCAGAGCACCCCTTTACCTTACTACTGCTTTGAGAAAAATTCGGGCTAAATATGAACTTGCACTAATGGTAATCTCAAATATTTTCATGACCAAGAACAATTAATTATTTCAACCCTGTTTGAGGTACATTTAAATGTATGAGGTTTTTGTTATCCACTCTAGATTATATTCCCAAATCAGTTAAATGCAGATATTAACAACACAGCATCAGAAAAGTCACCTCATTCTTGCCTGAAGACAGCACCACCATCAGGTGAAGGGGACAAGTTTCCTTTTGCAAAGCAATACGAGCTGTTTTTTCATGTTTTGTTCAAACCGACAAAATATTTAGTAGATTATGCAAGTACACCGAAAACATAATTATGGAAAGAATTACATGGCTGCAAAGCCACACAATTTCGATGGTCTTCCCATAAGTAGAACCACATACACCCCTTATAATACCCCTGTTTTTTGTTACCTTTGAAAAACAAGTATACTGCTCTTCCTATTTTGTACAGGGTATTGAATTTCCATTTTTAGTTCAGGCTTATCACCACAGTTATCTGGGGATCTTTCGTTACCAATGCTTTAAATTATACATAAAGTGGGCTTTAACTCTGCCTAGATGACTATTACTTTCTCACCTCACACAATTGGCTGTTCAATGTGTCATTCCACTGACAACAGCATGTGTGTTGGTGACGCGAGTAGTTAGGCATTATGTCTTGAGCCACAACAAAGCGTGCTGTTTCCAGTCATTGACAGGAGCGAGACCCTGTCACTGAATTAGAGCCTTTAGGCTCACACTGACAATGGCATTTGTTTTGGTGACGCGAGAGCTGTAATGAAACTGGAAGTTCAAGTTAATTCCCAGAACCACGCAGTGCTTTCACCTCGTGGCAGTCGGTGAACAAGGTAACTTAAGAAACGCCCGTAATCTGTCAAAGGAGTCAAGAGTTTTTGCACCTGAGGAGCCGTGAATCTGCGAGACCTTGTGAGATTTCATCCCTACAAGCAGTACCTTTGCTTCCAGTGGATTGTGGTCAGGGAGGTCTTCCAGATTCCTTATATAGGGCATTATGACTTGTTAAAACTGGAGGTATTGCGTTGGAGACAGTATTCCTCCTGTAGTTTGGTAAAGGATTTCAGTACCATCCCTGACATAATATCCCCTAGCTTGGAGATGCATGTAAGGTCCTATTTCCCAAAGCTGAAAATGCCTTGTTTGTACATTTGCACATTTGCTTAACATTTCTGACACAATGTTAAGCTAAAAGACTAAAATTGTGTTTGCTCTTCTGTTCTAAAGCCACAAGGCATGATATTTCTTCAAATACATGTATCAACTCATTTTAGGGGGTTTCTGAAGCACTCTACTCTGCTTTTGATCCTCTCACAATTCTGGGTGATAGAGATGCAGCTCTTGCACAGCTGATATATCAAACAGGACAATTGCACGCATGTGAACATTCAGCTTATCATATATCAGGCAGTGGGGGCTGCAGCTATTCCTTTCGTGGTACTGCTGACAACTTTGATGGAGGTATTCATTGTCTTTGATTTTCCCTAATTTTCTTTGGGGCCCAGAATCCAGATTCTCTGAGAGTCATTCCTGAGCAAATCCCAATTGTTACAAATCTGTTAGGTCATGTTACATTAGAGCCTCACATATCCAGTAAGAATTCCACTCTCTCCGGGTCCGGGTGCCAGTTATTTCCAATGAGATTTCTTTTTTCAAACCTCTGTGGCTGCACCATGGGAAATCTCTGCCTGGGGTGTCTTACTCGATATGTCTCATCATTCTACATTCCTTGCTTCTGTTGCTTTGAGGTCTTGCTTCCAGACTGTTCAATGGTTTAGGGTATATTACAGTGGTTGTTGGAGTCCTTTGGTCTCTACAATTGGTGTTGTTCTCTCTACGTGCACTGCACAAGTTCATCCTTCTGATGCCATATATAAGCATTGGTAGCAGTCTAGATCCCATCTCTTGTATTCATCATTCGGTGGCCTTCAGCAGTTTCAAACACTTGGTGGCTATTGTTTGTCTCAGATGTGGCCAGTCCAGGTAGGACAGACTCTGCAGGAGGGTTTGGAGGATCTACATCTATTTGTTGCTGGGTCTAAACGTTTTCAGACATTTAAGTCTCTCAAAGGGGAATTTTAATGATGAATATTTTATTGATTTGCCTGGAACCTCCTGTTTCCATATTAGGCTTATTAGGTAGCAACTTTAAAATGTGGCACCCGCTGAAGCACCAGACTCCTGCCTCTTAACTTGTCCATGGAATTCATAATGGGACCAGGTTAACAACTAGTGACTGGGAATTCCAGGCCTGGATGGTGGTACTCTTCAGTCTTGTGATATTTCCATCAGTGTGGAGGAACAGCATGTTTTTACATTTATATATTTTCAATGCTGTAGTTTTGGCTATATATGTGTATTGCTTTGTATAAACATGTAGAATAATTATGTTTTTAAAAAACAAAAACAAAAATGTTTTAAGTACAACAACACTTGAAAACCAGAGTTCATCTAATGCATCTTTAATCTACATATACTTCCTTTATGCATCTATATACCTTCCATGTACTTGGATCTATATATGTATTACTTTTCTCCTTAAAAAAAGCATATTCAATGCACTACCCTATTTCTCACCCTATACCTCTATCAGTATCTTTAATCTACATATACTTCCTTCCTTTATGCAGCTATATACATTACATGTACTTATGAATCTATATATTTATTACTTTCTTCTAATTCAGAATATCCAATGCACTACCCTAATTCTCACCCTATGCCTCTCTCAATATATCTTCTTCCTCAACTCTCTGACTCATCTCTAACCTCTTTATACCACTCTTTCCAATGCACTACCCTATTTCCCACCCTATACCTCTATCAATATATCCTCTACATCCACTCTCTCATTCATCCCAAACCCCATATCACTATTATGATCCCCAAAATAACCCTTTCTAGTTTCTCTCATACTCTACCCCTCCTTACATCATCCAACATCTCTTTTACTCTACTGATCCCTCAAAACAAGCCTTTCTAAACTCTTCCCTCTGAGTCTTCCACTCCACATCTCTTTTTATTCATCCCAATTCTATTCCTACTGCTATGACCTCCCCAAAAAAGGTCTACATTCTTCACTCTTCTATCCCTCCACTATCCTTTTCAAACATACATTCCAGAGTTTCTGGTACCCACAGTATTTGTAAGCAAGCGGAGGAAGAGCCAACGGCCATGATGGTCGTTTGAAGCCGATGTTCCCTGGTGAACATGCGCTTCAACATCCATAGCGGTGTTTCGCCTCATCGGAGACCCACCTGGAGAGCGAGTTCCAGAGCCAGAACACCTGCAGCCTTTCTTGAACTCGGTTCTGCTGTTCTGGGATGACGGAGGACCGAGGAATGAGCTGCAACGATTTTGAGCGCCCATGGCCCAAGATGGTGCCTGAAGCAGGCCGAGACTTCTACCGGAGATCGTGGGACGGAAGCTGTGCCATCCAGGGTTCTGTATGCAAGGTTGCGGCGAGTGATGAGAAAATGAACTGCTGGGTATCTAGGCTAGAGCGGTGCAACATCGGCTGTTCGTTCACTGGCAGCGGGGGGCATCTAGTTCATCGGATGGTTGGTCCCGATTCTGACGCGATCTAAGAGAGGCGTCCCAGCGAGGTGGCATGATCTCTGGCCTCAACGTAGAGACACTGCTCTTTCGCTGATATGCCTATGTGTCGTGCGCTGAGTGTGCGGCGAGCATCGGACAGTAAGATCTGTGATTGTATCTTTGCTTGAAACGTTGTAATGAGTTACACCACGAGCTGCCTGACCCTAAAATGGAGCCTTTGGCTAGGTCCACGGGGCACCCCGAGACTGGGATTTTATTAGCGGCGAACCGAGTGTGCCTTGAAAGTGCCCATTGTTGCTAGATCTCCATCCCAAAGCCTATCTTTGGTGAATGGCTGGGGTTGCTTATGGCTGGGGTTGCTTGTGGCTGTGTCCGCCAGTATGGAGGTTACCTCTCCGTTGTTGCCGATCTTGAGGTAGCTATGGCTCCCATCTAATTTGCATGTTTCGAGCGTGTCCGTGTTTCACGCGCAGAGCTGCTGCTGCATACTTTTGGTTTTTCTGTGAATGCTCCCCAAGGCTGGGTCTGTGGTGAGAGGCATGGGGGCCACCATGATCTTTTGGCAAGCAAGTTTTTGAGCCCTCCCTGCTACTACCTGTTGATCCCTTGCCTGACCCCAAGATGGCTGCCACTGTGTTCCCTACCACGTCGTGCTACTCCTCTGGAAAAACAAAACAGACTTCGACCAGACCTCGAACACATCCCCCATCCGGCCTACCCTTCAGGATACCAAATCTGTGAACATACCTCTGACCGTGGAGACCTAGCTTTTTGGCCGATGCCTGGTGGAGCTACTTGATAGCTATAGAGGAGATGGGCTGTGGACTACCCCTTCGGCCGTCACCTACCCAGCCGGACATTGGGCAGAAGTTACTTTGTCTCTCCGTCGTACTCTCCCTCCTACCCCATTTATTCCTCCTCTTTGCTCTCTAACTGTTTTCTCATTAAGACCTAGCCCCTTGACTGATGCCCGGTGGAGCTACCTGATAGCTATAGACGAGATGGGCTGTGGACTTCCCCCTCGGCCGTCACCTACCCAACCGGACTTTGGGCAGACTCTCCTTCGTCTCTCCATCCATCCTATCTTCATCCTTTCTCCCTCCTATACCTTTACCCCTCCCCCTTACCCTTCTAAGCTCCATTTACTTCGTCTTCCGATGCTCTGGAAATGATTTCTTGGAATTGATGAAACTTGTAACTGATGTAATATTGTAATTCTGTGGACCCTTATGTAAAGCGCTCTGATACCTCCGGGTCTAGCCAGCGCTATATAAAACTCAACTGAATAAAAGAAATACTTTTGTATTTCTGGGTGTGGGAATACCAAATCGTTATCCCTGCATGCCCCACAGTCAAGGTTTTAAAAGATGCAAAATGTTTGGGATTCTCAATCTTCTAAACTCAGAGCCCCCCTTTACCTAACTACTGCTTTGAGAAAAATTCGGGCTAAATATGAACTTGCACTAATGGTAATCTCAAATATTTTCATGACAAAGAACAATTAATTATTTCAACCCTGTTTGAGGTATATTTAAATGTATGAGGTTTTTGTTATCCACTCTAGATTATATTCCCAAATCAGTTAATTGCAGATATTAACAACACAGCATCAGAAAAGTCATCTCATTCTTGCCTCAATACAGCACCACCATCAGGTGAAGGGGACAAGTTTCCTTTTGCAAAGCAATACGAGCAGTTTTTTCATGTTTTGTTGAAACCGAAAAAATATTTAGTAGATTATGCAAGTACACCGACAACATAACTATGGAAAGAAACAAATGGCTGCAAAGCCACACAATTTTGATGGTCTTCCCATAAGTAGAACCACATACACCCCTTATAATACCCCTGTTTTTTGTTACCTTTGAAAAACAAGTATACTGCTCTTCCTATTTTGTACGAATATATGTCGTTACTACGCATTCCGTTGCAACACATGCCTTTTCCACGCATGCGTTACAACGGAATGATTTTTCTATGCATAGCCTTTACCTCGATTTTTCCTTTACCATGCTTTTTTCTGAGGAGGGGGGGGGGAGACCCCACCCCCCCCCCCAGCCCTCTTTTTTCTTTTTTTTGCCTCTTTTTCACGTCTTCGCCGACACTAAAAAAGACTGACGCATTTTTTCGGATGAATTAGAAGACGTTCCGTGAAGACGTTGCTTGCGTGATAAAGACGGTCGTGGAAGCAATACGCGTTGTGAAGACGTTTACGAGGTAAGTGTACCGTTGTAAACGTAACGCGTAGAAAAGCCTTCGTGGTAAAGGCTGTTTCCCATTTTGTACAGGGTATTGAATTTCCATTTTTAGTTCAGGCTTATCACCACAGTTATCTGTAGATCTTTCGTTACCAATGCTTTAAATTATACATAAAGTGGGCTTTAACTCTGCCTAGATGACTATTACTTTCTCACCTCACACAATTGGCTGTTCAATGTGTCATTCCACTGACAACAGCATGTGTGTTGGTGACGCGAGTAGTTAGGCATAATGTCTTGAGCCACAACAAAGCGTGCTGTTTTCAGTCATTGGCAGGAGAGAGACCCTGTCACTGAATTAGAGCCTTTAGGCTCACACTGACAATGGCATTTGTTTTGGTGACGCGAGAGCTGTAATGAAACTGGAAGTTCAAGTTAATTCCCAGAACCACGCAGTGCTTTCACCTCGTGGCAGTCTGTGAACAAGGTAACTTAAGAAACGCCCGTAATCTGCCAAAGGAGTCAAGAGTTTTTGCACCTGAGGAGCCGTGAATCTGCGAGACCTTGTGAGATTTCATCCCTACAAGCAGTACCTTTGCTTCCAGTGGATTGTGGTCAGGGAGGTCTTCCAGATTCCTTATATAGGGCATTATGACTTGTTAAAACTGGAGGTATTGCGTTGGAGACAGTATTCCTCCTGTAGTTTGGTAAAGAATTTCAGTGCCATCCCTGACATAATATCCCCTAGCTTGGAGATGCATGTAAGGTCCTATTTCCCAAAGCTGAAAATGCCTTGTTTGTACATTTGCACATTTGCTTAACATTTCTGACACAATGCTAAGCTAAAAGTCTAAAATTGTGTTTGCTCTTCTGTTCTAAAGCCACAAGGCATGATATTTCTTCAAATACATGTATCAACTCATTTTAGGGGGTTTCTGAAGCACTCTACTCTGCTTTTGATCCTCTCACAATTCTGGGTGATAGAGATGCAGCTCTTGAACAGCTGATATATCAAACAGGACAATTGCACGCATGTGAACATTCAGCTTACCATTTATCAGGCAGTGGGGGCTGCAGCTATTCCTTTTGTGGTACTGCTGACAACTTTGATGGAGGTATTCATTGTCTTTGATTTTCCCTAATTTTCTTTGGGGCCCAGAATCCAGATTCTCTGAGAGTCATTCCTGAGCAAATCCCAATTGTTACAAATCTGTTAGGTCATGTTACATTAGAGCCTCACATATCCAGTAAGAATTCCACTCTCTCCGGGTCCGGGTGCCAGTTATTTCCAATGAGATTTCTTTTTTCAAACCTCTGTGGCTGCACCATGGGAAATCTCTGCCTGGGGTGTCTTACTCGATATGTCTCATCATTCTACATTCCTTGCTTCTGTTGCTTTGAGGTCTTG
Organism: Triturus cristatus; assembly: GCF_964204655.1. NCBI lineage: Eukaryota > Metazoa > Chordata > Amphibia > Caudata > Salamandridae > Triturus > Triturus cristatus. Next base: position 821,126,120 of record NC_140585.1, on the reverse strand, counting down.
CTTCCAGACTGTTCAATGGTTTAGGGTATATTACAGTGGTTGTTGGAGTCCTTTGGTCTCTACAATTGGTGTTGTTCTCTCTAAGTGCACTGCACAAGTTCATCCTTCTGATGCCATATATAAGCATTGGTAGCAGTCTAGATCCCATCTCTTGTATTCATCATTCGGTGGCCTTCAGCAGTTTCAAACACTTGGTGGCTATTGTTTGTCTCAGATGTGGCCAGTCCAGGTAGGACAGACTCTGCAGGAGGTTTGGAGGATCTACATCTATTTGTTGCTGGGTCTAAACGTTTTCAGACATTTAAGTCTCTCAAAGGGGAATTTTAATGATGAATATTTTATTGATTTGCCTGGAACCTCCTGTTTCCATATTAGGCTTATTAGGTAGCAACTTTAAAATGTGGCACCCGCTGAAGCACCAGACTCCTGCCTCTTAACTTGTCCATGGAATTCATAATGGGACCAGGTTAACAACTAGTGACTGAGTATTCCAGGTCTGGATGGTGGTACTCTTCAGTCTTGTGATATTTTCATCAGTGTGGAGGAACTGCATGTTTTTACTTTTTTACATATTTTCAATGCTGAAGTTTTGGCTTACCTATATATGTGTATTGCTTTGTATAAACATGTAGAATAATTATGTTTTTAAAAAACAAAAACAAAAATGTTTTAAGTACAACAACACTTGAAAACCAGAGTTCATCTAATGCATCTTTAATCTACATATACTTCCTTTATGCATCTATATACCTTCCATGTACTTGGATCTATATATTTTTACTTTTCTCCTAAAAAAAAGCATATTCAATACACTACCCTATTTCTCACCCTATACCTCTATCAGTATCTCTAATCTACATATACTTACTTCCTTTATGCAGCTATATACATTACATGTACTTATGAATCTATATATTTATTACTTTCTTCTAATTCAGAATATCCAATGCACTACCCTATTTCTCACCCTATGCCTCTCTCAATATATCTTCTTCAACTCTCTGACTCATCTCAAACCTCTTTCTACCACTCTTTCCAATGCACTACCGTATTTCTCACCCTATACCTCTATCAATATATCCTCTACATCCACTCTCTCATTCATCCCAAACCCCATATCACTATTATGATGCCCAAAATAACCCTTTCTAGTTTCTCCCATACTCTACCCCTCCTTACATCATCTGACACCTCTTTTACTATACTGATCCCTCAAAACAAGCCTTTCTAAACTCTTCCCTCTGAGTCTTCCACTCCACATCTCTTTTTATTCATCCCAATCCTCCTACTACTACTATGACCTCCCCAAAAAAGGTCTAAATTCTTCACTCTTCTATCCCTCCACTATCCTTTTCAATCAAAATAACAGACTAACATGTCCACATCTCAAACTTCATATTTCACTATACTAATTTACCACTAATCCTTTATGGTGCAACTTGCCGAAAAAGCACTTCGACCTCATCAGGAGTAGCAAGCACTATATAAATGCAAACCTTTTTCCCTCTTCTATCCCTCCGCTATCCTTCTCAATCCAAATAACTGCCACCACCACTCAAATTACTTTCATATTTCACTATACTAATTCACCTCTAATCCTTTATAGGATCTGGAGTAGCGCGATACTCGCCAAAAAAGGTCTTCATCACCCCATCAGGGAGAACAAGCGCTATATAAATGCAAACCTTTTTCCCTCTTCTATCCCTCCACTATCCTTCTCAATCCAAATAACAGACTAACATATCCACCACTCAAATTACTTTCATATTTCCTTATACTAATTCAACACTAACCCTTTATGGGTTCTGGAGTAGCATGCTTCTCACTGAGAAAGAGCTTTGAGACCCCGTCAGGGGTAGCAAGCGCTATATAAATGCAATTACAATTACAATGACCTCATAGAAGGGCCAGTGCTTCCACAACAACCTAGTGATCTTAGGGTGCTACCTAGTGTGGATCCAAATGACCTCAAATGGCCCCAATTATTTTTTTCTGGGTACTGCATGCCTCCTAGTGTGAAAAATGCCCTGTTGCTTGGAGTGCTCTAAATCCTTGAATTGTTCTAGTCTCTTGAAGTGCTCTGTTACATATATATAAATATATATGTGATGTGTACTTGTTTCTTATAACCAGATTTATTTTCTATGCAATAAACTCTCAATATTCACTACAGAAATAGGCAGTATTGGTTTCAGCTGCAGGTTTTCGCAATGATGGTGGATATAGCATTCCATTTATCAGATGGTAGCAAAGATATATTTGTAGGTTGTCCAAAAGCACGTGATACTCAGAGCCATCATCCAAGGTGCAACTTAAAATGATTTATCATTGTGTTTTGAACATGCATCAATCCATATGGTTAAATCGAATGAATAAACAAGCACTGGCACAGCTAATAGGTGGCACTGTATTCAAACTGTCTGCACTTCATATGACATAAGTTCTTGCAGCAGACAGCTTTAGCTTTCTGTAGTGAAACCTAAAAGTAGTCTTCAAGATATGTGACTGCCAAGTCCCTTTAAATTCGATGCATGTGGTTTCCTGGCCTCACAAGTTCTTCAGAATGAGCCTGTTGTCTTCTGCTGAGCTGTGAAATGAGTGCCAAGTAAGTCTTCTTCCAGCCCCTGCTACAGTGCAGGTGCAAATTATCTTTTTGTCCTAAACAAAGGAACATGTTGATGTCCCTGGCAGGGACACCCACACCTGATGCATGTTTTCGGGCCATCAGGTGCACCTCTGTTGTTATCACCGTAGGCTGCTGCCTAGTTCTGCCTTCACTCAGAACCAGCTGTGTCTGGCTATCTTCTCTTGACTGCCTGGAGACACACATGATGTGGAGAGGACTTCAATGCACAATCCCATTTTAAGATTCCTGGCTTCATTTACCGTATTTATCAAAGTACAAGGAAATAAGCGTTCACAGGAAGAACCCGTGCAAACATGGCTTATTTAAGTTGGCAGGCAACAGTGCACATTGGCAAAAAATATTTTATTTTGTTTACAAATGTGTTTCCCTAGACAGTGTTGCTAAAAGCATTCCCAAAGGTAGTCTGCCAGTTTGGCCCCCTTCCCTCTACACCAACAATCAGCATTATCTACAAAACACAGATCGTCAAGCTCTTTGACACTCTCTTGTGTACTTGCCATTTCTTCCAGGCATTTCGAGTGTGAACATTTCTCCTCTCACCAAAAACAAGCTCCCTGCCGTCTTTGGAGGAAGGCGCACATAATACTTGTCAGACTCCTGGTGTTCCGGATCACTGGTGATGAGAGAAATATCTCACATCCTGGTATATTCTGAAAGGCGAATCTGTCAATGTGGCCCCAGGGGCTCAGAGTTGTAATCCCAGCTACCCTTACTGACTAAACTGTCTGATCCTTTATTAATCGCTTTAAGCCCAAATTCCCCTTTGTTGCTAAACTGGAAGTGTTATGAAACAGAATAATGCTGTATACATTTCAAATTGCAGGACTTTTTTTTAGAAAGGATGTATATACATATATATAAATATTGAGCGAACATGGCCCATGGGGCGGGGCATTAGACAATCGCGAAGAGCAAACCAGCAAAACAAGGTAAAAAGCATAAAATCCACAAGCTAAAAGAGAGCAGGTTCAAACAGTCTTCGAGGTGAAGTTGAAGGCGGTAAGGGTACGGTCAAGCATTGTTTTAGCCAAAATGACTTTCAAGAAGAAGGATTTTGAGTCCTTTGTAAGGGTGGCATGCCGTCAGGGTTAAAGAAAGTGAGTTTCCTTGTTGCTCTTCCAGAGAGGCACTGGCTCATATAGCGAGAGGTCCTGAATATGGGCAGCTCCAGGACAAGCGCTGCAGCATTTCTCCAGTCATGTTGAGGGCCAGAAATTTTCAGTGTTCCAGTCGGGTAGGCGGGAGAAGAGTTGTAGGGCTTTGTGCTTGATGCAAGCAGTTTTGAACTGTTGTGTGGTATCAATGGGAAGCTTTTAAGAGTCGGTAGGATGAGAGTGATGCAGTCAAATTTCCTGTGGCCTGAGATAAAACGAGCCACTGCATCAAGAAGTGTTCTGATGGGAGCAAAGTGGACTTTGCAGACTGGAGAGAAGAAAAATCCCATAGTCCAATCTGGGTTCACCGGCACCCGGACGACAGCTTTTAAGCCTGGTTCTGGCTTGAAATATCTGTTTTAAATGTTCTTGCGGGTTACACACTAATGATAATATTTGTGGCCCTATTATGTAAAGGGCGCACTTTCCCTGTTTGCGCCTGGGGCACCTTAAAACAGGTGCGCCAGGCGTAAACAGGGAAAGTGTGCCGTATTACATGGAATACGCTGCCCCCAGCCTTGCTCGAACTCTCGCTGCCCTGGGGGCAGCACATTCCTCTGAAAAACCGGAGTGGCTTCTTTGAAGCCGCTCCATGTTTTCACAGTGCAGGCAGCAACCCTCCTGCACTTTTAAAAGGGATTAGAGATCCCCTTTCAGGCCGGTGAAATGAGTGAATGCACCCGCCTGCGAGGGGGTGCCTAGGGGGGTCCTATGGACCTCCTTTCTCCTCTCCAGAGGGCTGCAATCAGGGGCGCACTGAGAGTGCACCACCTTCTAGGTGGTGCACTCACAGTGCTCCTTCTGAGAGCTTCTTTGCCTCTGCGCCCGTGTCTGTAATACTGCGCAAGCGCAGAGGCACATGGATTACCTAATTTGCATGGAGCCACGCCCCCATGCAAATGAGGGAATACCCTCTTGAGGAAGCGCTGGCGCTGTATGTGGGCCAGTGCTTTCAGTATTACACAGTGATTAAACAAACAAGAGCATCTGGTGACTAGGCCAAATGTCTGCACATCTATCTATTGTCATTGGCTAAAGTCAGGCATTAGATACAAATTTAGGGGCATATCAACAACAACCGGCGATAATTATCGCTAAGCGCACTTAGCGCTAGGATAATTATCGCCGGCTAGCGTGGATTTTTATCGCTGAGATAGCGTGCTATTAGCAACGCTTATCTCAAAAGCGATAACAATCCTAGCGCTAACTGCCTAACGTGAGATTATCGCTGGAAACCCAGCGATAATCTCACATTAGCTTGTTGATAGGGACTCACAAACTTAGCCATGATATCCACCTTCCATAGGATATCATGGCTAAGTCAGTCCTGAAGCAGGCGCAAGGAAAGTAGCGATAACAGGGGTTATCGCTACTTTTCCTGACGCTATGCTTCATAGCATGGGGCTTGATGATAGGAGAAATGTCGCTTAGCGACATTTCTCCTGTCATTTCAGGTCTGGAACGCCCACTTTGCATCTCATTAGAGATGCAAAACTGGGCGTTAGGAATACCCACGCTAAAGCAAGGTTTCACGCGTTAGCGTGACCTTGCTAATTAGGCGATAAAATTATCGCTGCTTTTGTGCCGAAAACGGCCGCTAAAGCGGCGATAATTTATTATCGCCTCCTTGTAAATATACCCCTTAGTACACTTCGTGGTGCTGTAGTGCTTCGCACCTAGCCACCTTTGGTGCTGTTTTGGCCACACTTTTGAAAGTGTGTGTGCAATGTCCAGAACAAAGAATTTGCACTCAAGCACACACAATTTCAATCATATAAGTTTAGGATTTCAGTTTGTAGTCCATTAGAATTCCAGTCATCAGAAAATATAGTGTTCCACACATATTTTTTACTCCTAATGCAGAATTTCAAACAATGCTTTCCAACAATGCCACAGCCGACATGTGTTTCGTCCACCTGGACTTTTTCAAGGCTGCAAGAATCATATTGCACTTGTATTACAAAATGACTACTGATATATGACACAAATAAAAAATGTTGGTAAAAATTGTCCCCTTCACCAGTCACCTAACATTTGAAAACACCTATACACACTTGTGTATGTGTGCAACGTGAAGGGTATAAGAAATATGCGATGCATTGCGATTGCTTGGCGGTCACAGAGAGACAGCTTTGGAGTCAGATGGCGGTCCGTCGTTTATGTTGCAGCGCCCTTTTGAACGCGCGTTCAAAAATGGGAGATGTTTACGGCACACTCGCACATACGGCGATAATTTGACCTATGATTCTTCAGACCGGGTAAGAGTCTTGTTTGAGTTTGACGATAATAGAGGGCCCTTGTGTTAGTTTTCGTTGGGGGGAACAGGCCGCTTTGCGGGTCTGAGTTGTTGTGTCTGGGACATCTGAACATATTAGTGACTCTTGGACCTGTCTTATTATTGTTTCAGCATGCTTATCATGGTGTTGCGTTCCTTCTGTATGACTTAATACTATGGTAGGAGATACTTAAACCTTTTGGGTAAGTGCCTGCAGCATTATGTTGCACAGTGGTTGTCTGTATATATATTTTTTAACTTTGCTAATTTGTGTGTCGTAATGACAGGTTGAGCCGAGACATGATATTTGATTCTTTCAATAGGAGTACGTCGTTGTTTGCCTAATAATGGGAAAATCATCAGGGTGAAGTCTCAGATAAATGGATTCATTGCCTCATATCTAATTATTACAATTCAATAGAGACCACAAATATATTTTGGACTTGTTACTAGACATATAGTTAGGTTGAAGCACACTTATTAACATGCCATTATGGTGATGGATGACGCATGGGCACTATATTTTTTGTTTATCTATGACACTCTAATAAACACTGATCCCTATGTGGTGTGAATTTGATCTTAACACAAATATTGGGTTAAACATGTGGTGTACTTGCATTCAGGTGCCTTAATGGATTTACAATTGGAGAAATTACGATGCATCGCATATTTCTTATGCCCTTTACGTTGCACACATACACAAGTGTGTATAGGTGTTTTCAAATATTAGGTGACTGGTGACGGGGACAATTTTAACCACATTTTATTATTTGTGTCATATATCAGTAGTGACTTTGTAATACAAGTGCAATATAATTCTTGTAAGCCTTGAAAAAGTCCGGGTGGACGAAACACGTGTCGGCTGCGGCATTGTTGGAAAGCATTGTTTGAAAATCTGCATTTTGAATAAAGAATTCGTGTGGAACACTATATTTTGTGGGACTGGAATTCTAATGGACTACAAACAGAAATCCTAAACCTATGATTGAAATTGTGTGTGCTTGAGTGCAAATTCTTTGTTCTGGCTTTCAGTATTACAGAAGGGGAAACAGAAGTGTATGCGGCCCCCTTCTGTAATGCCAAAGTGTCCCAAGGGCATGCAAAGTGGGCGCAAATGCCTAATGCACCCTCGGGGCACTGATGTAATACAGCCCCTGGTTGCTTATACATTGCTTCATCACATAAGTTAAAAGAGCTATAACAGGAGTGTGGCTTGGCAGTACATAGAGTAGGATGCAGCTCATCCGTTCTCCGAGTCCCTGCGGGCCTTTACGCTTATTTTCGCCTGTCTCGCTGTTCTGGCTCATCGCTGACTCGCCTGCTGTTTGGGTCCTGAGGTCCCTGGAGCCCGGGGATCAGGTGATGGCAGCCCAGTGACACAGCTTCTTGCCAGACGCTGTGACCTACTCTGCTCCCGGGGCCCGGAAGCACCTGCCATTTTGGCTTGCCCACTGCGGGGAAGAGTGCAGAGTGCCACACGGCCCGCATGAGAAGCAGGGTGCTGACACTCTGCAGTGACAGATCCCTGAGGTGACTTGCTGGCGGTGAGAGTGGGGACCTTTGCAGGCGAACGGGCACTGCCGGTAACTCCCCAGAACTTTAGTAGCCTGGCCCGCTATCTTGTGCAGACTCCTGGCGACGGCTGAGCCTACTGCTGCACCGCGCTCCCGTGTACGTAGATGGAGTGCTGACCTGCCCCTTGAGTGGGACCTCTAGGCACTGCATCCTTTGGGCCCTCTTCGTCTCCTGGGGCATCCTCCTATGCAAATATCTGTGGACCCCCAGGCATGCTGACGTTTACCCAGTGCGGGATCCCCCCAGCCCCACCCTTCATGCCTATCCTACGCTTGTCCCCACAATAATATGCAGAAGGGCAAATCCTTCAAGGACTGCTCTGTGGTTTCTTTATGGTCCAAGTCCTCCCCGCAGGTCATGGCTACTAAGGGGGAGAACTCCACACGGGCTCTTAAAGCTGGTGTGGCTCAACTGATCACCCAGGACTTCATGGTACAGTTTCTAAATGACATTAAGCAAAAAATTGCCTTCCTAAAAACAGACTTTAAAAGATGCATGTAGGACCTTGGCAGACACATTATGGAAGTAGGCTCGCAAATGGATAACCTCCAGGCATGATAGTTACCCGCACGGAGGGTCAAGAAATGCTTATGCGCCGTGTTGTTGCCCTGGAGGACCAACAGGTCAAACTCCAAGCCAAACAGGAGGATTTGAAGAATCGCAGTCGCGGAAACAATCTCCGCATTCGGGGTGTTCCCTAGGGTGTGACAGAAGATGATATTATGACCTTCACAAAAGACCACCTCCAAACTATCTCAGGAGATGCGTGGGCTCGGTCATTGCTCCTGGACCACACTCATCGTGTCGCTGCCCTGACGGTCCGACCAGGCACCACTCCGGACATTCTAATGAGACTCCACTTTTTTCAGGAGAAGGAGGTCATCATGAAAGTGGATAGGGGCAAGGCTGGCCTGGTCTTTCGAGGCCACACACTGCAAATCTTTCAAGATCTCTCTCCCGTGACACTTTAGAAATGAAGATATTTCAGGCCAGTCACAGCAAAACTCAGTGAAATGGGCCTCAATTATTAATGGACAGACCCTTTTGGCCTGCTCTTCCATTTGAATGCTAAACAGCAGTTGGTACGCTCCCTACTTGAAACCAAGTGCCTACTGGGCCTGCCAGAGAGGTCTCTGGATCGAGAAACTTTGTTTGCGCCTACATGGGACATGGTTGGCAGACGTGGCAGGGATCGACTGGGGAAGGTGATAGCCCTGTGAGGGGCAAAAGATGACATCATATCCTATCTACAAAATATGAAGCAGGAATCTTCTAAACATTCTGGCTCAGACACTTGACTGTTGCTTGAGCGTACTGCACCAGCTCTACCAGAGCCGCTAGAATACATTGTCTTGCTTAACTTTTCCTCTTCTTTTGCAGGGCCCGCAACCTTGGGACTAGACTTTCCTTTTGGATTGCCTTTTATGGTGTTCTGTGCTGAAGCTCTGGAGTAGGTACATAGACATAGACTACAATATTGCTTGCTCCTCTTTACCTCACTGGCCCCTTCTCCCCCACCCCCACCCAATTGGGCACTTCTCCACCTGAGGAGACACCTCTCCAGATCCTGAGAGAATCCCTCATTGGTTCGAGGATGAAGGGTCCAGTTGACCCATTAGTTTTCTGTTGGTTTGTGATCCGTCTTGCCCGCTACACCCCTGGGTTCCTCGGGGATGATATTGGTTTGCAATTATTGCTTCCCCTGGCTCTGCCTGAGTACTCTGATGGGTTTGTGGCCGCAACCGTACTAATGCATCTCCCTTTCTCCTCGTTTCTACTAGATAGACCATGGGGACCCTGACTAAAGCCAAACTCATCTCCCTTAATGTGCAGGGGCTTAATTTTCCCAATAAGCGGAAACAGTTATGGCGATACCTCCTCCACCACAGCCCAGTCATAATCTTCCTACATGAGACCCATCTGCTCCGGGAGGACTGCCCTCATTTTTTTTTGGTTTAAATTTGTTTATTAGAATTTAACAATTTTGATACATAGAAGCACAGGTTCATACATGAATTACATGCTTAGATAGATTGGATAGATGGAGCGAGCACCTTTGCTTCCAGCCTCCCATGCTGCACCTGTTTGACTGATTCTCTTGAGTGGTGGGTTTTTGTCTTCCTTGCGTACAGCCCTCACTATTGCCAGGGTTACTCATGGCTTTCTCTAAAGCCCACACACACCTGATCTCCTTCCTCCAGACCTCTACTCTAGCCCCTTTGTCCAGCCCCGCCTTCGCTTTTGCGCCTTTAGTGGCATTGCTTTTCTCATCGGCTCAGCAAGTACGGATCACTCCCCCTTTCTCCCTGTTACCCACCATTGGGACCATTTGTTCCCTTAGTGTTGCGACTATACCGGCCTGGAGCAGCATTGTGGTTCAGTTTGGACACTGTTGATCTCTTGTGTGCTCCTCCAGTAAAGTACAGAACGGTGTGTGAACCCTACACTGACATTCCTCTCTGACTGCCATGCTGATAGCATCTGCCTTACTCAGAATGTCCTGGTATGGAATGAGACTCTCCGCGAGCCTTAGTTGATGCAACAGATTGATGTTTTCCTGATGGAGCTTTTAGAAGATGCTTCCTCCTCCTTTCCTCCTCTGTCTCTCTATTTCTCCCCTCACGCTCGCTTCTTGAACTGTGGCGTGGTCAATGTGTAAGGCTCTCCGTATGTACCACATTGATGAATGACTTTGCACATTGCATTATGTGGCCAGTATCTGTATAATTTGCTGTTGAAATGCAATAAACAGATTCTGAGTCAAAAGAGCTACACCAAAAGGTGCTACCGTTACCCAGCAGAATGATTTTCATTTTATTGAAATTGAAGAATGCAAGGTTACACATACCCTTGCACTATTGCAACCCATCTTGACGTTGCACACAAATGTCGGCAGTGGAAGCATTTGTCTTCCAAATCACTTTACCAAAGACATATCCTTTTTCCTGATTATGCTGACCTTTAGTATTTATATCATCTATATGAATGTTACTGGAATAAGCTACATGTGTATGTGTCATGAACTGCATAAAACAAAGTGCAATCCATGTAAGACAGTACAGTACAGTGGGTTAATGTACCTACTAGAGTGATAGGTCAGAGGTTTGGACCTCAGTGGTACCAACGCATTCCATCTTTTTCCTGAGGGATATACAGCATTTGAATCCAGCACCACAAAAGCCTTTCATTTCAGAGCCCTCTTCAGTTCTCTTTACTGTGTCCTGTTTTTGCTGGTTGTGACAGTAATAGCATCAATGCACTGCCAGTTCCTTTGTGCGGAGTGGATGGGGGGAAGCCACGGAAGGGACCAGAACGGGGGCCAACAAAGAGGCGCTGATGCTGCAAACGTGCATGCGTGGAGAAGACAGCAGAGCAGAGACTAACTGGGTGGAGTGCAGAGACACCAGGACATTCGCCTGTGAAAGAATAGATAGCAGGTAGGAGAGAGTCAATATGGAGCACTGAAGACATGACGTATCAAAACTCCCCACTTCCATTGGGCATGATGGGTTGGCAAACTGGTCCCACTTAAACATTGATTACTTGTTTATTGGCCTCTTCTGTCTGCAGGTCTATAGTCAGAAATAACATTGTTATGGGAATACCATGAACTGGTATGCACAGTGAAGGAAACAGAAGAAGCATTGCCCAATCAAATAGGTTTTTCCTATGCAAGATCTACATGGCTTAAAGTAAAGAATAAAACAGTGACCCCGTCATAGTGCTTTTTTGTTTAAGCCATTTTGCACAGCAGCCCGTGCTGCTGTTCAATATGTCTAAAAAAGCACTGGGGGATGGGAGGAGATAGGGAACAGAAACAACTGGAAGCGGGGGTGGGGGGGGGAATGCAACACCAGGGAGGTGTGTTGGTTGAGGGATGGAGCAGCAATGGACAGCAGGAGGAGGGCGTGGGGGGAGAAACAATATGTGGGAGCTGTGGAGGGAGAAGCAACGACAGACAGCAGGAGGAGGCCTGAGCGAGGCCATACATTACCATGCACACTTCTAGAGTGTACGGTAAAAAGTACCTGGAGCAGTGCGTAGACATTGGACACATTCAGGAAGCTGTAGTAGGTACATGCTCCATGGGAGGGACAGATGCCCGGGGAAAGAAAGTGGAGGAGGCGAACAGCTGGGAGGAAGCACGAGGCGGGACCAATAAGAAGCAAAGCAACAAGAGTGACATGGAGCCAACCAATGGTAAGTATTGGTAAGTAGTGGGCAGGCTCTAAGCCCATTTTTAAGCTTTTTTTATTAACAATAGATTTTGCTGACAGTGCATGCGCACTGTGCCGACGAAACCTAAAAACAACAAAAATGAGAAAGGTAAGAAAAAAAAGCTGTCAGCGGTGTGTCCTATTTTTGATGCCAACTTTAACTTTCTGCGGTGGGGCTGGAGGGCAGGAGCTGCAGAACTGCTGCTAGTGGTGCCTGGGTATAAGGGCTCTACTGGAGGGGAGAGGAAGGGAGCCGAGTCTCAGCCGAGTGGTCCTACGGTTACCCACTCCCTGTGGCAATTCGTTTATATTGTTATTGGCAAAAGGTTGTATGTCATCACAACGCATTCCGTTGCAACGCATGCCTTTACTACGCATGCGTTACAATGCGAATCCCATTACCACAAATAACATTTGCCACGAAAATGCATTTACCACGCATATCGGTAAAGGCATTTTTGTGGTAAATGTTTTTTTTTTTAATAATACCCTTGTGCGACTTCCTCCTCCCCTTTTTCTTCTAATAAATTCCCCTGCCCTCATCATTAAAAATATTTCCCTGTGCGATTCCCCCACCCACAAACCCTTAAATGTACCCCTTCGCTACACGTCCCCCTCATTAATTACTTAAACTAAATTCCCCCTTACCTCGCTACGTCCTCTCTTCTATGGAAGCTCTTCCGATCTGCGTTGCACGCCGTAAAGAGGAAGCGGAAGTGTCTTTCCGTTTCCTCTAACAACGCCGATTGCCTCCACATCGATGGAATCAGGTTTGTTTTTTTATGTGGGGGGGAGACCCCCCCAGCCCCCCTTTTTTAATATTACCTTTAGCACACATGCCTTTACTACGTATCTCGTAGTAAAGGTATGCGTGGTAAAGGCTTTTCGTGGTAACTACCCATGCGTTGTAATGCATGCGTGGTTACTGTTATGAGTGGAAACGGCCGTGTTGCAGTGGCTGTTTCGCTTGGCAAAACTGTAGCTTGCATTCCACTAGGTATGTGTTATTAGAAAAGACGAGATAAGTCAATTTGATTGAAAGATGTGAAGCTGTTGGGTCTCCCCCTGGTGCTCAAGAACAGGTTGCTTCCTTGTCGCTCTCCCCTTTGTGTCAGTGCCACGTGTCTGCCTGCTCCTGAACGCAGCATCCTGCCAGAGCATGCTCAATCACAGTGGACATGACCCGGAATCAGTAGCCTGGGGGCAGGTGCTTCTATATCGTGGGCTACAGATTTTGAAACGCAGTGGCTATCTTTGAGGATGGATGCCGAGCGGGCATATGTAGTGCCCAGTGCCAGGAGGGTTCTGAAATGGGAGCCTGGAGGTGCCACATTTATGCCTGGTCTGAGCGTTTAGGTGGAAATGACTGCATGTTTCTGACCTGCTTGCTACTCTTCCCTACGGATGCCTTCATATGCTGGGGTGTGACATGTTGTGAACTCTTGTTGCAAATGCAAGGGATCATTTACGGTTACGAAAGTTGTTCAGACCACTTTGGACATGGTGATGCATGCCTGAGAGATTGCGTCATCATGGTAAAGACTGTAGCTAAGGGCCTGGTCACTGAAACAAGTTGGTGAAGACGTGCTGTGTGACCATTTTCACAACCTGTGATCAGAGCTGGCAGAAGAGGACTGAAGCCGAGTGGCACATACCTGATTAGCTGAAGGACAATCTCAGTCATGTTTACAGCCCTGATGATATTATGGGATGCATGCTTTCACAACAGGGCCTAAACTCTTGAGAACCGTAAGGGACGTCTGCTCCTAAGAGACCAGACTTAACAATCAAGATACTCATGAACCAGAATGGATATCTCCAAACATTCAAATGATGCACCAGTTTTGAGTGGCTGGTTGCATCCCCTTATCTACCACTGTATAAAAATATAAGCTGGTGCTGTGAGCCAAGGAGATGTCTTCACCTTCGAACTTCAAGTGAAAGCTCTGTGTCAAATAAAGTGAATTATCAGAATGCTGAGTGGTTGTTCCCCTAGGGTCATCCACATGGAGAGCACTATTAGAGGCCACATTTATATGGTTGAAAAAGTAAATACGGGGATTTTATTGGCTGCTCTACCTTGCAGGTGCCCACCCAATTGGGCACCAAAGCTAAAACTTTAAACCGAGCTGCATCCATGCTCATTTCCACTAGCTGACCACCACTGCTTAATTTGTAAAAGAATAAGTGCCGGTGCCCTCGCCAGGATGCCACCACAGCTTGCCACTGCCATCGCTGCCCATGACAGTACCTACACAACTACTAACCATCACACTGTTACAAGTCGGACTTTTTGGACTGTTCGAGGCCCTCAAAGCTATAAGAATGGCATGGTCGGCTGTTATTAGTTGTTTTTAAGGTACAGACACGAATAAACAACTGTTGTCCTGCTCATTATTTAATTGCGCAAACCACACCCCCATGTGGTAGCTCTCAAATGTGCCAGTGTTGACAATTAAGTGCCAGTGCTGAGCCCTGGAAACCACAGGCTAAAATTAAGCACTGGTGACCACACACCCTTGGCAGCCTTTGTCATTTGCTCAGACCATTCACTTATATCCTCCTTCACTTATTCCTTTGCTGAATCTCTGTGCACTGCCAGTAGGCTCCAAGTCATTCATTCCTCATGCATTTGCTCTATGACTCCTCTACCAATGGTTTTCAATCAGTCAGGCATACCAGAGGCCAGATTACAGAAGTGTCCGGGGATACAACGGGCATTTTGCACTCGCTTTGTGCGCCCTCTGGGCTCTTTGGTATGTCAGAAGGGGCCGCAAATGCTTGTGCGGCCCCTTCTGTAATACAGATAGCACTGGCACACAAGTAGCGCTATCATTAGAGGGCGTTCCCCATGCAAATAAGGGAATCTCTTAACCTCTGCACCCGGGCCATATTACTGACGTGGGCGCTGTGAGAACTGCCTTTAGGAAGCTACAAAAAGGTGACACACTTTCAGTGTGCCTCCTAAAGGCAGCTGTCTGGAGGGATGAAGGGGGAGTCCCATCAACCACCCCAGACATCCCCTTGCAGGCGGGTGCAGTCCCTCACAACACCCTCTTGCAAGGGGATCTCTAATCGCTCTTAAAAGTGCAGGCGGATTGCCGCCTGCCCAGAGAAGCACAGAGCAGCTTTTAAACAGCTGCCTCCGTATTTTACTTGAATGTGCTGACCTTGAGGCAGCGTGAGTTCGCGGCTGCCCTGAGAGCAGTGCATTCAACAAACTAGGGTGCAATTTCCCTATTTGCACCTGGCGAGCCTGCTTAAAGCATAAACAGTAAAAGTGGCATAAACAGTAAAAGTGGCATAAACAGTAAAAGTGAGCCCTGTCTGTATTAGGGCTCCTTGTGACTGCTAAACTTCAAGTGATAGTGCTTTATTAAATCGCAGTATATCAGACATACCACCTGACCGTAACCTTATGGTAACCATGATTCACTCCTTTCTGTCAATCAAGCTGTGTACCCCCACTAGTTTACGTCTGAGTGACCTTCCACTATAGAAGGTCCTAGCCATACATGCAGTTATAAGTGAACATTCACTGCCGCGTCTGCCCTTCCCCGCCCCAATCGTTTCTGGTTGAAAGTTCACTTCTGGGTCCGGCAGATTTCTGACATTCTTGCATGGCTTGGGTCCACCCCTCCCCACCACTCTTTGAACCATTGGCGGTGAGCTGCTCTGGGGGTGCCACCAATGTCCTGACCCACATATGTCCTCTGTGTCAATCCGGATAGGGCTTTAGAAATTAACTCTGAGTGGAATATTACAAAGACATTGCACCGGAATAAAAAAGGCCAATGGATTTACACCATTTTATTTTCTTGTGTAATAGAGGACGGAGCAAATGATATTTGTACCAGGGCAAGAATAGCACAAACGTATTTCATGTTTGGTTCACTTTATATAATAAGTAGAAAAAAATGCATCCCCTCACTGCTTGAACTTTTGAAAGATGGGACTGTTTGTGGAAAAATCCGTTTGTTCTAGTTTGTTTTAAGGTTTTATTTTTCTCAATTTCTCTCTCAGTCAGTTAAAATTATTCATTACAAGCAATCTGTTACATTTGGTTACCTTTGTGCCAAAATGTTTCTGTAACATAGACTGCAGCAGTTTCATACTACAGAGGCATCAAAATAGTGTGACTGGATTGTTTTTTTGTGTGTGTCTTTTACACCAATGCGAACTTTCGGATACATTGCCCCAGCACTGACATAAAGCAAATCAGCTGCGTGCCTTCTGTTTTACAGATGGGTGCCATGCTGCCCTCAATTGTGTGCCTCTTTATTGTAGTGCGAAATTCATTCACAGAGCATAATGATTTATTTAGAGCAACCTGGTACTGCTTAGGTACTTCCTCACTGAAAAGAACTGCAAGAAGTAAGAGCGTGAAAGTGTTAATGAGTCAACTATATATTGGTTTGAACCGTTATTTAGAGTCCAGTTGTTCCTCGTCGCAGTCCTCATATATATTTCTCCCACTCTGGGAGAGTCTGGCTACAGCTTCCATCTGGAAACCCTTCATAGCTAAACACCATAGGAGGCATAGGGGGTACACGAGGCCCAGCCCGATTAGAAACCAAGATCAGCCCTTGCAAAAATGGAGGTACACGAGGCCCGGCCCGATTAGAAACCAAGATCAGACTTTGTAAAAATGGAGGTATACGAGGCACAGCCTGATTGGAAACCATGATCAACCCTTGCAAAAAGGGAGGTACACAAGGCCCAGCCCGATTAGAAACCAAGATCAGCCCCTGCAAAAATGGAGGTACACGAGGCGCGACCCGATTAGAAACCAAGATCAGCCCTTGCTAAAATAGAGGTACACGAGGCCCGGCCTGATTAGAAACCAAGATCAGCCCATGTAAAAATAGAGGTACACGAGGCCCAGCCTGATTAGAAACCAAGATCAGCCACTGCAAACATGGAGGTACACGAGGCCCGGCCTGATTAGAAACAAAGATCAGCTACTGCAAACATGGAGGTACACGAGGCCCAGCCTGATTAGAAACCAAGATCAGCCACTGCAAACATGGAGGTACACGAGGCCCGGCCTGATTAGAAACAAAGATCAGCCACTGCAAACATGGAGGTACACGAGGCCCGGCCTGATTAGAAACCAAGATCAGCCCTAGCAAAAATGGAGGTACACGAGGCCCAGCCCGATTAGAAAACAAGATCAGCCCAAGCAAAAATGGAGGTACACAAGGCCCAGCCTGATTAGAAACCAAGATCAGCCCAAGCAAAAATGGAGGTACACGAGGCCCAGCCCGATTAGAAAACAAGATCAGCCCAAGCAAAAATGGAGGTACACGAGGCCCAGCCTGATTAGAAACCAAGATCAGCCCAAGCAAAAATGGAGGTACACGAGGCCCAGCCTGATTAGAAACCAACATCAGCGCCTGCAGTCATGGAGGTACACGAGGCATGGCCTGATTAGAAACCAAGATCAGCCCTGGCAGGGCTTGGGGGGTGCAGGGGGTGATCTTATATAAAGGGATTGCTAGAGCAGACCGTTTTTTATGACCTAGAAGAAAGACAATACAATAAGCAGTGCAGAGTGAGAGACATGTTTGGTGTCTGTCTGCAAGTTCAGGCACACCTTTGGTAATTAGGACTCTGAAAAGGAAGAGTCGGATTCGAAGTCATGGATATTATCTGTAAATAGTTAAATAAAAGGTGTGAAACTAATTGATTGGACGAATTTTCCCTCTCTAATTCCTTTTGGAAATTGTTTCTTTCCAGAATATGGGCCTTTGCTGCTGGTCTCTGGGAGCACTGCTACTGTTGCCCTTGGTTTCTGGCTTGGACTTGAGCACCTACCACAACACCGCAGCGGTGGAAGCTTTCCTGCAGAGTGTGGCCAAGGACTACCCCTCCATCACCTACCTGCACAGTATCGGGAAATCCGTGTCAGGTAAGGCTCACCATGACAGTTGTATGGCTTGTTTTAGAGAACTTCCAAGGATCTTCACATTTGGACTAGCTACAATTTTGTTCTTAAAAGTACAGTAGTCAAAAATGTCTTAATTGTCATGTGATCACATCAGTCTTTGATTGCTGTTCTGGGAGCCAGACAGCCACGTGTTAGGTTGGTTTTCCATTTTGTAGCCTAGTTTCTAATGTTTTTTCCGTGCTAGATGTATCACATAATGAACACATTCATTAATGCTATAGGATCACATGCAGCACGTTCTCTGTTACTGGTGCAAGACCAGCTGTCCCAGCATTCAAAATGTGGTCCTCTCCAGGGGCTTAGCTGTCATTGGTGCAGCAGGTGCAGTGTACCGGGGGCCCAGAGCCCTGAGGGGCCCATTAAATCCTCATAATCCATGTATTTTACTGGCTCAACATCAGTCAAAGGGGGGATTTTCCTTGCTTGCACCAGGGCCTGTGGCATCTAAGCTACACTACTGTTCTGTTTGAAAGACCAGGCATGGATAAAGATATTCATGATAACAAAAAGCAACCTGCAAGCTCTCCAGAAAAGCAAAATTGCTGACAAATATTTATTTTCGTTGATTCAGAGATTGACAAATGGGATTATTCAAATATGTTCACGTGAGCTGCAGACACACTATTCATGTTTTCATGCTTTGGGCAATACAAAGTTACTTTAGCATTGTATTGAGTTCTCCAGCTGGACCAAGAGTAGATTTTCGGCACCTCTATTTTGGTTTGTGTTCTGATACTGGTAGTTCAGCTTTTCCCAAGAATTTTACAGCTTGTGCTATATTTTGATGTGAAACTGTAGACACATTTGCTTGAAATCTAACAGGAACCCTAGTGCTTTGGAATGAGATCAATGACGCTCCTGGAGCCGTGGCCGAATAGGACTAGACCCTTTGCCCATATGCTTCCATAGAGCTGCATTAAATGTCTACAGTTTATCATAGTCACAGAAAATCCCACTATCATTGTTCTCAGACAATAGTTTGTTATCAGTTTTGATGATTCAACACTATGTTCAATCGAATTTCCAAACAAGCCCAAAGCTTAAACTGTTCAGCAGCACTAGCACTAGCCTAGGCACCAGACAACCATTCAAATTTGCGGTACAATTAAATGGTAGAGTCCTCTAGCGCATGCACCAAAATCCATCACTAAATAATGTTTCCAACAGTCAGATCTTCACTTTATAGAATCAAAGGAGGATGAGGAAATGGCACCTAGATGATTCTTGAAGCATTATAAGACCCTACAGATGGTTGCAATGGAGCATGAAATGTACTCATCGTCATCTGAACTGGCCTGTATAGCAAGAAATGGGCCTCTTCGCTGGAACTTTAACCTGCTCTGAAACTAATAAAACAGGTTTGTTTGACAGATGGATCACATTTGGCTAACAAATGATTGTAGAGGAGGCAATTATTTAAGACGTACAAGCTAGGAGTACATTGCGTGTCTACTTGATGGATTCTGCCTCATTGAATCGCTTTGTTATTGAGCACAGGAGTTGAGCAGACTCTGACAACATCAATGTTATGAAATAATATGGTTCTTCTACTCCCTCTTCCACTCCCTGATACCAGCCTGGATAATGTACTGATGGCTAAGAGATGAGCTCATCTCACTTTAGCACAAGTATTATGGAAAAGGTGGATCAATAAGGTTCCATGTTTGAACACTGATGGCCAGGCTCAGTATCTGATCATCATCACTTCAACAGCATGGCACCATGACAAATGGACCTTCATAATAAAGATTCTATTCTGAAACAAGCCTTCCTGTCTTCTCTACTTGAAAGGGTGGTGGGGTCAGCTGGCATTCACAGATGCTGGCAAACCATGAAATTGAACATTGTTTGGAAACACTTGAGTGAATCTCTAAATTGCAGAGATCTAGTTTCACAACTTTGCAAAAGAGAGCACCTTCGATTGTATGGAAGAGACTTGCATGAGAGACAACCACACTTCCTGCCTAAAACTTTGGCTGTTAAAAGATTGATGTTGATGAAGCCAACAAGAAGTTGATGCTTGCTTCAGAGTCGGTTCTGGGACTAAATAGCTTGTAGAAGCATCACTCTGATATACTTGGCAGAAAAATGTGAACTTTACCACACAAGTGTCAGTCCAACAATTCAATGGAAATGGTGCCTCAACTCACTAGGTTGAACTGCCTAACAACTCCCTTGATTCACCAATAGAAATACCACAAGAGGAGGAGCGCCTAGATAGTTAATTCTTCTCTTCTCATTTTCGTAGCCGTACACAATGGGGGCTGATCCACAGAGGCTCTGTGAATACCAAAAGTAGTAAGTTTAGGATGTTATCCCAGTTTAGTAGTAGTAAAGTTAGGAGTCCTAACTTTACTACTACTAAATGCCTTCTGTGAATACCAAAAGTAGTAAGTTTAGAATTTTATCTCAGATTAGTTCTGTGAATCGGCCCCAATGGTGTGATATGCAGGAACGTTTACATATTGCAGGTGATCGTGTGTATTTATAACAATAAGGATTGTGAATACGTTTGAGGGGGATACTTAGGGGCTTATTTACAAGAGGCCTGCGCCGCTGGAGCATCACGTTGTTAGACGCTTCAGTGGCACAAGTCTCTCAATCATATCTATGAAGCGGCGCAAAACCATCCTGCGTGGCTTTGCATGTCCTCATAGATATGGTTTTATTGCTTTACTCTGCATCAAGGAGGTGTTCCATGGGTGTTTCGGTGGGTGTTCCTACACAACACTCATGGATTTTGACGCTGCCCCAGATTTACATAATCAAGTAATCCTGGGGCAGTACCAAACCCTCACACTTCCCCAGAGCAGGCGTAACGAAGAGAAATGTTTTCATTTCTCCTCGTTTTTTCCTCTTTCCATGTGTGCTGCATTCTAAAGCACACATAGAAAAAGGAAAATACCTCTTAGGATTGTTTGTGTGCAAGAAGGTGCCCCTTCCTGCACAAAAACAATACTACCAAAAACGCAGAGACCCTTGCACCATGGTATAAGGGTGCCTGCGTTGGCACTTGGTACCAAATTGTGCACCAGCTGAAAGGACAGAAATGCACCATATTTCGGTGCATTGCTGCCCTTTCAAATTGTCGCAGGGCAGCACAGCACAGCAAAACGACTTGTGGCACTGCCCTATGCCAGTTTTACATAAACGAGTCCCTTAATACTGAACCACATTGTAAGGAAATTGGAAAAACCATATCCGACTTAGGATCATACAGATTTTTTTCCCCTGATGAAGTCCCATGTGGGGACGAAACGCGTTGGCTGGGCTGTTGCTGTCTGTTTTTAATGAAGATAAAGAGTAAAGATATAAATCTCTTTTTGACCCACGGCATCAGAGCCTCATTTGTGATTGTCACTTGAACATGGACATTCCTTGGAGAATATGAATTTTGGGACTATTTGTTATGTTTGAATACATATTTATTTATTCTTAATATAGAGAATAATTAACTATCTAGGTGCTCCCCTTCTTGTGGTATTTACGCTTGTACCAAACCTCCATATAAATGATTCTCTGATGTGTGGCTCTTCAACCTCCTCTGCTCGTGAAACACTCATGAGCTGTTTCTGTGCATCTCTCAGTTTTGTGTCTCCTCCTCAAAGTGGTCAAGAGTTTGTATGAACTCCTTTGTAGAATTAAGTTCCAGTTGACCAGTAACAATTTCTTTCTACTGTATCCAATTGCAAGCATATTGGTTTTGGACATCTACTCTGCTGATGGGGAGAAATTCACATCTTTAAACCGTCCGTTGCTATTTAAATAGTGCCTTTTGGCTTGAATAGGGTTTTTTTTCTAAAGCTATGGATTTTCCCTTGTACTCCTCAGCACATATGTAGTGCAGCAAAATCTATCTAAAATCGGGCATATGACAACAAAATCAAAATAACCCTGGCTGCTTTTGAGAAGCAGATTATCTTCTACAGGTCCTGTATGTTTTGAATATAAATCCATTTTCATTTATCCCTACAAGGGACCACCTCTGTATTTCTATACATGCACTTTCTTTGGAGAATTGCCAGTTATTGTTGTTCTTGATTGATTTGCATTGGGAGGCAGGGGGTGTGCCTGCCGGTATAAAAGACAACAGCACTGAAGGTCTTAAGTAAGGAGAATATACCAGTGAAAAAACCTTTCAGTGGGTAAACTATAGTGACAGAAATACTACTGGTGGAATCTCAGTGTCAAGCTCCCAGTTTATCCTCTGACTGTCCCTGGTACCAGGGCTGTTAAACCCTGCTGCCCCTGTGCTCTTTACCTGTGTCCCGCTCTTATGCACAGATGGAGCAGGAAGGGCTTTCAGTTTCAGTTTGTAAATGCTCTCTTTGCCTGTAGCCCTCAGGATCCACGTCACTGTTCCCTGTAGGCCTGCTACACCAATGCACTTGTTACCTTTCTCTAAATCTACTAGCCTATGAATACTGACAGTGAGCCGCACTGAAGGAGTCTGTACTGCATGCGAGCATTTCTGGGTTTATAACTTGCCTCAGCACTTTAGGACTGGTGAAGTTACTTTAAGGCCCCTTCCAGACAATTACAATTCAGAAAAGGCGTTATTTCTAAAATAATAGCTCTACATGCACATAACTGCCTTGCTCTGCACATACTAAAGTGTAACAGATATGGCCTTAAAATCTAACACATAGGGACGCTGTGAACATGAGACTATCACACATATGCAAACTGAAAACGTGGTATCTGTGGTCAATGTATAGGTTAACATACATTTTCCACTTGTGGATTGTATATTAGCTTTTTTAATTCAGCTTTAGAAATTTGTAGGAAAACAATTTTAAATTCCTTTACATTTGTAATTGAAAATATAACTCAGTGGTGAAAGTAGACTTTTTGCTAAATGTAGTGTAAATGCAGTTTTAAAAAAGTATACTTTGTTGTGCCTGAGAGCTGAGTGGATGCCTGACCTTGTAGAGGGCAGTGCAGCTGCTTCTGGGAGTAAAAAATCTGAAGCACTAAAAACATTGACCACTTAGCATGGATGAGACATCAGGGAAGGGGCAGTAACGTATGTAAACACAAATGACTGCCTTAACAGTCTTTCCTTTAAAAGAGAGATTGCAAATAGGGGTTACTGGAACTGAAAACCACTGACTCCTATAGCCCCCTTATTCATTTGCCTGTGCCTATAACAAGAGTGATACCGGCTCCTCTAAAGGTAGAGGGGAGGTTGCATTTCATTAGGGATGTATCCAAAAGAGAATACCATGATTGGTTGTATGGAACTCTCTGTTATTTGGCTTGTGTGCATGATAAGAATACAACCTTATCACCTTCTCAGAACATTCCTGGAGGTGGAAGAGCATCTAGAAGAATAAGACAAGAAGGCTCCTGACTCCTGTCGGGCATAGGTCTTCCCGCTCTCCAAGGCACATCTGCTCATTTGGATTGCCTCCTGTTGCTGCTACATGGACACAAAGAGTAGAATGGCTCCCTGCAACGAAGATGATCCAGATAATCAGTTGTGATTGGACCTTGAAAGATCTCTTACTGGAGAGGGACCTGATGCCAAGTAGCTTGGCCCGAGAAACTGAGGGCTGCAGAGGAGAGCATGTATGACCTTCCCAGCATGAAAAACATTTTGGGAGTTTGTCATTTTCCTTTACCTCTGGGGCACCAAGACAAAGTGCTGAGGTTACCCAGGAAAGGGCATACTGAACAGTTCAAGGTTTATCCCACTCTGACCTATTTACTGTGTAGAAAAAGGCTTTAGTTGGATCAAGCAGCGAAGGTGTCCATCCTCAGAGAGCCCTAAACTTTTGAGAACCAAAACAGTGACTAACTTTGACAGTAAAAACGTTGCATCAAAAATACATAGTGGTAAAGCATTCTTAGAGGCTGCACAGTCCAGCCTTGTACTGTCCAGCGCTTTGGGTGCCAATATTGAAAGCTTCAATCTAACTTCAAAGGACCCTCACTAGCTTCTGCATTGTCACACCAGAGGATTTTACAGCCAGAAATGTTCAAAGTCCCGTGGAAAGAACACTGACCAGTGTGACTTATCAGGCCCCTTTCCATTGAATTTGGTCGGAAATCAGGTGTTTGTCCTGTTTTGCTACAAACATCGACATTTAGTGACCCTGAAACATATATTCTTTAGATAATTATCTGCTGCTTGCCATCGCTAGCAGGGTATAAGAAATTGCTTCTGCCCCATTTAATTCCCCTAGATTGTTTTGTGTTTTTAGACTATCTGGTTTATGGACTTCTGCTGCGAGTGAGTCTTCCTACCTGAATCTTACTCACTGTAAGTTCTGTTGAAATGGATTAGGAGTACTAACCTTCAGTTTCTAACTTTTAAGATAAGGTCTCCTGCTTCAAAATTAGGGTAAGAGGCTCTGGGCAGGTTGCACATGTGGACACCCATGTGCGCTTGTACAGGCTGAGTGTTGGGACTAACATCCAGCTTAACCCGGTGTCTGAGCGCATGTAACCTGTCACACAAGGGACCCTCCAGGAATTGATGCTGGACAGTGTAGAACTTGTAATGTGAGTGGACATTCATAATGTAAATCTACAGTACTTCACAGAAGTGTGTAGGGTGCTATATTGTATTGTACAATATTGGCCAAATCTGTACCATAGTACAGTTTTGCCATAATTAGGCCTACATTCTGGCGTGTTGTACCAGTACTTCAGTAAATTAAGATACTGAATGCAGATCTGACCTTAATTTTCACATAACTGCACTTCTTGTGACACTTCAAGGTTTATCATGTCTTCTTTCAATGTTTGTGCCTAGTTATAATAATGGGGACAATTTTGGGGGGGAAAAGAGAAAAACCAAAAAAACGTTTTATAAATAATATATATGGTTTTATGAAATATTCCGGTTCAGTAAATCATTTGGGGACAAGTTTTATGCATGAGCCTCAGTGGCCAGCTACTAAAGTGATATAGGTCATCTTAGAGGTTTTTGCAGTTTTTTCTGTTTTCCCCTCCTCTAGGACCTTACAGTATATAGGGGGTA
Source organism: Triturus cristatus (assembly GCF_964204655.1). Classification (NCBI taxonomy): domain Eukaryota; kingdom Metazoa; phylum Chordata; class Amphibia; order Caudata; family Salamandridae; genus Triturus; species Triturus cristatus. Next base: position 821,101,311 of record NC_140585.1, on the reverse strand, counting down.
CCTTTCTACTTATTAGTTTATCATGTTTTTCTGACTCAGCTTCTATATAGATTCTGTCCTTTAAAACACCCTGCTGCGGGGCCAAGTGTATTACTCTGCTAGCCAGCTGGAGACTAGCTCGAAGGCCTCTCCACCCAGAAGGGCCATTTGCCAGTAATTAGGCCTGTCCTGGATTAGTAAACGGTGGGGACAGAGTCTGTATGTGCTCATTTATTTTCACATGGTTCCCTACCTGAGAAGACTCAACCCCACAGAAAGAAAGGATGGTAGCCAGACTTCTGGAGCCAGTCACAGGAGGGGATGCCCTTTGAAGTTTTGGGGAAGGGGAAAAGGCAGTAGTGGCAGTTAGAGGCAGGGCTTAGGCTCTCAGAGAAGGTCTTTCAACAGGCCACTTGACAGTATTGTCTTAAAAATTCACAGAATGCTGTGCAGGAAGGCTGGTGAAGGAGAGTGATGATGTGTCACCCTAGGATTCGGCAAAGGGCCTTACCTTTTGGAACTTTCCGCCACTTCTTAGAAAAGTCTTTGGATAACAGTCTGAACCTTGGGAAATTGATGCCGGAAGAATGCCCAGCTGACGTTGGCCGATACTTGACCCCTAATCAAAAATTGACTCATGAACTTCTGATTTCAGTTGCAACCCAAGGACTAGGATGTGTTTCTTCAGGGCTAATGATGCTGTCCCCGCCTTCCACCCTATACTGTCTGGGGCACAGTTGAGACATAGACTTGCTAGATGGTGGGACGTTGGAGGGCTCCCCTAGATCATCGTTAGTCTAGTCCTGCAGGAGCAGGAACTCCACAAGAATGGGGCCCTGGCGTCGGCTGACCCAGGTGTTGTGAAGGTGGCTAAAGGAGACCGTGGGAGCTGGTGGTGCAGATTAGAAGGGCACTCTGCCTTGATGAACTGGGGGTGTTACTAAGAAACACCTCGGGCCGGGAAAAGGGTCAGGCATCCAGACAGGAGACAGGTCCGGTGTCAGGAGGGACAGCAGTAATAATCAGTCTCCACGAGAATTGCAAAATGTCAGAAGGCCTGAAATACATTTTCCCAGTGGCTAGAGCTGGGCACTAGTGATAAAATGCAACTTTTTGTCCTCATGGGAAATGGCACAACACCGCCAGAGGAAACAATGGGGGAGAAGTCTACTCCCCAACACCCACTTGCTCCTCGATCTTGTGAACGCCCTAGGGAGGGCCAATGTCCCTGGGAAAGGAGATTACCATGGAGGACATATATTGCCCCCCCCCCAGATGCTGTGGAATTGGACCTGGTGATTTTCATGTCCCCAGGAACTGACGTGGAAGACAAGTGGGTGAGAAAATAAGCAAAGACAAAAAGAGCTCCACCACGCTGCCTATAGGGGGTCCCTCAACCTCCCACGGGGATAGAAGCTAGAGGAGACTGTGGTGTCTAGGTTCTTGTGATATTGTGAACCTGCTTTTTCTAAATGTCAAGTTTTACCATTAATATCTGTTTCTCTACAACACGCTTTTACCATTTAAACAGTTTATGCTTCCCATGTACGCCGATACAGACACCACCGATTCACTACTGCGAACTGACCTTACCAATGCTCAAATCCCATCAGTAGGGGAATGGAAAACTGTATAATGCATCACAGCACTATCCATGTGAGTCTATGACTGCCAGAGATGCAGAATATAAGATGCCGCAAAAATGCTATTAAAATAACTCTGAACGACAGAAAAGTATTGGGCCAGTTTTAGGTGTTGCTGCTTCCATGTTGTCGAGATTGATTTGCAACCCTTACAAAGTAACAAGGGTTACACTTTAGAAAGTGTTAGCTGCTGGCGATGTGTAGGGAATTCTAAGAATGGCTCAGCCAATCAGTAGGTTTGGCAGTTGGGCAATGACTACTTTTGTTTGCTTTAATGCGAACTAGGTACCTCAGTTAATTGAAAATGCGAAGAAGAAACATAGCTTAGATGGGGCAGTGGGTGGTCGCGTGTTGGAGGATTAGAGGGGGAACATGGATGCTAATTGCCTTTTTGCACAAGCAAAGGGGCGTTAGCAGCTGCTAGTCATTCTTTCCATCGCTGTGCGCTCTCACCTTTGAATCGTGCCATTATTGCGAGGCTTGCATTGTTAGTCACCAGTAACCACAACAAACGACAACAATAGTTATTTGACATGCTGCAGGCCTGAAATTCTGGAAAAGACTATCTCCTTTTCACAAAAGACCTTACAGTATTCCTCTTTGAAAACAATGAAGCTTGAATGCGCTGCTCAGTGCAAATTCACGGATGCCCTGAGGGCAGCACATTTTTTCCTTATAGGGCGCACTTTTCCTGTTTGCAACCGGTGTACCTGCTTTAGGGTGTGCAATGGCCCAAACAAAAAAAACGCATCCTATCTGTAATAGGTCCCCAAGTGTGCTAATAATTACTACACTTTAAAGTACTCTTGCAATCCTAAAACGTTCTGACTAATGTTAAAAACCCAATGTGCTTCAATGTGTACCATTTATGGTTAATTCTCAGCTAATTCTGTGAACAAAGCATCAAATTCCCCGAACCCTGATCTTCAGATCACGAGGTTTGATCAATGTCGCTGCGCTAACCTGCTTCGAAATGCACTCTTGTAACCATGTTTTCCAGAAGCTCCTTGCTGGAGAATTTCCAAATGCCCGTATTGGTACGTTATGCTATATAATATAAGATTCCTATATAGCACTTAATGCTGCAATTTTTCTCTTTATATGTTCAGAGGCTACTATTAGACAAATGATTGGAACTCGATTTATTAAAATCAGAAGGATGAAATGGGATTTTTCCATGCCTGGATTCAAACTCATACTTTTTCGGTATATAAAAAATGTAAGTAGCTCAATTCACTCAATTAACCATCTTGCGTTTTTTTGAAACATTCTTTTGTACATGCATTTTTTGGTTGGGGCGTGGTGGTGTGTAGATGGTGCTTCCTGGCCCTTACTCATGTCCATGGTGCTTGCTGCTTGTGTGAGTGGTCGACTCCTGCTGATTGGTTCCCATTCTCTGCCAGGTTCCAGGCAAGGCAAACAGATCTGAGTAATTCATGTGAATTATATGAATGAAATCATAAGAAATTTCATAAGTTGGGCAAACACAGTACTAGAAAAAAAGAGCCTTTGAATGAAAGATTAATCTTAGAAATAGAAGGCCCCCTGTTAGACTGGAGGGGGGGGGGGTGTAGAATGCTTAAGTGTAATGTTAGTAGATGTGGTTTCATGCCACTTATAATAAAACGAAGGAGGAGACGCCCAACAGTATTAGGGCAAAAATAAAAAGTAAAATGAATTCAGAAGGGCTTTAACCAAACTCCAGAACATAGTGATATCAACTACGCTGTTGTACAGCAGGACAGCATGTTGAATTGTGACTTTGTGAGTGAAATGCAGGCACGTCGCCTGTAGCAAGGGCGGGCCTGGCAAACCTTATTATCTGCTGCCAAATCCCACGTTTCTACGTAAAGTAGGTAGACTGGGTGATTCTCTTTTAAAGGAGGCGGTCTTCGTGCGCGGCGCAGCTAACGGTACTACACCGCACACGCAAGCCCTCGTCCTTCCATTGCTGCTAAAACGACTAAACAAGTTCCGCTAATTGTAGCAGCAGCTGGTATTTGCAGAGCTTGAATTCCCTCGTGAAATTTAGCTGCCATATGTTAAAACAATTATTTATTTCCGTGGATGATAGGTTTCTCGAAGGGCTGGAGCATAACGCGCGAGGAGACAGGAAACAAGGCTACAATGCACGCATAAGCGAAGGAGCTGGGACGTTCATAACCACAGTACTGAAACCCTCAAGCTGAAAGGCCGTCAGAGACCCTGCCGGATAGAAGGGCAAACATTGCCGTCAGTGGGAGCCTTTATCCTGCGGAGATGCGTGTAGCAGTTGTCAGAATTCTCAATAAAAACACAAGTTTCCCCATGGAAATGAAAACGCGCGAGGAAAGCAGAGCTGTGCTGCAGACGCCGCGGATCGGCTGCGTAGCAGGACGCTCCTTGGGGTTGAATAGAAGGATGGTGTGGTGTTCTTAGCAAATCTACTGATGTCCTTGCAGTAGTGGGTTCTGGAATCTTGATTGATTAGAATGTGGGCTACTGAGCTTTGTTTTAAACTTGTGTCAGTTGCCTTGAACTTACTGCTGGATGGGGTCTCTATGTGTACTCTCTCCTGAATAAATCCTCATTTAATACCTACGCCTGTCTATGGCTTCTTCATGGGAGAGGAGTTACTTCCACATTTTGGCGACGATCTACCTACGCGTTTAAAGGCATATGAGACCTCAACAGCGAACTATTTGAAGAAGACTTCGTTCCCTGCTCGACATTCGTAGATTGCGAAGAGATCAGAGCGACTAGTTGTGTAAATCGAACTACTACCACGAATTGATTTGAACAAATACATCGTGAAACGGTAGGATCTTTTCTTTTTACCTGGTTGCTGAGTGGCGTCTCACTTCTCTTCCGCGGGCTTCGGCGGCAGTTGTAATGTGATTCAGGAGCCCACGCCCTCGCTTTCCTCGTAAAGTTCAGACTTAAGGCTTTCCTCTGCGCATGCTTGAGTAGGAAGCGTCCGCTTCGTTGTTATAACACGCAACTGCATCGCTGAGAGCCCCTTATGCGCATGTCTAAGTTTTAAGCTGCTGCCTCGTTGTCGTAACGCGCAACTGCAACACTGAGAACGCGTTATTCCTGCGCATGCTCACTGTCGGTACGAGACTTTCCGTGGCATTCAAGTTGCATTCAAGTTGTTGTTTCACACTGAATCAGCACTGGCGTTGTTGGAGTATGTTATATCAAGCAGGAGTATAGAAGAAAGGCACTTCGTCTATGCATTCTCAATAGAGAGAAAGTCTACAGTCTCTTCCATTCTTCTGTGCACAGTTACTCATCTTGATCACAGCGCTGATGCACACAGCTTTGTATAAAGCACAGTTAACAGAGTTGGATCTGAGTGTTCTGATGGTGCACAGTTTCACATTTTGATTACAGCGCTGATGCACACAGCTCAATATAAAGCACAGTTGAGAGAGTTTGGATACATTTTTGAAGTCTTTGCTACTGCATACATATTTCACGCTGATGTGCACAGCTGATGTGCACAGTTTACTGTTTTATTTCACTGATGCACACAGTTCTCAATAGAAGACTATTTTTTTTATTCTTTTCTGTGTAATTAAATTACTTTGCCTTCTTTACTGTACCTTTTCTGTCAAAATGCAGAATGTCACAGCACCACCGTTTTTCCTCACTACTCCAGGTGATCCACCTCTTTCTTGGCAAAAATGGAAAAAAGTATTTGTGCATTATGCACGAGTCTGCGGCACTTCCTTGAGTGCAGAAAGGAAAACATCTCTTCTCATGCACTGTTTGGGCTCTGAAGGGCAAGAGGTGTTTGAACATCTCCCTGATTTATCCGATAGTGAAGGGGCATCTCTTAATGAGTACGAGATATGCATAAAAAAGCTTGATCTACATTATCTGCCTAAAATTAGCACTGTTCTGGAGCGTTACCATTTTGGTAGGAGAATGCAGAGGGAGGATGAATCGGTGCAACAATACATCACCATTCTACGAAAGTTAGCCTCAACTTGTAATTTTGGCGCAAACTTGGAGGAACGCTTGAGGGATCAGTTCATGTTGGGTTGTGTTCAAGATAAGACTAGGGATGCATTATGGCAAAAAGACAATCCTACACTTCAAGAAGTTATAACGATAGCTAAGAGCCATGAACACTCTAAAGCTTGTGTTGATGTCATTAAGAAGGACTCTTCTGTTGAAAAGAAAGAGAATCCTGATGTGAAGGTGATCACGGATAAGTCGGAGGACAAATCTGTGAAACAAAAGTCAAAAAATACTGTTCCTCAGAAAACAACATTTCAGAAGGGTTTTCAGGGGAAGTGCTTTAGGTGTGGTGACTCAGGTCATTTGGCCAATTTCAAAGACTGTCCTGGATGGAAGACTATTTGTAAGATTTGTAACAAGAGGGGTCATACCTCTAAATGCTGCAGGTCAAACAGAAGCCAAAAGAAAGTCAGTGAGGTTGATCTCTTCGTGGAAAGTGATGATGAAGAAGAGATTGTAGTTTCTCAAATCCTAGGGGAGTCTTCTGATGGTCCTTACGAAGTTGTATTAATCAATGACGCTCCTGTTAATATGCTTTTTGACTCTGGAGCAAAGATAACTCTAATACCAAAAACCTTTTATGACAAGAGCTTGTTGGGGAAGGTGTCTCTTACCAAACCCGACGTTAAACCCAAGGGGTATGGTGGGGTCACGATAGATTTATTAGGATATTTTTGGGGAACTATTGATTTTAAAGGTAGAATCATTCCTGGGAAGATTTATGTTTCCATGAAGGGTGATTCACTTATCAGCTGGTTTCACCAGAGAGATCTTCGTGTCTATCTCGATCCTAATGAGAAACCTTCTGTCTGTTTGAGAGAGTTTGCACCAGTGAGTGTTGTTGATTGTTCTAATCAGGACTGGATCAAGGCCTTTCCTGCTGTTTTCAGGAGTGAGTTGGGTTGTCTGAAAAAGTATGTACATCGTATTTTAGTAAAGAAAAATGTTATACCAAAAGTTGCGAAAGTGAGAAATGTCCCTCTCCTAGTGAGAGACAGCATGAAATGTGAGTTGGACAAACTTTTAGAGAAAGGCATTATTCAAGAAGTTGAAGCAAGTGAATGGGTTTCTCCGGTCGTTATGGCTCGAAAGGCTAATGGTGAGGCCCGGCTATGTGTGGACTTGAGGGAGCTTAATAGGGCGGTGATTGTAGATCACTATCCCTTGCCTAACATCACTGAAATGTTGTCCTCTCTTGAAGGAGCAAGATACTTCTCTTCGCTGGATTTAACCTCGGCTTATCACCAGGTTAAACTTCATGCTTCTTCTCAGGACCTCACTACTTTCGTGACTCCCTTTGGGACCTTTAAATATGTCAGGATGCCTTTTGGACTTGTTTCGGCGGCCTCTGTCTTTCAGAGAGTCATGGAAGGTATTCTGAGGGGTCTCGAAGGGGTTAAGGTGTATCAGGATGATGTTCTTATTTTTGGGGCAGATCTTAATCAACATGATTTAAGATTGAGGCGTGTGCTTGGTCTTTTACAGGAATCTGGACTTACGCTTCGGGCTGAGAAGTGTAAATTCAAAGTTGAGGAAATAGAATATCTTGGTCATTTGGTTTCAGCGACTGGTATCAGACCAAAAAATGCTTTGGTCAAATCCATTCTTGACTTGCGTTCTCCATCAAACAAAGAGGAATTAGTAAAATTTTTGGGGATGGCAGAATACTATCATAAGTTTATTCGGAACTTTGCTACAAAAACTGAAGCTTTGAGGTGTCTTTTGAAGAAGGGTTGCGAATTTGTCTGGTCGCAAGGTTGTGAAGAAGAATTTGTTGGCATAAAAAGGGATCTTAGTAATGCCCCGTCTCTCAGTAGTTTTGATCCGACAAAAAGTTCCTATATTATGACTGATGCAAGTTCAACTGGGCTGGGGGCTGTACTATTACAGAATGTTGATGGGGAAGAAAAGACAATCTTGTTTATCTCTAGACCTTTGAGGGGTGCAGAAAGTCATTATTCTGTTGTGGAGAAAGAGGCTCTTGGTGTATTCTGGGCTATTCGTAAGCTAAGGAAATTTTTGTGGGGCAAGGAATTCAGGGTTATGTCTGATCACAAGCCTCTGAAAGAAATTTTTACTAGGAAGGGCATTGACTTTGTCTCTCATCGGATTCGTAAATGGGTGGTAGCTCTTCAGGAATTTGAGTTTGATGTTTCCTATTTGCCTGGTGCGAATAATGTTGTTGCTGATTGTCTTTCGAGACTTGGGTCAGTTAGTGATGATGATGTTAATGATGTAGAGTGGTTTGGTGGTGAGTGTTTTGAGGAAGAGGTTAATGTGTGTTTGATTACTGAAGGAATAATCTCTGAGAGTGAGTGGAGGCAATGTCTTGTGGGTGATGAGGTTTTGCAGAGGGTCATCACCATGGTGAAAAATGGTTGGTGTGAAAAGAAAGATTGTAGCGAGGAACTGAAAGGTTTTTGGAATGTGAAAGAAGAATTGGCTCTGGTAGAGGGACTTTTGTTCCGTGGAAGCAAGCTTGTTCCTGCGACCTTACTAAGAAGTAAATTGGTCGATAATGCTCATGCGTCTCATATGGGTATTGCCAAGACCAAAGAAAGAATTAGGGAAGCTTACTGGTGGCCAGCGATGGATGTTTTTGTGGAAAGGATTGTACGAGATTGTGTAAAGTGTGCGGATTGTGACAAATTGCTTAAATGCAGAACGCAACCTATGGTTGTCAGGGAGCAAGCTGTCAGTCCTTGGTCAGACATCTCGATAGACATCTTAGGACCAGTAAGGTTTAGTTCTCAAGATAAATATGTCATTGTCTGCATGGATCTCTTTTCTCGGTGGCCAGTGATCAAGGTGGTCAGTTCGGTTGAGGCAGGTGTTGTAATTGAATTCTTAGATGAGATTTTTGAAAGTGAGGGATTTCCACAAACGATGCTGTCTGACAATGGTGTACAATTCACATCAGGAATGATGCAAGAGTTTTTGGCTTCAAGAGGAATTAAGCATAAGAGGTCTGCTTTATATCACCCTCAATGCAATGGCGTGGTAGAGAGATTTATCAAAGTATTGAAGGAATCTATGCAACAAGCAAGGTCAGCTGGTGAAAATTGGGAGATTGCTTTAAGGAAAAAGGTCAGGGAGTATAGGTTCACTCCTCATTCTTCCACTGGGGTGGCTCCTTTTCGTTTGTTTAAGGGTAGGATGGCAAACACCGAAGCTGTTCCATGGTGGGTGTGTGATAAAAGATCCTTGGTGTGTGATAATGTGGGAAGCACAGATGGTTGGAGAGAAAGAGAGAAAAGGAAAATGGATGAACGGAAAGTTCGGTATGATGAGAGAAGAGCTGTGAAGAGTACTGTTGTTGGTCTTGGTGATTGGGTTAAGGTCAAATCTCCTAGGAGAACAGGAGGTATCTCCAAGTTCAGCAAGCCTTTCCAGGTCATCAAGGTGTTTAAGAATGCAATTAAAACAAGTGATCACAAAATTTGGAACCTGAGTAGGATTGCAAAACTTCATCCTGGTACCTCTTTTGATAGTACTATTGTGCCCCCAACACAGTCTGGTTCTAATGAAAGATCAACCAGACCTGTTCGTGTGAAACGTGTTCCTCTGAGATTACAAGATTGTCTTCCTTAGTGATGTTATGGCCTTGTTGTTTTTGTTTTGTTTTTTTTATCGTAGTTTTCTGTGTTTTGTTTTCTCTGCTATGGTTTCGAATCTTTAATTTGTGAAAGGGGGAGGTGATGTGGTGTTCTTAGCAAATCTACTGATGTCCTTGCAGTAGTGGGTTCTGGAATCTTGATTGATTAGAATGTGGGCTACTGAGCTTTGTTTTAAACTTGTGTCAGTTGCCTTGAACTTACTGCTGGATGGGGTCTCTATGTGTACTCTCTCCTGAATAAATCCTCATTTAATACCTACACCTGTCTATGGCTTCTTCATGGGAGAGGAGTTACTTCCACAGATGGGTCATCAGATATCCAGCTTAACGAACAGCCCTGATAGAAAACACGCGATTTTCATGTAGACACCTATAGACCCTGCCCTCTTCCTCCAAGGCTTGATGGTCAGACGCGCTCCTTCCACTCCCTGGGTAGGCTCCGGGAGGCTGGCAAGAACACATTTTACAGGGCTGAGAAAGAAAAGACTACTGTTGAGCATTAAGTCCCCTCTCCAGGCGCGCCCTGCAGATAACAAGGGTTCCATGTGACGTCATCTGGGGGCGCCGGCTGGGTCTACAGAATATAAGGCATCACGAGACAAAGGATTGGCCTCTTTTTCCTCCACTGGGCACCAGATTCCATCCTACCACATTCTCACACCCACCTATCCACTGCTGGATGAAGGCGGAATTGGAGGAATTTCTTACAGCAGAAAAGGGAGGTGTGTGTATTTGTGTGGGCACTGGACAGGCAGGAAGGGGAACTGACCTGCTGGTGGTCCTGGACCTTACTGCCCCACCCCGGGATGCCTGGAGTTGAACATTTTGGGGGATTTGCTGGTTACATTTCTTTTCTTTTCATTGGTTGTGCTGCAGCTGGTTTTAGTTTTTGGTTTCCCCTTCATAAGATTCAACGCACTCAACAAAGTACAGCGGGGAATCATCTACCTGTGATGTACACATGGGCCCGGTAGGGACAGAGCGGTATGTGGTGCCCTGGTGTATGTGTAGGCATAGAACGGTGGGTATTGCCTGCCCATCCCTCTGAGAGATTAGGGGAAGTTCCTACTAAGGTATATATGCCCCAGATGTCCTTGGTGGAGGGCGTGGGTGATGGATAAGGGAAGGGGCCTTCTGGCACTTTCCATCCTGAAGTGTTCAGCTGTGATGGAAGATGGAGACATCTCTATACTGCACAATCTTTGAACGGTTTTGCTGAACTTATGTCGTGCATTCTCATAACAATAATGTATGTCAATAATGTATGTCTTTGCTGATCTTACGTCCTGTATTCTCATAACAATGTCTGATTAAGTCCTGTATTCACATAACAATGTCTGCTTAACTATGGCTATCGTTTCACAATGATACTATGTGAATAAAAGAATTCGCCCTTGGTTAACCCACATTAGTTGCATTTGTCTCTCTTCTTCTCTCCTTGAGAGTTGTTGCAGTAGGGGGGCAGCGAATTGCACGCTGTGAGTGCACTAAAGAGCCCTAGCCACAAGGGTGTGTCGAAGGAGCTTGCAGTTTGTGTGGGGTGGCCTTCTGCTGCTGATTGGTTTCTACGCTTGCCACTTAGGAGAGGCTATGGAAGCATGTCATGGAACTCACGCCAGGTCTCAGGCATGCCAAAGAGGTCTGAACAGGGGTGTAGCTTCAGGGGGGGGGGGTTGTTTGGGGAGTTACACCTCTCCTAGTAAATGTATTTTCACACAACTAGTTGGGACCAGGTGCTTTCAGTCAGGTATGGAGAGGTGTCTGTCAAATTTCAGCCGGAATTGTCCCATACACACAGACAAAAACGCACACACACTCTTGCCCTCTCTGTTCCGAGAGCCCTCCCAAATATTGGTTATTTTACAAAATATTGTGTTTTCTCTTTTAGTGCTCTTACCAATCCGCATTCCTTTCCCTTTCCACTGCCTCTTAGGCCCCTCTCATATACCTGGCTTGTCATAGACTGTATTTAAACATTATATGCCAGCTGGTTGTTGGAAACTCTGAAGTGCACACCCCCCCAATCTTACAGACCATGCTACGTCCCTGGGTCTGGGTAATTGATAGGAATTAAATAAACAAAAAAATTACAGTTCCTAAGTAGAACAAGCACAGTACTCGTAAAAGTGCTTCTGAACGCTACTGTAAAAGGAATTGTAAGAATTTTTTCCCACACCCAGGATTTAGTCTGGTATACCTTTTCAACAAAACCATTCTATTTTCATGGGAACGGTATTCTGTCATTATGCCTTTTCTCCAAAATGAGGTTTTGTAAGTTTGGTTTAGTCGGGCTGGCATTCTTTCCTAAATCTCGCTTTAGACAGCACATGCGCTGTCACATGCGAGATCTTTTGTTATCTCAAAGCAAAAACTTAAAAGGGTGTTGAGCCTTCTCATCACTTACCATTGGTTGGCTTCAATTTCATTGGTTATGCTGCAGCTGGTTTTATTTTTGCCTTCTCGCTATATTTTGGAGGTTTTTGGTTTCACATTCAAAAGATTCAACGCACTCACCAAAGTACAGCAGGTAATCATCCACTTGTGATTTACACAGGGGCGGCTCCTCCATTAGAGGGGAGAAGTGTCGCCCTACTTAAAAATTCCCCCAAAGATGAAAAATAAAACGGTAATTAATTACCATTTTATTTTTCATCCTCCGTCCCGAGCCCAGCCTCAGGATGAGGGCGGGGCCGCTGCTGAGTGACAGAAGCATGTCACTCTACAGGGAGGAGGGTGGGCTGATATGGCACTGTTTAAAGTGCGCAAGTCTTTTTGGCGGGCCATCTTGCGATGGCCAGCCACACATGCTCACTTCAAACCTCTCAAGCCAGCTGTCTTAGACAGCTGGGTTGAGAGACAGTGTAGGGCACCAGGGCACTGTGGAGCGCAGAGTGAGGCCGCTCCCACGAATCCTGGCACTGCTCACATGTGCTGGGCCCCCCTTCCGGTAAATGCCAGCTGCAACTGGATTTACATTACCCATCTCCTTGTTCGCTACAGTTCATTATACAGATAAGCAGAGCTGCAACAACTTTCCTCCTGTATGGAGATTGACGTGCTCCTAAAACACATAATATACAGTATTGCAAAACCACATTGTCAAAGGCAATAACTGTTGTAATCAAGATCTATTGCCATTTTTAATTCCAACTAAGTACACTTGGTGCACTTTTACAATTGTTTAACATCAAAACAAACAGCTGCCTGTGAACATATTTGGTAAACATGCCTGGCCGCTCCAGGGCTCGCCTTCTACTTTTGTAGACCAAATATTACTTTACCGCCAAATCCAGGATGTTTGTTTCATTACAAAAAAATGGAAGCCCTATGTTTTTAGGTCTCGCCTGGCGTAGGCTGCGCACATGCGCAGTCTCGCTGGCGAGATTGAAGGATTTGGGGTATTTTCGGTAAAGGGCATTAAGCCCCGCCCCTCTTTTCCATTGGTTGGTGTCACCGTTTCTGCTAAACGGTGGCCAGCCATTAGAAAAGAGCTGTTCCTGACATTTTTGTTCTGCTTTTTCGCCCGTCCCACTTGGACGGGCTCGCCTGCTTTCCTCCTGAAGTAAAAGGTTTCTTATCTTTATGGGGCCAAACACATGGTCCCATAAAGATAAGAAAGCTTTTACTTCAGAAGGAAAGCAGGCGAGCTCGCCCAAGTGGGACGGGCGAAAAAGCCAAAAGTAAACGTCATAGGCTGCCTGGCGAGCGCTTGTTTTTAGTGTTGCACCCTCTGATCACAGCGAGGCCGGCAGGAACAGATCTGTGACAATTGAAAGCAAACGGAGGTGGAAAATGGGCAGATTGATGGGTCTGGTGCCCTTTACAGACACAGACCTGGATCTTTAAAATGTTAAAACCGAATTATTGGCTTAGGCAAGATGGGGCTACTGTCCTGACTGTTTATAGTCGCAGATGTTCACCGACTTTATTTACATTGTAGATCTGCACGTCTTAGGCTCCATCCTCTGCGGCTGTTTTGTGTGTAGTTTCTCTTCAGCAGCGTGGTCTTGCGTAGATTAGAATGCTGTGGGTTTGCCCTTCTCTTGGACTGGGTCCAGGGGCTAATTCCAGGGTGATGAGGTGGCCGTGGCTAGGAACGCCGAGAGGAATGTTGGCAGATCACTCAACCTGGCACGAATCCTCCGCAAAGTCTGGCGCGTGGCCAGCGTCCGCCCTGCAGAGAGAAGGCCACGGCGAGGATGGCTCACACCCCAGGAGCATATGTGGTGCGGGGTAGGAAATGTAGCAAAGTCGCTGGCATTGTCCTCTGTCTCTAGCGCGGATTTTGATTACAGACTCCACATGAGGGACTAAACGTTTAGATTAGATTGAAGACTCTTAACACTTCCAAAACTTCCCCGCAGAAACTGAAGGCTTCTCCTGTACACATAGCAACGAGAAGTGAAAGGGACACTTTCTCGCCGATTTTATGTTCCTGCCTCCCTCCAGACTGGGATATATTTTTAAGTGAGTTTGTTTCCACTCTTTAAAAATTCAAGAACCGGCTTTACTGCTTTCTAAATAGTGGCGTCTTGGCTGCACACTCGGCTTCGTTGGTCCGGACAGACACTATGGGTGCTCCTAGCATTAAGATGCTGGCCTGGCTTTTCGTCCTTTCTATACCTGTTTGATTGCAGTATGGGCTGTAGGAGCCAATGTTTGATGATCTGTGTTAAAACCTCCTATGTAAATCGTAAAGTTATCCGGCAGTTGATGTCTCCCTGGAATCCACCGGCATGGAGGCCAGTACAGCTGCGGCTAATAGTAAACCCCCTTTTACTGGTGGGACTGTGGCTGTGCTACATTTAGTCTCTCACATCTAGTAGAGCTCGGAAGTAACCAAAAGGTATCTCACGGCGCTCAGTACAACGCCACGGTTATTGCATGTATAATAAATGTCTGCTTTACGTTCATGTGATTGGGCGCCTCGGTCAAGAATCATAAGCTCAGAAGGGCCTGAATTGTAGGCCGGCCCGTGTCCACTTTAGCGGCACCTTTGTTGGGTGGGGAAATTGAAGAAAAACCTGTCTTTAAGCTATGTCAATACCAATCATTCATGTCAAACACTGTTTCAATGTATTAAATTATAAATGCCAATCGTTAGGACTGTGAACACTGCCCTTCATGAGCCCTCTGAACTTAACCATTTGAGGGGAAGTTGATTTCTATAAAAATGGCACAGTAAAATACACCGGACGAGCCTTGTTTGTATCTTTTGATTAAAACTGCCTGCCCCAGAGACTTCAATCCCACCAGGTTATATGCTATCACTGGCCCGGCAGCTAGAATTTTAGTTTAACAGTAGTGTGGCTGGTTGTTGCATGTTGTGTACATGTAGCCACCCCTCTTTGTCCTTCTTTCCTTTCCCACCCCTTTTCTAGCTCGAGCGTTCAAAAGTCACCAGCAGAGGGCATGTTACTGTGCCGCTAACCAAACGGAAGCAAATACAGGCGGTGCAACATTGTATGTGGAATAATAAATAGATTAGTTTTATACCTAGTGACATTGCCTTGCATTTTACTGCATCCTATTTTATTTTAACAGCTTTACAGCGCACTGCTGCTGCCTAACGTACATCTATGTCTGTGTGGGTATTCTGGAAGTGACCTTTGTGAAGAAACTGGTACTTCGATTAAACCTTTGTCTCTTAATTAGCTCAGTGGGTATTTGGGGGATGTCATCACTGGTGCTTGGGGATTAAGAGGTTTTTATCACAAATAACCCGCATGTCAAGGATCATTCTGATCTCAGAAGGTGCACTCTGGTGTCTAGTAATAACTCCAAACTGAAGCACACATCTCTGGTCTGCCTGACATCAAAAGCAACCTATATGCTGCTGATAAAAAAACAAGGCGTGTCAAATAAAAAGCTGATTGTAAACTGCAAGCAAATGAAACACAATTGTTGCATGTCACCACCACATAGTGAACCATTACCAACTGGAAGGCTGCATTTTAAAATAATAAAAACAAGCTGGTCTTCGTTTACAGGGTTTGTAATAATCCTTTTTATTTACCTCTAATGGAAAACAAACAGAAAATAGTTTTTGAAAATAACTATGTATGCGGCATGCATAAATCCTAGTGTAGCTGTCGATAAGGTCATTTTTCACCTGGATGTCATTGACACCTAGTGCTTTACTCTCGTTGTCTGAGAGCTACCCATGTAAAGTTAATGTGTATTGCTTTTATCAATCATTCTTTCAGAGCTCTCATGGCCCTTAACCCATTGAGGGTGCTCCTAATTTCCTGACAGGTCAGTTGCCCTCAGTCTTCCTTTCACATTTTTATACTCTGCTAGTTACCAGTGGTCAGTCGAAGTGACATGTTTCTTATTCATTCTCTGAGGTGACCTCAGCAAGACAGTGACCGCCAGTCACTGTGCCTATATTCGTTATCCCTCCTGAGTGTTACAAATACGAAAAATTGGCTGCCATGTTTTTAGGTCTCGCCTGGCGAAAGCAGCGCATGCGCTGCTCTCCGCCATGGAGAGGACCTTTTGTAATCGATTCAGCCAAAGCTGAATGAACGCGCGTCCAGATGGACAAACATGGCTGCTCTGCCGCCCGCAAACCTAAACATGCACGCGTAGGGACAAATGAATGCACGCGCATGTGGACAGCCCGACACCATCTTTGTGCACACGCGCGGGCATTTCTTTGTCCCTACGCTTGCATGGTGGCGTCCTTTCGCATTCGCTTTCACACGCTGCCGCACTTCCATCTTTTCATCCTTTATTAGCAGCATTCCTGCCTTTCTTTCGCCCTTGTGTCTCCCCGCCGTCCTTCTTCCACTTCCCTATCTACCCCTAATTCTTCCTCGCTTTCACTTACTTTCCATTTTTGGCTGGTGGAAGTGCTGGGGGTGGGTCGAGAGCTAAGAAAGTCACTGACTGAAATACGAGTCTGCTTTTGGGCGGTTACGGTTCGTCTGCACAACATCCCAGCAGCGAGGAAAGTGAACAAATAAACGTGAAAGGAAAGTGCAAACTGCTTGCCTTTTGCACCGATCAGCCCAGAGCGCGGTTGCGCAGATGGTTGTACTTTTCTTGTGTCTGCTCGCGCCCTTATAATCTCACGGAGTGACGCTGACTTCACCCAGTTCCACTCTGATATGAAAATCCTAATGCGCTTGAAATTGAGCTGGAATTTTTGTCAACGCAGATGTCATCATGTAATAAATAAACAAGCATTTGCAATGCAATAGGTCTCGCATTACCGAATGTTTGAGCTATTGGTGTTGCATTATTATTAGCAATGCCAATAGCTCAAACTTTAATAATGCAAGACCTATTGCATTGCAAATGCTTGTTTTATTATTTTTTTCTTTCTAGCCACCCTCCTTCCGTGTTTTGCTTTGCCTTTTTCCTCTTTTTAAAGATTTGCAACATCTCCCCAATTTTAGATACTTATATTTTGGAAGCACACTGCTTTTTGTCCCAGCGACCAATTTTAGGCAGCATGACCACAACATCTTTAAAACACAATGTAAGTCCTTCCAAGATGCCATACCATACCATACAATACTATACTATAGAAGGCCAGACCATGTAATACCATATCATACAATGACAGACCATACCATAAAATACTATACAGCGACACACCATACTATACAATGTCAGGCTATATCAAACCATTCCATTCCATACCATACCATACCATGCAATCACAAACACCAGGCCATACCATATCATGCCATACCATACTATATATTGACAACCCATACCATACCAGACCACAGCATACTGTACCATACAATACAATGTCAAACCATCCTATATCATACAATACTAGACAATGACGAGCCGTGCCATAGCATACTACACTATACAATAACTGGCCAACCCATACCTTACCATACAATACTATACCATACTATGCAATGTTAAGCAATACCATGAAATTCTATACCATAACAGGCCATACTACTCCATACCATACTATACAGTTACAGACCATAACATACCATATCATACCATGCCAGACCAGATCATTCCATACCATAACATTCCACACTATACAGCATAAATTAAAAAAACATTAACAAAATCAATGCATCTCACATATTTGCTTTGCCAATGCTTGTTTTGGAGTTGCGCCATACGACAAAATACTGCATTAAAACGCATAAACACAGTAAGAGGTAGCAAAATGCAGTAACATTTCAAAGAACTTTAGGCCAAAGAGGGAAAAGTAATTTTGGTAAACGTTACTGCAGGCACGGCCGGTCCATTTGGGCAGAGGGGCCACGCCCCTCCACCTTTTGCCCCGTGCAAACATTGTCTGTCAGGCTGAACAAAGGTCAGCTTGACAGACACTGTACATTTTCAGTTCAGGCATCCAGGAGCCAGACATGCGCATTTGGCCCAGGCTCCTGGCTGCCTGAACTGAACTTTGCTGGGCTGAGAAAGTCACAGCTCCTGTGGGCGTGACGTTCTCAGCTCGGCAAAGGTTCCTAAGGCCCTCCCCTAAGTGACGAGGAGTGGCGTTACTGATTGCCTCGCAACTGGGCACTTCAGTTTTAAGCCCTGAAGCGCCCAGGGTCGAGTGTCAATCAGTGACACTTCATCACAGAGTGGGGTGGGGTCATCAGTCTCACTGACCCCATCCCACTCTGTGATGGCGTTGGGACCTAGGTCAGCCTATGAGGGAAGGTAGCAGTCCCAAGCCTTCCAGAACCGCTGAGGCAGCGCAGAGCTGGCTGTAGGCAACTCTGTGTTTTGTTTTCTTTTTAAATTGTTTAGTGCATGCATGCGTGTATGTATGAATGTTTGGAATAGAGTGTTGTGAATGAATGTGTTTGTGTGTGTGTGTGTGTGCGCGCATGTGTGAATGCATGGTTGTGAGTGTTATGTGTGCGTGTATGTGTGTCCCGTCCCCCCCTCCCTCCAAAACTTACCGGCCGCCCTTGCATTACTGTGCCATATCCTTGTTCTACTAGAACTTTAGTTTTAACGTGGTTGTGAAGGTTGTGACATGTTAAGTGAACACCATTCATGCAAATATAACACTGTTGACATGCCTTCTATTAAGAGTTTTCTTGATACAATCATATAGTCAGAATGTTATTTTGTATTCTTGTTTATTGTAGCAAGAACACCAAAAAACACGATGTGCTGTACCCAGAGGGGTTTTGTATGTGTGTGTGTTGGCGGGGACATAGCTTCAGCAGCCCTGCCAAGTACCACACATCAGGTGTTAAACTAGCGCATTTCAGTGTGGTGGGCTGCATTACCGCACTGAAATGCAATTTCATGCCTATAGCGCCTTAGGTGTCAAGTACTGCTGGCTGCCATAATAATGCACCAGATACAGCTGCAGTGAGTGGCAGCTGGGGCTCGTTGCTCCCGGCAGACTTGAGTGCTCTTGCTCAGCTGCTAGAGGTCAGCCTACACAGTGCTACAATGTAATAGGATGCACCCGACACAGATGCTGCATTTACCATTAGCAATGCCAATCACTGACCTCATACGTCACGGTCTGAATATCAGTGCCCAATGGCAACACACAGAGTCGTTTCTGAGACACATGATGACAGTAGGTGGTCCGTCTACTCCTGCTGCCTTCTGCGGCACGCGCGGATGAGCCGCCGAAGCAGTTCTTATAACGTTTTGGCCTGCTGCTGCACAGTGTGGCTCAAGGTCAGATTACAGCGCACCTTGCCCCCAACGCGGGCAGCAGTATCAGGATTCTTGCTCGGCTGAAAGTGAGTCACATGGGGACAGTGCCTCTTAAAGACCAGTAAGTCTGAAAAAAATTTTGTCACTCGTCAAGCCCATACCAAATTGCATAATTCTTCATTGTTTTTTAAATGCTGCTGTGAGTTTATCTGGATAACCTGAGAGGATGGGGGTTCTAAAAGTGCAAAAAACAAGGTTTATCTTTCTAATGGTCACAATGGAGATGGGGTAGGGGAGCTGGGGATGGATGGTCATGTGAGGGGGATATATTGTAGAAGCTTCGTGGTCAGCTCCGTTGTGGTGTTTGACAGATAATGGGCAGGCCGCGCTCTGCCTCAGCCCCACCTCGTGCCCCTCCCCGCCCACGCTCACTCACAGCTCAGACATACCTTCAAGGAGTGCTTCTAATGGAGAAAAGACTGTCTATCTTTCGAGCACCCCCCTTTCGATTCCCTGAAACGCACCTAACAAATCCTTGCTTTCAACCACCGCCTTCTTTTTAAGACTCCTGCCAACCTCAGGCCGAAGAAATGGACCGGTATGCTGACGAACAGGCCAAAGCGGGTGAAAGTGAGACACAGAGCAAGTTCAGGAACTTCCAAGTAGGTCCAGTACCCGCCCATTCTAGGTTCAATATGAGTGAGTGGGTTAGGGAGCGGGACGAATGCAAACTTCGTTGGTGAACACCTGGTGGGTGGACTTGACAGTCATGCTGGGCCCTCTCACATCCTGTTTGGTACAGTCGGCTCCCACAGTGTCCTTCCATTTCTGGTGCTGTGCAGCAGTTAAAATCTTAGAGTTTCTCATTCCTCAAATGGGTGTAATTTCTGATATTTATATGTTTCCCTCGTCTTCATTGCTTGATTTTGCTCGCGAGTAAATGTCAGTCATAGTCATTGAATGTCATTCGTAATTACACTGAAAGTATGAAAATGTCACACAGCAATCTGAAACCTTGGCAGCTATGCTTCAGGTGGGTATTTGGCATGTTACACCCACCTAATAAATGTAGTTTGTGATGAACAGTTGAGTACAGATGCTTTCAGTTGGGTCTGTGATATTTCACTAGGAATTTTTACACACACAGACAAAAACACACACACTCTCTCTGTTTGGAAAGGCTTCCAAATGTTGGTTGTTTCATAAAATATTATATTTTCTCCTATACAGTACCCTTACCAATCCGCATACCTCTTCCTTTCCGCTGTGCCTCAGGCCCCCCTGGTGCTCCCTGCTTGTCGTATAATGTATTTATCATAAAGTACCAGCGTGATTGGTGGGGAATCTGAAGCTCACCCCCACCCCCAATCCTATTGACTAAACCACACCCCTGTGTGTAAGGAGGGATGGAATTCTGCAACTTGGAATTGTCCATTTTTTAACAAGTAAGATATTCTGAGAGGTAACTCAGTAGAGAATCGTGTCACTTATAGACAGCAAGAATGGATGCATATACCCTTAATGCAGTCTCGCAGAAGCTTAATGAAAATAACATAGTGTCTTTATTCCATGTTGTTAGGGCGGATGTTTCAATATATTAGGGTTTACATAAAAACTGCAAAATAGAGTATGACATTATTGGAGTGTGCTAGCTGTGAGTATAATCATAGCGTGGGTAGCAGATCTTCATGATGTAGATGGTAAGTAGTCATTTTGGTTTGGATTCTGGTTCTTTACGGAGAGTAAAATCTGTCTTCCTCTAATATATCCCTTATAAAGTGTAGAACACCTATTGCAAGTGCTCTGCTTTCAGGACTGCTAGACAGTTAGTTCGAAACAGGAAAGAATTATTAGAAATAATTTCACATCTTACGGAAGGCTGATATGTACTGACTGATGACAGAAACGCATCACTATTTTAATGTTGAATATGATGGCGTAAATAATTCATGCAAAACTGCATCCTGCATCCTCATCTCTTAGAAAAAAGCCATTGGTACAATTTATGTAGTGTTTTATGCTCTGATGAGTAAATTGTCACTGAACCTGGTAATTTTTTATAACTTCCCATCAAGCCTTATATACTAACAGTATTGGCATTCGCAAACTCGGTTTTGGTAAAAAGAGGGTTAATGAATGCCAAAACCCTTTTTCTAAAATGTACAATGCCCAATTAATGATTTGGAATAAGTTTTCTGAATCGTTAAATGGGTTTAGGGAACTATTTCTAATCAGTTTGTGGAATGAGCATGTTAAGGGCGTCTCTTCCAAATACAAAATCCTTATGTTACATATTAATGTTTTGCTGCCGAAATCCGGTTGCAAAACATTCAGTGCTTAATTTGTGAAAAAAGTAAGTGCCAGGGCTCTCATGAGGAGGCCACTGTACCTTGCACCACACATTGTCCCTGTCATGCTCCCAATGACAGCAACAACACAACTACTATCCCACCCCTACAAGTGTGACTATTCCAGGCCCATAAAGCTATAACAATGGCTTGTGCGGCAGGTAATAGTCATTTTTAATGTCTTTTGAATTTATAATTAATTTCTCTTGTGGGCATCTCTAAATTAGCCAGACAGCAGCACCTTGTGACAGACTGTCACAGGCATTGGTGTTGACAATTAATGTCGGTGTAGAGCTCCAGAACTACCAGCTCAAATTAAGCACAGCAAAACATTTTTATTTTACTGCAGCCTCAAAGGAGGTGGTAACCCATTTGTAAATGGGAATGGGCTCCCAAGGGAATCCTTTACCTTTCTGGGTGTTTAAAAACATATTTTAGAAGTAGGCAGTAGTCCTCAAGACCAATGCTTATTAATAAAACATGTTGGTAAAACATTTAATTTTTCTTCTTAAAGGCATCACGTTTTCCATTTAGGAATATGGGCTACTTTTGAACAAAAAAAGATTGCTTTATTGAAAAGTAGCAACACAACAAGATGATGGACAGAGTTCTGTAGCTTTTCAAACACTCACCCCAGTCACAGATCTGGGTAAAATCCATCACTCTTTTACTCACCATGTCACCCCAGTTTGGGCCCGGCCATATGCAAATCAATCGTGTTCCTGCATTCCATTAAATCTAGAGAATGGACCGATAACCTTCCCATATCAAATAAAGAATCACCACACCACTGGCATAGTTTGGAGACAATACAATGACTACTGGGACCAAATAATCACACTCGAGATTCACATGGCTCTTCCCACAGAAAAAACACAGGAGCCCTACCGTGATCCCCCAAAATGACTGCCCTGATTTTCCCACATAAATCCACAATTATTCTGCCTGCCAACATGTATTTCCTCAAAGTGTGAGAGTCAATACCAAGAGCAGCACAAGTGTTGTGCAGGTGCACAACTATCAGAGTCAACGCAATACCATGTATAAGTGCGCTGGTGCTGGATGTGTATGTTCAAAAGGGGCGCAAGGAGCATCCTTATGCATGCCAGCATCAGAAAGAGAAACAGTACAACTATATGATGAGGACTCATATCACCACCTTTAACCAGAACTGGAAAGAACCAGTAAAATGGTAACAACAGTTCCAAGGTATTAGCACACTTACCCGAGATATTTTCTCCTGCCTGGTCTATTCTGAAGCATCCACAGCAGCTGTATGATCTTGGAAGATTTGATTGGACTGTTACATCCAACTTGAGTATTTTCTTATGACTATCTGCCCTCTCAGGCCGTCTCTGCTGCAATGCCACACCAGGGCAGGAGAGCACACACACAAGAGAAATCTGGCCTGTTTCTCAGCTCTTTCCTTCATATGCAGACTACTCCAGCTCAGCAATGGGGCTCCTACAGTGCCTTAACAATGAAGGCTATATGCAATGTCCAGAAAATTACAATGAGTTGTGCTCACAATAAATAAGCCTAGATGTTTGTATTTCATGTGGCAGACACATAGGGCCCTAGTCACAAACTTAATTTTGTAGTAGAACATTGGAATGTTGGGAGCTCCATTGAAGACGGTGGAGTTCTCCCTGCTTCTACGGGCCGGTAAAGGCCTGCAGATCAACATTCCAATGTCTTACAAAGGCCTCTCGAAGCTCGAGGGGATTAAAATCCCCTCGAGCTTCGAGAGGTCTTTGTTTTATGTGTTAGAACATTCTGCCCTCTTGTGGCAGAATGTTCTAATAGCCTTATAGCCCTTCGTAGCAGGGCTATACCGGCTATTAAAGTCCCTCTACCTTGTTAAAGTCCCTCGTCTTTGGCTCGGGCCTTTAACGCGGTAGCGGGCCTTTAATAGCCGGTATAGCCCGCTACGGCGGGCTATAAGGCTATAGTATGTTTAGTACAGTAAAGTACACAAAATGCTCTTCACAGACCTAAGAGACCCTGCTATCCACCTATCCTTTCTTTTCTGTGGGTAGATCCTCACACATGTAAGTTTACTACTTAGTAGCAATTGTTGGAGGTGCTGGAACAAGGGGCATTCTTACTACTTGAGAGGAGTTTAGAGAGCAGTAAGCAGGGGTTTAGGGAGGGCTACGGGAGGATTTAGGGAGTAACGTGCACCCACCCGCAAAAGAGTAAGCTCACTGCTATTCATAAACTGCGCTTTTTAAGTTACTACTTCCAAAAAAGTCCCACAATAGTAATAAATCACTCCAGCTCTGAGCTGGAGTGAGTCTAGCACCATACATGGCCAACAACTGGTACTGCAACACCCCCCCTAGAAACAAATGTGTGTGCAGGCTTAAAATAAACCCCCAAAAGAAATAGTGTTAAATTAAATTAAAATATTTAGAAACAAATCCAAAAAAGAAAACATTATTTAATTATAAAATATTTTTGCAACCTTTTTGATTGTATAATTGAAGCAACATTATTTTTATTGAAATATAATTATATTACTTTTAATTACTTCTATATCCATTTTAATAATTAATTATACATACTAAAAAATATATTTTACTTTAGATGAGAATTTATTCTTTAATTTACACTTCAGGAAACTCCTTTGGGGATTTAATTAAATATATTTCATTCTAAATTAGGTTAGGAATGCTGCAGCTCTTTTTATTTTGGTCTACATTTATAATAGATGGTTTCATATTATTTTAACTTGGTGCCCTAAATGTATTCATTTAAAAAAATAACAATCCAACCGAAGTATGAATTTTGGATTGCATCTCACAATGTCTTATGTCTTGTTTTTCCTGTATGACTTTATATACCTTTTACTGACTCTTAGATTATAATTTGTGGTTGAATTCTTATTTGGGTATTGTGGTTTTTTAGGTCGAGCTTAGAGTCAGCACGCATGCGCTGCGAAACCTGTTGTAGTGGAGTAGGGAATAGAAGCCCAGCCCATATTTGCCATTGGCTTGTGTCATTGTCCTTCTTAAATGCTGGCTTCTTATTCGTAAATAGACTTGTTAGTCCCTCCTTAGTACCGCCCTGCCTTCATTTGTAACCTCCCATGGCGATTGGCCCTTTTACTTCGGTTGTTACACGGTAATTCTTCTTAAGTCTGTTAGCACTATTTTATTTAATGAGTTTCTCTTACTGCAGGCACGATATGCTTTGTTTACATTTAGTCGGTGGTGCCTTCTTTACAACCCCGTACTCCCTCTCGTTGTCCGTGCCTTCTTTACCTCCCGCCCTCCCTCCAGCTGTCCCTGCCTTCTTTGCCCCCCTCCCTCGCTCACGTTGTCCGTGCCTTCTTTACCCCTCCCGTTGTTTGTGCCTTCTTTACCCCACACTCCATCATGTTGTCCGTTACTTCTTTACCCCCCTCCCTCCCATTGTCGAGCCTTCTTGACCCCCACCCTCCCTCCCGTTGTCCATCATGCCTACCTATTGGCTGTGACAATGCTTTTTTTTGTATTTATATGCAAAATAATAGCAGCTGCGCATCTCGCTGTGTGCCACTCGCCCAACTCATTTTTACATTTTTTTAATTTACATGCTAATTAATGGCGGCCACGCACAACGAGACGTGCGAAACAAGCATTTGCAATACAATAGGTCTCGCATTTACATGAGGTTGAGCCATTGGCATTGTAAATGACAATGCCTTTCATTTATGTTTTGGTTTTTAAAACATAAATAAAAGGCATTGTCATTTACAATGGCAATAACTTAAACTTGCTTAAATGCGAGACCGATTGCATTGCAAATGCTTGTTTCTCTCTCTTTCTTCTTATTATTTTATTTTCTGCTGTAGATTACTAAAGTAATCCATTATTTGTTAGTGTTGCGATTATACATAGTTAAATTAGCCTATTAATAGAATGCATAACATTTGTCTAAAACAACGGTAAACTGTAATTAAAAATTGAGATTGGTGGGCCTGATGCCCCAAGGCGGGTACATAAAGCTTGTGCCTCAAAAGGGATCAAAACATTCAACATGACTGAAGCTACCCAAGTCTGACAGCTTTTTCAGCATGAGGTTCCAAGATAGGCTAGAACGTAAAAAGTATTGGTTGTCAGTATACTGGCTTTGCACTAAAAGGCCCAATGTAATCACCATATACGAGGGGCTTTCAAATTATATTCTTAGCAGTTTGTATCTTCTGGACCACGGTGCGGGTAGAAAACAAGAATTGGCAAAACACTCATGTTGACTGCAAGTCTTTTGGTTTTGTCTATACTTGTTATGTTTTGTCACGATTTGAGCAAAATGTTATTGTTGGGAAAGCTATCCTTGCCCGGTCAATCTAAAAAACATTGGTTAAAAGCACAAATATATTTGGTCTCAAAAAGCACACTTTGAGGGTGTAGTCTCGGGCACTGGAGGGACTCACTTTGTGTGTGAATGTGCCCCTTTCGAAAGGGCAGAAGGGGGTCACTTGCCACCATTTGCTGGAGTGGGCAGCCCCATTACCCCGTTTTGTATGCTGTAGTGGGCAGAAGAAAATGTAAATTACATAATACCAGCCCAGTGAATGCAGAGGGCTGGCCGAAAGACCCTGTAAGTGAGCGCGTTACACAAACATTTTTTTTTAATCCAACGGGAACCCATCTACTCCAGCTGTGAGGAAAACTCCTCCTACCACATCCTGCCTCAGTGTTTAATGATTCTTACTAGCCCAGTAATTAAGAGAGTCGTTGTCATCCTACACCGGTATTAAGTTTCTTTCCTGATCTCTAATGCATCTGCCTTGCTAGAAGGCCTTTCACTATTATTAATAGTGTATTTTCAAACCAATCCATTAGCGCGTCCATGCGTTACCCGTGAACGGCCAATGCAAACCCCCTCGCGTGAGGTTACAGGCAGAGGATGGGATGAAGCACCGCTCGCAAGCATCCCTGGGCTGCCGCATCTCCTCGGGACTGACCAAGTGTGGATCAAGTTAAAGAACAGGATCCTCTCGCTGCAGGGCATCATCAGCCGCGGGCCCCCGGGTGGATTATTGATGGCCTGAGCCCTGATTTGTTGGCTACAGATTAGACCACGAGCACTACTTGTGCAGTTAGACATGTCGCAAGTGCCCCCGTCCTTGATATGCATGACATAAACATGAGGTACAATGATGCAAAGGATCACCAAGTACACCCTACATGTCCTGCCCTCTTCTGACACACACTTTGAATGTTGATCCCCAGCATTACCCTGCCTCCTCACCGCCATTGCTCCTCTCGCTATCTTGTCATGTTTTCTAATTATTTCTCTATATTTGTCTTTATCCCGGTTGCTGGGAAGTTTTAACCTGCACTTATACAGTTTCTATTATACCATGGTTCTGTAGTTAATATTGGGCCTCTGCGGTACATGGTTAGTCTGAAGTTTGTACCGCTAGTTCCAGGTGCAGTCTCTGGGGTCAACCCCCTAAGGAATCCCCTATCAGATCCTCCCCCGCTCCTTTCCTCCAGTATTTCTAATTAAGGTGTCAACCAATCAGTTAATATTTAAAGGAAAGAACCAAACGCCCTCCTTAGCTCTGGGCTCTAGAATTTTTGAGGTGTGAGTCTTAAATACGTTTTAAATGTGTGCACGGGGTGTCAATGGCCCTAGTGGGCCTTACTATATATTAAGAACTGTGCAACAGAGAAGTGATAAACTGGCGTGTAGAGACAAAAGTCCAGGACCATCCTGTCCCATCCCTGCCAGTGTTTCCATCTCTTCAGAGTTTGCCTCGTTCCCCTACTTTTCACCTGCATGGCGGGGTTTACAGGGTCACTAGGGACGTCTCGTACAATACATTTAGTGATCCAGTGTTCGCAGCGTTAAAATGTGGAGACTCTCGTTTGGGTTCCCACCAATTCAGAGTCACCTTTGACACTATGCACAGGCTTTGGCGGGTGGCAGCATATTGTTGTTTTTGGGGTACAGTAGCAGCATTGAGAGGAGGAGTCCACTGCCGCCCCCCATAAACTTAGTACAGCGGCCTGGGTCATGCACTTTGTAGGTTTTAGAGACTGTACTTGAAAAGCTTGTGAAGATGAGGTACATATTTTAGTAATATTGGTCACAAGCATCCAAATGCATGGTCAGTTGTTTTAAGATTACTTTCAGTGCACCTGTTAGGGTTAATTGTAGCTGACTGTCAGCATGTATTTGTTTGAGAGCATGGTGGTTGTATGATGGAGTAATGATGAGGCCCACCGAGGCAACAATGCCCATCTCATTCCCCACTTCTGTCACTGTTCATTCCAGAGATCTCTGGAGGGAATACATACAGGTGACCTTGTCTGTGTGGAAGCGGAGCCTAGAAAAAGCACATTGAACCCTTCTCTACTCCTAACCAGAAACTAAAAAGGCCTTCCTCTAGCAAATTACAAGTGCAGGTGAGCAGAGTGGTAACTCTTCCAAGTGAGTGAACTCACTCCCTGCACCAATGTTTGTCATTTTGATATTCCTTGAGCCTGCAGATAAGGTCAGCACCTGATTGCTTTGCGGTATAGCCAGATCATGAGAAACATGTGTGGTCTAGTGCTTCTACCCGTGGAGTGGTACTCATTGCTCTCTATGCAGACTGTGTTCTGCGCCCCCTCCATCATCGAATGTGATCCCCAAGAGAGAGGAGCTACTGGTCTGGAGCTTCTAGGGCCCCCAGGCTGTGAAATATTCCTATTTTAAGGGCCTGACACTTCCTACCCCTAAACCAGGGCATAGATTTAGTTTCAATGTTATAGTAACTCACTTTACCAAAGTGCTCAATGCTGTCCTTGCATAGTAGGTTCCAGGCACACTGTTCTATTGACTGCCCCTGAATTTGACTGCCCTGAATTTGGTTTTTTTCAGCTTGATTTTAGTGTTTGTGACTGGCAGTATGACAAACAGTTCTAAGTAGTAAACTCGGTACAAAGCACCTCTGTTTTCAGGTCGAGCATTCGAAACCTCTTGTATATTTTGGTATACTTCTTTGGGGGCTTACAGCCATCCCCATACTTTTTATTTGTTTGCGTCAGTGTCCTTTACATATCCTTGCTTGCTAGTTGTCTGTCCTTCATCTTTGTCCCTTCTTTTTGTCTTTTTGTTCCTCCCAGGGAGCAGGGACCGAGTACTGTATCATTACACTTTGTGTGATTATCTTGTGTTTTGTGGGACTATTTTCTTTTTTGCTTCCTGCTGGGGTTACTGTTTGCAGTCAAGTTCACTTAATCTCTCAGTGCGTTCTACAGAATGTGGAATGCGTCATTTGGATCACTGCCCCAGGCTTGCCCCATAAGCAGGCTTGTCAAGATTACAATCGCCTCACATTTGCCTGAGGGCACCCAGCATGTGTTATCAATCCAGTCTTGTTCCAGGCAAGGCTCTTTATATCTTTCCACACGCTTCCCCGTAACCTCACCCTGCAGCAGGAGAGGGCGGGGGAAAACCGGAAGTGCTGAGAGAGACAGAGAGGTTAACATTGTGCCTGCTTTCATACTTTCTGGTTTGTGGGCAGGAGTCACCGGACAGAGTTTTGCAGTTTTTGGACATAACCTTGTATATTTTTTATCCTGAATTGAATTTGGGAGCTGGTGCCGTAGCTGCTTGTTTGTAAATTGATAGTAATACAATTCACTATATAATGAAAAGTTCCAGAGAAAATCCACACTGAAGACTGGTGCCACCTGAAGAAAGCATTTCAGTTTAGTAGCCGCACACAGTCCGTTAGTTTGTGGCTTCTTTTGGAATTTGGTTCATCTGAAGATACAGCTGCAGCAGCGCATCTCGGGCACCTACTCTGGCCCCGACAGAGCGCCATGGCTACCGAGTGTCTGTGTGCCCCCTTGTGCCAGCTTCCCATCTAGGGGCTGTACATACGTTAATGCGAAGCAGCCAAGGGGCTAGTTGTGGCTGGCTTGCTGGCTCCTGGCGCCTCCTGTAACCCTGAACAAGGGAAAATCGGATGCCAGCGGCACAAGGAGAAGCAAAAACTCAACTCGCGACATTGGGAGACCAGGAGGTCTACGGCGCTCTGCCACACCATGTGTCCGTTTCTGGTGTATTACGATGTCTCAAGGTACACTGAGGCTGCCGTCAATGAGCATGTTACCCAAACACGTTTAAAACAGTGATTCGAAGTGAAAGGTATATTGCTAATTGTTTCCTTTTACCGTCCCATTCCTTCCCATTGTGCTGCACCTCCTGCCCTGTTGCGCCTGCGCTGTGTCTGCTGCTCAGTGAATGCAAGTAACCCTTTCCAGTCTGTGGGGGTGACTTCCTCCCAATTACAGAGCAGCACAGGGCCCTTGTTCCCATGTGGTGGAGAGGGGTGGGCCATTTGTGTTACCCTGTTTATAGCCAGTGGGTATCATTTTCTCTGCTTTACTGCCTACCCTTTAACTAGACGGCTGGGGGGAATTCTAATTCGAAAATAGTCTTAATTGAATGGATTCTGTGATGCGGCCTTTGTGGCTGCCAGCAGCATATCTCACCACAAAGGAAGAACACACATATTTACAGAAGGACAAAATATTTCTAAGGGCGTCTTTCAAGTATGTGTGTTTTGATGAGTGCCTTTTCATAACATTACAGGCACCTCAAGGCCCCCCTTCTAAACCATTCTCCTGCTGAATGTGTGATTAACCAATAGACATTTGTTCCGCTATCAAAGGAGCGCACACAATTTCAAAAGTTGTGACACAGAGATGCATATCAGCAGTGTTTTCTCGCCTGGTAAACAGAATGCTTTCCAGGTGACCTTTGCTAGATTTTTAGTTGGTTTCTCCTTTTAGCAGCCAGCAGTCTTCCTTCGAATACATTTGAATGGCAGTTCCACGGAAGCCACTGTTGTGCTTAAGCTTTAACTTTGTACCAGCAGCACCGCTGATATGGCATATTAGAGGTCCACACAATGAACAATCAGTATTTTGTATTTAAATGCACATTTATTTTAAGTCCATCTATGCAATGTTATATAGTATTTGTTTGGTTCAAAATAATAAAAAAATATGCAACCTCACGTATTGTGAATAGCGTGTGCTGCTGTATCAATAGATTAATTACGTGTTACAGGATTTTGCCAGTTACAATAAATTGTTGCTTCATCGTAAAACTGTCTTCCAGTGGGACATTTTATTATTCAAATAGTTTAAAAAAAAAAAATGTAACCCACCCTCCCTATTTCTTCTCTTTAAGTCTCAGCAGGATGCACTGTGAACACGCGGAATTTAGTTGGTCAGAGACTGTCAGTTGTGAGTGCGATCCTTCCATTCATTGGAGGCAGTACTTCATTTGTGCTGGTGGTTGCTGGTGCCATTACTTCATTTGTGCTGGTGGTTGCTGGTGCCATTACTTCATTTGTGCTGGTGCTTGCTGCTGTCAGTACTTCATTTTCTGCTGGTGGTTGCCGGTGCCAGTATTTCATTTCTGCTGGTGGTTGCCAGTGCCAGTACTTTATTTGTTCTGGTGGTTGCCTGTACCAGTACTGCATTTGTGCTGTCTGTTGCCGGTGCCAATACTTTATTTCTGCTGGTGGTTGCCGGTGCCAGTTCATCATTTGTTCTGGTGGTTGCCTGTACCAGTACTGCATTTCTGCTGGTGGTTGCCGGTGGGCATCATTACCCCTTACTTTGGGAGACCAGGGCTCTTTTCACTTCTTACCACGCTGCTGCCCCGGCCCAGACCCTAGCCAAAGTGCCTTGGGTGCTTCTTCTTCCTGTCCTTTAAGCCCACCGCCAACCCAAACTCAGGCATTTCTGGTCGGCTCAGCTGGACTCACACTGTGCACCGCTAGCTTTGCACTTCAAGAAACATGTAGTCTCGCCTACTTTGTTGTGCCGTCAGCAAATGCCCACTCCCTGCCCATAGTTCTGCCACCTTCCTCAGTCTACAGCCTGAACATGAGCCCAGTCCCAAGCCCCCATGACCTTCTAGCAGGTGATTCTTTGGGGCATTAAAGCGCAAACACCTGCTACCCGGCAAACCCACCAGTAGCTATTAAGTAATGTTATGACGCTGGCCACCAGCACATATTTTTTTAAAAATAAAATAAGCACTGACTAGAGCATCTATTCATCTACCTGCACTTACTCTACCATCTATTCATCCATGCATCAATTATCTATATGCACATCTATCCATCCATATGATGTTTTCCATCATCCAGGGCATTCATCTGGTCATGCATGCATCCATCCATCCACCTTTCCAGACAGACTCTGCCATTTACTCATCCACCCATCCATGTACACATTCACAAGAACACCATTCACTTATTCACATGCAATCTTTCATCCTTCCATTTATCGATCTACCCACCCACCCATCCATCCATCTGTCCATCATGCAGATTATCCATCCGTACAGACACACTTTCCTGGACCCTGTTCCAACGCAGCACAGTACAGCATCACCTCAGCACCACCTGAGCACCACCTCAGCATCACTCATTATCATCTGAGCACCACCTCAGTATCACTCAGCACCATCTGAGCACCACCTCTGTTATATTCCATATAGGTATCATAACATATGCCCCGGTAATCTCATTACCCGTCATCTATATTCTCTCCCTACATTACACTTTTCACGGTTTACAGGGACTGACCTTTCACCGAGATATTACACTGCAGTCAGAACGCAGGTTTTCCCTAGTTCGAAATCTCATACATTATGCATGAGCATTATTGGAAGCACAGCAGAACTACCATCTCCTGTATAAAACCTATGTACAAAGTTCATGCCCAACATCATCCTTAGGCAGGCACAGTAACACAGCACGGTAGGACACCTAGGGAGACCTTTGGGTATATATACATCACATTGCTAAGTTAAGACAGAGGAGACCGAGACTTCCCGACGACACACTGACCAGAGACACTGATGTTCCTGCATGCAGACACTCCAGCTCGCAGTGGTCAAACATCCCTCGTGGAGTGTCCAACTCGAGACCAGGACGGGGTCCCACAGTCTCTCACTTCAGGTAATGGGGTTGACCAAATACTAGATGGATTCTTGGCTTAACACCTACATACATTCTAAGTACACTTAGGTACATCTAGATAGGGAGGCATCGTAGAAGTATGCATCTTTTATCATGTGTTTGATATATTCATATGTATTCATGACTGTAGTAAGATGGTAGAGTTATACCATCCGTTTACCTTTATCATACTGCTCATCATTTATATCTTATACTGTCTAACGGTTGTTGCAGCTCATCTATTCTACACCAGAATAACAACTGTTCAATAAATTCTTATTGAAAACGCCCAGTCTGTTTATTCTGTGTATCTCTCGAAGACAGACTAAGTAAGCACGAGTGACTGAGCGAAAAGTAGGATATTGTTTCCACGATCCTGAGGGATCAGGGTTGTCATGTTCGATGGTTGCGAAGAACTATTCTCTCCTTGGTAAGAGGGGATCCTAGTGGCACTGTGAGCTAGTTGGTAGAAAAAGAGCCAGCATACCCGGTGGGGTTGATCAGAGTTTGTCTGACATCAATCCTACAGTGTATGTTGTCTAAACGTGGAGATCCTGTATACTTTCTATAGGAACTACACAATACTTCTGTATCACTCAGCAGCAGTGCAGCACTACCTCAGCGCCAGCAGAACATCAGCGCAGCACCACCTCAGCTTCAGCCCAGCACCACCTCCACATCAGCACAGCACCATCTCAGCATTAGCACAGCACCACCTCAGCATCAGTGCACCACCAGTGCAGCACAAGCTGAGCATCAGCACAGCACCACCTAAGCATCAGCGCAGCACCAACTGAGCACCAGCGCAGCACCACCTCATCCGCACAGCACAACCTCCGCATCAGTGCACCACCACCACCGCAGCCCCACCTAAGCCCCACCTGTGCACCAGCGCAACCCCACCTCAGCACCAACGCAGAACCACTAAAGCATCAGCGCAGCATCAGCTCAGCATCAGTGCAGCACCACCTCAGATCACCTCAGCACAGCACCAACTCAACATCACTCCACATCACCTAAGCACCAGCTCAGGACCACCTGAGCACCAGCGCAACATCACCACATCAGCATGACTCAGCACCACCTCAACATGACTCAGCACCACCCAAGCATGACTCAGCACCACCTCAGTATCACTCGACAGCACCACAGCACCACCTCCGCATCAGTGCACCACCACCACCACCGCAGCCCCACCTAAGCCCCACCTGTGCACCAGCGCAACCCCACCTCAGCAGCAATTCAACACCAACGCAGAACCACTAAAGCATCAGCACAGCATCACCTCCTCATCAGTGCACCACCACCAGTGCAGCACCACCTTAGCACCAGTGCAGCACCACTTTAGCACCAGTGCAGCACCACCTCAGCACAGCACCAACTCAGCACCAGCGCAATACCACCTCAACATCAGCACCGCACCATCTCAGTACAGCACCACCTCCGCATAAGAGAACCACCCCAGCGCAGCCCCACCTCAGCAGCAATTCAGCACCAATGCAGCACCACTTTAGCATAAGCGCAGTACCTCCTCAGCATCAGTGCTGCATCACATCAGCACAGTACCAACTCAGCATCACTCAGCACCACTTGAGCACCAGCTCAGCACCACCTGAGCATCATTGCAGCACCACCACCTCAGTATGACTCAACACCACAGCATGACTCAGCACCACCTTAACATCACTCAGCACTACCTAAGTATCATACAGCATCACCTCTGCACCAGCACCCCACCACCTCAGCACCACTTCAGTCTTCCCTCAGAGTCAGGCATCTGTTGATTTTCCCCTAGTGTCCGTCCACTGCTCGTGTTGTAATTCAGGGACTATTTCCCCATCCTCCACCCTCCCACACACTAACCCCTCCTGTCCCCCCCACCCCCCTTCCCTCCACCCCCATTGTTTATGCCATTAGAACAGGCAGTAAGAAGTTGCCAGCGTTGCAAGGACAAAAAATCTAGAAGACATGTTTCATGTTGATTCTTTTTTAATAGGGTCGTTCAGTTGTACAGAATCTCTTCATTGTTATATAAACGGTTACAAAAATACTTATAACACTTTTTTATTATAACTTTTCAACATGCTGCACAGCAGCCACTCTGATCTGCAACATACCTCAAATACATTTGCAAAGCCAATAGCGGTGGCTAAACACTTTAAGGTCTCAAATGCGAGACCTATTGGCTATGCCAATGCTTGTTTATCGGAGCAGTTAGAGTCTCTCTTTAACTGTATTGTAATTAATTAGCGAAAGCAAACGGTACTTTTGTGAACAATGATCCCAATGTTTTAGTAATTACACTGCTGTTTTGCTTTCTTTTTCAGAATTCTTCCAGTGTTTGCAAATAGTTATAGTTCGCAAGCAGTGTGCAGTCTGTATTACCAGGGTCCGGTGTATGAATGTAATGTGCTGTATTGTGCTGGGTGTACTTTTTACTCTTTGATTTCCGTTCGTACTGTTAACCTAATGCTAAAGTGTATGAAAGTGCATGCACTCACAGTTCTGGATGGACGTGCACATCTTATGTGTACACTGTATCCCCACCACTGAGCCAAGCGCTGCCTGCTTGTCACATCTTCCCGGAGACTGAGAGCCACGGGGGATTAGGAGGGCAGCCTCCCATCACAGACCAGGTAGTCGAGGGAGAGGTGGTGGCAACACCAAGTTACCAACACTCTCACGCGCACAGAGCGCGCGGTTGTCCCTATGAAGGAATGTTCTGAGGCCGAAGCTTGGCCTGCAGGCTGCACCGAAACTGCAGTATTTCATGGGCACAGTGTTTCGGCTTTACTGCTGCGTCTGTGAGTCTGCTGTGCCCCAGGCGCGAGTGGTTCAGATTCTTTCAGTGGTCAGCACAGGGCTGTTTCTCTTCTTTCAGGCATCGACATGTGCTTACTGAGATCTGATGTACCCCCTCCCTCCAGGAGAGCCAGGAGGGCCCCCCTCACACCCAGGTGGATGATGGCATGTGACAGAGCTACGAGTTTGGGGACCCTCCAGTAGGACTGGAGTGGGGGTGGGAGGAATGCAGGGACCGATGTTACACCCCAGGGCTTTGGAACCACAGACCACCAGGACATATTTATGAGCGTTGAATAATGTAGGTATCATGCATGCGTAATAAACAGATTATAGCTAATAACTATCATCAAACTCTGGGGCGTAGCAAAGGCTTTGCAAAATGGGACCTCATCGGCATCTCGCACATTAGGGACTTATGGGGGCGGGATGGAGTGGTGACGTTTGCTACACTGCAACAGACACACGAAATGGCGACGTCGGAACACTTCCGATATACACAGATACGGCATGCCCTGCAAGCCGCCATCAGACCCGGCTCGAAGCTCCCTGAGGCTTCCCCACTTGAGGATAGACTGCTTGATGGGCACCTGCCAGACAAATGTATATCTCTCACATACAAAAAGCTCATCCATCACACCCCTGACCCCCTCGTGGCACTCAGGGAGAAATGGGTAAGGGATGGTCTGGAGGTGGACGATGAGGAATGGCAGGAGGCACTCTCCTCACCCAAGGAGGTGGCGATTTCGGCAAAGCTAAAACTCGTACAACTAAAGATTTTACATAGAATCTACCTATCGGGGACCCAGCTGGTCCACATGGGGAATGGTGCGGACGGGCTTTGTAGGAGGGGCTGTGGAATGCAGGGTACATTCCTCCACATACTCTGGGAGTGCCCAGTAGTTCATGGCTTCCGGCGGTGCACACTGAAAGTTATGAGTGCGGTGTGGGGGGTCCCCTTGCTGCCTGAGGCCAAGAGATGCCTCCTGAATGTGTGGGAGCCCAGAGATTTACCCGTGCGTGGGAGGTTGTGGGCCACACTTGGGCAGACACTGCAATGTACGTAGAGAATGTACCGACGCATGTGTAAACTGATGTAACTATACTATGTGAGACACGATGCTGTGTAACGTGACGTAAGTTTCTATGTTTAAATAAACAGAGTTTAAAAAAAAATAACTATCATCAAGACGTGTTTGGAAGCTGCATTTCAAGCGCATTTATTGCTTGCTTTCCAAAAACATAAGTAACAATACTGAGTGTGTTGTATTTCCCCTGCGCAAGAAATATACACTTTGTGTTGCTATTGCATCTCACGATTCAAGTCTAATCCCCGAGCATGGGTTGTATTATGTGTGTGGGAAAGTATTCGCAAGCTTGCTAGAGTCTATGCAGCAAGTTTACACTTCAGGGCAACATGTTTCCTATCAAGCGGAGGAGCTCGGCCACATTCAGGGAAACTGAGCCGATCAGGAACATTCATTATTTAAAACTGTGACTGCAGTCGCAGACCAGGTGCCTTGACTTAGGTCATGCAATCTCTTAAAAGAAGATGTGTTTTTTACTTTCCTCCTTAGCACGGATCATGTGTCGAAGACACTAAGGAGCTCATGTAAAGCCCCTTGCACCTTGTCTCAGCTATAGGAGGTGTAGTGCGGCCAGTCATGAAGTAACCGGAAGTCAAGTTTGCCATCTTCCTGGGACCCAAATACAGAGAACAGCTAGAAAGATCAAACTCTAACTGTAATGGAAATGTGAGGAAGGAGCCTAAATTCAACACCACAAACGTGCGGTAACACAAAAGCATAATAAATAAGTTTGCATATACGATAACATCGAATACTAGAAGATGTCCTTCCCAAGACATTGGATAGAAAGGATTTACAGAACAATGAGTGAAACTCTTTCTTAAGTTACTAGCTGGGGTAGGAAGTAGAGAAAGAAGTGTGGTTCTGCTCTTTATAAAGGCAAGGCAGTGGTGGCGCGGTGCGTTGCTCCACACTGTGGCAGCATCACGACCACTCAAGGGCCAAAACAGAAAGAAGAACATGGAAGCCCTTACTCACCCAGCAGCACCTAAGGAAAGCAGCCCTATTGCGCTATGACTGACAGCCATAAGTGCCACACGCAGGTAAGCCCTTACCTGTCCAAGACAACCCATGAAAGATTGAAGGCATGATAAGTGGCAAATCATCAAAACAACAGGCGAGATCAGGCTCCTCTACAGATCCCAACTGAAAGGCAAAGCACTAGAGGACGAACTGGAAGCACTTTGGAAACAGGGAGTAGTGAAGTGCATGCATATGACTGTGGATCTCCAGCACTTAACTCTTTGGACTGGATGCTTGTATTCACACTTTGAAAACTACCGTGAAGGAGCGACTCTGAGGTGAAGGCTTAGAAACAAATTGCACTTTTACACAAAAGTACAGTGCATTGCCTCTGTCCCCGAGTGTCCACGACAACCATTAGACAAGCATAGCATTTCTGAGCTAACAGTGGGAGTTAGGTTAACAGACTTGTAACTTTGCCTCTTAATAAGGTGCACTCAAGTTACAACCATTTCAATTCTCCTCCAAAGGAGCCACCACACATTTCTACAGTTTGGCCAATGGAACGTTGTATCAGCTGCATTTGCATTCATGGAATGTGCACCGATTTCTTCTGGATGCATTTTCATGCCCAAAGTTTGTGACAAAGCTCTCCAAATCAACCTGCTTTTGTGACACCACATCCAATCGAACTTCAACAGCAGGCTGCCAAATGCAGTCTTAATTTTCCATGAGGCAGCCAGATATTCGAAGCTTATGAAGATACATTAGAAAAATTACTATATTACTGGATTGGAAAGTAGGAAACAACTTGCCGTTTGAGTGATGAACATGTCACCGCGGAGATGCATCCGGTTCACAACACATCTTCATGGTCATGGAGGATATGGAACGGGACTATGTTTATGGTGGTCTGGTCAGATGTTATGGCTATTTGTATATGTACTTTGAGGAAAGGCAGCTTCAGTTGTCTTCAGGGGCGTAGTTTCAGGGGGATTTTGGGGGTGTTACACCTCCTAATGTTTTTCTGGTAAATAGTTGGGTACAGATGCTTTCCAATGGGTATGGTGAGGTGTCTGCCGGATTTCACCAGGAATTTTCACATACTCACAGCCAAAAATGCACACACACTCTCTCCCTCTCTGTTTTGAAAGTTTTCAAAACTTTAATTTATTTTACAAATTAGTGTTTTCTCTCACTTAGTACCCCTACCTATCTGCATTCCTCTCTCTTGTGTGCCCTGCTCGTCGTATCATATATTACAACATTGTATGCTAGATTGATTGTTGTAAAATCTGTACACCCCCGCCCCCCCCCCCCCCCACCCCATCCTACTGACCAAGCCATGCTCTTGGGTGTCTTTGGCCTATCGTATAAACGGAGGTTTATTATTTAACTTGGAAAACCAAATTCAAGTTCCAAACAGAGCTGGACTGCTCAATGGTGGAACACGGTTTTTCAATCCTTTCCAGAATCATTCTGTGGCATAAAGCAAATAACTACCAATGCTTACTGGAGTTCCACACACATGAGCACCTATTTGCTTTAGTGAGTGCCTAATCCAGTCAAGGAGGGTCCGATTTTAACAATAGTCTTTAGTATGCATGCATGAGGATGGATCAGGAGATTTTATTAGATGATCATGTCCTCTAGTTGTAGTCATAAACTTTCTGGGTGGAAAGCTTTTTGCCTATTAAAGACCTCTGGCATTACCCTTGCAGGAATCATGCTTTGGGGTGTGTATCTCTGACCTTGCAGGAGGCTAGGAGTACTTGGCAGTTAGGGAATGTTTCCAGGGGCCTGGTCCAGGTTTCGATAAACACAATATCAGTGTTGGGATATCAAGTTATTCAAATTTGGTCAACAGGAGCGGCGCAATTAGATGCATACCCTGACATGATTATTTATTGTTGACAGTAGATAGTGTAACTTTAAGGAACCCTAGTTGCATTTGACCAATGTTGGTTGACATAAGAATTAACTCTATAGTAAAATGTAGTTTAGTAATATATGACAACAAATTAATAATTTTAACCCCATTCAGGGGTCAATATTTGAGCATGTCCTGAATTTGAACCATGTGCTTGCCCTATAGTACAGGATTCACACACATTGTTTGTCAACGATAATCGCTCAAAGGCAATACTGTATGGTTTTGTAGGAAAATAGAACCTCTTATGTACCAGATCGCCTTTCGTGATCACTAGACTTTCCTAGTTGTATTTGTTTAAGCAGTTGTGCTGGTGTTCAGGCTCTTGGACATCACTGGTTGGTACTCCATGTTCAATTGTCATGCTGAAAACATTTCACCGCATGTTCTCCAGGGGCGGCAGTGTCTCCTGATGTACAAAGCCATTTAGAGGTTGCACATTCTGAAATTTGCAAAATCAGTGTTTGAGATTGCTTAATGCTTAAGTGTTTTCCAAAAGTGCATACTGACTCCCAATTTGGAAGGGGCGTGGTTAGGGTGTGCCTTCCAAATTGGAATTTGGAAGGCTGTGCATCAATCGTTTATTACCACACTTTCAGTCACAAATCATGGATAGGTTACTATCTCCTCAAAGGAGGTGGTAACCAATTTGCTATGGCGAACCGGCTCCCCTGGAGCCTATCCCCTTTGTGTATGAAAACAAAAAGTTAGTGGAGAATGGGCGATGCTTCAGGGGACTGCTACCAACTCTTAAACAAACATTCTTTAAAAAAATTCTTAAATGCAGACCCGTTTCCTTTAGGGGAAACAGTCTGCATTAAAATAAAAAATATATTTTATTTAAATACTATCACACATATGGTGGTCTGCTGACCCCATCAGGCCACCATCCCTGTGATGTTAGCCAATCAAAGTGCATCGCAATTTGTGACCTACCTACCTAATGAATATTGATGAGATCGCTTGAATTGCGACCCTCTCCAAATGGTGATTTTTTTAACTGACCTATTAGCACATAGGTCAGTTTGCAAAATCTTAATCAATTTGTAAAACGCTGCCCATTTCTTAAATTATAGAGACTCCCTGTATGGAGACAGCTGCTCTGTTGACAGCAGCCATGCATTCGGATACTTACCTAATAGCTGCTTAGTTTTATTTAGTCCTCTCTTGACCTCGAGTAACAGATGGAAAGAGGAGGGCGGTATTATGAAACACTGCTTATGAAAATGTCTCACCATGAACATGCTTACAAAACCCTAACATGCAC
Source organism: Triturus cristatus (assembly GCF_964204655.1). Classification (NCBI taxonomy): domain Eukaryota; kingdom Metazoa; phylum Chordata; class Amphibia; order Caudata; family Salamandridae; genus Triturus; species Triturus cristatus. The sequence continues at coordinate 821,061,074 of NC_140585.1, read as the reverse complement.
ATTACAGCTCATATAAGGCGATAATTGTGAGTATGCCATTCTATGTTTTTTTCTTTTTTCCCCCATCCTGGGTGCATCTAGGGTGACCACAAGTCCCGTATTTGGCCGGACAGTCCCGATTTTTCACGAGCTGTCCCAGCAGATTTGGGCAATTTTGGCTCATGTCCCGTTTTTAGAGGGGGTTGACTGAAAACAGTGAGGGGCACTTTTTAGGGTGTTCTAAAGCTTTGCTAGTTAGCAGCTGTTATAAGTAAGCAATTTAATTAATAGGTATGATTTTGGTTGTAGAAATTACATTTTATTTACTTTCTAAATGCATCTTCTGTGATCCTATGTTGATGACAACTGTCATTCTGCGCCATTCCGTGGATGAAAAATTGTAGTCCTTCTTCTATTTTTCCCAAATGTCCCGGTTTTTAGGTCTCGGCTAGCGAAGGCTGCGCTTGCGCAGTCTCGCTCGCGAGATTTAATGATTTGGAGAAGAGGGGCTTGAACCCGCCTCTCTTCCCTCCTCTTCTCCATTGGCTGGCCACTTAAATGCTGGTCAGCCATTGGAGAAGAGGTTTGTCTCTCCAAACAAGCCCCGTCCTTTTCGGATTCGGGGGCGTGTTTTTTGCGATTCTTTCTCTCCTCTGGAATGTAAACATTCAAGCCAATGGCAAGAGGAGAGAAAGAAAAACACGCCCCGAAAACGCCGCTGCCTTTCTCCGAGGCATTTCTGCTTGACCTCGGAGAAAGGCAGTGGTGTGCTCGTCCTCTCCCCCTGCTCTCGGCTCAAAAGTGGTAGCCTCTTGCCCCAGAATGGTCAAACGTGCCTCAGTGCTTTAAAACCCACCCGGTTCAGACGCACATGGTTGACATGTTTGTTAATTGTTAAGTATTTCACACATTTTTTTGTCGCGCAATCCTTGGTCGAACTTCAAGCGTTACATTTGTGTCTGAATACTTTTGAGTACGCTCTTATTGTTGCTAGGACTCTTCGCAACTGAGCGGCAATGCTCGAGAATGTACAAAAGAACACACACAACAATAACAGTGACCATGAGTCGCGTGACTCATAGTGAAACATAACAGCTTCAATCCAATATCCTCCTCAGAGCAGCCAGAATGTCTCGGATATCGGGCAGCGTGTTTTCTATCTCACACTTTATTCTCTCACTCTTACCTCAGACTAAATAAGTGCAGTACTTAAATAAAAATAAGAGGAAACGCACTCACGCATATTACGTTCTGAGGTCACAATAGGTCTTCGCCGGGGCTGAGCCACTCCCACAGTTCTGGCGTGTCAGCGTTTTGTTAACAACGGGGAACTAAAACTATAAGTACCAGAATGCGCTATGATGTGAGTTGAAAAGCAGTTATTGTCTGAGCATCTCATTACTGGCACGGGATCACATAATGCCCCTATGACTTGCCAGTAATATTTATTATTGTGAATCCGTCCCTACTCTACCTCATCACAGTCCTTAACCAGAGGTAGATAACCCTATAACTGACAGCAGGGAAAATACTGTTTTGCTATATGCACATTTTAGAAAAGTCCTTTTTCCATTTTAACATTTTGGGCCCACCCCCTTGATTAATAGAAAAGTTCCCTCCACAGAACGACTTCTGCCATTGCCACGCAGCATGCTACTCAAAACCACCAGCCTAAATTCAAGCGCCGGGAAAAGAGGACGGAAAACATAGCAGCTTGCCCACCTTTCTTGTCGTTGTGCTTGAGTTTTCTAGCTCGATCTCTCCCTCCAACATGTGCTTTTGCAGCCATCAAATACCTGCACCCTGTGTTTCTATCTCCCTCGTGTGCTGCTCTCTCTCTCTCCCATTTGCTTCTCATCCGGCAGTCACCTGCACCCCAGCGCTCCCTGTTGCTTCTCTCTTGTGTGCTGTTTTCCCTTTCTGCCCCACCCACCTTTATTTTTATTTTGTCTCACCCCCAGTCCCCTTTGCCCCCACCACCACACTTCTCCATTGCTCTCCCTCCCCTAGAGGACATTTACATTTTTCTTTTTAAATTCCATTTTTTGGAGGGCCTGGCAGCTGCTATTTTGCTATTTGCTGCCAGGTTCTCCTCTTAAGTGGAAGCACTTCTGTACACTTAAAATTGCATTAAAAAAAATGTATCAATGTAAGTGGCGCCAACCATCTTAGATCGATCGGCCGTTTAAAAAAGAAATGGCGCCCGCGTCATTCTGCAGGAGCGAGCATGCGTTGAGATACATGTACCTCTTCAGAACCCATCCGCACGCCTGCAGAATGGCACAACCGACAACAGCGGCCACGTCGCCACACATTTTTTTCCTTTTCTTTTTTGCCAATGCTGCACAGCATCAGCAAAAAGCTTTGGCTTAATGAATAGGTCTACAAGGCGAGAATTTATTGGCTTTTCCAATGTTTTTCTTTTATAATTTTTGCTCATGCTTGTCGTTTTCAGCAAATAGAGCTGGCAGATCCAAATGGTCGACTAGCCCCTTTCAAAGCAACGAAAATTGAGCAAAATATGTTTGCCTTTTGTGGAACCCTGCAGAAAAATCACAGGTTTAAGGTAAATAAGAGTACTTCGAAGGTACTGGGGGGGGGGGGTGTGCAGGCAGAGAGAGCAAGGGTGATGAAGAGCGAGAGGGCATGGGGTTGAAGTGCGGACGGCGCGCAATGTCCCAGCTTTGGTCGGCATATGAGAGTGATTAAGCTATTGACATTGTAAATAACAATGCCGTTTCTTTAACCCCTTCAGCGCTGCGCGGATTCCCCCGCGGTGCTGAAGGGTTCGAGCGCGGGCGGGGCCATGACGGAACGGTTCCGTCATGAGCACAGCTCAACCGATGCTCATGACGGAACCGTTCCGTCATGGGCATGGAAGGGGTTAAATGTTTTTAAAAACAAAAACATAAACAAAAATAATGTCAGGAGCAATGCCAATAGCTCAAACTTTAACAATGCCGAGACCATTGCATTGTAAATGCTTGTTGGTTCTTAAATCTGGTCACCCTAGGTGCATCACAACGAACCCACAGAACCAGAGAAACGCGGATTTTTCCTTCTTTCAGGTGAAAGAGGGTGATCACCCTTTTTTGGGGGATCCTACTGAAACATCTTTTCTACAGACAGGTGCTCATGTTTGCAGTCGCCTGGCTGCATTACAGTGCCTCCCTGACCAGGTGGAGGCGCGCGCGCCAGTCCTTCGGGCACCCACGAGGCCTTGTGAAGGTGCTCTTTGTACAGTAACCTACTTTGGGGCTGCTGGGATTTGTAAAACTAAACATTGTGCGCTCTCCTAAATACCATGGCCTTTGCGAGGATTCCCTGGGCGCCCGAATGACATTATTCCAAGTTGTAGCAGAGCAGGCATGTTGCAGCCCTCCAGCAAACGGCACGGTGATGGCGCTCCAGATACTAGTCAGGAATGGCGTTGTATGGAGGTGAGAGAAGTGCGCGACAGCGCCCAGGATCGTGTTCCAGTCCGCTGGAAGGCAAGCTATCAGATTTTTGCTATTTTTTCGTTTTATTTTTCTACTTTCGGGCACCTTTTCACTGGTCATGGGAGACTATTGTTGAACGGCTTTCAGGTTACCACTCAGAGGCCCTTTGTTTGTTTCTGAATAACTTGGTAAACAGAGCTACTGGTTGGAGATCCTGGGGCGTGAAACTGGCTTCGGGGCTGATTGAGAAGATTTACAACACAAAACAAGTGTCGACAACAATTCTAAAAATAAGATGTACGCAACAGCCCCAAAACATCCGAAGAAACAGAAGGAAACTAAAATAGATAAAAACAGAAGTTATGCTCCACTGGGGCCAGATTTTCCTCTTCAGTGTTAGGCCAGGCGCCAGATTACAGAGATTGGCAGTGCAGCAAGAAGAAGCAAAGACTCATTTCCACAGAAAAATCTTCACACCAGGGCAATAAAATGAAGCAAACTGAATCTGCTCTCTTTCTGTTTTTTGTCGTGTTTACATATTGAACAAGCATTTGCAATGCAATAGGTCTCGCATTTGCGAGAGTTTAAGCTATTGGCATTGTAAATGACAATGCCTTTTATTTATCCGTTTTGATAATTAACACATAAATAAAAGGCATTGCCATTTACAATGCCAATAGCTCAAACTCTTGTAAATGTGAGACCTATTGCATTTCAAAGAAGCGTCCGCCTTTGTCCGTGGCAGCTTGGATAGGGAAAGCGTGCATGGGGCGCTGAATGTTGCAGGACAGCATGTTATGCCTGCAGTAGGTGAAACTCATTAAACACATTCCGTGTAACAATCCAAGTGAAAAGGGCCTGTCCTCATGGGAGGTTACAAATGAAGACAAGGCGGTACTAAGGAGGGACTAACAAGCCTACTAATGAATCAGAAGCCAGCATTTAGGAAGTACAATGACACAAGCCAATTACAAATATGGTCGGAGAGTGGGCGGGGCTTCAATTCCATACTCAAATACAGCATGCCTTGCAGAGCAACGCATGCGCCTCCCAGGCTCGACCTAAAAATGGGACAAATGCACCTATTACATTTAATTATGAAACTAAGACCCTCATTTATGGGGATTTGGCTTAGGGCAGCGGAGCAAGATAACTTTCTGTGCTGCCCTATGCCAAAGTGAAAGGGCATGAATGCACCGTATTTATGCAATATGGTGCATTCCTGTCCTTTCCCCCTCCGTTAGTGCCGTTTGAGCAGCCTAGCACCAACATAGGTACCCTTGCGCCATGGTGCAAGGGTGCTTGTGTTGTCAGCAGAATTGTTTTTGTGCATGAAGGGGCACCTTCCTGCACAGAAATAATCCTTAGGCGTTTTCCTCTTTCATGTGGGCTGCAGACTACAGAACATATAGAAAGCGAAAAAATTGAGGAGAAATAAAGTTATTTCTCCTTGTTACGCCTCTCCTCGGGAGGCATAAGGTTTTGGTGCTTTCCCAGGTTTACAATCTTTCGTAAATCTTGGAAAATATCCAAATTCATGAGTGTTGCATGAGAAAACCCACCGCAACGCCCATGGTATGCCTCCTGAGTGCAGGATAAGGCAGCGCAGCAATCTGCGCTGCCTTGCCTTACTCCATATCTATGAGGTCATTCAAAGCCACACATAGAGGCTTTGCGTGGCCTTATAGATATGATTTTCTGATTTGCGCCACCAGAGTGTCACAAAAAGCGATGGTCCGGCAGCACAAGGGGCTCGTAGATATGCCCCTAAGTTTGAGGGGAAAAATAACAGTTTGTGTGGCTTATTATGAAAGCAGCACACATTGTGCAACATCAATTTGTTTCTGTTTTATGAAGGTAAAGAATAATTGATTTCTAATCTAAAGATGCGTCATACAGGGGCACAACTAGGCCGAAACTTCGGGAGGGGGGTTAAAACTTCAAACTGTGGAGGCAGAACCATCTTTAGAACCAGAGTGAAAATAACTAGTGGGAGCTCCTTTAACTTTTGTGGCACACTGTACAATAAGGGTGGACCTTTTTCTAGGCAATATTTGGTCAATGATTCACCAAGGACCAGTAACAATGTTGTGAGCTATGCATTCTTTAAGGGTTTTCCTGAAGATGTTGTAAAAGAATGGATGGAAAATGCTGTATTTTTTTACACATGGGCCCAGCAGATTGAGCAGGATTTGGAATTTGAGGTTCTTGGGTCAGGGACAATCATTTGTGCATTCTTAAACACACTGAGTATGTTGCATTGGTCTCACCCTTCAAAAACAACTTTTATAAGATATTTAGGCATCTACTCTTAAAGGAATATTCATGTACAGCAGTATTTGCTATTGCTTTTTTCAAAATATTCTTAAAGTATTGTTTTAATCATACTGCATTTGGCAGCAGAGGCGTAGCTAGAGATTGTGGCGCCCGGGACTATCCCTCAGATTGCCCCCCCACCCCCCCCGGGGTGCTGGGGAAAAGGACGGCGAGCACTTGAAAGAGGTCCGAGAGACACGTAGTACCGCCGCTAATAGTTACCTCTATCATGCAAGTTACATGCACATACATAACTTTTGACTTTGTTAGGCCCCTTTATGTAGGTGCATGAACTGTAAGTATCTCAGATGTGTTGGTCTGTCCCAGTATTTACACACAATTTAAATAGCACTATTTTTTTTTTTTTTATAACGCTACACATCCCAATGCAGGGTGTCAGAGCGATTTACATAACATACAGATTGAAAATCAATCATGCAAGCGTGTAAATCAGTGTACAAGATGTGGTGCATGAGTCAGTGAGGGTTAAAAGTTGTAGCAGTCACATATCCTACATAGCTCACTGTGCTATATTAAAAGGCTTACTATTTATGAACTGCAAGTAACAAAAGCATCTGTGTTCAAAGCAGTAACCTTACCTAGCTACATTAAAAAAAATCTGTCATCTGCATATTGCATGACGTGCTTTGCAGGCACATTAACTTTCTATACTACTTTTTTTTTTATTATTAATTTATTTTTGAAAGAGAATGACAAAAGACAAAAAAAAGAAACAAAGCGCGCATACAGCCACTTGCCTACAACCCATAGGGCCGGCTCCTTTGTATCAAACCAACAGTGCATTTCTAGCGTTTCCCACATCCCGGAGGCCGGGTATCGCCGTCGTATATGTGTTGTCTTCCCACAACTCTTTACTAGAATGCCCCCAACCGTATCAATTCACATAATCTGTGCCCTATGGAGAGCTCAAATTAGTCTCATTTATCACGCATCAAGCCCACTCCCTCCCCCTCCACCCCTCCCGTAACCCCGAACTTAACCTGTCAGCTGCGCTCTGTGGCTCCCCCTCTCACTCCGTGCCCGTATAGGCATACTCTTCGCGTAGATCTGCGTCCCTGGCTCCCTGAACTGGTGCACTCACATGTCCGTGGCGGCGTGCTATCCTGCGCAACCTGCATTCTATACTACTTTTAGTCAGATATGGGACTACACAGAAATTTCTCCAAGAAATACTTTAACCTCCAGGGTTATATCACAATTTATTATTCCGATACTTACTGGGCACCTCGGCAGCAGATGCCTTAGCCCTATAAAAATATTAGAAAATGCAGACTTTGTAACCAATTAAGATTAAAAGATCTACTAACATGCTTCTCCTTGTTGCCAATTTCTTTGTGGCGGGTTTTTAAAAAAAATGTAAAATTAGTTGAGGCCCAGATTTTGCATTGGGATTGCGCCACTTTTTTAGCACAACCCCAAAGCAACATCTAACTTGTTACATCTCATAATGGGCTTAAATGCACTCATGATATACCTAATAAAAACAAATGTGTGTGATCATAATAGCTGACTGGCGGGCATTAAATTACGAAACAAGCACACAAGGGGCCATGAGAGCCTGCTACAGAAAGGCAACAAATCAAGATGTCAGGAGTTTAGAGCCCTTGCACAGGCGGTCCATTTTTGCAGTCCGGGAAAAAGTGCCAGGGCGCCAAACAGCCCGATAGAGACCCATTTCGAGACAGCAAGCACATCGATGTGCGCTGCTCACACTGCTCACTTCTCACTAGTGGAGAAGTTACGGCATGACGTCATGCGAGATGAGCGTTGTGGGGGAAAAGAAATCCTTTAAAGAGTCATTTTCTCTCTGGATTTCCCTTCTCTTTTTGAAACGCAAGAGCAGCAACATTGTGGTATTGTCACCAGGGCTTTAAGTGGAAGCTTTTTCAATATTATATGTAACAAGCCATTGTTGCAGCTTATTTATCATATGCAACTAATAACCATTGACAAAGCCAATAGTCCTGACTTGTAGGCAGGCCCGGCTCTAGGATTTTTTCTTTGGGTAGGCCATAAAGAAGAATGGGTGGGCCATGAAGCCGAATGGGTTCCAGTAAGTATTTCAGAGATTCAATATTTTAGGTGTTGGCGTCTGTCCTCTTTTGACATTTTTAAGACAATAATTACCACCTAAAGAGCTACTGACTTCGCTTTCTCTGTTGCCCTTCTAGCTTTGGGAAAGGGGAAGGACTTTGCTTGTCAGAACTTTATAATGTGGATGCGGAAAATTCAGGCTGAAGCATGGGTCAAATTATGCAGCAGTGTTGACTAAATTGTGCAGCAAGAAAAAGCATACTATGCAGCATAATGCGGCACATTATGTGATAGTATTAGTTCACTATTTTTTATATTTTTACGCTTGCTAACACTAGACATAGATTCCCTTTCATTGGGACCAGTTTAACACCGAATATAGTAATAAGCAATCAGAAGGTGACCAGACAACCTTAGGAAAGAACCTTCCACTCAGCGCCACCACATGTCAATGCAATGTTATTACTTTTGAACCATTTGAGCTAAAAACAACCTCTTTAAAAATCTGCAGATTATGCAGAAGATAATGGATTATGTGGCAAATGCGGCAAATCCATAGCTATGAGAAAAATGCCACGCCTGCACAATCACATAATTCCAGTGGCCCTGCCCATAGGTCCCTGCTCAAGGAATCATTCTATATAAATCTATATGCTAATTATAAACACATTTTCACGAACTTTTTGGGGAAAAGGAAATCCTTTGCAAAGCGTTTCTGTCATATCACTTTTTGCAACTCCTAGGTAGCTTGTGATGAGAGCCTGCAGCCTCTTTAGTGTGAGTGAGTGAAAGTGTTTAGGATGTCTGTGTGATTCATTTGCACATCATAGCAGCTACTATCCCTGCTGATTTCACACCTGTCCCCAGGCCTGAAACTAGAGCATGTCAATGGTTAATAATTAAATAAAACAACGCAGCAGGGCACAATGGGTCTTCAAGCCACTGTGAGACATTAGGATGAAAAACGCTTGTTTTCCAGTTCACAATGGCCTAGGGTGGGCCAGGGCAATCCTTGGGTGGGCCTGGCCTACATGGCCCACCCTCTAGAACCGGGCCTGGTTGTAGGTATGATGTTAATTGTTGTATCACATATCTGGATGCAATGACAGAAACAACAAAATACAAGTCAGGCGGCACACTATGCTAAACACAGATTTTTAGCGTAAGTGTTTTAAAGCCACACCCTTAATTAAATCAGCCACCCCCCTTTGAGAGACCCCCCCCCCCCCAGTTTTTTCATCCCACTTAAAGCCCTGTTGGCAGCTATGCTGCCACTCACTAAATATCCCCTCTGAAAACTCTCCTCTTACCGCACTTGAGGCTCGCTCCAGTGTCTCTATGGCAGGCAGGGGTGGTTGGTTCAATCTTCGTTCACGGTTCACTTAATCAGCAGTCTCCAGAGCCAGCAAATCGCCCAGAGAGCAGCACTGCCACTGACTGCCCCTGGCCAGAATGAGCGCGAGAGCGCGTAGCGTTGAAGCGTGTGACGCGTCACTGCTACGTCGTTCTCATCGCGAGGGCATGGCTGGCCAAAATAAATCCTTTTTTTAATGTCGCCCAGGGCCGTCATTGGTAGCGCTCGTGCGCTACAAGATTGATTGTAGGGAATGACGGCCCTGGAGGTTGGGACGGACCAACAGTCAAGAGGGAATCACTGTGACTGCCGCTGGCGCACTAGCAGCAGTTATAATAACAGCTGAGCAGGTCAGTGCGCGCAGCGCGCACTTTCAAACTGGGCCGCAGGTGGCACAATTTCGGAGGTGGCTGCGTGGCACTGGTGGCCCGTTGCGGCGCCCTTTATAATTTATTTGGGTACACAGTGTCCCCAAATAAATTATAAAGGCCGGCCCGGCCGCCACGGGCCACCAGTGCCGCGCAGCCACCTCCGAAATTGTGCCGCCTGGGGCGGACTGCCCCAACCACCCCCCCCAGCTACGCCACTGATTTGGCAGCAGAGAATACATTTCAATTGTTCGCAGGGTAGGATTTTATTACAGGAGAAAAATCTCTCTTGCTGTCAAGAGGAAGGATGCTTCATGTCCATGTTCTATACCACATAGACTGCCGAATCTGTGGTGCTACATGTAAACCCTATGTCAATCTCCCATCAAATTTTCATGGTTTTGATTCACTTGGTCACTACCACAGCCTAAAAGGTAACCCACATCTGGAAATATTTTGACGCTAGTGACACAAGAATTGGAAACTTACCAGATGTAAATATCCATTGTGCCCTCATAGCACACATTGATGGTGATCAGAGGCAACCAGCAGTAGAGCCTGCTACAACCTGCTTGCCATCTTAAATCCCTAGCACTGGCATTGCTACTACTGGTTTCAGGGTTCTTGAAGGAATTGGCCGGATAGCAAAGTAAACACATCTGTAAAAGTTCAGTTTTATTTCTTTAAACACAGTTCTAAAAGTTCTGTTTTATTTTTTTAAATACACTTTGTTGTGTCCAGTTAGCCTGTGGGTAGTGAATTGGAGATCCTTAAATGGTTATGGGTGGAAATCGATGGTCAAATAGCGTGTGATGTCACTTCCAGTCAAATTGTGTGATGTCACTTCTGCTGCTGTTGACAGGCAGAACTCAGTGAGTCAAACTTTGTTACTTTATCTTAGTATCCATTCCCATCACATATGGCATTCCTCAAGATTCGGTGTGTTGCTCCTTTTCTTTAATGCATATATCAGGTCTTTAATAGGACTTATTAATCACAAAGGGTTTCATTTAACTTCCTATGTTGATAACTTTGAATTTAATTTTGGAGTTAATGGCCCAAGGATAAATGCAATGACATTGGATCAAGTGACAGAATGGAGGTTTCTTTTTGTGTTCTTAACATGTATTCCTTTGTACTCTGCCCCAAAATGCCAGATAAATGGAGAGTCCCACTAAACAAGGGTCAAATGCTTAATTTCTGTTTAGAGCTCAGACTTGAGTCAACTTCCCAAAACACTTCACTTTCAACATGGGAGCACTCATGTGGGATGGGGTGGACAAGTAAAAGAGATTAATATAGATTTATGGCAACAAACGTTATGGATGTTTGAAAGAATCTCCAATGCATCAGCTAGAGCCCGTCCAAAGTTCTGCTTTTCAACGCATTTTCGCAATGAAGGCAACGCAAATCCTGCCAGATGAAAACACAGGATGTCGATTGGTAGACAGACATGGGCCAAAGGCAGCAGGTCTCAGAGTGAGAAGTTAGAGGAGCAGAAGCACTCTGGTGGTAGCAAATGATAAGTGCTCAACAATCAATACAAGGATTGGAACTAGATACCAGAAGACGTAAAAGACAGGGAAGTCATTGCTGTCCCCAATTTATAAGGCAGCCAAGGAGCCAATACTACAGCATCCATCAAACACTCAGGACCAGGCAGCCAAGGAGCCAATACTCCAGCACCCATCAAACACTCAGGACCACTCCATCATAATGAACTCCATAAAGACTCAACAAAGTATCAGGTACAATTAATGAACCACCAGAAATAAACAGCATCAGGACAACAAGAAAATCAAGATGATGGAAACTTGGTGTCCGCAAACAGGTTGGCAGAGAGACCCCACAAATGATGGTACACAGTCTGCTAAGATGCTGCCTTGAGATCGCCAAACAGACACAGAGGAATTAGCTGCTGCAGTTGGAACTGCAGGTGGTGCTAGCTTAGATGCAGAAGATGCATGAGCCCACAATACAGCTGACATTTGGGCTCATGAGGCCGATTCTTGTGCCGCTAGTCCCAAAATATTTCCAAATGTGAGTTAACTTTTAGGCTGTGGTAGTTACCAAGCAAATCAAAACCATGAATATTTAATGGGAGATTGACATAAGAGTTTTCATGTCCCACCTGTACGTCGCATGATGCCACTACCAAGCCTTGATTCTGAGGCAATATGTGCCTCTAGCAGGACTTTTGCAGCCAGATGGTGGGATAGGCTAGCATAAAGGTCTCCAACCTTTTCTCCTGTGAGAACCACTTCTGATCAATGAAAAGCATTCTGAGCTACACCCTAAACTGGATTAGATAAGGGTAGGTATAGGACATGCAACTTAACCTCTGCCCTTTTAGAGTAGTCAGTCCTGATGGAATTGGCACTGGGCACCAATGCCGCAAGAGCTGACTCTGGAAAAGCTGACATGTGGGTAAAACAGTTTGGTCCCTTTCGTTCGTATTTGCTTATTGCCACTCTCATGTAATAAATACATTGGATGACACTGTTCTGATTATGTAAACTAGGACCCAAAAGACCCCACTCATCTAGCTAATCCTGCTGAAGTTCATTGGTTGTTGACCAGAAACACACCCAGCGTTAATGACTCAAGATTAAGAATTACTGGTGGCAGGGACAGTATAGGTTTGCTAAGCATGGGTTTTATAGGCCATGGAATAAAATGTACTACTGCACGCTCACAACTATAGAACACTTTTTTAAACATATACATTACATTTTTAACTAGGACCATTAAATGTCATACATTCTGAATAATTAATGTTGATGATAGAAGTAATAAAGGAGGTGAAGGAAGGATGGGTGGGGTGCGGGAATGCAAGGAGAGAAAGCAATGAAAGAGGAGAGGATGGAAGGAAGGGTAGAAAGGAACGAAAAAATGAAAAAAGTAATGAAAAAAGTAAAATGAAAAAGTGAAGAAACAGTACAAATGTGAGGAGTAAAGGAAAGAAGGGAGGAAAGAAAGAAGCAATGAAAAAAGTGAAAGTAAGAATGAAGTTAAGGAAGCAAGAAAGAGAAGGATTGAAGGAGCGAATGAAAGAAAGAACAATAGAAATAAACAAGGAAAGAAGCGTAAGAGACAGAAAGGAGACTAAGAGGAGCAGCAAGAAAGAAAAAAACAGAGGAAATGAACGAGAAAGAAAACAGAGACACAAAGAAAAAAGGACAGAAGTAGAAAGGGACAGAAAGGAGGGAAGGGATAAAGAGAGCAAGAAAGAATGAAAAAGTAGTCAGAGAAAGAATAAAAAAACACATCAGAATGTGCTGGGAAGCATTTATTTGTTTTCAGGCTTCTTACCAGGCAGCAGCTAGACATTGTTCATTTAACAAGAGGGTGTGCTGTATGCTGCTCCTGCAATGTACCTTTTGGAAGCCTCACATAACCAGATGCAGGTTTTTAAAGGTACATCATTAGAGGGAGAGCAGATGCGTACTCCTGAACTCCACTGACAAGCAAGCTCCTCCAAGACAGCCCGAGAGCTACTGGTGCGGAGTTCTTTAAGGAAACAGGATCTACATTTGGAAATAACTTGATTTTCCAAGGACTCCCTATGCAAACCTGCTCCAGGTGCACCTTTGTACATTTAATACTATCTTTGTGAATCAGCCCCAATGTTGCATCTGCATGCACTGTACTAGACAAACATGAAAGGATTCATACTCAAACAGGTCAAAACTTTGCTGTGTACTACATAATTGCACTTGATCACTGTCATTCAGGAAAAACAAGGGGCATATTTACAAGCCCCTAATGTCACTGGAGCGTCACTTTTTCTGACGCTCCAGTGGCGTGATGCCATTTCCCATATTTTCAAAGTGGTGCTAAGCCACTTAATGTGGCTTAATGCCACCTTGTAACTATGCCCCTGTATTAGGCTGCGGCATTGGGGTGGGCAATGGGTGTTGCAGTGGCCGTTCCACCGCAACACCCATTGCTTTTTGATGCTGCCTCAGATTTACAAGGCTGGGGCATCACCAAATTCTAAGGTCAGGCAATACCTGGGCTTAGCATGGTGATACGAGGAGAAATCCTTTTTAGGTCTCGACCTTGCTATCGCGTAAGCGATTGCAAAGCGAGACTATTGTAAAAGGGCATTTCAAAGTGCTCCCAAAAAGCGGATTGCATTGCTAGCACGCGCACAATCACGCGCTTGGTGCCACCATGCACTCCGCTTTTTGGGAGCACTTCAAAGGGTTCGCTCCCCCGCCTGGAATGCGCTCCCCCGCCCCCAAGCGTGCGCGCGCCACGCTCCGCCGGGCTTGTCTTGTTTTATTTTAATTACCGATGTTAAGCCTACGCCGAGGCTCGTTTCCAAGCATCCCGTCACTTGTTTTTGTCAGTAAGCACTCTTTTCTTTTCTTTACTGAGTTTCTTGCAAGCACAACGGGCTTTGAGACATTCAGTACACCATGCCCACTTTATGCCACGGTTGCCCGCTCCACCACCATTCTGAGATAGCAGCTTTTTATCATTATTTTTTATGCTCGCGGCCACCCGCCATTTCCTTTCATTTTCATTACTTTAGTTACGATCTCAGCACCAGCACGGGTGCCACGATTGCATCAAGAGTAAGAAATAGAAAAAAAAAGTCCTTTTTTATTTCTTTACAATTGATGCAATCGTGGCACCCGCGCCGGTGTCAAGATTGTAACAAAAGTAACGAAAACGAAAGGAAATGGCGTGCAGGCGTTTTCAGCATGTGAATAAACAGGAAATAAGTAGCAGTCTTGTCTTTGACAGTCGTTTTCTTCAATATTTTTCTCGTACAATAAAAAAATAAAATTCTTCATTTGTTGCGAGCACAATTTAAATCTTACTGTCTTTAACAGGAGTGAGCGGGAGCTACAGTAGAAGTAGACAAGAGAACGTGGTTCCTTTTGTGGGCTGCGGTTCTTCACCATTATTAAAGGAAGACACACTGGCAACATGGGAGTTCCTTTATTGTTGTTCTTATTCCTTTATTGTTGACCCCAATGAAACAGTGGCATTGGTACAACACGCAGTAAAACAAGACACAGCAGGGCCCTGCTTCGATGTGTATGCATTGTTGCCGCGGGCGAGGGAACCAGACTTTTATCTTCTGTTGTCTCTTCCTTTTAAAACTGAAAAAGTCCAGGATTCGCTGTGCAAGGATTTACACGTGTTTAGAGCAAGATTAAAAAAAAAACAGGTTAATAGTTTTAATCCTTGGGGTTAATCCTTAAAACGATGGTATTTCCTGTTACTGTCTTCTCTAAAACAGACTCAGCTGAGTGGGTTAATGTGCTTGCTTCAGAAATCCGAGGAGCTTGTAAGCAGCTCAGCTTTTGAAGTATGCTGCAGAATGTGTGCATTTTAACCACTGAGAACTCCCTCCCTCACTATGTGCTTATTTGAAACCTGGCACTGATCATTTACCCGTACAACAGAGTGGCTAACCTCCAGGTGTTATATTTACGGAGTCATTGATTTTGTTACTCGACTGCTATGTAACCGTAAAGGTGTCGTCTAGGACTGTGCATCATCATCACGGCGGTCATTTTGTGTCACTCTCGCTTCAGTGATAAGTTGTAGCCGTAGCAAAACATGCCCGATTTGTTTACGGGCTTTGGGCATGGTTTTTAGTGGTAAACTAGGTGGATTGTGGTCAGCCCCACAGAATAACATCATCTGGGGCCTTTGCAGCTGAAATACGTTTCTCGATAGCAGTGCTGGAAACGAAACAAACATTTACAATGCATTAGGTCTTGCATTTTTTTTTGTTGCTTAGTAAAACACCTCCTTTCTGCACCACATACTCCTGCTCAGGCATGAAGCTGTATCTTAAGCATTGCATGTCTGTTCATGGCTGCACAGTGTAACCCAATCCTCACAGCGGTGCTTTGAACAAGCACTTACACTGCCTTTCCCTTCCCTCTGCTGTGGGATGCAGGACACTGCTTTCCTGTGTTAGTCATGCCAAATGCAGTATATTTGTTTTCGCATGACAAAGAAAAAATACAAATGGAAAATGAACAGTTACTTTTTAGAGATATATAAAAATGCAGGATATCCCACACGTGCAAATGTATACTCTAGATATTAATACTCGTGGTGTTTGAAATTAATCTACTAAAAAACTACCAAACACTCCTAGTTGGGAGGGTATAACCTTTCATAAAGCAACATCAGAACTAATTGTATGGTTAAATAGGATTACAATGAGGCCTTCTAGGGGGCTGAATTCAGAAACAAATCATCTTTGTCAATTCTGTGCCCTGACACTGCCACAACCACCACTACAATATAATTGTATTTTTCACAGCACTTTATACTATGGGTCTACCATTTCTAAACCCCGCAAGTAACAGGTGTTAACATTAACACATTTTCCAGTCGATTTAGAAGACTCTGGGACACAAACTTCTGACCTGCAGAGCACTGCATGTTTCAGCAGTGAGTGTTCAACTCACTGACCTATCCTGCGGTCTAATTTAATTGCCAACTACCTAAAATGAAGTAACCAGAAGTGAAATGACACACTTGGAGACATGATGACTTTGCGATGATGGTGCACAGGGATAGCCAGTGCAGTCCCTATAACTACAGCACAGCGCAGCCTCTCCCTGTGCAGGCATAGCGCCTTCAGTTCAGTGCGCAAGGTGAAAACCCACAGAAGCTACACAGAACGTGGAGGCGTCTCTCGTCTGCTCCTAATGTACTGCCATGTTACCTCAGCAGGAAGTCGTAACAAAGACGCACCAGAAGTTCAGGGACAGAAATGCATTCACCAGAGTAACAAGATGTGCGCCCAGACACACACACTGCACAATTTTCAAATAATAAAGTTTTTAAAACACAGGAAACGTGTCAACGTAGCATCAGCAAAGCACAAGAGGATACAAGAACACACCTACAATGTTTATTAACACCACATGAAAGATGCAAAGCCCATAATATACACTGAAGCTACATCCGAACTACAAAAAAAGCAAAGTGTGTCTACCATCACCGACCTCCATGTTGTAGCCTACCAAGAGTTAACCCTTGCCCAAGTAAGCAATAAGGTGACCGGGTGACAAAGCCTACCTGTGTGTGTGGAAATGATTGAGCAAGGCCTTCTCTGTGGGAGATCTTTAACCAGCGAGTCTTGATGTGGAGTTTTAAACATGTAGGGGTCCTTGTGCTCCATTGACACCCATCTGGGAACCCTAGACCCAGTCCAAAAGAGGCCCCATGGCTACTGCACCCTGAAACATGGGCAGGTAAATAAGCATTTGTAATCCAATAGGTCTCGCATTTGTTAAAGTTAGAGCTGTTGGCGTTGAAAATGACAATGTCTTTTACTTTTGCTTTTTCTACAATCGCACTATGCAAATATAATTTTCAACTGCAAATGAAGAAACAAAAGTAAAAAACATTGTCATTTTCAACGCCAACAGCTCTAACTTTAATAAACACGAGACCTATTGCATTGCAAATGCTTGTTTTTGTTGCTCTCCCCATGTCTGCCTCATTCTGCAGCACACATAGAAAGAGCAAATCACAATTATTGATTGTTTATGTGCCGGAAGGTGTCCCTTCATAAACAATCGCCCCTGCGGCGCAGGTACCCTTGCAACATGACACAAGGGTGCCTGTGCTGGCGCTAGGCAGCTTTTTTAGTGCCAGCGCTAGGGGAAATGCAAGGGTGCACCGTACTTTTGTGAATACAGCACATCCCTGCGTTTTAAAAATGTTGGAGTGCTGCGCTGCCAAATTTGGCGTAACGTCACGCTGCTGCATTTTTTTGTAAATATGCCCCTAAGTTTTCAAGAAGCATCAAAGGACGCCATCGGTATAGACTTCAACACTTTAAAAATATATTGCAAGCATTCTGAAATATATCAGTTGAAGTGAGTTTAATAAAAACACGTCACTGCTAAATCGTCAATTCATTCAGACTGCCTACCATTACTGCACAACCCAATTGTTCATAAATTCTTTCTAGTGCTATGAATTTTTGTTTAAATTAAAGCACCTTATCTGATGCGTTTTAGGACTTTAGAGACTTTTTTAAAGTGTTTTAGTAAATGACCGTTTGAGCCTTACCTTTAATTAAATATTTCTTTTTTCGTTCAACGGCTATATAATTTTTAGCCCAGGTAGTGCTTGTTACAACACATTAATCTGTGTTTTAGGACTGTTAATGGCAAGTGTATTGGCATCAACTCAGTGATACTTTCATCCTTCTGAGACTGATAAAATGGATTAGATAAATCTGCTACAATTCAAAACAGCCAGCCGCGGCGGTGCAGGTAAGAGAGGTGGGTTCGGGTGGCAGGGGGAGTCGACATACGATGCCGAAGAAGAATGAAATAAATAAAAAAATAAAACCACTTACCTTGCACTCGCGAATGAAATAAATAAAAAAATAAAACCACTTCCCTTGCACTCGCCGTATCACAGAGTCGGCGATGCATCTAGCGCAAGGTAAGTTGTTTGTTTAAAAAAAAAAATTCTATTTTCTATTGCCTCGTCATCGTATGTCGACTCCCTCCACCCGCCCGACCGCTCCTACCTTCACCGGCCATGGCTGAAAACTGCTGCAGTTTCACATAGATGTCTGCAAGGGTGGCAGGACTGGCCCATATGCCCACCTACTTCAAACTGAATATTACATGCATGAAATAGACTAATTGATAGACTACTTTTTACCAGATGTAAGAATGCAATCTTTCTTTTGCTTAGTTATTTTTTAACCCTTTCGATGCGCATGACGGTGCGGTTCCGTCATGCGCATCGGTCGCGCTGTGCGGATGACGGAACCACTCCAGTACGGCCCCGCCCGCGCAACGAACCTTCAGCACGGCGCGGTAATCCGCGCCGCGCTGAAGGGGTTAAATAGCGCTGCACACTATCATTGCTCTTACAGGTCAACAAAATAAAACCAATATTCAAATGTTTGTTCAAGGGCCTCAGGGTACATCTTTCTGTCAGATCCCCGTCTCTGTATTTTAATCGCCATTTGATTCTTTCTTTTCATGGGATTGTTGCTAGGTACCTCCATTGTTTATTTGTAAATGAGGAAGGATGTGACAACAGCAGATTCACCCCTGCTGTGATTTCACACCTGCCCCCCATCAGTTTAAACACTGCACTTCCCTGCTCCGTAACTATGAGCTGAAAAGATTCAGTTTACAGAGTTTTTTAACCGCGTGTCAATTTTACTGTATTAGTTCATAAAAACCATAACAAGATATATACCGATGCTATTGGATAAATCATGTTGATGTTAACATTGAGAATAAATGGCAAGTAAATTTGTTAACTAAAAACTCTTGGTTGTGCATAATCTCAGATACAGTAATAAGAGGTCTGCTGCACATTCCTTCCCACGGCCCCTCCACAGATGACTCTGTGCTACATGTAGCAAGGGGCAGTCTTGCGGTGCTGGATCTGGGCCTAGGGGAACTTCATAACAGGAGAAGTGAGGGAAGCATGAGATTACTAAACAGAGGGGCATATCAGCAAGGCGATAATTGTATCGCCTAATTAGCAAGCTCACGCTAACGCGTGAAAACTTGCGTTAGCGTAGGAATTCCTAACGCCCAGCTTTGCATCTCTAATGAGATGCAAAGTTGGTGTTCCTGACCTGACAGGAGAAATGTCGCTAAGTGACATTTCTCCTATCATCAAGCCCCACGCTATGAAGCATAGCGGCAAGAAAAGTAGCGATAACCCCTGTTATCGCTACTTTCCTTACGCCTGCTTCAGGACTGACTTAGCCATGACATCCTATGGAAGGTGGATATCATGGCTAAATTTGTGAGTCCCTATCATCAAGCTAACGCCACATTGCGTGAGATTATCGCTGGGTTTCCAGAGATAATCTCACGTTAGGCAGTTAGCGTGAGGATTTTGATCGCTTTTGAGATAAGCGTTGCTAATAGCATGCTATCTCAGCGACAAAAATCCACGCTAGCCGGCAATAATTATCCTAGCGCTAAGTGCGCTTAGCGATAATTATCGCCGGTTGTTGCTGATGTGCCCCAGAGTGTTTAGAAATACAGAGCGATATTTTCAGTGCATTACTATTATATTAGATTGTGAACCTACTGTTTGTTATTTCCCTTTTTCCTACTTAATAACCTTTACTTTTAAAACTTAAAAAGAAATACAGAGCGATGTTTTGAGTCAAAAAATTAACACGGTGTAGGCGTCTAAGAACCTCATTGGATAGTGAAGTAAAAACGACAAAGTGCAGTCAAAGGGGCATATTATCAAGAAACGGCGTTAAAATTATCGCCGATTTAGCGGCAGAAAACTGCCGCTAAAGCGGCGATAATGGGCTTGATAATATGCCTTTGAGAATTCCAATAGAAGCCCATGTTCTGGTGTCAACATGGGCTTCTCTTGGAATTCTCAAGGGCATATTATCAAGCCCATTATCACCGCTTTAGCTGCAGTTTTCTGCCGCTAAAGCGGCGATCATTTTAACGCCATGCTTGATTATATGCCCCAAAGTGCTTTAAAACTTTCAGCAAAATCTGATAGGACAGGGGTGGCATAGTGAGGTATACAAGGGGAAGTTCGATAACTAGAAAGGGTAGACAGCATAGAGTGCAGGCTCAGGGTGCTTTATAAGGTGCAGAAGTCACTATAAGGCAAAGATGACAATGTGGGATAGAGGGGATATTATCTCACTAGTCCTGCCCCCTCCAGCAGCCACACTAGTTGCTCATTACAATGTAGTTAATTGTCCATGCCCCTGGTCCTTGCGCCCTATTACGGGCTGAATGCACCTTAGCCACCCTGATGGCACAGTTCAGACCTTTTGAAAAGAATAATCTGTTTCAGATTTTGTGTTGTGGGGGCCAGATTGAGCAAAAATCAAACTGCGGTTTATCAAGTTTGTAAATGTCCTTACTAGGAGGGGAACAATCATTCTGGAGTTGCAACGCCTAGAGGCTCTCGGCTCCAGTCCAGCCAGGGCAAGGACCCTGACGTGGGCAGGGGGGGGGGGTGGTAAAGCCCTTTCAGTCCAGTGGGTGTTGCGCATCTGGCATCATACATTTGTGCCCTGGTGCAAACATGTTTATGTAGTATGGACTTAGGCAACATCAGTGCAACCAGTAGTGCAGGTATGTGCCTTACTGCCCGAACGATATGTATCAGCGCCGCTGTGGACAGAGGGACCCCGTTGTACGACAAGGCTCCTTGGATGACTGCTGGCGAGGGTTTTACTTGCAACGTGATGGTGACGAGGCAACCCCCCCCCCCACCCCCACTCAAACTGAATGGAGTGAGAGGTTCAGTAGCTGTCCAAGGAAAGCATTTTTCACAGAAAGGAATAACACTACAGAACGGATCCCTGGAGATATAACATTTGTAGCGTCACTCAATGTGATAGGTTGGATGAGGTTTGAAAGAGGAGCTTCAGTGTGAATATTCTGGTAACTGCAGAAATGAAATGAATGGGGTCTCCCTCAAGATCACATATATTCTAAAATTTCCATACATTCCTGATTACATTTTTTGAGGGTATTTCGAAGTAACCCCGTAGCTGTTCATTGCCGTCTCCTCCCAATACCCTGGGCCTCATGTTCCCCATTTATGTGCCTAGTGTGACTATTTTAGCTATAACTAACCCCCTTGCCCCGATCTCCCCCTTCACATACGTTTTCCTGTGAGGGAAATGTGACAACCTATGCCCAGGGAGAGGTGAGACAGAAGCCACGTCTTATATGATGACTTCCCACATGTGATGATTCCTACTTGCACCTAAAGCAGGTGTGGCCGCTTTGTACAATATGCGTGTCAGATCGATGCGAGATTTTCAGGATAGCCACAGGAGATACATTTTCATGTAATTAATATAAATGAGGGCAATTTTGCATAATTCATTGTGAATAGTTATCCTGAAAATGCGGCATCGGCCCAACCCCTAGCCTAGACCAACAATGGACACCCCCTGCATCTCTAAGGTATTTTACTCTTTTGTGATGGATCTTTCCCATTGTACACTTTCTGTGTACCCTGCAAACTAGTAACTGAAGAGCAAACTACCTTTAAGGCTGTTGGTTCAGAGCTTTATGTGCTGGCACCATGCATGTATACATGCGTCATATGCACTTTGACACTTTCCAGTACGTACGCGCACCCGTGCTAGGTCCCTTTTTTCTGTTAAATTCTGTGGTTCAGATCTGCATCCTGTGGGACAAGGGGATTCCTAACAGGGGACATAGGCCCAATACTGTTCTGAGTTTCTTGATCTTTTTCTGTTTTTCCTGCCTCCTCTTCTTCCTTCTGCTAACGACATCATGGGCTTCTGTTTGCTACATCTCTTGTCCGTGTGCAGAGGGTATGCTTCTTCTCCCCTAAACTGTAGCTGTACATGTTCATGCTCAATGTGGACAATATGGACTTAGAACAAAATCTACTGACTACCAGAACCAGGAACTCCTGTCTGTGGTGTGGCTGTGCCTGCAGCCATGGCATTCAACTTGAGTCTTTAAACCAGGGCCCAGCAGAAAAAACATTGGCCTTGTTTAGTCCCTCTGCTGATGAAGACTTGCCGCAGTATAAAAAGCATGCGGTCCCTACTGAGTGCCATCCAAGCCGTTTACTGAGACCACCTCCACA
Organism: Triturus cristatus; assembly: GCF_964204655.1. NCBI lineage: Eukaryota > Metazoa > Chordata > Amphibia > Caudata > Salamandridae > Triturus > Triturus cristatus. The sequence goes on along the minus strand of NC_140585.1, from coordinate 821,038,965 downwards.
CTTCCAGCTGGCAAAAGCCTTCACGCCTTCCTAGGCTTTCCAAACCCAAAGTGGGGCCTTCTCCTGCTCTGGTAGTAGCCAAGTATGAAGAAGGAGATGTTTGAAAGTGAAGGACAAGTTCATTACCACAGCCTCAAATGAAGTAAAGTAGTCCCAATGACTTCTCCATCGCCCTTCCTTTGAGAAGTCCGAGGAGGCACACCCTTGGGGAAAAGCCTTATTTACACTGTCACCACTGGACTCAGGAAGATGCTGATTCATGACTACTCTCATTGGTAGAGATGGCCACGCTCTCCAGTTCCCACAGCTGTCCTCAGTTTGACACCCGAAGGACTTCAGCAGGAGGTAAAGAGGCTAAAGCGTATCAATGATACTATCATAACTTCTGAACAAGGACTAGGCATGAGCTATTTGTGTAACATTCATAACCATACACGTGCCAAGGTAGAAGGGGAAGAGTGAAAAAATTATAGAACGAAAGGTCCTCGAGGCCACTCACCATGATTTCCAAATGTGCAGCCGTCCCTGATGACAGTTTCTCCTTTATGGATCATTTACCATTCAACTCGAGTGACTGTCACTGACCACTGATGGTTCGCATCTGCAAATGCGGTCTCCCATCACTCAAATATTACAGTATTATTCGCACGTAGAAGAGGGTGTCCCTTTTGTGCCCCCTCTATTTTGCAATTTGAAATGAGTTGTAAAGTTCCTTTGATAGTCGGAAATACTTTTCTGAGTCTCAAAGTAACTTTTGAACCTTTTCAGCATATATACATTTTGTGGTCGCCCGCTCATTGTTCCCAACCTTTGTTTCTCTCCCCAGTCATGCCTTTACCAACTTTGGTTGTTAGTCCAGTTATAATGTTGGTTATTTTTGACAGCATGTTCACACTCTTTCATTGTAAGAGATATCAGTCTGAAACGTTTACTTATATGTTAAGTGCGCAGATATCTTCCTGGTAATGGAATATTATGAAATCTTTATTGTTTCAGCCTAGGTCATCACAATGTGTGTCATTAATAAATAATAACAAATACAATCCTCAACAATAAAATCATAGACACTAAAAAATAAAAACCAATGAGGAAAAAGAACACATTTCTACACCCATATAATAAACCAAATTACTGACCATAAATGCTAATTTTATCACCAGCAAACTGATTTCCATTAAATGTCTGCCTATCTAATAATGATAACTTAGTGCTTCCTAATTAAAAGTAAGTGAGGCTTAGAAACATTAAAAATGCATTCCTATATTTCCTTCCTCAAAATCAACCAAGCTACCATATAGAAGATGAAAAAATCATCAATTTTTTAACAAATTGCTAGGGCTTGGAGGAGGATCTTACCTCAGATTTCTTGAACAATTGGAGGGGGTATTTTCCCTTTATACCCTCGGTTTTCATGTAAAAAGGCATCTTTGCCCCCCAAGCTGCAGTTACAAAGTAAACCACTTTGCTTGATGAACTCAAGTTGGGAGGATCCTGAGGCTAGATAAACTCTAGTCGGGAGGTTCCGGAGACTAAATTTGACATAAAAGGTGCGCTTTACCTCTGGGTTTAACTGACCAACAGTACCTCTGACGGCCAGGTAGTAGATGTTACAGAGGCAGTCTTGGTAGAATTAAGTCTACTGCTATGCTTGTGTGACCAATTTGCCTCTTCAACTTTACAAGTAGTATTGCATTGGGTCTGATTGACGCAGGATCATCCCATACATTACTAAGGCCCTTTTTAAAGGGATTACTTATACTAGCAGTCCTTGATATGAGCTGGCAAAGTGTTTCCTATATGAAATATGTTTGATATCCAGCTCGTGGTCCAAGGGAATCAGGCGTGTACCATTTCCTAGCTTTAACAAAGAGCCTAAGAGGTTATTCTCTATTAATTGCAGCTTTTTGACTTTGGTACAGCCCCAGATTTCAGCAGTCGAAACTACTCACTCTCTGTCGAAGTACAGACCATTCATAGATAGTTGACTTCTAAGAGGGGGGGCAGGTTTCATTCAGACGTTTATTTTTGAAACAGTACTGGTCAGTCTGTGCATGCAGTGTCACCATAAGAATATTTGGGGTCTTGGGCAAAACGTATTTTGTGCCCACTGCTTCAGAGCAACTTTGAATTTTATTACACATTTTCTGATAATCAAGCCCAATTAATGCCAAGTAATACGGAGTTATACTTAAACTTTCAAAAATGGGGCCACTCAAAAATAGCTGAAATACGTCTTGCCCAGGCACTTGGTAGAGAGAGTAAGAGTGAGAAGCAGAAGTAGGCAGGGAGCGTGGTTGAGATAAAGAAATATAGATAGAGAAATTTCACTTTGCCAGGGGACACCTGAGAAGGTGGGGACACCAGGTAATTGGCCACTTTCCCATACTTTAAAACGTATCTGTGTGCTTAAAGTGTTCAGTTAAGAGATAGCAAGACAGTATCATCTGCATAGAGAAGAATGGGTACTTTTGTGCCAAGCAATTTCTGAACATAGAAGCTGGGCTATCTGAAATATGCCACACTATCATTAGAAAAAGATTAAATAAGAGAGGAGCCAATAAATAGCTTTTGCAAATGCCAATCCTACATTCTCCTGATTGACAGTAGTAAAGACAGGCCGTCATTGCTGTATCAATGTTTTTTATAGCTGTTGTAGTGTATTCCAAAACGTCAACCTACTGCCCAAATCAAAAGCTGCCTTTAAGTCAACAAAGGTCAGATATAGTGGGATTTCCTTTATATGGACATACTTCACACAGATGGAGTGTAGCCAGATGGCCTGATCAAAAGTTCTAACCCGTAATGGAGTCGGGCTTGGGTGTATACTAAGACGTCATTTGTGTCAATTTGGCCTGCAGGCAAACGATTTTTCCATCTCCATCCAACAAGGTCCGTAATTTACAGCTTCCGTTTTTATGCAGCAGGACAAAAATGACTAACTGCCAGGGTGATGGGATGGAATTACTTGCACTGTAGACCTTAACTAATAGACTGGGTTCTGCTCAGCAAAAGTCTACAGTGACCAGATCTATGCCAGGTGCTTTGTTAGCCTTCTGTGATTTAATAGCTTTCATCACCTCTGGGAGTAATGTAACCATGCCGGGGGTAGAATCAAACATATATTCCATGTACAAAGTCTCAGTTAAGACAGCAGGTTGCATGATTTGGCTCATTCCACAGTATTAGGGCATCAAGTTTTTTTTTTTTGCTCAACAGTTTCTTAAACTATTCCTTAACTTGTGATTGACAGTTAATTTTTTATTTCCCAAAATGTATCAAACCAGTCTAAGTATCAATCCATACTCCTTCCTCTAGCCTAGACTATTCTGTAGTTGATCATGTTGCTTCAACTTTTCCAGTCTCTACCTCAAATAATTCGGGACTAATCTTTTATCCCTTTTGGTTGCTATAAAGCTGGCCTTTAGAGCGTCGGCTAGCTTTTCTAGTAATATCGGGATCTGATTATAGTGCCTTTCCAAGTTCAATTTTATCCCTCTTGTATTATTATTTGTTTTTATCCCTGAATGGCAATTGAACACGTCTATGTTCGTAATTTTCACGGCAGAGTGGTTGATAGTCAGACTGTCTATCAAAGGGTTATGATTGATTTCATATCTTTTGACCACCTTCATATTGATGACCCTTTTCCAGGATTCCAGTTTGATTAAAACGTAGTCTATCAGATTTTCATTACTTCCAGATCTAGAAGTATATGGGGAGGAGCAGTCAGAATTGGTGCAGCCATTTACAACATGTAAATCACAATTCAATATAACAAGGAGGTAAAATATTTCCCCCTTTGGATTTTTCTTTACCCCAGAATAACTGGTTCAGGTGCCAGTCCTCGTCTGCTTCAGAAATTAGCTTTTCCACAATACCTCAGAGAGGATCAGTATTAAAATCACCACACACCAGTGCATAGAACACTTGAGTTTCTGCATCAGTTATTAGCTGTCCCACAGTTTTTGTCCAGTGCCTCCATGAGCAGCTGTTCCTTACAGCTGTGGTTTGGTGGAAGGAAAACTTTTAAGATGTCACCTGTCTCATTTGGGGGTGAAAGTCTAGTCAGTCTTATACGTAAAACATTCAGTGGAGCATTGTGGATTGGCAACTGCTATATATTACATTGGGGTTTAATGGCAACAAACAATGCTTATTGGGAGACCTTTGATCGTGTTTTTTTGCTGGGATGTGAAAGTTCACAAACTCATCTAGCATAGACTCTATTAACGCCTATGTCCCCTGGGGGCAAAATATATCCGCTGATTTGATAAAAGTCTGCCATTCCACGTCATCCATCTTTGCAATCAAGCCTGTAGTGTTCATGGGGAGCACTGACAATCAATTAGAAGTTTGTTCTATGCCAGTGGTTCGTTATCTGTGGTGCGGAAACCCCTGGGGACCCGCGAGGCCTACTCAGGAGGTCTGCAACTGAAAAAGATAATAAAATAACATTCATAGATTAATAAAGTGTATATAAATAAAAAAGCAAACTTGAAAACTGAACATTTCAAAACTTTCTGTAAATATGAAGGAATTTGAAATTGATGGATAAATATACATTTGGCATTCTCAGACTGATCGTGGGAGTAGTGAAATTACAAAGCTTCAACCGTCCCATTAAAATTAAAGTTTTGATTTTTATTATATTTGTTTGTGAATTTAATAATTTGGGGATATGTTTGATGAATGCTCGTTTTTGTATGTTTTTTGTTATTATTTTATGGTTCAAATCATCGAAAATGCTTAGGGTAGGGTCCTCAACTTCCAGTCATGACTCAGTAGGGGTCCTCAGATTGCAATAATAATTCAGTAGGGGTCCCCAAGTTCCAGTAATAATTAAGTGGGAGTCCCCGGAAGCAAAAGGTTAAGAACTACTGTTCTAGGCTCTCCACTTCTCCATGATGGTAATTGAGATGACTCATATCAGTGGATGTAGCTGTCACAATTCTTAACAGACTGTCAGACTGGTTAAGAAGGTTTGTTTATTATAGTACTGTTCAGGCTGGCATCTATTTTCAGGATGTTGCTGGTGGAGATTTATTGTCATGAGGATTACTTGATTGCCACATATTTGCCATTCTTGTATTTCATAGCCTTTAGAAGGATTTGTGTCTACTCACTTTATATTCTGAGGATATGCTAGTCTTGAAACTGGACAACATTGAATATACTAAGTAACCATGATCCATTCAGAGGCTTAGATGAGTTGACATCTATAGAAAAATTCACAACATAGAGGAGAATTTGTGTCCGAAGAGCTGTCAAGTGCTGTCGGCACCCTTTAAGCAACAGTTTCCGGGTTCTAGGTGGTAAAGGAAACTAGCAGTGGATTAAAGGGCGTGTCTCTGCTTGCCATAGGGGCCAGGGTAAATTGATTCAAGTAGTCTGCGAGTAATCAGTCAAGTGGCTCTGGGAGAGGGGAACATTTTTACCAGCATCTTGTGGCTGTGCTCTAGATTTTGGTTTAAAAGCCCTTCCCCTGTTGGGATGTTTTGCTAATTTGCTCTTTTTCCTATTTTTTACGGGGTTAACTCTGGTTCATCTGTTTGCATATCATTATTGTATGTTCTTTACCCCTTGTGGAAAAATTTGGGGTACAGAGTAGGCTGCTATTGATTCCAACCCGTAGCTTGAATAGTTGAACTAAGCCCTACATTCACCATACTGACTGCAGGCTCAGGCTCATATTTAGGAAATATGGAAGGAATAAACAACATCTGTTTCCCCTTTCTGTTCCTGCATTTTTTCTTGAAACTCCTAATAGGCGTGTTGACTGCCTTTGGCGGTGCTTTCTTAGTTGATATTGTTTCTTGTGTCTACGTTGCTGCACACTTTAGTTCTCCTCCCTCTGTTGCAGTGCTTGGCTTCTGGTTCTGCATTCCTTTCGTAGGTGATGGTTAAGGCCTAGCATGTCCGCGGCTCCTTTTGGGATATGGCCAAGGACAACACTGAAAAGACTTTAGCGGAAGAGTTACTTTGTATGTTATGGTCGCAATATTAATTAAGGACTTGAATTGAGTTAAAACGTGTAATATTGTAGCCAGTAATGTTAAAATATGATCTGATTCTGCTAATGATTTTTCAAACAAAGAAAATATGGAACTCACTATTTTTTGGCGCGACTGCATAGCTTTTGGGCTGACAATGTCTTAATCTATCAGTCTGTGTGATGCATTCGTTGTAGGTCTCTGAGAAAATCAGTCTGCAGTGTCTAATTGTGAGCTATCTATGTGCTTGACTGTGAGAAAGTGGCTCTGTATATACTGTTCCCAAATAGGTACAGTGTGTACAGAGTCCAGAGCCCCCAGAGGTTTGGCAGAGGCTAAAGTTAGATATAGCCTTACTCTCTAAAGTGGTAGCTTGGTCGAGCAGTAAGGCAGTATCAGAGGGCAGTGTAAAGCATTTGTTGCACACACTCAGTCAGCAAATGGTCTCACACACTCAAGAACTGAACTCTAGGCCAATGGTTTGTATACAAAAATATATGTTTGTTTTATTTTAGAACCAACAATAGGTATTAAAATATACTTTCTCAGAATGAGATGCTTTAAGTAAAAACTTTTGCAATAGGCAATTGGCTTTTGTAGAAAGTTACAGGTTGTTGCAATAGGCAACACAATGTTAAACACAATAATGCATTGAGTTCAATGGAAGTTTTAAGTTATTTGCAATAGATTACTTTCAGGATTACTTTTGTAATTCCAGGACTGGATCCTAGATTCAGTCCTGAGATAGTTCTTAGAAACAAGTGATAAAATTCAACTTAGTTACTGTTATGATTTTTAGGCAATATTTTGCTATTTTAAAAGTTGAGAGAAGAAATTTCATAGAAAACAGTCAATGATTCCCTATGGAAGAAAATTCAAGTTGCAGGTATAGTATGTTCTTGTTACTTTTGTAATCCAGTACTGGGTGCCTAGACTCAGTACTGGGACCTCTATCTAAAACAGGTAAGTAATTACGTTTTCATATTTTGTACGATTTTTAAAGAATATTTGAAGTTTACAAAAATCGACACTTAGAAGAAATTTCACAGAAAAACAGTCAATGATTTCCTATGGAAGAAAATTGGGTTACTGGTAAATATGGTTTGAATATTTTTCAGGGTCAGTGCTGGGCACCAAGATCCAGCCCTGGGATCTCACCTAATAGCAGGTGAGTATTTTCGTTTTTGTTACTCGGCTAATTTTTGGTGAATATTTTAAGTTTTGAAAACTCCACACTTACAAGAAATTTCAGCAGAAACCAGTCAATGTTACCCTATGGAGAAAATTGAGTTATCGGCTTTTGGGTAAGTACTCGACTGGCAGAGTTAAGGTTCTGGGCACAGACTCGGGGTCTACCAGGGTCAGGTAGGTACAGTTGTTACACCCTCAGCGGCGCTGGGGCAGCCGGGTGCAGAGTGAGTTAGGCCCAATGTTATCCTATGGGAGGCAGGGGGGCCTTGGTTGGTGGCTGCTGACTAGCAGGCCACGCGGCTGTGGGAGCTGAGCTCCTGGTCACTTGCTCAGGGCAAATGGGGAAGTAGATAGGTGCAGAGGTTACACTGCCAGGGCCACTCGGGCGGCTGGGTGCAGGGTGCTTTTGAGCCTTCGGGCGCTCAATTGATTTCAATGGGAAAGCTCCTGTTTGGAAAAAGACTGCAACCTTGGGGACGAAGATTCTTCAGGTGCCACCACCACTTCGAGAGGTAAGTTGGGTAGTTGGAGGATAGGTAGGTACCCAGGAGTTGGGCACAGGGGGCCGCAGGGCGCCGGGTGCAGGGGTGCCTTTTGGTGTCGGGAAATCTTACCCTCTGTTGATCGCGGTTGGGGGGGTACCTGGTTCTGAGGCTGCAGGCGTCATCAGGAGAGTCGAGGGAAGTCCTTGGGTGCCGGACTCGGGGTCACAGTCACCGGGGGGTCGTCCTCGGGGTCTTTGTTCAATCCGGCACAGTCCAGGCTTGGCGGGTGCAGAGTGTGCAGGGTTCGCGGTTCCGGGCTGATGCCAGGGATTATATGCTGAGTTTGAGCAGAGCCTCTGCTCATGGGAGTCCCAGGTGCTTAGAGCCAAAAGGTAGCCAGGTCCTCTGGGGTTTGTGAGGTTGCTAGCCACAAGAGGTGCCGGGTTGTAGCAGGAGCAGGTTCGAGGGTCGACAGGCCGGTAGGGCTGGGGCCAAAGCAGTTGGTGTCTTCCTCTTCTTAGCAGCTGCACGGTAGGTCTTCTTTTTTCTTGCTCTTCTTTGTATTTTGGAATCTGGAATCTGGGGAAGGAAGGTTCAGGGTGCCCCTAAATACTAGATTTAGGGGCGTTACAGGTAGGTGTAGAGCAGGAACGAATGGGTCCCTGTGCTGGGGTGGGTACACCCCCTATTCTGCCTCTCTCCTGCGGGAGGGGGGCAGTAGCCTAGTCCTGATTGGGTAGGGTCTCCCATCTTCAAGATGGCAAGCGCCCGGAGATTTACTTCACCTCGCCTCCCCCACCTGAGGGGTGGGGTTGGCAGGCTGGCACATCCCCTGTCCTTATTTGGGGTTTCCGGCCAGGCTTCCCGCCAGAGTGCGGGATGCCAGTGGCCTGGGGAAGCTCACAGAGGCGGCATGCCTTTGAAGCTTCCCCCTGCCCATCCTGGGGGACGAGATTGAGCACCTCGCCCAGGATGTGCATTGTTGCAGGCCCAGGAGAGCAGGGGCTCTCCTACCCAGGGGTCCAGCAACATGTCTGCTGTGTGGCAGCCTAGGCAGCCTCCCAGACCAGACGTGGATTGTAGGATAGGTTTCAGGGGGCATCTCTAAGATGCCCTCTGGGGTGCTTGGTACATTAAATCCCACACTGGCATCAGTGCAGGTTTAATGTGCTGAGAAGTTTGATACCAAACTTCTCAGTCTTCAGTGTTGCCATTATGGTGCTGTGGAGTTCATGTTTGATGAGCTCTCAGCACCATGTACTCCTTAATGGCAGCACTGTACTTACAGTGCCCAGGAATGGACATGGGTACTGTAGGGCACAGGGCTCATGCTCCTGTGCCCACACCACTGGCATAGGGCACCCAGCTAGAGGGGTGGCTGATGTATGCCAGGGCAGTGTAGGTGGTGGGCATGGCACACAGGGATGTGTGCCATGTCGACTCTTTGTTTTGTCTTGTACCCAGACACTCAGCCTGCAAGGGCAGTGTGTGTGTGTTAGGGTACAGGGCCTCTAAGGGTGGTACAATGAGTGCTGCAGCCCTTAGAGGCCTTCCCTGGTCACAAGGCCCTGGGTACCTAGGGTACCATTTACCAGGGGCTGACATGTGGCCAGGGTTTGCCAATTTGGGCTTTAGGTTTTTAGGGAAGGAACATAGGCCCTGGGCACCTGATTGGCAGGAGTCCAGGGCACACTCAGTCAAAGTACATTTAGCAATTCAGCAAAAAGTGGGGGCATACCATGCAAGAAAGATGGCACTTTCTCACATTGACTTCATCTCTTTTGGTTTACAGAGTGGCCAAGCCCTCAGCAGACTTAGTGTTCTGAGGCTCAGATCTTCTCACGAATGAGCCATCTGGGAGGGTGTAATTGATTGGAGAGGAAGAGCTCGCAAAGGGAAAGACTCCTGCGGACCTCAGGGGTGGGGTTATATGATAATGATTTATTAAGCGTATTTATGGATAGGTCCTCCTAGGCACTCTTGTTTTCTCTTAGCCTGTCATACGAGGTTCCCATGCCTGCATCCGGGGTAGCTACAGTAGGCTCTTGGACAACCTGTGCAGTCTGTTCGTCTCTTGTTAAGTTAGAGTATTCACAGGATTTCTAAGCAGTTCTCAGAGGCTTTTGTGCTCTCATTGAAACTTGACCAATTGGCACACAAAGGGAAAATTTGTTGGGAATTAGGTTTGGTTGTTAGGTTGACCAGTATTGATATGCCGTTAGGATCTACTAAGACTTCAGATGAATATTCGTAAATTGCATTTGTTATAGAAGCTTAAGGTAAGGAGACCAACAGCCTTTTTTGGAATCTTAAAAATCTTCTTGGTGCAAATACATAGGAGTCCAGCTTGTCAATCGTCAAACCTCAGTATATTGGTTGTCAGTTTGTTATGTAATGAAAGAAATCTATCTAAAACAGTGGCACATATAGAGCAAAACTAATAATTAGTAGTTATTAAGGAAATTGGGCAAAAAAAGGCATATTAGGATTTGGAGTCCTAAACAAGGCGAAGAAAGAAAACACAAAAGGACTTGGGAACTGGCTGTGCCACGTTTTCCACCTGCAATAATACGATACTCAATAGTAATACACTGTAACACAGAATAATTAGCTGTAGGGCTGAAAAGCCACACCATGGCCAACCAATACCCCAAGCTCCAGGGTAGGGACGAGCACAGTAGTATGATGGATATCCTGCACAGCGAACAACCTAGAGCAAAGAGGCGAGTGTGGGTACAGATTCAGGCACTGCACAGGCACAAGTGCAGTGATGCCATCAATAGTAGGAGGTATGGGAAGAGAAAGTGTGCAGCAAACATACAGTCTGACCCCATGCTCTGCTTCTAATACCAGAAAAGGAGTGGAGGGATGAGATATGGCTAATGCAAATCTGTGAAGCATTGATACTGCTGCAACAATGTTTGCATGCTTATGTCAGTACAAGCACAGTCCTGAATGTGCCAGGTGCGTTTTAGGAGTCTTACCACCTTTTGCCCCCAGAAGCTATTGAGAAACATGGAGGGAATCTTCTGGGTACAAAACTTTTGTTTGGATATACGATGGGCTCAACTCGACTCCACGTTGAGTCACAAGCCTCACCAGCCTCACCTTCCTGTCCAGCCACCTCATCTCCTCTCCTGCAGCTCCTGCCTCTAGGCATCGCAGTGCACCCCCAAAACCCACATAACTCTGCAGCCGAAGCGCTCCTGGTCCCGTGGCACGGCGCCCACCAAGGTTAGTCAGAGCCGAAGATTGCCATAGATGTTGGTGCAATCAAATGTCAAGCAATGCGAAGAGCTCTAGCTGCTTGCCTGAGGGGCAGAACAATCTAGAGTGTGGGCCCAAGACCTGATGTTGATCCAAAATGGAATACGGGCAAGTGGCCAAATCAGCCGGGTCAGGCGGTCTGACACGCAAGGGGAGAGGAAGAGAGATAGACGTGGAGCTGGGCACGAGCTCGCCGGCTAACGCTGTGAACTCTTGCTGTGGGCGCAACTCTGGGATGAAAAGCAACAATCACTAGGCAATGCTCTGCCATAAAACCATTAAATGTATAAATATGTAATGTTCATTCATAAAGTACCTCATTGTAATATCGTAGTAAGTCCTTGGTAGTTCTGTTGTATTAATAGAAGTGATTTATATCGTCTGTCTCTGGTTCCAGAAGAATGGCATTTTGAATAATGCACTTTTGTTCCGCTGGAGCCTAATAACAGCGATCTTAATTAAAAATAAAAATGCAAAGAGAATAACAGGCATTCCCTCAAAGTAGAGTTACAGTAGATACTATGCGCCCAACTGTTGCCATTTCATTCCTTCACCTTTCTTCCCTCGGACTCTCTCGATGTATCTTGGGGTGTGGTTGATTCTGCCAGGTAATTGCCTGGCGCAGACAGCAGCACCGTGCCTTGCTGCCTCTTGTTCCTCTGTGGTGATGTGGGAGGTTGGCAGGAGATCTGAGCTCCTCTGCACTCACACCCCGTGCCTCTTTGTCTCTGTAATATTGTGAGTCGCGGGGCCCACAGCACAAATAAACATGCAGCACACAGGTGTAGTATTAACTGGTAGTCAGGAACTGACCCCCGCCCAGAGCCCTGGGTTTTTTATTACTTTTAATCACGTGGTCTCAACCTCCGTCGAGCCCACTTATACTGACTCATATATGGGGGTGTTTGCTGCCAAACCTTCCCCCTATCATAGCGAGAGGCGTGGGCTGCCCCATCGTCTCTCGCGATACTACATTCCTCCTTAACCAGGAGACAACAATGAAATTAACATAAACATCATAAACATTCGCTTCCAGTCCTGACCGTTGGCTACCGGTCGAGTTACAATAAAATGAAACAGTCTTGCTGGCGGCAACTGCTCACCCTGGCTGCGATCCGACGCCTGATCGCCGACTAGCCACTGGTCACATAGTCCTTGTACTTCTGGGAGAGCTTGGGGCAGGGCCGGAGGTTGTACCGGCCTTGACTGCTCCGCAGTTGCGAGTCTGGGGGCTGGCCAGCTGAACTGTGAATGGAAACTCCACTATGCTCTCGTTCTGGAGATGGTGGGCCGGGTGAGTAAACGGTGGGGCTTGGTTGTTCCAGCTCAGCCCTTCTGCTCCTCGGACTTGCAGGTCTCCTTCGAGGCGTTTCGCTTGGATCAGGGGTACTCGCTGGGCCGCATTCTTCTGTCGGAGGGACCTTTTTAAAGAATGACACATTGCGGGTCACAGTCTCGGAAACTCTCAGAGCGGTCACCATGGTACCCTTGACGGCAGTGACAGTCCATGGATTTCCTTTGAACGGTGTCCGGAACTTTCCTCCGGGGTGTCGATTCTGCACAAGTACCTGATCGCCCACAGCGATGGGGCTCTCTATTGCGCGTCTCCTCTGAGATGCCACCTCGTTAGTCTTTGTTCGCCTGAGGTCTGATAGATTCGGAGGATTTTCAGCTCTCTCCCATGTAGAGTGATGGGGAATTGTGTCGGTGACTGTTCGGCCAAAACACAGGCGGCTCGGGGATATGCCTGTGGTGGGGTGAGTCGGTATTCGCGGAGAAACTGATACACAGCTCGCTCCAGGTGAAGTCTCTCAGACAACGCGATCTGTATGGTTTTGTTCAATGTTCGCATTAGGCGCTCTACTTCGCCGTTGGCCTGGGGCCACCGAGGCGTGATCTTGTGGTGTTTTATCCGATGGGATGCTAGGTACTCGTCGATTTCCATGCTGGTAAACGGCGGTCCGTTGTCAGTTCGGAGTTCTCCAAACAGCCCGTGAGTGACTATCACCTTTTCGAGCTTGGGGATAACTTCTGCCGCGGACGTGGAGGAGATGAACTCTACCTCAGGGTATCTAGAGAAGTCATCAACAATTACTAGCATGTGTCGCCCGCCTGGAAGGCTACCGAAATCCGCGCTGACTCTATCCCATGGGCTGCTGGGACTTGCTTCGGTGACCACCGGTGCTGGTCTGCTTGGGAGGCTCGTGGCGAGGCATGCCAGGCAGTGCTGATGGTCTAGGCCTGGAAACCACACTTTGCTCCGAAGTCGGTTCTTGGATTTGACGATCCCTTGATGCGCTCCGTGAGCAAGGAGTGCCGCTTGTTTGGTGAGGCTCGCCGGTAGGACTAATCGCGGGCCACGCAGGAGCTACCCTTCAGCCGACACCAACAACTCGTGCCGGACCTGGTGTAGCGACTTTAGCGTGGCTTGAGCTGTTGCAGTGTGCCTGGGTGACGGGTTTTGGAGCAGCTGCCAGTCTCCGGAGCCGACTGCTTGTATTGCCATTTGGAGGCAGTCGTCGTCTTGGGTGGCCGTTATGACTTCTTGCAATGACATTGGGAGGGGTCGAGATCGTTCGACTACCATCCATACATAGTCTTCGGTGGCAGCTGCTTCTTCGGCTTCTGGAGGGGTGACTGGCCGGGCATGCCGCGATAGGAAGTCTGCAGGGTTCCGCGTGCCGGGACGGTATTCCACCTTCAGCTGGAATTCCTGTAGTTGCAGTATCCACTTCTCAATCCGTGGAGGGGGCCGGGATGATGAGCCTAGGAACAGCAGAATTAGCAGCTTGTGGTCGGTTTTGACCGTGAACGGGTGGCCGTATAGATAGATGTGGAAATGGCGGCACCCCCACAGGATAGCTATGGCCTCTCTTTCAATTTGTGAGTAGCGCAGTTCAGTAGGCGTTAGAGTTCTGCTTGCATAGCCTACTGGCGCCCAGTCTCCACAACTCTGGCATTGCACCAACACGCCCCCCAGACCAGTAGGGCTGGCGTCTACGACCAGTTGGGAATCATGGCGCGGGTCAAAGTATGCGAGGGTTGTGTCAGCGGATAGCGCAGCTTTGGTTTGCTGGAACGCTTGCTCTTGTGTTGGGCCCCAGGTCCAGTGGGCAGTGGTCTTTGTAAGCTCTCGCAGCGGGCCCGTCAGATCTGATAGGTTCTTGATGAACCGGCCACAGTACGTGACCATTCCTAGAACACTGTGGACTCCGGTCACTGATGTGGGGGATGGCGCTTCTTGAACATCCTTGACTTTGGCGGGATCCGGCCCGATGCCTCTGTCCGAAAATCGATATCCAAAGAAACTTATGTCTCTGCGTAGGAATTCGCATTTTTCTTTGTGGAGTGTGAGGCCGCGGTCTCTCAGGCGTGTGAACACTGCGTTGAGGCGGACAATGTGCTCTTCTAGGGAGGGGGCATGGACCAGAATGTCATCGCTCACATTGAGCACCCCTTCTAACCCCTGCAGGACAGTTTTGATTATGTTTTGGAATACTTCGGCTGCGCTGATGATCCCGAAGTTAAGGCGTTTGTAACGCCACAGGCGGGCATGGGTGGAGAAAGTCGTGATCGGACGCGATTCTGGGTGGAGTGGGACCTGATGATACCCCGACCGCAGGTCCATCTTCGAGAACCACTTTGACCCTGCGAGCTCGCCTATGATATCATCCACCGTGGGTGTCAAATGGCGTTCCCGCTTGATGGCGAGGTTCGGGATTCGCATGTCAATGCATATGCGGACAGCGTCCGGCTGCTTTGGTTTCTTCGCGACCACGATGGGGGATACCCATGGGGTGGGGCCACTCACCCGTTCAATGATGCCAGCTGCTTCCAGCATGCGGAGTTCTGATTCCACTTTTGGTCGGAGGTGGAAGGCAATCCTCCTGTGTCTGAGAGCCACCGGGGCTACTGATCTGTCGATATGTAGACGAACTGCTGGGCCTTTGAGGCCCCGATCCCGTCGAAGAGGGGTGCGAACTCTGATATCAACTTGTCCAAATCATGCGCTTGTACCGCAAAAGCAAACTGGATGAGGCGCAGTTCTTGGGCTGTGCGACAGCCGAGGAGGAATCCTGACCCCTCCCTGGACACGTAGATTTTGGCTGACTGGCGGAAATCGTTGTGCGAAGTTGGGCCTTGCGACCGCCTCGAGGGTCTTGAGCGACAGACTTTGGAGAAATGATTGACTTTCCCACAGGCACTGCATGTTTTTCCTTGAGCCGGGCACGCGCCGTCGTGAGGGAGCGGGCCTCCGCACCATCCACAGAGGCGGATCTTAGGACTCTGTCCAGGTCCCTGGGCTGATGGTTTTCTGGGCCTCTGCCTTGGGCCTCGCGGATTGGATTGAATCGCACACACTGGTTCCTCTTTGATCGCTGCTGGGGCTTTCAGTTCCATATGGGCCGCTCTGGCTTTGGACAGTTCTTTGGAGCGTCCCAGGGTCAGCATGTCCTTCATCGGCATGTTGTGCTCCTCCAGGACGTGTTCACGCAGTTTTGAGGATGCGCAACCTTGGATGAACTGTGCCCGCACCTCATCGTCTTCATCAGGCAGGGTGCACGTGCTTGCTAACTCCTTGAGTCGAGCGTAGAATACGTCAACCGATTCTTCTGGGAGCTGTTTCGCCTGGCGGAGAAGGAACCGCTCGTAGTCTGAGTTTGCATACGGCTCGAAGTGCGCAGCGATGGCATCCCGCAGCGCGGCATTGGTCTTCGGGGGTCCCGCCTCGTGGACCGTCTTCGCTATTTTATGGATGTCCGCGCCACCCAGGTGAAGGAGCATGGAGTGCTGTCGTCGCTCTTTAATTTCCGCAGCTTCAAAGAATGTCTCCAGCCGTTCTACCCATTCCTTCCAACGTGCAGCTTGGGAAGGGGGCGGACCTGTGACGGCGAACGGCTCCAGGGGTGAGACGGTAGTCATGGTGGCACCGCTGCAAGCAACTCCAAGGGCACAGTATGGCTAACCTGCAGCAACTGTGCGTCACCGAAGCATTGACGGAAGGAGGACGTCTTCTCAAAACACCAGGCAGCGGTAAGAATACCGGAGGCCGACCAGTAGGAGTTTGTACCGGGGCCTCGACGGGGCATGCACTCTGCAGGCGGCTGGGTCCGTCCCACAGCCAGAGCACATGAGCGTGGGGCGTGCAGCAGTTCCTGTGCCAGAGGGGGGTGCGGGACCCTGAGGTGTGGTGGCATGGCACCGTGTGGTACTGGTGGGCAGGAGTGCTTCGAGGGGTGGGATCCCTTGACGTGCTTTTAAACTGCTCCTGGGCTTATTGGTGTAGGCTGGTGGCTGGAGATGCAGGGCAGGAGGCTTTGCATGTGCGCTTGCAGCGCGCGTCTCCCAGGCAGGGTAAACTCCAGGTGAGAACGTGCCACAGTTCTATCAGGAGCGCAGTGACACCACGCGGCCAAAGGGGGCAGCAGAGAGCACGCGAGCACTCACCGCGTCCAGACGCGTGTCAAGGGGTACTGGCACACGCGCTTTCCGCCTCCCTGTGAGGATGTCGCTGTAGGCGCTCTTCGATGTTGCAGCGGGGCCGCTGTGAGGACTCCGCAGCGGACAGGGACTCCGGCACACACTCGCGCTGAGCGCGGTAGACCAGCAGGGGCTTGCACGGCAACAGGTGCGTGTGTAGAGTTAGCAGGCAGGAGGCACGGCGGTTTCAGAGGCACACCACCCTCGTCGCCAGTGTAATATCGTGGGTCGCGGGGCCCACAGCACAAATAAACACGCAGCACACAGGTGTAATATTAACTGGTAGTCAGGAACTGACCGCCGCCCAGAGCCCTGGGCTTTTTATTACTTTTAATCACGTGGTCTCGACCTCCGTCGAGCCCACTTATACTGACTCATATATGGGGGTGTTTGCTGCCAAACCTTCCCCCTATTGTAGCGAGAGGCGTGGGCTGCCCCATCGTCTCTCGCGATACTACAGTCTCGTGTTGATGATAATCTTCGAAAAGCCGTTTCGTGCGGCTTTATTACGACGAAAGGCCTGTTTTACATCATCACATTGAGGGCGCTCTTGTTTCGGCATGCCTTAGGAAGGAGCTAATGTTGAATGGAATAAACAAGGCCCATTTATCTCCCCTTTCTTCCAGTCTACCCACCAGCAAAGACTAAAGTCTGCCATCAAGTCAGTACACAAGCTGTGACTCAGTCACACAATGCGCATGTGCCACAACGAGAAGCTGCACACTGGAAAAGATCCTGAAGGCAGACAGTACTGACTACGGGGGTCTGTTAGGATTTGGCCCCCGGGAACTCTGCTATAAACCTCCTCAGCCAAACATCTCATTCCCAAGACCCATTTAGAGGTGGGAGATCCGTGGTCGGATTAGCGAACCCACCACAGGTCTGCCACCTTTAGGGATAGATTTACCAGTTTCTCACCAGCGCAGTGCAGCAGCCGCAAATGTTGCGCTGCATGAGAAGGAGAGAGCAGGAGAGCGCCATATTTACAGAAAAATAGCACTCTCCTGCCCTAACGCCGGCGCAGAAATGTGCGGCAGTGCGCCATGGATACACCTTTGCACCATAGTGTAAGGGTGTCTCCGTAAGTCTAGCATAGGTTTTGTACTGGAAGGGTAGCCTTCCAGTACAAAATACTGTGCTTAGACTAACTTTAAACATTTACCCACTTTGTATGTGTGCTGTATAGTGAATAAAGGAGAAAAAAAGCATGTCTCCTTCAAAGCGCCTATCTCAAATGGGCACTATTTTCTGGTGCTAAACCATGTCTACTTTTTTTTTAAAGTAAATAGGGTTTAGCATCACAAACCTTGGATGGTTGCATAGGAATGCATGCACCACCCATGGTGTGCCTCCTTAGCGCTAAGCTTATTACTTTCAAGGGATTTTCCATACATAACAAAAGATTTAGAGGGTCATCAGGATGGCAGGTGGACTTTGTCCACCCGCCATCCTGTCGGGGAATGGGACCACCCGCCATCGGTGCGGGGGTCCCGTTGCAGAAATTGGGATGCGCCCGCCACACTGGCGGGCACATCCTGCATTCCTAACATTACGGAGGGCGGTGCTCTCAGCACAGCCCGCCGCAATGCCAGGAAGGCATGTCATACACTTCCATGCACCGCGCGGTGCCTGCTATGTTGTGCATGGAACTGCAGGGGGGTACCATAGGTACCCCCCATGTGCACCCCCCAGCCCCCAGAATCCCTGGGGGCCGGCTAAGGGCCCCCAATGGCAAAGACCGCCTGCCTTTCCGTGGCGGCAAGGCACATCCCCGCATGTAAGCTAATATGGATGGCGGTTTCTCCCTGACACCACCACCATGTTAGCTGCTTTTCCGCCCGGTCGACTCTGCGACTGGGCGGAAAACCGGTGTATGGTCTTTTTGTCTGCCGGGGTCCCACCCGCCATGGTAATGTGGCGGGGGGAATTATGAAGCGGGCGGTGTTTTTTAGCAGGCGGATCCTCCCGCTATACTAATGGGCCTCTTAGTGTTGTTTTGTGTCACTTTTGTGATTTAAACACAGCATTAAATCTTAGTAAATTGACCCCTTAGTGTGCTAAATGGCCTGCCCGTTGTAGGAGTGGCCACCCAGCACAGATTTCCCTGCCTCTTTCTCACATGGCAGGGCATGGTGTACCTGGGTAGGGAAAATCATTAGATGCCCCAACAAGCACGAAGAGAACACCCTGCGTGTCAGTGCCATTGATCTTTCCTGTTTTCTAAAACACCCTAATTGCATAGATGTTTGTGCAGAACAAGAAAAATGGCAGATCTGCCAAGAGGTGGCGGGCAGTCGACATTTCCGTTTTGTTGAAAGTGCTTCCGCCTGGTTGGTGGAAGCACTTTGGTACAAAATGATATCTAACATGGTGGGGATCTTTAAATATGATAAAAGTTATGTAAATACGATTTACACTCCTATATTTAACGGTACATTTTATTATTTAAAACCACTTTACGTGGGTTGGTGAACTTCGTAACCAGAAACTGTAGGAAATGTAGTGCAAAATATTGTATTTTAGAGCACATTTAGCTGGTAACACTTTTTCAAAAGATGATAGGCGTTGTCAACTACTTCAAAGCATTATTTTCCTGGTTTTTCCACACTGTGGACAAGTGTTTAGAAACAAGCCCTGTCTAAAGCACATTGTCTCCATACGATTGGCGACAGCCATTTTAGGGGGGAAGAGGCATGGGCAGTCCTTGACCAAGGAATGGTTGAGAAACCTAGGGCAGAATATAGCATTCTACAAATGGGAAGCACCGTTGGCAAGAAAAATAGCAACAATTTCGTTAGGGTAAAAGAACAAAACAAACCACCTGTAACTCCAGTCCCTCTGTCATCATGCTGTGAAATCACTGGTCAGAGTGCATCTTAAGAGACACCAGAGAAGGCTACTGCTGATCTGTTTTTATTATTATTATTGTGTTATTTACATTTTGCTTTTACAGGCCCTTAGAGCTGAAGAGATTCACCCTGCTTCCTAATAAGGTGCTGAGCACCCTGTACCTCTTTTAGTAGGTGCAGGAATTTGTCAGCACCCCAACAACTCATAAAACATGAGGTAATAATTCACTGACAGGAAACGCTTGCTAAATCCACCCATTCTATAATACTATAGGCAGAGCAAAACACTTCCTGTTTTGTTTCCTGTCGGTGGATTTGGACAGGGGACGCTGAGGTTACTGCCAGACTTTTACCTCCTTTGGTGTGTTGTTTCCGCGCCTCTCCTTCTGCTGGGCTCTAGGAGTGCCTGGGGACCGTCGTGGGAGCTCCTGGTGGTCGGGATGCTTGGTTGGTCTCCTGGACCCCGTGAGTATGTTTCGCTGCTGGGAGCCCTGCTTGCTGGGCTTGGTTGGGCTCCCGGTCAGCGTTTCCCTGTTACCCCTGTTGCATTGCTGTAGCTGGTTGGGCTCCACATTGCCTGTTACTGCTCTGGGCCCGTCTCTGTCTCAGCTCCTGCTGGGGTCTTTAGCTTTGCGGCCCACGGTACTGAGAGTGGGCCGCGTTGCAGATTGCCGGTCGTGGCTTGACCTGCTTCTATGTGCGGCACGGTTGGGAGCCAGTGTGTTCTGAAGGGATGAGTCTCTGGGTTTCTCCCAGGGGTGCGATACCCAGGCAGCATGGATCCACGCCTGCTGTGTGGGCGGGCTGCTTGGGGAAGCTGGAGCAGTATGTGGTAGCTTCACCCCTGCATTCTGTTAGTACTACGGGCGGTGTTTTCAGCTAGTTTTATTGCTGTTTGTTGTACGTGTGCGGGGGTACTGGTTGGAAGCAGTTTTCTCTGCTTCTGGTTTATCTATATTTAATACTGCACTCCAGGGTGGTTCTGCTGTCATTTGTCTGTGAGACAGTATGGGAAAGCATTCTTCTAAGCGCAGATATTGCTCTACACTTTCTTCTTCCTTCTCCTCCGGGGGGAGGGGGTAATGATTCAGCCCCTCCCTTCAAGAAGAGTAAAGCGGGTGATGACGACAGGCTGAGGCAGTTAACTTTGGAGACCTTGTCTGCTATGACGCAAGTAAAGGAGTTGGCTGGTGTTCGCTCTGGAGGGGGGCACGGCCTCTACTTGGACATTTCCAGTTTGGATCCTTCTGATGAGTCCTCCTTGGGTGCTGTGGACCTTAAGGGGAAAATAACTCTAAGGATATGTTACCAGATCTTCTTTCCCATGTGAGTGACAATATTGGTTTCCCAGATGCACATCAATGGGCATGGTTTTGCCCCAATTTCGGAAGGTGCCTACCAAAACCTTGCCCATTCATCCATTTGTGATGAACGTTCTTTTGAAGGAATGGAAGGACCCCGATCGCATCATGATGCCTTGCTTCATGTCTAAACTATACCCCTTGAGAAACATGGAGGATACTATTCTTGAGCCGGGTCATGGGGTCTCTATTGTGGCCAGTCTGGTGCGGCGTCCATCCATGGCTGAGGATAATGTACTGAAGGATGGAATGGATAAGAAGGTTGATGCCTCTCTAAAGAAGGCTTATGCGGGGTCTCATCTTGCCATTCGTGCAGTGGTATATGGTGCTTATGTGGCGCAGTCTTTATTGTCGAACTTCAAAACATTGTTCTCTATGATCCAGGACGGTGGCCAGCGTCCTGAGTTGTTGGAGTCCATGGAATGTCAGGCTGAGTTTCTTTCTGACATTGCGTTTGACTGTTAGGGCACCAGCTTTATCCTGTGGTACTTCCATTGCAGCCAGGTGTAATTTGCTGCTGAAGGGTTGGCACACAAATGCTGCTCAGTGTTCCATGGCTTTGAGGCTGCTATTTACTGGTCCATGACTTTTTGGTAAAGGCCTTGAGGAGAAGTTGCATAAGGTTTTTAAGGAGTGGAGCATACCTTTTCCTTTCAGATGCAACAGTGGCACAAGGAGGCTTTCTTTTCCTCTGCGAACTCTTTTCGTCACCCTTCACCCCAGCAGAGGAGTAACTTCAGGAACCAGAAGGCCCCAGGGAAAGGTTTCCAGGGGAAATTTCAGAGGAAGCCTCATCCGGATGCCAGTCCTGGTAGTCAGCGTTCCTGACTATGCCGCCTTCCAAGGTCCTGCTACCCGATTTTGGTGGGAGACTGCTCAAATTCCTGGTGGCCTGGACCAGTGGCACAATTCGCACTCCGATTCCGAGTATGTTCCCCGTCAGAGTGCTCTGTTGGAAGGTGTTCAACTGCTGTTCCTGAAGAAGCCAATCGTCACTGTTCTGAGGTCGGAGTGGGGTGGAGGCACTTATTCAATCATCTTTCTGGCCCTGAAGGTTACAAGGGGTTTCCGAATTGTGATCAACCTCAGGCCTCTGAACAGGTTTGTCCGGAAGATCCCAATCAAGATGGAGACCCTGCAATGTGTTATCCTGTTAATTCAAGCCCTCTGTGTGATGTCTACCTTGGATCTTCAGGATGCATATCTGCATGTGCCTGTAGCATTGGGGTTCCAGAAGTTTCTGCGCTTCTCCCTGCAGGGTCATCATTGGCAGTTTTGTGTCCCCCTTTCAGTCTGCATTCCTTGCCCAGGGTATTTACCAAGGTGGTGGCTCCCCTGGTGGCTCACCTGCACCTCCTGGATGTCTCTGTGTTTCTGTACCTGTACGACTGGCTGCAAGCCCCCTGTACCCTGGTGATGTCTCAACATCTGTCTTTGACTATACGTACGCTCGAGAGTCACGGCTTCCTCCTGAATTTTTCGAAGTGCCACCTTCAACCTGCCATCAGGAGGTATTTTATAGGGGTGGACTTCGACTCTGTTCTGGGCAAAGTGTTCCTGCCTACCACCCGGATCCAGCATCTGCTGTCTTTGTTAGGGGCTCTGTTATCTGTTCCCTCACGCCTGCTGCTTCTTTTGATGGAGGTGCAGGGGTACATGAAGGCCCCGTTGTTCACGGTGCCATGGTCCAGGTTTCATCTTCGTCCCTTGTTGTGGCATCTTCACTGCTTTGTTCGTTATCCTGTTCGGGATTTGTCCTTGATGGTACCAGTCCCTCCAGATGTGGTGTACAGCCTGCAGTGGTGGATGAATGCATCCAACCTCTCCCGGGGCATGTGGTTGCATCCTGTGCCACCTGACGTTCTGACGACAGATCCCAGTGGCCAGGGATGGTGGTGCGACTCTGGGTCGGTAGACTTTGCAGGCACGTTGGCTGTGGTCGGAAACCATGCACTCTTCCAAATGGAGGAAGCTATTGGCTGTGGAGAGGGCCCTTCAGTAATTCCAGGCTTGTCTGTTGGGTTGCAATGTCCTTGTGTGGTCCGACAGCACTGTGTCTTATGTGGCTCATCAGGGCAGTACTCAAGTCATTCTTTGACTCTTGCGGCCTGTGCAGTAGCGAGTTGGGCAGAGCTGCATCTCCAGGCCAATTCAGATCAACACGTCAGGCACTGACAATGTGTTGGCTAATGCCCTGAGTCACTGGTTTCCCTCCTCTCTGACGCTGTGTTTCTCTCCCAGGGTGTTCGGCTTGGTTTGTCAGTGATTCAGGACTCCAGTTTGGACTTTATTGCTTCCAGGACCAATGCTCTCCTGCCTCTCTTTTGTTCCCGGATTCCAGAACAGGGAGCATAGGGTGTGGAGGCCTTGTCCCTCATGTGGCCTCCTTGAATACTGTATGCCTTCCCTCCTTTTCCCCTCATTCCTGCGTTCCTGTTGAAGATCCAGTGGGTGGGGGCACATGTGGTGGCTGTGTTCCCTCACTGGCCCGGAGGTCTTGGTTCCAGCTGTTGTTGAGTCTGGCGGTTGGTCCTCCTTAAATCTTGCAGCAGCATCCCTCTCCTCTGAGACCTTCCTCTCCTGCCCTGATGGCCCCACTCACCTTAGCGGTCTGGAGGTTAAGCGGCTGTGGCTAGGTGGGTGGGGTTTGCCTGACCACATTATTTCGGTGATGCAGGGTTTACGTAGGAAGTCCACTTTGTCTTCTTATACTAAGCATTGGTCTTCATTCGACGGCTGATGTTCTGTTCGTGGTCTGTCCTCTACTTCTTGTTCTGTCTCTGAGATTCTGCGGTTCTTTTTGGATTGGTACCATAAGGGTTTCGCTCTGTCTATCCTGAAGGGCCAGTGGGCGGCTGTCAGAGCCTTCTGGGATTTGGCTTCTTTGTCCTCTGCCGATGGTCTGTTAGTGTCCCGGTTGTTCCGGAGCTTTTCTCTCTCCTCCCCTGCTGGCTGGTCTTCGGTGCCTACCTGGGATCTTTCTTTGGTCCTTCATGCTCTTCAGTACTCTCCTTTTGAGCTTTTGTTGACTGTGGATGTCAAGTTCTTGTCTTATAAGGTGGCTTTTCTGGTGGCAATCACTTCAGCTCGGAGGTTGAGGGAACTTTCTGCTTTGCGTTGTTCTCCCCCTTTTTTGAGATTTGTGGAGGATGCTGTGATTTTGCATTTGGGTCGTGGGTTTCTTCCGAAAATGTCATATGCCTCAGGAGTTGGTGTTTCCTTCTTTCTACCCTTCACCTCTTCTCCTGAGGAACACTTGTTGCACTCTCTGGATGTGAAGCATGCTTTGTCTTTGTATGTGGGCAGGTCTGCTGCTTTTCGTGCTTCTGACAGTCTGTTTGTGACTTTTGGTCTGCTGGCTGTGGGAAAGCTGGCTCTCAGCTGACCCAGGGTCATTGGATCAAGTCTGCTATTTCTTTAGCTTATCAGGGATCTGATTTGCCGTGTCCTTCAGGAGTCCAGGCTTGGTCCACTGGGGTCTCGACTTCCTGGACCGCCTTTCATGGGGTGGCTTTGGATGAGATCTGTCGTGCTGGGACTTGGGCTTTTGCCTCTATCAATATTCGACATTACAGGTTGATTTGCGCTCTGGGTGACCTTTTGAATTTTGGGTGTGGTGTTCTGCGTACTGTGGAGCCTGCTGCTCCTCAATGAGTTGTTTTCATGCCATTAAGGTCCACTGTTGTGTGCTTCTGTTTCTGCTGGTGTGCCAAAGTCCTTCATGTTGGAGGGGTCTGCTTTGGTATGCCTCATGGTTTATGACTAGGTTGAGGACAAGAGGCAGAGAGATAATGTCCTGATTACTCTTTGTGCGACTCATCCTCGACACAGTCATCTTTGCCACCCACCCTCCGTGTGTCAGGCCTTTGTTGTGCTCGGTATGTCAGGATTTGCTTAGTTCTGGATATACTATTATAGTCCGTGGTAGGAGGGTGGGTGGAGTTAGCAAGCGTTTCATGTTTTTTTTTCCTGTCAGTAAATGTTACCTCATGTTTTATGACTGGGTCAAGGATGGGTAGGACTAAGAGTAATGAGGATTACCGCCAAGTAATCAGGACACCAGAGCTGATACCCTGACGTAATCTGACCACTTTGGTTACCTCTGTGATCCGCCCCACTGACATTCTCACGATTAGGTTATTTCTCTGCTTACATCATATACGAGAGAACTTATAGTGGAAAATAAGAGCCAAAATAATGCAAAAAAACTGGCCAGATAGAGCATAATATCATTGGCGAGAAGGTCAGAGAGAGGGGATGTGGACAACGTCAAGGCAGATGTACTCCACAGACCATAAAAATGTGTATAGCACACTGGTGTAGTTTCTCTAAGTAGAGTGTGAACCTATCTACAGTAGATGTTTTGCATCCGCGCCTTGAGTTTGCTGAGGTATGGCAAAATGTTTGATTATTTTTTTACAGAGATACCCACCGCTTCAATAAAGGAAATTGGCGTAGATTTGAGGATTAGTCTTCTTTCTTCTCCACTTAGCCAGCGTTTTCACTTTTCATTGTGGCTCCCCCTTCTAAGAAGCAATAATATGTATAAACTCTTAAACCCAATGGTTTTAATGATTCCTAGCAGAAATACCATATCAGACGCTTTGAAATCCCACACCTCCACCACAGGGGTGGAGTAAAAAAATCCATATTTTTACATGAATGCCACTGTAGAAGATTAGTAGAAAATCTGTCATTGGGATTTCAGCCAAAAACTTCGCCAGCACTTTTACAGCCAAATGACAAGGGGTTCCTCCACTTCTGGCAGAATTATGGTACCACATATTTTTGGGCATTTTTTCAATTTCACTCTCCTCTCAATCAAGTTCTTTAAGTTTTATTTGAACTGACTTGACGGGTATCACACCGGGGTTGTGCTACACAAAGTGCCCTGTGGCACAATAGGCATTTGCATGTGTTCTTTGTGTCACTGGGGCACTTTGGTGTTACAAAAGAGGTACAGACTCTTGTAAAACCCCTTCACTAGTATAGATGGAATAAGTGCACATTTTGCACCTTCATGATGCCAAGGAGAATGTATCTTATTTGCATGAGGTTGTGGCCCCTTGCAAACGAGGGACCACCTTTGTCATGCACCCATGCAGTATGACAGAGGCAGGCCATTGGGAGGTGCACTGATTGTGCAATACACATGAGCTGGCACTCCAAACGGTGTCCCATTGGGAGGAGTTACATAGGGTTCATGGAACCCCCAGGAATGGGGGTGTATAGTCACATAGTTTACCCACCTGTGGTGAGAAACCATGCCCCCCCCTGAGAAAGCAGAATGTTCCCCTTGCACTAAAAGGCAAACTAGCAGGTACAGACTACCACTCTGCCTTTCAGGCTTCGCTGTCCTAATGCACTGTCCCAA
Organism: Triturus cristatus; assembly: GCF_964204655.1. NCBI lineage: Eukaryota > Metazoa > Chordata > Amphibia > Caudata > Salamandridae > Triturus > Triturus cristatus. The sequence continues at coordinate 821,012,967 of NC_140585.1, read as the reverse complement.
GCACATATTATGATTGTAACATTCCACCCAGTTCCGGTTCGCAGCGGGTGCAACCACCCAGTGCAACCTCTGTTCTTTGAGCCATATTAATGTAATATGACCCCAGAAGGACAAGGACAGCTAGGTTTAATTGTATGCAAACATGGTTTAAATTAAATAGAGAAACAAATGCAAAAGCCTGATGGGAGGAACACTTGCAATTTGTCTAACCAAAGACAATCGCCCAGGGTAGCATTCCAATCCACTGTGGTTTTGACAACCATGCCACCTCAGACTAGGGCAGTTATATTTAAAGCAGCCTTGGTTCTGCTCCAAAAGGAACAGTACAGTCCGAACTGCCAAGCCAGGTCCTCTCTGAGCCAGAACACAAGCACCCCAAGACCAGTTTCGGCATAATTGGCCATCTTCAGTCGGGTGCATCTTTGTTCCAGTGGCATAGTGAGCAAGGGACCCAAGGCGGGGCATACCCAAGCCACTTAGGGTGTTACACCAAGCACACAGAAGGTGATGGGAAGAATGCTTGTACTTTGTCTTGCTATTGGTAATCATTTAAGTATCATTCCAGCCCAATGTTTTTTGCCCACCATGCCACCTCAGATTAGACCCACCCACATGCAAATGAGTCTGGTCCTGCTCCAATAGGAACAGTCCAGCTTTCTTCAAAGAAAATATAACAGAGAGATCCACACAAACAAGAATGCATAATAATGAATATTATTTGTTGTCGATATCTGCACCCTCGAATGCATGAACATGTTCTATTTTGAATATAATTATATTCTTCATCCGTTAAACCAATCATATTTATGTTCTTTTATGTTATTCACAGTTGTATAGTTGTCAATAACTGCAGCAATTTTCAACAAAGTTTTTCTTCTTTTGTTTCCCTTTGGCTTCAAGGTAGAGACCTTTGGGTACTTGTATTGGGAAAATCTCCTTCTGCACACACAGTTGGAATACCAGAGTTTAAGTATGTTGCCAACATGCATGGAGATGAGGTAAGATAGATGTTTGCCTTCTCGAAAAGCATTTACACCCAGTATGGAAACAAAGACAGATACAATGGTTTAGGGTTATTATTTTGATAATTGATGCCAAGTGACGAAGATGGAACAGTGGATTGTAAGTACTGGATGGTATAGAGATACCTAATGGACTACTAGGAGGAAGCTTTAGAAGCGTTGGGCTTTTTAACAGCTACTTTGGCCCCCATTCTCGGCCAGATAGCAATGCCTACTTAGATGAATATGGGGTTTTGCACCTGAATCAGCATTACAAGTCAGGAGCAAATTTCCCACTAATCTGGTGAAAGAAAGTGCCCTCTTTTTGCATGTTTGCCCCCACTTTTTGCCAAACTGCTGATGTACTTTGACTGAGTGTGCCCTGGGTTCCTGCCAAACAGGTACCCAGGGCCTATGTTCTTTCCCTAAAACTGCATTAAGACAAATTCCAATTGGCACTCTCTGGCCACAGGTCAGTCCCTTGTAAATGGTACCATATGTACCAAGGGCACTGTGGCCAGGGAAGGTCTCCTAGGGCTGCAGCGCTTATTGTGCCACCCTTAGAAGGGCTTTACCTTTACATACACAAACTACCATTGCAGGCTGCGTGTTCTGGAGCAGAACAAAGTGAAGAGTCAACATGGCACACATCCCTGTGTGCCATGCCTGCAACCCACTGCCCTGGCACGGATCAACTACTCCTCTAGCTAGGTGCACTATACCAGTGGTGAGGGTACTGGTGCCTGAGCCCTGTACCCCTACAGTGTCTAAGCTAATTCTTAGACATTAAAAGTGCAGTAATGCCATTAAGAGTATATGATACTGGGAATTTGTCATTACGAACTCCACAGCACCAAATGGCTTTACTGAAAACTGGGAAGTTTGGTATCAAACTTCTCAGCACATTAAACCCACACTGATGCCAGTGTGGGATTTAATGAAAAATGCACTCAGACGGCATCTTAGAGATGCTCCCTGAAAAAACAACCTAACACTAGTGCCCTGGCTGAGTGGCTGCTTGCCAGCTGCCACCACCAGACATGTTTCTGGACCCCTGGGTCGAGAGCCTGCTGCTCTCAGGGGTCTGAAACAATGCACATCCTGGGACGAGGTGCCAAGCCTCATCACACAGACAGACAGTCACACACAAAGGGAGTGGAGGTGTGTCCTTTATCCTAATGGCCCATCACCAGGCTGATGAGCCTGCCTGAGCTAGAGTGGTGGGGGGAGCTCACCCTTGCACCTGAAAAGGGCTGTGTCTGTTCCCACACAAAGAGCTGCATACCCCCTGTAGTGTGTCAGGGGCTAGGGCCAGGAAGGGCAGGGTATTGTGTGCTACAAAAACCTTCCTTTGAAGTCTCCCTACTTCAAAGGCTAAGATGGGTATAAGTACTGGACCTCTGACATCATATACTGAGCGGTAAAGCTCAACAACCCCGCACCATCTTATGGACCCGACGCATCACCTGCATCCACGAAGCCTCACCTCCTCTGCGCCATGCATCATCTTTCATTTTCAGCGCATCAAAGGTACTGTAAGGGGGGGCTGCATGATTCCTGTATTCAGCCCGCGCTTCATCACAGTCAGAATTAACTTTTGGATTTGTTCCGATGAAGCCTGACCAGATAGCTCCAGTTGGAGCTATAGACTTCTAAGCATTGCAGTTTTGATTTCATCTTTAAAAATTCACATCTTTACTTGTGTATGTTGTACTTTTGTCATTTTGGCCTTGTTTTGCTCATATAAATATTGGCGAGTTTTTCTAAACTTGGTTGGAGTACGTTTGTGGGGTTTTCACTGTGTGCGTGTGCAAAACTACTTTACACATTGCCTCTTTAGTTTAGCCTGACTGGTCTGTGTCAAGCTGAGCACAAGTAAACATATAGGGGCAGATTTACTACTTCTGGCGCATCTCTGCAGGGATGCGCCAGAAGAGTTGCGACGCATCTGCCCAACTGTGCGCCACCACTGATGCGCCGCATTGTGTGGTGCACGGATGGGCAGATACGTGTTGCATCCCCCCCCCTGCGGAAAGGCAGCGCATTGCTGGAGTTGCGTCGCAAGCGCAACGCAGCTCCAGCAAGGCTCGGGTGCCCCTATCCCTAACATGCTGCGTCAATCCTTAGCCTGCTTCAAGCAGGCGCAGGGTTTTGACTCAGCATGGCCCTAAAAGTGACTGAGTGAAATCTTGTAGATTTCACTGAGCCACTTTTCGGATGTGTTCCTGCACCGGAACCACCCCCCCCCCCCCCTGTGCAGGAACGTCCACATGTGGCGCAGGGCTTTACAACGTGACGCATCTCCCTAGATGTGTCACGTTGTAAATAGCCGGCAGCATGACGCTGGCTTTGCGCCGCAGCTGCGTCACGAAAGTGACGCAACGGCGGCGCAAATCTGGCTTAAGGGGCTTGTAAATTTGCCCCTTAGTGTGTACTACACTTACCCTAACTAGGATTGTGGGTCCCAACTTGGACAGGGTACATACTTCTGCCAACTAGAGATCCCATATCTAACAGGTATGATTTATTATTATTAAGTTAGTATTCCCTGTCGATGTGAGGCCAGAGAACCATATTGTGTTGGGAATTGACTGGTACCGTCTTCACTACAAACCTTGTGCTCTCTGTTGGGGTCCTCCAAGGCTCATGTTTTTCCATCTGTTGATCGGCTACTTTAATGATCTTACTTTGCCATTTATGTTAATGAGGTGACCAGATATTCAGGGGGGGTGTAAGGTAAAATTGGACCCATTATTAGATTATAATTTTAAGGAACGTAGTCAAAATAAGATATATTTTGAGATAGTGCTCAGATGCATCAAATAAAATGTATTGTCCCTAATTCTGTTTATTTTCGGCTTCCCCGTCCATGTTGCTGACTACATTTTCAAAGGTTAACATCATGCCCCCCAACACGCACTCACTCATGCTTTTCGGCTCTTTATGGATTTGGGAACCAAGCTCTATGCCCTTTTATGTCCCACATAATTCTACTGAAGATAAATTCTCTGCAGCTCTTCATAGAGTTACTTATCTACAGTCATCCTTGTATGATTGTATCCCATATTTCTGCTAACTCCCTCGTCTCGCAGCCTGCAGGGCTAAAAATAAAATGATAATAAAAATGTTTTATTTTCATTTTAGTCCTTTGCCTCTGCTGGCTTTCAGCAGGGAGAGATGCTCCTCCGCCATAAAGGAGGAGCAGCCCCTGGCCTGCTCGCTCTGTCACAAATGTACTCACCATAAAGTTCGCTGATAATTCATGAGTCTCATCTACTCTTCTGCTCATTATAGGACTTATGTATTTCTGCTCAATGAGGCGTTTTACACATAGATTAAGAAATATAGGGGCATATTATCAAGCATGGAGTTAAAATTATCACCGCTTCAGCGGCAGAAAACTGCCGCTAAAGCGGCGATAATGGGCTTGATAATATGCACTTGAGAATTCCAATAGAAGCCCATATTGTCACCAAAACATGGGCTTCTATGGGAATTCTCCAGGGCATATTATCAAGCCCATTATCGCCGCTTTAGCTGTAGTTTTCTGCCGCTAAAGCGGTAATAATTTTAACTCTGTTTCTTGATAATATGCCCCAAAGTCAGTAGGCTACAGGTCTGCATTATTGTAGACGAAATCATGGGATAGACATCTGTCTGCTAGTCAGCTTTCTTTGTCCCCTATACTGTGCACCTGCACAGTGAGGAGCCCAGCTCCCCTTCACCCACCACAAAATGCACCACAACTATAGACTACTTCCGAACGTGTGATGTCGCAAGTCCCTTGATGAGTATGCTGTTATCTCTTGAGTTGTGTTTCTACTTCCACTGATTGCCCAAACTAGGCCACATAGTGTGAGAGTACTTTTATAGAAGAGGGTAAAAGTTTCCTTAATTTGTTTCAATATTTTGTTGTATTATTTTATTGCGCCCGCCTATACCAGTATTGATTTCTTTGCACTTAACTTTAATAGTGGTTATCCACAATGCAAAAAATGTGTTATTTGTTTGCTAAAGAAGTAGCTCTTTAGCAATCTGTAGATGTCGCTCCTGTTATGTGACGCCTAAATAAAAGTACAGTAGCCGAGACTCAGTTATACTAAGGGGGCTGTAACAGCAGGGCATGGCATCCTGGAGTAGGCAGAGCTCCCATAGCAAGATTCAGAGCTGGTTGCGACAGGACCTAGGCACTGCCTCAATTTGTGATCCAATGAGAGATTCTCCTTTGTTTAGGTCACCAAATTACTCACCTCTTTTATATGGTGTGGGCTAGAATCCGGGATTACAGAACAAAGTTGTGGTGTTAATATGCAGCAGCAGTTGACTGTATTTCAGGGAGTTCCTAACCTTGGACTTGGAATCCAATAGAAGTAAAGCACTCTTCCATCTCTCACCACTACCACCGATGACCATATACACAGGGATATGAGGGCCCGTGGTAGGCACAGGGAATAGGGAATGAGATGCTAGACATAAAAGAGACGCTGGACTTCACTCTGACACATCACTCTTGCTGGTCAGCAATGTCTGCAGGCTGTTGTGGATGTCTAAAGACAAAAAGATATCTTCAGTAAAGTGCCACGAGAGCTCTGCACCTAACAGAAATAGTGAATGGAAATACCTTGGCAATCTCTCAGTATGACCAACTCTCTTTAGTTTGGTGTAGAATATGTAATTCCTGCAACGAGACATACAAATAATGACTATCATCAAAATATGTTCACTAAACATTTGTCCCCGTGATATGAATAACTACCTAAAGCTTTGTCACAATGCACTTTCTGTGGAAGATGATTTAGAATAATTACTTGTCTTGTGTAGTACTGCAAGGTATTTAACAAATGTTAAATATTCTACTATTCTTTCACTAGCAATTAGTATTGTCATACTTGAACTCTAATATCTTATGCTTTGACACATATATAACATAGTAACAAAAGTACATAGCCCTGGCTTATGGTCCTTCCTGTTCATATTGACGTAAAGCCCCTCAGGTTCAACTACATCTTATGTAGGCTCAAACTCCATCTTGGTTCAGTTTGTCACCCTGCAACAACTCGACCTACAGAAACACTTCTTTGTATTCCTAAGGTCAGTGTCGTAGCTAGGGAGAGCTGGGGGCGAGGGGGGAGGGGCGGTCTGCTCCGGGCGGCACGAGTTTCTGGGGCGGCGACCTGCCCCGCTATCACCTGGCGTCTCGGGGCGGCAACAGCAAAGCCTTCCCCGTGCTACTCAATGCGTTTGCGGCAGCGCGGAAAACAGAGACAATACTCGCCAGCCCCCCTTCACTGCGGCCACCGTGGGGCGGCAAACGCAGAGACCACCACGAGCGCCCATAGGGCTTGCTATGCCACTGCATAAAGTCCTTCAGTGCAATCCGAGTAAGCAATTGGCCATTAGCTAACAATTTTTGTCGCAAAGTCCCATTGTAGCATTATTGTATCATGATTTCACAGCATACATGCCTTGGGCCTCAAGGGAAGCTATACCCAGATATTCCCAATGGCTGCCAGGCTTCCAGACTATGTGAGAGTTCAAGGCCTCCTGAGTTTGTTGTCAGGACACTATCACTTAGTACATTCTCTACAAATGTAAAAGCTCAGTAGAGAGTTCAAACAGCACCAAAGCTCTGCACGGAACACTTGCTGCTTCTACCTGGGAAAGTCTCAGTGTGAGTGGATTTGGAGTGAAGGTCCCCAGCACAAGTTGTAAGTGATAAGCAATACCTATAGCCATGCTTCCTGACACAATCGCTCCCAGGTAACAAATCCCTCATGCAGGTTACAATGTATGAAAAGGTCAAAATGTTGTGGTACTTGTTATGGATTGGGTATTATAGTAGCCATCTTGAATGCTTCAGTCAGCTACAGTCTGAGCATACTGAAGAATTAATAAGCAATTGTGCTACTGCATCCTTCCTTTGATTGCAGCACTTTGGCTAACTTCCACTCTCTCATTAAATGAGCCTGTATCTATGCTATGTATTTATCAGATAGAAATTTCTTCTACCTACACAAACAAGTATTTGGAAAACCAGTAGGTCAGGCTTTATGGTGCAAATGTATCCAAACAGCATTTGTGCATGCTTGTGTTAGCATATTAAAGTTCGATCTGCTGGCTGTACCACTGCTTGTATGTCAGTAGATTCTGATTGCTTTTTCACAGAAAATGCAAGTCCTGACTAAAGCATTAAAAAGCAAACACAAAGAGATGATGGACGGAGCACTGAAACTTTTAAGACATTCACCCACAGTCACAGATCTGTGTTGAATCCATCATTCTTTAGCTCACTTCGCCACCCCAGTTCAGACCCAGCCATATGCCAATCAGTCTTGACCCTGTGCCTCATGGGAACAGTCCAGCCTGAACTGCCAAGCCAGGTCTTCACTGGACCGGAAACAAGCATCTTGGGCCCGGTTTTGGGGTAACACCCCTCATCAGCCAGGCTAGCTTGAATCCAGTGGCAAAGTGAGCAAGGAGCCACGCCTGGGTATACCCTGCTAACTTTGGGCAAACAAAGCAAACACAAGGAGATGATGGACGGAGGGCTGAAACTTTTCAGACATTCACCCTCAGTCACAGATCTGGGTTGAATTCATCATCTTTCTTCAGCTCATTTCGCTCCATCCATCATCTCCGTGTGTTTGCTTTGTTCACCCTAAGTTTACAGGGTATGCCCAGACGTGGGTCTCTTGCTCACTTTACCACTGGATTCAAGCTAGCCTGGTTGATGAGGGGTGTTACCCTGAAACCATTCTCAGGATGTTTGTTTCCTGTCCAGGGAAGATCTGGCTTGACAGTTTGGGCTGGACTGTTCCCATGAGGCTCAGGGTCAAGACTGATTTGCACATACCTGGGTCTGAACTGGGGTGGCGAAGTGAGCTAAAGAATGATGATGGAACGAAGACTGACAAGCAGTGGTCTCCTCCCTGAGGGAGGTAGCGGTCCAAGCAAGGCTACGTTTAGTGCAGCTAAAGGTTCTGCACAGAATTTACATCACTGGGCTAGGCTTGGTCCCGGTGGGCAGAATGGACAGTGGAGAGTGCAGATGTGGTTGTGGGGAGGTGGGTACGTTTATCCACATAATATGGGAATGTGTGCACACACAATCGTACTGGTGAGTCTTACATCACACTCTCCGAGAGGTACTCACAGTCGACTTGCAACCCGAAGCCCGCAGGTGCCTCCTCAATATTTTGGAGCCGACAGACCTTACCTTTTATACTAAGCGATGGGTGATCCTTGCTGTAATGGTGGCTAAAAGAAACATAGCACAAAATTGGGGGGCCCACCAACCGCCAACGCTAGACAAATGGAAGGAAGATCTGGACTGGTGCATGTTCCAGGAAAAATCAGTATATGTGGCCAGAGGGTGTCCCGAAAAGTGGAGCAATGCATGGGGGCCCTGGAACTTGTATAGAGGAAATATCTGTATCCCGCCAGCAACCTTGAATGATGACGAGACTCTTGAAACCCCCTAATTGTCATGTTTTGTATATTGGGGATTGACTCGCTGTAACCCAGGTTGGAAAATTGGAGGATGTTTGGTCTCTTGCTCATGTCGTAAAATGATATGTAATGTCGATTTGTTTCATAATAAAAAGATTTACAAAAAAAAAAAAAGAATGATGATGGATTTGACCCAGATCTCTTGACTGGGGGCGAGTGGTTGAAAAGTTTCAGCACTCCGTTCATCATCTTGATGTGTTTGCTATGTTTGCCCTAAGTGGCCATGGGTGTGCCCAGACGTGGCTCCCTTGCTCGTTATGCTACTGTATTCAAGCTAGCCTAACTGATGAGGGGTGAAACACTGAATCCCGTCCCAGGATGCTTGCTTTCGGTCCTGGGAGGACCTGGCCTGGCAGTTTGGGCTGAACTGTCCCATGAGGAGCAGGGTCAAAACTGATTTTCATTTAGCTGGGTTTGAACTGGGGTGACATAGTGAGCAAAAGAACGATGGATTCAACCCAGATCTCTTGACTGGGGGTGAGTGATTGAAAGGTTTCAGCACTCCATCCATCATATTGTTGTATTTGCGCAGTAATAGCAAGTTGTACATGGCAAAACTTTGGAACAATTGTTAGTTGTGTTATTATATTATTTTGCAAAGTGTACCCTCTAGAATCTTAAACTATCTACTAATTAGAAAGTGGTCTAAGGTACCCATCAACAAACTGAATTCCTAATAGGACACCACACTTAGATAATTTACCCCATATCCAAAGGATTACAGAGCATCCCTAAATAGTGAGCAATGTGTATTTCAAATCCCACAATTATTTATCCAACATTACCAGTCAAATCTGCTTAGAAGTGCTTAGAAATTGGCTAATATATTTTCTAAATATTATTTGGGTAACTCTTCATTTAAGTGGTCTGTAAATGCTGCCAGATTGGGACAATGTTGTTGGCTTAATGCGATTAAAATGCCCTGTTTGCCAATACATTAGCATTACATTTTTAGGGGGAGAACCCCCAAGCCTGGAGTATAGTGGTGTCTAATTCTTTTTAATATTTGAACCAATATCGCTTGCCTGGATTTTTTTTTGACAAATAACACTCGAGTAATGTGTTTTTAAATGCAGCATGTACATCTAAATATCCCCAAACTTTAGAAAGGATCTAAATATCAAACCTCCCAGTAGACTGTTCCTTATGTTGTACCAGAAATGGAATAATGTTACTGATTGATCTAATATGTATAAAGATTGTTAGAAATGGCCCTTTCTGCAGGGTCAACCGCAAACATTTTGCCTTCCTCCTCCCCTTTTTCTAACCTATTTTATGTTGGCTTTGGGACTCTGGGCACTTTACCACTGCTAACCAGTGGTAAAGTGCATGTGCTCTTTCTATAAAACATAGTAACATTGGCATATCCATAATTGGCATATTCTATGTACTTATACATACCTAGTAAAGTGCACTATATCTGCTCAGGGCCTGTAATTTAAATGCTACTAGTGAGCTTGCATCACTGAATGGGCCACCCACTGAAGTAGCCCTTTAAACATATCCCAGGTCTGTCACTGCAAATAACTCTCTTGGCAGGCCTAAACCTTCCTTTTACATACATACAGGTCACCCCTAAGGTAGGCCCTAAACAGCCCCAAGGGCAGGAGACAGTGTATTTAAAAAGTTGGACATGTACTTTTATGTTTTACATGTCCAAGTAGTGAACAATTCTTAAATTCTTTGTTCACTACTGCAAGGTCTATCTTGCCTATAGGCTAGCATTGGGCTTACCTAATACCATCTCATACGTGTAATTTCCAATTGGGACAAGATAGAAATATCGAGTTTAGTGTCTCTGGACTCACAATTTACAAAAACAATTTATGGTGAAGTCAGATTTTGAATTGCAAGCCTGAAAATGACACTTTTAGAAAGTTGGCATTTTCATACTTTAACCATTCTGTGCCTCTGCCTGTCTCTGAATACACGTCTGGGTTGAGTGACAACTAGGCTTTATGCATTCTCTCTAAACAGTCACACACAAATGGAGCTGGGGTGTGACATTTGCATCCTGATGGCCCATCATCAGGCTGATGGGCCTTCCTGTGCTAGAGTGGGAGGGAGGAGCTGACATTTGCTATGCCTGTCCCCCTCCAAAGAGCTGCATTACCCCCCTGTAGTGAATCTGGAGCCAGGGCAGGAAGGGCAGGGACCTTGTGATCTTCAAAGGCCTCTTTGAAGTCTCCATCACTTCAAAGGCACAACTGGGTATAAGTACTGGGCCCCTGCCACCACCAACTCAGCACACTCTGGACGTGAGGACACTCTGCCAGCAATAAGGACAGCTGTGCGGCTGAAAGGACTGTCACTTTGCTGGATTAGCTGGACTCCTGGTCTGCTGTGCTGCCCTGCTGCCCCTTACCTGGTGGTGAGAAGGACTGGACATGAATCTCTACATCCCAAGAACCCAGTGACTCAAAGGGCTTGCTGGGTTGCCTCCTGTTCTGATGTCTCAGGGACATCAACGACTTCATCTAACTCTGCTTTAGCTGCTGGACTCTGTCAACTCTGCGTCCTGCCATGCCAACAGGCGACAATCCAGTTCTGGGCCTTCAAGAGGGGTTCTGCAGCTGTTTTCTCCAAAACCCCATGCATCGCCTGCATTGTGCCGGTCGGGACTGACACACCCGCCTCCAAAGTCGATGCAGTGCCGGTTCAAGGACATCTCTGAGCGGTTTAAAGACAACGCGGGACCCGACAGCGAGGCTTGAGGACTACGCATCGCCGTCATCGTAAGGGGTTCAGCGATGACGTGGGGCCCGACTGTGAGGCTTGATCGCGACACATCGTCTCCATCCTAAGGGGTTTGATGACGACGTGGGACCCGTCTGCAAGGTCTGACAACGATGCATCAGCCCAACTCTTTGATTCGCAACAGATGCAGCTGCTCCTCGATGTCGATGCATCCTCCGGAAAGGTACTGTTTTCAGCTGGTCTGTGTGGCTTATATGTCCGACACATGCTCCATCCTTGTCAGTTTGACTTTTCAGATTTGACCCGGTTCAGCGTGACCTAAAGTAACCCCTAAGCACTATTGACTTTTAGGCACTAGATTTCAAGATATTCTTTCAAAATGAATAACTCCGGTTCTACTTATTGGAATTTTGGCATTTTGGTCTTGTTTTGTTCATTAAATTAAGCTCTGTTTTTCTAACATTTGTGCATTATATATCAGGCTACCAGAGGGGGTGAGCACAGGTTAATTTAGGTTGTGTATATGACTTACCTTAACTAGGATTGGGGTCTCTACTTGGACAGGGTGCAAACGTCTGCCATCTAGAAACCCCATTTCTAACAAACATCAACAAATCTATTTGTCACTATATTGTCCAAAAATATGTTGGATAAGACAGCCAAAAATATTATTAAAATGTAGATTTTCATCAGCTTCGATGGACAGAAAATCTGGATTTTATTAAAGACACGGAGGCTAATATTATGCAATCCTCTTTATTTGCCGCCACCCACAGCAGCATTGTAAGAACATAGAACCAAACAACATTCTTTTAACATATTAAAGATCCGGAACCTCCATGACTCTTCCTTCTTTTTAATGCTGCATTAATTGAAAACATAAGTCCTTAATAACTCCACATTAACATCCATGAATCAAGAAACTCCAGATGTAAACACGATCCATCTTCTTCTTCATTGTTGACCCCGAGCTGAAAAATAACAAAATCATTACCAACAAGGGAAGGGAGAGGAGGGATAATATTAGCCTCCGTGTCTTTAATAAAATCCAGATTTTCTGTCAATCGAAGCTGATGAAAATCTACATTTTATGGCAAGACCGGAGGCTAAGATTATGCAAGTTCAAAGCCTGTCAACTAAAAAAGAACTTGCATGCATCACAGGTTTAAAATAAAATTTCCTAAACACAGAGTCATTAGACCAATCTGCACTTCTAAGAATATTTTGTAACGCACCCCCTAACATAAAGGCTTTAGAAGCAGATGCACTCCTTACTGAATGTGCACCAAATCTATTCACATCAACACCTGCATTCTTCATTACCTCTTTCACCCATCTTGCCAAAGTTGGATTTGAAACAGCCTTGTGTGGTTTTCTATATGAAATCAACAGCTGTTTTTCATTTCCCGGTCGTACAAAAGATGTCTTTCTCTCTTACTCTTTCAAACAACGAACAACACACAAACGTTCATGACCATCAAAATATGGATAGAAAATGCTGTCAGAATTAGTCTTTGTTCTTCTACACAGATAAAAACAAACACCCTCTGGATTAAAAATCCTTGTCCCTACATCCAAAGCCCTGACATCTGAAACCCTTCTAAAAGAGATAAGACACAATTGCATTGTCAATTTACCACTTAACACTCTTACATCTAGGCTGCTATTGCAGCCTAAATTCTCCAAATACTCCAAAACCTTTGAAACGTCCCAAGTAGAGGAATACCTATCCACTGGGGGCTTAGAAACTCTTATACTCCTCATTAACCTTTTCACTAAAATATTCTGTCCCACAGAAAACCCATCAATCAAACCGTGTCCAGCCGCGATAGCTGATCTGTGTACATTAATAGTCTATATGCTAAACCTGAGGTCAACAAAGACGCTAAATAATTTACCACAAACACTACATCCACTGAAACGGGATCGTAATTCCTCTCCAAACACCAGCGTAACCATTTCTGCCAGGCCAGTCTATACATCTTTCTTGTTCCTGGAGCCCAGGATTTTTTAATAATTTGACTAGCTTCAAACGAAAGTCCTGGCACTTCCCAGATTCTCCTGAAATTCTCCAAGCCATTAGTCTCAATTGTCCTGAAAGGACCAACTCGTGAAACTCCCCCTGAGCTCCTTTCAAAATTCCTGGGAATGCCGGAAGGAGGATTGGACAATCTACTGACATCTCTAAAAAAGTGGATACCATACTTGAGATTTCCAAAGAGGAGTTATCAACACCAACGTCTCCATCCATTTGCGCACCAACACAGTCACTCTGGTTATCAACACAAAAGGAGGGAAAGCATAAGGTCGAAGGCCCCTCCAATCCTGCCTGAAAGCATCTATCCCAGCAGATTCTGGATCCGGACGCCAACTGAAAAACTTTTCCAGTTGACTGTTCCACCCGTTTGCAAACAGATCCAGGTAACAAGGGCCCCACATCTCCATTATCCTCCTGAAAACTGACCTGTGTAGAATCCAATCGCTGGAATCTGTTTGATTCCTCGAATACCAATCTGCCTGTACATTCTTCTGACCTGGTATATATTCCGCTTGTACCAAAATATTCTGATCCAGACAATATTCCCAAAACACTCTCGCAAGATCCGCTAGATCCTTTGATTTCGGACCCCCTAACTTGTTCACGTATCTTACCGCCGAAACATTGTCCATTCCCAGCAATACTGAACATTTTGCCTTCCCTTTCGTGGAACTCTTTATTGCAAAAGACCCTGCTAATAGTTCCAGGTAATTTATGTGCAACTTCCTTTCCTCTACAGTCCACATACCTCCTGTCGAAGTTGCACCACAACGAGCTCCCCAACCAGACAAACTCGTATCTGACTCTATAATTAACTCCGGATTCGATCCGTAAATTGCTTTCCCATTCCATGCCTCCATATTCTTTAGCCACCAGACAAGTTCTGATCTTGCCTCTCCAGAAAGGGAAATCTCCTGTGAATATTTCATTCCACGCCTTGAATGACTGCTCTTCAACCTCTGAAGAGCACGATAATTCAAAGGTCCTGGAAAAATAGCTTGAATAGTTGAAGACAACAGACCTATAATCCTTGCCAACATTCTCAAAGAGATAACATCTAACGACAAAACCCTTCGAATTTCCTTCCTTATCTTCTTTATCTTGTCCATTGGCAATCTCAACTGACCCTGAACAGTGTCTATCAAGAAACCTAGAAACTGTGTTTCCTGACTCGGAGAGAGACAAGACTTGTCCCTGTTCACAACAAAACCCAAACTCTCCAAAAGATTTATAGCTAAATTCGCATGATTCTCCACTCTTCGCTTCTCTTGGTCCATAATCAAAATGTCGTCTAAATAAATAATTACCCTTATCCCTCTCTCTCGAAGGAAGGTAACAACTGGTCGCAACATTTTTGTGAAACACCATGGGGCCGAAGATAGTCCAAACGGAAGACAAACAAACTTTCATAACCTTCCTCCCCATCTGAACCTGAGAAATCTCTGGTGCTCTATCCATATTGGGATCGTAAGATTCGCATCTTTTAGATCTAAACGTGTCATCCAATCCCCTGTCTGAAGGACATCCCTCAACATATGCATACCTTCCATCTTGAAATGATGATATTCCACCCAATCGTTCAGGTTCTTTAAGTTTATCACTGGCCTCATACCTTTCCCTTTCTTTTCCACTAGGAAAATATTGCTTTCAAAACCTGTACACTCTTCCAATTCCTCTACAACTGCTCCTTTCTTTAACAACTCTTTTACTTCTTCCTCTATCATTTCTGACATTTTTTAATCAAATCTTATCATTCCTGGTAAATGATCTTGTCTCGGCTCTTCTAAAAAATCTATTCGATAACCTAAAACCATCTGTAGAACCCAAGGGTCCCTTGTTAACAAATGCCAATTCTCGTAAAATTGGGCAAGTCTGCCGCCCAAACTTACAAGGGTAACAAAACGGTCTTTCCTTACCTGATCTTATCGCTCTTCTGTTCCCTCTTGAACTACCCCTTTCTCTTTGAGGGTAGAAATTTCCTGGCTGGTATCCAGACTGTAGCTGGTAATTGTAGTTGTAGGGTCTGCAACCCCTTGAAAACGAGGCCCTTGAGATGGCTTGGCCTCGGCTGGGAAAACGACCTCTACTTCGCCCGGCCCCGACAAAAACTCTACGATCGAATACCTTTTTAATTTCTCTTTGCGATCTCTGTAGAGAACTAAATGCACCCACATATTTACTCATATTTACTCATTTCCCAGATAAATTCCTCTCCAAAAGCATCCTATTTGCCTCCGAACCACCTTCATTGTTCACTAATTCTGCCAATTTTGGATCTATTTTCAAAAGGACACTTTTCCTCCTTTCAACTGAAATAGCTGTGTTGGCATTTCCCAATAAACACACAGCCCTTTGCATCCACTCTCTTAGCTCTTCTACATCCAATGTCTTATTTCCATGTCTTCCATGTCAATGTCTTATTTCCATGTCAAAAATCTTTGTAATTGAACCCGTTAGATCCAAAAGCCTGTCTTGGCACATTCTTAAACCTTTATCCAGACCCTTCTTCAGGTCCCTTTCCCTATTAACGCGATTATCTTCGCGTCTAATTCGGGCGTCATAACAATTTTATTTTGCAGACTTGGCCTTGGACCTTCTGAAAGGAGCCTTAACCTCACGTCCTTCGGTATTTGTTTCCTCAGTCATAACTGAACGTATTCTGCAACATGTGGAGCCGGGTGTCTATTCAGGTGTTAACAACATTGGGTCGAACATCGACTCACCTAAAGGGTCTTTAACGTCAACATTTCCATCTTTTTTTATCTTTTGTTTTATTCTCTACATTCTTCCTTGTCTCTACTACCTCTACCTCTGAGTCAAAATCTGAAGAGCAACTTATTTCAATCTCCGCACTACCCGAAGACTCCTCACATAAAATGGTAGAATGCCTTCTACCACTCTGACCTCTTTCTAGGTCCCCTTGTGTGTCCTTGACACCTTCATGTTTCGCACTCTTGCGATTATCCGAGTCTGGATATGCGCTTTTTGCTCTTTTGCTTTTACAAACTTCCATTTCCAAATTTTTCCTTTTCCTACTCACTTTTCCTGATCTCTTTCCTATTACTGGACCTTCTCCTGCGGACCAAAATTGTTCCTCCTGTGAGGAATGACCACCTCCTCTTCTAAATTCATCTAGTTTCTTTTCTATTTTTGAATCTAAGTCATTCGCAAACTTACTCAGCATTAATGATAACCTTTCCTCCATATTCAAACTCTCCTGTGTACTCTCGTTTCCCTCAGACATATTTAAATTATCCTTTACCAAACTTCCTTCTCAAAATCTCCAATCTCAAATCCACTAAACTTATCCTCTATCTTAAAACTCCAAATTCCTTAAGAAATACTTCAAATTTAAAATTACTTTCTTTCCCCCTTTTATTTTTTTTTTAATAATTTCTTCTAATAATTCAACCAAAAATATTCTCTCCTCAACAATTTAAATTACTTTTCTACACTGTTGTCCTACCGCACCGCCGTTTTAAACTATTGTTACCAAAGTGAGCTTCACTTCACTGTCTCGCGCCCCACGCATGCGTGTGAACAACTTCACAACGCTTCCTTTAGCTTTGCGCATGCGTTTTATTAAATGAACTATTGTTTTTCACTTCTTTCCGTCAAAGCGTGCTCACCTCGCTGTCTTGAGCCCCGCGCATGCGTGTGAGCTCCACAACGTTTGCTTTAACATTGCGCATGCGTCTTATTTATACATTACGCATTCCCCTCTGCCCGACCCAAGATGGCCGCACATAATCGTGACGCTTCCCTCGCGCCTAACAACGGTAAGCTCTTCCTTCGCTGCCTCCAAATATTAAAACTACACTACAGTTACTATATCTGACCAAACAATACGTCGCGCTCGATCAAAAAATCCTCATATGACACCCCCAACGATCACGCGCATTACCGACCCATTAAGTTTCCTTAATTCATATTTTCCTTGTATTAATCTACAAACGATGTTCCCAAATAAACATCAATCGTTATTTCCGAAACTAATACTCTTTTAACTTTAATCCTTAAATATATCTATTACATTCTTTCTTTAAATGTTTTTATTCTTACACACTCTCTCCATAATTAGTTTATTAAATTCATTTTCATTTTTTTAACTAAGCATTCTCAAACTTTTCTACTTAAAATCATTCTAACACACACCAATCAAACTCTTAAAAGAGAGTCAAAGCATGCATGACTTAACTGACGGGCAGCATTAAAAAAGAAGGAAGAGTCATGGAGGTTCCGGATCTTTAATATGTTAAAAGAATGTTGTTTGGTTCTATGTTCTTACAATGATGCTGTGGGTGGCGGCAAATAAAGAGGATTGCATAATCTTGGCCTCCGGTCTTGCCATAAAATCTTAGCATGCTTGGATACATTTTACTGGCTTAATGTGCTTACAAGTGAAATGCAGAATTTTCAATACGATTCCACCAAAATTCTTTAGGTACACCCTCCGAAGTCTCTTTTAAAGTCATTTGAATCCCTAAAAATGTTAGCTAATGTTATTCTCTTAATGTCAATAAAATGCATCACGTGCTAATAAATGTTTTAAACAGTCATTGGTCAAGAAATTCTACGTGACCCCGAAAACTGGTTTTTAAGTTCTATAATGTGTTGTCCATTGTTGTTGGCCCAAAGTGCTCAAAGATTCACCATTTTCCACTAATACTGTAATTTCAAAAGCAATGTGAACTGGACTCTGTACTTGTCTTAAAAAGAGGAATATTCCATGTTCTAGTTAAAATTATTTGCAATTACTCTAAATGAGTGAATATTCACATATTTCTAACATTAAATTAATTACAATTATAAATCATGGAATAATCATTTTATCAACATCTGCTCTATAATACGTTCCGCCGTGTTCTGAACGTTGCTCAATAATTGTTTTGATAGGCATATGTTGCTCAGTGTTCAGAAAATCTCATGTCTGTTGCAGACCATTAATTTCTTCATATTGCACTCACCACAAAGTTCACACACTTCTTCTGTTCATCCAAAATATTCTCATAATTCTGCTTATCACGATTTTCTCCACAATTCACACACAACATAATTTTCCACTTGTCTTATAATTAATTCTGTTCTTACTTTTGCCAAAAAGCCACTAGCTTTCTCAAGAGCAGTGTACAGGTTGCATATTAAGAGATCATACATGAAGGGTGTGATTACTTCTCTTTGTCATTTGGACATAATTGGGTAAAACGGCTGGAAACATGTATGTGTTTAGGATGTGTTTAATAAGGTAGCTGCGTGGTATTTGGAATTCCAAACTCTACATTTTATTTGAGCAATCATGCCCTCAGTGGTAGAGTTTCAAAAGTATCCTGACTCAGCAAAATTCTGATTTGCGCATGTCGCAATCTTCTACTGCCATATGCTTTCCTGAACAAGGGCTTTTGCTTCTCTTTGTAATTTCAATTTGTCACTCAAGTGTTGCTTTTGCAGGTCATTGGCCGCGAGATGCTGCTGTACTTGATACAATACTTTGTGCAGAATTATGGGACGGATCCAGTTGTCACTGGAATGATAGATAACACACGGATCCACATCATGCCCTCCATGAACCCGGATGGATTTGAAAACAGCGCTTATCTACCTGACTGTGGTCCCCAAACCGGAAGGTAAGACTGAGAACAATGTCACATTTTAACAACTACAACACTTAGCAGGAACAAGCCCAAACATATATGATGTCCACTCAGTTACTTTATTTTATACAGAATTAAAAATCGAAAATAAAATGGAGCGTCGCTCCTGGATTGGTGTATTTCACTTGGACTTCTCCACATAAAATGGAACTACACAAAGTTCCTTTCTTGTTTTGTGCACGGTCTACATGTCACTGGCTCCCAGCTCATGTTTGGGTTAAGTTATGTACCTCCGACAAGCTCTACCGAGAGTGAAACTGCTGCCACAAGCAGATTTTAATATTTTCAGATGGTATCTAGTAATCTAAAAGCAACAATACTTTATTACAAGCGTTTTTGTAATTCTCTGGCAAATTGTGGGTGACATTTCGATAAGCCAAAAAGTAGTGTGTATCGGTGGGTGGATGGATTGGACGGTAATGCTGCACCGGTAATAAAAGGCGTATTGCGGCATTGGTTTTCCCCGGGATTATGGGGTCATTGTAATGAAAGCCTTGGGATTTGGCCCATATGCGGAGCCACCTCGTCGCAGCATCGCGAGATCCTGTGTGCTTTTTAGTCGAAGGCTTGTTTAAATAGTCGTGTTCTGCGCTTCCCATGAGGGTGTAAAACTACCCGCCCCTGTCTGATTTGTGAGCATTAATAACGATTTGGCTATTTACATAGTGATCGGTAGATCGTTTTGCCACGTAGTTGCATGAATGAATCTCACCTATTGGCATATAAAGGGGGGAGGGGGGGAGCGAGCCGACACAAGATCAGTTTATTGTGTGTGAAAAAGGCCGCTTTATTGAAACAGGTGCATATCACAATTTCATCCCTTGGCCACTGCCTTACAAAACTAAACACCTCACTATACAAGAATTTCCTGACCCCTTGTTTCTCCCCCACCCCTACGATCCCCACATCAGTTCCCCCATCCCACAAAATACAACATAACATTCCATAACCATAATATAACCCAATCCTACACAATCTAGCCTTTCCAAATCCTAAACTCCCCTGACCGTAATCCCTACCTGCTTTTGTGCTACTGTAACTAACCAACCTCTAATCTAAACTTATCCTACCTGGTTACCCTTTCCCTGTTCCTGCTCACAAACTACCAAACCTATAACAACAAACTCCAGCCAATCCCGGCCAACTGTCAACCACCCCGCCACCCAGAAAAAGGCGGGAGTGTAGGCGGGTACGCCGCCTCCCCTTTTTCTCCCCCCCCCCCCCCAACTGTGCCCCTTTTTTCTTTTTTTTCTTACTTAACGACGGTAAACCCCTAACAACCGCGCTAACACCTCCCGCAACTCCAAAAGATACAGGTCCATGCCGAGCCGAGACAAGTGTACCCCATCATCCCTTAAAAAATCCTGCGTGTCGTAACGAATTTCCCTATGAGCAATCCTAACAATCCCTAAGTGCCGACAAAACCTCACCATCTCAGTGTTCAACTTCCTCCTAGCTTTGTCAACTGCCCCAGGATTGACCGCCCCTCTCCAAACTCTCCGGGGGACAAACTCCGTCCAGACAATGGAGCACCCTGCCCACTGCGCTTTGATCAATGACAAGTCCTTCTTCATAGCCCGCATCAGCGCCAAACCCGTCTCCCTGACCATATCGTTCTCCCCCAGATGTACCACCAACACATCCGGGCACCTACCAGCCACCAAAAGCCCGTTCAGCACTCCTTCCATCGCATACCGCCCCTACCCCACCAAGCCACCGAAAATAAGTCTTTATTGAACCCCAAACTGTCTCCAAAGTAACTCGAGTGGGCCTGGACCTGCGCCCGTTTCACAAAGGAATGCCCCACAATCCAGATGGACATCTCCCTGGCAAGGGGACCCATAACCGAACCTGAAAAGAGAAACGAGAATGAGACACAAGAAAAACACCAGACAACATTTTTTTTTTTGTTTTTTGTTTTTTACACAACACCTCCCCCAACGTAGCTGCGCACATAACGCTGATAGCAATCAGATGACCACCTACCCAGCCTCATAATGTCCCCTCGCTCCCGAACCCTAGCATGGGCCTCTGACGCTGTCCCAATCCGAAAGGAATGCGTGCCAAACCCCTTCCCGTCGATCCCCAGTCTACCCAGCGCTTTCCTCCGCACCGCTAACAGCTGTGAAGCCTTGACGCACCGCCCATCCCCATGAGCAAAGACCCGTCCTCCCAAGGATTTCCACGCAGACCCCACCGAAAAGGACACACAGGCGACGTGTGCCCCCTTTTCAAAGCTATCCATTTCCCTCTGCTTTTCTGATCCGTTTTCGCCTTCCGGAGCCAGATATTTACCTCCTCTGTACCGAAAGAAACCTCCCCCCAAGACAAACCCCGCTCCCCTTTGGACCCCAACAACTCAGAAACCCTAAAGGCCCCGAAAAACATCCAGGACATGAGTGTAGAAAAAAGGATTGCTTCCCCTTCATCAAAACACACCCCAGGCAACACCCTGAGCACCCCTTCCAACAGTTCCCACGACAAAGGTCTCTGCACTCGAGAGGCACGCCCACACTCCCGCGCCCAGCCCTTCAAAATCCGTGCCCCCGGTTCACCCACGGAGGGGGCATAGCCACACAACAATTTCCCGACGAAAGCAATTCCCGCTAGCTTACCCACAATCGTGACCTTCGTAAGTCCCTTCTCCACCAAGTCCAAGATAAACTGTACTACATCCTCCTGTCTAGCCACCCAGGAGGCCCGCCGCCTTGCCCCCGAACGTAAGAACTCTTCCCAGGCCGCTCGATATGCTGACCTCGTGGACTGTGCTACTGAGCCTAAAACCAGTTGCAACATCCGGCGTTGCCTACGTACCACAGCTGGTGCGGCATTCTGGTCGGGGTCACGTCTGCGTCCTTGGCGAGCCCACGGAATCTCCCCCACTGTGAATGAGACAAAGCATCCGCAATGTCATTGTCCACACCTGGCACATGCACCCCACGAAAAGCAATATCATGCTTCAAGCACCCCAACACGAAAACCCTCAACAACTTCAGAACCTGTTCATCTCTCGCAGACTGTCAATTGACCACATGCACCACTGCCATGTTGTCAATCCTAAAACTGACCTTCTTGTGGGCCAACAGAGCCCCCCACAGCATGACGGCCACCACCAGGGGAAAAAATTCCAAAAAGGCAATACTCCTGCCCCCATCTAACCAGTCCGCAGGCCAGGGCTCGGCACACCACCTCCCCTGCCAGTAAAGACCAAATCCAGTGCTCCCTGCTGCGTCTGAGAAAATCTGTACGTCCCACACCATGTCCACCTCCCTCATCAGAGGTATCCCGTTGAACTGGTGCAAGAAAAACTGCCACATCCTCAAGTCTTCCCTCACCCCGGCTGACAGACGTACATTATGATGTGGAGGCCTCTGCCCCGCCAGTGCCCGCCCTAGTCGCCTTCAGACCGTCCTCCCTACTCTGACCATCCTTCAGGCAAAATTG